>NC_089233.1:29751578-30951578 GCF_963924675.1 Phocoena phocoena | reverse complement strand
TTTTCTATGTCTGTGAGTCTGATTCTGTTTTGTAAGTAAGTTCATCTGTATTTTTTTTCATTTTTTTTTGGCCACACCGCGTGGCATGTGGGATCTTAGTTCCCTGACCAGGGATCGAACCCATGTCCCCTGCAGTAGAAGTGCAGAGTCTTAACCACTGGACCACCAGGGAAGTCCCTGTATGATTTTTTAGATTCCACATATAAGCGATATCATATGACATTTGTTTTTTTCTGTCTGGCTTACTTCACTTAGTATGATAATCTCTAGGTCCATCTATGTAACTGCATATGGCATTATTTCATTCTTTTTTATGGCTAAATAATATTCCATTGTATATTTATACCACATCTTCTTTATCCATTCATCTGTCAGTGGACATTTAGGTTGCTTCCACCTCTTGGCTATTGTAAATAGTGCTGCTATAAACATAGGGGTGCATGTATCTTTCAAATTAGAGTTTTCTCTGGATGTATGCCCAGGAGTGGGATTGCTGGATCATATGGTAACTCTATTTTTACTTTGTTAAGGAACCTCCATACTGTTCTCCATAGTGGCTGCACTAATTTACATTCCCACCAACAGTGTAGGAGGGTTCCCTTTTCTCCACACGCTCTCCAGCATTTGTTATTTGTAGACTTTTTAATGATGGCCATTCTGACCGGTGTGAGGTGATATACCTCACTGTAGTTTTGATTTGCATTTCCCTAATAATTAGTGATGTTGAGCATCTTTTCATGTGTCTGTTGGCCATCTGTATGTCTTCTTTGGAGAAATGTCTGTTAGGTCTTCTGTCCATTTTTTGATTGGGTTGTTTGTTTTTTTGTTATTGAGTTGTATGAGCTGTTTGTATATTTTGGAAATTAAGTCCTTATCAGTCGCATCGTTTGCAAATATTTTCTCCCAGTCTGTAGGTTGTCTTTTCCTTTTGTTTATGGTTTACTTTGCTGTGCAAAAGCTTATAAGTTTGATTAGGTCCCATTTGTTTATTTTTGCTTTTATTTCTATTGCCTTGGGAGACTGATCTAAGAAAACATTGCTACAGTTTATGTCAGAGAATGTTCTGCCTATGTTCTCTCCTAGGAGTTTTATAGTGCTGTGTCTTATATTGAATATTTAAGTCTTTAAGCCATTTTGAGTTTATTTTGTGTATGGTGTGAGGGTGTGTTCTAACTTCATTGATTTACATGCGGCTGTACAGCTTTCCCAGCACCACTTGCTGAAGAGACTGTCTTTTCTCCATTGTGTATTCTATGTAATGATAAGACACTATGACATTTTCAACTTAAATTCCAGGGGTCCACAGCACCCCACATGCCCATCCTCCGAGGCTGCCCAAGAGCCTCCACGAATCCTTGTCATGTCCCCCTTTGGAATCCAGGTGGAGGACCTGATCGTGAAATACCGGAAGAAGAAGAAGACGGTGGCGGGGATCATAGTGGAGCCCATCCAGTCTGAGGGTGGAGACAACCACGCATCGGACGACTTCTTCCGGAAGCTGAGGGACATCTCCAGGAAGGTCAGCACACAGGGCCAGGGGTGGATGGGGCCACGGGCCATTTCCAGTTGGTTTTCCAGAGCAAAGGGTTAGCCTGGGGTCCTTGTAAACTTCCAGGTGTTCAGAGGCTGCCTGTCGGCCTCAGGGGTAGAGAAGTTGGGGGTGAGGGCAGGACGGGGGATTCTCCCCTAAAATCTTATTCCAAAGTCAGTCTCCAACCTGCCGTCTTAGTCGGGGACATTCCCAATCAAGAGAACATCCTGGGGAAAGCCTAAGCCTCCTCCCTTTTCTTTCTAGGGATCCCACCTCATCTTTCAGCCCATTGTGGTCCACACTGAACAGAAGCCAAATGAACAAACTTCATGTTAATATCATGTCTATTTTAATGTGTCTTGCACGTATAATTGGCCTGTCCAAGCAGTCAGTTCACGGATAAAGTTGACATGACATGAGTTGATTTAAACAGAAATGCTAAGTAAATAATAGTCCGGGTGATGAGCAGAGCTGGCAAACACTGCACCGGAAGTTTGGGAAATGGGGCTGCCTTACAGTTGGGACACCCTTCCTTCTGAGCATGTCAACTTGCTCAGGGACCGAAGCCGATGGTTCAGGGAGCATTTGATGTTCCGGTTTCGTACCGGCTGAGCAGTTTGAGGCCACGTGCAGACACAGCCCTGCTGGAACTGCCCTCCTGCAGGCTTAGTTTGGTTTTGCACAGCCCAAGAACACAGGCTTGGTTTGAGGTTCAGAAAGCAGTGGCTCTTGGGCTGGATTTGGGGGTCCGAGGTGGGCGAGTTGCGCTGGGTGTTTATTTCTCCTTCATTCCATGTCGGCCAGCACGGCTGTGCCTTCTTGGTGGATGAGGTCCAGACCGGAGGAGGCTGCACCGGCAAGTTCTGGGCCCACGAGCACTGGGGCTTGGATGACCCAGCAGACGTGATGACCTTCAGCAAGAAGATGATGACTGGGGGCTTCTTTCACAAGGAGGAGTTGAGGCCCAACGCTGTGAGTGTGGACCCTCTCCTGTCCAGGGCAGGGGAGGGAGGCGGGGCAAGGGACATCGACTTCTCATTACTGCTTCTTTCTCACCAACAAGGAACTAAGTGAATACCTAATGTGTCACAGAGGTTTCCTAAAGCCTAGTTCTTATCAATTTAATTTAAAGCCGATGATTACGATTACCCCAGCTCTCTCTGCAGGGCTGACTTCGTAGCGGTCCATTGTCAGGCTTCTAATTTTTTGCTTTGTGCACAAGCAAAACTATTGTTATTAGCTGCTGCTGTGAATGGAGCATTTGCTCTGTGCCCGGCCCAGTTCTAAGTATTCCTCTTGTACTTTTAGTCCTTACAACAGTCTAACCAAGTAGATGGTATTTTTCTCTCCCGTTTTGCTAATGAGGAATCAGGCACAGAGAGGTTAAGTAAGTTGTCTAAGGTTACACAGCCTGTTAAGTGACAAAGTCAAGATTTAAATCCAGAGCTCATGCTCTAAGCCATTTTACTGTACTGCCACTTGTACGTATGGATTCTCATACACACACACACACACACACACGTGCACAGAGTCATCAAGGGCCCAGGATCGTTCCTTCCACCATTCCTGCATGTAGCTTCTACCCTCAAGGTCACTTCATGATCCAAAATGGCTACTGGAGCGCCATCTCAATTTGATGCAGTAGGAAGGAAAAAGGAGGGAAGGATAAAGTGGCCCCCTTCTCATCTTCAAGCAGCCTTCCCAGAAATCCCACAACATTTCTGTTTCTACCACTTTTGACTAAGATCTGGTCACGTGGCCACTCCTAGCTGCAAGAGAGGCTGGGAAGTGTGTTTTAGTTGGCTGCATTGACACCCTGAAGGGAGAGTAAAGCGGGTGGTCTTTGAGGGTCAGACTGCCACCAATCCACTCCCGACTCCACCACCTAAGGGGCCATATTTTCACAGACAAATCACTCAACCACTCAGCACCTCAGCTTCCTCCTTTATAAAATGAGGATTATGGTAACTAGGGGCCAACCGTCTCGGTTTCCCCAGGACTGAGGGATTTCCCAGGACCTGGACAAGTTGGTGTCCCTAATAGTAGTACCTGCCTACAGGGTTGCTGTTACGGAGAGATTCTGGTGAGCCCATATGCGTTATCCTCCCAGCACTTAGTAGCTACTCGCTGGGTTAGTCTCTCATGGGGAGAAGTGTGTGTCTGGGGGTGTGCCTGGAACCCTTCTGATGCCCTGTGTCTTGTTCCAGCCTTACCGGATCTTCAACACGTGGCTGGGGGACCCGTCCAAGAACCTGCTGCTGGCTGAGGTCATCAACATCATCAAGCGGGAGGACCTGCTGAATAACGCGGCCCATGCTGGGAAGGTCCTGCTCACGGGACTGCTGGACCTCCAGGTACTCCGCCCGGCCCTCCCGGATCCCCATCCATGGCTCCCCACGGCCCCCGTGGGCAGCAGCTGAGCTCTTCAGTGTAGCATCACATCCGCTGCCCCAGCCTGTGCCATTTCTGTAGGGGACGCCTTCCCACCAGTCCGTCCCGACCCCGTTTTCGGTTCCTGAACTCCCGGTTTTCTGCTGACACTGAGTTCAGGCATCCCTCCTTTGAGAAACCTCCCCAATGTTCCCTGTCTCTCGTTCCCACCCATGTGCCCACTATTCCCTCCTCTGGACCACCTTCTACACCCTGATCACTCCGTAGCAGTGCTCTCCAGGGGAATAGATTGCTAGCTATGCACATAACTTCAAAGGTCCTAGTACCCATACTAAAAGTGAAACAGAAGGAGCTGAAATTAATTGGAATAATATATTTTACCTAACCCATCATATCCAAAATATTATTTCAACATGCCACCAACATATAAAATAATTCAATATTTCTTATTCTTCTTCTCATAATAAGTCTTTGAATTCCAGTATGTATTTTACACTTACAATGCATTCCAATTTGGACTCACATTTCAACAGCTACATGTGGCCACCTCATTGGACAGTAGAGCTCTTTATTATAATTATTTGTCTTTGTTATGTCTACTCCCTGCCCAACACGCTCTCCTAGATTTGGGGACGGGGGATGCTGCTGGGAGGAACCACAGTGTTTCCAGTACTGGCCAGCCCAGCCCAGGAGTTAGCAGGAGAGATGACCCTAACCCCAGAGGGCTGGATACAAAGAGCCCTTCCTTGAAGCACCCAGTCACCAGTGAGCAGAGCAGATCCACTGATGGTGATGACGAAGCGAGGAGGGATGGTAGGGATAACAGCTTCCATTTACTGAGAGCCTGCTCCTGCCAAGTTCCATAATAGGGGATCTCATACACTCTTAAGTCCAACGGTAACGCTGTGGGTGTAGACACCACCATGATCCTTATTTTACAGGTGAGGAAACTGAGGTGTGGCGGGTTATTAACTTGTCCAAAGTTACACAGCTTGCACTGGGGTTTGAACCTGATTCTTGTAGCCTTCAAAGCCCATGTTCTTTTTTTTTTTTTTTTCTATTTTTTGACGGGATCTTAGTTCCCCAACTAGGGATTGAACCCAGGCCCCCGGCAGTGAAAGTGCCAGGTCCTAACCACTGGACCACCAGGGAATTCCCAAGCCCATGTTCTTTGCCAGCGTTTACCTCTCTGACGTGATCAAGGACATAACAATAATTATTATTATTATTTATTATTATTATTTCCATTAATTGAGAACTTGCTCTGTGCCAAGCATTGTGTTAGGTGCCTTATCTCATTTAATCCTCAGAATAGGATTGCTGCATTTGGGGGGGGGGGGAAGCAGGTCCCCCCCCCCCCCCCCCGTGCAATTAAATTTAAATTTCACAAGTCTGAAGCCCAGGAGGGAAGGGCAGACACTGGACTTGGTTCCAGTCACAGGGCAGAGGCAGGAGCTTCAGGGACCACCATCTTCCTCTCCCAGGTAGGGATGCCAGGACACCCAGTTAAATTTAAAAGATAGCAACTAATTTTTTTTTTTTTAGCATAAGTATATCCCATGCAATGTTTGGGACATATTTATACTAAAAAATTAGAAGTTGCTTATCTGAAATTTAACTGGGTGTCCTGTTTTTCTTCTGGCACCCTTAACCCAGAACAACTCGAAATTAGGAAACTAATTCTCATTTTCTGGATGAGAATGGGGAGCTTTAAACCCAGATCTGCCTGATTGCAGACTCTGAAGGGGCAAGTGTGGCTGCTGAGATAGCTGAGAGCCTCTAACTGTGCTGTAGCTCTAGGGGGAATTTCTTTTTCTTTTCTTGGGCTGGATTTGCATTTAGACTGAGGCTGGGCAGGGGTAGGTGCTAGGAAAGGCCTCTGGGAAGGGTGGAAGGATCCGGTCCTTCCCTCCTGCCACAGTGTTCCTTCCCTTGTCACCAGCGTGGCAGGAGAAATGTCAGGCACTTACTTATGTCCCCTGGGGGGACGGATGCACCCTTCTTGCAGTTGTTGGTGCTGGAGTATGGGACGCGGCAGGGCTGGGCTCGGCAGGGATCTTGTTGTTCTGAGGCTCTCACAAACGCAGGCCGCCCCTATCCTGAGTGGCCATGAGGTCCACGTGGGCTGATGGCTGCCTTCCTTGGCTTTGATGGCGGCCTTGTGTCCCCACTGCAGGCCCGGTACCCCCAGCTCATCAGCAGAGTGAGAGGACGAGGCACCTTCTGCTCCTTCGACACGCCAGATGAATCCATACGGAATAAACTCATTTCAATAGCCAGAAACAAAGGTAAGGCAGCCAGGGGTACCCACATTTCCTGGTGGGGGGCCCGGAGGGAGGGGGAGGGGAAGGCGATTCACAGGACTAAAAATAGTCTGAATTGCCTTTTTCCCCAAAGAAGAGAAAGCTACCAGGGAGCTTTCCTTATACATTCATTCATTCAACGATATTCGCCGAGAAGGTGAGCAGAAGGTGAGAGGTACCAACTCTGGAGAGGGTCAGGAGAGCCAGGGTCCCTTCCTTCAAGAAGCTTGCAGTCTAGCAGGAAGGGGTGACATCAAAGAGAATATTCCATAAACAATCTATTACAGTTATAAGTCCTAGAACAGAGGAAAAGGAGTTAGAGAACTAATAGCTGGGGAAAATGTCCAGGAAATCAGGGAAGGCTTCCCTGAGGAAGTGGCATTTTACCCTACATCTTGCCGGATGAATAGGGATTGGCCAGGTGAAGAAGGTGAGAAGGAGCATTCCGGGCAGGGGAAGGGATGTGTGCCTTTAGCTGGGCAGAATGGGGCATACAGAGGCAGAAAACAAATGCATGGAGTGGAACGAGGGACAGACGGGTGGCAGGGGGTGAATCAGGTTCACGTCAGCCTGGGGATGAGGTTCGAGATTGTGGACTTTCTCCTAAGAGCTATAGGAGCCATGGAAGTTTTAAGTGGGGCAGATCAGAGAGCCTACTATGTGTCAAAGCTGGTGTCTTTCACCTGGACCATCTTAGAAAATCCTGCAGCAGCCCTGAAGGGCAGGGGTAATTCACCTCCTCTTGAGAATGAAAAAACTGAGTCTCAGAGACGCTATACAACCCAGCCAAAGAGCCCCATCTAGTCAAAGGTGAAATCGCCCTTTAAAAGAAGCAGATTCCGAGAATTCCCTGGCGGTCCAGTGGTTAGAACACCACGCTCTCACTGCCGGGGCCCCAGGTTGGATCCCCGGTTGGGGAACTGAGATCCTGCAAGGCGCACAGCGCGGCCCCCCAAAAAAACCAAAACTCAGATTCCATCCTTCATAAGCGCTGCTGATCTGCCCACACTTGTGTAATTTACTTCTTATTTTCTTTCCCTGCCACACCACGAGTTTCTGGAAGGCCAGGACTTTGTGTCACGATTTCTCAATCAGCAGGCCTAGCTCAGGGGCAGCAGAGCTGGCCTTCAAAGTTGGAAGGGAGGGAGGGGAGAGAAGGGCGGCTGAGCGGGCCGATGAGAGAATGGGAAGGAGGGCTCGACGGGTGGCTGCAAGGAAGGACAGAACGGTTCGGATGGATGGGGTAGCCACCGTGTGTGACCCCGCCCGGCTCCCCGGCCCGTGACTCCGAGCCCAAGCCCCTAACCCACCCCCGCCTCTCCTTTTAGGCCTGATGCTGGGGGGCTGCGGCGACAAATCCATCCGCTTCCGTCCCACTCTGGTCTTCAGGGACCACCACGCACACCTGTTCCTCAATATTTTCAGCGACATCTTAGCCGACTTCAAGTAAAGAAGCCATTTCCTCCACGCTCTGAGGAAGCCCTGATCTCACCCCTTGTCAAATTGATTAGTTTGCCTAATTCATGTTTTCACTTAAAGTATCAGAGGTGAATGCATAAACTGGAGGATTATTTGTGGGGAGGGGATGTTTTTCATGGCTTGGGGGGAGGGGAGGGGCTGGTTTGCTCTCTCCCTGCAGAGCCAGTGGCGCACATTGGTTTTAAGCCCAGAAATTCTGCTTGAGCCCTGGACATAGTCTTAGGTTGGGCCCCGAGGGTCCTGGCCAGGTTATCTGCCACCCTCAACCCCAACGATACCTTTGGAAGCCAGTCAGGGGAATGATACCTGCTCCTGGGGCTGGTGGCTGGGACTCCTGGGTTCCGTCCCTCTCAAGTGACACGTTCTGAACGGGGAGGACGCTGGCTCCCCCTGCCCTATGCAAAAAGACATGCTTCCCCCTCGCGCCCAGGCCCCGAAGCTCTGAGCATGTCCCACGCGCAGTCCAGTGATGGGCAGGACAGAGCATATTAAGGCAGGCGAGCAGGGACACGGCATTGAGCTTGGGGGTGTGGGAAGGGGTCTTCTGGCCTCCTAAAGAGTAGGGCCACTCCCCCGATCCATCCGGGGATTCCTCTCCAAACTGTGAATTCTCGCCTTCACGGGGCTTTGTCCTGGGAGAATCTCTGGGTGGCATCGCCAACAGGTCTTACTCACCACCCTCATTCCCCAAATTCCCTCCCTCCCGTTAAACGTCAGCCCAGACCTCTGTGCAAAGAAAGCTGCACCTGGTCACCCCAGGGACACACGCCCAGGGGTGTAAGCCCAGGCCTGGGGCAGCAGAGACCCCTCCTCCTGTCCCCACGGCACCTGGGGTCTGACTTTGGACCCCTCGGCCCGGGACCCTTTCTCTAGCTCTACTCATCCACCTCTGCTCCACCTCTGAGCCGCCCCAGGAATGGCTTTGCTGCTACGTCAAAGCTGGACTAGGTGTCTTCTTGCTGGAGGCATCATGAATTGAGGGCGCCACAGTTCCACGCAGGGAAAGTAGCCTGTTGGTGCAAGGTGGCTTCCTTGTCGTTACCCCTGCAAGTCAGAGATTTTCCTGCCACGAGTGACTGTGAGATGACCAGGCAGGTGATGCTTAGAGGCTTAATTGGATGAAGGCTGAGGCTAAGGGGGTCTCCGCTAGAGGCGAGACCATTTTGGAACTGATTTGACCTCAGATGCTCCTAAAAAGGGCATTTGGTCGTCCTCCAGCAATGAGTGTTGTTTAGCGGGTAGATGAAGGAAGTCTGTCCAAAAGGAAGCCACCTGGTCTCCTGGTGCCTTGGTTGACTATTTTGGGAGCTGGGCAGATCAAGATTCTCAATTCAGCACTTTTCTCTTTTAATAACTAACCATCCAAAGATCTCAAAGTGGTTTGTTTTTTTTTCTGCTTCCGCTTTTCAGCAGATTTGGTCATCATCCTATTTTTGCCAAGAATGAAAGGCAGTCACGTGTTTAACAGACGAGGGGGAATCCCTGAATCCCGGTTCACCCTGCATTCCTGCACTCAGTGCTAATCCGTTGCTTTTAGGGAGCTCTGCCGTGTCCAAGGGCATTCGCACTGCCAACTAAATGGAGCCTCCCTCTCTCTGCAAGCTTTCGCTCATTTGTATATCCATTTATTTATCCAGTCATTCATTCATGAAACTTGCATTAAATACCTGCTCTGTCCCAGGCCCAGTGCTAAGCACTAGAAATCCAAAGGTGAAGTAAAACCTAGTCCCTGCTCTCAAGGGACTCACATCCCACTGCGGACAACAGAATCTTAAACCAGCAATTAATGCCCTAATAGTCGTATGTGTAGGAACATCAGGAAGTCAGAGGGAGTGGCCCAATCCACCTAAGGGGCAGAGGAGGTTCCAAGGAGAAAGTGACATTTGAGCAGGATTTTGCAGGATGAACAAGAGTTCACCAAGTAGATAAGACAAGGAAGAGTGTTGCAGAAAGGGAACAGCATATGCAAAGACACATGAGTTCACAGCCTCACACCTTTCACTGGGGATCCAGATTCCACAGGCAATATCCCAAGATTCAAGGCCTTATTTAACAAACAAGCAAAATGCAAACCAAACCATAATTCACGTATGCTCTCTCCTGAGAACTTTAGCATTGGGTCCAAACATACAATGAGATTGCTGGAGTCCAAAAGGTTTTTAAGCCAGGGCACAACCAGAAACGTTGGCTCTCTTTGGTGGAGAGAGTGGCTCCAATATTTTGTTCTCTCCCCACAGGGCACTGACAGAGAAATGAAATCTTTTTTATCTGGAAAGTCATTTCCAGACTTATTCACTCCTTATCAAGGGAAGTTACTTATAAAACTTTTTAAGCCATTTATCAGCCAGTCCTCGTTGACTCAGGGCATAGTGAGTCCCTGAGACGTTCTCTTTTGGAAGTGGAGGTGTAGCTGCGAGAATTTCAAGGAAAACATTCTCAGCAGCGCTCAAGAAACTTGCTAGAGGTTGGTGAAAACATAGGGAGCCCAGAGGACAGGGTGCTGGCTCAGGCAGAGCCCACGCAGAAGAACTTCTGTGGCCGACGGTCCGGAAACGAATCCATCACACATTAGTGCCATAGAGTTTAGTAAATGTCGCTAGCAAATCTCCTTACTTTTACAGAAAACAAGGTCCAGTCATGGCAAATCTTAGCACATCCTCACTTTTATTATAAATGGGTGTTTTTTAAATAATTTTTACTGACACTCAGTAACCATGCAAAATCGTGCAAAACATTAATATAATCTGTATATCTAGACCTGTCTACATCTATCTGTATATCAGCTCATGGTAGAAAACCATAGCTAGGCAGCCTTGCCAACTTACGCATACAAAGTGATCTTGTTTACAGTATTCTGTTGACAGTGCCAATAAATGATAAAGAAATTAACACGTCACAGTGTAACTGATGACCATATGCGCAAGTCCATGAACTCAGTCTGTTTCCTGTGTTAATCGGTATTCTTAAATTATAAACAAAATATTTATAATGGAAACATCAGAGTAAATGTGGTCTTTTTGGTTGGAAATGGTTTTGGTAAGGACTTCTTTCAGAAGTTCTTATGAAGGTCCTCTGATTAAGCACCTCTTAGGGATGTCTTGGGGGAATTCTCTTCCTGCGTTAAGTCTGCCTTGGGCTGAGAAGTCTGGTGAGGCCATTCAGTTCATCAGAGTTCATCCAAGACATGCCGTGTAATGGGGATGGACAAGGTGTGGTCCTTACCCTCAGCTCACCTTCCAGTGGGGCAAAGGTCACAGCAACCCCGCATAAGGACCAGAATACAGGAGGACATTGTACATGTACAAAGGATAGGCCCAAGCCAGGGTAGAGGTTAGGCCTCTGAGTTTCAACTTCAAGGTTGAGTGGGAACTGCTCCAGTGACTCAGAGGAGGGGTGGAAGGCATTCCAGACCAAGAGGACAGCTATAGCTGAAGGCACGAAGGCAGGATGAGGCAGGCACTTCTACAGCGTTCAGCATTACTGGATCACAAAGACAAGGAGAGCAGAAGAGCCTGGAGACCAGGCCAAAGAAACAGGCAGGGCTCGGACCTGGAGGGCCTCCTGTGCCAGTCTGGGCCTTCCATGAACTGATGGAGCAGGGTTTGGAGCAGGAGGGTAATCCAACATGCATTCTAGAACGAATGTCCTGATTGTCCACTGTGAACAAGAGAGACTGGGTGATCAGTCGGAATCTGTGGCCATCGAGATGACCGGGTGGCCCAACCAGGACAGCGGTAATGGGCTGGATGGAGAGGGAGAGAAAAGCACAGAATCCGCTACATCCAGGACAGTGACATTCAACACCAGAGGCACTTTGGAGTTGCCCTAAAGAACTTTGTAAATATCCTAATGCTCAGGCCCCATCCCAGACCAATTAAATCACGTTATCTCCCTCGCGGATGGAGGTGGTAAGCTGATAACTGATGGGAATCAGCCGGGAGGCAGGTGCAGCGTGGGAAGGCACGGAAGAGATGCTGAGTCAGCACCTGTGGAAATGAGCTGGCTCTTTGGTCCTCCTGCTATCCTGACCTAGAACCGCGGGCCGTGGGCTCCTGACTCACCTGCACCCAGCTGTCTCAGTGGCCCTCCATGGCCCTTCTTTTTCTCACCTGGAAAATGTATGGTTTGGACCACGTGATTTCCAAGGTTCCTTCCGGCTGGGACACCGAACAGGTGTATGAAATAGACTGACTAGGAAAGCAATATCTACCATTAAATATGCTTTTAAGAATAATCACATACAGTGATAATCTTTATCATTTGTTGAGCATCTGCTATGCACAAGCGTATTCTGCTGGGGCTTTGTCGTGTTCACAACACACCTATGAGCCGTGTATGTGTCTGCCTGTTTGTAAGACGAGGAGCCCGATGCTCAGAGAGATGGGGGAACCCGCCCAGCATCACACAGCCTGGAGGCCAGGATTTGGGACACACGGGTGTGTGTGAATGAGCACATGCAGTCAGCATGGGGTTGGTTGAGGATCAACCACTCAGGACCCTTCTCACCACCAGCCTGGCCACTGGCCTGGGAAAGTGAACTTGAACTGGTCAGCATTAGGGTGAGCTCCTAAGCGTATATCCCTAAGGCAGGTGGGTGGAAGGTGCCAGGACCTTTGTTAAAAACGGTCACTGTTTCCATTTTCTGTCCTTCTTCCCCCTTCTCCACCCCCCGGGGAGGCAGGACAAGGCAGTAGAATGACCTAACTCTGCTGCTTTCTAGCTGGGTGACCTTGAGTAAGTCACTTCACCTCTCTGAGCATCACCCGCAGACAGTGATCACAGTAAAGCAGCTGACACTGAGGGCTTCCCTGGACCAAGCGCTGTTTTTAAGTGCTTTTCATGTAGTAAGTCAGCCCCTTCAACTACCCTCGGTGGGTGCCTTTATTATCATTAATTCACAGATGAAGAAACCAAGGCACAGACAGTGATTATATTACTGGCCCACAGTCACAGCCTGGGAGTGGCAGGGCTGGGGTTCAAGCAGGCAGGAAGTCTTGCTTCCAAGCCACGTGCTTCACCCTACACCTGCGCAACTCCAACAGCTGCTGGGAGGATTCAAGAAAATCACGTAATCGGGACTTCCCTGGTGGCGCAGTGGTTAAGAATCCACCTGCCAATGCAGGGGACACAGGTTCGATCTCTGGTCTGGGAAGATCCCACATGCCGTGGAGCAACTAAGCCCATGCACCACAACTACTGAGCCTGTGCTCTAGAGCCCAAGTGCCGTAACTACTGAGCCCACGCACCACAACTACTGAAGTCTGCGCGCCTAGAGCCCGTGCTCCACAAGAGAAGCCACCGCAATGAGAAGCCAGTGCACTGCGACAAAGAGTAGCCCCTGCTCACCGCAACTAGAGAAAGCCCACGCACGCAGCAACGAAGACCCAACACAGCCAAAGATAAAAATAAACAATAAATAAAATAAAAAATCATGTAATCATCTCCTGACTCGTGGTAGGTGCTTAATACATGATGGTTCCTTTTGCCACTTGATCTCTGTGAACCTGGCTCACGTATAGTTCTAAATGTTAAACCTACTTCCCGACATGGGGACAAGTCCCACCAGACCCCAGAGCAGAGTACAACTGTTAATCAATAAAATGGATGTTTGGCACTAGAGTTGGTACAAACGTGGCCAGATGGTATCGACCCTGCCTGATGAACCCTCATCAGGCATGATTTTATAGTTGAATGAATGCTGCAGGATCAAAGCAGGGCCATAAAAGTTGGACTCTGCCCAGGTTTCAAAGGGACCTGGTGGCTTTCCATCTGGGGACTCACAAGACCTGAATTCTTAAAGCAGCCAAGGGCAAGCTCCTCGTTATTTGGCTAACTCACCCCAGGCTAGCCCCCTGCAAGCAGCTAAGCCCATCAAATCTGTTCTGGGAAGTGCATTAAACATTTTTATTTATGATGGGCTGGGGGTGGGATATCTGGGCCTATGACCAGGTAAGGCTCAGTTCTGGTAACCGGTGTAGGAAGGACAACGGCTCCCAGCCATGCACACTGTGAATGTCCCCAGTTGGAGCAGACCTCACCATGGTCTGGAGGACTACCTGTCTCAGCTCAAGCTGCTCTAACAGAATATCAGAGATGGGGCGCATAAACAGCCAACATTTATTTCTCACTGTTCTGGAGGCTGGAAGTCCAGGGTTGGGTCCTTGGTGAGGGTCTCTTCCTGCTTGTGTCCTCACATGGCACTGATTCCATCGTGGGGGCCCCACCCTCATGACCTCATCTGACTCCAGTCACCTCCCAAAAGCCCCATCTCTAAACACTATCACATGGGGGGCTATGGTTCAACATATGAATTTTAGGAGGGGATACAAACATTCAGTCCCTAGCACCTACCATGTGAAAATGGACGTGCTACAGGTTACCCCATTTCCTGCATCTAAATAACACACAGCCCAGGGAAGGTGGGGTGCCCAAAGTCCAGATGGTTCTCAGCAGATGGGAATGAAAACCAGTCTACAAAATACAAACACGGTTGTATCACTAATGCTTTTAATGACTGTTTCCTACTGTCCACCCAGCTTCCAAGTCCAGAATGGAGATTCATGGTTGAGAAACGTTTCTCTTTACCTCGAAAGCCGGCAGGAGTGGGAAAGGATGGCAGAAGAGATTGTGTTTAGTACAGCATTTTACTTCATTTGTTAAGATGGATGACACGATCATTACGGAAATTTTAAACAATACTAGAAGGCCATAAAGTTCAAAGTAGACGTTTTCCCTCGGTCTCATCCACCTGAATCTTCTCCCCAGAATTAACCACTGTGAAAAATTAGGAATGCGTTTTTTTAAATCACAAATAGGATCATACAGAACTATATTGTTCTCTGATTTGCTTTTTCCACCTAACACTACCCCATGATTATCCTGTCACCTCAGCAGATATGGTTCAACCTCACTCTTTTTAAGGGCATGTAATATTCCATAGCTTATTTAACTGTGTTGCCTACTAATGGCAACTTAGTTTACTTCCTGTTGTTGTTGTGTTTGTTTCACTATTAGAAACATTCAGTGAACATCCTCATATACATGCTTGAGTATTTCCATTAGATGATTATTTTGGAATTGTTTTCCAAGGGGGAAATCACCAATATAACCACACACCACCTGAATCTAAAGACCGTTTCCATTTTCTGAGAAGCTGCTTGACTGCAGAGAGGCACGGCTCTTGGGAAGGTTCAGTCCCACACAATGATTCTCAAAACCTGGGGTGCCTTGGAATTACCTGGGAAGCATCAAAATACAGATACCCAGCTTCTGCCCAACCAGAATCTGCAGGGTTGAGCACAGGCGAGTTTTGTTTTTGTTGTTGCTGATCTGGAGCATGGGAACTGGGTACTACTGCCCTGCTGGTGCACTGCAGAAACCCTAAACTGTTTCCCTTGTCGCATGCAATTTTAGCTTGGAAATAAAGGGATAGAATAATGCATTTGCTCTGTGTGCCCTCTGCTGGTACTGCATGAGCAAACCACACATCCAAGTGGAGGCTCTTTTGTGCCAGAGCCGGTGAGAATCGGGGCTGTCACCTCCCACTGAACTGACACTTCTGAGCAGTAATTGTCAAATCAGGCTACGCATGAGAATCCCCTCTAGGGAAGCTGGTCATGGGCCTGGGCAACAGTATTTTTTAAGAGGTGTCCAGGTGATTCTACACACAGAGCCCAGACGGAGAACCTATTCTGTAGGAAAAAAAAAAAAAATTGGCCCAGGGACACAGAGGCATGTGTCATTCTGGTGTTGTCCACCCTGGTCATCTATTTCAGAAATTCCCAGCATGACTGCATAGCAGAATTAGCCTCAAGCTTGACAAAAAGACCGATTCTGGGGATCCACCCCAGACATAATCAGAATCTCCAGGGGGTGAAGCTCACTCAGGTAAGTGCTTACAGGTAGCCCAACAGGCCTACTTAATTTTTGGTTTTAATAAGTCAAGGTCAGATCATTAATCCCTCTTAAGACATTTTATAGGCACAGACTGTGTCTTTGGGAGAAGAGGTTCACAGGAACTGAAGTCACTGACAAGCAGGTGAGGGAAACGTAGGGAAGGGAACCAGCAGCTCTAAAGATTATATAATCGAGTCTTCTATATAATTGAATCCTCAGTACAACTTCTTGAAGATAAATAGTAACACCCCTGTTATACAGAGAGAGAAACTGGAGACAGACAGATAGACACGTCTATGTAGATACCTAGGAAGAAAGGCTTTTAGGCAGAGGAACTGTCAGTGCAAAGGCCCTGAGGCTGCGGGGTCCTTGATTATTGGAGGAAGAGCAAGGGAAATATAGCTAACTGAAGTGGTTAAGTGCAGAGTTGTGGATGAGAAGAAAGCTGTGGGTAGGGGCGGGGCCAGGCCATGCTGGGCCCTGTAGGTCACAGTAAGGACTTCAGCTTCTACAGCAGTGATGTGATTCTCTTTTTTAAAAGGATCACTTTGGCAGGACTTCCCTGGTGGTCCAGTGGTTAGGACTCCGTGCTTCTACTGTAGGGGGCACGGGTTCGATCCATGGTCAGGGAACTAAGATCCCACAAGCCACAAGGTGTGGCAGGAAGGAAGGAGGGAAGAAAGAAAGGAAGGATCACTTCGGCTGCTGGGAGAACAGATTCTAGAAGGGCAAGGATGGAAGCAGCAGGTTGCAGTAACCCAGAGGCTATGAGGGCAGCTTGGATCGAAATGGCAGGGCTGGAGCAGGTGAGAGCAGTCAGGTTCTGGTTGTACTTTTAGAGTAAAGTTGGTATAAAATTAAGTCAGTGGAACCACATGCCATTTACCCTAAGAGCCGGCACTTCTGAGTGGGTCTGCGGCTCTCTGGGAACCCCCAGGCCCACAACCGGGCTCTGGGTCACACCGTCCACGGCACACACAGCCCCTCTATCTAGACAGACCCTGCAGATATACCCCAGCTGACAATGGGAGCCCAGCATTCCCAAACATCTGAGGGACATGGTCACACACTCCCCAGACCATTGCCTTCAACTGGCTGGAATTAACACGCGATGGGAATTTAACAGAGGCAATGACAAATCCATAAGTCTATGCCCTTTCATTTGCATCTTTAATTAAAAACAAATACAAATTAAAAGCTATTTCCTCTTGTTCTGAAGAGCTCCTAAGCTTTCTTTCACTGACCTTCAAAGGCTCCCCACAGTGATTTGGATCAAATTCAGGGTCCTCCCCTTAGCAAAGGCACCCACCCCACTCCTGTCCAGGGCAGAAACGCACGCTCGTGTCCCCTCAGCCTGAACAAGCAGTGCTCATGTCCATCTCCTCCACACACCTGGGGTTCCCTTCAAAGTCCCGGCCCCAGGCCTCACCCCCTCCTGCTCTTCTGCCTCAGGCCACCCCACTCTTCTCTTTCCTTGCACTTTCCCCCATTTTATTCATTTATTGGCTGTGTCGGGTCTTGGTTGCAGCATGCGGGATCTTTTGTTGCGGTGCGCGGGCTTAGTTGTCCCGTGGCACGTGGGATCTTACCCCGTCCAGGGATCATTGGCAGGCGGATTCTTAACCACTGTGCCACCAGGGAAGTCCCTCCCCATTTCTAATTATATACATGCACTTAGCATCCACCCTCCCTCCCAACCAAGATGCTGTCAGTCCAAAGGCCCAAATCCTCCCCTTTTATGAAGCGTGGTGCCTTCAGCACCCAGCGGAAGAGGTCTGGGATGACTGGCTGATTTGGAAGCCTGCAGGGACAAACTGCCTTGAATTACATGCTTTACTTGCTTCTGTGAAATGCAATAAATTGAGAAAATCTAACAACTTCTTTCATGTTATCGTCATTATAAAGTCACTTTTCTCAAAATGCCATTTGCAGTCTACACAAAGGAAAGATATCTCTCCATATAGCTGGCATTTATCACATTCTTTATAGCACTGAAAAAAATGGAGATCATTTAAACAAGAAAGGTTATAGGACCAGCTACAACCACTCAGTGGAATATTTTGCAATTACTAATTTTTTTTTGCATAAAAAGTATTTAAATGAAAAAAAAATCAAATAATCGGGGCCTTTTGTTTTTATCTATTTGTAAGGTATGCTGCCCATTTTTTCCAACTTTATTGAGATATAACTGACATACAATATGGTATTAGTTTAAGGTATGCAACATGATTTATATATGTATATACTGCAAAATGATTACCACAGTAAGTTAACATCCAGCATCTCACATAGTCACAAGGTTTCTTCCTTGTGATTGAATATTTTAAATGAATGTTTATAACTGACGTAGTCCTATGTTATAACATGAAGCAAAAAAAAGCCAATTTCTGATACAGGATAACATCTATGTTTTAAGTAAATACTGAAAGCACAGTGAGATACACACCCATTAGGATGGCTATTATATATAAAAGAAAAAAGATGTGGATAAATTGGAACTCTGATGCATTGCTGGTGGGAATATAAAATGGTGTAGCTACTATGGAAAAGGTTGGCAGGTCCTCAAAAAGTTAAACTTAGAATTACCGTATGACCCAGTAATTCCACTTCTCAGAAAATACCCAAAAGAATTGAAAGCAGAAGCTCAGATGTTTGTACACCAATGTTCACAGCAGCATTACTCACAACAGCCAAAAGGTGGAGACAATCAAAATGTCCATCAAAAGATTAACGGATAAACAAAATGTGCTATATACATATTCCGCCATAAAAAAGGAATGAAGTTCCGATACCTGCTACAACATGGGTAAACCCTGCAAAATTATGCCAAGTGAAAGAAGCCAGACATAAAAGGCCGCCACACAGCGGATGATTCCATTTACATGAAATATCCACAACAGGCAACTCCATAGACACAGAAAGCAGATCAGTGGTTGCCAAGGGCTGGAGAAAGGGGGTGTTGGGGAGTTACTATTTAATGGGTGCAGAGCTTCTGGTTGGGATAACGAAAAAGTTCTGGAAATGGAGAGAAGTGATGGTTGCAAAACACCAAATATACTTAATACCACTTAGTGTACACTTAAAATGATTAAAAGGATAAATTTATATTTTACTACGATTTGAAAATAAAAAAAGACTGGAAGGTCACAAAACAAAATTTAGTTATTGACTTCTGAGTGGTAGAATTAAAGATCATGACTTCTTCCCTCTTTGTTACAAATTATGTAAAAAGCATATTGCTAATTACGGGGGACATTACATATAACTGGCTTTATTTGATAAAGTATCACACCAGCATATAGTTCATCTGACTTTATCACACTGCAAAGCCTTCTGATGTGAGAGCCCCTAGACCTCTGGGCAGTGAACTTGCTCGGATTACAACCTTGCCCCAGTGGCTGTGCAGCTACCGTGCTGGCAGGATGAACGACCCACCTCTAGGCTTCATCCTGGTCCGCCCGCCGCCGGGTCCACAAGGGGGCGCAGCATACGGCTGGTGAAATCCCTACCCATTGCCTGGAAGCCTTTTGCGGCGCCATCACCTCTGAACTAACAATGACATTTATTGTTTATTCTCACACCCATCCCAGGAGACAGGAAGGATTTTTCCACTTTAAGATGTGAAAACCAAGGTTCTGAGAGACTTGATAACCTGCCCCAGGACAGGGATTTGGAAACGGACAGACCCAAGTCTTCTGGCTCCCGCCCCCCACCTCTCTCTCTTTGGTTTCACAGCAGTGTAATTGTTCGAGAGAGCTTGGCATCGCTTCCTCCAAGAACTGGCTCTTAACAGAAACTTCTGGCCATTATCTGAATGTCACACACAAGTGCAGTTAAGAATCTGCACTCAGGGCCTCTTTCTAAACCCAGTTACTTCCATCTCATGAATTTCCTTATCCCAAAAGACAAGTTCCCAGGGGCCCCCGGCAAAGTCTCCAGCTGCCCGACCCCCTCCTTCAGCCCCGCCCACACCCTCAGGCTGCCTGCAGGAGGCCCCCTGTCCGTTCACTTGAACTTGTCCATCATCCCAAACACCTGTGTGAAACGCTCTCGGTCCAGGATGCGTCCGTAGCGCAGAGTGAGGTAGAAGGTCTGTTTCCCACTGTACTGCTGGATCCGCACGAACAGCTCCTGAGGCCGATCCTGGCTTTCCGTCATGGGGATCACGTCGGCCACAGGGCAGTATGTCTCCTGTCGCCGGCCCCAGAAGGTCAGGTGGGCCACCCGCAGCATGGTGCCCGACTCATTCACGTACAGGATGCCCACCAGCCTCCGGAAGAAATGGCTCATCCAGCACAACATGGCCAGGGCAAAGCCAGCGATCCCGCCCGCCAGGCACAGGGAGTTGAAGGTCATGAGGCCCTGGGAGTACCAGTAGAGGCTAGGCGGCAAGGCCACCACCGTCAGGGCCGTCTGTGCCACCTTCAGCTGAGACAAGTACCCGAAAGCCCTGATGGCATCAAACCGGTACACCATCTGAAATGTCTCTGTCTCTGTGCCGGGTGGTTTCTCCTTGGAGGTTGGTGGCCTGCTTCCCACCCACCTCCTAGGATCCCGCCCACTGCAGTACCACAGCCCGTGGAGAGGCCTTCCCCATGCAGCTGGCCCTGGCGACCGCGGCACAGCTCGGAGGAAGGCAGCCTGAAAGGGAGATAGGGAGACCATTTCTCTCATGGAACTCAACCATGCTAATCACACAAGGAACAGCTGCAAAGCATCTTACACGGAGGCTCCCACCAATCCTGTGAGGCCGGCATCACTGCCAGAGATGGAAAGAAAGGTAAAGCCAGATGCTTTACCTCACGTGATCTTCACAAAAGCTGTTTGCGATGGGAACCACTACTTCTACTTTACCACGGAGAAAATTAAGCCCAGAGAAAGTAAGAAATTTACCCAAAGACACACGGCCAGTGAGTGGGGCAGAGTCTGACTTTTAAACCGGTCCTCTTTCCTCCAGACAGCTCAAGTAGGTATAGGAAAGGAGGCGCAGCCTTCATTCATTCAACAAATACCTTGAGAGGGCCAACTCTGGGCTGGCACTGGATCCACAGCGTGTGTGACAATTCCCAAGCAGGAAACTCAATCAATGTCCCAGTGGGGAACAAATCCGCAAGATATTCATCATAATAACTACCCAATTCTCGGTCAGGTTTAAAGCGTCATCTTGGGGTCGGAAGGGAAACGCTGTTTACTTGGCCTAAATTGAGGGATGGGGTAGAACGGAGGGGGAGGGAGGCGTCAAACCGTAGCACAAGGAGTTTATAAGATGCACAGTTCCACACCTCGAATAGTGCAGTGAGAGATACTTTGGGCGGTGAAGTCAGATCTGGGTTCCAATCCCGACTCCTACAGTCACCAGCTGTGGATCTTTGGGCAAATTACTCCACCTCTCTGGGCCCCAGTTTCTTCATCTTTCAAAATGGGGATCCAAAATATACTGAATGTGATGATGGTTTTAAAGCCTTCAAATGCACTTGATGCTCGGCGAGTGCTCAGTGAGTTTTAGTTATCGCCGTTGCTGGCCCACGTGACCTGAGCGCACAGGAGAGCGGGGAATAACAAATCGGAACCCACGTCCCTCCCATGGATTCTCCGAATCAGAACCCCAGGTGTCTGCAGGCCTGCCCCAGGCCTGCCCCCGACCC
Source organism: Phocoena phocoena (assembly GCF_963924675.1). Classification (NCBI taxonomy): domain Eukaryota; kingdom Metazoa; phylum Chordata; class Mammalia; order Artiodactyla; family Phocoenidae; genus Phocoena; species Phocoena phocoena. Next base: position 30,930,333 of record NC_089233.1, on the reverse strand, counting down.
ACAAAACACGTCACCTCCCTTACTTCCCACCACCGGCCTTCTTACCATGACTTCAATGCCGGCTGCCGGAAGTGAATCCCACCTACTCCCGGAACCGCTAAGAGCGCGTGTTCGGCCCTAATAGGACAGCGTAGAGGAGCATTGCATTCTGGGATCTGTAGTCCAGAGAGAACAGCCAGCGCTATTCCGAGGCATTATGGGAGTGGATTCTCCTCCTCCCGGCGTGCCCTGCGGCAGGGGGGCTGGTCCCGGAAGTTCCGAGACAGATTCCAGGTGCCAGCGAATCCTGTAAGGTACGCGTGGAAACTGGGGTCATGGCGGCGCACGGCCCAGCGCTCTGCCTCTTCGACGTGGACGGGACCCTGACGGCCCCGCGGCAGGTAAGCGGCGTCCGGCGGGCTGGCGGCAGCCGGTGCAGAGCCCTCTGCTGCTCCCAGACGGGGCTAAGGACCACCAATCTCCCCTGAAGGGACCGAACTCTACTCTGGGTTCCTGGAAGAATGAGATGGAAACTCCCACCAGCTCTTCAAGACCTCAGGGTGCTCGAAGAGATGGGACAGGCCGGAAAACTCTAGAGAGGAAGAAACTTGGGTTGGGTTGGAAAACGCAGTTCTGGACTCTCATCTCCAGCCCCGGATTTGAACCCCAGCTCTGCCCCTTAACCAGCTTGTGTGCCCTCCTCAGACCTATGACGTATGGTCTCTGCCTGTAGCCTGATGTGAAAGACATAGGTTTCCAGGTCAAACGGACCTGGTAGAGTCTCAGCTTTACTTCCTGACAACTGTGTGACCTTGAGCAAAGTCATTTAACCTCAGAGCCTCAGCATCTATGGCATTAAGTGGGGATATGACCTGTTGCATGTGGTGTTTGTGGGTGTCGGATGAAATCATACAAGTCCATGAAAGTATCTTGCGTACGGTAGACTGGGTTCAATAATATTCAGTTAATATCAGCGACCGCCACCACTCGCTTCTCCAGCCCTGCAGTGGAGTGGGGTGATGGAGGAGACCTAGATTGCTGCAGGCTGCCTGCTGAGAACCTCCTTGGACTCCTAGAAACTTCTCATGTCCAGATTTTGTTGCCGTAGGCACGGATATGTTTCAGTTAAGGTTAACATTTGTGATCTTTGCCCACTCTGACCTCCCCCTTGCACGGATTAGTCAGTGAACACCAGCCATTTGAACTTAAGACTTGACCCAAGTAGCCTCACTGTCTTCAAGTTCTAGCTCTACCCTGCTTAGTTTGGGCCGGGTGAAAGCAGTGGTATGTGTGCTCCAGAATTCACAACGAATGTCTGTGACCTTAGCCGTCCCTATCATTTTACCTTTCTGAGCCACAGGTGCTATGTATCTAGTGATGATGCTCAATTGCAAGTTCTCCAGAGGCCCTTTTTGATTCTGAGATTCAGCGATCCATGCACAGCTGTAGGTTGTTAATTAGCGCATAGTGGTCTGGAGCCAATGTCAGCAATTCATTGTAAAAGGCCAGATAGCAAATACGTTTGTGTTTGCCGACCATATGGTCTGTAGTAACTACTCGACTTTAATGCAAAAGCAACCATAGACCTTATGTAGACATAGTATAGCTGCGTTCCAGTAAAACTGCTCTCAATTTGGCCCATTGGCTGTAATGGCCTCGGATTTACATTCCAAGCCTTTTTACACAGTATCATTAGACCCTTTTAACCTTTCTCCCTCTTTCATCCCTGGTAGGATAGCTGTTATTTCCATTTTAAATAAGGAAACAGACTCAGTGGAACCATGACCTTGATTTCACACAAGAGATCTGGTACAAGTCTCTGGGCCTCAGGGCATCGTTATTTGCTAAGTTTGCCATTTTCTGCTACTGCTCCCAGGTGGAGGCTGTTGTGTTACTAGGTGTGTCATTCAGGAACGTGCTTCTGATTCCCAGAAGGTACCAGGATATATAAGCATAAAGTATGAAATAGCAGCGAGACCAGGCAACCCTCAGTGTTCTCCCTTAAAACATTTGAAACGTGGTATTCTTTGGCGAATGTAAGTAAATTTTTACACTCAAAAAAAAAATCTAATTTTAAAGAGAATTGTTTCGGGGCTTCCGTGGTGGCACAGTGGTTAAGAATCTGCCTGCCAGTGCAGGGGACATGGGTTCGAGCCCTGGTTCAGGAAGTTCCCACATGCCACGGAGCAACTAAGCCCGTGCGCCACAGCTGCTAAGCCCGCGTGCCGCAACTACTGAAGCCCGTGCGCCTAGAGCCCGTGCTCCGCAACAAGAGAAGCCACCGCAATGAGAAGCCCGCGCACCGCAATGAAGAGTAGCCCCGCTCACCGCAACTAGACAGAGCCTGCATGCAGCAGCAAAGACACAACACAGCTAAAAAAATAAATTAAATAAATAAATAGATAAATAAAAAATAATAAAAAAAATAGAATTGTTTCTATGTGCTGGGTGCTCAAGGTTAAAAAATAGAGCTATTTTAAAAATAAAAAATAAAAACTATTTTAGCAACAGATCTGTTCATTGTACAACCTTTCCCTTCCTCAATACTCGCATTCTCAAACATTGATAAGCATAAGACAATCCGAAAGCAATCAAATGGGTTATCTTTTCCTGCAGCTGCTGAAATAGTATATGACCTAAACAGGTAAAATCTAATTAGGGTGGAGTCCAGAGCTTTGCACATTTTAGTGTTTTAGTAGAATTTTGCTGTTCTGAGTACTTTCCTAAGAAATGCCATTGCATCTAAAAGCAGTTGAGACTTAGAACCAGGATATAAACCTGGGTGAATTGTTTTTCAACTTCCTGTCATGAAAAATTTCAAACGTACACAATCGCTGGAAAAGTATAGTACCCAAAACATCCATATTCCCACCACTTAAATTCAACAGTGATTGATATTAACTTTCTCTCTTTTTTTAATCTTTTCTGTGCCACTTCCTAAGCTGTAGTCATAATGGTACTTCACCCCTAAATGTTCGCACCTGCAGCTCTTGAGGACAAGGACATGTGTCGTAACCAAAGTACCGTCATCATACTTAAGGAAACTATCACCAATTCCCTAATATTATTTTATATCCTGGTCCAGGGGTCAGCACACTTTTTTCTGTAAAAAGCCAGATAGTAAATGGTTGAGGCTCGCAGGCCATATGGTCTCTGTCACAGCTACTCACATCTATAGTTGTGGCCAGAGACACCTCGGAAATGAATGGATATATGGCTGTGTTCCAGTCACTCTACAAAAACAAGCAGCATGCTGGGTCTGGCCCACAGGCCCTATTTTCTAACTCTTCCTCTACTCCACTCAGTTTTCCTTAATTGTCCCAAAAAAGTCTTTTATAATTTTTTTTTTTAATTTTTCAGAAGGTGAACTTTTAACATTTTTTCACCTTAATTCCAAGCTTTTGGCTCTTTCTCTGTGCTTTATTTTGTCTGGGATGATTTAGAATTCCTTGAAATTATCAGCACAAGAGTTATTTAGAAACATTTTGACAATTTGGCTGTGTGGTTATTTTGCTCCAAATCTCTCCTGCGGTGTGGGGTAGTTTAGATGCTCTATTGTGGTCACGAGCAGCTAGGTCTTATTTCCTGTCAAAATATTTGCTGACATCTGGAAGCGAAAAGGTGTCTCTGACCAATGCAAGTGGCAGAGCACGTCTCATAGCTGGACAGCAACACCATTTAACTCATCAGTGTGCACAAGGGTCAAGAGAAAATAAATTGTGCCCTTAGGCTTCTGTTTGAAGGTGGAAGTATTGCGTTTGTGTTGCATTTTTAATATTTTGCAATCATGGGAATCTTCCCCACTTGCATTCTGACGTCGGCTCTGAGTAAAGCAGTTGTGGGGACTCTGGGACCCATTTTCACAATCACTGACTCAGAGGCCACTAGATTTTGTCTATTAGGTCAAGATTCCACCGGAAGATGTAGAAAAGATTGCACTCTGATGTAAGCCCTTCTGTACAATTTTATTTTATTAATCATATGCATGTATTACTCTAAAAAAATTTTTTTTAAGAAAAGGAGAAGGGCTTCCCTGGTAGCGCAGTGGTTGGGAGTCCGCCTGCCAATGCAGGGGACGCGGGTTCGTGCCCCAGTCCGGGAGGATTCCACGTGCCACGCAGCGGCTGGGCCCGTGAGCCATGGCCGCTGAGCCTGCGTGTCCAGAGCCTGTGCTCCACAGCGGGAGAGGCCACAGCAGTGAGAGGCCCGCGTACCAAAAGAAAAGAAAAGGAGAAGATTGAATTCTGGATGTTTTTGTACTGAAGTTGTTAAGTGGGTTTTTTGTTTTTAATTTCTGGTAACTTTATTTGTATAGATATTCCATGTAAGTGTACAATTAAGATTGCTAAAAGTAATGAAATAAAAGTTTTAAAACTTCATTGTGATTTGATTGAACACAGGGATATCTTTTCATGTCAGTTTAAAATTTCTTTTGAATGGGCACACGGTTTGGAATTTAACTAGCATAAAATTATACCACTGAGACCACTATTTATTTTTTCTTAACATTTATTTATTTATTTTGGCCGCACCGGGTCTTAGTTGCCGCATGCGGACTCTTAGTTGCAGCATGCAGGATCCAATTCCCCGACCAGGGATGGAACACAGGCCCCCTGCATTGGGAGCGCAGAGTCTTACCCACTGGACCACCAGGGAAGTCTTGAGACCACTATTTATAGATATAGCTTTTCTTTCAGGAGAGACTGAAAAATCTAGTGGTCTTACTCTAAGGCTTTTTGTTTGTTTATATAATTATAATAAATCAACTCTCAACCTCCTCTTTAATCTCATTATGTTATTTTGTTTTAATCAACTTAAATCCATAAATGGAGCACAGTGTGGCATTTGAAAGGACTGGGGTAGGTCTACATGCGTTATGGAAAAATCACAGCTTAGTGCTGAGAAAGCAAGTCATTGCACAAGATGTGGGATGAGTCAGTCCACTTGGGTTTCAAAAAGCACCTATTTATGTATGTGCATATAGACAAGTGTATATATAAATGCACAGAAAAAAGGCTAGAGCAGTATATAACAGCTGTTAATACATTTCTTGTGTGTTTTAAACTAGGTAAAAATAAGTAAAATTTAACACGTTTTTTTCCGATAAAAAAGTTGATGTCCCCAAAGCACGACTAAATAGTTGGTCTTATCTGTAGACCTAGAAACCAAATTGGCAGTGATAAAAATAAGGGTTGTATCACTCTTGGGATTTTAGTCTCCCGATTACTTCGTGGCTCTTGACTGTTGTGTTTTTCTTTTTGAAACGCAGAAAATTACCAAAGACATGGATTGCTTTCTACAAAAACTGAGGCAGAAGATCAAAGTTGGAGTCGTAGGCGGGTCGGACTTTGAGAAAGTACAGGAGCAACTGGGAAACGATGGTAAACTCCACATTGCCGACTACATTTTGGTAAAAGGTCAACTTCTCATGAGGACGTTGGGACCTGTTGCCATTTAGTATCACAGGAGCCCCGAGCCCTCATCCCCGTGTGGCAGGCTTCAGGCTTCCTGCTTCCTTGTTCGGGGAAACATTTTCTCTGCCTTTATTTTTCCTCTGTTTTTAGTCCTACAAATAAATTTCTGGAGTTGCTAGTGGGACAGTTGGTACTCGGAGACATGGACACATTCACCTAGAAAGATGGGTGTCTGTTTCTCGGCCTGCAGTCCTTCCTGTTGGTCCCCATTAACTGCCCTTCTGGCCTCAGTTCGGGCCCCGTCTCCTGACGTCCTTCTCACCCAGGTGTTGAGGGGTGCTCCGGGTCTTCATGCCTCCTTCTGTTGCCGTATCGCAGTGTTCCCCAGAGTTGCCTAGTCGGGAGGCACCCAGGCTCCTCCCCACCTAGTGAACCAGAATCTCAAGCCCAGGACCCCAGGAAGGTGGAGATTCTTACGTGCCCCTTCGCTGGAGATTCTGAAGGGCATGGGTCTGTAGGGCATGGGAATCATACTTTAGCAACTACCCTCAAAGAGAGTCTAGTGCTGTGGGTATAGCACTCTGATTATTGGAAACTGTCTGGTTATGTTTGGCTTGAAGACTAGTGCTATGGATTATTCATCTCCATGGCCCCAGGGCCTCCAGGGTGCCTGGCCTATAAGGAATAGCAGGTAGAGAGAGAGATGGATTGAGCATTCTTTTTGGCACTGTTGACGTTTGGGGCCAGTAATTCTCTATGTCCTGTGCACTGTAGGATGTTTAGCAGCATCCCTGGCCTCTACTCACTTGATATCAGTAGTGCTGCCACACCCAGTGTGACAACCAAAAATGTCTCCAGACACTGCCAAATGTCCCCAGGGGGCAAAATCACCCCCAGTTGAGAACCACTGTTCTAGATGTAATATCTTACAGTGCAAATCTGTGTGGGGTGTATTTATTGAACCAGTTACTGAAAGAGGGATCTGTGTAGTGCCTTTAAAACTCTCTGTTCTGGTTACACTTAATTTTCCTTGTAGGTGCTCTGTTTAGAAACGCTATAAACAACATAATGGGACACATTAAGACCCAGGGATCCTGCTGCCTGGTCCTGATTGCCCTTTCTGCCTCTGGTCACGTAATTAACCACAGGCTCAGAGAGGTTTTGTCAGGGCAGCACAGCGTCTTACATTTCAGAGAGTAAGAGTCGAAACTCCAGAATCAAAACAGTAGCGAGCCAGAAGAAAGTGCAAGACCCACCTGTATCAGAATCACCTGAGGAGCTCATTCAGATGGAGATGTGGGAGCCCCGCCCAACACATAGTGCCTGGGAATCTGCATTTTGGCAAGCACCTAGAGTTTGAGGCTCCGTTAAGATTTATGTGGGTGGTCTTCAAATGTGAATGAATGTGAGACTCGCCTGAAGAGCTTTAGAAAACAAAATCTGATGCTTAACCTGGCCTCTGCAGATTGTGATTGAGAAACCTTGGGAGCAGAGCCTGGGATTCTGCAGATTTTCATCACCGCCCCAGTAATGCAGATTCACAGTGGGGTTTGGGAGCCATCGCTGAGGTGCCCACCAGTCTCCAGTCTGCCGCCTAATTGTCATCTTTTAAATTTATAATGAAGAGCCTTTTGAAAAAAGTTTTTAAGGAGCTTTTTTTCCACCCTCCCGATCTGTTAAGATGAGATAGCCTTTCACAGTCATTACTGGAGTTTAGCATTTTTATTGGCGATCAGTGTTAATCAAGAAATAGAAACACAGGGTCCAATTCATTGCATTCTCAATTTTGTTTTGTTGGCAGTGGTTGAAAAATATGATTATGTGTTTCCAGAAAATGGCTTGGTAGCATACAAAGATGGGAAACTCTTGTGCAAACAGGTAGGTTTGCAAGTATCCATACTACTCTGTACTACTAGTGAAGTGTTTTCTAAAAAGGTATTTGATATTGAATGCCTCCAGGGAGTTATATCTGGGAGAAGAGTGGTAACGAATCTTTACCCTGTATTGTTTACATTTTGGATATTGAACCATGTGACTAGTACACATTCCAAATTGTTAACTACATTTTTATAATTGTTTTTCAAGGTTACTTAATCTAATATTTCTATTATGGTAGCAAAGACTAGGGCAAGTTGCCTTGCTGCAAGCATTTCTAAGAGGTACCATGTAGCTCTTATTACCATTAAGATCGTTCTATTCAGACGTAAGAGGAAGCCAAAGTGGAACAAATATATTTTCTATCAATGTCTGCAGATACTTTAATTGAATAAAAGGCAGTAGCAATAAACTCTTTGGGGCTTCTGGGAAGCACTTGAGAGATAATGAATACAAAAATCTTGAGTAATGAGGCAGAAAATGGTTTTGACCGAGGCCCTTTCTGGTTTGCCTAATGTTTTCAACCAGAGAAAAAGGGAGAAAAGGAGAAAGGCAGTGGGGTGTGTCCCCACCACCGCTTGGTGACCCTCCAGCCACAGAGGCTGAAGACCTGGGTTTGCTGGAAAGCCATTTTGAAAAGGCCTCCCACTATGTCAAGTTAACTCCAGTATTTTCTTTATCTAGAACATTCAAGGTCACCTGGGTGAGGCCCTAATCCAGGACTTAATCAACTACTGTCTGAGCTACATCGCGAAAATTAAACTCCCGAAGAAAAGGTGGGTTTGCTTTTAGCAAAGAAGCGCCACTGGAATATGGCGTGATGTCATCTGGTGGGTTGGAGCTAACTTAACTCCAAAGCCCGGTGCTTACTAAGGGATCACTGGAAACCTTCTGTAAAGCCAGCGGTAGACCAATGATTACATAAATGATGGTGCGTCCACGTGACGGAAGTTGAAAACTATATGCTTTCAAAGGCTATCAGTTAAGGCACATGCCTGTGAAACAGCAGTGTGGGAAAAGTAGCATCAGCCCAGGCCCCAGCTCAGGAGTCTCAAACCGGAGGCCCCCGGGCCAAATCCCATGCAAAGCCAAGTTCAGTTGGCCCCTGGTGTCCAGTAAAATCTACAGTAAGTGCTATCATTTAAAAGTCTGATTTCACACTTTAAAATACCTGGGTTTCCGGCTTCTGCAGCATCTGAAAACCCGGCAGCTCGATGCTGCCTCCTAGGTGGCAGCAGCCTGGCGGGCAGCGCTGCCCCCTCCCCATCCCCCAGTCTTTCACGGGCCACTTGTCTCATTTTTCTGGCCTCGGTAGGCATTTGATTCGGGAACCTACCTCTTGTTCTGAATACTGTTATCTCAATTCCCATTTTAAAATAATAACAACAGTAATGTGCACACATGCCCACAGTTAAAAGATTGGCAGAAAACGGACCATATGCTAATGGTGGTTGTTTCTTGGTAATGAGATTTCAGGTGGTTTCTTTGAAATACTTTTCATCTTCTCGGTTTTCTGCACTTAATGTGTAACACCCTAATGATTAGAGGGTGAAACATTTCTTAAAGGGTGATTGAATTTCAAGACATGCTGGAGTTTCGAGAGTGCTCGAGACCTGTTTCCAGAATTTCCGAAACAGATGCCCCTGCTCGGCACCTCCTCTCGGAGGGCAGGGGCTTCCTTTTTCACATCTGTCCCAGGAAGGGGGATGGATGAGACAGGAGGGACCCGAAGTCCATCTTTCTGGCAGCTGGGAGACGGCCCGTGAGGGTTCCTCATCCTGTGCTGTTGACTTTTACGTATATTAGAAATTCTCCGTTGTAGAAAGTGAACATATAACGTACCCCAGGTCATTTCAGTCTTTACTTTGGGCTGAGCATTGAGGGAGGATAAAAAAAGGATAAGATACACTCCTGTCCTCCAAAGAAGATGTCATCTAGTGAGAGGGCCCAGCGTGCAGAGCTGTGACTCCGAATTAGCCTGAGATACCCGGTGAATTCAGAAGGCAGAGCTGAGTTCCTCCTTGATCGGCATTTACCCACATTGCTCGTGGGTCTAATGCTATGTCCCACACACGCCAGGCAAGTGTAGTAAGACGTCACATCGTCCAGGTCTTCGGGGGGAAGTGAATGCTTGATCACCCGCCTTAGTCCTGGTTTTTAGAACGGAAGCCTTTCTGCAGTGCATCAACCTCCCTCCCTGCCTTGGGCATGACCTCTTTTTCTGACAGTTTAGGACCCACAGGCCTAGTATCCCCCCTGGGAATGATCACCAGGGCCCCATACCCCAGTGTAGATGTAGAAGGTATAGGCGACAGGCTGGTCTGTACCGAGTCCAGGACAACCGGGACGGGGTGTTTGAAACAGTGTCTTAGGTGCACATACGTTGTTGTATCGTTTGCCTCTTTTTCTGCAAGTTGAACACAGCAGAGGAAGGATCCAGTGATGGAGATACCGCTATTTTTACTTTACTTGCTTCCCAGTTTTTTAGATAAACTGGTACTTTTCATTTCAGGAGCCCCTTCAGGGGGGCTCAGAGCAAGTGCCATTAGCCCCTTTCTGAGCTCAGAGCAGAGCGGTGCCCAGGGTCCCTGGTAAGTGGCGGCATTGGCGTGGAATCTGGTCCCAGCCCCACGCCTGGCGTGTGTCCTTGAAGTATTATTACTGAGGCTCTCCTGGGGATCCTCAGCAGCTTTTCCTGTGTTGCTTTTCTTGGTAAAAATCAGCATTTCACTAGGTCACTTGCAAAGGTGTCTGGGACATATATTTTCAGATTCCTCAGGGAACTTGAAGAGCTAGTAATCATTTTCATAGCTCTTTGTTAACTATAACATTCTCTGTCAAGAGCAGCACCGTCCAGCAGAAATGTAATATGAGCCACATGTGCCGTTTTTTCCGCTTTCTGTGGCCATGTTTAAAAAAAAAAACAACGAAAAAAAAAAACAACGGAAAGGAATAGGTGAAATTGATTTTAATATGTTTTATTTAACTGACTATATCCAAACTCTAGTCATTTCAAATATAGTCAGTATAAAGCATTGTCAATGATGGTTACACTCCTTTTTCATACGAAATCTGTGAACTCTGATCTCAGGTCAGATCAGCCACAGTTTTCAGGGCTCTCTAGCCACGTGAGGCTCGTCACCCACCTCGAGCACCTTCCGCAATGAGACCCAGTGCTGTCATCAGATCCTCTTTGTGTTTCAAAGCCCTTGCTGTTTTTGTTTCGTGTTTCCGCCGTGTTTTTTCCCCAGGGGTGTTCATTTAGGTTGTGCACTAGGAGTCCTAAATGGTAGGAGGACCAAGAGTCTCGTGAGTCTGGAATTCAGGAGAGATGAGAGCACAGCACCGCCAAAGACTGATCACACCCGCCTCTGCCATCGGAATCGCCCCACTTTTTTTTTTTTTTTTTTTTTTTGACCACACCTCGGCATGCGGGATCTTAATGCCCCGACTAGGGATCGAACCCATGCCCCCTGCAGTGGAAGTGCGGAGTCTTAGCCACTGGACCTCCAGGGACGTCCCTGGAATTGGCCCGCTTTTTAGCCTGTCTGTCCATCTGTTGTGTTGCTCAAATAAATGATGTATCTCTGGGACCTCCGTCCCCTTTTCCTCCCCAGGGGTACTTTCATCGAATTCCGAAATGGGATGTTGAATGTGTCCCCCGTCGGAAGAAGCTGCAGCCAGGAAGAACGCATTGAGTTCTACGAACTGGATCAAGTGAGTCTTTATGAAATAGCCGGGGTGTATGGACGTGTGGTGTGCATCTCTGTGGCCAAGAAAGTGTGCTTCTAATGCCGTGGACTATCGGTATCTTTTTGTTTTCCTCAGAAAGAAAGTATAAGACAGAAATTCGTGGAGGATCTGCGGAGAGAGTTTGCAGGGAAAGGCCTCACGTTTTCCATAGGTATCATGCATTCAAGCGGGCTTCAGGCTCTGTCTGGGAGCTGTTTGCTGGGAGGTGGTTGTGGGCCGGTGTGCTCTTGAACTTGGACGGTGACGAGTTTGCAGCTGGGCCGTCCGTGGCAGGAAACTGCCCTCCTGCCTGATCAGCGCTAGCCGAGACTCAGGTTAGGAGATGATTTCCACGCTGCTGGGTTTGGTTCTAAATCCTCGCCCAGCAGGATTTTTCCTGCCTGCACTTCTCCTAGTCAAAAATAAGATTGCTTAATGAAGAGTGAGAACTTATCCCCACACCTTTGGGCAGAAGACAGCTAGCTCATGGGTGACTGTAGGAGAGAGGTGGGACAGGGCCTCTTAGATCAAGTAGACTGAATGTGTTCTGGAATCCTGTGATGTTCGAATGGCAAGGAACCTTCGAAGTCACTTGGGCTGGTTTTACAAATCAAGAAGCCGAGGCCCAGAAAGGGGAAGGCACTTGTCCAGGTTCACGAAATTTCTGTTCATAGTGACAGGCCAGCATACGGCCATTTCCAGTGTCTGATGCAGAGCTCTTCCTGCACCGCTGATATCTCTGCCTCGCTTTTTGGTGGAATATGCCTGTCAAATGCTTTAAACAGACCGATTTCTGCTGTCCGTGCTGACAAGCCATACTTACAGCCCTCTCCTTTCACCGGCTCAAATAAGCGTATGCTTGCCAGAAAACTGGAATTGCAGAGGGCCTCTGTGTAAAAGATGAATGGGTGGCTTGTTAAGTATCCTTGAACTGTGAGATGAACATCTTCCCTGACACAGCTCTGAAAGGGTTTTTGTTGCCCAAGAAAGCTGCCTGGCAATCCCCGTCCGTGGGACTTTCATTTTCCTGCACGACGAGCTGGATGCATCCCGCTCCCAGGCCTCTCCGCCGAGCGCACAGTGCAGCTCCAGGGGAGCACGGCTGAAGAAAGCTGTTCGCAGCTCTTTCACCGGCCTGCTTTGGGCTTCGTTTAAGCGCGCTCTGCAGACCGCTCGGGTGCAAAGCCATTGTGGGTCTCACTCTGAATCAGCACTCTGTGTCTCTTCTTTAGACTTTAGATTTTTAGGTTTTAGGTGAAATCACGATGGAGAAAAAAAAAGTCATGCAAGAATTGATTTCTAGAACCTACCCGTAAAGTATTGTAATTAGCAAACTGAGGTAATAAAAATCAACCTTGGCACTCCAGTTGCCGACAAGATCAAAGGGCACATTTTCTTTCAATGACATATCATTAGCCTCCTTTTCACCTTTAGCTTGTGTGTCTCCCTCCCCGCTCGGCAGGAGGTCAGATCAGCTTTGATGTCTTCCCTGATGGATGGGACAAGAGGTATTGCCTGGGACACGTGGAAAAGGATGGCTATGAGACCATTTATTTCTTTGGTGACAAAACCATGCCAGTAAGTATGGAAGTGTTTTTGCAGTTTCATTGTTCAATTTGGGATTGAAGAGGGGGAAAGTGGACAGATGGGCTTTTCTGCCCCCAGCCACACTTCACCTGGCAGCCCAGCTCAAACTGAGTAATGGCTTCTGTCCTATGAGAGGGGGGTGATGGAGCTCCCTCTTCTCTGCGCTCAGACACCCGACACCTCTGAAGGCAAGGATGGAGCCTTTCAGTTTGGCTTTGAGTTAAGTGTCACCCACCTCGAGCACCTTCCGGAATGAGACCCAGTGCTGTCATCAGATCCTCTTTGTGTTTCAAAGCCCTTGCTGTTTTTGTTTCGTGTTTCCGCCGTGTTTTTTCCCCAGGGGCGTTCATTTAGGTTGTGCACTAGGAGTCCTAAATGGTAGGAGGACCAAGAGTCTCGTGAGTCTGGAATTCAGGAGAGATGAGAGATGGGGGGTCAGGCCTGGGCATCACATCACAGGAGGCTGTCCCGGGGGGGCTGTCGGAAATCCCAAGTCCGGGACCAAATCTAAACTGGGGAATGATGGGAATTCCCTGGCGGTCCAGTGGTTAGGACTCGGCGCTTTCACTGCCAAGGGCACAGGTTCAGTCCCTGGTCAGGGAACTAAGATACCTCAAGCTTCTCAGCGCGGCCAAAATAATAAAATAAACTGGGGACTGAGAGCAGAGCCAGGTGTTGAGAGGCCAGCAGGAGGAATTTCCCCAGAGCCACCGAGGTAGCAGGCGAGGCTCTCCTTAGGACAGGTGGGTCCCCAAGGGGCTGGATGGAGGGGCTGTGTCGCCATCGAGGCCCAGAGGAGGCTCAGCCCCCAATGGTCACTGCCCAGCCCGGGGCCGCCTCCCTTTACCTTCCTCTTGCACCCCCCGTGCCTCTCTGCTTCCCTCTCACGGGCCACCCAGTGGTGGTAGCTACCTTGCCATCAGGCTCCTGTACTTTGTACAAACAGGCTTTGTGGCTGTACTGCAGCGGCAGAAAGGCTGCATGGATGGAGTTTTTAATCCCTCCAACCCCCGGTACACCCAAAATGCGTGCTGTTTTGCTAAGGTCTCTCCTGTGTGGACCTGCTTTTTCAGTAAGATCTCAACGTGCTAGTCTTCCAGCGTGAAAGGGGCTTCTGGATAGTATAGTCTCATGTCCTGCTTTCCAGATTATAAAACTGGGGGGATTCCCTGGCCGTCCAGTGGTCAGGACTCCACGCTTCCGCTGCAGGGGGCCACAGGTTCAATCCCTGGTCGAGGAACTAGGATCCCATGAGCCGCCCTCGCTGGTCCCCCCTCTTCCCCCCTCCATCCTCCCGGCTTTGGCTGATTCCTGCAGGCTGAGAAGATAGCCCTTCAGAGGGGCTGAGGCAGGTTGTTCTGTGATGATGACGCCTCAGCTGGGACTTTGCAGGATGGAATGCAGGTTTTGAGATAATCGGAAAACAGCATCTTTGGGGAATTCTTCATTTGGGAATTAGAGAGTTTTCTGTTTAACCACTGCATTACCACGCGTCAGTTTTTGTTTTTTTTTAATCTTACCTACTTTTAAAAAATGGATACTATCGAAGGGAGGTTCCTCCCCATTCTTAATTAATAGGTATTCATTGTAGAAAATTAGAAAAAGCATGAAGAAGAAAGGAAAAGTCACTTGTAAATCACAGCTGACATGCCTCTCAGCCTCTTTGCAATGTATATGACCCCAAATGTGGGACACGGTGTGTTCACTGGTTTCTGCTTTTGTTCTCTTCACATATTTCGTTCCCCCCACGTCGGGGAATGTTCTTTGAAACAAGCTTTCAATGGCCGTATAACATTCTAGCATTTAGGCACAGATTATTTACCCATTTCCCTAGCAGAGGCCCTTTGGGTTTGTGGCTCTTTGTTGTCCTCACGAGCACTGTAGTAAACGCTCTTGCATCATTCTTTGCCCTCCTCTCTGATCTTTTTTATCTGTGGTTTCCTGGAGATGGGAGTTAGCAGTCCAGCCATCTAAATCTTTTAACAGCCTGAGGCACTGAGCAATCCAAACACTAGCTTTAAGTTTCTTTTCGTATTCAGTGATAGATATTTGGAAAGCTGTTTTCTTTCTTTGCGCCAAGGCAAAATGTTTTTGCCTGCTCCTAGGGAGACAGCACCTGAGCTAAGCGCTGCCAGTAAAAAGCCCTTTCCCTGCCAAGCTCAGGCTTAGACGCCTGCCCGGCAGCTCGGCCGGAGCCTGATGTTGCACCGAGTCCCCCATGTCTTCCCCGGCCCCCGCCCTGAGCACCTCCAGAGAGCAGAGGGAAGAGGGAAGAGGCTGGCCCTGGCTCTTCTGAATCCTCCTTAGTCCTGGAAACTCCCTCATCCGTCCCGGCAGCCACAACAGGCAGCTTACAGGCCCTGGGCCCGGCCTTTGGTGGGAGTAGCGGGTGGGGGTGGGGGGGCTCGGTTTGCCGCGGGGAGGGAGATGGCCAGCGCCTGGGAAGATGCACCCAGGCTGCTCTGCCTGGCTCTCCAGGGGGCTGCGCCTGCCAGCTCAGCCCCAGCCTTGCCGAATTCCCAGGCAGCAGTGCCTCTGCTTGTTTAATGCTTCTTGTAAAAAACATCTGGACTTGAAGTCGGGGCGACGTGAAAACCCACTGGAACACTTGGTGAGCATTACCCACTGATGGGTGTGACTCCGCAATTCCACTTTGGTTAATTTGGCTCTCAGTTCACTCCTACCTGTGTAGAAAGGGCTACAGAGAGGGGCACGCCAGAAACAACCCCGCCCTTCGCAGGAGATGGAGAAATAAACGGGGGTCCAGCCACACAGCGGAATGCCAGGTAGCATAAGCACAGCTGGTGTGGAGCAGTGCTGGTAAGAGGCTCCATTTTTGTGTAAACACAGAGGAATCATCTCTCTTTGTGTCTGCTTGTAAGTGCGCACGGGGGGTCTGAAAGGGTACCCCCAAAATTACAGAGTTACCGTGGGGGTGGGACGAGGATGGGAGAGACTTACCGCTGTGACAAGACCCTGTTTTTAAATTTTTGAGCTGCATGAAGGTGCTGTCTATTGAAAAGTAAAACTTAAAAATGTCACATTGAAAAGAGGAAGGGAACGAAGCTTTTCAAGTGCTTCCTCAGCGTCACCCCTGAGCAGGACACTTGCGCGCTGCCGCCAGCCGGGGGAGGCGGGGAATGCGGGGAATGCGGGGGCCCCGCAGAGGGCCAGCTGCTCGCTGAGTGCGGTCTGGAAGCCCATGCCCTTTTTATTCTCCCCTCTCACTTCCAAAACACTAAGACTGCTCATCCTTTGCAGTCAGCATGAGGTGGTAGGCTTGGAAACCGAGAGCACCGAAGTCGGCCCCCCAAAAGCCCGGCGCGGTGACCACACGGGAGTCTGTCTAAGCCTCAGTGCCCCGGGCCATCCAGGGGGTTGTGGGTCCGCTTCCAAAGGACCGGACAAAGTGAGAGGTCTTAGAGGGAAGGCAGTTGGGGATGTGCCTCTTTCCCAGCGGCGGGCCTGCCCGGCCTGCATCCAGAGGCCCCCGCTTTTAAGGAAGTTGTGATAAGGCTCACCTAGTACTGAGGTTGCTCTGTGAGATTGGGGGCCTGCGGGATGGGTGACAGGTTGCCCTTGTGAGTGGTACCCAACGATCCTTGAGATTCTGTTAGGCCTTTGGCCAGGGCCTGGGCTTCCTCGGCGTGCCTGGCATCTCCCGGCATCTCCTGGCATCCCCAGGGCTCCCAAGGCTCCTTAGGGCTAACAAAAGTGCAGAATGTGTCCTTCTGACCTACCTGACCTTAGGGCTCCCAAGGCTCCTTAGGGCTAACAAAAGTGCAGAATGTGTCCTTCTGACCTACCTGTGTCCTTCTGACCTACCTGACCTATCTGACCGACCTGACCTACCTGACCTACCTGACCTACCTGACTGACAGACCTACCTGACTGTTTGTTTCTGTGGCAGAATCTGAGACCCAGGTCTTGTGTGGCTGGTGGCAGGCTTAGGTTAGCGTGGTGAGGGGGTCGCTCGTTCCTGGAGGGACGCAGGGCAAATCGCCACTCCTTGTGGTCTGAGCCTCCTGGAGGAGGATGGACCAGATTAGAGGTTCTCAACCCTGCTGAGAACCCCGGGCCCCCTGCGGGAGGACAGGAAGCCAGATGCTGTGCAGGGGAACCATGGGTCCCTTGTGTCCACTGGGGGCCTGCCTTCCTTCCGGACCCCAGAATTGGTGGCCTCGTTGGTCCAGAGAACAGGACGGTGGACCAGCCCCACCCCAAGGCAGGAGCATCCCTCACCCCAACGCTCCTGCTCAGGGAGACCCAGGCTTCGGGCCCCCAGGGCTCACTGGTGTCCACAGCATCAGCATCTCCCCGATGTGCTCCCGTGCCAGGGCCCCTCACGCATCTCTGAACCCCGTTTTACGGATGAGGGGAGCTGTGCCGGAGCCATCACCAGACTCGAAGGGGCAGTCACCCAGGGGCGTCAGCCCCACCCCCAGCCTGGTCATCACTAGATTCTGAGCTGCTGGTCCTCAGCCCTGGAGGCACATTGGAGTCACCTGATCGCTTTCAAAACCTCATGACCCTGGGGCCAGGCTGTTTCTGACCATAGCTGTTTACTTCTTTCTAGGAAAAAAATCAGCACAGTTATCTAAGGGCATTCGGTTTTTAAACGTGAAAGTTGTTTGAGGTTGTTTTCATCCACAGCTAATTCTGACATACTGGGAGAGCAGCGCACACCGCAGTCATCAGGTCCCCAGCGTCCTGCATAAGCCCTGGGCACCCAGCTCTCCTGTGGCCAGAGACACCCAGGCACGGGAGCTCTTAGTGCATCCTGGGCCTTTGGCCCCTGTGTCTCTTGTTCTTTCCCAGTTTTATTGATGTATTTTTAAAGCTCCTGCAGTGACTGTCACTTGCAGCCAGGGGAGAACCCCTGCTCTGGGATCTTTGAAGGCTGAGCCTTTGTCTTGGTGGTCTTTGTACCCATAATGGATAGAAATTGGCTAAGTGCTTATTGAACTACCCGAGGTAAACGTCCATGTGCAGCTAGAGAGCTCGCCTGTGCCGAGGGCAGGTATCCACACAGCAGAGACCCCCTGGGAGTTGTGTCTGGAGCAGGGCACGCAGCCGGCGGCGGCCAGGGACACTGATGCAAGAAAATCAGCTTGCGCTGCGACCCTCCTCCCCCTGCGACCCTCCTCCCATCGGCCCAGACCTTGGCCTTGTAGGGATTAAACATTAATGGGCAGCCTGCGCTGATCCGGGGCCTCTACTTTGGGCCTGCCAGGTACACCTTAACGGAAACATGATCACTTACTCATCCCTTCGCCTCTTCCCTCCCTCCGTCTCCTCCCAGGAAACAGGAGCTTTGTTTTGGAGCTTGTGGGTGGCTGAGCCTGCCCAGCAGGAATCCAGTAACCTTTGGTGCACATGCAAATCCAGTTTTGAAGTTTCCTATTCACTGTAGCCTTATTTTTCTAGTGGGTGGCACTCACTAGCTTGGTGGTTTGGTTCTGCTTCTCCCGACCTCACTCTGAGTCTGGTTTGCAAGGTCTGTGCAGCCCCAGGAGGGAGCCCGCCCGCTCTGAGGCCAGTTGCCCTGCGGGAGATGTGGGCAGTGCGGGCAGTGCAGCTTTGCGGCCCTCTGAGAGCAGCGGGCCCCACCGGGCTGCAGGAGGTTTCTCCTTCCCGGGTGATCGGAATCTCTGGACCCGGCTTCGGTACGAATCAGTGGCTTACAAGGCAGCAGGGCTCAGCCTCCTTCCACGGACAGCTCCCCGCCCCCCGCCGTCGCCACCAGCAGGCCCTCTGTCAGGTGAGGCATCTGTTGGGCACCTGGGACACCCTCTCCACGTTGGGGCAGGCGTGGCATCTGTGAGCCTTGCTGCTCCAGAGGTCCTGCTCCCCAGAGAGTGGCTTCTGTCTGCCTTGCACCCTGGCTGGGGGCTGGAGCCTCCTGACTCCTCTGCTTCCGCTTTTGAGTCCTCATCCCCATCCATTCTCCAGAGAGTTCCTCTTGTGAAGCGAACCTGATGGTGTGAAGCCTGGCTCCTGGCTTTCTGGAGGCTTCACATAAAATCCCAAGTCCTCATCTCGACCTGCGAGGCCTCACGGCCTGGCCCCTCCCCGGCAGGCTGTAGCCCAGCAGGCTCTAGCCCGGCTGGCAGCCTTTCCCCGATGGGCAGTCACAGGGCTTGTCCCTTCTCTTCCTTCAGGCCTCTGCTCAAAGGCGTCTCCCCTGTCACCCTGGTCCCCTCCCCTTATTCTTTGCAGATGCCGGCAAAGCATCCACAGAGCTGTTTATGTCCATCTTAAATGTAAGCTTGGAAGGCAGCCCTTAGGTGGACGTCATTTGTTTGCCTCTGTATCTCCAGCTTCTGAGACCATGCCCGGAGGGTAGTGAGCGCTGCACAAGGTTTGTTGGGTTAATCCATGAAGACTAACCCCTCCCTCCAGGGTCAGTGAGTGACACTGGAGTGAAAGTGTCCCCAGGTGGGTGCTGGGTTTTTCTGAATAGAGCAGGAGTTCTTTCTTGCTTGGTTAGGTGCTCTGTGCTGGTTTCCCCACACCAGGCCGTTCCTAAGAGAAATCTTTTTTTAGTCGTAAGAATTGTCTTCACGTGTACTTGTTCAGGAGATGCTGGCCATGAGCTGGGGGCCAGCTGAATGACCAGAGCCCCTTCACAGGACATAAATTCGTGGGGCCCGCGCAAGGCTTGGCAGGCTTCTGGGAAAGAACATTCCCCAGTGTGGCTCCACGGTCATGGCCTCCCAACATGGCTCCACCCAGCACGCCTCGGGCCCAGGCAGTAGTCCCTCATGAGGTCTATGAACTTCACCTTCTCCTAGGGAAGCCGTCTGCTTGGGGGTGGGTGGTTCTTACAAAGATGAGAGCAGCCATAATTTCAGGTGTCAGTTGTTTAAAAGGATGTCATTTTCGTACAGAATCGTTTTCTCCATACTGGCTTCATGCTGTGTTTTATGAAAAAATGCATTTTCTCTGCAGTGATTTTCATCACATTATAAACTAATTGATTTTTTTTTTCAAGATTTTGCGTTAGACTGCTTATCCAATGTTATGAGGAAAATATAGGAAATTCCGTGAGAAGCTAAGCAGGGGCTTTCCTGCGGGGCTGTGGGTTGTGGAAGCAGCATTCCCCTGAGATGGGCGGGACTGGGGAAGGGGGTTCAGCACAGACTAGGTGATCCACAGTCACAGGACCCCCTGCACCCAGCATGCCTGGCCCCTTCCAGACTGGGCCTCAACTCCTAGGGGCTCACCAGCGGGAAGGAAGCATGGAAACGCTAGGAAGCGGTGCTAGCTGCGTGCTGGGGCTGCCCCAGGATTGCGCGTCCACCAGTGGCCTCGGTGCTTTGGGCGAAGTTCCACCACGATCCCCGTTTCACAGATGGGGAGCTGCCCACATACCCCCTCACCGGTGCTAGACCAGGATCTGAGCCCAGGCCACCAGGCTCAGACTCCAGCCACGTGGGCCTATTTAAACTTCAGTGAATCAGACTCAGTCCCTCTGTCACAGGCCTCACGTGTGGCCTCCGTCGGCTCAGAGGTGGACCGTGTCCATCGTCACAGAAAGTCTCAAGGGCAGTGCTGCTCTGGACTGTCTGCCCTCCTACAGTCCCCCATGACCTGTTAGGAAAGTTTGGATGCGGTTAAAACAAATGGATGGCGGTGAGAATTCTGCTTTCTTGATAGAAAAATAAGCCTTAGACAGATCTTCATGGGAACATCGTGATTTTTTTCACAGGCATAATTGCATGTTCCAAAGCTAAACTGCAGTTCAAGGGAAGGTGAAAAACCCTTTTTTGGTACGACAGTACCCTTGTTTTTTCTCTCCTGGGGGCTAAGAAAAGGTGCCTGAAGAGATGCTCCCCACCTGGTAAAATCGCAGGGTCCTCATTTCTGGTCCTATTTCTCTGGTTAGCCCCAGGCCCCTGGGTGGCAACAGCCTTGGCCCAGGAGGAGCCAGGTGGCGCCTGCATCTGCGCCGTGTCTTCACAGGGCGGGAACGACCACGAGATCTTCACAGACCCGAGGACGGTGGGCTACACCGTGACGGCGCCCGAGGACACACGCAGGATCTGTGAGAAGCTCTTCTGCTGACCATCCCTCTCCCCGTGGGAGGGGCGTCCCACCACGCCCACCCCCAGCCCACTGTACAGTTGTCACTCGGGTCCTCACTCAGCAGGGAAATGGCCCTCCGCCTCCAGTGCTAGAAGCAGCCAGAAGGAAGAAGAAAAGGCTTGTCAAGAATGGTTCAAAGGACTGTCTCCAACAGAGGGTTTTGTCCCCACCCCGAGTCTCAGGACCCCCAGCCCTGCCCTGATACGTGCGATCACAGTACACCTGGGGTTTTTTTGTTTTTAAACTTTCCCATCATTCTAGAATGATACAGGAAGAACGAGTGTGCCTGGACCCTCCTTTCCTCATGGGTCTTGTGGAAGATGTAAGAGATATTCACATTGGGACCCTCTGCATCAGTACCAGGAGGGGGGCTTTGGTGATGAGAAAGAAAGGACAAGATGTTTACAATGATCTGACCCTGGGACATGGTTAAAAACACTTCCAGAAATGAAGCTCCCCCGTGAAAGCGCTGGCCGAGTGACCACTGACCCCAGGGACTTTGCACCTAGCTGGCCCAGGAAGCAGGGGTAGCTCTGTATCCACTACACTTTGAAGAGCCCGCTGGTTTCCTAGCCATTGGGACAGAGGCAGTGGAACCAACAACCCCACCAAGAACTGGCACATGGCCCTCCCCGGACACAGCTCCAAGCCCAGGCCCAGAGACTAACTGAGGCGGTCACACTTCACCCAAAGAACCTCCTCCTGCTGTCCCCAGGGCCTGTTTGCCCTAGTTCGTCAGGGATCAGGGGAGAGCCTGAACTAACAGATCAGGAGCTGTACCGTTTCTCTGCTGATGTTTGAATAAGCCCATCCACCCTGGCCCTCGGAGCTGCCGTGGTCGGGTCTGCAACCCTCACTCCTCCCTCCCGCCTTCTGCAAGTTCCTTGTATAATTGGAAGGCAGCTCGGAGCCTTGTCCACAACACAGAACACGGAAGAGAGCTCTCCAAGAAAACGGTTCCTGTGTGCTTTTGAGCATCTTCCTCCACTGGCCAGTGCCGGGGCTGGCGTCAGTCCAGGCATGGCCTCTGCTGGGGGCTTGCAGACCTGAATCTGAAGTGGGGATTACAGAGGTGCTCTGAGCAGCCCACCTTTCTGCCCCCACCAGGTACCTTCATCACAGAGGAACCTGGTTCCCCCCAGCCCTCCCCCAGACCGGCTTGTCTCAGCTCAGGATCTGCGCCAGGCTGCGAGGTCAGCTCCCTCACCCGCCCAGGGCCACACACTGGGGTGACGGTTCTCACTGGTTCCCAGGACTATGCCGTCCTGTGGCATCCTTCCTGGCTGAATTTTATACAATACTGTAATGATCTTTCAAAATGAAGAGTAGCAAATTAAAGTGATTTTATTGTTTCCTATTTTTCTGATTACTGTTTTCTCCTCGAGTTAAGTGAGTTGGTATCCTCTCAGATTCTGGGGGAAGAGCTCAGCCCTCTTGGACCTGAGGGGCCACTCGTTGTGACGCTGACGTTCCCACGACGTTGGGGGTTGCACTTTCCAACTGGCATCAACCCACCCTCCAGGCTTTTCTGCCCACTGGGTAAGGATCCAGTATTCCGTAGAAGCTTCCTTATGTATCAAAATGAGACAACTGAGTCTTACTCAGACTTGTCCCAACTTTCATGAGGTGAAGGGTGCACTGTTTCTCCGCCCTGCACAGGGCTGCCCTGGGTAGGTACCCCGAGGCCATCAGGCTGGGCCCCCTCGCCTACACTGTCACAATTCCCTCAACCTGCCTCCCCACCTCCAAAGACTTCAGACTTCGCGCCATCCTTCCCCTGCTGCGGTGGTCTTATCCTGGTCCAAGCTCCCCGGCCATGTATCCCACCTCTTCTCTCTTCAGGTATTCCCCAGCACCCGCCCCGCTCCCCGGGGGCCTCTGCAGCTGGGCTCCATGGTGGGGATGTCAGGTAATAGTAGGTAAGTAACATGCAGGCAGCAGCGGCTGATGCCTTACACGTGCTCGCAAAGCAGCAGCTTCTGTCGTTGGCAGGGAAGAGCCGGCTGCCAGGATTCAGATCCTGGTTCAGCTGCTGCTGACTGGCTGTGTGATGGAGGACGACTTCACCCCAGCCTCAGTTTGCTCGTCTGTCGAATGGGATTATAGTCCCTACTACACGTGTAACTTAACCGCGTTAACTTCAGTGAAGCACTTAGGACAGTGTGAGCTATCGCTAACTTAATCATCCCCAGAAACCCTGTAAGACGGGACTGTCAATCCTGCTTGACAGACGAGGATAAGTCATTCCCTCAGCCTTCTGCAGTTCCAGGACGGTAGACAACATCACAAGAAATGTAAACACGGTAGCTAAATGCTGAGCAAGAGGGAAGCAAAGAGGTTGCCCCAGGTCAGCGTGGGGCTGTTAAGAAAGCTTCCTCCTCCCCTTCCCCACCCCCTGCCCCCACCCCCTGCACTGCAGAAGCTGACCAGGTATTTAGCCCCGCGCTCTAGGGCTTAAGAAGCCTCAAGGGAAAGACCACTAGCAGCTACTGGCCGCTGGAAGGCCCATATAAAGCTCAGTGGGGAGCCTGAACTCGATCCCGAGGGAGGGGCCGGGGGAGGCCCATCTGTGTGACAAGGGTAGGTCTGTCTAGCTTCCGGGCAGGGAGTGACTGGAGGGCCAGCAAGAAACAAGTTTGGCAGACATTTGGGTGAGGCAAAGGTGGCTGCTTCCCTCTCCTGCCCAGACAGGGCCAACTCCGCCAGGCCTCCAGGCTCCCTTCCACATCTGCCCACCCCCCGCCCCCCTCACCCTGGCTACCACCAAACCCACCCTCCCTCCCTCGAGCCGCATGGCACCACATGTGTTTGGGGTTCAGTGCTTACTCCGGCCTTTCCCTAATCAGGTTCGATGGGCTGGTTATAATTTGTCCTAATGCACTCTGAAAATCTGTATATTTTTACAATAAAGATGTTCACCTCTGCATGCCCAAAGCCATTATCTACCTCCCGAGGGAAACGCTGGCCAAGGAGGACCTTCGCAGCCTCTTGTGCCCCCTGCATCTCCCTGCTGCACTCCTGGAAACCAAGAACCTGGGCTGCCTCCCCTCCCACTTCCCAACTTCCCTCCGTCTGGACCGCCCTTGGCCAGACTGCTTCTGCTCACACAGTACCAATTTAAATGCATCAGCAGTGCGTTTATCCACAGCTGACCACGTAAGTGGCATTTTCTACTGTCACGAAGCCACATCCCACTGCTAAGCTTGCCTACGCACGAGGATGGTGATTAAGGAAGAAGGGCTGATCCCATTTTCTTATTCATCCCCCAAAAAACCAGACTGCAAAGTAGAATGACTGTCAGCCTCCTCTGGGGAGACGCCCTTACCTGCTGGCTTCAAGGAAAAGCTCCCTGGCAACCAGATTCCCATTAACACATAACGCAGAGCCTCACGCAAAACAGACTTTACTGAGAGAAGGATGCTGGTGGGAGGAGACCTGCAGTCAGGAATCCGGATTCTGTGCCCAGCTCCGTCGCCAACACCGTCCGTCCTCCCAGAGCCTCCGGAGTTTCTGTAACTTGAGACTCTGTGCTTGAGTGGGGAAGGGTCCCTTCCAGCTCTGACTGAGAAAGATGTGGTCACCAGGAAGGACAGAGCAAGAGCCATTTACAAAGGAGTCTACACAGCGAGAGCCCAAAGTTTAGCTCAGAAGAGCAGATCCAACTCCCAGCCCGCTGGTGGGCTGGCAGGTCACAAGGAGCCCCAACCATGTGTCAAGGTGAGGACAGGGCACTGGAGACACCTGGGGGAGCAGGTGGAGGGAAGGTGCAGGCTCTCAACCTCCGGGAGCCTGCACGGGTCTCGGGAAGTGGCTCTGGAAGCATGGTCTGTACCCAACAGACGGATCTCCAGGAGCCACCTGGGGACAGACCATCCAAGGCTGGAGGGGAGAAGGCCACCGCGGGACAGCAGAAGGCAGAGGCAGGAGGACCCTTCGAGGGGCACGACAGGCCAGGAAATAGGATCAACTTCCTTAACTACGATGTTTCACTGCATACTGGAAACCAACACACTTACTTGCCTATTTAAAACAACTCCAGTGGTCATTTTGTGATGTATGAAAATATCAAATCACTGTGTTGTGCACAGGGAACTAACACAGTGTTGTAGGTCAGTTACACTTTAAACACACACACACACACCAGTAACAACTCCACCAGTTCTCAGCAAAATAGTTCTGGCCTTCCACCCCCTTGCAGAAATTTCCAGATTTAAGACACTGGATTAGGCCGTCATTGTCTTTCAAGGGCTCGCCTCCCTGCACTGACAAATGGACACTTGACTACATACAGGCCACATATTTCAAGACGTATTTCCCAGCTATTGCTATTTTTAAAACACAACTAAAGCCAGACCAAACCACAGCAAAGAAAATCCTAAGGATCTGTTTACTGGAAATATCTACAAAGGTTTGCAATGTCAGCAGCAAAGTGCAAACAGAGCTGGCTCTGGTGAGAACTTCAGTTATGAAATAAAAAAAAGAAAATCCTAAGCAGTTCTTCACACCAGTTTTCCAGAAAACCCCACCAAAGGTGTATTTCCCCTTCAACTTCTGGCTTTACCAGGCTGTCAGGAAGCAAACCACCTGCTGTTTTCTAGATGGATCCGGAGAAAAGTCTGGTCTTAAACAAAGAGCCTCCCCTCTCCACACTCCCCTCTCCCACCGCCATCCCCACTCCCACCCACCACCTCAGTGACGGGGCTGCTGAGCCAGGATCACTCAACCTGAAGACGGACAGAAAGGACCAGCCTTCGAAGAGAGTTACGTTTCGCCTCTGAGCACGTCGCTGCCAGATGGAGGACTCCGGGCTCCCAGACACCCAGCTGTGACACCTCCTGCTGCAAAGGTACCAACCTCCCCCCACTCCCCGCCCCTCCCAGCCCCCTGAACAACCAGCTGAGAACCAGAAAGAAAAGCCTGCTCTGCCCAGGGCCGAGGAGAGACACAAGGGGGCCGCTTGGGCGGGAATTCCTCCCGGGAAAACACGCAGGGTCCATGTCACTACCCAGAGGGCCAGATCTGGGGATTTTGAGCCTTCCTCCAGGGATGAGGGGCTGTGGGCTGGGGAAGACCACCCGACCCAGTCCCGGGTGGGGCTCGGACAGACCCTCCACTCAGCCACTAGCGGGCGCCTCTCCTTTTTCAATGCTTTTAATGCTTTTCAGATGGTGAGAGGCTGTGCTGGTGGCCGAGAGCACCCCACACCCCTTCCTTCAGGAGACACTTGAAAGGGACCAAGCTCCCCCCTTGAAGCCCCATCTCAAGCGGTAGAATGTCCTCTCCAGTTTGGTCCTGCCTCCGGCCCCAGAGTCTCCCCCAAGCCCTGGGGAAGGGGCGCCTCTGGCCTCTCCTAGGAGCTGACGATGTGGCCGGACCAGGTCTCGTGCTTGGTGCCCGGCGCCAGGTGGGTGATGACCACCTCCACGGCCTGCAGCTTCTCGTTCTTGGGCGGGATGGAGCACATCTTATAGGTGACCTCATCGCCTTCCACGGGGACGTACTCCCCCTCCACGCTGTGGGGTGGGGAGAGAGCACTCAGGGCCGGCACTCAGAGAAGCCAGGACACCAGCCCTCGCAGAGGAACTGCCGCCCTGCCCTGCCACCAGGGGGCACCACCATGGCCCTCTGGTCGTGGCTAAGGAGCCCCACACCCAATCAGCTCCTTCCCTGGGACCTCGGTTGCTGAGACGGAGATGGATCCCCACCCCCTGGGGATGCTCACATGGCATGTTAAACGAGGGCACCTTGGGCCTGATGGAGGGAACAGCGGGGAAAGGCAGTCTGAGCCCGAGTTGGGGGATGGCCCGGGTGAGGGTTTCCTGAGCAGCACCCCGACCCCCTGACCCGTCCAGGAGTCCCAGAAACCAGGCTACACCTCTGCTGTTCAACTCCTCAGAACCCCAGTGAGCTTTCCAGAAAGTCCATTTCCCTTACTTTCTATGGGACATGAGTCACCATCTCACCCGTGATAGGGAGGTGCCCAGCTTGATGTCCCCTTGATGAGACCCCAGGAGGAAAATCCCCTTCAGATCCTGAGCACCAAGACCAGCCAGCTCCCCCGGAACTGGTTTGCCTTGACTGAAGAATAACATCACAGATGGTGCTGCCCTCTTTGATTTGGCCACCAGGAAGCTCAGGAATAAACATGTAGCCCACTTCTAGCAGTGGAACTAGGCATCAAAGTATCCCCATCTTTCTTATCTGCCCCCCAACCCCATGCTTTCCTTTCTAATTTTTTTGGTGCACTGTGTGTATCCTTGTCAACCACTACAAATCCTTTCTGGAAAGAGGCAGTGTGGAGATACATGTCTACATCCACGTATGATTCATACATATGTGGAAGGCATTGCTCTAGCGTCATCCTCATGTCTACGCTGTACAGGGGGGTCTACTGAAGACCCGGCGTGTAAGAATGTTGGGGGAGGGTCAGAAGGGATAACTCTCCCATCCCAGCAGACATGTGCAACAGGATCCTAATTTCAAAAACATGGTTTCTATGTAGACAAGGTCTGCTGTGTGGGGTAAGGACTTTGCCTGCCACAGTCGGAAAGACTGGGGAGCTGCCGCTGAGGTCAAGGGTTGGGGTGCGGGTCGGGGTGCCAATCGGATCCTCACAGATCTGCAGCCTGCTTAGAAGATCAGAAGTGAAGCACAGGCTGCTGGACGCCTTCCAGCCCCAAGACCAAGGACGTTTGGGCTCCACCCTGGGTCCCCCCCACTGCCCGCCCCAGGGTTTCCAGACACTCAGGAAGGAAGGACGTCCGTGAGCAAGTGGCAGGAGGAAGGGTCCAGCCCCAAACTTCCTTCCTGGAACAGAGCGTAGGCAGCCCCCCGCCTCACCAGCCTGCTTCCCCCGAGGAAGTGCAGGAGCCCAGCCGCCAGGTGAAACATAGCTCCCCAGACCCACAGGGACGCCCCTCCCCAGCCACCAGACCCACACGGGCACTCAGACCCACCCCAAGCAGATCTCAACTCACACACGCGCACACGCAGTCGCCTGCAGCCTGACACACTGCCACCACCACCACGGGCTCACGACCCCACCACTGACCACTGTCACACACAGACCACAAGCAGAGTCACACACACCTGGCTGCACAACCATCATCATAGCCGGCGCCCAGGAGAGTCACACGCTCTCCCTGCCTCCTCGGGGCCACGGCAGCACCCACCCCAGACCCAGCGCACCCAGACTGGCCGCTGACTTACTCGGAGATGTGCAGGAAGATGTCAGGGCCGCCGTCGGCCGGGGTAATGAAGCCGTGGCCCTTGGACCGACAGAAGCATTTGCAGACTCCTTTGTAGATAGGGCCCTGTGAAGCCCGCACCGTCCTGCCAGAGAGAGGAGAAAGCGTGAGCGGCCCCCGCCAGCCCTCCAGAACAGCCCCCGGCTCCCCGGGCACACCCAGCTCATCCCAGTGCCCACCCACGCTGTGCCCCAGGGAGTCCTGGCCGGGGCCACCATGTACAGCTGTGCAGGTTGTGCACTGCACGACTCTGGGAGCCATTCACAGAGACCCTGGTGACAATGACTCTCTGAATGACGCTGGCAGAGTTTTCTCAGGCCTCAGTCTCCCCCTGACTAAAAGCTCTCTGCGCATCCCTCTCTCCGAAGGCTATTAGCAGCAGCAGCTAGCAGCAGCCTCCACTCGTTGGCCTGAGCTCTGCATCTCCCAGGCACCGTGTGGGTCCCCTGCGGCACCGTGGCCACCCTGCTACTGTCCCCCTTTTGCAGCCGATGAAGTCAAGGGCTCACGGGGGAAGAGGCCTGTGTGTCGTTAAAGCCTGACGATTTAAGACCCCAGCGATTTCCCACCCCGGCCATCCCCAATCCTTGCCCCCAGCTCGTGACAGCCTCAAGTGGGCCTGGAGCAGCGCCGTACAGTTTACGAGGCGCCTGCCCAGTTTCTCACCATCAGCCCTTTCCCAATCCCAAGTCTCCCATCTGACAGACAGGGACATGAGGCTCTCTGGACCCTGCAGGCGACCTGTCTCAGGAAGCCTGACACTCACGCTGAGAAGGTCCTTGTCCGGCGAGTGGGCAGTGGGCTCGGGACCACGTTGCCCCGAAGCGGGGATGGTGAGCGGTCTCGGGCCTGTTGGGTATCCAGCAGCCCGGCCGAGGACTGGTGGGTGGGGTGCTGTGATGGGGGAGGAGGCTCAGATGACATGGCCGACCTGGAGAGGGACAGGGGCTCTCAGGGGCTCACGCCTTGCAAGGACAGGCCCCCCGGATGCCTCCCCACCCCAGCATCTGCCATCTGAGACTCATTCTTCTGGCTGTGGAATGCAGGCTCGAGGCTCACTCAGCGTGGAGGTCACCTGCTCCAGAAACAAGCCCGGCTCACTCCAGCCGGGGCAGGCGCCTGGTCTGGGCTCCTGCAGCTGCCGTGGGCCTCCCGCTATCATTGCTCTGTACGGAAATGCCAGGTCGCATCACTGACAAGGACACCATTGGCCCCCTCTATGTTCCCAGTGCCCAGCACAGACCCTGGCACACGCCGGGCCAGGCGTGGTAAATCCTTGTGGAAGGAAGGAAAGGAGGGAGGGCGGGAGCAGGGAGGCAGGCAGGCAGGGCGGGCGGGGATGCTTTCAATGCCAACCACCTATATGAGGACTCCAGCCACTCATCAGACATTTCCTGGCCCCGGCTAAGTGCCGGACACTGTGGGGAAGGCAGAGGCAAAAAAGGGACCAACACTCAAGTGTTCGTCCAGGAAACTCCAGGACACAAACCAAAGAAGGCTCAGACCCCAAGTCAGGCCTGCATCCAGGAGAGGGAAGCCCGGCAGGTAAGTGTGTGGGACCCCGAGGGGCAGGGGCATTTCAAAGACAGCATCTCCACCAGGCCCCTTACTCAGATCCAGGCCTTAAAGTTAATTTCCACACAGCCTGAGTCTCCAGTTGCTGCTAAGAAATCGAATTCCCTCCGTGACCCCTAACATGCATCAGAGGCCGGGGGCAGACCCAGCTGGAGGGGCTGGAGGGAGCGGACTCCATAGTCCCTGCCTCGCTCTGGCAGCTGTGTCAAGAGCAGCACGTGGCCGCTGTGCCCAACACACTGGCGGCCTTGCCTCAAGGCCACGAGGAGAGAGCAAAGCCCAGCAGCCAAAGGACCTTGGCTGAGTCCTTTCCCCTCTCTGGGATCAATTTTCCCATCTGCACGGTGGGGCAGCTGGGTGGGCATCATTCAGCACCTGCTCAGGGAGGGGGATGGGGACTCAAGGTGGAGCAGAGCCGGGCCCTGTGGCCCCAGGACAGTGGAGGAGGCCGACTCGGACATCACCCCCGTTCACAGGGCAGCCCTGCTGGGTTCTGTGTGGTTCACATGGGGTTTTCAAATTTAAAATATGAGATATCTTTTAAACATCCCAGGAGTTTGCTCCAAAACCTAGGTTTCTAACTAGTTTGAAAAAACTAGCAGCTCTGACAGCCCGGAGCCTCCAGTCCACCAGCCCTGCCCCACG
Organism: Phocoena phocoena; assembly: GCF_963924675.1. Taxonomy (NCBI): domain Eukaryota; kingdom Metazoa; phylum Chordata; class Mammalia; order Artiodactyla; family Phocoenidae; genus Phocoena; species Phocoena phocoena. The sequence goes on along the minus strand of NC_089233.1, from coordinate 30,900,191 downwards.
CGCCTGGTCGATAGCAATTACGCAGCCCCAGGGCACCAGTTTTCAACCTGCATCCTCCAGGGAAAGGGCCGCCTCCTTCCCCCAAAGGACGAAACCTCTCCCTCCATTGTCCCCACAGTCCCCCCGCAGTCCCCCACACTCCCCTTTCAGGACTCGCTCCCTCTGGCTGGGATGGGAGAGGGCCGCCTGGCTTCCCGGGGGAAGTGACATAGCTACCTCCTGACCCTTCTCTCAGCTGCAGCCGCAGCCAGCCCAGAAAGGCCCCGGCTCCTTGGCCAGGGGTCAGGGCTCCAGCATGACCCACCAGTACAGGTCATAGAGCCCTAGAATGTTCAATCCCTGGGGTTCTGGGAAGGGGGCCAGCCCAGAGAAGGGAAAGCCCCACGCAGGACAGCAGGTGGGACCACTGCGTCCTGGTGACACCAGGGTGAGGCGGGGAAGTGCCCTCCCCTGCATCCACAATCTCCCTCTTTCCCCTGATGTCAGGCATATCTGACTTCAAATCCCACCCTGCCGGCTGTGTGATCTTGGGCAAGTTACTTAACCTCTCTGGACCTTGGTTTCTGCATGAGGAAAATGGGGATTTTAATAGTTCTGACTTCACACCATTGCCATGAAGTTGAAATGAAACAATACATGTTAGGCACTCTGCATACCCTCCACCCAGAACAAGTGAGCATTAAGTGTCAGCTACCATTGTTGTTATAACTGTCATCATAAAGTCATTCAACAAATATGTGCCCGGTGTCAGGCCCTGTTCATGGCACTAGAGACACGGCTGAATTTGGAGCCAGAGAAGAAACAGGTCAATAAATATACAAACAAAATCATTACAGGTGGTTCCCTGGTGGCCTAGTGGTTAGGATTCCAGGCTTTCATTGCCATGGTCCAGGTTCAATCCCTGGTAGGGGAACTGAGATCCCACAAGCTGCGTGGTGTGGCCAAAAAATAAATAACCATTACAGACTGCTGAAAGGGCTGATAAGAAATACATAGAGAGACATAAAAAGTAGCAGGGTTGGGGTGCCACTCTAATGAGGGTGCAGGCTGGGTCCCGTACAGTAAGAAAGAGTGGACCATTTACAAAACAGAGAGAGGCTCTTCCAGGTGTGGGAAACAGCCTGTGCAAAGGCTCTGAGGTTGGCAAGGGCAGGTGTGACTGAAGGCCAGCAAGGAGACTGGGGGCAGGGGGATGTCCGGGGCACTGGGGAAGGAGGGGTGAGAGGTGAGAGGCAGGTTGGGTTGGAGGGCATCACCATCATCCCCATGTGTCTTCATTCTTCACATCCATGTCTGTCTGACTGTCACCATGTCCCCTGCCAGGGCTACCTCCCCCTGGGTTAATGAAGCAGGCCCAAACTGGGGTCCCCCTTCTCTACCCCAGCCCCCTTGACTCCCCTAGTATACCCAGTCCAGCAGAGATGCTAATGGAAGCCCACCGTCGTGAGCGGGGAGCAACCTGAAGGCAGCATGGAGTCCCTCCACGTCCTAGGGCCCTGCACTGGGGCTGGGACAGAGCAGGGTCTTAACCAGCATTAAGGACCCAAAGGCCCCGCTGGAGTTCATGTGTGCTTGTGTGCTCGGTGCCTTGCACAGTCGAGCAGCAGCAAGGGGCGCCACGCATGCGTACCTGGCAGTGGGAGAAACTGAGGCATGGGGGGCACCAGAGCCTCCCGGAGTGGGAACAGGAAGGTAAGTGCCGGCCTGGGAGACTCAGGAGCCTTAACCACCACCCTGCCCGCCTCCCCTGGGCCATCAGAGCTGAAAGCAGCTGGGGCAGCTGGAGCAGGCCTGGACAAGAGCCAGCCCGCCCCCAGGGGCCTGCGTGGGGAGGGGGAGCGGCATGGGGGAGGGGGCAGGGAGAAGGAGTGCATGGCCTCTGTGTGGGGAGGCCTGGGTTAAAGTCCAGCTGTAAGGAAAACAGCTGGGGGAGGGGGGAGCCAGTAGCCCAGGAGCCAGCTCTGGGGCCCACTGCTGCCCTCCAACACACAGATGGGGGGTGTGCAGCAGTCACCCCCCCACCCTCATCCCCACCCACCGGTGCTTCCAACCAGCAACTGCTCTCCCAGCAACACCAGGGGAGCCTTGGAACTGACCCTGGAGGAGGCAGGGCCCACCCGCTGCCACTAGCCCCCCTCCTGGACCCCCCTCAATTCCCTACAGCTGCAGGGCATTTGCAAACAGGCAACTGAGGCTCAGTCTGCTAGGAGGCTCTAGGCCAGACCTGGGACGGGCCTCAGGGCTGCAGCAAACTCAGACGGAATGTCACGCCCAAGGCACGCCACGGCTGCTGAGCTGTGTGCACACCTGTGTGTGTACATGTGCGTAAATGCGTATGGCTGTGTGTGCACGGGACTGTATGGGCGTATTTGGCTCTGCTCACATGTGTGGTGTATGTGCACACGTGTGTGTCTGAAGCCAGGCGCACACGTGGATGCACACCTGTCACTGCCTGTGTATGCACATCAGTGGACGGGGCAAGGCCACCCCACCCCCGGCACCAGCAGGGCCTTTACCCTGGGAAAGGGCAGGAAGGGGGCCTCAGCCCAAAATAGCCTGGGAATTTTCCACAGGCCCTGCATGTCCTCCTGGAAGGTTCAGAGAGTTCAGCTGGGCACCAGGCTCTGGTCTTCCTGACCCTTCTTCCACCCACCCACATATCAAGGGACTGGAGACCCAATCCTGCAGAGCTCCTGCTAACCCCCTCCCCTCCTCTCGGCCTCAAACCCCACCAATCGTATCAAGGACAAGTCTGTCTTGAGCCAAGTAGCCAGTTGCTGACTCCAGGGAGGGGATCCTTGGCAGTGCTATCCGTCATTTACACTTTAGTGAGAAGGAGTTTGCAGTTCATTCCACAAGGCTCCATTGTTGGTAGCTTTCAGACGCTTGAGGGCAGGGAGATGGAGGGGAAAGAGCTGAGTTCAAGTTGGGAGCTTCATTCTCAGCATGGTTCTCAGCAAAGCCAGATCTCTCCAAGCCTACTCTGAAAAATGGGGTGTCGAGCCTTCCATGGGTTTCTGGATGGGGGAGGCCAGGGCTGGGCACCATGTTCTGACACCTCCCAGGTGTCTGGCAGGTGGGGATGACTACTAGCCCACATGAAGGGAACAGGACAGGACACTGGAGAAAGTCGGTGCTAAAATGGAGATGCTGAAGATGGGGGCGGAGTCCCAGATTCTGCATTTCTAAGGAGTTCCCCCCAGCAAGGTAGATGCTGGTCAACCGACACAGAGTAGTACACACAAAAGAGTAGTGCGGGTTACCGGGTTATCGGCCTTGCCCACCTCTCAACCAGCATGAGGGTGGAGGGAAATTTTTTGTGGGGGGGAGCTCCAGATGAGTCACAAAGTCACCTTAGTACACCCAGGTTCCTCGTCTGCAGCAGAGACGCCTCCCTTCCCTTCTCAGCCTCCAGCCCAGCTAAGCCCCAGCCCCGCAGAACCAAGAGCACGTGGGCCGAGGGGCTGGGTGAGCCAGCGGAGGCTGGACAGTGGGGTCCCAGGAAGCAGGAGAGGCCCATGAGGAGCCCGAGGCGGGCTTGGGCCACAATCCCCTCCATTGTTCGGGGGAGAGTGGGGCTCAGGCGAGGGAGGCGGGGAATAGAGCGAGGATAGAGGGGAGGGGGAAAGGGGGAAAGGAAGGGGGCGGGGACTCAAGGGGCGGGGATTCAGAGAGCGCCGAGGCCAGGGGGTGGGGCGGGGAGTCAGTGGGGAGGGAGCGGAGTTGAGGAAAGTGGGGAATCAAGTGGAGGGGGCGCAAGGGCGGGGCGGCGTGGCTGGACCCTGCAGCGCCAGCAGCAGGGAGAAATACGAACTCGGCGCGGAGGGTGCAGCCCGCGATGCCGGCGTCCGGGGAGGGGGAGCAAGCCCAGCCGGGAACTGCTCGGCCGCCCCAGAGTGCTGGGAAGAGGCCAGAAACCCGAGGGCCAGCGACCGGGAAGAAGAGGCGCCCCTCCAGCACTGCCCCCCGTTAGCGCTCCCGAACACGCCCGCCCCGCCCAGGACCCTGCGCCCGCCGGCTCCCAGCATGGGCAGTCCTCCTGGGAGGAGCCCAAGCCCTTGTTCGTAACTAGGGGCCTACTCCGCACCCCATCACCCCCACGTCCAGCCCTCCTGTATTCCATTCTCGCCTCCATTCTCCCAGGGCTTCGGTCAGACCTGAGTCTCAGGCCTAACTCTGCACTCCACTCCCTCTGTGACCCCTGGCAAGCGACGTCACCGCTCGCTGCCTCAGTTTGCCCATCTGTCAAATGGGACAGTCCTGGTGCAGCCTCCCAGCCCGGCGGACGTCGTGCGGAGGATGTTGTGCAGGGGGTACCAGATACAAAGGCTCGGAAACAATGGTGGAGCCGCTAACGACAGAACTGTCAGGCCTAGGGCCATCTAGAATAATCCCTCCCATTCCTGTCCCTGCTGATGGGACACAAACCAAATGCCCTGACTTTGCCACTCGGTGAGACAAAGACCCACCCTCGTCCCCGCCCAGGACCCAAAGCCCGGCGCTGGGCCTGGCTCAGCTCATTGCGAGCATCTACTCCGGGCTGGGCTGGGCGGCGCTACAGGCCCCAGTTCCGGCTCTGCAGGGGGCGGGGGTGGGGGGAGGGAGTGACAAACACGGCAGCTTTGAGAACGGCGGTCATCGAGTCCGCCCGGGGAAGGCGAGCACAGAGGGGGCTTGGAGGAGGCCCCTGGCCCCGAGGAGGCAGCGGCTGCTTCGAGTCCTAAAGGCGGAGTGGGGAAGTTTTTCCTGGGACCTGCAGGGGCAAAGGCCCAGGGGGAGGGAGGACGGACGGCAGAAAGAGGCTGGGAGGGTCTCGGGGGAAGATAATAGAAAGCTCTGTTGAAAAGTTTCAGACTTGACCGACAATGGGGGCATCAGTGGACGATTTTAAGCCGGGGGTTGATCTGAACCTGTTTTTACAAGTCCTCCCTGGGTTCAGGGTGGCGAACGCATTGGAGGGGCAAGACTCCTCCAATGAGGGAGTGAAGAGACCAAGAAATATCCAAAAAGCCAGTAAAAAATGTTAACAGTAGCTAACGTTCCTCCCCGCACTGGGTCAGCCATGTCCTTTTATTCTCACTCACCCCGTTATGATAGGAAAAGTTACATCCCCAGTCTACGGATGGGGAGACGGAGGCTCAGAGAAGCCTCCTATTTTGCAGTGAGATACCCCCGCCTGTGGGAACGGAGATCGTGCCTGGAGGGGCTTATCTCCTGTCCCCCACCTCCAATACACCCATCCACTCCAACCCCAGATAAGCTGTGGGGACCAGGGGCTTCCTTGTTAGAAATCAATACAAAACAAAAAACCGTTGCATTTCCGGCCTGCAAACTTGGTCTGCCAGTGAGGCTGTCGGGAGGGAGCCTGTGGGCGCAGAAGAAGTTTCTCGGCAAGGCCTCTGGGGCCCCTCATCCAGACGCAAACACACCGGGCGAGCGCCAGGCAGCTCCTCCTCCCCAGACGCGGCCAATCGTCCGGCGCCAGGATACCCCCAGCCCACCTCCCCGTCAAGCCTGGCCGACGTCCCACCACTGAGCCCACAGCTGGTGCGGCCAGGCCTGGCTGGGGGCTGTCTCCACCTCCCCGAGCGGCGCCCCCCACCCCCGCCGCGCTTCGCCCCAGCGCACCGCAAGCCACCCCATCCTGCTCCAGCCCACAGGCGAAACCAGGGGGAGGGTGGGGGCGGGCGGGGGCGGGACGAGGAGGAGGGGAGGTTTTTTTCCGCTAGAAGAAAACAGGTGGGCAGGCGGGAAATGCAACCCGACGTCCGCCTCACATCCCTCCAGCTGCTGCCACACCCACCATTCTCCAGAGGGGGATGAGTAACCCGCGCTCCCCAAATAGGCCAAGGCGGCCCGGGTATTTCCTAGGGGCCTAGAGAGACCCAGCCTGGGGCCCTCTGCCGGCGAGCTGGAAGACCCTGCAGAGGGGGCGGTGAATGGGGGCAGCGGAGGCCGAAGAGGCCGAGGTCCCATCCCGGAGGTTCCTGGGCCTCCCTCGGGGCGGGGACACCACACCACACCCCTCCTGGGGTCCCCGGAGAAGCTCCCTACCTGACGATCCACTCCGCTCAGCCAGCTGCTCTGCTCGAACTGCGGGAACTGAGCCGGGGAGGGGGCGCGGTTCGCGGGGCGGGCTCGCCGCGTCCCCGCCCCTGACCCCGCCCCCAGGAGCTTTCAGCCAATGGGACTGCGGTCTGGAGCAGGGGCGGGGCGGGCGGGAGCACAGCCCCGGCGGGATCTTTGTGTCCTCGCGCGCGACTGGCGGGATCGCCGGGCGCATGGCCTTGTGGGGGGGGAGGGAGACCCGGCTTCAAACTCCCCTGAAAAGGGAGAGAATCTGGTCTTCGCGCCCGAACAGGTTCCTCCCCTAGACAACGGCGTCGGGTCTGGTCCCCCACCTGACCTTAGCTCCAGAAACCGGACGGCCCAGGGGCACCTCCGTTTTAGCGCGAAGAAAGAGATCTAGGAATGACAAGAAGGAATGAAGAGAGCGGCCGAAGGGAGGAAAAGAAAACCCAAAAAATGCAAAGAAAGAAAGAACAAAAAAACGAGGGAAATCTGTTGATTTCGTTCTTTTTGTTTGTGTTTTGCTCTTAATTTCCACTCCCTCCTTGAGTCCTCTGTGTCTGCAGGGGTTTTTTTTAAATTAATTTTTATTGGAGTATGGTTGCTTTACAATGTTGTGTTAGTTTCTACTGTCCAGCAAAGCGAATCAGCTATACGTATACATACATCCCCTCTTTTTTGGATTTCCTTCCCATTTAGGTCACCACAGAGCACTGAGTAGAGTTCCCTGTGCCATACAGCAGGTTCTCATTAGTTATCTATTTTATACATAGTATCAATAGTGTATATATGTCAATCCCAATCTCCCAATTCATCCCACCCCCCCTTTTTTCTTTTTTTTTTTAATTAATTTCGAACTCATAGGAGAGGAAACCGAGGCACGAGAGGTGACCCACCCCCTCACACACAGCAAGTCGGGAGCAGCCTCTGAAAGGGAACCCAGCCCTGGACCCAGGCTCAGGCTGGTAGTTGAGGGGCGGGAAGGGGGGAGGGATCCTGTAACTGTCCTGGGATAACAGGGTCCAGGAGTGGGGACAGCACGGGTGTCCCTCCTGGAACTCACCAGTTCTGCTTGCTCTTGTATGCAGATAGGTTAGGGGTCCCCGGAGAAAGAACCAGGCATGGCTTTCTTGACATAAGAGGAGCCATTTTTGGCCTAAGCCATTTTGTGATCTAAGCCCAGCCACAATGTTTGTCCTTTAACAGGGCTCAATAATTAATGATCTTCAGGGAAGTGAGGGAATGCAGGAACAAAGGAAAAGTAGTCAAGAAACAAGAGTTCAGTGATAGAACAGTTGTAGTTCCTCCTCAAGGGAATGATGATGTTGACCCTCCTGACCTCAATCAACTAAAACTTGGACTCTGTCGACCTTTGTCCCAATTCTGGGCTGAATTCTCTGCTCAATCCCCTTCCTGAATAGGGGATTAAAACTTCCCCAGTTTGGGGAATTCCCTGGTGGTCCAGTGGTTAGGACTTGGCACTCTCACTGCGGGGGGCCCCAGGTTCGATCCCTGGTCAGGGAACTAAAATCCCATAAGCTGTGTGGCCAAAGAAAAACTTCCCCAATTTTGCTGTTGGGGAGACACTGCTTTGGGAAAGATCCCAGGTGTTCTTACTTGCTGCCAGTAATGATAAATCTTTCATTCTCCTGATCTTTAGCCTGGTTGTGTCTTTTCGCTCCACACCCACCAAGAGATGAACCCAGTTTTCCAGTAACACACTCCCTCGCCCCATCTCCCTCTCCCTCTCACCTCCTTTGTTCCCTCCTCTACACCCACACAAAGAAGAGACTGTTGAAGGCAGCCCTCTACAAGCCTGCAAGAGAGTTCTCCAACAGGAACTGAATTGGCCAGCACCTTGATCTTGGATTTCTCAGCCTCCAAAACTGGGAGAAATCAGCTGCTGTTGTTTAAGTCACCTGTCTGTGGTATTCTGTTACGGCAGCCAGAGCAAACTAAGGCAGTCCCTTCTCTTCCTTTTTTCCCCAAAGCCCTTCTCAACTAAACTGAAGCTTCTCAGAATTTCACACCTGAGGTTGTGCAGTTCGGGTCTACAGTTCACTGGATGTGTTGCCCATGCTGGGCTCTGTGTTGGGCACTGAGCACCCGGAAATAAAAAGTGCCTGCCCTGTTCCCGCCCCTGAGGAGTCACAGCCTGGGGAAGTGGTAGGCGGGTAGTGCTAACCAATAACCAAAATGTCAGGTGGTGGGCTAGATAAGCCTCCATGGCTCAGTGGGTGCCGGCCCTCCGCCATAGGACGAGACAGGTTGCAGGGAGTTCTCTCTCCCAAATTGTGGTTGTTTAAGTCTCCTGCAGTCAGTGATATCAGCCCACCACCTTGGCCCCATCTGATGGCACTGGCCTAGCAGCCAGACCTGAGCTAACAGCTGATGAGGGCATGTGGTCTAAGTTTTCTGCCCAACAAGGCCTCATTAGCGGTTCAGCCAGCCATCTGACAAATATTTATTGCACCTGTACTCTGTTCCAAGCCCTGGGCTAAACAAAACTCTCGTTAGCCCTGCCCCCCACCCCCCATTGATACACTCTAATAGCGGAGGCAGATGTTAAACCAGTAATCACACAAGGTACAAAATCACTGTGTGACCCACAGCAGGGTCAGGCATGGTGCTGGAGGAGCCAGGAGAGACTTCTCTGAAAAGTGCTGATTGACCTGAGATCTTTAATCAGGAATTAAACAAAGAAAAGGACATTCCTGAGAGAGGTGAGAGCATGTGCAAAGGCCCTGGGGTGGGAAGGAGCGTGGTGGGCCTAAGACATAGAGAGAGGAAAGGGAGTGTGGGGTGAGATGGCAGTTGCCGGAATGGGCTAAATTTATGGGTCTCAATTAGGGAGCGATGGCAGCCAGGTAAGGGCTTAAAGCAGGTATGAATGGAGACTCCTCCCTTCAAAGTGTGTCTCATGTCCACCCACCTGTACCCATTTCTTCCCACCTTGACTTAGACCTCTACCATCTCACCAGGAGCTGCAGCCTCCATCCAGTCGCTTCTGCCTCTCCCTAATAACCATGCGCATGCACCAATTTTCTGTGCAGCAGGCAGAATGAGCTTTCAAAAGCATGACTCCAACCATTGTTCAAGAAAAAATTACTCATGACACTTGTTAAAACAGTAAGGCAGACTTTGTTCAGGACAATCACGATAGGTGTAGGGACCACTGCAATGGGGTTTTTGCAAAGCTTGGGCTCAACTCCAAATGCAACTAGGAAAACTGGAAACTTATAGCGGGGGGTGGGTGGGAGGGGGGAGGACAGTGGATGGAAAATGACTAAGAAGAAACGAAACATCACGGGTCAAGGGGGATTCTGGCTAAACCGAGCTAGCAGGATTCTTGCTGTAGGCAGGTCAAGGTGATCAGACATCACCTGCCCCCACACAGCCAGCAGCATCTGCACCAGAGTGGTTCACTGGTTACAACCGACGACTGATACATCGTTATCACCGGCATCCACAGGAGGGCCCACCTGATCCATGTGCTCAAATCCGGCTATCCTTTCCTACACTGCTTCTGGGGTTTTCCGCCCGCTGCTAAGGTTAGATAAATATTCTGTGGCATTTCCTCTTTCCTTCTAATTCTTTCATCGTTTTGAGAAGCCACTTTACATCTTTGGGATATTTCGGTGAACAGGGTGAATGGCCCCATCCAGCTGTGCTGAGCTAGGAGTGCAGGCTGCGGGGCCAAATGGCGGGCGAACTTCACTCTGCCAATGACTGGATCTGGGGCCACTCTCTTCCCCTGTATCTTCCCAGGCCGCCTCTTTCTGGTCGTTGCTCAAATGAGGGGACCTTCCACCCACCCTGAACTAAGTGCGTGCCGTGCCCTCCTTCAGTCTGTCCCATCGCCCATGGTTACCATTTCACCCTTCTCCCCTGTGAATGTTTTTGGTGTCTGTTTCCCCCACTAACACATTGGCTCGCCAGGGCAGGCACGTTGTCTTGCTTGGTTTTGTATGCCTGACACATGGTAGGTGCTCAGTAAATACATGTTGAAGGACCAGGGCAGAGGCAATGTCATGGAGGGTAGCAAGGTCGGCCACGGATGAGGGGACTGGCGAGTGACTCAGTTTTCCCTTCTGTAAAATGGCACCAGAAGAGCCTACAGTTGAGAGGGAGCTGGAAAGTCCACCCCAAGCCGGGTGGGAGGCCAGTAGAGGTGGGAGCTTGCCCTCTGCTCTGCTCCTCCTGGGCTGACCCCCTCCGGGTAGCTCTGAGGCTGGAACCCACTCAGGGTGAGGTCCAAGGGGGCTAAGGGGGCCGGCTGAGCCTGCTGACTGAAGGAGGGAAAAGGGCCCAGGAGCCAGCTGTGTGAGCTCACCCCGAACACAGACCACCCCTCCCAAAAGGACACAGACACAGAGCCCACTGAGGTGCATGGAGACCTGTGAGCACACACACTCACACCTCCACATACAAACCTGCACTGCAAACACCCCATGTAAATGAGATGAGATATCTATGGACACACACACAGACACACACACACACACACATACACGAGCAGACAAGACACATACCACACACAACACCAATATCCGCCCCCCATGCAAACACATGCAGATGGAAACATGCATAACCACACTATCCCACTGTACAGCTCCCTGGGATTCTCCCCCAAACTCTAGACCCCAGAGCTTTCTCAGTCTAGAAACAGTCCCCCTGCCTCCTCCTCCAGGCAGGCCTCAGAGTTCACTCACAGAGTTCTTAGGGCAGGGGATGGAAGGCACCCATCAGGGAAGAAGTCATCCCCATCTGGGATGCCCACTCTTCACAGAGAGAGCCTCCGATGGTGCCCAGGGGACAAGAATTCCCCCCTCCCAATAAGCGATGGGGCTTGGGAAGGGGGCACCTACAGCAAGCAGCCCATTCACCACCCACACCTCCTGCCCCCAGCTCACCACAAGCTGGGAGGAAGAGAAAGCAGACAGATGACTGGTTAGCAGAGCTGGAAATGCAGCCCAGAGAGGTTAGGGGACGTCCCAGTATGACCCAGCAGGTCCTGCCCAGGGCTCAGGGATCCCTTTGCCAGTAGAGCAGGTGGGACCCCTCTGATGGGCAGGAGGAGAGGGAAGGGAGGGCTCGGGGAAAGCACAGCCCCTCCCCAGGCTGGAGAGCTTCTCCAGCTGCCCCTCCCCAGCCCCTTGGCAACCCAGCCCCCCTCCCCATCTCTTTCATAATAATTACAGTTACCACTCCTTCCTCCAGATTCCTTCCTCCTTATCTCCCCGCTTCCCTGCAGGAGCTGGGCCCTTCTGGGAACAGGATGAGCAGGAAGGGAAAAAAAAAGTCCCATCTCCTTTTTTCCTTGAGCAGCCCTGGCTGCGGAGTCCTCCTTATTGCAGAGCCCAGAGAGGGTGAGCGAGGAGCTCAGGGTCACTAGCAGGAGAGGACCAGGGTCCTCCAGGACTCCCAGCTGCCAGAACTCCAGGCTCACTCCATTCCCAGGATGGCCTGCCCCCCGGCCTTGGCTTTTGGGGACTCTGCTAATTTAATTCATTAGGGTCATTATTGATTGCAAGCTTTCTTTTTTAAAACATAAATTTATTTATTATTTATTTATTTTTGACTGTGTTGCATCTTTGTCGCTGCATAGGCTTTCTCTAGTTGCGGCGAGCGGGGGCTACTCTTCGTTGCAGTGCACGGGCTTCTCATTGCGGTGGCTTCTCTTGCTGCGGAGTGTGGGCTGTAGGCGCACGGGCTTCAGTAGTTGTGGCTCACGAGCTCTAGAGCACAGGCTCAGTAGTTGTGGCGCAGAGGCTTAGTTGCTCCGTGCCATGTGGGATCTTCCCGGACCAGGGCTTGAACCCATGTCCCCTACATTGGCAGGTGGATTCTTAACCACTGCGCCACCAGCGAAGTCCCTAATTGCAAGCTTTCTATGTGCTTCACACGATTTCTTTCATTCATCATTCATACAACAAATCTTTATTGAGTGTCTACTATGTCCCGGGCACTGTGCTGGGTACTGGGGAGACAGCTGTGAACAAAATCAGTGAGGTTCCCGCCCTCACAGAGCTGAAGTTTTAGGGACAACAGACACTGATCAAGTAAACTAAACAGGAACCGGACAATTCCAGGCAGAGGTAAGTGCTGGCAAAATTGGCGGTCCAGTGGTTAAGACTCCGCGCTCCCAGTGCAGGGGACACGGGTTCGATCCCTGGTCAAGGAATTAAGATCCTGCATGCCGCACCAAAAAATAATAAATAAATAAATAACAATGAACCAGGTGACCTGGTAGAGGGTGGCTGGTTCCTCTCGCCCGGGGGGTCCATGGCAGCCCTCCATGAGGAAGTAGCATATGAGCTGAGTTTGACGATGAGACATGGGATATCTCAGGAAAGAGCCCTCCAGGTGGCAGGAGCTGCAAGGCCGGAGGTGGGTGGTGGGAGGGGGGGCAGGATGGAAGGAACAGAAAGTAGGCATGTGTGGAGGATCAGCCAGCAAGTAAAACTGTCTTCTTGAATTTTCCTAACACTCTTAGCAGGAAGTTTTATTATTATTATTATCATTGTTATTGTTGTTGTTATACCCATTTTACAGAGGAGGAAACTGAGGCCCAGCGTCACACGGCTGGGAGTGACAGAGCCCATGCTTTAACCACCTTCTTCCTCTTCCATGCCAGGCCTTATTTAGGGGATGCAAAGGTTTAAAACAAACAAATAGGGCTTCCCTGGTGGCGCAGTGGTTGGGAATCTGCCTGCCAATGCAGGGGACACAGGTTCGAGCCCTGGTCTGGGAAGATCCCATATGCCACGGAGCAACTGGGCCCGTGAGCCACAATTACTGAGCCTGCGCGTCTGGAGCCTGTGCTCCGCAACAAGAGAGACCGCGATAGTGAGAGGCCCGCGCACCGCGATGAAGAGTGGCCCGCGCTTGCCGCAGCTAGAGGAAGCCCTCACACAGAAATGAAGACCCAACACAGCCAAAAATAAAAACAAAAAAACCAAACAAATAACAACAACAAAGCAGTCCTCCAGGAGCCCTGAGCCTCGCAGAGAACTGATCCTCATGGAAGAGGCCCAGGAGGAGCCCAGCTAGGCCTGATGGCTCTCCCATGGGGTCCCGCATCTGGGTGCGGAGGGACTGGGGTCTAACCGGGAGGCGTGCCCTTGGGCTGGCCTCAAGCCCTCTCTCGGGCCTCCTCACTCCTTGCGGCCTGGCCTGAGGAGGACAAGGTGGGACAGGAGTCCTCAGCCCCAGGGCGGTGTGAAGGCACCAGGCCAGCCCTAAAGGGACTATGGCAGGGGCGGCCCTGCTCCCCGGTCCCCACTGCGCTAGATGAGGACCTGTCCGTCCAGCAGAGCCTGGAGGGAGGAAGTGAGACGGACTCGCGCAGCCTGGTGCTGCCCCCTGGTGGCGATGGCCGGGATGGTCGGAGCCTGCGAGCATCGCCCATCTCCCTCCCTCATTCTCCCTCAGAGTGTCCCAGTTCAGATGCGCCAGCCGGGGTCCAAACACTGCGTTAAGGGGACCAACGTCCTCAAAAATCCCCGGAGAACGAGGCAGTCACCAACCTTATCCCAAGATGTATAACCTCAAGTCTATACAAAGCCCCCTAGTCCTGGGGTGTGAAATCGGGAGGATTTTAAGCCAAATGGGGTGGGCTGTGATGGGTGAATCACGCAGCTCATTCATTCATTCATTCATTCATTCACGCAGTCAATCTATATTAGTGGAGCACCTCCTCCATAGCGGGCTGGGGGACGCAGCAGGACAGGAAGCAGGCATCAAACCTCAGACAGCAATGCACATAGGGATGTAGACACTGTCCAAAGGAGACGGGGCGCAGGGGACAGAGTGAGAAGAGGGGGTGAGGCGACACGTCATCATGCGGAGGCAAAAAGGACTAGCAGGAACGCCAAGCTGGCTGTTTCAAGACTCTCAGGTGTAGATGCCTTGGAATTGGTAAAAGAGCTGCAGCGACAGGAGGTCAGAGGGTCCGTGAAAGGGGAGGTGGTGCTGGAGCGAGGCCCTGACCACAGAAGAGGCATCTTTTCTTTCCAGGAAGACAAGATCTCTGTGGGAATCAGGAAAGGCCTTCCTCAATATGCTTCTTTTCCATCAGCTGAAAAACGGTTGCAACAATTCACAAATCTAACACATCTCTGATGTAAGTGGCCCTTGGATGCCATGCACACCTGCCTTCATGCCCAGATTCTCTGCCTTTGCAGGTGTCACCTCTACTTTTACCACATCTCACAGCTTGACCTGTTTCAGAACTTCAAATAACTAGGCTCATAGGAGAGGTACAGTCAGGCTTCTTTGGCTCAGAATCATTTTTTGAGACGTGTTCATCTGGCTGAGTACACCAATAGTTCATTCTTTTCATCGCTGTGCAGAATTCCTTGGTACAAATAATGTACACGATATGATGATCCACCCACCTGCTGACAAATATTTGGGTTGTTTCTAGATTTTGGCTATTATGACTCAAGCTACTATGAATTTTCTCATACAGGTCTTTTTCTGAACATATGTTTTTATTTCTCCTGGGTAAAAGCCTGGGAGTGGAGTTGCTGGTCCCAGGTGGGTGGATGTTTGCCTGTAGGAGAAACTGTCAGTCTTCATAAATGATGAACAATTTTACACTCACACCAGCAATGTAGGAGGTTCTAGTTGTTCTGTATGCTTGTCAACACTTGGGGTTGTCTGTTTTTTAAAATTTAACCAGTGGAGGGACTTCCCTGGTGATTCAGTGGTTAAGACTCCATGCTTCCACTGAAGGGGGCACAGGTTTGATCCCTGGTTGGGGAACTAAGATTCTGCATGCCACGTGGCCATAAATAAATAAATAAATAAATAAATAAATAAATAAATAGAGACTCCACTTCCCACCAACATATTTATAAATAAAAATAGAACAGAGAAAACCATAATTTAAAAAAACACATGCACCCCAGTGTTCATAGCAGCACTGTTTACAATACCCAGGACAGGGAAGCAACCTAAACGTTCATTAGCAGAGGAATGGATAAAGAAGATGTGTACATACATACAATGGAATATTACTCAGCCATAAAAAGGAATGAAATTGGGTCATTTGTAGAGATGTGAATGGACCTAGAGAGTGTCATACAGAGTGAAGTAAGTCAGAAAGAGAAAAACAAATATTGTATAATAAAGCATATAAGTGGAATCTAGAAAAATGGTATAGATGATCTTATATGAAAAGCGGAAATAGAGACACAGACGTAGAGAACAAATGTATGGATACCAAGGGGGAAAAGGGTGGGGTGGGAGGAATTGGGAGACTGGTATTGACACATATACATTATTGATACTATGTATAAAATAGACAACTGATGGGAATATACCGTATAGCTCAGGGAACTCTACGTAATGCACTGTGGTAACCTATATGGGAGGGAAGTCCAAAAGGAAGGGGATACCTGTATGTGTATGGCTGATCCATTTTGTTGTGCAGTGGAGGCTAACACAACATTGTAGAGCAACCATACTCCAATAAAAATTAAAAAAAAAAATCTAAAGAGATATAACCAAATGCAATGCATGAACCTTGGTTGAATTTTAAATTGGAGGAAAATCATATGAGACATTTTTGTAAAAAATGGGGGAACTTGACTTCATATATTAGATGGCACTATGGAATTATTGTCAGATTTCTTAGGTGTGATAACAGTATTGTGGTTATATAGTAAAATGTCCATTTAGGTGATGCATACAGAAATAAAGAATAAAATATCATAATGTATATGACTTTTAAATTGTTTAGCAAAAAGAGAGAGAGAGGACTTCCCTGGTGGCGCAGTGGTTGGGAGTCTGCCTGCCGATGCGGGGTACACGGGTTCGTGCCCCGGTCCGGGAAGATCCCACATTGCCGCGGAGCGGCTAGGCCCGTGAGCCATGGCCACTGGGCCTGCGCGTCCGGAGCCTGTGCTCCGCAACGGGAGAGGTCACAACAGTGAGAGGCCCGCGTACTGCAAAAAAAAAAAAAAAAAAAAAAAAAAAGTTCTTCGTCCTATGTCCAAGTTTCTGTATGTACCCAAAATGTCCAATTTGCACACTGATATTTTTTCAATTAAATAAAATTATGTTTCGGGAAGAAAAATAATAAAAATAAAAAATAACATTTAACCAACGGTAACTATGATTTTTAATTTGTGTTTCCTAGATGAATAGGGATGCTGAGCATCTTTTCATATGCATGTTGGCCATTTCTATATTTTCTTTTGTGAAGTGTCTGTTCAGGTCTTTTGCCCACTTTTAAGATTGTGAGGTTTTTTAAAAAAAATTATTCAATTGAAAAAAAAAATTATTCAATTGAAGGAGTTCTTTTATATTCTGTATACCTGTCCTTTGGACTTTAAATATTTTCTTCCACTCTGTAGCTTGCCTTTTTATTGTATCTATAGATGGTATCTGTTAAGAAGCAGGTGCTTTGATGAAGTAGTCTTTCAAGTTTTTCTTTTATAGCTTATGGTTTGTGCCTTGTGTCAGGTAAGAAATCTTGACACATGATCACATTTGTTAGTTTTCCGTTGCTTTCCGTTTTTTGGTGTTGCTTTTTTCTTTTTGATGTACTTCCTTTTTAGTTAGTAAAAATAATGATATGGTTCCAAAGTCAAACCTATAAACAAGGTATATTTAGAGAGGACCTGCTTCCACTCTCAACATTAACCGTTTTAGTTCCTAAATAATCCTTCTTTTATTTCTTCTTGGAAATTATTTATCTCCCTCCCCGTTTCCTGACATTAAAAGTAGGGCTATATAGGACTTCCCTGGTGGTCCAGTGGTTAGGACTCCTCACGCCCACTGCAGGGACCCGGGTTCGATCCCTGGTCAGGGATCTTACAAGCCACACGGCAAGGCCAAAAAAAAAAAAAAAAAAAAGTAGTACTATATATACATATACACACATATCTTCTTGTTATTGGACAGTATATCCAAAAAGAGACTGTTCCATAGTAATATATGGAGATTTTCCTCTTTTTTCCCTTTTTCCCCTTCTTTCCTCCCTTTACTTTTGGTAGCTGCAGAGTCACTATATGGATGGACATTTGGGTTATTTCTAGTTTTTTGTTGCTGCCTTGTGCCTACCTCACCTGATATTTTTGCTAGTCTACCTTTAGGATGGATTTCTAGAAATAGTATGGCAGGGTCAAAGGGTCCCCCATCTGTAACTCTGCTAGGTATCACCAAATCCCCCTTCTAGTGCTTGTATAGGAAAGCCTGTTCCCGCCCAGACTTGCCATAACTTTTGGTTTCTGCCAATCTGATAGGAGCAGGGCTATCTTGGACTATCTTGGATGTTCCCCAGTGTCTGCAGGCGTAATGAGAAGCCATGAAGTATACAGGTTAAGCGCACAGACCCCACTTCGTGCCTTTGTTCGCACAAACCCTGGCTTTGCCCTTCCTGGCTGTGACCCCAGGTGTAGCACGGAGCCAGCGCGGAGGCTGCCCTCTACAGTCGGGATCATCTCTTCTGGCTGTTTCAGGCCACCGATCATTTCACAATAAAAATGCTGGCTTTACTCCCTGGCCCGAAGCGATTACCTGGGTTATGGCATTTGATCCCATAACAGCCCTATAAGGCAGCTATCGTATCCCCATGTTGCAGGTAGGGAAACCAGGGGATGGAGGGTTAGAAAGAGTTAGGGCTTTGCCCAAACTCACAGCTAAACAAGCAGGAGAGGCAGCTGGACTTGTGAGGCAACACATAAACTCGCACATGTGTGTACATGCATGTACCTGCATGTCCATGTGTGCATACACGCCTGTGTGTTTATCCACACACCTGTGTGCATGTACTCATATACATGTGTATGTATGTACCTGTATCTCTGTGTATATACGCGTGTATACATATACAGTTAAGTCCCTACATACGAACGAGTTCCGTTGCGAGAGCATGTTTGTAAGTCCAGTTTGTTCGTAAGTCCAATGAAGCTAGCCTAGATACCTAACTAACACAATCGGCTATATAGTACTGTACTGTAATAGGTTTATAATACATTTTTTTTTTTTTTTTGCGGTACGCGGGCCTCTCACTGCTGTGGCCTCTCCCGTTGCGGAGCACAGGCTCCGGATGCACAGGCTCAGCGGCCATGGCTCACGGGCCCAGCCGCTCCGTGGCATGTGGGATCTTCCCGGACCGGGGCACGACCACGCGTCCCCTGCATCGGCAGGCGGACTCTCAACCACTGCACCACCAGGGAAGCCCGGGACCAGACTTTTAACATAGGGTCCCTTTGAGGCCATTTGTGGCTCCTGCTTCCCTCCCCTGTTCTGCGTTCCAGTCACCCACAGCCAAGAGTGGCCCGTTCACCCCTTCACCCATGTGTCCAGACTCTTCCCCTGGCCTCTGGAAGGCCCTGCCTGCCCCCTTCTCTCTCCACCTATTCCTTCCAGCCCCATCGCTCACTCCTGGGTCTCTGTCACTTTCCCCAGGCCCTGGTGCCCCCAGGGCCTGGCGGGGACAGGTGAGTTTATGGGAGCTGGGATGGGGGAGCAAATCTCAAATCTCTGTGCCCAATTCCCAACAAGAGGTTTAATCCTTAGAATTCCTTCATGGCTACAGCACAGTAGCTTTTCTGTACTGCAAAGGCCGCTGTGCAGGAATTTGGCTAATGCAGGAATTTTGGCACTAGCTGCAGGACAGGAAGCCTCGGTTTCCACATCCAAACAGGGACCCATCTTAACAAGATTTTTAGGACTTAAAAGGATTTTTAGGATTTAAAAGGCCCCAAGTTGCAGGACAGGAATAGAGACGCAGACGTAGAGAATGGACTTGAGGATATGGGGAGGGGGAAGGGTAAGCTGTGACAAAGTGAGAGAGTGGTACTGACATATATACACTACCAAACGTAAAATAGCTAGCTAGTAGGTAGCAGCCGCGCATAGCACAAGGACATCAGCTCCGTGCTTTGTGACCACCTAGAGGGGTGGGATAGGGAGGGTGGGAGGGAGATGCAAGAGGGAGGAGGTATGGGGATATATGTATATGTACAGCTGATTCACTTTGTTATACAGCAGAAACTAACACAACATTGTAAAGCAATTACACTCCAATAAAGATGTTAAAAAAAAAAAGGCCCCAAGTTGGCTTCTGAGCAGGATCCCTCCTGGGTACCATGTGGTCTGCCTGGGGGTGAGGCTGGGCACAGGATGGGCTAAAGGGCACACGAAGGGATTTTTTTTTTTTTTTAATAATTTTTATCATGGGGCATTTCCCCTTGCTGTCTTTATCTTAAAAAAAATTTTTTTTTTCCTTTGGCCGTGCCGCAGCTTATGGGATTTTACTTCCCCGACCAGGGATTGAACCTGGGCCCTCAGCAGTCAGAGCCTGGAGTCCTAACCACTGGACCGCCAAGGAATTCCCCAAAGGGATTTTTTTTACTTTGCAAAATATAACAAATATTATTCCCTCATCTTTTCAATGAAAAGGAATTTCCTAGAGAAGGGGCAGAGAAGTGGGAGAATTAAGAGGCAGAGAAGAAAGAGTATGGCACTGACCTACATTTTATTCACTAAACCGTGGCAGCTGCTTCTCTGTTTTGTTTAGCGCCACCCGGAAGGGCAGTACGGAAGCCGAGGCCTGAGAGATGGCTGGTCTGCGTCCAGTAACTGGATGGGCAGCCGGAAACTAGGGTCGGCCTGCCCGGCAGCCTTCAGGTGGTCAGACCTGCTGCTGCGACGGCGCTGGCAGGGTGTGTCCCACCAGCCGGGGGAAAGGACCAGTCCGGGGACAGATTTCTCCAGATCTGAATGTCAGCCCCCAGAAGATGCCAGCAGCTGCCCCTCCACCCTGCCCCCATCCCCAGAGATGCCCCAGAGAACCGAGTGGGGCACTGACTCCCGAGGGGTGGCACTAGCTGCAGGACGGGAAGCCTTGGTTTCCACATCCAAACAGGGACCCACCTTAAGATTTTTAGGGTTAGAAGATGAAGCGTCTGACATAAACTAGGCATCCTGGGAACCAACTTCTCATTTGTAATAAATCAGAATGGGGCTCCAAGTGGACCCGTGTCGACAAGGCAGGTGGCCACCCCTCTAGGTCCCAAGTGTACTGATGGAAAGGGAGGTCAGGTGGGCCCACTGGCCACCACTCCCCAGAGGACGAGGTCTTGACCTGGGACTTGGCCAACCTGCAGTTTGGAGGACCACAGCCCTGCAGAGGCACCCAGGCCAGGCGGGCGACGGTCACGGGGCCTGGATGGCCCTGCCAGAACCGGAACAGGACCCGGACACGCCTGCAGAGCTCCAGTCCGGAGTCTGATTCTGCGCCTGCCAGGCTACTTGCCGGGTTTGACCTGGATTCCCAGAGAGGTCCACAGGCAGGAATATTCAGTGGCATGGCAAACGCAGTGCTGGCTGTGTGGGTGGTGTCCTGGGCCCTCCTCTACCGGTCTTTGTTCACCGTGGTCCATGCGCCGTCCACGAGGTCCGGCCCAGCTCCCCGGTAGCCCTCTGCGAGCCCACAAAGCCACCCCGGGCCACTCTGACTTAGACTGCCCAGCATCAGGAGAGACACTTGCCAACGTTTAAAAAAAATCCCGATTTTTGGCTTCTCTTGAAAACTGCGACGGTCCAGCTGCACAGGTCCCTGGTTCGGCAGATGTCGGGCTGTCCCCTTGGCCCGGCCCGTCCAGTTTCCATCATCCCAGGGCCTCCTCCTTCATTGCTTTGTACAACTTGACCTAAACCACCATTCCCATTTCGTAGCCTTGACGTCTGAGGCCTTGGTTCTGGGTCCCGAGACCTCATTGTAGACTCAGGCTGGGGCGCGTGGGACCGCAGCCCCATTCTGAGGCTTCCCCACGCTTCTGCTCTGTCTGCACCAACCTCTGGGGCTGGCCAGGAGGGCCCAGGGCTCCGGGGGAGGTGGCCACCCTGTCCCCCTCTCCCGCAGCTCTCATCTCAAAGTGGGGGGCCCCTCTTCCAGCAGGGAGGCCGGCTCGAATACCTGGAAAGAGGGAGCAGTGAATGTGGGTCTCAAAGCCAGCTCTGCACTCAGCAGAGGCCCTGAGAGCCCAGCCTGACAGATTAACTCAGAATCCCTGTCCTGGTCACTCGGGGTGGTCCGGATGCCTCACTGCCAGCCGCATGCGGTGTGCTCATCGGTGACAGCCACTACAGGACCACTGCCCGGCTGACCTGAGACACAGAACAGCTCCGCCGCGCCCCCTCCAGGAGTGGACGGGGGGGTGTGACACGGCTGCAGGCAGGGCGCTGGGGACACCTCCCGCTGTTTCCAGCCTGGAGCAAGGTGGGCAGGGTGGCCAGAGGCGAGGAGGCGTCACAAGGCCGGGAGGGCACACAGGGGCCTGGCCGGACTGTCACCCGCTACCACCTGCCCGCCTGTGAAGGGGTGAAATGAACCAGCCCCCCAGCAGCAGCCCTGACCCTCTGCGGCCCTGGGTCTGAACAGACAAGGGCGCCTCCTCTGTACCAGTGGGAAGGGGGCAGGATTCAGCTTCAGGGGGGCTGAGTGTGGGTCCTCTCCCCCAACGTCTTATGACGAACTCAGAACATCCATCATACTGGGCAGGATCATGCCGTGAACACCCATCCCTGGATCTATCCATCAACAACGGTGCCTGCCCCTCGGGTGGGTCAGTGGCCCCTTAGAGCTGCGATGAGCTGCGACCCTGGGTCTGAACAGCTCAGCCCGCCCCTCCAAGGCTGCTGGAGGCCCAGGTTCCAGGCCTCACGGAATGAGCGTTTTATCATATATTAACTAGACAGCTCGAGGGAGCTGATCACTGCAAAGACACACAAAGCGAGGGAAATGTAGTTGGAACGCCTGAGCCACATGTGGCAATTTAAATCAGTGAAAACTCACTCTCTCTGCTACTTTAGCCACGTTTCAGGTGCTCAGCGGACACCTGGGGCTCGCGGCTCCCTCACTGGGCAGGGCCGACGGAGGACCCTCCACCCCAACGGCGGACATTCTATCGGGCAGTGAGCGGTCAGAACAAAAAGGCCGAGAGTGGCAAAAATGCCACAGCATCACCCACCCCCAAACGGGGGATCTACAGTTCCGTCTTGACATTTGAAATGTATGTTTGCAAATGCAGTTTGCTCTTACTTTCTAAAATGAGACCCTTTCTCCCAGCTTGCTGCTGCTGGTACAGTCATGACGAACCCAAGCCCCCCTTCAACGTTACCCTGTGGTTCTGGGGGCCTGAGGGGAAGACGCACCAGTCTTAGGGTCCAGAGCGAGCCGTGTGAAAGGCGGTCCTCTTCAGGTTGCACCCCTCCCACCACCCCCATCAGCTTTATGAACTCGGACTCCAGGCCGTAAGTGGGAGGGAATGGAAGAGTAAATCGCACACGCTACCTGCTGACCGTCCACGTTATGCAAAGGCCTTTGGGAAAAGCCATTTAATAACTCGACAATAAGTTTCCGTGACTTAAGACTATAATCAACCCTCAGCCAAAACCAAAACCTGAAAGAAATCAATACTTTAACGTTTGAAGTCGAGCACCGGAGAATGACTTTCCGCGGGAGGGTGGGGCGGGTGGCGCTATGGTCACTGTGGGCACCTGGGCAGGAAGTACCCGCCGGGTGGTGAGCAGCCCAGGGACACAGTGCGCCAGGCGCGGGATGCAAGGCCACCTCCCCTGGGCCACGCCTTCCACCATTTCAGTATTTCCGGTCATCTTATTGTACTTGGCTCCTGCCCGGAAAAACTTTTTCTTAAGCTTAAATGGGATGAATCAGAGGCAAAAACAACCCCCCCCCCCCGCCAGAAAACCTCATTATAAACGAATAGGTTCCCCAGGCCTATTTGCAGGGAGAGCAGAAATCTCCCTCAACTTCCACGTCACTCACTGAGTTATAATTTTTATAGAAAATTTTATTCAACATACAACATTTTCCAGCAAAAAGGCAATATACAGGAAGAGTCGGTGTACACTGCTGCTACAGAAACAAACGAAAAATACTGGAAAAGGATGAAAAAAAGTGTCATCTGCTGATTCTATTTTACTGCACTCAAAACTAGACACGCAGCTGGCGTCAGCTCCAAAGGAAAAGGCCGGACTGAAAGAAAACTACACACAATGAATATCAACATCAGTGAAAGTCACTTAGATTCACCCGACAAAATGCCACCTCCTCCCAGTGGTAAATTGTACATGTTCATTCATTAAATATACAATTTCAATTTTCCTTTTTTTTTCTTTTTTCTTTAGCTTTTTTATACAAAGTCAACAGCTTGCTAACACCAGTGGGCATGCCCTCTTTGCTAAAAGGCCCTCCTTTCTTGGTTCCGCCTGTTCCGTTTTAAGGAGACAAGTCTGTTTATAATTTTTTCACCTGCTCGAACGAACTCTTGAGATCATTAGGTTTGCCGAGAGGCAGCATAGTACACCTTAATTGTATTGAACAGCGTTTTCAATTTAATAAAAAGACCCCCGAAGTGTCTGTCAGGCCTGTATTCAGTGCATCCACTCTGCAAACGGGCTGCAGGACAGCGGTGGCTGACGGAAGGGAGACGAGTTTATTAAAAAGACCCAGGCAGCTGGGGAGACCGAGGAAGGGGCGACAATACACGAGTGAAGGAAAGAGCGCTATTTATTAGGTTGTGAGTTTCTCTGTTTCGCCTTTACAGATGCACAAAAAGTCATTGAAAAGTATAATTGAGGGAAAGACGTCAGACGAGCCTAAACAGAAGACTTACTAGCTGTGGGGCTGGCGGCCGGGCCCCGGGGCGGGGACAGCCGAGCCTGTCCAGCGCCGCGCCGCACCCACCGGCCGTCCCCCGACACGCTGACAGCGCCTTGCATCGTGGTTACCATAAAATAACTCTCACTGGCATCCAAGCTTTATAAAAACACCTTCATTTTGCTCAAAAAGGGCATCAATAGATACAGAGAAGCCACACTGAACAGCCTCAACAAAATAAAATTAACACCAGCAGCAAATCCTCTTGCTGAAGACTTGGGACAGCGCTCGCACACCAGAGTTCTTGGCTGTTGTTAAAGGGCACACCCACCGCGGTCCGCCTCGCCCACCCGCCAGGGGAGGAAGTCAGTTATGGATTTTAATCGCCTTTTCCAGGTATGTGTAGCGACTCCTCTTTGGGGCTTTGTTGAAGTGGTCGAGCCCTAGCCAAGGCCGAGGATGAGACATGTTACCTGGCGGGGAGAGAAAGCAACTGAGACCACAGAGCCCAGGCTTGGGCCCCTGGAGCGAGTGCACCCCACCCCCAACCGAGGTCTCAGGGCTCCCAAGGGCAGCACCGTCTCCCCTAGGACCTTAGTTTTCTCGGCCATTGTGTGATGCCTGCCAAGTTCATCGGTCACAGGCTGCCGTTCCTCCCTGTTCTACAGATGAGGAAAACAAGGCCGACTCTCCCAGCTGGAGAAATACGAGGGCCGCCACTCGAACCCAGGGCTGCCGGCCTCCCGGCCCCTTACTACTTGCTTCTTCCCTGTGGGAGGGCTCTTACCAGGCTGAGGTTCAAAGTCTTTCAAGTTTACTTCATACTCATCTTCATTTATGTACTGGTGTCGGCCCATCATCACAATGGCAAATTTAAACTGAGAGACAAAAATCGAAAACGCCATTCATTCCAAATACTAGCAAAACTCACACGTCTGGCAAAAAAAAGTCAAGACTTTAGCATCCCGCCCGACAAATTACTCGCAAGTATCCAAGAAGTGCGTACCTTTTCAAACTCCTTTTCCTGGATGTCTAGCAGACTCTGAATCCGCTTCATCACTTCTCTGAAATGCTCGCCCTGCGACGACAAAGGGCGCATGTGCTCACAAAGCTCATGCCCTCCTGTGCCGCCGCCTCAGGGAAGGAGCCCCACTGAGCAACGCTAACCCAGAGCGCGAGGGCCCAGGTCCCGACCCGAGACACTCCGTCTCTTAGCAGAAGGACGCCTCACCTGGTGTATCCTCAGCAAGAACGGGATCCCGAATGTCCCAAACACCTCTTTGTGGAAATGTGCCACTGTGATCAGCATCTCATTTTCCTTATCTATGTCTACCTGGTCCAAAGGTATTTCCTGGGGACACACATTTTTAACACAAGGGGTTGAGAAATTCAGTTAATGCAAACACAGTGTCACATTTTAATTCTTAATTCTGACTCACTCCTCCAACAAGGGAAGCTAGGTCAGATTTTTGCCAAAATGTCATGTTTGGGGCTTGTTAGAATAATTAAGAGTTTAGAGCCAGGAGAAATAGCTAAGCTTTAAAGAAAACTCTGGGGACTTCCCTGGTGGCACAGTGGTTAAGAATCCACCTGCCAATGCAGGGGACACCGGTTAGAGCCCTGGCCCGGGAAGATCCCACATGCCACGGAGCAACTAAGCCCACGTGCCACAACTACTGAAGCCTGCGCGCCTAGAGCCCATGATCTGCAACAAGAGAAGCCACCGCAATGAGAAGCCCACGCACCGCAACAAAGAGTAGCCCCCACTCGCAACCAGAGAAAGCCCGCACGCAGCAACAAAGACCCAACACAGCCAAAAATAAAAATAAATTTATATATTAAAAAAAAAAGAATCCGCCTGCCCATGCAGGGGACATGGGTTCTATCCCTGGTCCAGGAAGATCCCACATGCTGTGGAGCAACCAAGCCTGTGAGCCGCAACTACTGAGCCTGCGCTCTAGAGCCCATGAGCCACAACTACTGAGCCTGCGTGCCTAGAGCCCATGAGCCACAACTACTGAGCCTGCGCGCCTAGAGCCCGTGCTCCACAACAAGAGAAGCCACCGCGATGAGAAGCCCGCGCACCACAACGAAGACCCAACGCGGCCAAAAATAAATAGATAAATATTTTAAAAAAGAAAACTTTTTTTTAAAAAAAACTATTTATTTATTTATTTGGCTACATTAGGTTTCTGTTGTGTCACGTGGGATCCTTAGTTGCGGCATGTGGGATCTAGTTTCTTGACCAGGGATCGAACCCGGGCCCCCTGCATTGGGAAGGTGGACCCTTAGCCACCAGACCACCTGGGGAGTCCCAAAACTCTGGGCTTTAAGAGACCAAATAACGAGTTGTTCCAGTTACTGTGGAAATCTCAGCAGTTTTAAAATAAACAGGGACCCAGTTTCTGACTAGATGTGCTTGATGATCCATACTTAAAATTAATTTCTAAGGACAAATAAGTGAGATATCTGGAGTAGTAGAGAGTAGAAGGGTGGCTGCCGGAAGCTGGGGCGAGAGTCTCAGCGGAGCAGATGGATGGCGGTGAGGAATGTTCAACAACAGGAATGTGCTCACACTACTGAACAGTACATTTTAGGTTAGGTCTATTTTATCATAATAAAACATTCAATTTTTCAAAATCTGGCAGAATTATATTAACCTCAGGGGTCACTTCATCTACCGGCACACAAACACAACGACAGCCACCGCCAGGAGCCGCCGTGCTGCCTGAATAAGCTGCGGGCTGCCGCCCCACCTGCCGGGGCTCAGGAGCCCTTCCTCCCTGGTGCAGCCAGAGGGACGCTCACCTCTATTCGAAACGTTCGACTTGTCGCAGGAGATAAACATTCTAGGAGTTCGTCTTCTTGATGCACACCAATAATTTTGTAGCTTACGATTTCTAGCAGCCTGTGCAAAACAGGGAAGAGTGTGAACTATATACATTCATGTAAAAAAAACTTTCTAGGGCCTCCCTGGTGGTGCAGTAGTTGAGAGTCCGCCTGCCGATGCAGGGGACACGGGTTCGTGCCCCGGTCCGGGAATATCCCACGTGCTGCAGAGTGGCTGGGTCCGTGAGCCACGGCCACTGAGCCTGTGCGTCCGGAGCCTGTGCTCCGCAATGGGAGAGGCCACGGCAGTGAGAGGCTCACGTACCATAAAAAAACTTTCCAGAAAACTATTCGTCTGTCATTTTATTACAAAGCTATGAAGATTCGCTTGTCTTCTTATGAAGATTTGAAATGCAAAAGCAGGTATCCTTGGGGAGCATACAGAACACTGGCCAGGGACCCCCTCGGAGCATGTGTAAATCTTTCTTGCTATGGTTCCAAACTGGGCAGGGCTTGTGAAATGTTTCTCACTCTTTAGATAACGAAGGCCTCATTCTTTTATTAATTTTGTAAAGAAAACATTCCGGGAACCAAGTAGCCCCAAAGGCTGTTCCATCCTACGAGCTGAGTGTAAGACAAGGTGATAAGACTAGCACCTGACTCTGAAATAAAAACTGAACATCAAATCTGGGGCTTCTTTCTGCAGCTTGAACACTGGCGAAAACAGATGAGAAGTGACCAGATTTCTCAGACACAGTCAAGGCCCACGTTTTCCAGCTTCAGCTGATCAGTTTGCTTGAATCACTCTTCCTCTGCTTGGATTTTCTACCTGAATCTCCCTTTTGCACTACTGCTAATTAATATCCAGAGACACAGGGAGGGAAGACGGGCAAAAGAAAAGGATTAAATGTGAAGTATTTATATAAAGTGTTGCAAAGTATGGGCTGAAAGATGAGCATGGCAACTACTGCGGGGGGGGGGGGGGGGCGGGGGCGGGGGCGGGGGCGGGCGGGGGGCACTGCGCAAGTACAGGGCTGGGCCAGGGCTGCCCCTGCCTCCACCTTCAGGATTTGGGAAATACTCGCCTAAGTTTCCCTGATGCCTTCTCGCCGAGTTCCACAGCCTTTTTACATTCCTCTAACAGGTCCCGGACACACCCGTGCTTGTCTGGATATAGTGTTATTTCCTAAGAAACGACAAGATGAAGGCTATACAGGAAACAAGACACACGCGGGGCCTGCTCGGGCCCCTCCCCGCCGACCATCACTCAGACCACCTGTCCAAGGCTGGCAGCCGCCCCACACCGCAGGGAGTCTAAGAAATGCCATTTTGAGGCAAAAAGCTCGCCATTCACAGGACAGCTTCTCAGGAATTTCTCCCCCCCCGAAAGGTCACTAAGAGGCTGTCCAATTCTCAGCATGGTGAGACAGAGGACAAGGACCAGGGTGGACTGTGTCATTTCAGCCTGACAGCTGCACACGGGTGACAACATGGATGGCACATGTCCCAGATTTCCTCTCAATACCGGTAGAGCTAGACAGGTGAACGACTTGGGTGTCTGAGTAGGTACAGACTTTTCCAGAAGAACCACTTGATGTGAGGCTGTGTCGTCTGCAAAGGGCCCAGCGGAGCTGCCACCGGCTCCGAGGCCAAGCAGCAAGGTCCCAATCAGTCGGAAAGGGTCTCCCTGACACTGTCACTCTGCCTGAAGCCTCAGAGGTGGCGGCAGGGGCTGGGTGGACAGAGCTCCTCCCCCCACCGGGGTTCTCAAACTCTCGAGCCGAGCCGCTAACACACGCTACCGCTTAGGGAGCTTTCTTTGGTGGTTTTAGTTTTCAGGGTCTGGAGAAGAGATACAATACACAAGATGCAATAAAAATAAACACTCATACCATAGAAAAGACTCACCTCTTCCCTAAATTGGCTGTTTAACCATATACACTTAAAACTTCGCCTGTTCTCAAAGTCCGTGATTTTCATCTTAAGCTATTAAGAAAAGAGAGACTCATTTTAGATTCTCTTCCACAGAAACCCGAGCCTTCTCCTTATTACCCACGGTTACATTAATTTGGACTCATACCTGCTGATAGTAAAGTTTCTTAGGTTGTCTAGGCTTGAAGAACTGTAGAAGATCTCTTAAAGTACCTTCATAATTATGTCTAAGAGGATTACCTGGGCCATCCCTATAACTACACAAGAAAACAGCATATAAATAAAAGACTTGTTTATTTGCCTAAAACAAATATCCGTGAGTGAGCATAAAAGCAAACCTCTGGCCTGACACCTGGACTTGAAATTTGGACTCTGACTACTCCTGTCCCCAGGTCCTAAGTCCCTGCGTCTGTCACACCTGAACACTCTCTGCAAGGGTGACATGGCACACAGAAGCCGGGCCGGGCCAGGCCTAGCCAGACACACATGGGAGGGAGGTGTGTGGATGAGGTCTCTAAAGTAAGCCTGGCTTCAGATGAGGCTGCCAATTATTCTGACATCTTGGAGTAGCGTGGTCAAGATGTGAGTGGTGACAATTCTATATCTGAAACTAAGCAAGAAATGGCATGTCAGGTGAGGTGGCCGGCTACTTATTACATTAGTTCAGAGATGTCTGGATGAACTATGGAGCACATGCAGTCAAGACCAAACACTGGGCATCTGTGAGTGTGGCTCACCCTTGAGACTTGAAGAACTGGAGCAGCATCGGGTCGGTGTTGAGCCTCTGAGCAACTGTCTTTGCCACCTGGGGAGGGAGGGCCAGAGTCAGGGAGCAAGGTTCACATCCGGTGAACAAACTGCAACTTGCTGATACACTTTATCACTGATCATTTGCTGAGTGTTCTTAAAGAAACCTGTTATAAGCAGCCTGAATTTAAATGCCTGGAAAGTTACCATCTAACAGGAATAAACTATATTCCTTAGTACATCACCACAGGAACAGCGTATCTGAGGAAGAAAACCTTTTAAAGTGTTTTTCACTTTCATTGGGGAGGTCTGTCTGTAGATTTATTTCCTGAAGGCTTTTTTTAATGGTTCACACTTGGCATGTTATAACTGAAGCAAAGCTGCTGTTAAAACTATGATCTCTGAAACCAACTGATGCTAGGGGTCAAGAGGATTTCGAAGAGCAAGAAGACAGGGCAGTGGGTGGGGGTAGGCGAGTGAGGGGAAAAGAGCTTCCGATCCCCCGGCAACATCAACACCAACCCACTTGCATCAAGAACTTCCTCAGACAGTGGACTGCAACCCCTCCTCCAGAACCAAACCCATTACACAGCCTCATCAGCAAGCTTTGTAAAAAAGAACTGGGTCTCTCTGATATGGAATCTGAAGGGAAAAGAGCATTTCATCAAATACCTGAAAATAATTCATTCTATTTGATAATGTAACCACAAATCCAGGATCATTGGGGATTGTTTTATCACAGAAAATCACGTCGACACGGTGGTAGAGATCTCTGAAATATTCCTTTGCAGTGGGTAATTCACTGTTATCATTTTCGGGGTCATCCCTGGGGGGAAAAACACAGACAAAGTCCAGGCCAGGGTTCAGGCATCACCTCCCAAGTAACAGTGATGCTGAGCAGTGTGGATCTAAACTCAGGCTAGCATTTCCCGATGCTGGGAGCCTGCCCGGCTATCAAGCAAAGGCGATTGTGGACAGAGGTGTGCGCTGAGCCATGCACAGGGCTGGCTGCTTTCCGTTCCCGATCTCGCTCCCGAAACAGAACAGTGCCCTCTCGTTCCGCAGACAAGGGAAAGGACTCAGGATGCACTGCGGGGCCCACCCTGCTGGCTCTGCTGAGTCTACTCCCCGACCGGGACTTGATAGGTTATCACTTCCCTGCAAAGGCTGCAGGACCGCGTCGCCGCTATAATGTTTATTGCCTGGCCCTTAAACGAGAGGTCTGCCACCCCTGCTCTTGGCCACCGGGCCCTGCAGCCTCCCTGTGGTCAGTGTTCAGGGCTGCCCTGCCCTGGCAAAACGGTTTCAAGAGCAAGGAAAGGGCCGAGTGCGTCATCAGGCTGCCTTCAGACTGCACACCTGCCGGCTTCCACGCAGACAGATTAAAGTGATTACCCAAGTAGGTGCATTCTAAGAATTTCATGTTTTCAAGG
The DNA here is from genome assembly GCF_963924675.1 of Phocoena phocoena. Classification (NCBI taxonomy): domain Eukaryota; kingdom Metazoa; phylum Chordata; class Mammalia; order Artiodactyla; family Phocoenidae; genus Phocoena; species Phocoena phocoena. The sequence continues at coordinate 30,869,537 of NC_089233.1, read as the reverse complement.
AAAGAAAACAATCTTGCCCTTCCCTAAAGACCTCTGCCCTCCCGCTACTAGTTGTCATGCTCGCTGTAGACATTTTTGGGAAATGCATTCAATGAGGAAAATGCTTGCCACCCCTAATTCCAAAACCCAGAGAAGGCCAACTGCTGTCAACATTCTGTCAATGTCAAACAAAACGTGACTCAGGGTCTCTTCTGATATTAGTACAAAGAGATAACTTCAAAAAGTACGTACTTCTGAAACACTATAATGTCACCATCCATTAGCTCATCGAGGGCTTTATCAAGAGACACGTCATAGTCCTGAATTCTCTCTGTTAAATTCGGTTTAACTTCCTACAGTAAAAGAAAGGACATGGTTACAACGCAACATCTGTCCAATGTTTAATACGGCCACACACTGTATGTATTTTCTCTATACCCAATTCCAACAGCCCTACAATTTTGAGTAAATAGTAGGAAATACTAGTAATAAGGATATAATAATCACTGACCCTAAAGAGGGAAACATCAGAAACGTACCGAGAGGATTCTGACTCAAGATCACCCGAGGCCCCATTTAGCTGTGGTCTTGACACAACAAATGCAGGGCTAGCAAAACATGCAGAAGTCGTCCTCCCCAAACCACTAACCATGTGCTGATTACAGAAAAATAAGGATCCAAACCTCATAGAGGATAAGACTAGTATCTTGGATAAATCCTGCTCTGTCACACATAACTGGCAGCAAGTCACCTAGGTTCAAGAAAAATGAAGAATTCAGAGCTGTGATACACTGAGACTTTGGCACAATCAACTCAGAAGGTGACTGCTGCCAGACTTACGTATTTTACAGGATATTGGTGTATAGATATGCCCACAGTAATTCAAGCTCCGTGTTTTGGGATCGTACATCTTCAAAAATAACATCACATCATCTACAAGGTTAAATAAACAGGCTTCGTTAGGATCTTCTGGTCAGTGCCATGTTAATAAATAGCAACGGAAACGACAACTCAGGGCACCTGAAAGTTACCGTGTGCAATGGAGCTTGTTAAGAGGCTGATCCTAGGTCTGAGGCATCATTTCTAACCTCAAACCCATGGGAAACACTGCATTTGAAGCAGGAAAGATGAGAATGCGTGCAGAGAATTTAGGAAACCTAGTTTTAAGACCTGGTCCTCACTAGCAGTGTTTTACCATCGAAGTATCGTTAAAGGTTGTGTCTGAGTCTCTGCCGGAGAAGTGACCACTTGAAGTAATACAAATAAGCAATCTTGGACCTACCTGTTTTGTAAATGAAGTTGCGCTGGAAGACAGTTCTTTTACCTAATCTCTGTAGCTGCTTAGTAGCTACAATAGCAGACCGAGGCGGTATGGCCCACAAAGCATGAAATATTCACTATCTGGCCCTTGACAGCAACCCCTGCTCTACACCATCTGTCAAGTATATACAAGACCAGCGTGATTAGAAAAATGTGGAATGTGCTGGACTCCACGCTGCTGCCACCTTCTCACCTGCCAGGACGCTACAACCCACAGTCGGTTTGATTTGACTTCATCAAGAAGCCTTGAACACGGTGGATGTTTTGCGAGCATTTTGGGGATTAACAAGATTTCTTTGCAAGGGAAGAACACTTAACCCTGTGTGTTTAGAACGACACTCCGGGAATAAAACTCCACTCTCTGGAGGTGCTGGGCTGGGGGAGGAGGCACTCACGATCTTTATCAAACTTGGGTAACGTTGCTCCACTAGCAGCCAGCTCCGGATCAACTGTTTCCAGGAATATTGTCCAAGGGTTTTCATTATCACTGAGTTCAATCATCTATTCCCAAAAGAGATGCTGAGCTTAGAAGATTTTAATGGCTAAGTGAGAGTGAAAAACTATATTCAAGTACTGAAGACAAGATCCAACTCTATGTGACTGGACCGAGGGGGATACCGCAGGGCACACAGTGCCTGCCGCGCACACCCAGACCAGACCAGACCGCCACACTCACCGTCTTGCTGCCGTCGGCCTCGTTATCCAGCATGGCCGGTCGTTTGGTGCCATTGCTCCTCGCCTGCATGGGCCACAGTCGAATCTGATCTTGAGGAAATCCCTGGAAATAATTAGTTAAATTAGTTGAAGCAAAATCAGCTTATATTTTAATTCAACATCAAGGAAATGATTCTATGATTATAAGGGGAAAAAAATCATGACTACAGCTCTCCCTGCTGGTGTGGGCAACAGTGACCTGGCCTTCGGGATCTCTGGTACCCCGGAAGTTCAAGCCCATTTTACCAAGGGGGAGGCAGGCGGAGGAGGGGGAAATTAGGGGAGATGCCAGAGGGCACAACCCGGAAGGGAAGGAACTCTGGTCCCAAGCTCACTCTCAGGTGGTGTCTGGACACAGTGCCTGCCTCCAAGGGCACGATCCTCCAGGGTCCAGTTATGGAAAAGGAGAGAGAACTATCAACAGGAGGACGGGCGCTCACCATGGTCTGAGAGAGGTTCTGGACAAACTCAGCAAGCGAGGAGTTTTTCAACACTTTGAACACAGTGTATTTCACTTTTTCTTCATCGTACATATCATTTCCTTGATGGCCACAAAACTGGTCCTCTGCAACAATCTGCAAATAGGGATGAAAATGCAGAATGGAGTTTACACCACTAACACACAAAAGAGAACCAGGTCAGGCTGATCGAAACCAAGGTTCAAATGCTAAAACTAAAAACAACTAGTGTTGGGCTTCCCTGGTGGCGCAGCGGCAGAGAGTCCGCCTGCCGATGCAGGGGACACGGGTTCATGCCCCGGTCCGGGAAGATCCCACATGCCGCGGAGCGGCTGGGCCCGTGAGCCGTGGCCGCTGAGCCTGCGCGTCCGGAGCCTGTGCTCCGCAACAGGAGAGGCCACAACAGTGAGAGGCCCGCGTACCGCAAAACAAAACAAAACAAACGAACAACTAGTCTTTTGCTTTGATGAACCTTCTACAGAAGACCCAAGCAGAAAAGCACCAAAATGACCAAGAACTAAATCAGGTACGAATATTTGGAAACCCTACATATTTCCATGCAGCCATTCTAAACTCATCCATAAACATCAACTAGAAATCCATCTGGATGGTGATCCCCAAACATGATAAAGCCAGGATGCACATGTACCTTTTTCTCCAGGTAGTCTATCAACTTGTTAGAACAAATGCCTGTTTTCCTAACTGCAACTAAATCATGAACCAAAACCACCTGGCAGTTCACCCCCCACCCCCACCCCCCCAGCTGCCAGAGCTCTCCCTGCCAGGCCTCATCTGGGTTCTGCTCGCCCTTCCTTCTCTGGTCCCCTGCATGCTTTATAAACACTAAGACACTGCTGCTCTGGCAGCCTGAGTACCTCTCACATCTAAGCCCATATCCTGAACTGGAAAGAACATTCCCAACGGTCAGGCAACTGGCCTGCAGTTCCTCAGTCGCACGCTCAGGGGGCTGCCCAGACAAGTCGCCGACGCCCTGGCCTGCGAAGCAGCTTCGTGCCTGCCCAGAGGCTGACCTGCACTTGCATGTAGAGATGGGCTTCCTGCCGCTCCTTCCGCTTCTGAGCCTCGATCCTTTTCTCTTCTTGCAATCGTTCCACCAACTGCTGAGGGATATCATGGTCGGTGACAGCTTGTAAAACCTCACCTGCAGGACAAACGCATCTTCCTTCACCTCTGTGCACTACGTCATCGCAAATAAAGCCACCCTGGGTCCACATCCAAACCCACAACCCCAATCCAGCTGCTTCCAGATGCTGCTGTAAGGCAGCATAAGCAGGCAAGTGTCTGGACAGGTGGCTCCAGCTTAGGTCCACTGTAACGTGGTATAAAATGCCCCAGCGGGCGAGGCTCAGGGCCCAGCCGCGAGCTCGGCACAGCCAGGGCACGACACACCCGCTCCACTCACTGAGCTTCGACTCCCGGATGTAAACCAGCATGTAGGCGTTGGTGCAGTGCCGCACGGAGAGGTCGTCGTCGTGGCCCCCGTAGTTGTGCTCGATGGCCTCCTCTTTCGTACACCTGGACACCACGTCATCGTCAAACTTACACCACTGCAACGGGGAGCAGCAGAGATACGGCGCTTTGAGGAGCACACAAAGTAAAAGGCAGCATTCTCCGAAAATACATGACCTGCCTCAGGTGACCCTCACAAAACTCGCCAGCACTTCTGCCGTCCTCATCCCACATTCTGGAGAAATTGCTAATATCCGTCCATGGGCAATTTCTGTGATGTACTCAAATATCCTAAGCCTCAGCGCTTAGGCTCCATCTCTGTCCACTGTGGATGGAGTCGTTTTAAATGGCACTAACCCTACAGTTACAGGTTCCGCATCTGGTGCCACGAGGGCCCCGCCTTCAAATCCCCTCGGCATGAGCTGGACGGGCTCCACCTCGGCTCTGTTCCTCACTGGCCCTGTGGCGCTGGACACAGACCCCAAGACCCTCATCTGCTCCTCCTGGTGAAGATCACGTGATGGGATCCACGTGAACCAGGCAGAGACTGCGCATTACATCGCGCGGGGGCACGCGCAATAACACACAACCAATGCGGGCCCGTGAGTGCGGGCCACAGACGATTATTCTAAGTGGAAACTAAGTGCCTCATGTTAGATGTAAAGGGATCCTATAAGGTCCAACGTTCAATACTAATAACGGGATGTATATATCAAGTACAATCATAATTTACCAACCACCTTTAAAAGTATCAGGAACATACAGACACAGAGGCCAAGAAGGGATCCTTCACTATCAAGGCCAAGTCTGAAGCTGAGCGTAACTGAATCCCCTACACAGCATCACGTCCACCCTACCTCCTCCCCAGCACTTACTTTGCCATCCCCTTTAGGGTTTAGATAAACCACATAATGTCCACCATGATTATCTCCACTATGAACCAGGACTGCATGAAGAATATAATTTGCAGGGTCTTTAGGATCCGTTTTTTGCAAAAATTCATCAAGTGGTAGCTGTTCGGGGAACTCAAACCTATTTAAAATAAAAACATTTTAAGAGAAATCCAGGTTTCATTTACTCCTAAAATACTTCACCTTTAGGCTTTATTCCTTGTTAGATCTTCTAATTCATTGGCTCCTCTTTACTTGGAAAGGGCAGCTCCCACTCATCACAACAAATTATTCACACGTCAACAAAATCTGAAGCTTGATTTGAGAAAAATACCTATAAAGCACTGACACACCTAACGGAATTTTAAATTCCAGGATATTACATAAGTCAGTTTTTGTGACAAAAACACACTGACTTTTCTAGGCTGTGGATATTTCCGAATGTTGTCGTGAACGGGGGCGGCAGGGGGTGCTTGAGAGGCAGGAAGAGCGTGAGGTGGGTGCACAAGGACCGTGGTGCTGAGCAGAGCACGAGCCTGGGTGTGGAGGGGCAGCTGCCACCCAGCACGGCCCTTGGGAACTCAGGCCCGGCACTGCCAAGTGTTTTGAATGCCAGATGCCAGAAATCTGGACTTTTATGTGAAATCTCACGATCTGAAAAAATGTTGGCAACTAATTCCAATAAAAATAGAAAGAAAACCAAGGTGAGGACCCAACAAAGCACACCAGCAGGTTGGGCCTAGCTTGCAGGCTGCTCGTCTGTGAGGTCTGCTGTCTCAAGAGACCCCACGGAAAAGGGCAAGAACAGACGAGCAGGCCCGGCTGGTGGCAGGTGATATGATCGAGTCACTCTCCGCCGAGTTTCAGGGGTGACTGACCAACCTCTAGGAGGCTGGTTATTGTCAGGCTGTACCCCCTGACCAAGGAGTACAAAGTTACTGCTCCAACTAATCAGGGTACAAGTTCTGTCTCCTGAACCAGACAAAGCAGTGTGTGGTAGCAACCTTTTAACTGGTACTTTAAGGATCTATAAAACACCTGGAATGGGGGCCACACCCACCTATGCCAGCATTCCTGAGGAATCTAGCTCACTCTATAAGCCTATACCAACTGAGAGATAACATACTGGAGAATCCTATGTAAACCAGTAGAGTAATAACAGCAAATGCCACTTCTGGGGAAAGCCAAGCCTGTGCAGCAGGAAGTACCCTCTCCCCCACAGACTTCAGCCTGCCACAGTGTAGACAGAGGGGCTCCCTGAGGAGGAGATACGGAGGAAGCAGCCCCTGAAATTATCCCTTCAAAAGCACAGTTCTTGGGACACCTCGGCAGAGAGGAAATCTAAATACATCAGAGATGAGACCGAAAACAGAAAAACTAGACAAAGCACTGAGACTAACCCCCTAAATCAGGATGATGGGTAAATCTTAACTCTCACATCCCACTCTAGATTACCTATCGTTGATCTTGATATTTTGGTCCGTCTGAGGGTCATACATAAATCGCATCAGTTGCAGGTGTAACACTGGTGGCAACGTTAGGAATTTCACACCTTTCTCTGCTTCCTGAACATTGAAAAAGAAGCACAGGTTTAGTTTACCTCTACTTATTTCTCGAAGCAACAAAAGCAACAGCATTTCACAGCAAGGGTGGAACACGTTGGGAACTTCTGGTAGGGAGATGGGCACAGGGTGCCTTTAAAATGTTCTGTGTGGGGGATTTCCTCTTAGTTTGCATTATACTCTATCTTGATGTCCAGCGACAGGGGAACAGTGAAGTAAATTACAGCTCAGTCACTTGTTGCCCTATTAACACAGTCATTAAACACTACGAAAATTCTGGAGAAACACGGGAAAATCAAACGGAAAAGCAGAGGATTATGATTATGTGAATGAGGTGTGCCTATGGACACCAGAACAGAATAAGACGAGCACGGTCTGGGTTGGGAGAACTGCCTGTGACCGCCGTCCTTCCCCGTGAGCTCGGTCAGTGCTAACTGTTCACTCCTGCTTCTGAAGACCCCTCCGACTCGGTATCAGCAAGGCCCTCTGACCACCGTCACAGCCTCTGCCCAGGCGTCACCAGCCTCTGGGGCAAAGGACAGCCCCCAGCAAGGCCTCTGGGGGAGAGGCCCAGCCTCACTCCTCCACCCACCTCAGCCAGCTGAGTCCTCACTCAAATAAGCCTTCTCCAAAGCCAGTCACCACCAGGCCATTGGCGGCCCTCAGCACGGCTGTATTTCCTGTCTGGCCCTTCCTTCGGAGCTGTAAACCTTATTTCCAACGCTGGCTAGAACACACCCACCTGGAGGAACTGGTGTCCTAGGTGGCAATGTTCTCTGTTGTACATTAGCATGGTTAAGGAAACTGGGTAGTTCTGGGAAGAAAAACAAAAACCCAGGAACCTACTGCCACACAAAGGAATGGCACGGTTTTAGTACAACTTGAAATAATAATAGAAGAATCCTGTTTCTCAGCCACTGTCCATTGAGAGTCTGATTCTAAAATACATTTTGTTCACCCAGAGCCAAAAATATCCAGTGTGGATAAGGGCAATTCTGTGAGTTGACTCAAGTGTTTCCTAAGCAAACCAGTGGCATGTTTGCCAAGTAACTTACTGATCTACAAATCAGTGGCCTGACCAAGCAGGAGGACAGCAGGTCTGTGACCCACGGCAAAATGGGCTCACCAGCACCGTGAATTATAAATGTGCGAGCTTGGTAAACCCAGGATGGTCCGAAAAAAATCATAAATTAGTTGAGCCAGTGAGTCAAGGTTATGAGGCTGCAAGACAGACCTGGAGGGCTGGACCCGTGAGGATGCTGCTGACCCCCCAAGCAGCCTGACCAGGCCACAGTCCGGGCCCCTCTATCTGACCATGCACTGCCGCTTGTTTACAACACTCATTGTTCTGCCAGAGTTCCTGCGGGGCCTTGTGGAAAACAAGCAGGGACACCAAGTATGGAACAAATAACAGAAAATGCACTCCTCGTTCTGGAAGTCAGGATCCTCAGAAAACTGACACTCCACTGGGGCGGTGGGGGAGCAAAGCACCACCACCAGCCAAAACCAGAGTCCCAGTGACTAAGCAGTTCTATCTGTGACTAGGAGAAACTGAGGGAAGCTCTGGCACAGACACCAGTGAAGTAAGGGGCAGAGTTGTGGATGGAATTGGGGGGGTGGGGGTGGAGTACACGTGTCGGGTGATGGTTCTGCCTCTGGTAGCCAGGAGGCACAACACCTTCCCCACTCCTGCCTGTCTACACCAGCAACACGATCAGAGCTCTCTAACACAACGTCCAGACTGAGAAATAAAATCCTTCTGCGTTCTAAACACCAGCGGCATGTGAAAAGATACAAGTGAATGTTTAGTTCACAGTTAAGCAAAAGATCTGAAAACAAAGTTGAAAGATACAGCGGGACACTAGCACACAATATCTCCAAGTTACCTGCAAGCCATGCTCCCCGGCATCGTATTTATTGTCACCGTCTAGTTGTTCTACTGCCACGTAATCCACAAATGATTCAAATACTTTCAAGAGAGAAAGAGAAAAAAGTCAGCTGAAGTTATCACTAAAGCTTTGATTATAACATAGTCAATCAATCAATTCAGGCACACCAGGGAGGAATGTAAATAACTGTAGCTGTGAGCACAGGTCTGCAACTTCACTGATCCAGCAAAAGGTGTGAACTCTTAAGGCCACTGAGGGTGTTACATGATAACATGGAGTCAATGTTTTTAATAAACTTAAGTAATGTTAAAGTACAAATTTTAACCCAAACACTTATTCTAAAGTCGGTGCAGAAAGAGAGCAGGCATGTGGGAGGCTGAGGTGGGGGAAGAGGGAGAGTTTGGAAGGGGACACGGGCTTCTGCTGTGAGAGGGAGTAAGAGCGGAGGCTCCTGTGCACAGCACGGGGACACGGCTGATAACGCTGCCACGTGTAAGTCAAGTTCATTGACCAGAAGGCAGTCATGCTATCACAATACCTGAGCATACCAAATAACCATGATGAACACTTTAAACACCTTACGATCCTGTCACTTAAACCACAATAAAGCTGAAAAGGAAGAAGGAAGAATCCATCCAAGGATGATAGCCAATGGACCAGGAGGTAGAGTCTAGAAAGAGGTCTACACAGATGCGAAGGGCTCACTGCTGACAAAGGGGCAGCAGAGCACCTTTGGTCCACTCTGACCGTAAGCAGAAAGAAACTATTCTGGGTGGACTGTAAATAAACAGAAAAGAGAAAAAAGTAACAGATAAGAGAATTATCTTAAGACTTCAGGGCAGGTGTTCTCAAGACACAAAAAGCAAAGATTGATACCCTGGATTTCACTACAGTTATGACATTCTGTTAACCAAACGGGCGCACTGCAAGAGTGAAAAGGCAAGCCCCACGCTGGCGGAGAGCCCGAAACCCAGGCGAGCAGCAGCGAACACAGCCCGTGAAGAACTCGCGCGTTGTGGCCGTGAGGGAGTAACAGGAAGCGCACTCCCTCCCTTGCACTGGGCTCCATTACAAGGCCAACAACCGTATTCACACGCGGGACAACAGGCAGGACAGGACGTGGCCACTGAGAGCCCTCCAATGCCCCAGCTCACTGCGTGGACCTTCCAGGCTGCAGCGCAGGGCAGAGAAACCCCAACGGGCCCCAGAGTCTCCCTGAGACAGGGTGGGGATTTCAGGGGCCCGAGGCAGTGGCCACGTGCAGGACGGAGGGCCCCGGGGAGAGCCACGCAGGAGAGCCCCGGCGACGTGAGAGGCTCCTTCTGGTCTTGAAGGAATCAGCTATCTCCAAATAACGAAATGTGCCCCAGAACAAAGGGTAAGAATATCCAATACCCAACAGGATAAAAATCACAACAGCTGGCATCCAATAAAAGATGGCATCCAATAAAAGATGGCATCCAATAAAAGATGACCAATAAAAGAAGCTGGAACTCACAGCCAGAGAAGGAAAGTGAATCGATGGAGACAGATCCAGAAATCACGGAATTATTGGACCAGGACATCAAGTTATTACGAACTACATTCCATATGTTCAGGAAGACACCCAAATTGCCAATAAGCATTCGAAAAGGTAAAATCTCCCCGACTTCCAGGGCAATGCAAATTGAACTCAAGATAGCACCATTCTCCCACCAAAATGCCAGTCTGACGACTGACGGCTCTGGAGTGGATGTGGAACAACTGCTCGCACCCTACTGGTGGAGCAGAAATGGATAAACTGCTGTATCTGCTAAGCTCGACATATACACACAGGCCCTACGAGCCAGCATTCCACTCACCGTAAATGCACCAGGGGCGGACACAAGACCGGCCAACAAGCCTCACACCTACCAGCCTCACACTGAAAACAACCCGAACACCCATCAAGGAAAGAATGGTTTCAAACATTTGTGTTATATTCCTGAAGTGGAATACTATAAAGCCATGAAAATGACCCATTACTGCTGCTCAATATAAGGATGAAGTGCATGGAGGCATCGCTGAGAAAAAGAAAAGAGAGAACAAGACACATACCCTACACGATGCCATCTACGTAAATAAATACCACAAAACACGCAAAAGTAACCAAGGAAAGAATGTCAGCAGGCCAAACACTGGTTTCCTGTGAGGAGGGGGAGGCAGTGACCAGGAAGGGCCACCATCTTGCTTTGCAAATGTTCTGTTTCTTGACCTGGGTGGGGTCACCAGACTGTGTTCACTCAGTACCTTCACCATTTGGGCAATTTTCTCTACACTATATTTCAATAAAAACCACTGTGTCAATGAAGCATTACACCAAACCAAATAATGAAAAGGTGGTGGTGCCATTATGTACACAGAACTTACTATTTTTCTTTCCTTTTATACTTAGCTGGATATCATAATAATCTTCTCTTCTATCAGATCGGTAGTCTACTTCTTTACACTGGATATATGACTACAAATAAGGAAAATAAGATGGCTTAAGCATTAACCGTCAAAACATTAGCATGTTTAAAATCTTTAAAAATCACTCTTTAAAACTGGTTATCACATACCACCATCTTGCCTCTGAATAATTTAGGTATGGTGCCTTCTACACACGTGCCTTTCATCTTATTTTCCACATTATCAAGCAACTGGAAGAGAAAGTTTTGGCTTTCAGAAAATGTTATGCTTAATTAACATACAGTAATTTGAAACGTGACTAGGAAATTTCAATGGTCAAAGAAATTCTAGACTATAAATATTATGACCTTTAGCATGCAATTATCAAAAACATACAAAAATCTTCTTCCTTGGTTGGATATTTACAAAAATATCTACATGCAACAGTTGAGATTAACCCTCTACTATACAGCCTTTGGAATGAATTAGTAATCTGTAGTGCCTTTAGAAGCATTTTTTATATTCATTTTACCTCTGTGGAAAAGCATGTAAATTGAGCACTAAACTTAACTCGTATTGGTCCACACCAAGAGATTAATGAGGTTGAGCCTGTCAACAGGATTGACTGGTTTGTCCATGGATATTTAATGAACTGGATTCAATCCAGCTAGTGCTGCAAAAAAGAAAACACACCTTGCCCAGCCAATCACCTTGAATAGCCATTCCATGTTGTGTGTGAGTGTGAGTGTGTGTGTGTGTGTGTGTATGTGTGTATTTCTTTCATCACAACTGGAAGAGTGCGCGTCTGCTAGTGACTAGAGATGGTCTGGGGGAAGATCCCCCACACAGGTCTGCCTCAACCAGAAGTTCTGTGCCAAGGCGGGGTCTGGGTCTTGTGCTACAGAGTAAGAACAGAAGTCACTATTCTAAAGTGAAGTGGGATCATCAGGACAGCTACTCAAGCCAATCTGTTGTTTCTTGGATTAATAACTCTGGTAATTATGCCAATTTAACACATTAAAAGTACACTACCTATACTATTCAAATTTAATTTTCCCTCACACTTCCCTATCGAATAATTTTTCAGTCTTTCTGGTTTTAAACTAGATACATGCTGTCTTTTCTTTCTAGCCTAGTTCTGGTCCTGAACAAAGATGGGCATAACTGGAATGATAGTGACTGAAGTAGGTCTGAGGTTTTACTTGGTAACAACTTCTGACAGTGCTTCAAAATATGAAATGTAAGTAGTAAACAATTACGGCTGAAAACTCACCACTCGACAGAGCTCTTGAACATCATGCTGCATGAAGCTATCTAACGTTTCCCACCTTAGAGAGAGAAGATGAATTTATATTTAAACTTCCAGATTTCAAACAAGAGTAAATTAACAAGCAACTCAGACTAAAAAACCAAACCATGTAATTAGTCATTATTCTTAAATTTTTATGAAGATTATAATTCAAAGACAAACTGAATTTTATCCAGACACCAAAATGTTCACAACTTTATACTGTTCTGAACATCTTACTGTAAGGGGAGGTCGTGTTTGCAAGTAAATGTACAGAAACTTGGAGACCATATGTTATCCTTTCCTTGACAGGTAAACCTAAGTGGTGAACTGCTTCTCAAGCAAAATTCTAAAAGCCTCCATTTCCAAAGAGGTCAAACAAAGGACACTGATAAAATGCCCTGACATACTCAAGTGCCTGAGCTCTGCTCTCAACCCTTCCCCGTCCACTAGCTCAGCCCTCGAGCAGCAGAATGGACAGGTCTCCCAACACATACCCGAACGACTTGGTCAGCTTCTTTGTTCCTACGGGCTTATCACTGTGCTGTAATTCATAGAACACTCTTTGCAATGCTAAAGGGACGCTTTTGGATGAATCGTCGCCCTCTGTCGGCATCATGTACACAGCCTAAAAGAATTGATTCAGAAATAAAAATGGAATTTTATGTGAAAGTATCATTTCTAACACCACAATGATGAAGGCAGTTGGGTAGGGCTTTTAACTATCCCCCCCCCAAAGGGTCAAAAGGTCTTTTAAAAATCAAGACAGTGAAAAAAGAATTTAAAAAATTACTTAAGGCTCACCATCCAATGAGAACCACTTCTATTTCATACTTCTTAGAGCAGAGCAACATTTTTTAACTTAACGTGACTTTGAACAAAAGAGTTGATGAAACTTCAATGCTACTGCAATTAACCACACTCAAGTATCCCCAAGATATCATCCTATCTTGGTAATTAACGCTGCCTGGAAGAATGGTGCGAAAAGGACACGCCAGCAGACCAGCCAATGGTCCCCCCAACACCAGGAGTGTGTGCTGCCTGTGCTGCTCCCCTGCTTGCACGGCATTCCTAAAGGGCAAGTAACTATCCTCCGTTAGATTTTATAATTTTTAGAAGTTTTAGCTATAGTAAGTGAAAAATTAAGATTCCTGACCAGGAGTTTTTCAACTAATCAATTTTAATATAAAACTTTTCAAATGTTGCTGCTAATGACTTTCATATTTTTAAAAAAAGCTTTTATTATTTCTAGCCCAATAAAGTTAGGTTTGTCGGCTGTGGTAAACTTTTCATCACCTAAGTTAGCTTCACAAGCGTCCGAACACTGAGGAATAGAGCTATGTATAAGCATAAAGCAGGGGCCTCCCTGGAGACGCGGCAAGAGACAAGTCTGGTGACGGGGCTTTGCTTGCCCCTTAATACTTGAGAGAAAAGGGTGGGTGGAAGGTTGAGGGAGAGAAACACCATCCATTTACCTTTCGCAGTTGGTTTGTGAAAAATAAAGTCTGCAGCAGGCTGTTCATGTAACAAGTCGCTCCCTGATTCTTTAAACCGACATAGCCCGTGTGCTTCTTTGAATCCCACCTACAAGATCAGTTTGAGGTTGAGGGAAAACTGCACAGGACACCTCCTTGCTTCTGCAACGTGTGTGGGCGAGGGGACTGGGGGCCGGCACCTCACTGCTCTGCACCACCACCTCCTTCCCACCATCCTGACACGGGGTGACGATGTCCGAGCACCCGCCTCCAAGTGAATAACTCGTTGCCAGGCTGGCAGTTATCACACGGCTCCCTCCGGCAGTCACCAGTTTTGTCTGCTCAAGCACGTGGGCCAGTGCGAACTCAGCCCGGCACCGGAGAGGCGGCCTCCGCGCTGTCTGCTGACAGCAGCAGTGCCATCCTTTACCCAGAGCAGCACTCTCAGAGAGGAGTTCAAGTCTATTTCTATCAAACTGAGTCCCAGTGTGGCTCCCTCACACACACATCGGGTCACACGTGTAGTCAGCACAAGGCGGGACGGAAACAGCCGAAACCCCTCTTTTCTGTAGCGTCCCGTACACAGAGAAGGACAGGCATGCATACCGGCAGGTTCAGAGCTCAATTCCAAGAGCCGTTTCCCTTTACTCTGTTATACAGGTGGTTGGTTAGGAGAGAGAACAGTCTGTGCCCTCTCGCCCCCAACAGTTAACAGGAAGCAAAACAGCCCTCCCCAGCGCCATCCCTCCCCTTCTGTGCACGGTGCAAATGCGTGACCAGTGCTAGACATTTACTGTGAGTTCAGGCCAGCAGGACTCTGATGCCGGGGGTAAGAGGTTTTTGTAAGACTGAAACAAGATACCTGTTTTGATTGGTAAGTCTGAAAAACCCAATCTACTTTCTTAGTCAAAAGATGTATCATAAGCATAGGGGGAATGTTTTCTAAAGGAGGGGGAAAAACCCCACAAAAAGTTTAACTAGAAATACCACCTTTTTACCCCCCACTCCTGGTATCTGAATACAATTCAAGGGTATGTTTCAAAAAGGCTACTCAAGAAAAGCCTGATTCCTCTGATATCAGCCCAATGAATATGAAAACTAATCTTATTTGTTTTAAAATTTCCCAGGGCCACATGCAGGCCACCTTAGCCAGGACCTGGACTGAATGACTGCCCTTCTGGGCTGTTGGCTGCCCATCCCACCCGGGTCAGCCTACGCACTCATGCCAGAGGAGGGCCACGTGGGAAGAGAAAAAAAAACAGGAAGAGACAGGGGCGCCTACACTTGACTCCTTCCCACCTAGACTGCACTTTATTTCTTCGCTCCTTGGCCTTAAGAGTCCTGCTTGTCTACAACCTGATCCCAAGGCACCATCTCAGCCCTCTTCACACTCTCCTAGTGCCCCGCCCACCTCAAACTTCCCTGCCAGGTGTCCTTACTCACACCCTTCTCCCCACCTCCAATTCCCCGGTCGTTCCTTATCAATCAAGGACATCCTCAAGGACATCCGACACATTCTTCAAGGCCGACACCGTGCTCTTGCCCACAGACTGCCTGGACCCAGGGACGGAACCCTCTCCTCCCAGCGCCATCCACACCACAAAATAACAGCACATCTGCTGCTGCAGTTACTGCCGTCAACTCCTCTGCCCGAGTGGTCTTGGAGGTTCTTTGAGGACAGAAAACCATGGCTGCCTTGTTCAACATAATTATATTCCTAGAGCCCAGCAGAGTGTTTGGCACATAGAAACTGCTCAATAAATCCGCCACACAAAGGCATGAACGTGAAGCTGGCACACGTGCGTTGATCTGGTCTGTGTGCCAAGGGATGAGCACACAGAGGGTGCTTATCTGCTGTATATATGCACCTCTGCTCCTTTCACTAGAACTCACAACATCTCTTAATAGCATCCAATTAAAGGAAAACTTACGCAACTCCATGGGGGGCATCCGCCTGTACAAAGACTTCAAAAGTAACTTTGTCATCATCTATAAATCCTTTCTCAGGATCAGTCACTTCCTATAAAAAAAATAAGAATATCCAACTTGCATAAGAACCCGCAAATGCTCACTTCATTCCAAACAATTACCCTGTACTTAATCGATTAAAATACTACTTTTTCAAAACACCTAAATTGTGCTTCTAGTTTTGCAGCGCTTTGGCTTGTTTTAAATAATGTTCTCTGAATGAAAACAGCAAAAGCTTGGATGTCTCCTGGAGGAATGGGAGGTGTCAGGGGCTCAGCATCCACTCATTAGGCAGGGTCTGGGGAGGCTGCGGAGAACCCACACTAGAGAGCTGAGCAGGGCGTTCCTAAGTCCTACTGGCTTCCACCTCTGCAAAAGCAGCCCAAACGAGGTGACTTGAGAATTCACTGGTTACAGGAAACCACCCTGCACTATGCCTGCCTCAGTATTATTTCTTTTAAAGGAAACCTAGCCTATCAGGAAAGCTATAAACTACCTTACAATGTTTGACCAAAACACTGAGATGAAGTCCTGTTGGCCGCTAAAAACCTGACGTAGGAAACGAGAAAACACGTTTTCAGTTACCTATCCAACTTACAAAGCAAACATTTTGATCCTAAAATGAATAGATGGATGTGAAGAATGGAGAATTAGGGAACAAAGAACAACGCTCAGATTATTCAGTCTGAGTACATTGTTACTTACACTCCAGGCCATGAAATTGGAAAATCCCCAATCGTTCTCTTTATGGAAGAACAAATGACTGATACGCCGGCTGAACGACTTCTCATCATCTCTGTAATTTATGATCTTCAGCACCGCTTGTGCGTGACAGGACCAAGACCTGTTCAGGGAGGACAATCTAAGCCTCAGTCGACAGATTTACCTGACTTTTACACAATTTTTAAAACAGCACACAAACCTCCCATATTTTTTCCTTCTATTTTTTAGATGGAACAAGGGGACACACATTATCTTTAATGGAGAAAAAAATGTGAAGAGGGTCTGGGGGTGCCCTTGTGTGGTCTGGAGTGATTTAACTCAATGCTTTATGTCTTTTTTTTCTTTAATTTTTAAAATTTTGTTTATTTATTTTTGGCTATGTTGGTTCTTCACTGCTGCACGCAGGCTTTCTCTAGTTGCGGTGAGCAGGGGCTACTCCTCGTTGCAGTGCGTGGGCTTCTCATTGCAGTGGCTTCTCTTGTTGCGGAGCACGGTGTGCTGGTTTCAGTAGTTACAGCACACGGGCTCTAGAGCTCAGGCTCAGTGGTTGTGGCTCACGGGCTCTAGAGCTCAGGCTCAGTAGTTGTGGCGCCCAGGCTTAGTTGCTCCGCGGTATGTGAGATCTTCCCGGGCCAGGGATCGAATCTGTGTCTGCTGCGTTGGCAGGCAGATTCCTATCCACTGTGCCACCAGGGAAGCCCCTATGTCTTTTTAATTTCTAAAAGGTTTCAAGTTTTTTACTGGTATCTATAAAATACAAGTGTTTGAACTTTAAATACTGTTCTTAGATTTCACAAGAGACAATAGCTTTTTGGTCAGATAATAGTTCTAGTACCTAATACGGCTATTACTTGAATAGAAGAATGATGATAAAACTATTTTTTAGGTGAACAGACCTAAAGCTGTAGGCTCTACTAATAAGTGTCACTCCTGCCCCCCTCAGGTGCTGTGAGGCTTCCAGACCGGGCTGTATAGGGGGCTCTGAGCAAGGATGCCACCACCCGAGAATAACTGCAGGTGCGGTTGTTTGGGGCAGACCCCCAAAGGGCCCCTGGATCAACGTGTAAAATGTTTCAAAACCAGCTTAAAGTGAAGCTTTTATAAAGGAAGGTTTTGACTGAACTCATTAGACTGAGCTTTTTATAAAGGAATGTTTCGACTGCAGACTCATCAGAACAAGGGCAAGGGCAGTGTTGTTCCCGCGGGGATGCCGCTCGCTCGGGATGCCATCGCTGGACACGGGCTGCTGGATGTTTCCCAAACTACCGTTCAGGCTCAAGTTGTCTGTCAGACTAATAAAACCAATCCAGCCTCAACGCTCATCAGATCAGATCATAATGTGAACTGAACACAAGAAGTAAAAACTTGGCCAAGGCCCTGACTGCCCCATAAAACTGGCTTCTTAAACACTCAAGTAAAGAGGAAAATGAAAGCTTTGGCAGAACAGCTGGAACCAGCGCCCTTTGGGGAACATCTTCATCAAGGGCGCCAAGGGCCACAATTGCGGTGGCAGGGAGACGTGGTCAAGGAAGTAGCTTTCCCGTGGGTTCATGGATGTGGAATGAGAAAGGGTGACAGTGATCTGGAATCCATCCCTTCAATCTCTCAACTGTGCTTCTGATAAACGTTGAACAGCAACACTCTGCTTTTTAATTTTAACTTTCTGAATAACCCATAGAAATTGGTTAACATACAGTGAGGATGTCTGCCTGAAGAATTTTCCTTAACTACAATTTCCCCCCCTAGCAGTTACTGGTAGAATAAGAAATACAGCAGTCAGCTAGTCCAGATAGGCCCTGATTCCATGTCCCACGGGCAGGTAGATTCTAACACACAAAGTTCAGTTTATTTGCAAGAAAAATATACACCTTTTCTAGTTTGGATATAGTACCTACCAGTGAGTTTTAAAGAGGGAATTGTATTTAATATAACTTAAAATCAAATGACTATGTAAAGGCAGAAAGGGAATTCAAAGAGAAATCCAAAATTCAAAGAGGCCAATTTGGCTTCCAATAATGTACTAGAACTACTTGCGGATTTGTAATTGCATCATTTAAACTGTCTTACGTGGAATCAGATTCAGCATTGCACTGGAGAAAGAATCCTACGCTTTTTTGGTGTGGTCTGTCTGGATAAAAGCGTGGCATCACCATAATCTTCCATGGCAGATTTCGCACAAAACACGGAGGGCTAAGGACCGACTCACTCAGTCTGCTGAAGCGCTCGACAGTGAACTGAAAGGTTGCCTCGGAGCGCCAACTCGTGTCTGCAAGAAAACACTTTGTCAATCACCAAGCCCGGCATTGTCAGACAACACTGAAAGCAGCACAAACCTGGGTTAACCATTCTATATTCAACTGCTAAAATCTAACCCTTTGGGGAAAGGATAGCATCATTTCCAATTTAGTAACAATCTAAAACTGTGAGATGACATATAGTTTGTGTAAATGAAATCCCAAACTCGGAAGGCTAGCAACACACACCTGCATTCCCCACCAGACGAGCTCAGTGTGATTAAGAATGTCTATTCTACTCTGTCTTAATTCCCAAGTAATCTGCAGTGAGGAGAGACTGGAGAAAAGGAGTAAAACTTCTCATGTCACATCTGTTCAAGGACAGGACTTGAGGAGGAAAAGAAAAGGGCTTGAGACTTGGGCTGAGTGTGGAGAAGAAACATGAATTTGCAGGCAAACAAGAACTTCCGAGGAGTGGGCGACAGCCATTCCTGGGAAGCGCAGCACTGTTTAGCGATAAGAAGATTCCTAAGAAGTTAGCTAAAAATAAATGTTAACTTCATTAGTTCACAATTTTGGTGAAATATCAGACTAGATTCTCTAAGGGGAATTATTTGAAAAAAAGAACGAAGAAACTGGCATTCCTTTTGACGTGAACAAAATGAACTATTAAATTTACTCAGCAAGACCAAAGGCCAATTTAAGAAATCAAGATTTCCTCCAATAAAATGCAAAGCACTGATACAAATTCAACTAAAAGTCACACTTGGAATTCCAGCTTTTTCTGTTGCTGACTATTCCTTTTAAGTGACCCAGGCTGTGGATTAGTTTTGACAAACCCAGCAGTGTCCATGCTTCTCCAGCTCTCCCCGTGAGGGGAGCAGCTGTCCCAAGGCCACCCGCCAACCTGTTACCGGCCAGCACTTTTATAAAATATAATAAAACTGCCGCAGGAAGGCCAAATTGCTATACAAGTTTCTAAGCGCTTCCTCTCTCTGTGCCTATCTCGTGGCAGATTGGGGACAGTTCACAGGCCCAGGGACCAAGGGCCACACTTGGTCTATAGAATAACAGGAAGGCCTTCTCTGGCTGAGAAGCAGGTGCTACTTTGACATCCCTGACCCCACGCACGAAGTGGGGTTCGCGGGTCTGTGCCCTCAGCCCGTCTCTACACTTCACTCAGGTCACTGCGGTGCAGACTTCTCCGCACACAGAACTGCCTCCGCTGTGACTGAATTTGTTCTTAAGAAAACATGTCCATCAGTCCTCATGAGAGGGTAGTATTCTTTACCAAAGAAATAAAACCCAAAAGGATGTGTAACAGCGCTTTTATCTTCGTTTAAAGGCTCTCCGTCCCCACCTTTTTTTTTTTTTTTTTACTACCCGTAACCTGGCTCAGCTGCTAGCAGAGAGGCCCTCAAAGGAAGAGCAGCTGGATGGGTGCGTTTTGCATTCGAGGCTCCTCAAGGGGCAGGTATTACCCTCATCCCTTGCACGGATGAGAGTTCACGGAAAAGACAAGAAACTTGTTCCAGAGAATGAGGTCCAGAATGGCTGAGGAGAAGAGCGGGCCACTCCTCCACAGCCACACAAATCATATTTGAGCAGCATCTAAACCCCACAAGGTAGGCAAGGGCAGGTGTTACTCAATTCCCACTTTACAGATGAAGAAACCGAGGCCTGCTGAGGTTAAGTGGCTTATCTCATCCAAGGTGTTAAGAAGTGAGCACAGGGGGTCTCAGTACCCAAGATCTGGACACTGAGCACAGTGACCCTGCCTCTGGTTTGTAAAACTGCCATCCTAGAGTTTAGGTGACCAAACGCAGAGCCCAATAAACCCGGCCTGCTGTACAGTGATGGCAGGACACACTCCTGGGACCTAAGGACATCATGTCGTAAGCCCCCCCCCCCTCCTAACTCACCTACTTGACTGTCAGTTACCATTCAGGTCTTTGTAGGATTACAGTTTTATACAGACAAAAAAATGATACACATTATAAATGCCTTTTTGCTCTTCCTCCCGACACTTTAGTCAAATTCCTCAATTAATCTTAAATATTAAATAGGACCACACGATGGTGAGCTCAGCACAGCAGGCCTCCAGGAGCGGGCTAGCCCTTCAAGGCCAAGGCTCTGGGTCTTGAGCCTGGCGCCACCCTGGCCCCCACGTGCAGTTCACACTTGCTGAATCACACACTAGATGTGAGATTCTGCCTCATGTTCAAGGCACAGGATTATCTTCCAAAGTATGCTAATGAGGAAGTTTAACATGAGATTTCATGTGAATAAAAATGTCACCACCCCATAGCTCCAAGCTCTTCATACTGTGTGGCGTTGGTGGTATAGAGGTGAGCGTAGCTGCCTTGCAAACTCTTTATAACTAACTGAATAACTGAAAACCTGTATTAAATACCAGGTCAAGACAGGAGGGTCTACAAAAGAGAAGAAGACGTGAAACCCATCTCTGGCAGATAGGGCCAGCCTTGTTACCCTCCCCTAAGGGAGCTACATGAAAAAATGGGAGGAAGGTACTCGGGATTCCATGTACTATTTGTGCAACTTCCTCTGTATCTATAATTGCTTCAAAAGTTTTTTTTTTTTTGGTAATAGTAGTATACTTGGGATTATGAAGGATACCTTGTATCCTGCAGGATTAGTGTTTCATCCAAACAGAGACTCTAACCTGCCTGAACACCACAGAGCACTGACTCACCTACTCCAGCATCTTATCGCAAATGACAGGATGGCAAGCTCGTGCTACCTGCTGCCCTCAACACATCTTGTCAGAAATCTCGATAACCCACCACTTTAAGTCTTTTAAAAAAAATGGCGGGCCTGAGGTTTCCCCAAATGGTGCTCTTGCAGTAACTGTATCAAACATCGATTATTCATTCTAATACAAGTCTTTGCAAATCCTAGTTAATTCCCAGAAATAAGTTTTTTTCCACGGGTACCAACAATCACTCTCTACCTTTACTAAACATTTTTCCAACCTGTGTTGTTAGCCACTCAACTACTGTATAAGAAACTCCCCCTATAAGAAGGCCTCTCTGTACAAATCAGATTCTAACTCAGTGTTTCCCATACTGTGTGCCCTCCAAAGATGTTAAAAGGAGATTCAGCAAAAACAGATTCTAACGTTCAGAGGCTTGGGGAATCATTAACAAAAAAAGTCTTTTGGAGAAAAGATGTTAGGAGGCTGACAGCTTAGACGTACTTTAAGAAACATGCTTAAGCCAGCACTCCTCAAACTTCCTAGATTTCTGATCACTTTTCACAACGCACATATCCTGCCATTAAGTGTTTCAAAACACCTATCACTACTGGGAAAATGCTGCTGTAAACGAAGGCTTCTACTCCTAGAAACAGAACCATCTCCCTCCCGCCCCCCTTGCCATAGATAGGATCTTTCTCTCTCCTGACCCTGGGCCTTTCGAAAGGCCAGGAACAAAGCATTACTGAAGATCACTTCTACTTTCTCCTGTAACGTGCTCTTCCCGTCTGGTAATTCGCAGTAGGAGCATTATCTACTTTTAGGTTCTATAGCACCCATTATTTACTACCAATAATTTAGTAAACTTTGCCTCAAAAGGCATTTTATGTACATTATGATCTCCTTATTGATTCTCAAATGAGGCAATCTGGGGCCCCCAGGAGACTCCTAGCCATGTTTAGAGACATTTTCGGTTGTCACGACTGCATGGGGGGGTGGGGGGTGGGTGACAGGTGACACTGCCATCCTACAAGGCACAGGACAGTCCCTTCCAACAAAGAAGGATCCACCAAAAAAGGCATCAGAGGCCAACAGAACCCTGCCCTTTTATCCACATCTGTCTCCTCCCAAGCCCTCCCCGTAAAAACACCTGGGGAAAAACGAGAATGAAATTGCTCTGTGGAAACCAGACCGGGAGGGCTCTGATTGGATTGGACCGCTCACTGCTCCAGGAGAGACTACAATCGATTCCTGACTCACGCCTGGTACATCAGACCTGGTCATGCCTTCCCAACTGCACTCTCTGAAACCTCTTTTGGCATCTCCGGGGTCTGAAATAAAACCAAGAGCCCAGCAACCAAGAGACCACACCCACACCGTTGCCCTCATCTGCGGTGGAAAGTGCACTCCACAGGTAACAAAGCAGCGGGTCAGACCACGCCTCTTTACCTTCCTCAGATATTGCCTCAGCCAGCTGCCAGGGGTAAACCGCACTGTGAGAGAACTCTCAACTACGGCTGCAGTTTCTCATGGAGGCTGAACTTTTGGCAGGAGGTCTGAACAGCAGTCCTTCTGGTGGTGCAGCCCGTGACTGATGGTTTCTTTCAACTGCCCCGTTACACCCCTGGGAAGGACACAACCCTCATGAGGATTGATGGACATGCTTTTGACAGAACATGGTTTCATATTACACTGCAAGATTCCAGGGGCTGCATCAAGTGATTACTGGCTGCTACCTTCTCATGATTTCGACCTGGCAAATGCACAGGTCACACAGTCTGATAAATTACAGCAAAGAAATAGCCTCGAAAGAAAGGCTTTCCTAGGCACAAAATGTCCATGCATGTACAAATGCATACACTTTCCACAGAGAAGATAAAGACCAAAAGTCAGTCTGGGGGACGAAGCCCAAAGCTCGATTCTGGTTTTGCACCTAACCGGAGTGGGGAGAGATTATTAGCTACAAACAACTGATATACTTGCTACAATAAGAATGCAATGGAAAGCCACGTTCCAGTGTCTAGAAGTATCGTGCTGCAGACGAGAAGGAAAGGACAGTAAGATATACTTGTGTTCTGAATACTAGGAGTGGCTGGAAAATTAATTGCAGGCCTGAGCAAATACCCATCTATTACAAACTCCTGTATTTCAACCTTCTCTCCTAGGCTGGGGAAAATCAACTTACCTTGAAATCTGTAGGCAACCTTGAAATTTGAAACCAAAACAGGCTCCTAAATTTTCCTCAGATACAACCTCCTGAAAACTAGCTACTCTTAAGAAACTCAGAAGTACTCAAGGAAGAAATGTGTTTCCGACAGTTTTTTGCCCAATGCGCGTAAACAAAGCCCAGGTACTTACCGTCCTCCATGTCTTCCTCTGTGTTGTTGTGCCCATCACTCATGGCTACATTCCCGTTGATAACAGGGTTTTGAGTAATTCTTGGTGGGTCATCTGCATCTCCAGCTTTAAAGAAAACAAAGAAATTCCATGATTTTTACCTTCATGGCTTGAATTAGATTAAAAAAAATATATATACTTGTACTTTGACAATTTCCAGTCACTATTAAGTTCCAATTGTGCCCAAATAATTGCACTTTAACCCAAAAAGTATTTACTGGTATGTTTACTAAATATAAACTTTTGTTTCTTTCAAAATGCTAAATGGGACTTGAAAACACATTACACCTCACAATAATCAGCTCCATTTGCAATGGCCTTTATTTTGACATAGGTCCACGGTTTAAAAGAAGAATTTAAAAAAGCCTTTGGCGGGATTTAGGATTTAAATAGCCTCTACTGCCCATACTTCACATTTAAATCCTGTCCTTCCAGCATGTCAGAATAGCTCACTGCAACTAATGCTGTTCTGTTTGCCTGTATAGTCGGCTTTCCTTGGCAAATCAGACACTCCAATAGAAATTAAGTGTCTCAACTACAAACAGGAGATGTGGTTTTTTAAATAGCTGCATAGTTGTGTCCTTGGACTCCAATACTCAGAGCCTTTACACCATTAGGATCAGCAGTCATTCTGATTCAGCACCATGGAGAGCACCCTCCCCTTTCCCCTCTAGACAAACTTCAAACTCCAATTGTCAGGTTACTTTTCTCAAATAATTCCTGAATATAAACCATCCGATTTTCCTTCTTAAGCATCTCAAAACACACGTTAGAAATCCTTGGAAGCTAAGAAACAGGTATTACTACTCAAATTTAGACCACTGCCACTCCTGATACTTTTGTTTTATTAAATATCAATATATACAGTTAATTAGCAATTGTGTTAAAAGCTGTCTATGAAAACATAAAATTTTAAACTGATTCCTCAACCATGACATCCTGACAGAAAAACTGGGGGAGGGAAGTAGGGAAAGGAGAAATTCCTTTTAACTAGCTTGAACTCTAAACTCTAAAAACTTATATGCTTAAAAAGCAAAATGAAACATTGGGTGCTTTGACAGAATTTCCACATTTACCCTCCTAAATTAACCATTTCAGGGAATTCCCTGGCAATCCAGTAGTTAGGACTCTGCACTTTCACTGCCGAGGGCCCAAGTTCAATCCCCGGGCAGGGAACTAAGATATCCTGCAGGCCTCGCGGTGTGGTGCCACTAAATAAACAAATAATATATATATATGCACATATATATTAACCACCTCAAACCATCACACAAAATATTTTATGAGGAAAAACCCTATGAAGGCCTTTGAAATAAACAGCACATTCCACCAAAGGAATATTATGCAGCAGTTTTTTTTTTTAAGGTTCTCAGTGTACCTATATGATATGTTCTGAGTTATATTAAAGTTTTTAAAAATTAAGGTACCGAGCAATATATATCATCATATGCAACCCTTGCTATAAAAGAGACTATGATGGAATAAGAGTGTGTACATTCTTATTTCCCTTTATACCAATAAGCAAACACTGGGAGAACACAAACTAGTAAGAGGTTCTGTAGAAGCAGCCGTAGAGTGATTTTTCACTGCAGACACACACACACATCACATGAATGCACTATAAATCTTAAAGTAATTTGCTTGACGCAGGCCTGGTACTTTTAATTTAGTTCCTCAGTTCAAATCCAGCCTACGGCAAGAGCTTTAAAACATGGTCTATAATGCACGAATGCAAAAATGACAAAGGTTTCTCTGCAGGTGGCTCCTAAAAGGCAAGGCAAGTAGGGTTCTGCAGCTGAACCAGGTGCTCCTTAGCAATGTCCCATCTTTTACACACGATGGGTACACATTCCTGCTGGGCTGACCAATTTTCCACCCTTCACAGGCCTGGAGACGGTGGTCCAGGCTGGTGGCTGTGAAACTGCAAAAAGCTCCTGGTTGGCCCAGCATGTACATAAGGAACCTGTCCAGCAACAGGCCCTCCCAACCAACTGCCATGGGACCCTTGGAGAAAAGGTTGGCAACTCAAGTCTAGCTCCTAAGGGACTGAATATCCAGTTAAAAAAAGCTTCTCATAAAAATGAGTTAGTTCAACAAGAGGATTAAAAATTTAATTAAGACACGGTAAGTCCCTGGACCAGAATTAAATGATGAAAACGCCTGATACCACAATCTGTATTAAGCTTCCAGAAATATCCTAAATGATAAGGCTGTCTTTATCATCAAGGAAGAAGTGCAAGATTGGCACGTACATATATTTATCACTCTATATAGTGATCTTGTTCCCGAATTTTATATCCTGCCTAGTTGGAATTTTCCCAACGTATTAACTCTCATTTGGCCAAATATGAACTACAACACTAATTTTTTTGACACGCAACAGTTGCAAATGACAATATGGTATGCCTCAAACACAGAGACAAAAAGGTCTCTGATATACTTAAATGCCAAGGAGGGGAGGAGAGCAATTATCATTCCGAAATATATACATGACACCCAGAAATACAAAAGGAGTTCATTTCCATTACTCACGATTGGTAAGCCTTTTGACAACAACCTTGTGATAAGTACCAGAGGCCTATTTTAATATATATGTGGCACAAAATACCTTTTTTAAAGAGTGACTTAAGAAACACAAAAGGCTCCCTTGTTTAGTTACAAAGCCTGTATTTCCTCCTCTTTTACTGAGGATGCCTGTGCTTACATCCAGCTTTTCTCCCCACAGACTTCTGTTTGTGATGTCACAACCCAGAGCTACTGACCCCAAAGAACACTGGCCAATTGCTATGGAAATGATGTGGTGCTGATTTAGCACCTGAATCTCACTCCTGGATCAGAAAAATAGAAAATTCCAAATTGTTGGCCTTGACATTTTCTATCACTTCACAAAGATTTCTCAAACCTCTCCCCAAAAGGCTGGGTAGAGGGAACCAAACAACCCCATTAAACCCACCTCACGGTCTTCCAACTAAGAGTCTATATGCTGCCACCAGGAGGTACCTGGGCCACGAAGATCCAGCCATGCCCCAGAGTCACTCTCAACTCAGCCCCCCAGATTTCTCCTCAAAAGTCCCAACTAGTGGGCTTCCCTGGTGGCGCAGTGGTTGAGAGTCCGCCTGCTGATGAGGGGAACACAGGTTCGTGCCCCGGTCCGGGAGGATCCCACGTGCCGCGGAGCGACTGGGCCCATAAGCCATGGCCGCTGAGCCTGCGCGTCCGGAGCCTATGCTCCACAACGGGAGAGGCCACAACAGTGAGAGGTCCGCGTACCGCAAAATAAAAAAAAAAAAAAGTCCCAACTAGTGATACAACCCAGTGAGCAAAAGCACGGCTCAGTTAAAAGGGCAGAACACATGGATTACCACAGAGGCCACGGGCCAACACTCGGTCCCTGAATTGGTCAAGCAGAGCCTAAGCAGCACATTTTCAGCCCCAGTCTACCAGTTCACCCTGACTTCCAAGTCAAAACCCCCAGACTTCTGCTTGGTCCTCCTCCTCTCCTCTCTCCTGGCATTGAATCCATTTTAAAGAATATTACATAAAATAGGGGTTATCAAGGTAAATTAGAACACTGATATCTTTCTGCAAGTCCAAATATACTGCAGAAGGAGTGTTCAGAAATGGCATATTGGTTCTGAAAATCCATCAGCGGCGTAAGGCCCCCACTCTGACCTCCTGATCCAAGCCCATGGTTCCCTGCCATGTCTGCATGGCTCTGCAGCAGAATCTTCTGGGGGGGGGGGGTTCTCTTGGCCACGTCAGAGTGACTGCACAGAATCTCCAGGAGCTCTCCCTCAGAATTCTTTTTTTAAAAAAAAAGCTCCCCACAAAATTAGGGCCAGAAGCATATTCAAACAACCTCATCAATTTATACGACCACCTTCAAAACAGAGTATCAGTGCGGGGGAAAGAAGTCTGGAATTACTAGTTCCCTCACGTGTTGATGTAAGTTGCTAGTGGGGGAAACCAGGTGAGGGGTCCATGGGAACACACTCTACTAACTTTACTGTACATCTAAAATTAACCCAAAATTTCAAGTTTATTTTTAAAAAGAGAACATAAGAAACCCTCAAGCCTAAGAGGCAAGGAATATAGCTGCTATTAAACTTATACAGGAAAATTTTCGGCATGAAGCATCCATACAAGCATGTCTGAAATTCTCACATAATTAAAGGTAGAGAGAAAGGCAGCTTAGAGCTGAGATATGAAACAAAGTCTCCCACACAGACACTGGGCGGGTGCACAGAGCACAGCTCTTCAGGAGGGGCCGGCCTGGGAGAGAGGGCTGGCGTCTATGCTGGGGCAGGAGCAGCAGAGGAAACACTGGGCACGTGAGAAGGATCTAACGTCTGCTCCCAGGATTTCACAAATAAGTAACTCCCAAGTACTGGTCCCTATTGTGTGCTGGGCGCTGTATAAACATTCTCAGACAGTGATCATAGCCTGGGATCAGGCAGAGTGGGGTGTTTACAGATGGACCCAGGGTCCCGGCTGGACTGAGAGGGATGTTGCCCTGGGCCTGTAATCTGTGGAGCAGCTACTCTCCTTGCTTTTCCTCCATGAGACAGGAGTGGCCCTTTCTTAAGGAGGACTGCTCACCCTGAAATAAAGTATGTTAGATGGAGCTCCTGAATGAAGCCAGAGGCACCAGTCAGGAAGAGATAAAGAAGGAAGTCCTGAGCAAAGAGGCACAATGCTGTGAAAAGTTCTTTAGCCACAAATACTTTAAAAATGCCTACTCTCACCCTTTTGCAAAATTATAGTGCAATATCACAACTGGGAGAGCGACAATATACTGACCCTCCTCCTATTCACTTGCATGCATTTCATGATGTGAGGTCTGTGTGTTCCCCGCTCAAGACACTGAGCAGCCCAGCACAAGGACCCTCAGGGGGTGCTTTTACAGCCACACCCACCTCCCTTCTGTGCCCGCCCCAAACCCCTGGCAATGGCCAATCTTCTCCATATCCACAATCTGCCATTTGAAGAATGGACACAGCATGTGTAAGTAAGCTTACGGAGCACCTTCTGACACAGCACAATTCCCTTGAGACTCATGTCAACAATGCATTCCTTTCTCCTGCTGAGAGGGTTCTGTGGCAAGGACATGCCACTATCTGCTCACTCAGATAGCGGCAACATCCGGGTTGCTTCCAGTTTGGAGGCATTACGTACGAATAAAGCGGCTGTAAACATTTTTGTACAGGTCCTGAGCAAAGAGACAGGTATTTTTACTTCAGGATTTTACAGAATGAATGAAATGCTCACAGAAGCAAGGCAAGGGGTGCAGTGATAAAGGGAAATAGTGACCTCCCTGCCTCTGAGTCTAAGTAGAAGGAAGGCATTCCCAATGTTCATGTACATACACGTGCACAAGGTACAAGCACTTTTACTATTCACAATACGCGGATCCCAATTCAGGATCCATACAGATATGCGTACATGGATTTGATTTCGAATAGCACCATACCATTATGTCATGATCTACTCACCCATTCCCCTACAGATGACTCTGCCCAGCCACCACCACCTCCTTTTTGGCCATCTGAGTGACACTACAAGCAAACAACTGTACAGTGATTTTGTCCTGCGGCATGCCGTAATAACTGTGTGGTCATCTGTCAGGGTCATCTCTCTCACACACTGAGCTCCCACAAGCAGTGCTCTTTCCCAGTGGCAAAGATCAACAACGCATCCAAAGCCACTACCAAGTGGTCCTGCACAGCCTCCTGCACCAAGTTCTCATGCTGCTCAGGAGAACTCTTCTAGCGCCATCACTTATTTTCAAGAATTCAGATATAATCGATTTCCCAATGTTCTGATCCTCAAAAAACCTGGCTCTAAGCTCAAAGAAGCAAAGAGACATCTGATAACTTGAAGGTGAGAGACAGAAGATGTACCACTCGTACTAAGCCCAGCTGAGAAGTAGAGCTGATTAGGGGGGGGGGGGGGGTGTCTGGTAAGGCTTCCACAAAAGCAAGGACCCACAGGTGTCAGCTATCACACTCCCCAAGAAACCAGAACCTCCCGGGCGTTGGGAAACAACTCTGGATGCCCCCAGAAAACCTACAATTCTGTGGGAGAACTCGATGGCTCTGTGTCAACTCCAGTCCCCTTTGGGAAAATCCTCAGGCAAAGCCAGGCCTTGCACAGACTGGGGAACAGATCCAAATCCAGTCCTTGGGCAGAACCTGGAGGGAACCAAGGATGCATATACCTTGTATGGAGCAAAATCGCAGGTCTGAGCCGTCTCTGCTCTCGCCCAGGTTTACCAGTCCTGGCAGCCGCTGGGTGGAAAGGAGTAGGTGCTGACCAGGCAGCAGGGCCCATTCGCCAACAAGCTCACCCCCGCCCCCCAGTCAGACAAGGACCACAGTGCCTGTGGGCCATGAGGAAGTGCCCAAGTGCTTTCCGGCCCTCAATCCCTCTGTGAAACCTCTTAGAAGTGGAAAACTGCAACTATGCTTCAAAAACATCATTTCTAATCCACTACTGCATTACAAGGATTTCATCCCCCACCCCCACCCCGGGCACACCGTATTTGCCTGCAATTACAGTAAGGAGGGCGACGTTCTAATGACTGTTTCCTAACACTGGTCTTCTCCACACACGACTAACTTGGGAGGTAGAGGCTGAGGCTGGGTGCCCTCTTCTCACAGGAGTCAGTCCCCCTACTTGCCAAGTGTCTTGATGTGTCAAAAGCAGGCTGTGCCCTGGGCTTCAGGAGGGAACAGATAAGCAGCCCTCACACAAGAGGGCTAATGCGACAGAGGGGAAAACAGCCACAGGCCTTGGACATCCGGGCCAGGACCAGAGAGTGAAGGGAGCCGGCTGGGCAGAGATCCTGAAGAAGCACATTCCAGACGGTTCCAGAGTGACCAGGAGCAAGGCAATGGGCAAGGGAGGAGGTGGGAGATGAGGCTCAGGTAGAGGGTGGGCAGGGCCTTGAAAATCTCCGAATGTTCACGTCAAGCCTATGTCCCACCAAACGAAGAGGAAACCACCGGTGGCCCTGAAAGCACTGTGACACTCAATAACAGGTGGGTCGGGGCTTCCCTGGTGGCGCAGTGGTTGAGAGTCCGACTGCCGATGCAGGGGACGCGGGTTCGTGCCCTGGTCCAGGAAGATCCCACATGCCGCGGAGCAGCTGGGCCCGTGAGCCATGGCCGCTGAGCCTGCGAGTCCGGCTCCACAACGGGAGAGGCCACAACAGTGAGAGGCCTGTGTACCGCAAAAACAAAACAAAACAAAACAAAACCAAAAAAAAACCCCAAAAAACAGGTGGGTCAGAACTGAGATGGTGCCGGTGCTTAGACCCTGGCTGCCAGCCCCAGGCAGCCATCTGATCAAGCCTGTCCTCATCATCACAGGCAGCAGAGCCCCATCAGAAGCGCCTCTGCTGCCCTGTGGAGGATGTGCGTGAGGTGTGGTTTTGGGCTATCTTGCCCCTGCCAAGTTGGCAGGGCTGCCTCCAGTGACTCTCTGAATTCCTTCGGTCATATTAACAATGAAACCGTCCGTGGCTTAATCAATACCACAATGGTGTTCTGGTTTTATTTTGATTTTTATATGAATTGGCTCCATGCCTGCCCCATGAAGGGAGCTGAAAGCCCACTTGCGGGTGGTGGTCCTGCCCTGGGGAGAGTCTGAGGATTCAAAGTAGACTCTGTATTGAAACCCGACAGTTAGCTCTATACTCTTAAATAATCCTGATTTAAATTAGTTATATGAAAATAAAGCCCCAAAGAAGGCCACGTATAAATCTGTGTTCCTTAAATAAAACTATTTGTTTGGGGTCTTCAGTTTGGCTTCATTATGTAAAAATCATCTGTTTTTAGAGGATCATGCTAACTGCCATCATGTCTGTCCCACAAACCATGACTGATGACTGAGTGAACACTGGCCGGGCATGGAGAGGGGTGTACACCCTGCACGACTGAGGAGCTTATAATTATGTCTGTGCTGCTTGCTTACACATCTGGTCTTATCTGCTATATTGGGTAGGGCAGTCCACTTGTGGAAAGGAAAAACAAGTCCCAGCAAGCCCAGCAGAGACGGCGCTGCACAGAAGCTACAGGATGAAGGCAGAAAGTATCAGCAACCCACAGGAGTCAAAGGATCAATATGCAGAACACACAGAGATCCTACAATCAAGAAGAGACAATGCAACTACAACAAGGAGAAATTCTTAAGAAATACAAATGACAAATCTGCTCAACTTTCCTAATTAACACAACACCACTTTTCATCTACCAGATTAACAGCCTCACATCACAAAATGGGTGGTGTCAAATGGCTAACGTCTAAATTTATAGTCAAATTATTCTCCCCAAAGGCAGTATTTACTAAAACCAAAGTCAAATATTCTTTCACTCAAAATGCCATTTCTAGATATCCATTCCAAAGAAACTAGCATACATGCCCAAAGATATATACAAGTATATTTCTTACACTGAAGCACCCATTTTTTACAGAGAAAAACTTAAAACATAAACGTGCATTAATTCTAAGGGCCATATATTGCATGGCGCCATTTATTCATATAAAGTGTCCAGAACAAGCACACCCACAAAGACAAAAGGCAGATCAGTGTTTGCGTAGAGCTGGGAGGGAGAGTGGAAGGGTGATGGCTAAGGAGTGCAGGGGTCTCTTTTTGGAGTGATAAATTGACTGTAGTGATGGGTGAATACATTTATTAAAAGCCACTGAATTGTATGAGTGAATTGCAGGATATATAAAATCTCAATAAGGCTGTATTTTTCGGGGGAGGGGGAGAGAGAAGAACTGGACAGAAATGGGCTATTCTGAGTGGGAACAAATAGTTCCACAAATCACAGCTGTCTGAGGGCCCGGCATAGTGAATGATGTGTACATTGAACAACTGAATCAGGTGTAAGTGTTCCATTTCCTACAGTATTTCTCTAAAAGTATTAAACATTTTTGGTGTTTGAAAAACCCATTTATCTACAAAATTTATGTACATAAATTCACTCTACATTCATGTAGTTTTAAAGAAAGTAAAACTATATTAAGGAACAATGTCCACCAAGAGAGGAATCAATTAGCAGGATGTCCTTACAGAATGAAGGAAGCTGTACATGTGGACGGGATGAAAAACAGGACAACACCCATCGTACATTAAGTACATATGTTCACTGAGGGACGGAGTCTTTCTTGCCTTCTTGCTTCCATGTTGTTTTAATGTCTCAGTGAATATGTACTGCCTTTACAATAAAGGTAAAACCACCCACACACGCGAAGCAAAGCAAAGCACGATGCAGAAAGGCACAACCAAAGTACTGCGTAAGGCCTGACACCACCTCAAGCAGCCCATAAAGTCTGTACCAGTGGGGACTTCCCTGGCAGTCCAGTGGTTGAGACTTCGCCTTCCAATGCAGGGGGTACAGGTTCCATCCCTGGGGAGCTGGGATCCCACATGCCGAGACCAAAACAGAACAGAAGCAATATTTTAACAAATGCAATAAAAACTTTAAAAAAAAAGGTTATATCAGAGAAAGAAAAGGGTACAGCAGCTGCCCATTTGGGGGCAGGAGGGAGTAGGAACAAAAGGATCCCAGAACAAAGGGATTACCTAGATTATTTGTGACCTTGAAGGTCCTTTTACACCCAGGCAAATGGCAGCATCCTCTCTTAAATGCCTGGATTTTCTTTAGAACTACTTAAAAAGACAAGGAAATTTGGGGGCTGAGGATTGGGGTCAGAAGTAGAGGAGAGATTTTAAACATACTGTGACTGTGCTAACTAAAACTTTTAAAAACTAGTCAAGCACAGCCAATTTCAAATGAGTTCCTTTATTTGTATAAAGCCACAAACAGAACAGCCTAGGACAGACTAAGCTGTTTCTGGTTGGTTGTTTTTCCCACGTTGGTGTCAGCAGACCACCAACTCAGGCCTTACCCTCCTTTTGAGGGGACCCACCTGGACTGTCAAGGAACACCTACTTTCAAAACCTTCTAAAAAACTAGTGGCCAAAGAAAGTGTTGAAAAGTTCCTGGGAGGAAGACTAGTTTCCCAGGTAAAGTGGCGGGAGCAGAAGACATATGGTGTTCAAGGGCTGGGAGACACAGCAACAGTGTCAGCTTTCCTGAAATTAATCGGTGTATTTGAACACAATTCCATTCACAATCCAGCAGAGTAAGTGAAACAATTTTGAAAAGAACACAGTTTGAGGAATTACACTACCTGATTTTGAGACTCACTATAAAGCTTCAGTAATCAAGATGGTGCTGTGTTATGCAGACACAGATCAATGGGACAGGAGAGTCCGCAAATAGGCCCATGTAAACATTACTACTTGATTTGTGACAAAGGTGTAAGTAATTCAATGGAAAGGGACAGCAGTCTTTTCAACAAACAGTTGGACATCCATAGGCAAAAAAAAAAAAACCAAAAAAACCCCTCCAACCTCACACCTTATACAAATACTAACTGATAATAGACCGTAGATGAACATAGATTTAAACTTTAAAATTTTTAGAAGTAATCACGTGAGACATGGCCAAGAATTCTTAGACATAACACCAAAAGCAAGATCCATAGAAAAAAATTTTGATACACTGGACGTCTCTGGAAAGACACTGTTAAGAGAATAAACAGACATGCTACAGATTGGGAGAAAATATCTGCAAATCACCTATTGACAAAGGACTTATATCAAATATATAAAGAGCTCTCCAAACTTGACAGAAAAACAAAACAAAAAAACCCCAAATACTTGAACAGACACTTCATAGAGGGTATAGGGACGGCAAATAAATACATAAAAAGATGTGTGACTGTGAGCTATTAGATAGTTGCAAATTAAAACCACTACCCACCTACCAGGATGACTAAAGTGAAAAATGCTGACACTCGAGTGCTGGCGAGGATGAAGATCAATGGGGGAGTGGGAGAGGGCACCGGCACCTGGGAAGTACGTGGCAGGTTCTTACGAAGCATACCTCATACAACAACTCTACACCATCCGCTAGAGAAATGAAAACTCATGTTCACACAAAAACCTGAACACGGGTATTTATAATGGCTTCATTTGTAACTGCCCCAAACTGGAGACAACCCAGGTGTCCCTCCATGGAACAGAATGGAAGCAGCAATAAAAAGCAACTAATGATTAGGTTACATGCTGTATGATTCCATTTTCTCGACATCTGCAAAATGACAAACCTGTATGGGATGGGGAGCATGGCCATGGTGGAGACACGACCAGCACAGTGTGAGGGGAGGTTCTGGGTCCTGACTGGGGCAGTGGTTATGCAGACCACCTACACCTGTGCTGAAACTCAGAGCCATTCACCCCAAAGGCAAAAGAAAAACAACGAAAGAAAAACAAAGGAAAAA
Organism: Phocoena phocoena; assembly: GCF_963924675.1. Lineage (NCBI taxonomy): Eukaryota > Metazoa > Chordata > Mammalia > Artiodactyla > Phocoenidae > Phocoena > Phocoena phocoena. Next base: position 30,834,690 of record NC_089233.1, on the reverse strand, counting down.
AACACCTGGAGGGCAGGGAGAATAAGAAATGATTTACTGACTCTTTAAATAAGCACTGCCTCGGGATATGGGTTCAGATCTTTAACCATTTGGGAAAAGAGAACTGAGAGAGCATAAAAGATATACAGGTCTGAGTCTTTTTGCCTCAGGACCTTTGTTCGGGTGGTCTTGTACACAAATGTGTGCATCATAGCTCCCGTTCTTTGAGGAGAGAGGGAGTCAAAAACGTCAAAAAGCCAGGAAAATGGGAGGTCAGACACACCCTTTGCTCCAGTAAACTCACATACATAAATAAGGTGTGCTACTTCATAAGCTACGTTTAAATTCAGACCAATTGAGCTTCCCTGGTGGCACAGTGGTTGAGCATCCACCTGACGATGCAGGGGACGCGGGTTCGTGCCCCGGTCAGGGAAGATCCCACATGCCGTGGAGCAGCTGGGCCCGTGAGCCATGGCCGCTGAGCCTGCGCGTCCGGAGCCTGTGCTCCGCAGCGGGAGAGGCCCGCGTACAGCAAAAAAAAAAAAAAAAAATTCAGACCGATTCCCAAAGAGTTCCTTCCAACTGTTCCACGCAAGCTACTGGAAAATGGAGAAAATGGGGGGAAAGACAAACAATAAACAAGTGGAATGCTGGCCATGATGGAGGAATAGAAAGCAAAATAATCAAAATCACAATTACCTCTGGTTTAAGCACGCTCTCCCTGAATTCTCACAAAATATCTGTTACTCATCTTAACAGGACCATCTTACATATACACCTTTAAGTGTGAGGGGGACCAGAGGACGATTTCCCATTGCAGGGGACCACTCAACACTGCCTGCTGCCCGTCCCCATGGCGTCAGCTGCTGCAGACAACTAGGCTGCCACTACCTAATTATCATCCAACCATCTTCGTCCTCTGCCAGATAGTAGTAAGACTCTTAAATACAGGACAAAAGTCACTGCTCTCTTTGTGCCAGTGAGCTTTCTGGAGTTATAACTACAACCCTGTACCGAGTTAGGTAGGCTGTTACACACATGAATGTGGTATTTTAAGGACTTTTTAATGTAACTGTATAATGAAGTATGCCAACATTTAAAAGATCTGTATAACTCTGTGAATCAGTATTTTCCAAATGACCAATGAATGGTATTAGAAATGCTCCATTCAAAGTACAAGACAACCCATTAAATTTTAATGTAACAGAGCACGTTAAGTTAATCATAGGGTTTCAAACTGCATGCTGTAATCAGCCTTAAGAAGCTACCAAATTTTAATGTAGTATGAAAGAATTGCCACAGTTACCTGAAAAGGCTATACCTCTGTAAGACTGGGTTTGCTTTATATTTCCAGTAAAATTTACACTGCAACTGACAGCACCAGATACGAGAATCCAGCTGTCTTCTATCAAGCCAGATAATAAAGAAATCTGCAAAATGTATGAACAATGCCATTCCTCATTAAATTTTTGTTTTAGAAAATATTTCCTATAAAAAGCATGCTAAATGTGGGAATTCCCTGGCGGTCCAGTGGTTAGGACTCAGTGTTTTCACTGCTGGGGACACGGGTTCAATCTCTGGTTGGGAAACTAATATCCTGCAAGCTGCAGAGCATGGCCCAAAAAAAACCCCAAAACAAGCAGTATGTTAAATGTGTTACTATGTACTGGTTTATTATTTTTAAATGAGTAACTAAGACTGTTTTAATTTCTAATTTGGCAAATAATGATAGCTATAACCCACCTACCCAGAAGCTCTTTGGGGTTCTCACCAATTTTAAAACTGTCCCAGGATCCTGACAACAAGAAGTGTAATAGGGACTTCCCTGGTGGTGCAGTGGTTAAGAATCCTCTTGCCAATGCAGGGGACATGGGCTCGATCCCTGGTCCAGGAAGATCCCACATGCCGTGGGGCAACTAAGCCCACGTGCCATAACTACTGAGCCCACGTGCCTCAAGGAAAGATCCTGTGTGCCGCAACTAAGACCTGATACAGTCAAAAATAAAATTTTTCTAGAAAAAATAAATAATAAATACAAATAAAATTCATGGTGACTACTAACATTTTCCCACAAAGACTTATAGAAGGGCAGGTGCAAATCTAACCCTTTATAATGGTTACCAAAGTAGGTAAAATTAAGGTTATGTGGCATTGAACATGGTGGCATGTTCCAGTCCTATTGAAACTAAAATATAAAAATGCAATGCGTTCAATTATCTGGTAGAAACTGCTATTCAAGGTGTAGAGAATAGAATGCTCCCTGGCCTCAAAGTCTAAAGGGGAGAAGAGCAAAGAAACACAGTTCATTACAATCCATGCACATGGGCAGGAATCAGAGAGGGGCCTCTATTTTCATCTACCCAAAGGCCTTACCTCTGCCATTTTCACCTCAAATCCCCCAGAACTCAAATCCTAACCACCCGCTCCGGCCACTGCCAGTACTACTCAGGAGCCTTCCTGCTCCCCTGCCCCAGACATAATTGCTCTCCCCCACTTCCAGAGCCCTCTCTCTGCACCTCTCGTGGCATTCATCGCTTTCTATCCTGCATTAATTACATGTTCACGTGACCCATCTATATCCTGCTGACTCTCCCTCTGCAAAGACACCTATCACCTCTTCATCTCTGTAAACCACCCCCCAGCCCAGGGCCTGAAGCAGCGATCTGAGGCGAAGGGCCAAGTATGCGCTGTGCTGAGCCAGTTTGCGGAAACTTCTTCCCAGGTTTTTACAGAAGAAAATGCCTGGTTTTCTGTTATTCTGAACAATCCTCTCCAAGGCCGTCTTCTAGAAAGGCAAAGCTAAACCCAGTTCACAGGCTGGGTCTGGAGCAGCAACTGGCCGCTAGAACTTTCTGTGATGATGGAGAAGGTCTACAGCTGCGCCGCCCAATACGGAAGCCACGAGCCACAGGTGGCTATGGAGCCCCTGAAATAGCGCTAGTGAGACACAGGACCTGAGGGTTTACTTAATTTTACTTAAAATCACTTCAAGTCCCCAGAGACATGGTTTCTTGGCCCGTGGAGTAGGGGGTAGAATAGTCGCTTTCTGCTCTAATACAAAATTATGTGACCAAGAGCTCTCTGATAACATACCCAAAATGAAACCAGTATTTTAAGAACAAAAGGCCTTAAAAAGTATAGGACTTTTAACTTCATCAAAATAGAAATTTCAAATAATAGCCTCTGATTCCCAAGGAAATACTGGCTATACCAGAAAACTTCCAGATTTGTAGTACTGATTTTCCCTCTTCCCCGTAGCCCTCAAGGTAATTAATGACCAACTTGAGAATAATTCTGACGACTTTTGACAGCTCCCAGGGACCATGCCTGTAACATCACAATCCCCACGACCTGGGCATCCTGAAGGAGCCCACAGCCATCACAGCCACCACCAGGACCGCCTGTCCTTACCGTGTGCATGGCAGTGTATGAATCTGTGTGGCTGGCCGCCGCACATCTTGAAGCTGAACTAGTCACTTCTACGGATCATTTGCATTCTGGGTCGTCCCCCCTACTAGGATGCCCAAGAGTTACCTCGCTTATTTGCATCTTCTCCAGACACCCCAAATCCACTGGCTTGAAGGTCTCAATTTCGCCAACCCAGCGATGAATGCATTAGCAGTTTGTTTAAGTTGTATGTATGAATCTATCTCATGTTTTAAAACTCACTGTCAGGGAAAGAGGCCCAGAAGGAAGATATTCTGTGTGTGCCACAGAAACACCACCACGCAACTAGCTGGAAGTCAATGAAGCGAGGAGACTGGCTGGCCTCTTAGGACCTCATTTCTTTCAACCCCTGCCCAGCTGAGCAATCCCGGGCTCTGGCACCTCCGACCCTGTTTTCCTTCCACCTTGTGGAAGCTGCTGTCTTAAGAAAGAAACAGATGATTTAGGCGACAGGGAGGAGAGGAATGCAGCTGGTCAGGACTTCAAGACACAGCAGGGGTACAGTCAGGTTGGTGCCATCTGTGTGGCCTGGAGGAGCCTCAGTTTGCTCATGTGCAGATGCAGGGTCATGAGGGTGAGGTGACAGGAGGACCTGAGGGGACAAGGTGCCTTGAGGTCTGACCCTGTAGCTCCACAGAACTTGGCCCTCTGAAATGCAGTATGCTTTCGCCCTGAGCCCTGGCAGACAAGGCTCAAGCCTTCTCAAGTTTAAATCTCTCCATATGCCCAGAGCCCTGAATGGTTTGCTTTAGGGATGATTCATTTCAGCTTAGGATCACATTACTGAATACCTGATTCTCAAAGAAGGGAGGCATCTACCTTTAAAAACACATCTATTTTGCTTCTGCCACCATATTCCACTTGCTCAAGTATAAGGTGGCCCCGGCTGATTTCGGCAGTGAGCTACTTTCTATATTCAAAACATGTGGTGAGCCACACAAAAATCTTCCGACTGAGGAGCCCAACTGCAGCTTTGCCACTTGGGGTGGTGAGATAAGAAACGCGGGAGAAGGCAGCAGTTTAAATTAAAAAGCAGTAACAACGTCTTCATGACAAATAGTGTCCACTGACTATGATGAGACGCAAATTTCTGTGAAGCCACATGGCTTGGGTTCAAATCCCACCGCTGCCACCAACCCTGGGTAGGTTATTTAACTTGCTCAGCGCCTTGTTTCACTCAGCTATAAAATGGGGATGATGCTGCATCTACTTCAGAGTTGTGGTAAGGAGCCAATGAGTTGATACAGACACAGCCCTCACGTCCAGGGGCCTGGCCCAGGGAGGGGTAGCTGCCAAGCTCTCCCAGCCTCTACGCAGCTCTCTAAGGTTCAAGGCCAGTTTACTGGACACCCACCTACTGCTTCTTACCCACCTTCTTGGATTATTAGTTTTGTTGGCTGCTGAACAAGTTACCACAAACGTACTGGCTTAAACACCACACACTTATTCTTTTATAGTTTTGGAGGTCACAAGTCCAAAATGGGCCTCACTGGGCTAAAATCAATGTGTCAGCAGGGCTGGCTCCTTTTGGAGGTTCGAGGGGAGAATCTGCTTCCTGGCCTTTTCCAGCTTCATTCAATGCCAGCAATGGCCTTCTCACACCACGCCATTCCAACCTCCCTCTTTCACGGGTTAAGGATCCTGTGATTACACTGGGTCCACCTGAGTAACACTGCATAATCTCCCCGTCTAGGGATCCTGAACTTAATCGCACCTGCCAAGTCCCCTGCCAGGTAAGTAACATAGTCACAGCTTCCAAGGGATTAGGACAGACATCTCTGTGGACCATTACTCTGGGGACCACAGATCCTCTCCCTCTAGATCCCAAGCCCATGATGCTGTTCTACACCTCCTGCCTCTGAGCACACCACCCCTCCCTCTTTTCAAACTTAGCTGTGTCCCCTCCTCTGTGAAGCCTCCGATGACCCACCCCTTCCCCACTGTAGGTCAGTACCCACCCCCCCCATCACGGCCCTCCCTGGCACATGTTTACCAAGAGCCTTCACTCAAGTGCTGGGGGAAGCCAGCCCTGTACCTGCCTGTCGGGAGGGTTTGCATAAATGTCTATCTCGTGAGCAGAAGCCCTGCAACAGGCTCTGAGAGTGCACAGCAAGTACAGCTCTGCTGCCACAAGGGTACAGTGGAGTCAGAAGCAAGCCATGAGGCCTGGTGCTGGGGGACATCCAGATGAGAAAGCAGGGGGCGGGGGTGGCAAAGCCCAAGGTGCCTGCACACAGCCTGCGAGCAGAGCAGGTGCCCTCTTCGGACCTGACCGAAACAGAGCAAGCGGGGAGACTTTGCAGCAACCTGACTTCCTGCAACACCCTAGCCTGGGCCAGTGGGTACGCTGTCAAACTGGAGTGTGGTGTCACGTGTCCCGGGACCCCATTACAGTTTGTAAGAGTTTAGGGTTAGCTGGTTAACTGCAACCCAAGTCAACAGGACCCAGAACCCATTTCTTTCAACGAAACATAATTCAGATGTTAGTTTATAGGATAGAGTTGGAGCTGTTTATGGATACATTTTGGAAAACTGCTGGAAGATGGCTCCCAATCTCAGGGGTATACCTCCGCAGCACTGGACTCACTTGCATATTAGTAAAACGAACATCGAAATGACTTGGATCAACATTCTCCATGAGGAGCAGGGATGCCATCCATCCAAGCAGGAAGCGCGATGATTTGTTACTTTAAAAAGTAGTGTGCAAATAAGGTTTAATACGGGGAATTGCTATTTCACACAAAACTGTTCAGTTACCATGGTGGAATGACAAAGTTACAAGTGCAATAGCACGTTCTCTTATATTAATGGTCTATACACGCTTGCAATGAACACGTAGTTTCTGCAAATCCTCCCTGCGTGTTTGTTCTAAGCAATAACTGTTGAAATGTGACTTTAACAACAACCTGGGGCTTGCATTGTGTATGTGTATTTTATTTCATTTCTTAAAACAATTTGTTTACACTGCATGTCTACAAAATACAGAAAGAAATTGTCCACAACAGACTGGAAATTAAAAAAAAAAAAAACAAAAAACTGGTTCTTCACCACAAATAACCGAAGAAAGCCTGCTCTGTAGCGTTTGCCCAGGAACTATTTATTCACTCATTTTAATTTAGCTTTTCCAGGACACATTGTATCTTTCCAACATCCAATGTGACACTAATGCTACCAGAAACACCCTCTAGCTAAGGATCCAACCAGACTGTTTCGGTGAACTCTGGCCACTAACACTGTCTGCCCTGTCGGACATGTGCTGTACCTGCTTGTCCAATGTGGTGGCCACTGGCCACGGGTGGCGACTGAATACTTGAAACGTGGCTAGTCAGTTAAGGAATGTGATTGCCACCATGTGGCTGGTGGTTACCTTACTGCACACTGCAGGGTAAATCCTTAGCATCCTCCTACCCCACATGTCTTCTCCTCTGCCCCCGTAAGAATACAAGCTGGCATTCTCAAGCAATCCAGGTCTCAGTAGGAAAAGAGACTCAGTTTGTCCTCATGGGTAGCAGCAGGAGACCTGGAGTGCTTTAGAGAACGGAGGAGCCCTCTGGCTAGCACAGGCAGGATATCACACAGATCAGAAGCCGCCGCTTGGCCACCACTGGGAGCTGGTTTAGGGTTCGAGCTCAGCAACCTCACTCCACCAGCTACTTCTTTGGACTTTCTGCAGGTCAGGCATTCCAGCCCCTATCTGTTCTCCTTCTTGTCCTTACAAGCTAAAGACAGAAGAGGAAAAGGCTGAGACTCTTGGGGGAGTATTCTTCCGTGCCCATCTATGTTGGTTATAAAACAGCAATAGGGATTGAGGAATGTTTTTAACCAATTCACACACACTTTGTTTGACTGAATAATTTCTCCTCCTAGCTGACATAAACTACCAACTCTAAGAATCAAGCACTTCAAGATTACCTACCCATCAACTACACTTCAATTAAAAAAAAAAAAATTACCTGCCCTACATTATTTACGAGGAGGAGCTGGACTCTCTAACCATGCAAACAGGCTAAGGAGCATTACATGTCCTTACTTGAAAACAGCAATTGCACAGGGTCAATTAAGGGCCTTGAAATGTAATTTATTCCCCAAAGTCATATTGACAAAATGCACTTGCAACTCCAGGTGAGTAAGGTTAGTTTTCTCAGCCTACACCCTAGAGAAAAGCCCCCTCAACTCTTTCTGAAAGTACCATGGGGGGGGGGGGGCAGGAGGGAGCCAAGAAGTCAGATCACTACCCAGACACTGGTGGCCACACCCTGGGTGTGATCACACTCTGCATTACAGGTCACCCCAACAATCTCATACAGCCCCTTTCCAAAGCAGAGGCCAGCTCAACAACTTACTGCAAGAGCTAGACCTTCCTCTGGTCAATATTCTGGGGGCTGGTACCTCGTACAGGACACTGCCCTCCCAGTATCAGGATGTCAGGGAAACCAATTAGTCACTAGCATGGAATCAGAACCCGGGGAGAGCTTGGGTTTCGAATATTCTATGCCAGGCAGGAAAATCACGTGGAACTGTTGTGGTCACAGAAGCGAACCTCCTGCTCTTTATCCTGCAGATTCTCAAATGACCTAAAAAGAAGGGAGGACCACCACCTTGAGACTGTGATACAGTACTCACATTTGTTAAGATAAACCCCAGGTCGAGCAGATGACTTGGGCTCCTTGGAAGGGCACCTGGGCATCTCTGAGAATATTAACAGCTGTGCCCACACAACAGTGGTCCCAGCCGAGCTGGTGACAACGCAGCACGTGCTCAGCCCAGTGAGGGCCCAGCCGCACAGTCAATGAGCCCTCCAGTCTCGTCACCCCCGGAGCGTTCTGCTCTGCCCAACACCAAAGACAGTGACACTACTCCCCAAGGCGTGCCCCACCGAGGCCCCTCCGCCTCCTTACTCCCTGGTTCTTGCTAGCTCACACTAGTGTCATCATTAAGTTCTGGAAGCATTCACTCTAGTCCAGGTCGGTGTATTTCCCTACACAACAAACTTTCTAACTACCTCCATGTCCAACTTCCAAGTTTAAGTCACCAATGCTCCGAAGTAGGCCTGCTTCTCTTCAAGAGAATTTCAACACATCTGACTTCTCATTGGCTGAGCCATGTGTTAAGTTACTACCAAAATGGCATAACTTGACTTTCTTGCCTACGCAAGACACTTAAAAATCCTGCTTCCTCCAACTTGCCTAAGTCCAAATTAGTTCAGAACAAGAAGTTTCTGAAGCAGGTGACATTTGAACATTTAACCGTCACAGTACATGTCAAGAAATACCTTGTTACAACTCGGTCCCCAGAGTAAAATTCCTTTGCCTTGGAAATCAAGCAGAAGTACCCAGGCTACATACTATCCATGCAAAAAAACCAGAAACAGTAACAAATTTTAAAATACTCAATAGAAAACTTCAATAAGGTCCATCAATACTCTTGTCTGGAAAAGGAGCTTTTCCTTGCAAAAGGATCAAAAATACCACTTCAAGCAACTTACATTAAAGGCAATAAAACCGAATTAGCAGCTATCAAAGCAATATTGGTTTATAGCTTTGGCATTCTCTTTCACACACCACCCTGCCAGCCAGCCATCTCCTACACTACTGTTTTGCCTTAAAATTGCTGTTTCCTGAATGAGGGTCTCCCACAAACACATTTAACAAAAAAGGAACATAAGATGGGTATCTTCAGATGGACAAACAGTCCAGCGGTGAGGAAGATGAGTACACAAGAGCAACCCCACAAGTAGCTCATGGGGCAAGACATGGCTCTTATGCAAGGCAAGTGGCTGAGACCACCAGAAAAGTTTAGGGAAAAGGTGGCATCTCAATCACTTTCCTGGGGTCTCTTGTCCTGTCTGCATTCAAGGAGAAGCAGACACTACCTGTGCAAGTACAGGGCCCAAAAGCCAGAGTTGCACCCCATGCAGTGCAAGTGTGTGTGCACTCAGAGCCTGAAGCACAAAGCAGGCTGACTGAGGATCCTGATGGCAGAGGCCGGGCTGTGCGACTACCCATATACCTGCATGAGGAAGGCAGCATACCTGAGTCCTTCTAATAAGCAGGGCAGTGAAAAGACAGCTGTGTGGGGTCCAGGAAGAGTGGAAGCAGAGACCAGTAAGAAGGCTACTGCAAAGTTCCAGCATGAGGCAACAGGGGCCGCCTGGTTTAGGGTGGTGGATGGAAAACCGAAAGGGCTTTTGGTAACAGGATGTGGGATTTAGAGACAAGAATTCAGGGCCGACTCCCAAAGTCTGGAGGTTCGTGTAACCTGGCTTCCCTGCTACAACCTGATTGGCAACCTCATCAAATTCATTACTAGATGCTCTAACACTAGTGCAAGAGCAAGAATACTCTCATCACCAAGGCCACTGAGCTAACCAGGCTTCGGCAGCAGTGTAACAACGCACCAAATCCACTATCCACTCCTTTATCATCCACTACATTTTTCTTAAAATATTATACCATTAACCTTATATAGCTATTTAGGCACATAAGCCTAGGATTTCATAAACAATGCTGCTTAGATTGAGGCTGGTCAGTTTTCTTCCCAATCCAAGTCAGGATATAATTACCGTAGAACCAGGAAAGTCAACCTGCCCCACTGTGTGCGCCATGCTTGATTAACCTGTGCCCATCCCTGCCTCAGGTGCAACCCTTTTACCATCACAACACCATGAGTGAACACTGATGCCCCTATCTCTGTGCCCAGCACCTCACACATGCTTTGTGTTTCCACCCTCACAACAACCTTGTAGGATACGACAGACCTCCTTTTGAAGGATGCAGAAACTGAGGCATTGAGAGCTTAAGCAATGTGCATGAGGTCACACAACAATTAAATGGCGAAGTCCACGTTCAGACTCAGGCCTGGCGCTAAGCCTGTTTCTCTCACCACACTGCCCCACCGTGAGTTAACTCAGTGGCTTCTTTCCTCCTTTCCACAAAACTGATCCCCTCCACCCCACCCCCCAAAAAACAAGATGAAGGTCTACACTTTTTTCCAATATGTGCTGTTAACAATCTTTTGTTTACAGATAGTTAAAATCAGCAGCCTGGAAGAATCAGGAGGGCGGATGCCTTCTGGAAAGTAACTTCCAGTCCCATCAAAACCTGACAGGCTCACATCAGTCAGATGTTTCTAGGTTTGGCCTAATTTCTTCTATGTGTCTCTATCTTTTCTGGGTTCTCCAAGTTGATGCTCACTTTGTAGAGTTCTTTTACCAACCAAAGCTAATGTGAGAGGAAAATCAATATTCTCATATTATTTGATTTTTGTCTTGTTACAGCGCTATTTGAAAAGCAAACATGTTTTAGATATAATAAAACGCCCAAGTGTAGTTTATTTAGGCACACGTGTACAAGAGAACTCACTTTCCACTCCCAAACCTGCTTTAGCAGAAAAGTAACTTGAAACTCCATCTACCCACACAAGTTGGAAAGAAAAAGAAATCCACCACTGCTGCCCCCCAAACAAAAACCACAGAAGTCAGTGATCAATTCTTTTCAGAAACTGCAGACAACTCATTGATTTGCTCCCAGCTTGGTGTCCTGATAGCAGTGGTCTGAGTGCCGTACAAAAGTCAACCAAAACTGTCTGTGCCCATTGTCTCAAAGATTACACTCTGAAACAGAGACTGCTCACACGGGCGGCAGAACCACACCAAGGAACAAACATCAAGGTATTGACGTTTGTGCCAGCCCGCCTATGCAGAAGCCAGGCCTTGGGAAAACTACCTGTTGATTTGGAGGGGGCGTAACAAACCAGATTATCACCTCTCAAGTACCCGAGAGGGCAGAGGCCACTGCAGGTCCCTCCTGCAGCCCCTCGGGCCTGCGATGCCTCTGAGTTAGAGAGTGAATAAACTGTGGAGCACATTCATTCCTGGCCAGGCCGACAAAGGCCACCACCTCCATGGTGCTTTTTGCCTCCCAACCTGAAAACCTGCACGGGCCTCACAGGAAGGAAGCATGTGGTCTCAACCCCACTGAACTGCCACCATCCCCCACGCCCCCCCCCATCTTTTCCCTCTCTGCCCCTCACCCTTCATAACTTTCCTAACGGCTCAAAACAAGACATTTTTAAAATAACTAATCCTGAGCACTGTTATTCTCCAACAGATGTGCAAGGGCTGTGCAGGGATCAGTCAAAAGCAAATGTGACCCCTATAAAGCAGAGCAGGAGAGCAAACTAACACCGGACCCGTCGGTAGGAAAAAACCGCCAACCAAACCAGTCTCCCCGGCTCCTTCGAAACTGCCCTGCCCAGGAGGGGCGGGCAAATGCTCCACATCCACAAAGCTTCCCTTCCTCAAGCTGATCAGAGGGAGCCCTGACAGCTTCCAGCTGCTGAGTCCACAGGAACCAAGGCGAACACCAAGCAGGCGAGAGTCACTCACAGAGCCTGGCAGACGAGGCCAAGCAGAGCTGATGGTCACTAAATTCCACCCTTCTCGCTTTTTAATAGGAAGGATTTTCACACTTTCTGGTCCTAAACTACAATGTATAAACCTAACGCCACACTTTCGGAGTGGGAAGGCTAAGAAAGGCTGAAAGAGAGCCTAAGACATGGGCAGCCCTTTAAACTGTACACCTGCGGCTGCTCAGAGGGTGCTGACGACCGCAAGCCCTACAAAGACAAGGTACCCTCTGGATAAGGAATCTGAGACCCACTCAAAATAAGACTGAAGTTTACGGAATCAGCAATAATAAACTACAACCTTTACCATTCAGTTTGAGATGCCAGTAAATTTGCAGATTACTGATTTTACGGGCGACTTTTCCAACGAAAACTTGGATATGAGGAGAAAACTCCATGAGAAAAAAAAAGTAGTCTTGAAAGCACGCATGACTTCTGAAAACTCTTCCTCCACTCAACACTCTCTAGTCTTATAGAAAAGCCCTTGAAACTTGTGGACACGACTATTTCCCCTGACACCCAGTTCTGTACCAGAAATACACTATGCACCGGGGTCCATGCTGATCAGCTCTCACCTGTGTTCAAAACGCTTAAAAAGTGCTAAGACAACATAAGTGGGACACGGATATGCCAGCACTAGTGGATTTTTGTCTCGACTGGGGGATAACTTGAAAAGGAAACTGAAAAGCAATCTCTTTTTACGCGGCATTAAAAGGAATATACATAATTCTCTCAGCAATGTATTCCTTCAGCTAATTGTTTAATGACACGTGACAAAAACTCTACGAAGTTATTGCCTTTCTGGGGCCAAGTGAGACGGACAGCCTGGTCCTTGGCATGGACTGGGTTCTCCTGACCCCATTACTGGCCACTAAAGTACCAGCGAGAAGTGCCTTCCACAGGCATCTCCACCACTTCGCCTTTTGCCACCTTGCAGGCCATTTTTTTCACAGCACATCCAACTGTTGGCAGTACGTTACTCACAGGGGAGTACCAGTCATGGTAAGAGTTCCCACCAACCAGGATGTAGCACCCCACACGTGCAGCCACCCCACAGGACAAATGCTGCTTCACCTGAGCTTCCTTAGCACCCCCATTCATTTCCACACCCCAAGATCTCTGGCTAAAAGCAAAACAAGAACAGAACATTCAATGTCCCGTTCATTCAGGGGCACTCTTTTGACTCCTACCTGTCCGTCCCCCTCGAAATAGGTAAGGACTCTCTTTTAAGACTCCTTAGACTTTGCCCTTTTAAGTACTTGGGGCCACGAGAAATAAAAGATGCCTTCCAACTACCAAGTCCTCTTGAGGTATGTAAGCCCAAGACCCTTGCGCGCTCAGTGCCTCTGCATCAAACCTCTATTACCATGGCCTTGTATCTCAAAGCAGGATACCCTGAAATACTGCTGGCACATGGGCAGAAAATTAAGTTACCTCTGGAGTCAGGGTGGATTTAGAGATAGGTAGTCGTGGGGCGGGGCGGGGGGGGAGGGCGGCGGCTTTCACGTAGTTTCAAACACACACCTGACCGGAGGCTGACTGCACCGCACACAGCCAAACTCCCCCAAATACAGCTAACTCAGAAACGAAGAGCGCCTGACTCCGAACTCTGGGCCCGTCCAAAGGCTGAGAACATCTGCGCCCCTTGCAGGTGTTTCCAAATTAAGCCCAACGCCAGCAAGTGCTGTTATGGAACGATCTCGGGGTCCGCTTCGAAGCCCCGGTGGGCTCTGCCAGGGAGCGCGCGGGAGCAGGTGCGGGCGAGCCCCGAGCCCAAGGAGGTCTCCGGTTCCCCGACTTTACCGGCCAGAACCAGGACCCCGCGACGCCCGAACGGGGAGACGGTCCCCGGAGCCCGACTCCCCAACCCGGGCGCGCAGCGGCCGCCAGCAGTCCGCAAACGCCCGCATCCCTCCCGCCGGAGCGCTCTAATTTACAACTCCGGGCTCCGGGCGCTTTGTGCCGACGAGGCCGCCCGGGTCCCGCGGGCCGGACAATGCGCCGGGCGGGGGGCCACCGGCCGCCCCCAGCCCGCGGGCCCGGCATGACTGTGCAGCCTCGCCCGGCCCGGGCCGGCCGAGTCGGGCCGGCCAGGCCGAGGCCCGCGGCCGCCCGGGGCCTGGTTAAAGATGGCGAGCCCCTCGCGTGGCTCCCGCGGCTCCCCCCGGCCACAATGGAAGGCGCCCCCCGGCCCCGCCGCGGCCGGCCCCCGGGCCTCACCTTCCATCTCCATGTCCTCGGGCTCGCTCAGCTGCTGCTCGCCCGCTTTCTGCTGCTGCTGCTGCTGCTGGTGGTTCATGTCGGCCGCGGCCTGGGCCTCGCCTGCGGCCGGGGGCCGGGGCTGCGGGCCCGGCGGGCGGGCGGCGGCGGCGGCGAGCCGGGGCGGCGGCGGCGGCGGCGGCGGCGGGGCGGCCTCCTCCTCCTCCCGCGCGTCGTCGGCGGCGGCGGCCCCGGGGCGGCCCGCGGCGGGCGGCGGCGGCAGGGAGACGCGCACGTACTTGCTCGCGATTCGCCCAATCTCGGCGCCGAGGCGGGCGGGCGGCCGGCGGGCCGGGCCGGGCGGCCTCGTCGCTCGCTGCGGCCGCCGCCGCCGCCGCCGCCGCCGCGGGGCCCGCCTCCCGCCGCCGGGGCCGGGGCTGCGGGGCCGCGGGCCGGCCGGGGGCGGAGGGCGGCCGGGCGGGGGCCGCGGAGTCAGCCCCGCCTCGGGCCGGGCGCGGCGGGCTGGAGGCCTGGCCGGCCGCGGCGGGCCTGCGGGACCTGGGGCCGACGGGAGCGGCGGCGGCGCGGGCGGGCGACGGGCCGGCCGCGCTCCAGGCGCTGCGGCCTCCGCCTCCTCGGCGTCGTCGTTGGGGCTCCGGCAGCGGACGCGGCGCCCGCCGGCTCGGCTCGGCTCGCTCTCAAAATGGCGGCGGCGTGAAGTGTCACATCCGCATGGGGGGCCCGAGAGCGAGCGAGCAAGCGAGGAGAGCGGGCGGGCGGCGCAGGGAGCGGGCGGGCAGGCGCCGAGCCGGAGGGCGGAGCGGGAGCGGGAAGGCGGTGCGGAGAGGCGGAGCAGGGAGCGCCCCGCCCACCGCCGCCGCCGCCGCCGCCGCCGCCTCCTGGGTCCGCCCGCCTGCCCGCCCGCGGCCCGCAGCGCCGCGCCCCCCGTGCCCCTCGCCCGGCCCGCCTCGGCCTCTCGCCGGGTGCCCGTCCTCGGTGCCCGCCCGGAGCCTCACGGCCGGGCCCGGGGGCGCTCCGATGTGGGCGACTGGGTGCCCCAGCCCTAGGGGGCGAGTGGCCCGGCAAATGCCCCATGCCGGGCATTTGGTCACCCGGAAAGCCCCTGCGGCCGCCAGTGGTAGGGGCAGAAACCCTGCCCGCAGACGGGTGACCTCGGGCCGGTAGCTGATATCGCCCGTGGACTCCGGAGAAGAGGGCCCGGATCGGAGCGAGCGGCCAGCGCGGATCAGCACTTGCTGGCACTGTTATTTACCCCCTTTAATAGATCTGTAATTTATTCACCCAGTACCTCGCGTATGAGAACTTCTTTTCTCACTATAGCCCAAACCAGAAACCAGGTTTTGGTCCCTCAAAACCAACCCAAATAGCTCTTCCTTTGGCATTAATTTATCCCCTTCATATCAGCCCAGTCTGGCTAAGATCCTTCACCCAGGGCCTCCCTCATTCCCGATCCTTGAGAGACCGGTGATTGGGGTCTCAACTTTTTGATGAGAACCAAGGCAATGTGGATAAAGAAGAGAATGGAAGAAAAGGATACACATCTCTACATAGGTGCACCTCTAAGTGACCATCTCAAGGGAGAATATAATTTTGCCCCCAAATGACCAAGAAATTGTGATTCGTGTCCCACTTTCTATCTCCCTATCTCCTGTCCCTGCATTTTTCTCCAGTTTTCTCCACTTTATTCACTGTCTGTCTCCCCGTCCAGAAAAGAATGTTTTGTGCATTGTGGTATCCCAAATGCCTGGGACATAGCAAGTACTCAATACGTATTTGTTGAATGAATGTATGATTCAAGTGTGACTATGATTCCGCTCCCTTCCGCCCCCCCGCCCCCCAGCATTTCATACACTTAAATGTTTCCCATCAGTGAATTTCTTGCTGGACCAAAGCAGTGAGCAGACAAGAGGGAAGGAGCTACTTCACCAGGAATCAATCCCAGGCCCTGGGTCACCCCCAGATTCTGAAGAGGTGTTGTTATTCACACAGATTCTCACAAATGCTAATGAACAGTTCTCAGATGCAAAGGAATCCTTCTCTCCAGCTCTCTAGAGACTTGGGGGAGGGCAGAAAGGACTGCTCTGGCAAAGGAAGGGGTGGCAGGGAGTGATAAAGGTGCCTATCGGGTTCCACATTGGCCAACCTTATCTTCATCACTAGGTTCAAAACCAACCAGGGAATTAAAAAGAATAAGAGTAAAAAGAATACCTCGCACGATGGATAAATTAAATGTTGTACACCCAATACAATAAAATACTGTTTGGCAATGAAGAATGGATGAGGCTTGAAAACACTGTGCTGAGTAAAAGAAGCCAGACAGAAAAGATCTTATAGTGTATGATTCCAATTACATGAAGTGTCCAGAACAGGAAAATCAACCTATAGAGATGTGAGATAGATTAAGGACTGGACGGTTAAGGGTTTGGGAGTGACTGTTAGTAAGTACAGGATTTCTTTTGGGGGTGATGAAAATATCCTAAATCTGATTCTGGTGATGGTTGCACAACTCGGTGTATATACTAAAAACTATTGAACTGTGCACTTTAAATGGGTAAATTGTGTGGTATGTGTCAGATCTCAATACAATTAATTTGTTTTGTTTTTTTATAAATTATTAATTTATTTAATTTTGGCTGCATTGGGTCTTCATTGTTGTGCGCAGGCTTTCTCTAGTTGTGGCCAGTGGGGGCTACTCTTCATTGCGGTGTGCAGGGTTCTCATGCGGTGGCTTCTCTTGTTGCAGAGCACAGGCTGTAGGCGCACAGGCTTCAGTACTTGTGGCACGCAGGCTCAGCAGTTGTGGCGCGCAGGCCCTGGAGCTCGGGTTCAGTAGTTGTGGTGCACGGGCTTAGTTGCTCTGTGGCATATGGGATCTTCCCGGACCAGGGCTCAAACCTGTGTCCCCTGCATTGGCAGGCGGATTCTTAACCACTGCGCCACCAGGGAAGTCACCAACTAATTCTTTTTAAAAGATGAGAATGAGTGAGAAAGACCAGAGTGGAAGCTGTTCATACTCTAGATGAGAGTTGGAGATGGACTGGGGGTGGGGTTGGGGGTGGAGATGGAGCAAACGGGTTAGTATGTAGGCAGGTCAAATTGCTGAGAGCCTGGAACTGAGTGGGAGGGAAGAGAGAAGAATCAAGCATCGCTCTCAGATTTCTGGCTCGAGCAACTGGGTGAATGATGGTGCCAGTTACTAACATGGGGGAGAAGTCTGGGGGCGGCACAGGTTTGGAAGTAAAATTAAGAGTAAGTTTCTTTTGGCTTCATTTTGGGGAGTTTGGGGGGGTTTGTTGTTTTTATTTGTATTTTTGCTTTTTTTGGACTGTATTACATTTGAGATGCCAGTTAGACATTATCCATACAGAGGTGGTAAGGAGTTAGTTCAACAGGAGTCTGGGCTAGAGGTAAAGATGTGTGGAGATGGTATGAGAGCCTGGAGGCCACCTAGGGAGGTGGGGATAGAGCAGATTTGGGCCATAGTCAGAGGCTGATACAAAGAGGGACCAGCAAAGCAGACTGTCTCAAGTATAGGCCCCTCACCCATCCACCCAGTCACTCCATCCTGGGACCTGGTTTACTTTTTCATAGTACTTACCAGCATTTTCTTTCTCTTTCATTTAGTTTCTTTTCTTTTTCTTTCTCTGTCTCTCTCTCTCTCTCTTTCTTTCTTTCTCTCTCTCAGTGCAACTTGTGGGATCTCAGTTCCCGGACTAGGGATCAAACCTCGGCCCTCGGCAGTGAAAGTCCCAGGTCCTAACCACTGGACCACATTTTGAATAAGTGTTTACATAGCATAGTATGCAGAGTTCTACAAGGGACCTTCAACCTAGATCCTACTCCTACGATTGCATTCTATTACGCTGATGAAATTAAGGTTGGTAATCAGTCGAGTTTAAGTAGAGAGACCATCTGGTTTGGCCCAACCTAATCATATTGGTCTTTTAATAGCAGAGTTTTCTCTGGTGGCAGAAGAGGAAGGCAGAGATGTGACAGATGAGAGGAGGTTCTCTGTTATTGGGATGTAGGGAGCCACGTGGAAGGATCTGAGAGTAGCCCCTACAGGCTAAGGGGGCATTCCCAGCCACCAGCCTGAAAACGGGGGCCTCGAAACTAAATTCTGCCAGTCTGAATGAGGTGGCCCTTCCCTGGAGCTGTCAGAGAGCCCACCCCTTGGCTTTGGCCTGGTGAAGCCCAAGAGGAGAGCCCATTGGAGCTGGCTTGGTCTTCTGATCTACAAAACTATGAGATCATACATGGGTGCTGTTTTCCACCTCTAAGTTTGTGATAACTTATTCCACAGCAATAAAAAATGAACATGCGTAACTAATGTGTCCCCTCCTACAAGCATCTTGATGAGAGAAACTGTCTTTCTCACAGTTCTGTCCTCAGCACCTAGCACAGTGCCTGGCACATAGCAGATGCTCAATAAAGGTTGAATGAACGCTTTCACCTCAGCTGATGCTAACTGCTTGCTAGGAGCTAGGGGCTGTCTGGGATATAAAGGTAGAAAAGAGTGCCTGCGTGCTTTAAAGGCTTCTCAGATAGATTTTCATAGGGATTCAATAACAGCACTTATTTTCTCTTTTCCTGCCTTGCCCATCTTTCAAGGAGGAGTGGATAACAGGTGAAGTTATTCCTAGGCCACCATGGCTACTAGAAAAGCAAGACCGGGAATCCCCTGGTGGTCTGGTGGTTGTGACTCCACACTTTCACTGCCGAGGGCCGGGGTTCAATCCCTGGTGGGGGAACTAGGATCCCTCAAGCCAGGTGGCCAGAAAAAAGGGCAAGACCAGTGCACTTTGAGGCCTACCAAGAAGGCCCAGACTCAATTATTCCAGAGGGTTGTGCTAGCCTGTTTTCTTCTTCCCCTGGTGGAATTATAAAACCCATTTGCGGGCTTCCCTGGTGGCGCAGTGGTTAAGAATCCGCCTGCCAATGCAGGGGACATGGGTTCGAGCCCTGGTCCGGGAAGATCCCACATGCCCTGGAGCAAATAAGCCCGCGCAACACAACTACACAGCCTGCGCTCTAGAGCCCGCGAGCCACAACTACTGAAGCCTGCACGCCTAGAGCCCATGCTCCGCAACAAGAGAAGCCACCGCAATGAGAAGCCTGCGCACCGCAATGAAGAGTAGCCCCCACTTGACGCAACTAAAGAAAGCCCGTGTGCAGCAACAAAGACCCAATGCTGCCAAAATTAATTAATTAATTAATTAATTTTAAAAAACCCCAACCATTTGCACACAGAAGGGGTACTTGGGGAAGAACTCTGCAGAAGTGTATCAGCTGCGTAATGCCT
The DNA here is from genome assembly GCF_963924675.1 of Phocoena phocoena. Taxonomy (NCBI): domain Eukaryota; kingdom Metazoa; phylum Chordata; class Mammalia; order Artiodactyla; family Phocoenidae; genus Phocoena; species Phocoena phocoena. The sequence goes on along the minus strand of NC_089233.1, from coordinate 30,815,336 downwards.
ACTTCCTGGAAGGTTTAATGCCAAGATGCCTCAAAGGATCTGTTAGAGAACTCCAAAGGGCAAGAGGATTTAGGGCACTATTTCTTTTTTATATAAATTTATTTATTTATTTGTTTATTTTTGGCTGCATTGGGTCTTCGTTGCTTTGTGCAGGCTTCTCATTGTGGTGGCTTCTCTTGTTGCAGAGCATGGGCTCTAGGCACGCGGGCTTCAGTAGTTGTGGCTCGCAGGCCCTAGCGTACAGGCTCAGTAGTTGTGGTGCATGGGCCTAGTTGCTCCGCGGCATGTGGGATACTCCCGCACCAGGGTTCGAATCCGTGTCCCCTGCATTGGCAGGCAGACTCTCAACCACTGCACCACCAGGGAAGCCCCTAGGGCACTACTTCTGATCACTGCTAATTTTTAGAAATTTCACAACCCCTACCCTGGTTCCAAAACCAGTGACCAGAGGAAGAGACAGAAAACTGGGGAGACAAGAACCGCTGGACCATCTGCCTTGTCATTAGGTAGAGCCAAGTAGGGAGGGGCGCCACCCTATCATTACTCTCTGAGCAAAACATATTTTGCTGCTCCCAGGGCCCACGCCATGACTCGGCATAAACAGCCGGTTCGTTTTTCTTCTTGAGACCCAAAATATTTATCTACCTGGAAGCTATGTTTTGGTCAGGGTCTAAAATAACTTAATGGAAATGGGAATCAGAGGCACTTTTTTTCCAGTATAACTAAGTTATAATCCATACCTGGAAAGACAACCTAACCCCCCAACCACAAGGTTAGTGAGGATGTGGGCTTAGAGATAAGGCATTTGTCCAAGGTCATGCCGCTGTAAACTGTTTGGGAGGGTAAGAGGCTTTAGGATGCAAACCAGATGATCCAGGTTCCATAGAGGGGTCCTGCAAACTTGAACTTGGGAAATTGACTTAACCTCTTTGAACTGGACATTCTTATCAGGGAAATGGGGGCGGGGGGCAGTTTCTACCTAAAGTGGCTGTTAAGGAACTACTTTCCCATCCGGAAATTGTGAGATGGTTCTTGTAAGAGAGAGAATGAGATGAGACCCCAGGCCTTCCCCATTCCTGACCCACCATTGTTTCACTCAAAACGATTCCTAGGCTGAGTACCCACTATGTGCCATGGACAGGGATGGGGCTGCCTGAGGTTAAACAAATGGCAAAAATGACCACAGGGGTGGCTAATTAGGTCAAGTGGCCAACATTCTTCTAGGCTGTGAGCCGGCAAAACCTTAATGTCCTTAAAGCAAGGTCTTTTCTAGAATGACTGCTCATGGTTAGCCAGGTGTGCTGTAGATACTGGGGTCTTGTTTACTTTTTTAAAAAACAGCTCAGGGACTTCCCTGGTGGCGCAGTGGTTAAGAATCCGCCTGCCAATGCAGGGGACATGGGTTCGAGCTCTGGTCCGAGAAGATCCTACATGCCGCAGAGCAACTAAGCCCGTGCGCCACAATTACTGAGCCTGCGCTTTAGAGCCCATGTGCCACAACTACTGAGCCCGCGTGCCACAACTACTGAAACCCATGCGCCTAGAGCCCGTGCTCCACAACAAAGAGAAGCCACTGCAGTGAGAAGCCCGCGCACCACAACAAAGAGTAGCCCCAGCTCGCTGCAACTAGAGAAAGCCCACGTGCAGCAATGAAGACCCAACACAGCCAAAAATAAACAAACATAAATTTAAAGGGCAATGAACTCTGTATTTGGCTAATATCAGGCTAGAAGTTTGTCACATAGTGCACATTCTTGACAGAATTTTCTTAGCACGAATTGTAAACCAAATAATAAGCACTCCTCAAAGAGCCAGGTAACATGCTTTATGTTGAGTATCTGAATCCCCACAACCAGGTTAAGAACAGTAGTAATTTCTCGTGTTTACTGAGCGCTTCCTTGTGGCAGGCACGGGGCCAAGGGCGTACAGCAACTCATTTGTTTAATCCTCTCAACTGCCCTGTGATCTAAAACCGTCATGCACCCCTCTTTACAGGGGAGGATACCAAGGCACAAAGAGGGCAGGTGCGCAAAGTCTCAGAGGTAATAAAAACAAGGGAAGGGTTTCTTAATATAGGTTAAGCATAGACTTAGCAGATGAGTGACCCAGCTATATACCCAAGAGAATGGAAAACAGGTTCTCAAAAGCTTGTACACAAATGTTCATAACAGCACAAAGCACAATAGCTAAAAGGTGGAAACAACCCAGATGTCTATGGACAGATGAATAGGTTAACCAAAGGTGGTATATCCTACAATGGAATATTACACAGCCACTAAAAAGGAAGCGCTGATACCTGCTACGAAACGAATAAACCTTGAAAACATTAACACTGAGTTAAAGAAGCCAGCCACAAAAGGCCACATGTTGTATGATTCCATTTATACGAAATATGCAGAATGGTCAAACCCAGACACAGAAAACAGATTAGTGGTTGCCAGGGGCTGGTTATGGGGGTAGAGAGAGTGGCTACTTAATGGATACAGGGTTTTGGGGAGTGGGGTAATGAAAATATTCCGGAAATAGTGGTGATGATTGCATAACATGGTGAATGGATGACATGTCATCAATGGTAAATTTTATTTTATGTACTTTACTATAATAAAAAGAATAACAAGGTAAAGATTTGAGCCAGAGTATCCTCTCATCCCATAGCATATGCCTCTAACCACTATGCCATGCTTTACATTCTGTTAGAAGGTATTATTGTTCTCATTTTACAGGTGGGGAAACTGAGGCATGGTGAGAAGATGGTGAAAATGGGATTCACACTTAGCTCTGCCTGTCTCAGAAGTCAAGCCTAAGAGCTGCCTCCCAAGGACAGGGAGCTCCTGGCTTTGGATGGGTTCAGCACCACTGCCATTTAGGGCTGTCCTGTGCACTGTAGGATGTTTAGCTGCATCCCTGGTCTACCCACTGGATTCCTATAGCAACTGTGACAAACAAAAATGCTTCCAGAACTGGCACCGGGCTGTTCAATGACTCAACTTACTTTTCTACTAATAAGCCTAAAAATAAACTGCTGACTTGGAAAATTATTTTCAAAGACATTTGAAAACGAGGGTGGAGAATATCTATGTGTTAAAAGTAAAATTCATTTAACCTCACACTTAGTCATTCATTCATTCTTTCAACAAATATCGGCCAAACACCTTTCCTGGCCCGCATACTCAAGGTCTGGATGGAGGCAGAAAAAAAGAAATCTTGCTTTAAGGCAGTAATCTGGGTCCCCTGGCTGATGACGCTGGCTCATCCTTCCAGCTGGAAATGCCCTTTCTCAGAACCCCTCTCTCCCATCTCTTAGGACTCTTAGACACAGAGCACACCTAAGCTACGGGGCTCTACGGCCGGTCAGGAAGTAGTTCTTTCCTTCCATAGCCCTTGCTCAGGAAATATTTTTGATTGAATCAACGAATACACGTGCTGGCAATAGGCAGATTTCTTGCACCACTGTTAGGAGTGCAGTAACTGTTGCAAGCAGCAACTGGATTTCATCTGCCAGATGGGAACTCAGGGAATTTAAATTAATTAAAATAATGGCATTTGATATCAAGGTTGATAGGGAAAGAGTCTCAGGTTCTGAGGGCAACAAACCAGCCTGAGAACACCAAGGTCCCTTTCGTGTTAAAGAAAATTACACACAAAAAAGGGACAACGTTTATTAAGCATTTACTACACACCAGGCACCCTGGTGAGTGTTCTACCTCTTTTTTTTCTTTAAATAGTCCAGAACCTCCAAAGACTTAATACAGAAAGATATCCTATATTAATAACTACCATATTTCTTTAGAAAGCAGTTTTTATTCACAAATAATCTCTGCTCCTCCCCGGCACGTCTACCAAAGTAAAGCAGAAAGGGAATTCTTTTTTTTAAATAAATTTATTATTTATTTATTTATTTATTTTTGGCTGCGTTGGGTCTTTGTTGCTGTGCGTGCGCTTTCTCTAGTTGCGGTGAGTGGGGGCTACTCTTTGTTGCAGTGCAGGGCTTCTCATTGCGGTGGCTTCTCTTGTTGCAGAGCATGGCTCTAGGCACGTGGGCTTCAGTAGTTGTGGCACACGGGCTCAGCAGTTGTGGTTTGCGGGCTCTAGAGCACAGGCTCAGTAGTTCTGGCGCACGGGCTTAGTTGCTCCGTGGCATATGAGATCTTCCCGGACCAAGGCTCGAATTGTGTCCCCTGCATTGGCAGGCGGATTCTTAACCATACGCCACCAGGGAAGCCCCTGGGAATTCTTGTCTATACTTCAAGTATCTACATTTTGAGAGAGCCTTTTGAATTTCTTTAAACATCAACAATAGTACTTTTAAGTGGCAAAGAGCAATGTGTTTCAGGATTTGGTGTTACTGAGATATTTTTTCTCACAATAAGAAAAATCAAGGCCTAGAGAAAAAGTGACCTTTTACCCGAGTCCTAATTTAACCACGTTGTACTTGTTTTTCATTTATTATTATTCAGAGGTTAATTCTGCTATTGACTTGAAGTAACTTGCCAAGAAAATGAGTGCAAGAGGGCAGTGGTAAAATACAACTAAGACAGAATTAAATTCTTAGATACTCTAAGAGTAGAAATTCGAAAGAAGAGGGCAGAGAAAACAAATCTTCAATTAATAAGTCTACATGATTGCTATAGCCCTGCTTCAAATGTTGCATTTAATTAACTGGGCCAAATTTAAATTGAACTGCCCTGATTCTCTAGGAGACTGACTGTCATTCCGGAGTCGTGTTTTTTTTTTTTTTTTTTTTAATCAAACGATGCCACAAACATTTCTGGAACACCTACTAAGTTGGTCATTACCCTAAACATAGGAGCCATTTATGTTAGATCATTTCTATTGTTACTTATCGACTCTGATTTGCTTTATCAATTCAAAACCAAATATGTTTGTATCTCTGTTACATTCAAGGCATCGAAGAGGGTGGAAAGTGGTTTGGGCTTTTTCGGTTTCCCTTGAACTTATGATGTTACCTGGCTTGTTTTATTTTGCCTTCATGTAACAACTTGACTTTTGCGCGTTTAGCCACAATACTGTACACAAGAAAATTAACAGTGGTTTCCTTGGAGGAAGTGGGCGGTGGGATTCTGTGTCTACTTTTTTTTTTGTGTGTGTCTACTTTTGACTTGACTTTTCCACAGGAATTAGTAAACTATGGCCCGTGGACCAAATATGGAAGCACTTGTTGGTAAACATAACTTTTATTGCAGGGGGTAAAGTAGGGGAGGGATAAATTGGGAGATTGGGATTGACATATACATACTACTGTATATAAAATAGATAACTAGTAAGGACCTACTGTATAGCACAGGGAACTCTACTCAATACTCTGTAATGGCCTATTAGGGAAAAGAATCTAAAAAAGAGTGGATATATGTATATGTGTAACTGATTCACTTTGCTGTCGCCTGAAACTAACACCACATTGTAGATCAACTGTATGCCAATAATTGTTTTTTAATTTTGCATATTAAAAAAATAAGTTTTATTGGAACACAGCATTCATTCATGTATGTATTGTCTATGGCTGCTTTCACCCTATAAAGGCAGGATTAGAAGCTGCAATAAAGACCAGAGGTCATATGGCCCGCAAAGCCAAAAGTACTTACGATCCGGCCCTTAATGGAAAGTGTGTCAATTCCTGCTGTACTGTTTGAATTTTTTTTGAATCATGTGCATATAATACTGTAATAATAACATTTGGAGGAAATACACATCAAAACTATATAGCATTCGAGCAGAGCTACAGGGAACCTCTGAGATGAGAAGGCTGAGACCCCAGGGCTCAGGAGCGGGTCGGTGGTAGGGAGTCCAGGTGGCCCTTATCTGAGACTTCCATCCTTGTACCATTTTTCTTGGTTGTTTCGTCTGGTGCGATGGGTTCCCAGGTTCAGTCAGAGCTGGCGCCATGGAACACCTCCTCCTGTCCCCTTTCCCCCCAGGCTCACCAGAACTTCCCTAGCACGTTCTGATCCACGTTACACAAGTCACCCCAAAGCAGTTTCTCAGCGCATGTCCCAGGACCTTCAGCGTCACCATCCCAGGAAAGGCTTGTTAAACATCCTGCCTGGGATTTCCCTGACAGTCCAGGGGTTAAGACTCTCCACATCTACTGCGGGGGGCGCGGGTTCAATTCCTGGTTGGGGACGTTAAGGTCCCTCATGTCTCACAGTGCAGCCAAAAATACATCCTGTGCCAGGAAGACTCTTTCAAGTAGGTTTAGGGTGAGACTGGGGCTGGGCATTTTTACGTGCCCCACCGGCAGTGCTGACTCACACCCTTGGCAGCCTGTTGTGCTTTGCTTGGTGTCCAGCATCCCCACCCTCACCCCACGGTGGACAAAGTCCAGTCTTATAGTTACAACAGCTCTGATGTGGTGGGCACTCACGTGCCAGGCTCCTGAGTGCCAGGCTCCATCCTGAGTGCTTCTCATGCATTCATTTACATGTCCTGACAACCCCAGGAGTGCAGCCATGCTTGTAGTTGTCCAGTGTGTGTATCGTACAAAGCGTGGGGCAGCAGATCAGTGTCGGGCAGGGGCAGGGAGAAGGAGGGGTCAACTACGGAGCTGGGGGGATGTGGAAGAATTTTTAAGGTGTTCATTTTGATAGTGGGGGAGGGGGATACATGACCCTATGCATCTGCAAAACTGATAGAACCTCACCAAGAGTGAACTTTATTGGGGCTTCCCTGGTGGTGCGGTGGTTAAGAATCTGCCTGCCAATGCAGGGGACACAGGTTCGAGCCCTGGTCCGGGAAGATCCCACATGCTGCGGAGCAGCTAAGCCCATGCACCACAACTACTGAGCCTGTGAGCCACAACTACTGAGCCCATGTGCTACAACTACTGAAGCCCTCACGCCTAGAGCCCGTGCTCTGCAACAAGAGAAGCCCACGCACTGCAATGAATCGCTGCAACTAGAGAAAGCCCGCGCGCAGCAACGAAGACCCAATGCAGCCAAAAATAAATAAAATAAATGTATAAAAAAAGAAAAAAGAGTGAACTTTATTGTACACAATTTTTTTTAAAAATCAAGAGGGATATTGGGGGATCCTAGGATGGAATGCAGACAGTAACAAGTGAATCTATATCACAAGTGTTCGACATAACCTCATTGAAGGGGGTGGGAGAAAACAGGAGCTGACACATGACTTTGGAAGATGGTATTTTTAATGGAAAATATAAAGCTAAAATCAAAGCCCTGGGGACTTCCCTGGTGGCACAGTGGTTAAGAATCCGCCTGCCAATGCAGGGGACACGGGTTGGAGCCCTGGTCCGGGAAGATCCCACATGCTGTGAAGCAACTAAGCCCGTGCACCACAACTACTGAGCCTGTGCTCTAGAGCCCACAAGCCACAACTACTGAGCCCACGTGCCTCAACTAACTGAGCCCGCATGCCACAACTACCGAAGCCTGCGCACCTAGAGCCCATGCTCCGCAATGAAGAGTAACCCCCGCTCGCCACAACTAGAGAAAGTTCGCACACAGCAACAAAGACCCAATGCAGCCAAAACTAATAAATAAATAAATTAATTAAAGCACTCTACGTTAAAAAAAACAAAACAAAACACTGGGCTGAAATCCAGGCTAAGAACCCCTGGCCAAATTTGCTTCTAGCAACAAAGCCTCCCCTGCCCTGGGATGAGACGGGTGTCTGTCAAGAGAGGCACTTCTTAATTCGAGCAAAGGGTCTGTATAGGCTAGTCCTGGCCCTGCCTGTGATTGGGAGCTATTACCCCATTTTACAGATGAGGAGGCCAAGACAGGAGGTTAACTGGCCCAAGAACTAGTCCAATAAAGTGTCATTTCACCTCTGGAAACAACTCAAAATATCCATCAACTGATGAATGGATAAATAAAGTGGCATATCCTACCATGGAATATTATTCAGCCATTAAAAGGAATTACACACTGACACACACTATCTTAATGAACCTTGAAAACAATACATTGAGTGAAAGAAGCCAGACATAAAAGGCCACATATTGTCTGATTCCATTTATACGAAATGTCCAGAATAGGTCACTCCATAGAGACAGAAAGCAGATTAGTGGTTGCCAGCAGCTGTGGGGACAGGGAACAGGGACTGTTAGTGGGTATGGGATTTGGGGGGAGAAATGAAAATGTCCAAAATTGGCCATGGTGGTGGCTGCACAGCTCTCTAAATACACTACAAACACCTGAATTAATTATACACGTAGGAGAGTTGTATAGTATGTGAATTCTATCTCACTAAAGCTGTTGTTACTTCAACAAAACAAAACGAAACACTAATGGGTTGAGGGATCGGCGGGAGAAGCCGTTACGGGAACCAGAGCTACAGGATTCCCAGATTAAGCCTGATCAAGATGGCAACCTCCCAAAAGCACAGAGACTTCATGGCAGAGCCCATGGGGGAAAAGCCAGCCGGAAGCCTGGCCAGGATTGGCGAAGTCCTGGGCAAGAAGCTGGAGGAAAGGGACTTTGACAAGGCCTATGTGGTCCTTGGTCAGTTTCTGGTGCTAAAGAAAGATGAAGATCTTTTCCGGGAATGGCTGAAGGACACGTGCGGCGCCAACGCCAAGCAGTCGCGGGATTGCTTCGGTTGCCTTCGAGAGTGGTGCGACGTGTTCTTGTGATGCTCTCTGGGGAGCCCCGACCCCGAGCCCCAGCACTAAGTCTCCAGAGTTTGCAGCCAAGTGAGGACTCCTCCCCCATCCTCTACAAAGGAAAAGATTGCTGTTGTCATGCGCAGCTCCCATGTACTCCAGGGTCTTTGGGGAGTTCTCTCCCCTCACCTTTCAACGTTTTTGGAATTCTTTCCCTTGCATGCATCTCCCTTCGCCTTTCCCTGCCAGTTTTGTGACTGCAGTTACCAGCTTTTCTGAGTGATTCCTGGCCTTGTCCTCACCTGCCCCCTGCTCCCACCTCGGGTCTGTTTTACTCCATTTGGTCCTCTTTCTGGCACAACAGTCACTGTCCTTGTAAAGTTTTTTTAAATCAATAAAGTCAGTGGCCTTCCAAATAAAAAAAAAACAAAACACTAAAACAGATTCCCACTCTGGCAGCCTCAGCCCCGCTCCATAGGAGGTCTTAAGAGTCACACCAAGTTGCCCTCACCCAGGCAGGCCTGTCAATATTTCAAAACCCACATCCAAGAAATTCCTAAATTAATACTCTGCCACTGAACTAATACAAATAGCCATTGTTTTGCCTGATCCACTCCATGCCAGCTACTTTCCTTATTTTAACTCCACTTTTTACACCAGCCGGGTAGGATGTATTCTACGCTCCCATATTTTCTGAGCGGGTTGTGTTCCTGAAGACTTGGCGACATTTAAAGCTAATCATTCAATGGCTTCCCTGGTGGCACAGTGGTTAAGAATTCGCTTGCCAGTGCAGGGGACACAGGTCTGAGCCCTGGCCCAGGAAGATCCCACATGCCGCGGAGCAGCTAAGCGCATGCGCCACAACTACTGAGCCTGCGCTCTAGAGCCCGCGAGCCACAACTACTGAGCCTGTGTGCCACAACTACTGAAGCCCACAAGCCTAGAGCCCATGCAACAAGAGAAGCCATTGCAGTGAGAAGCCTGCACACCGCAACAAAGCATAGCCCCCTCTCGCCGTAACTAGGGAAAGCCCTCACGCAGCAACGGGAGCCCAACACAGCAATCAATCAATCAATCAATTTAAATTAAAAAAAATAAAGCTAATCATTCAAGACTACCCTTGATAATGGAGGGTGGGTATTTCTGTTTACCTACTCACATGGGGTTGCCCTAGTTGTCAGTCTAGACACATATGGGTGCTTCAGGCCTCTTGGTCCTTTGTGCCTGGAGATTATTGGAGCCTTAAATTAACGTGGGGGGGGGGGTGTCTAAGGAATTTGTATTATTTCACATTCAGACAAAAACTGGGACTTGACTCCTATTTTTATGGCATTGATTCAAATTTGCACTGAAAATGAAACCATAGATGATGATCTTTTTATGGAGAGGTTGGCAGCTTGTCCAAAGTCACACAGCAAATAAGTGACAGGATTCTAAGTCTGTCTACACTCTGAAGCTGGGGCTCTACTGCCCTCCAATTATCCTGGTTGTTTAAAAATCCCACCCGTGCAGGGGACATGGGTTCGTGCCCCGGTCCGGGAAGATCCCACATGCCGCGGAGCGGCTGGGCCCGTGAGCCATGGCCGCTGAGCCTGAGCGTCCAGAGCCTGTGCTCCACAATGGGAGAGGCCACAACAGTGAAAGGCCTGCGTATCGCAAAAAAAAAAAAAAAAGAAAAAAAAGAAAAAATCCCACCCTCTGAGTTTAAAGTGGATAGCACTGATGGGATCCAGTTGGGCAAGGAAAGTGTTGAAATAGCTACACTCAAAGGGACATGGTATTCCTTTTTCAAAGTATTTGGTCTAGGGTGGAATCATTAAAGCTTTAGATTCACTAAAAACTTAAGTTTCTAAAACCTATAACAGTCTGGATTTGAATAAAAGCTTTTGGCTTCCATGGAATTGTTTGCTCTTGTTGGTTTTTCCTTCGAGCATCTGTGTGTGATGGGGCAGGACCCAGCCAGACTATGTGAGCTCCATGCCCTCACCTCCCTGAACCTGCTCCTGCATGTACTGAAAGTGGAGAATCATGCCTACCTGTCCACCTCACTGAGCTATAGTCAAGTTCAAAAGGGATAAAGCAGTGGTTGGCAAACTATAGCCCGTGGGCCACATTTGTCTGGTCTACTTCCTGTTTTTGCATAGCCCAAGAACTAAGAATGTTTTTTACATTTTTTTCAATGGCTGGAAAAAAAATCAGTGAATAGTATTTCATGGCATGTGAAAATTATGAAGGTTCACACTTCAGTATCCATTAATAAGGTTTATTGGAATACAGACACACCCATTCATTTATTGTCTGTGGCTCTTATAATGGCAGAATGAAGTAGTTGGGACAGATTATATGGTCCAAACTATTTACTATCTGAACCTTTACCAAAAAAAAGACTGCTAGGGCTTCCCTGGTGGTGCAGTGGTTGGGAGTCTGCCTGCCGATGCAGGGGACGCGGGTTCGTGCCCCGGTCTAGGAGGATTCAATGTGCCGCGGAGCGGCTGGGCCCGTGAGCCATGGCCGCTGGGCCTGCGCGTCCGGAGCCTGTGCTCCGCGATGGGAGAGGCCACAGCAGTGAGAGGCGCGCGTACCGCAAAAAAAAAAAAAAAAAAAAAAGACTGCTAGCCCCAGGGGATAAAGGATGCTCTAGGTAAAATAGCACTTGCCAGGACTTCCCTGGTGGGGCAGTGGTTAAGAATCCACCCACCAATGCAGGGGAATCGGGTTCAAGCTCTGGTCCGGGAAGATCCCACATGCTGCGGAGCAACAAAGCCCATGCGCCACAACTACTGAGCCTACACTCTAGAGCCTGTGAGCCACAACTACTGAGCCCGTGTGCTGCAACTACTGAAGCCCACGCGCCTGGAGCCTGTGCTCTGCAGCAAGAGAAGCCACGGCAATGAGAAGCCTGTGCACCACAAGGAAGAGTGGCCCTCGCTCTCTGCCACTAGAGAAAGTCTGCGCGCAGCAACAAAGACCCAACGCAGCCAAAAAAATAAAAATAACACGTGCCATATAAATATCAGCTACTATTTATTCTTCTCTATTAACCATGTTCCTAACACACCAATCTTTTTTTTTTTTTGACATCTTTATTGGAGTATAATTGCTTTACAATGGTGTGTTAGTTTCTGCTTTATAACCAAACTTTTTTTTTAACCTGTATTTTAAATTAGTTTTATTTGTAAGCATGCATTTTCTTCTAGAAGATATTTTTTTAAATATTGTTGGGAGCCCCCTGGCAGTCCAGTGGTTAGGACTCTGCACTTTCACTGTCAAGGATGCGGGTTCAATCCCTGATTGGGGAACTAAGATCCCACAAGCTGAGCAGTGTGGCCAAATTAAAAAAATAAAAAATCTCTTTTTGTTAACCTAACAAAGGACAAATATGACATAGACAAAGGTTGGAGATCTTTCATGTGGAAAAGAATACTTTTTGATAAAAACAAAGTAAGATTGTAATCATTAATTTGGTCATAAAACCAGATAACAAATAGTGAACAAACAGAAGATGCTCAACCTAGTTGTTAACAAAGAAATCCAACTTTAAAACAAGATACTTTTCACCCAGCAAATAGGCCATAGTTAAAAATTAAAAAGATGAATACCCAGTGATAGAGAAGATACAGGAAAATGGACTTATACTGCATATATGGGATGTTGCCCTGAAATATAATTTTTCAGTGTTTTACTTTTTTCAATTTGAAATTTCTTTAAATTTAAAAAATATATAGATTTGAAACAAAAAAAGACATAAAATATTTTCCATTATTTGTTCAACAAATATTTCCTGAGCAACTACTGAGTGCCAGGCCATGGGAAAGAATTTACATATGATATGATTGGAACAGGGAGGCCATTGAAGTGTTTTAAACAGGGAATAACATGATCAGAATTACACTTTTAAAAATATCTCTGGCTGCTGGATGGAGATTGGCCCTGGAGCAGGGAGACCAGTTAACAGGCTTTGGTAATTATCATCAACAGAGATGATGAAGGTATATAAAGTAAGATATAAAAGTTACAGAAGGATACCCTCTGCCCAGCATCGCCCTTGCCTCCCCATCACACCCTTTAGTATAAATTCTCTCCAACCTTTCATCACAATGCTTGGGACATTCTAGGCCAACTGTAGGATAATACGAGCCACATATGCAATTTTAAAATTTCTATGAGTCACATTTCAAAAAGTTCAAAACCAGTTCCTCAAAAAGTTAAACAGTTACCATATGACCCAGCTATTCGACTAGATATACATCCAAGAGAACTGGAAACGTAGGTCCACACAAAAGCTTGTACAGGGACTTCCCTGCCGGTCCACTGGTTAAGGCTCCGCGCTTCCAGTGCAGGGGGCGCGGGTTCCAATCCCTGGTCGGGGAACTGAGACCCCACACGCCCCAAGTGCGGCCAAAAAATAAATTAAAAAAAAAAAAAAGTCTGCCTCCTCCATCAGAACAGAATGTATGCTCCGTAGGGTAATAACTGCCCTTATCTCCTTCAAGTTAGAATCCACAGGAAAAGACTCAAATATCGACTAAAGGAACAAACCTATTCGTTTGTAGGTTTCTCAGAGCCAGGATTTCGGTGGCAGCTGTGGGAACTAGCAGAGCTTTGTAGCCGCCCCACCTACTAAGGTGAAGCCCCGCATCTTTCTCCAATGTTCCAACCTCACAATCGGCACACAACCCTCTCCCTGTCTGTGGGGTTCTGAAGGTTGAATTCTCTGTGCAGGTAAAGCAAGGAAGGGCATCCAATGTATGGGGAAACACAAAAACCATGCAAAAGAAAGCAGAAGACGGTGCTTAAATGTGGGCCTGAACGTCAATTACAAAGAGATGGGAGTAAGGGCTGCGAGCTTCAGATGAAACCAAGGGAAGAAAGGGATCTTACAAGTTTATGGAGATAGAACAAATGCTCAGTATTTTCATGTTCACTTACATGACTTCAGCTCTGGACTGGTGTGATTCTGGATTTGAAGTTGTTTTTTGTTTGTTTGTTTTGTTTTTTTGAAGGGGGAAAATGTTATGACATTTCTAAATACAACAGTCAATTCAGCTGTACTCAATAAGGTAATCTTGTTCCTTCCTTGGAAGATAATAGGTAACAAAAGTGATTTAAGGGATTTTCAAGGGTAATTAAGACTGCACTTGGGCATCTGTGCCCATCTTGGAGCCTGGGTTCTGTGGAGGAGCCCTTTCAACCATGATTCTGGTTAGACTGATAAAGCTCCCCTTTCGCTCTCCACCCTAACCCTAACCTCTGTCCCCCATACCCATCCTTCCACTAGCTGTTCAAAGACCCAACCCCATTTTGGTTGATTCAGTCAACTTCCAACGGAGCAATGCCAAAAGCAAGAGAATGAAACACAGGCTCAACTGCAAAGGAAAAGGTCAAAGGCTTATTTGCAAATCACACGCTCACATACCTAACGCCCCCCCAGAAGAAACCAACCAGCTATGGAAGGCAATTCAAGATTTCTATAAGTTGGCCCATGGCAAGATCTACCTCCCCGAAATCAACAGCTTTCTTACAAACCGACAATCAAGTTGGAAAACGTGATTCTAAGAAACATACCTTGTTTTTGTCTTGTGCCCCTCCAGGCATCCAGAAACCACCTGCAGCGTAAGCTGGTGCCAGGGGTGTTAGGGGGACGTTGCCTCAGGAATTGGGGGACATATGCCCCTTTGGCCCTCCAGCTATACTCAGGCTTCCGTTTCCTTTTCTGAGGTGGCCTTGACTTTGACGGCATGGCGAATCCCAAGAAAGTAAGTTCTCTGGGAGCATGAAGAGCGTCTTGTGCTTGGGAGGCCCAGCAGTGAAGGGAAAGAGATCTGGTCCTACCCTTCTCAGCCTCCAGCCTATTGTAGGCTCCCTCCCACCACCACCCCTTCCCCACCCCTAGCTCTTCCGAAGGCTGGGTATGGAATCCTTGCTCATTTGCATAGCTTAAAGTTTTACGCAAGGTGTGGTTCCAGGACAAAAGAAGGACTACTCTAAAGTAATTTTGAAGCCTCTACCTTGTATTGAAGTACATGCAAAACTCCCTCATATTTGGACTTTCACTCAAATATTCGCTATGACATTTTGCCAGCTAGACAGATATAGATAGGTAGATAAGATGATAGAATCCATTTAATAATGGTCCAAATCAGTGTCTACCATTTAAACACTATGCATTTCACAAATGAACTTATCTACTAAACAGAAACAGACTCACAGACATAGAGAAGAGACCTTTGGTTGCCAAGGGGGAGGGGGGTGAGACAGGGATGGACTGGGAGTATGGGATTAGCAGATGCAAACTATTATATATATTGATAGAATGGATAAACAACGAGGTCCTACTGTATAGCACAGGGAATTCAATAGCCTGTGCTAAACCATAATGGAAAAGAGTATGAAAAAGAATGTATATATATGTATAACTGAGTCAGTTTGCTGTACGGTAGGAATTAACACGACACTGTGCATCAACTATACTTAAAATAAATTTTAAAAACCCCACAACACTGTGCATTTCATCTCACCCATTCTTTCCCTGAAGACTTAGCCCTTCATGGGTCCCAGAGTTAGCTTCTGCTGGGTACCTTTGGGGCTACAGAATCAAGCCCACTTTAGATAATATCCCCATAACCGTAACACATTATTTCATTGTTTAATTACATTACAGTACAGGTTCCTTCCATAGTTAAAGGAAACATAATTTCATATAACAGGGCTTCCCTGGTGATGCAGTGGTTAGGAATCTGTCTGCCAATGCAGGGGACATGGGTTCAAGCCCTGGTCCAGGAAGATCCCACATGCCATGGAGCAACTAAGCCCGTGCGCCACAACTACTGAGCCTGCACTCTAGAGCCCACGAGCCACAACTACTGAGCCTGTGTGCTGCAACTACTGAATCCTGTGTGCCTAGAGCCTGTGCTCCGCAACAAGAGAAGCCACCACAATAAGAAGCCCGCTCACTGCAACGAAGAGTAGCCCCTGTTCGCCGCAACTAGAGAAAGCCCACGCGCAGCAACAGACCCAACACAGCCAAAAATAAATAAATAAATTTATTTTTTAAAAAATAGAGTTTGCAACAATACTACAACTATAATTGTTGCAGGCAAAAATCATTAAAAAAGTAATAATTTTATATAACACGATTGCATGCCATACATACTGTACAAAATTGACGCACACTTCACAAAGCTTCCGTTAACGAGTTCGTTAATGTGAAGTAATCAGGTAATTTTAAAAGCTTTCTATTTTGCAGAAATCCTTACTAGGTTGTCATACAGGTGTTTGGGAACAGCCAAATTGTGTGTTTCTGTTTAAAGGCACCTTATTTAATATACGCTGTTGTGTCATGTACGTTGAATGCAGGGCCAGTAGCGCTACAGTTTGTGCCCGATGGAGCTTTTCTAACACATGCGTTTTCTCCTTAAAGTACATCACATCTTCTTGCACTTAGGAACATAGACAGCACCTCAGCACAACGCTTGGGGGCCGCTTTAAACAGTAAAATCCACAAAAAGTGCAAATGTGCAAAAAAACATGGCACTAAGTAGACCACGAAGGGACACTGGTGCTCTGTATCAGAGCCAAGACAAAGGTCAGGGTGTTGGTCGTCTTGTTTGACTTCAGCTGGGAATGTGCTTGTCGGGAGACTCAGATATTTGTCAAAGACTTCGGAAGTACTGTGAGTGTGCATTTAGGGGTTACAAACATATTTTAGTGAGTAAGTGAATTCACAAATACAGAATCCATGAATGATGAGGATAGGCTATTTTATAACTCAATGAAAAAGTCTTAAGAAAATAGAGTGTAGGCTCTTGCCATCAGAAAATTTGCTACCCACTACATTTTTTAAAAATTATTTATTTATTTTTGGTTGTGTTGGGTCTTCGTTGCTGCGCGGGCTTTCTCTAGTTGCAGCGAGCAGGGGATACTCTCTCTTGCAGTGCGTGGGCTTCTCATTGCAGTGGCTTCTCTTGTTGTGGAGCACGGGCTCTAGACGCGCAGGCTTAAGTACTTGTGGCACGTGGGCTCAGTAGTGGTGGCTTGCAGGCCCTAGAGCACAGGCTCAGTAGTTGTAGCACAGAGGCTTAGTTGCTCTGCGGCATGTGGAATCTTCCCGGACCAGGGCTTGAACCCACGTCCCCTGCATTGGCAGGCGGATTCTTAACCACTGCGCCACCAGGGAAGTCCCCCACTACATTTTCATGACTACACTTAACTGGTTGCCAGTACTGTTCTTAAATCTCTCTGTGTCTCTCCTTTTCTCCCTCTGCTGAGTATACAGTCTGTCTCCATTCACACCACAGACAAATATTGAGTGCCTCCTGAATGCCAAGGCACCGCCCTATGAAATCAATGACAGAATTCTAGGAGATTAACAACAGGCTCTTTGTGCAACTTCTCTACAAAATTGTAGTCGATTTTTTTCTTAAATAGAAAGAATATGGACACGTGGCAAAAAATCAAAATGCTAATAGTCTAGAAAGGCATTGAAAGAAAAGCAAAAGCTTCCCCTGTGATCCCGAGGTTCTTACACTGGTTACCTGAGCTGGCTTGATAGTAGGACTCCCTGACATGCCTCAATTTCTTCATATGGGACCAGTCATAGTATTTAATTCAGAGGCTTGATCCACGTTTGCCTGTACATGAGAAGTCTGTCTTCTTTCCCTCAATAAACAGTTATTGAGCACCTGTTATAGCCCAGGTGCTCTTGCAGGTACTGGGGCTATAGCAGAGATCGAAAAAGACATATACACACACAAATCCCACCCCCCCGAGGAGCTTACACTCTAGAGCGAGGGGGGCAAAATGAAACAAAACAAGTCTATCAAGTTATTAAGTCTATTAAAACATAACAGGTACTATAGAGAAAAAGAAAGGAAATTAGGGGACTAGGGGGTTTGTGGAGAGGGGTAGAGCATTAGAGGGAGTGGCAGCTTTAACTAGAGCAGCTAGGAATGCTAGGAGGTGACTTCACAAGGGAGTTAGCCAGGAGGCTTTGGGGAGAATAGCAAGTGCATAGGCCCTGAGGCAGGTCTGGGCAAGGTTTACTGGACAAAAGCAGCACAAAGAGGCACAGTGGGTGAGTGGAGAGAGCTAGGAGAAGAGTACATGAGAGCCAAGAAGTAGGGAGTGGGTGTGCTGGCTGCCGGGGGTCAGGACCTTGGCTATTACTCTGGGTGACATGGGGTACCAACAAAGAATTTTTGAGCATGGAAGTGACATTGTCTGGGCCCCTTCAGACAGCATGAATGATTTCTGGTGAGTCCTTTCAGAGGTTTGCATGTGTAGATAAACCAACACACAGGGCTGCCTTCATGGTTGTACAGCGTGTATGGTTGCACGTAGGCTGGTGCCCAGAAGGCCTCCACACTGGTTGCCAGCTTGAAACCCTTCATAATTTTTTCTTTTTTACATCTTTATTGGAGTATAATTGCTTTATAATGTTGTGTTAGTTTCTGCTGTATAACAAAGTGAATCAGCTATATGTATACATATATCTCCATATCCCCTCCCTCTTGCGTCTCCCTCCCACCCTCCCTATCCCACCCCTCTAGGTGGTCACAAAGCACCGAGCTGATCCCCCTGTGCTATGCGGCTGCTTCCCACTAGCTATCTATTTTACATTTGGTAGTGTATATATGTCCATGCCACTCTCTCACTTTGTCACAGCTTACCCTTCCCCCGCTTCGTAATTTTTGAACAAGAGGCCTGGCCTGCCCCTCACTGGCCTGAGGGCCCCCCCGGAGGCCAGGACAGTACCTGTTTGTGTTTATAGCCAGCGCCTAGCACAATGCCTGATGTGAAGGGTGGCCTCAGCAAAGGTTGACGGTTAATAATACTAGGGACTAAATTCCCACACTTTCATGCATACGTTTGCTCCTCCCACAAGCACTGATTGAGCACCTAGTATATACAGGACCCTGAACAATAAGTCTTCTGAATACAAACATGAAAGGTTTTTAATCCCCACCTTGCTTAGCTTCCAGCCTAATTTTACATATACAGGTAACACCCAATGACTATTTGTCATCAACAGTTCTCTTAATACAGGAACAGGTGCTGAACAGAGAGACAATTTGCCATGATTGCACCATCTTAGTCCAAACTACTGATCTGAAACCATTTGCTTTCTTTAAAAAAAAAAAATCTACTGACCAAATTATATATTCTGTACAAACCACGAAAAATGCTCAAAAATGTTAAATGACTAATGTACAGGTTAATCAAAATTTCCATGCATTGGGCTCTTTCCCCCAACTCCAGTTACCTTAATTTTAGTACCAGATGACAAAGGAGGGTTTTGCAAACTTTGGTCATTTCTTTCAACACTTCCTGAGGCTATTCTTTTAAAAGAGAGATTCCGGGGAACTCTACCCCATATTTTGTAATAACCTATAAGGGAAAAGAATCTGAAAAAGAATATATACATATATGTATGTATAACTTTGTTGTACACCTGAAATTAACACACCATTGTAAATCAACTAAAAAAAAATCAAAAGAAAGTAAGAAAAATTAAATAAATAAAATAAAAGAAAGATTCTGCTTAATGAGAAAAGATTTCATTGCCTGGGATTTTTCCAGAAGGACGTGAGTGAGGGTTGATTTCAAGTTTCTAAATGAACAAAGGGTTTCTGAAAGTGAGTGTGTGGTTAAGGACATGCTCTGTACAGGCTGACAGCTTCGTTGCAGTCCTGATTCCACTGCCATCTAGCTGGGGGGGGCCACCATCTATCTGGGGGGCCTTGAGGCCTGGGCAAGACACCCTCTGCATCCTTTTAAAAAAACACTTCTGGGCCTTCCCTGGTGGCGCAGCGGTTGAGAGTCTGCCTGCCGATGCAGGGGACACGGGTTCGTGCCCCGGTCCGGGAAGATCCCGCATGCCGCGGAGCGGCTGGGCCCGTGAGCCATGGCCACTGAGCCTGCGCGTCCGGAGCCTGTGCTCCGCAACGGGAGAGGCCACAACAGTGAGAGGCCCGCGTACCGCAAAAAAAAAAAAAACACTTCTCGGGACTTCCCTAGTGGTACAGTGGTTAAGAATCCACCTGCCAGCACAGGGGACATGGGTTTGATCCCTGGTCCAGGAAGATCCCACATGCTGTGGAGCAACTAAGGCCGTGCACCACAACTACTGAGCCTGCGCTCTAGAGCCTGCGAGCCACAACTACTGAGCTCACGTGCCACAACTACGGAAGCTCACGTGCTGCAACTACTGAAGCCCATGCACCTAGAGCCTGTGTTCCACAACAAGAGAAGCCACCGCAATGAGAACCCTGCATACCGCAACAAAGAGTAGCCCCCGCCCACCGCACCTAGAGAAAGCCCGCACGCAGCAACGAAGACCCAACACAGCCAAAAATAAATAAATAAATAAAAATTAAAAACCACTTCTCAAACAATACTGGCAGGGTTCTGCTTTGGTTTTTGGCCATGCTGTGCAGCATTCGGGATCTTAGAACCTGTGCCCCCTGCAGTGGAAGCGCAGAGTCTTAACCACTGGACCTCCAAGGAAGTCCCTAAAACAGTACTGACGGTTTTCTGACAAGCATAAATTTCTCATCCAACCTGCCAGTCCACTCTTAGGTATCTACCCAAAAGACATGAAAACATGCGGCCATACAGACCTTTGGGTCAACATTTCGAAGGGCGTTATTCACAGTAGCCCAGAACTGGAAGAATTGAATGTCCATCAGCTGACTGGATAAATAAAACATGGTCTAGCCATACCACAGAATATTATTGAGTCATAAAAAGGGAAGGAAGTACTGACACAGGCTACCATACGGATGAATCTTGTAAACGTGAGAGAAGTGAAAGAAGCCAGATGCAAAAGGCCACAGAGAGTAGGAATTCCAATTATATGAAATGTCCAGAATGAGCAAATGCATCAAGACAGAAAGTGGATTAGTGGTTGCCTGGGGCTGATGGAGCAAACGGGATTAACTGTAAATGGACCCAAGGGATCTTTGAGAGTGACGGAAAGATTCTAAAATTAGATTATAGTGAAGGTGGCACACGTCAGGTAAACTTACTAAAGATCATTAGATTGTGCTCTTTAAATGGGTTAATTTTATGCTGTGTAAATTATGCCTCAATAAAGGTAAAAAAATAAAACCCTTCTAATGTTGATGTAAAATCTGCTGCAGATATAACCGCTAGTTAAATATGCAGCTACTTGAGTCATAAGTACTTTAAAAAGGACTCACTGGCCTGACAAACTGCTACTCCCTACAAACCCCCTCACACTTAGCTACCCTAGGTCCCTGGGGTTCCTCTGATGTCAGTTGCCGCTTTACTTATTTTTTTGTGTTTTATTTTTTTACTATTATTTTTAGAAAACTTTATACAGGGACCTCCCTGGCAATCCAGTGGTTAAGACTCCGTGCTTCCAATGCAGGGGGCGCAGTTTCGATTGCTGGTGGAGGAACGAAGATCCCACATGCCTTGAGGCCAAAAAAAAATTTTTTTAATGCAATTTTGAAAGTTTACTTTCCACTTACAGTTATTATAAAATATTGGCTGTATCACCTGTGTTGTACAATACATTCTTGAGCCTATCTTAGACCCAATACTTTGTACCTCTCTCCCGTCACTCCCCCATAGCACCTTCCCAACCACTAGTTGGTTCTGTGAGTCTCTTTCTCTCTCTCTTTTTTTTTTAGTGGTACGCGGGCCTCTCCCTGTTGTGGCCTCTCCTGTTGTGGAGCACAGGCTCGGATGCGCAGGCTCAGTGGCCGTGGCTCACGGGCCCAGCCGCTCCGCGGCATGTGGGATCTTCCCGGACCGGGGCATGAACCCGTGTCCCCTGCATCGGCAGGCGGACTCCCAACCACTGCGCCACCAGGGAAGCCCTCTGTTTCTTTTTTGTTATATTCACCAGTTTTTTGTATTTTTTAGATTCCACGTATAAGTGATATCATAAAATAATTGTCTCTCTCTGCCTCCACACTTTTGTTCCAGCAGTTTCCATGGCCCACAGGAGATGAAATTCTGGACATTTTTCAGAGTCTTCCTCAGACTTCTGCTCTTTCTGAAGCCTTCTCCACTGACCCCACTCTCTACACTCTACCCCGACCCCACCCCCCAAGAATGGATTATTCCCCCCTCTAGCTTTGGTCTATCTCCAAGATGAGAAAGTTCCAGAGATTTGCTCTTCAACCTAGGTCCTGTAGTTAACACAGTGGCGTCATGCACTTAAAAAGTTGTTGAGAGGGTACATTTCAGGGTAAGAGTTTGTACTACAAAAGAAGAAAAAGAAAAGCAAGGGACACAAGAATCTTCGAGGGGTGATGGATATGCATGTTCCCTTGACTGTGGCAATGGCATCACGGGTACCTGTGTACGTCCGAATTCACAAAAATGTATACATTAAAGGTGTGCCATTTTTGTATATTAAGTATACCAAAGCTGAAAAAAATAAGGGATAGAAAAAAAAATTAAATAGTGTTTGGTACATTACATTTTTTTTTTTTTTTTTTTGGCTGCACTGTGTGGTATGTGGGATCCTAGTTCCCTGACCAGGGATCGAACCCAGGCCCCCTTCATTGGAAGCACGGAGTCCTAATCACTGGACCATCAGGGAATTATCTTAAAGGGAATTTTAAAAAATGTGTCTATCGAACCCAGTCATGTGAGCTTTGTGTCACTTTTAGTTTGTTATCCGAGGCTCTACATAAGTGCATGACAGCTAGTAGGGACTCAAACGTTGCGGAGATCAGGAAGGAAGGAGGGAAGGAGAGAGGAGGACAGGGTGGACATTGGGGCTATAATTTAGCCATGATGGAAGGCAAGACCCCAATGGTTTCGCTCATCCATTCATTTCCTCAACAGGTCTTTACTGAGCACCTACTATGTGCCTGGCATTGTGCTTGGCTCTGGGAGCAAGAGTGTGAACCAAGCAAGTCTAGCAAGGATTTCTGTCAACAGGAGACCTCCCAGACCTGGTATGATGTTAAAGGGCTAATCAAAGTCAACTGCACTCATTTCTTTCTAAATACAATTATTTTCGGGTGTGTGCACCAGCAGGGGATGAGTCATCAGTACGCTTCCTTTGGCCCTACATTCTCGTGGAGGAGACGGATAAAAAATAGATCCGTCTCTATGTGCCAGGAAGAGAAGCAAGGCAGGGTAAGACAGGGTAGTCCAGGAGCGCCTTCTAAGGAGGGGCCGTAGGAGGTAAGCATTCAACAGCCCAGCTTTCTCAGGCTGTCAGCCCTGCTCTCTGTCAGGGGGAGGCCCCCCTGTGCCTCAGTGTTTGGATTCCGAGCAATGGAGATAGGGATGCTAGCCCCCGGGGTTACTCTGCAGATGGAACAAAGCAATGCCCAGAGAACCCGAGTGCTGGCTGTCACTGTCATGAGGACACCGGCCGGGCAGGGAGCCCTGTATTTCCAGGACGTCTCCTTCAGATTCTGATGTCCCAGTGCGGTCAGCTCACCTCTATACAGACTGTTCAAAAGAATAATAATAGTAGTGATCATAATCATAATAATGTGTTCCAACAGTTAATGTCCATCTCCCCACTTGACTGTCAGCTCCACGAAGCAGAAGAGCTTCCTCAGCCTGCTTTCCGTCTCCCCAAAGCCTGCATGTGATTGGGGCTCAAAAGCAGTTTGGTGAATGAATGAATGAATCCGAAGAACTCCCGTGTTTTGACCTTCTCTCCCTTCCCCTCCACTTGCTCCCATTTCCCCCCTCCCCTACACTTTTGGGAGGACTGGCATTAGAGCTGAGCCTTGAAGCTAGACCAAGGGGGAGGAGAAGGCAGAGGCTACATCAAGGAGGGAAAGACCAGGAGGGCAAAGACCTGGAGGCTGGCTTTGGGCTCTTTCTGAGTAGCAGGAAGACGGGAGGGGTCTGGGTGGGAGGGTGCGATCAGGTTTGACCTGCTGGGTGGAGACCGGATTAGGCTTCTAATCTCAGTGCTACTCTCACACCCAGGTTGACCTTGGGCCGTCTCTCCTCTGAGAAGGAGACCTGTCCCCCCTCTCCTGGGACAAGATGATCTTCAGAAGCCTGTCTAGGTCTGCTCCCGACCACTCGGGAACTTTCCCGTTTTTCTGCAGACCAAGCACCGCTACCTCCACCCAAACTCCCGCAGCGGATCCCTACCTGGCCCCCCACTCTTGTTCCTGTCCCATCTGCACGTGGCATTTGGGCTCCTTTCAATGGTTGGGTGCCTGATTCTTGAGCCCTGTTTGGGTGCCGGGGGCACTATGGAGACAAAAGTCTTCGGCTTGAGGAGCCTTCCTTCCTGAGGGGAAAGCCAAGCTGAGAAGTGAAATACACAGGGTCACAGGGGGTCTCTGGAGAGGAATAAAGCCGGGAGGAGGGCAGGCTGGGGGAGGGCACAGGTAGAGGGCTGCAGGGCAGGTAAGGCCCTGTACGGTGTGGAGGATGAGGGTGTGGAGAGGTCTTGCAGGAGCACTGCTTGGATTCCTTATTGCTGCCCGTGGGATGTCGAGGCTAGGGAGAGGTGGGCTTTCCTGGGGGTGGCGAGTTAGGTCATGCTTCCTGGCTTCAACCCCTGAAAGGCCCCTATTACTCTTCTGTTTTTTTAATTTATTTTTGGCCGCGTTGGATCTTTGTTGCTGCACGCAGGCTTTCTCTAGTTGTGTCGAGCGGGGGCTGCTCTTCGTTGCGGTGCACGGGCTTCTCATTGTGGTGGCTTCTCTTGTTGCAGAGCATGGGCTCTAGGCGCGCGGGTTTCAGTAGTTGTGGCGCACGGGCTTAGTTCCTCTGCGGCATGTGGGATCTTCCGGGACCTGGGCTCGAACCCATGTCTCCTGCATTGGCAGGCGGATTCTTAACCACTGTGCCACCAGGGAAGTCCCCCCATTACTCTTAAGACAAAGGCAAAGCTTCCCCAGGGGCAGCCTGTGTGGCCAGGCCCCTGTGGTCCTTTCCACCCTTGGCTTCCTCCATCTCTCCCAGCCTCTCCTCACCAGCCACACGGGCCCCAGGGCCTTTGCATGAATGGCTGCTTTCTCTGCCAAGAATGTTCTTCTCCTCCCACCTCCCTTCGAGGACTCCTTTCATCTCTCACTCCTGGCTTTGTCACTTCCTCCAAGATGCCATTGCCAAGCTCCCCTGACTGGTTCAGACCAGTTATCATCTCCTCTCCCCGAACGTTCCTTCTCAGCACTAGCCCAGGTGGTAAATGCACGTTCCTTTGGGAGAGTGTTTGAGGACTGTCTCCCTTGCTGTCTGTTGAATCCCCAGCACTTGGTAAAGGACCTGGCACATAGTAGGGGTACAACTCAAGTTTGTTGGATGAAAGAATAGAATGAGGAAAGGAAGAAGGGACGAGGGGGCGGAAATGGCACAGCCCATTGGGTCTTTGTGTTCACAACAGTGCCAAACATGCTGGGATAAAATCCAGGCTGAGCCACTCCCAGCTCTGGGACCCCAGGGCAAGCACAGGGGCTCTTTGAGCTCAGTTTTTCTCATTTGTAATAAAGGAGTGATCACAATAGCTTCTACCCTAGTGGGCTTTGTGTGTGTGTGTGTGTGTGTGTGTGTGTGTGTGTGTGTGTGGTGAAATATATATAACAAAAATTTACCATTTTAACCATTTTAAAGCACACCATTCACAATTTGCTGGCACTAAGCACATTCATAATGGGCAACCATCACCACTATCCAATAGTTCCAGAACCTATTGGGTTTTTATGAAGATTATATCATGCACCTAAAGCTTTCACACAGGCTCATGGATTTGGGAAGCGCTTGGAGAACATTATTAATTATTATGAGCAGTAATATTGACAATGGTACCAAGAAACACTTATTTCTCATTTGCTGTATCACAGGCGGTGAGTGCTCTGGGCCCAGACATACCTTAACTCATTCAATTCTCACCCTGACCCAAGGAGGTGCACGTTCTGTGATCCCCATTTTACAGATGAGGAAACTGAGGGAACAGAGCAGTTCAGTAACTTGCCCAATGTCACACAGCAGAACCAGGGATGTAACCTGGCTCCAGAATCTATGCTCTTGACCTCCGTGCAATGCCAAGCTCAGGTGAATCCAGAGCAGTGGGTGTTTTCCCAGAAGCAGGGAGGGGCAAGGGAGGAAAGTTTCCCAGGAGAAAACTGGGGTAGGGTTTTCCCTCACTCCAAGTGCCACCTGTAGGTGACACAAGCCTGCTGCTTGTAGGAAAGTAGGGCGGATGCTTGTTCCATCTGCCCGCCTTCTCTTTGATTCTCCTACCATAGCTGTCATCTTTTCAGACTGGCGACAGGTCAGCCTTTTCACTGGGGGCCAGAGGGACCAGCTGTGACTTTGATGGGCTAAACTGCTAGAGTAGAAACCATGAAGCACCCATTTACTCTGGGAAGGCCAGG
Source organism: Phocoena phocoena (assembly GCF_963924675.1). NCBI lineage: Eukaryota > Metazoa > Chordata > Mammalia > Artiodactyla > Phocoenidae > Phocoena > Phocoena phocoena. Next base: position 30,789,413 of record NC_089233.1, on the reverse strand, counting down.
AGCTGATTCACACCCAGCCCTCAACTTCTGCTCTGCACATCTGCCATCAGATGGATGCCAGGCGGCAGCGTTGCCAGAAAGGAAAAAGAGCGGGCATGCCCGTCCCCACCGGCCTGCCTTATGCTGAGATGCTCGTGACATCCAAACAACAGACTGCAATTTTCTTCTCCCTCCAGAGGCTCTGTACAAAGAGAGGGCAGTTTTCAATATAATAAGCACAAGAATTCCTGGGGTGTTTTTACAAATGCAGATTCCTAGGTCCCACTTTCAGTCAGACTGGGCTGGGGCCTGAGCATCTGCTGTTTCCACCAGCCCCCTCTCAGCACCCGCCCCCCACATACACACAATGACTCTGATAGAGCTGGGTTTTGGACCACCCCTAGGGAAACCATGGGAATATAATAGGTATTTTTATTTTAAATGGGGATTGGTATAGAATTCCCTGACTGTCCAGTGGTTAGGACTCCATGCTTCCACTGTAGGGGGCATGGGTTCAATCCGGTCAGGGAACTAAGATCCAGCAAGCTGTTCGGTGCATCCAAAAATAAAATAAAATAAAAAATAGAATAAAATAAAATAAAATAATAAAATAAATAAAATAAATGGGGATAGCTAAACTAACTGTAAATCTCTCTGTCTTTATTCATGTCTGTACCAGCTGATAGGATCACCTGGGTCTAGAAAATGTATGAGCTCTTCATTACCTATCATTTCTATTGAGATAGTAGTAAAAGCAAGAGCACACATTTATTTAGGACCTACTAGGCAAATCTGCATGACATTTGCATTCACATTTGCATGTTTATCCTCCTAACACTCCCAGGAGACAGTACTATAATTATCATCTCCATCTTTCAGAGTAGGAAACAAAATAACTCATCCAAAGTCACACAGATAGAAGAGGCAGAGCCGGGATTTGAACTCAGGCTTGTCTGAGTGCTTCATAGCCATGCTGCCTTCATACACCAGATGCCCTAAATAGGCGGCAGGTTCAGAACGGACCATGAACAGGAAGACTGTCCCGCTCCCCGCCCCACCCCCACCCCAGATGTTTCCCAGGCCATGGAGTTGGTATCGAGACCTCTTTTCCTCCAGCTGCAGCTGAGACTTCTATCAGATGTCCCTTCAGTTCCAAGGATGCTGTTGACAGTAGGAAGGGGAACTGGTTGGGAATTTGATGCTTGGGGCTGAGGTGGTCAGGACCACAGTTTGGATCTAATACGCACTATGTTTGTTTTCAGCATGGCGCCACCCACAAGAGGGTAGATTTATTGCTATAAATGTTCAGACACATAGATCCGGTTGGCCTGGGTGGGAAGACAATACAGGCAGCAGCATTGCTACCTGGTGGCCCCTCTCTCCTCTGCAGAGGTCAGAGACGTCTCAGAGAGATCATACTAATCTTGGTCTCTTCTGGTTTGTGACGGCCACGTGCACTGTGTGTGGCGGGGCGGCTCATGGTAGCCAACAGAGCCTGGACTCTGTCCGAAACAGATAGAAAGGAGACGATCTGATGTGTACCTGCCCCAGTTAGTGATTTCCTCAGAAGGAAGTGGTGGGCAGGATCGTGACCTCTCAACATTGTCCTTATTCTGACCCCTGGAATCTGTGAATGTTACCTTACATGCCAAGGGGGAGTTGAGGCTGCTAGTCAGCTGACTTTAAAATAGGGATTAGGGAGAATTCCCCGGTGGTCCTGTGGTTAGGACTCGGCGCTTCCTCTGCCATGGCCCAGGTTCAATCCCTGACCCGGGAACTAAGATCCCACAAGTCACGCGACCAAAAAATAAAATTAAATAAAATTAAAAAAATTTTTTTTAATTAAAATAAAATAGGGATTAGTATCCTGGACTATCCAGGTGGGACCAATGTAATCACAGCCCTTAAAAGAAGGACAAGGGAGGCAGAAGATTCAGAACTGGGGATGTGACATGGTGAGAATTACTGGACCTGCCAACGCTGGCTTTGAAGATGGAAGGGGCCATGAGCCAAGGAACGGGCGGCACCCTCTGAGAGAAGCTGGAAAAAGCAAGAAAACAGATTCTCCTCTAGAGCCCCCCGAAAGGCACATGGCCCTGCTGACAAGTTCATTTTAGCTTAAGAGACCCACATCAGACTTCTGACCTACAGAGCTGTAAGATAATAACTTTGCGTTGTTTAAGCCACTAAATTTTTGGTAATTTGTAACAGCAGCCACTGGAAACTAATACTGGCACAGAGGGTCTTCCCTGGTGGCGCAATGGTTAAGAATCTGCCTGCCAATGCAGGGGACACGGGTTCAAGCCCTGGGCCGGGAAGATCCCACATGCCGCCGAGCAACTAAGCCCGTGTGCCACGACTACTGAGCTTGCGCTCTAGAGACCGCGAGCCACAACTACTGAGGCTGCATGCCACAACTACTGAAGCCCGCACGCGTAGAGCCTGTGCTCCGAAACAAGAGAAGCCACTGCTATGAGAAGTCTGTGCACCACAACGAAGAGTAGCCCCCGTTCGCCACAACTAGAGAAAGCCCGCGCACAGCAACGGATACCCAGTGCAGCCAAAAATAATTAATTAAGAAAAAAATACTGGCACAGAGCATTACGCTGAACATGATGACTGTTAAGCATCTCTCGAAGGTGACTCCTTGAAGTCAGGATAGGTTGGGCTCTGTTGCAGTAACAAACGACCCCAAGAGCCCAGTGACCCCAGTGGCCTAAGATAACAAAGGTCTACATCCTGCTTATGCTACACATCCATTGCCAGGTATTGGAGGCTCTGCTCCTGGGACTCAGGGGCCCAGGTTAACATGGCCGATTCAGTGCCAAAGAGAATGGGGCATGCTAAAAGAACACAGTCGTTTCCACTCATGACTCATTGGCCAGACTAACCACAGAGCCCCACACATCCACTAGGGGGCAGGAAGTGCCATCCCACTGTATGCCCAGGAAGGGGGAACAGGGAATACCTGGACAACATCACTAACGACCTTCATGCCACCCTTCTCACCCATAGCAACGAGTCTCTGGCAGCTGTGTGCAGCATGCACCCTGCACCACTTATCTGACTCATCTTGGGCAAAGGGGAATCCTTTCCCTGGGAATTTGGAATTGGGACTGAATAAGAATGTGGATTCTGGAGGCAGGCTGCCTGAATCCAAATCCAAGCTCCACTCCTTAACACCTGGGTAGTCCTGAGCAAGTTATTTCCCCTCCTGGGGCCTCAGTTTTCACATCTGTGAAATGGGAATAATTACAATAGTACCTACCTCATAGGGCTGTTGTAAGGAGAAAATGAATTTACATGTAAGGTGCTTTGCACAGTGCCTGGTACATAGTAAGTGCTCAATATGTTTGTTTTTGTTGTTATAAATTAGAGTTCTTCTGTTCTAGACAACATACAACTTTACTCTGACTATCTTAAGCAAAAAATAGGCATTTGTTGGAAGGAGAGAGGATAGATCAGAGAACTAAAGGAAAAGCTGAACAACCTAGACCCCAGTAAGGGACAAGAGCAGCCCTGGGACCCAGGAAGCAGGATCCAACAGTCTCTCTAGGCACTGCTGCAGGGTGAGCCAGCTCCAAGATTCAGATTCCAAGACAGGTCGAGTTCCAGCACATTCTTACCCTTTGGTACCTTGATTAACAAACCCGGCCAAGCTGCAGGTGGCTGAGAAAGAGAAGTTCCTTGAAGGGAAATCAATGGCTGCTGTTGGAGGATGAGCTCAGATAACAGTTTGCTCTGGGCATCACTAATCCATCCAACATCTTTGCAGAATTAGAGGAAGACCTTCCCCGTGGGCGGATGCAGCTCTCAGCCTGGATGAATGGCTTGTTGAGCACAGGAGGGACTGGGGTTCACTCTCCAGGTGCTTCATTGCTCAGGGGCCCTTGTGCAGTGTGGAACCTGCCTAACCATCTGTGGCCACACTATCTCCTCTACCAGCCACATAGAGAGATTGAGAGAAAGACGCTGTGTGGCTAGGACTGAGCTCTGAAGCTGCTCCAGTCCTTGGAGTGGTCCAGGAGCAGAGAAAGTCAGGCTGGAGAGAGAAAGAAAGAACGCAACCTGCAGAGAGAAACAGAGCCAAGAGGCTCTTGAAATGCAAATCTGGTCTGCATTTCTGATGGCTTTCCATTTCTGGACCCTCCTGAGGCCTTTAGGTTCTGCGAGGCGCTCCATGTCCTTCTATCAAGCTCCCTGCCGCCCACCCCCCCACCCCCGCCCCTGCTTTTGCTCAAGCTGGCTGCACTCCTGCCCCAGCAGATTCCTGACAACAGAGGAAGCATTTGGTTACAGCTGTCATTCTTCTGGGTTGACAGGGAGACATTTTTGCCCAACACCGCTGGGAGGTGAGATTCCGATGACACCCAGTGTACAAAGGGGAGTGGTGTGGTGGTGCTGGAGTCCCTGAAGGTAGTGATGAAAAAAGACGTCGGATTCTCTGCACTTAATGGATGAGAAGATACCCACCTCCACCCCCTGAACTGTAGCTATTCTAGGAAAGCAGCACTGGCAGCACCCAGAGAAGCTTCCACAAGGCGGAGCCTCTGGGGGTAATATTCAAAGAAATCCCCGGGGCTTCCCTGGTGGCGCAGTGGTTGAGAGTCCGCCTGCTGATGCTAGGGGACGCGGGTTCATGCCCCAGTCCGGGAAGATCCCACATGCCGCGGAGCGGCTGGGCCCGTGAGCCATGGCCACTGAGCCTGCGCGTCCGGAGCCTGTGCTCCGCAACGGGAGAGGCCACAGCAGTGAGAGGCCCGCGTACCGCAAAAAAAAAAAGAAATCCCTTTGACGAGTCCTGCTAGACAGTCTGACTCCAGGCCTTTCCCATTTTTCTGGGTCATAAGGCCCAAGGTGATGAGTCCATATCCAGCGACATGATAAATGTGGCACTTTCTCCCTCCCCCACCCCGACCACCCCCGGGGCATGTCAGAGGAGGATTATTTTATAGCAGTTCTGTGATTTCATAATACTGATTGATCTGCTATGCAAATACAGGGTAACCTTGTATAAACTGAAATGTCCCTTCTCTGGGTCACAGTACCCTCAGAGATAACATGACGGGGATGGAGTGAATGATCGCAGTTCCTCCGTATAACACTGCGTAGTTAACCATTATATGTTTCCACCTCCCTTTCTCCAAGTTCCTCTGGGAGAACTTCATGAGGTCCTGGGCTGCCCTTCCCGTCTTCTCTCCACGTGGCGCAGGCTGGTCAGAATAGACCATTCCCTTGGCCATTGGATTGGCTCGTGACATAGGCATTTGACCCAAGCTGGGCCAATCAGAATCTTCTCTAGGATGGATTGACAGATGTTGGAGGCAAAGGTTCTCCTAATGGGGCTACTGAACTGGGGGTCTGAAGCCACCAGAGGTCATTGTTTCTGCTACGTAGCAAGAATATCCATGCAAAATAAAGCCAGGCAGCAACTCATAGAACAGACAGAGAAAGAGAGAGAGCTCTTACCCACCTCTGAAGTTCCCAGCGATTTTCACCCATCAACTACCTCCAAGCTCAGCTCTATGAGTTTGGGTTTGTATTCAAAAGAGAAAGTCACATTGGGGCCTCCAGTTTATGTGATTTTGGAGTGGCCCTCCTCAAGAAAAAAAAATTAATTATGATTTTAAAATTGTTAGGAAACAAACAGCAGGCCAGATTTGCCTCGAGTGTTATAGTTGGCTAACCCCTGATTTTTTTTTGTTTTTGTTTTGTTTTTTCGGCCACATCACGTGGCGTGCAGGATCTTAGTCCCCCGACCAGGGATGGAACCCGTGCCCCCTGCAGTGGAAGCATGGAGTCTTAACCACTGGACCGCCAGGGATGTCCCTGCTTACCCCTGATCTAATGTACCAAAAAGGTGGACGTATGACTTGTAAACATAGCACCTAAAACACTCTAATGTCATACACTCAGTGCTTAGGAAGAGATAAGTAAGGGCCCCCCAAACTCAAGCTCATTACCCTCACACCCACTTAGCATCAGTCATTTCATTTGTTTGCATCTATTTTTTTTTTCCAGGATGTTATATCAGATTAAACTCAAGCGCTGCCTCATGACCACATTAGTCTCTCGGTCTGTCTACAAGGCACCTGACAGCTGGCAAATGGTTAAGAATATTTATACCTTTTTTCTTTTAACTGTACAAAAAAAAAAAAAATCAGTCCTGCCAGTACTCTCTGTCCTCTCCTTTGGAAACCAATTTAGCAGTTCCCTGCACTCAATTCAGCTCCCACTAACACAGATAAGCTTAATAATAGGTGTGAGGCACCGTACTAAGTGCCTTAAAGACATTTTCTTATTTAATCTTCTTGATAACCCTGGGAGGCAGTGTGGGGGGGCACTGTTGATTTCCTACTCGGCACATCCAGTCTGGCTTTTCTTGAAATACAGAAATGCATGCGGCCCACGTGACTGAGGGCCAGCCAATCCCATCTCCAGCCCCATGAGTGGGGTCTGATTGGTCTAAACTTGGTAATCCCGTTTTGCTGCCTATGATTGGTTCAGGTAACCAGGCCTAAGCCTGTCAGCTTCAGGCGTTCCCCAGGGAATGGGTTCTCAGTCTTAAATTGGACCAACTAGACTGAAAGGAAGGAATTTTATTCTATGATCAGGGGGGTGACTCTTTGTTGCTCATTGGATAGGAACAACAAGGCATGTGGCTTCAACTACCACGAGAAGGGCTTCCCTGGTGGCGCAGTGGTTGAGAGTCCGCCTGCCGATGCAGGGGACACGGGTTCGTGCCCCGGTCCGGGAAGATCCCACATGCCGCAGAGTGGCTGGGCCCGTGAGCCATGGCCGCTGAGCCTGCGCGTCCGGAGCCTGTGCTCCGGCAACGGGAGAGGCCACAACAGTGAGAGGCCCAAGTACTTGAAAATTAAAAAAAAAAAAAATTACCACGAGAAGCCAGAAGCCATCCAGTAGCCACAAAAGAAACCCAACCTTAGCCTGAAGCTGAACCCCAGATAAAAAGATGGAAAGTTTCTGGGGCCTTGATACCAGATTCATCTTCCGGATTAACCGTTTCTGAAGACCACCCTACCTCTGGGCATTTTGCTATGTGAGGTGATACATTTTCTTAGGGTTGATATAAATTTCTGTTCCTTACAGCCAAAAACATCTTGCTGATGCATGTAGACATTTACCTTTATTTTACATTTGAGAGAACTGAATTCACAGATGTTATGTAATGTAAATGAGTCAGTCAACTAGTAAGTGGCAGATCTGGGTCTGTCTCACTTACATGCTAATACCTTTAATCACAGGGGTGTGAGGATTAGCTGGTGCGCCAATGCCCCACCACCCCCGTTTCTGCAATGCAACTAATGACAGTAACAATAATAATAGTATATAATACTTGTTGAATATATCATACTACGTGTCAAGTACTGTTCAAATTCACCTGCATTCATTCTCGTAAATAGTTACCATTTCCCCCATTTAACAGATGAAGAAACTGAGGCACGGAGGGTTTAAGCTACTTGTCCGAGGTCACATAACTGATGAAATTCCAACTGTAAATGCTCTTACTCACTCTGCTAAATAGAGAAGATGCACTTTAGTACCGAGTTCAGTTGGCTGAGCCTAGGAACTTGCTGCCATAGACCTCACGGTATTCTATCATCTTAACGCTCAGGCTGCTTCACTTATTTGCAAAATCAGCCTAGATCCTTTAGGCATTCATTAGAGTTTCCAAACCTTGGGGCATGGCGGGGAGGCAAAAAATAGTGGCCCTTATTTTTCTGTGCCCATTTATTTCCTGGCTTATTTTACTTGCTGGCTAACTTTTTCCAACTTGCTTCTGTATCTGTACCACCACCCACTTCCTTATGTTATGCCTTTAAGTGAATTGCATTCTTGGAACATTCACCTCTCCTGTTTGAAGCTCAGGAAACCCAGCTGGCAATAGGTTCATCTCCTCCGTGTTTCCTCTTGCACATCATTAACTTAGGAGCTGAAATCCATTCCAAGTCTATAGCCAGTGTCTAAAGGACACCCACCACAGGCCCAGCACTGGTCCAAGTGCTTAACATACGCTCCTCGCGACAACCTCTGAGGCAAGTTCTATTATTATCATCCGCCCTTTAGGGATGAAAAAACTGAAGCCCAGGGCTTCCCTGGTGGCGCAGTGGTTGAGAGTCCGCCTGCCGATGCAGGGGACACAGGTTCGTGCCCCGGTCCGGGAAGATCCCACATGCCGCGGAGCGGCTGGACCCGTGAGCCATGGCCGCTGAGCCTGTGCGTCCGGAGCCTGTGCTCCGCAGCGGGAGAGGCCACAACAGTGAGAGGCCCGCGTACCGAAAAAAAAAAAAAAAAAAAAAAAAACTGAAGCCCAGAGAGATTAAGTAATTTGCCAAGGTCACAGAGCAGTATGAAACAGCAAAGATTTGACAATAAAAATCGACTCATCACTCATTGTGGTGAATCCTGGCATTACACTTGCTAGGGGAAGGAGGAAAATCTGTCTGGTATCAAGACACTTTCAAGATATTAGTTAATAAAATAGATAACCAACACGGACCTACTGTATAGCACAGGGAACTATACTCAATATTTTGTAATAACCTATAAGGGAAAAGAAGCTGAAATAGAAAATATCTATCTATCTCTCTGAATCACTGTGCTGTACACCTGGAATTAACATGACATTGTAAATCAGCTATACTTCAATAAAATTTTTTTAAAAGTGTCAGGGGAAATAAAGCTAAAAAAAGAAAAAAAAAAGATATTAGTTAAAGCGTGCCAGCCCCCTACTGGGCCAATCTTGTGTTTGCTGAAGATTCTATCAAGCGAGGACTTATATTTCTCAGATCCGATCTTCCCCACCCTGGTCTCTTGTACTCAGCCTGGTTTCCTGAGCATGAAATGCCCTTTGCAGGCTTTCTCCTTGGCTCTTTCATTTCTCCAGAGCTGGGCTGTCCAACACAGAAGCAGCCAGTCACACATGGCTACCAAGCACTTGAAATGGGGCTAGTCCAAATTGAGATGTCCCAAAAGTGTCAAATGCACACTGGATTTTTAAGACTTAGCATTAAAAAAAAAAAAAGGCAAAATATCTGATCAATAATTTTTTTTTATAACTTTATTTATATATTTTTGGCTGCGTTGCGTCTTCGTTGCTGCACGCGTGCCTTCTCTAGTTGCGGGCGAGCAGGGGCTACTCTTCATTGCGTTGCGCGGGCTTCTCATTGCAATGGCTTCTCTTGTTGTGGAGCACGGGCTCTAGGCATGTGGGCTTCAGTAGTTGTGGCTCACGGGCTCTAGAGCGCAGGCTCAGTAGTTGTGAGGCATGGGTTTTGTTGCTCCGTGGCATGTGGTATCTTCCCGGACCAGGGTTAAACCCGTGTCCCCTGCATTGGCAGGTGGATTCTTAACCACTGCACCACCAGGGAAGCCCTCAGTAATTTTTAATTTTCACCTGTATCTTCTTACTTTGAAAATGTGGTTACTAGGAAATTAGAAATCACATATATGGTTTGCATTATGTTTCTAATGGATGGCATCCATTTAATGACCCCTCCTCCAGGAAGCCTTCCTGAACCACCCTACCCAGAGTAAGCCCTCTCCCTTTAGCTGGGTTCTAACCACAGGTATTTATTTCTCTGTTGCCTAAAAGTGTGAAAGTGGGCAATACTGGGTAGGGATGGGGCTTCATGGTGTCTGGAACCCAGGCTCCTTCTACCTTGTTGCTGTGCAGTGCATGACTTTCATTATATGGTTAAGACAGGTACTCCAGAATTTTCCCATCCACCCCCTCTTTTGGGACACTTCCTGTAAGGTGCACACATCGCTTCAGCTTCCATCCCATTGGGCAGGACTCAGTCACATTGCCAAGCCTGCTGCAAGGGAGCCTGGGAAGTGCTGCATGGCCATGTGCCCAGCTACAAACTGGGGGATCTATGACTTTAAAAGAAAGAAGAGATATGGGAGGACAACCTGTCACCTCTGTTCCATCTCCAATAAGCAGCCTCCTCTTTATTTCCCAGAACCACTGGTCATAATCTGTTATTATTTTAGTTGCTTATCTGTTTCCTTTGGGACACACTCCCTTCTTTGAATATAAACTCTGAGAGGACAGAGACTTGTAAGTCTTTTTTTTTTTTTTTTTAAGATGGGCCTTGGTATCTTCTTCATTTTTCTAATAGTTATTTATTTATTTGGCTGCACTGGTCTTAGTTGCTGAATGCAGGATCTTTGTTGTGGCATGCGGGATCTAGTTCCCTGACCAGGGATCGAACCTGGGCCCCCTGCCTTGGGAACGTGGTCTTAACCACTGGACCACCAGGGAAGTCCCTGTAAATCTTTTCAGTTCTGCGTCCCGCTATCTGATGGACTACCTGGCACAAACTAGGCACGTAATAAATGTTTGTTTAATAGATCAATGTTTGTTAGAGCCAGATCATTTTGAACAAAGCCATCCTGCAGGTAATGAGTGGGGTTTGTAGCATTTTTCCCACCACAAAGTCAAGGTATTAAAAGAGATAATTTTCTAGCAGATCATCACTGGGTGGGTGGTTGGGCTGGCAGCGCCTCTAACTTCCTTTTAATACTAAACCAGTGTATGACCCAGGTGGACTATTTCCAGAGAGAATGAATCCTTTGGGTGGCTAGGGTCCTTAACAGTATCAGACACCTCTTCAAATGTTCCCTGGAATTAATATGACAACCCACCTAGACCTCAAGCACTGCTGCCAAATCCAGCTCCCTAAATGCCATTAGCTCCTTTCTAAAAGCCTTCCAGTGTTGTTAGCTGTTTGATCCAATCCAAATTCCAGTGACTGTCATTGGAGGATTTCTCTCTTTCCTGATTAGTACATAGAGGATATGGCTGTGGCATCCCACAGACCTGGACTCAAATCCTGCCTCCCGTCTACCCAGCTGTGTGATCCTAGGCAAATTACTTAACTGCTCTGGCCTCCATTTCCTCGTCTGTAGAATGGGGATAATAATACCCACCTGATAGTGATGTTGGGTGGATCACAATGATTGTCATCAGGACAAAGCAGGGTGTGTAAACTCACCACTCAGCACTCACCACTGTTGGTCCATATTATTACTTTGGCCGTATTTACCCTTCCACCTGGCTAAACTGGTCTGATGACCATGCCCATTCTTGCCAATAATAGCAACGATCATGAGGATGATAAAAACAACTCACATTTATTGAGGCTTACTCTGTGCCAGGCACGGTCAGGGTCACATTATAACTCTTGTGGGACTTTCCTCTGTTAAAAAAGACTACAGTGGCGCAGTGGTTGCGAGTCCCCCTGCCGATGCAGGGGACACGGGTTCGTGCCCCGGTCCGGGAAGATCCCACATGCCGCGGAGCGGCTGGGCCCGTGAGCCCTGGTCGCTGAGCCTGCGCGTCCGGAGCCTGTGCTCCGCAACAGGAGGGGCCACAACAGTGAGAGGCCCGTGTATCACAAAAAAAAAGACTACATTTTGTGACTCTATTGGTACAAAGGCAAATACAGGATTATATTCATTTTTTTCTTCTGATATTAAAATAAATTATTTCCATGGGCCCTTACACAACAGCATCCACAGCAGGAAGGGAGAGTCAGCAACAAACAGAGCCACTTCCTCCTTATGCTTGTCTTTATATAAGGGTGGGAAAGATTTCCCAGACCCTGCCACCCACCCACCCCAGTGGACTTCCCATTATGTTTCATTGGCCAGAGTTGGTTCCCATCCCCAAGTCAATTCCTGTTAAAGGAGAACAGAATTGCCATGGCTGGCTTAGACAAGCAGTCCTCAATCTTATTGGGTTGGCCAACATTATGGAAAACCCCAAACGAACTTTTTGGCCAACCCAACAGCTGCCCGATAGAATTGCCTGGGTAGCTTTCAAGAAATACTGACGCCCTGTGGGACTTCCCTGGTGGCGCAGTGGTAAGAATCCACCTGCCAATGCAGGGGACACAGGTTAGAGCCCTGATCCGGAAAGATCCCACATGCTGCAGAGCAACTAAGCCCGTGTGCCACCACTACTGAGCCTGTGCTCTAGAGCCCACGAGCCACAACTACTGAGCCCGTGTACCACAACTGCTGAAGCCCACGCGCCTAGAGCCCGTGCTCTGAAACAAGAGAAGCCACTGCAATAAGAAGCCCACGCACCACAACGAAGAGTAGCCCCTGCTCACCACAACTAGAGAAAGCCCACATGCAGCAACGAAGACCCAACAACAAAGACCCAACGCAGCCAAAAATAAATAAATAAATAAATTTGTTTAAAAAAAAAAACAGGGCTTCCCTGGTGGCACAGTGGTTGAGAATCTGCCTGCTAATGCAGGGTACATGGGTTTGAGCCCTGGTCTGGGAAGATCCCACATGCTGCGGAGCAGCTAGGCCTGTGAGCCATAACTACTGAGCCTGCGCGTCTGGAGCCTATGCTCCACAACAAGAGAGGCTGTGATAGTGAGAGGCCCGTGTACTGCGATGAAGAGTGGCCCCCACTTGCCACAACTAGAGAAAGCCCTCGCACAGAAACTAAGACCCAACACAGCCAGAAATTAATTAATTAATTAATTAATCAAGGAGCCAGATCAAAAAAAAAACAAACGAGAAATACTGATGCCCTGAGCCCACCCACAGATCAATTAAATGATGAGGCCTTTGAGTGGGGCCCAGGGTTTGGGCACCATTAAAATGACAGCTTCCCCAAATGATTCTAAATGTACAGCCAGGGTTGAGAACCTTTGACATAAACCAGGGTGAGCAAACTGTTCTACAAAGGGCAGATAGTAAATATTTTTGGCTTTGTGGGCCATGGTCTTTCTTGCAACTAGTCAGCTCTGCCACTGTAGTCCAAAAGTAGTCAAAGATAGGGACTTCCCTGGCAGTCCAGTGGTTAAGACTCCGTGTTTCCACTGCGGGGCGGGGGGGTTTGATCCCTGGTTGGGGAACTAAGATTCTGCATGCCCTGCGTGGCACAGCCAAAAAAAAAACAACAACAACAAAAAAAGAGTAACCAAAGGCAATCTGAAATAAATGGGTTTGGCCGTGTTCCAATAAAACTTTATTTATAAAGGCAGGTGGCAGGCTGTCATAGAAGAAAGAGGAGATGCGATGATGGAAGCACAGGTCGGAGTAATGTACTTTGAGGATGGGGAGGAGCCACAGGTCAAGGAACGTGGGTGGTGTCTCTAGAAGCTGGACACGGCAAGAAGAAGGATCCTCTCCCAGAGCCTACAGGGAGGAAGGCAGCCTGGCACAGCCTGATTTTAGCCCTTTAGGGAAACCTACTTTGGACTTCTGATCCCTGTTACTGTAAGATAATAAATGTGTGTTGTCTTAAGTCATTAAGTTTGCGGTAGTTTGCTACAGCAGCAACAGGACACTAATATGCCATCTCACGTCTGGACCCTAGCGAGGGCTCCCTGTGAGCCACCCCTCTGGTATCTGCTCTCTGGGGCAGTTTCCTCCTACACTGAGTCTATGTGACCTGGGACTTACCAATAGATGATGATCTATGAGATGCTGTGTCAGCTCCATACCCAAGCATCAGGAGACTGGCCAGCTCCACTTTTGTGCTTTTGGGAGTCCCAAGATGCAGTAGATAAAGCTCGGCAGTCCTGCTGGAGGAGGGGCACATGGAGAAGACAGACCCTGAGGCGGCTTGGAGTGGAGCAGGTCCCAGACTTCCCAGGTCCCACTGAAGCCTCCAAGACGACTCCATCATTCAGACCGCAACAGCCTGAGAGACCCCGAGCAAGACCAGCTCTTAGAATAGCCCAGCAAGCCAACCCGCAGAGCTGGGGGGATAATAACATGGCTGTTTCAAGCCACTGTCCAATTTTATCTAATACAAGACGAGGTCCTACTATGACGGGTACTAGGGAACCATTATCTCATACCACTGTCCTGAATATCACCTCCACTTTCAAAATGAAGAAATTGGGCTTCCATGGTGGCGCAGTGGTTGGGAGTCCGCCTGCCAATGCAGGGGACACGGGTTCGTGTCCCAGTCCGGGAAGATCCCACATGCCGCGGAGCGGCTGGGCCCGTGAGCCATGGCCGCTGAGCCTGCGCGTCCGAAGCCTGTGCTCCGCAACGGGAGAGGCCACAATAGTGAGGGGCCCGCATACCGCAAAAAAAAGAAAGAAACTGACTCCGGAGCCCCAGACCCTTTGCACTTCCCAGTGCCACCTGTCCTCAAGGCTCCTTAGACTTTACTAAGACGCCTGGGTTGGTCCCTGTTGCTGCCGTGGCCGCCATGTTGGTTGAAGCAAACTCATGGCTACGTTCCTGCCCTTTTCCTCCTCTTTCTCTCAAGTATCATCGGAGAAGCAGTATTACTTACAGTAAATGAAAACCAAGACTTGTACAGGAAGCGCAGCCTGATCCATTACAGGGTTATTCTAGCCTGTAATGTACCTGTGTGCGCTCAGACACGGCCAGACTGGAGAGGGGCTGAGAGGGTTTCAAGCTGCCCTGTGGCTGCTTCGTGGGGTCAAGTCTCAGGAATGCAGAACTGAGGGAGGGAGAGCAAAGACCCCTGAGGATGCTCCTCTGGGTCTCCAGGCACTACCACCCCAGACTGCCATCAGCATGGCTGGATCGGACCCCAACAGAACCTCTGACGCTGACGGCGGGGTAGGCGGGGAGGTTACCTGCAGCCCTAGGGCTTTGGAGAGCCTGCTGTTCGTTCCCGTTGGGGGCAGGGAGGGCCTCCAGTGCTGAATCACTAGACACAGCCCTGACCCCAGCTGCCTGAATTGTGCCAAGGTTCAGCAGCTGCTCGGGGTTCTTGCCCCCTCTAGTGGCCACGGCGAGAAAAGCTGCTTACCAGCTCAGCAGAGATTTGGGAGCTGGATCCCAGCTGGTGCCGAAAACACACACTCTCCTGTCCTTGCACTACCAGGTAAATAACAGAGACAACTCAGAAGAACGGATCCCAGTCAGACATCTCTTTTAAAATAATGATGGTGGGGGGAGGGATAAATTGGGAGATTGGGATTGATATATACACACTATTATATATAAAATAGATGACTAGTAAGGACCTACTGTATAGCACAGGGAACTCTACTCAATACTCTGTAATGGCCTATATGGGAAAAGAATCTAAAAAAGAGTGGGTATATGTATATGTATAACGGATTCACCTTGCTGTACAGCAGAAACGAACAGAACATTGTAAATCAACTCTACTCCAATAAAAATTAATTTAAAAAATAAAAGAATGATAGTGCTAAATAAACACAGATGTCCATGGCCTTATCGAATAAATGTGCCCCAGCCATGTTGGTTATAAAAGGAATCTTGAAAAAAAAAAAAAAAAAAGGAATCTTGTTTTCTCATTAAAAAAAAAAGACTTTATTGTGTCTTAGAGCCATTTAAAGTTCATAGGAAAAAAAAAAGGTTCACAGCAAAATTGAGGGGAACGTATGTAGATTTCTCATATACGCCCTGTTCATATGCATGGCCTGCTGGATATGTGGAGTCCTGTTGCATATGCACGGCCTCTCCCACTATCAAGACCCCCCCACCCCCTGCCAGTGGTAGATTTGAACTGACATGAACACATTATCATCACCCAAAGTCCATCCTTTACATTATAGTTCACTCTTTTTAAAAAAAATTATTATTTATTTAGGCTGTGCCAGGTCCCAGTTGCAGCACGAGGGATCTTTGCTGTGGCATGCTTAGTTGTGGCATGTGGACTCTTAGTCGTGGCATGCAGACTCTTAGTCGTGGCATGCATGTAGGATCTAGTTCTCCAACCAGGGATCGAACCCAGGCCCCAGCATTGGGAGCTTGGAGTCCTACCCACTGGACCACCAGGGAAGTCCCCATTATGGTTCACTGTTGTCCTTTCTATGGGTCTGGACAAATGTTTCACGACATGCATCCATAATTATACTATCATACAAAGTATTTTCACTGCCTTAAACATCTTCTATGCTCTGCCTTCTCATGCCTCTCCAGTCCCTGGCAACCACGCATCTTCTTGGTCCTCATAGTTTTGCCTTTTCCAGAATGTCATATAGTTGGAACCATACAGTATGTAGCCTTTTCACAGGCTTCTTTCACTTAATAATATGCATTTAAGGGCTTCCCTGGTGGCGCAGTGGTTGAGAGTCTGCCTGCCGATGCAGGGGACACGGGTTCGTGCCCCGGTCCGGAAAGATCCCACATACCGCGGGGCGGCTGGGCCAGTGAACCATGGCCGCTGAGCCTGTGCGTCCGGAGCCTGTGCTCCGCGACGGGAGAGGCCACAACAGTGAGAGGCTCACGTACCGCAAAAAAATAAATAAATAAAATCTAAAAAAATACGCATTTAAGTTTCCTCCATGTCTTTAAAATATTTTTCTTTTTATTATTTTTTATTGAAGCATAGTTGATTTACAATGTTATATGTTTCAGGGGTACAACATAGTGATTCAATAATTGTATAGATTTTTTAAATTTTTATTTATTTATTTATTTTTGGCTGCATTGGGTCTTCGTTGCTGTGCACAGGTTTTCTCTAGTTGCGGTGAGCGGGGGCTACTCTTCGCTGTGGTGCGAGGGCTTCTCATTGCGGTGGCTTCTCTTGTTGCACGGGCTCTAGGGCGCACAGGCTTCAGTAGTTGTGGCTCGCGGGCTCTAGAGTGCAGGCTCAGTAGTTGTGACGCTCGGGCTTAGTTGCTCCGTGGCATGTGGGATCTTCCTGGACCAGGGATCAAACCCATGTCCCCTGCATTGGTAGGTGGATTCTTAACCACTGCACCACCAGGGAAGTCCAATTGTATGGATTATACTCCACTTAAATTTATTATAGGTACTTCCCTGGTGGGGCAGTGGATAAGCCTCTGCACTCCCAGCACAATGGACCCGGGTTCGATCCCTGGTCAGGGAACTAGATCTCACATGCATGCCGCAACTAAGAGTTCGCATGCCACAACTAAGGAGCCCACGTGCTGCAACTAAGGAGCCTGAGAGCCACAACTAACACCCAGGGCAAACAAATAAATAAATAAATATTTTAAAAATAAACTTTTTTTTTAAGATTCCATATAAATGTGATAGCATACGGTATTTGTTTTTCTCTTTCTGACTTATTTCACTCTGTATGACAGACTCTAGGTCCATCCGCCTCACTACAAATAACTCAATTTTGTTTCTTTTTATGGCTGAGTAATATTCCATTGTATATATGTGCCACATCTTCTTTATCCATTCATTTGTCGATGGACACTTAGGTTGCTTCCATGTCCTGGCTATTGTAGAGCTGCAATGAACACTGTGGTACATGACTCTTTTTGAATTATGGTTTTCTCAGGGTATATGCCCAGTAGTGGGATTGCTGGGTCATACGGTAGTTCTATTTGTAGTGTTTTAAGGAACCTCCATACTGTTCTCCATAGTGGCTGTATCAATTTACATTCCCATCAACAGTGCAAGAGGGTTCCCTTTTCTCCACACCCTCTGCCCCATAGCACAGGGAGATCAGCTCAGTGCTTTGTGACCACCTAGAGGGTGGGATAGGGAGCGTGGGAGGGAGATGCAAGAGGGAGGAGATATGGGGATATATGTATATGTATAGCTGATTCACCTTGTTATAAAGCAGAAACTAACACACCATTGTAAAGCAATTATACTCCAATAAAGATGTTAAAAAAATTAAAGCTTATCATACTAGTAAGAAAGAAAGAAAGAAAGATAAATTATTGGATCTATTCCCTGTGTTGAACAATATATCCTTGCAGCTTTTTTTTTTTGCGTTACGCGGGCCTCTCACTGTTGTGGCCTCTCCCCTTGGGGAGCACAGGCTCCGGACGCACAGGCTCAGCGGCCATAGCTCACGGGCCCAGCTGCTCCGTGGCATGTGGGATCTTCCCGGACCAGGGCACGAACCCGTGTCCCCTGCATCGGCATGCGGACTCTCAACCACTGAGCCACCAGGGAAGCCCTCCTGCATGGTTTTTCATGGCTTGATAGCTCATTTCTTTTTAGTGCTGAATAATATTTCATTGTCTGGAATATTATTGATCCAGTCACCTATTGAAGGACAGACGTCTTGGTTGCTTCCAAGTGTTGGCATTCATGAATAAAGCTGCTATAAAAATCTTTGTGCAAGTGGTTAAGAATCCGCCTGCCAGTGCAGGGGACACGGGTTAGAGTCCTGGCCCAGGAAGATCCCACATGCCGCGGAGCAACTAAGCCCGTGTGCCACAACTACTGAGCCTGCACTCTAGAGCCCGCGAACCACAACTACTGAGCCCACGTGCCACAACTACTGAAGCCCACGTGCCTAGAGCCTGTGCTCTGTAAGAAGAGAAGCCACCGCAATGAGAAGCCTGCACACTGCAACAAAGAGTAGTCCCCACTTGCCGCAACTAGAGAAAGCCTGTGTGCAGCAATGAAGACTCAACACAGCCAAAAAAAAATTTTTTTTAATAAAAATAAAAATCTGTGTGCAGGTGTTTGTGTAGACTTAAGTTTTCAGGTTTTTTGGGTAAGTACCACGGAGTGAGATTGTTGGATCATATGGTAAGAATATGTTCAGTTTTGTAAGAAACCACCAAACTGTCTTCCAAAGTGGCTGTAGCATTTTGCATTCCCGCCAGCACTGAATGAGAGTTCCTGTTGCTCCACATCCTCGCCAGCATTTGGTGTTGTCAGTGTTCTAGATTTTGGCCATTCTAATAGGTGGGTAGTGGTATCTCATTGCTGTTGTATTGTTGTTTTTCACACAGAATTGAAGATGGACTCTCATGAGTAAGAAATAAAACTCTTAGTTGACTACCAGAAATACTTTTCTTTTTTTTTTTTTGGCCACACCGCCATGGCTTGTGGGCTTTTATTTCCCTGACCAGGGATTGAACTGGGGCCTTCGGCAGTGAGAGCGCAGAGTCCTAACCACTGGACTGCCAGGGAATTCCCAATGACTTTCTTTTTTTAAAGTGGTTCCCCATCATCTGAAGGTTTTCTTAACCTGGAACCCACGGACCACTTGAGTCTCCACATACAGGCCTCAGAAATAGAATCTGTTCAATTGTTTGTGTGTATTTGGGAAGAAAGAGGGTCTATAACTTTCATCGGCTACTAAGGGTGTCTCTGACTCCAAACCCTCCAAAAACTTATGAATCACTGAAAATTCTTGTTCCTTAGCATGTCCTCAGCCACCCTCATGATCCTACATCTGTTCACCTTCCAAAAATAAAACAAAAATGAACAAAAGCCCACGCTCTCTTTTGTCTGCTGTCTTAATGGGGATAGTCCAACTGCTGTAAATCAACCCCACACCTCAGGGGCTTAAAACAATAGAACTTTATTTGTGGGAGCTCCTGGCTAGTGAGCCAGCCCATCAGTCAGGGACCCAGGCTCGGTCTGTCCCACGGCTCTGGTTTCCTCAACGTCCTCTCCATTTGGTTGGCGAACAGGGAAAGAGCAAGGGGATCGGACATTGGAGGTTTCTGTAGGCCAGTCTTGCAAATGGTGCCAAAGGCATCTCTTCAAGTTCCACCAGCCAGAAGCCGGTCACGTGGCCGCCCGGAGCTGGAATGCGGTCCAGCCCGAAAGAAAGAAGCGGATTTGGAGAACAGCCAGCCAATCTCTGCCACACCTGGCTGACTTCTACTCATTGGTCCAGCTCCCGTGTCGTCTCCTCCAGGCAGCCTTCTCTGACCCCCACCTACACCTCAGCCTGCCTCCCCACTGATTCGGTTAGATTAATACTCCCCAAACTTTAATGCGCGTTCAAATCGCTGTGGGCCTTTCTTAAAATGCATATTCTGATTCTGTAGGTCTGGGGTGGGACTTGGGATTCTACATTTCTATCACCTGCCAGGGTGATGCCTATGTTGCTGGTCCGTGGAGCACACTTGGAGCAGCGAAGAGTTAGATGCCGCTCATCTCACTTTCACAGCGCTCTGTGCTTTCCTCCATCAAATCGCTGGGCAGCTGAGGTGGCTCATTTCTGGGGCTTTCTCCTTGGCTCCGTGAGACCAGGGGACTGCATTTGTTCACCATCGGCCCCCTCCAGTGCCCGGGAGTGGGAAGCCTGGTGAATGTCAGTGAATGATTGAATGGGTCTCTCTTCCTTTGTTATTGGGATGCCCCCTCCCTGCCCCATGGCTGAGCCACACTGAGTTGGTGGGGGGGGGCAACTTGAAACTGACAAATTGATCAGGGTCAGAGCTGGCCCCCTTAGGCAAGAATATGGCATCAGACGGACTAGGCAAAGCCTCTCCTCTCAGGATCCGTGGTGGCTTTGCAGCACTCCCCCTCCTGCCTCACCCCAGGATTCCACATCTTGGAGCATCCTCTGGCCCCCAATGCAGTTTCTAGCTTCTGTTGATACAGCAGTGACTCTGACCCCTAAAGGGATACCCCCTCCTCTTGATGGTTAGAATATTTATGCTCAGGAGAAAGCCTTTTAGCCTCATGCTGTCTTAGGTTCCATTCTCCAGAAGCAGAAGCCGTGACAAAGTTTCGTGGACAAGTATTTTATTCAAGAAGGGCTCCTAGGAGAAATTGGTAAGGGTGTCCCGTGGGGAGCACCTGCCTTCGGCATGTAATTCTGGCCTCAGATTCCCTGGGTTCAAATCCCAACTCTACTCATTGTCTGTCCTTGGGCAAATCCAAACTCTCTAAGGCTCAGGATTAAATTAATATGTGAGAAGTATTTAGCTCATGGTGAGCGATAATGAAGATTAGCTGTAATATGTGTGGCGGGGACACTGTTTGGGGATGAGAGTAGAAAGAGAATGAACTTGGAAGCCAGACAGACCTATTATCAGCTGCGTGGGTGTGGGCAGTCCCTTCAGTTTCCCGGGCCTCAGTCTTTCTATCTGTAAAGTGGAGCTGCGGTAGGAGGTAATCAAGAGAGTGTGTATAAAGCAATGAGAACAGTGCCTCACGAGCATGGAAAAAGTGGTAGTTGTCTCACTATAACTTTTTTGAAGGATAACTGACATATAATAAATGTCACATATTTTAAGCGTCCATTTTGATGAGTTTGATGTACATATACACCTGTAACACCATCACGACCATCAAGACAGTGAACCTCTCCATCGCCCCCAAATGTTTCCTGGTGGCTTTTGTAACCCTCCCTCCCTCCCTTTCTCTTCTTCTGCTTTGCCCCCCCATCTCCGGGTGACACTGATCTGCTGTCACTGTAGATTCATCTGCATTTTTTAAAAAGTTTTCTGTAAGAGGAATCATGTGCTCGATCTTTGGGTGGTCTGGCTGCTTCCATTCAGCATAATAATTTTGAGATTCAGCCAAGTTGTCGCATGTCTCAGTTCATTCATTTTTATTACTGAGTAGTATTCCTTTGTATGGGTGTGCCACGATTTATTTATCCATTCTCCTGACGATGAACATTTGGGTTGTTTCCAGTTTGAGGTTATTAAAAAATCATTTTCTTATTGTGGTAAAAACACACAATATTAAATTTACCATTTTAACTTTTTGTGTCTGTGTGTGTGTGTGTGTTACGCGGGCCTCTCACTGTTGCGGCCTCTCCCGTTGGGGAGCACAGTCTCCGGACGTGCAGGCCCAGCGGCCATGGCTTATGGGCCCAGCCACTCCGCAGCATGTGGGATCTTCCCGGGCCGGGGCACAAACCCGCGTCCCCTGCCAGCAGGCGGACTCTCAACCATTGCACCACCAGGGAAGCCCCATCTTAACTATTTTTTTTTTTTTTTTTTTTTTGGAATCTCAGTCTTTATTAACTATTTTTAAATATACACTTGAATGGTGTATTCACATTGTTGGACAATAGGTCTCTACAACTTTTTCACCTTGCAACACTGAAACTCTGTACCCATTAAACGCTAATCCCCCTCCCTCAAGCTCTTGGTAACCACCTTTCTGTTTCCTATTTCTAGGATTTTGACTACTTTAGATACTTCATATGACTGAACACAGTACTTGTCCTTTTGTGACTCCTTATTTAACTTAATATAATGTCTTCAAGGTTCATCCATATTGTAACATGTGCCAGTATCTCCTTCTTCTTTAAGGCTGCATGATATTGCACTGTATGCACGTACCACATTTTCCTTATCCACTCATTTGTCAGTGGACATGTGTGTTGCTTCCATTTCTTGGCTACTGTGAATAATATTGCAATGAACATAAGTGTGCAAATATCCCTTCGAGATCCTGCTTTCAATTCTTTTGGATATATGCCCAGAAGTGAGATTGCTGGATCTCATGGTAATTCTATTTTTAACTTTTTGAGGAACCTCCATACTATTTTCCATGGTGGCTATACTATTTTCCATTCCCACCAGCAGTGCACAAGGGTTCCAACTTCCCCACATCCCTGCCAGCAGTTATTTTCTGTTCTTTTGATGGCAGCCATCCTGATGGGTGTGACAAAATCATTTCACAATACTTTAAAAATGATACACAGTCTTTGAAACAGTGCAGAATGTTATAAACTTTTTGAAGGATGATTGACATACAATAAATGGCACATATTTTAAGTGTACATTTTGATTTTGAGTTTTGACACATATATGTATATATACCTGTAAAACCATCACCACAATCAAGGTAGTGAACATACCCATCACCCCCAAAAGTTTCCTGGGATCACTCTGTGTTCCTCCTACTCTTTCCTCCCTCCCCGTTACTTCCAATCTCCAAGCAACCACTGATAACTACATGCTGTAAGGAAGAAAGTAAAACATACCTGCATTGGCTGCTATAGGTAGCTGTGGGTCTATATCATCACATGACCTCCCAGGGGTTGCTGGGGTTTGGGGACCATTTATTTTTTCTTTTTTAAATTAATTTATTTTTATTTTTGGCTGCGTTGGGTCTTCATTGCTGTGCGCGAGCTTTCTCTGGTTGCGGCGAGCGGGGGCTACTCTTTGTTGCGGTGCGCGGGCTTCTCATTGCAGTGGCTTCTCGTTTCAGAGCACGAGCTCTAGGAGCGCTGGCTTCAGTAGTTGTGGCACGCGGGCTCAGTAGTTGTGGCACGTGGGCTTAGTAGTTGTGGCACACGGGCTCAGTAGTTGTGGCACGTGGGCTTAGTTGCTCCACGGCATGTGGAATCTTCCTGGGCCAGGGCTCGAACCCGTGTCCCCTGCATTGGCAGGCAGATTCTTAACCACTGTGCCAGCAGGGAAGCCCCTTTGGGACCATTTGTAACCTAATGACACTCCTGACCATCTGTGTCCCAAATCTGGGTGCATTGTTCCTTCTGTGGCTTTTCCAGGGTCCCATAAATACTAGATTGTAGGATATGAAGTTGTTGATATTCAGCTATTTTTGAGCCACAGAACGTGAATTTCATATGATTCAGCTTAAAATCCAACAATTCATGTATTTACTTATTCATTTCCCCAATGGGATCTACAGAGATTCCTTCCTGAAATATTATGACCCAGAGCAAGTAAAATGTTAAAATAAAGAAGAAAGACTCACCTCTAACCACTTAAAAGGAAGACAGGCTAATTGCATCAGGAACCAGAGAGGAAGCAGTCAATGAACTTGATAGTCATTGTACTGTACTGAAGTTTAGCTGTTTCCAGGAATCTGGGGTGAAAAGGGAAACACAGAGTATAAGCTTTTTGCTGTCAGATAAAAGGAGCTGAGTTCAGAAGGGAAGCCAGATGTCATTCTCAGCCCAGATCTGGGAAGAAAAAGGTCAAGTCTGGGTGAGTCATCATCTCCTAAACCTCATTTCTGAGAAAATCACGTTTTTCTTTAAGTTGGAGGAGTTAACAGTGGCTTTTGGTTCCAGCTGGGAGGCATCACCATAGCAAAAGGCAATTATTAGATCAAAGCGACAATTTAATGCATCTTTAAAGGCCACTAATTTGATGCAGAGGTGGCAATCAAACCCTGCTCTCATGACTGGTTTGCTTGACCTTAAAATAAACTTGTCAGTTCTGCTCCGTGCTTTACATTTTCAAATAAATACCTCTTTTATTCTCACAGCATTAAAACATAAACAAACAATGACATAGACGCAGAAAGCTTCAGGGACTGAGAAGAGGGGATTTCATGCAGGCTCTCCCCAAATCACCTAAAGACATGGCAATGGGAATCTTATCTTCAGAAAAAACTAGATTCAGGACCCACCGACTCCCTTTCCCCACTGCTCCAGCCTGTAATTATCTCACAGCTACAGGTTTCTTCCTTTAGGCCAGTGGTTCTCAAATGAGTCAGGAGAGGGGTGATACACACATTTTGGCAATGTTTAGATACATTTTGGGTTGTCACAAGTGCTGTGTGTGTGTACGTGTGTGTGTGCGTGCTCTTGGTTTCTAGTGGGTAGAGGAGGTGATGGGGGGGAGGGAGGATGGTGAGAGAGATGGAGAGGAGGACGAGGGTAACTGTAGCTAGAAAAGAGATGAGAGGGAACACAAAATGAGACAGGAGAAGAGGGAAGAGATGGGAGAGGAAAGGCACCAAGCCTCACATGGGTGCTGGATCCAGCCAACCTGACATCTCCGCCTGGACTTTCCAATGATGTGAATCAATCGCTTCCCTATTAGCTTAAGCCCGTTTCAGACGAGTTTCACTCATTTGTATCCAAAAGGCTCCTAAGGACTTCCCAGGTGGTCCAGTCGGTGAGACTCCGAGCTCCCAATGCAGGGGGCCCGTGTTTGATGCCTAGTCGGGGAACTACATCCCGCATGCATGCCACAACCGAGAAGTTCGCGTGCCGCAACTAAAAAGATCCCACGTGCTTCAATGAAGATCTCACGTGCCGCAGGTAAGACCCGGAGCAGCCAAAAACAAAACAAAAACAAAAGAAAAAACAAAAGGCTCCTAGCTAACACAGAAGGGCATCACTGCTTAAGGGTGCTTGCTCACATTAAATAGGAAGTTACCGGCCCGTGGGTTGCTGTTGCCTCAGAGCACTCTCAAAGCCTGCGTAACATTCTGCTGCGCATCATCAACTTGGGTTTATGGGGTGATGTGGGAAGGAAAAGAGGGAGACGGGGTCCCTGGGTACGTGAGAAGGGGCATCAGGCACGGGAGCCCCCAGCTCCTGAAGAAGCAGGCTGCAGCTTGGCAAACCTTAAATTTGAGATGGGAGCCCCACACTGCCTGAGACGGGGACATCCTTATTCGGATGTTAAAAGGAAAGGGTGAGTCCAGAAGAGGAGAGCCCTTGGGGCCACCTGCGATCCCTGGGAGGCGGAATTGACGCATGCGTGCACGGCAGCTGGGAGCCAGTTTGTTGGTTCTCCCTCTCGCCCCTTCCCCTCACCCCTCCCAGGGGCACATGGTGGGCTGGGGGCGGGGTGCGGAGGAGGTGAGGGGGCGGTGCTCGGGCGCGCGGAGGCAGCTGCAGCAGCTGCCTGCCCTCCTGCGCCGCGAAGCCGGACTGTTTTTTCTCACCTGATGGGAGTCGAGGTGGAAAAAACAAAAGACCAACGACAACAAAAAGCAAACAACACGAGGGAGAATGCTCTCAGCTCCTTTTCTTGCATATGGGATGCTGAGATGTGGGAATAAGTCTCCCAGGCCTCCTACTGCTGAGGAACTAGCAGAACTGATCTGCTTTGGCTTCCGCATCACCACCGCTCCCCACTTTCCAGAAACTTCTTTTTTTTTTTTTTTTTTGACCCTGCCACGCAGCATGAGGAATCTAAGTCCCCCCACCAGGGATCAAACCCATGCCCCCTGCAGTGGAATCGCAGAGTCCAGGGAAGTCCCCTTAGAGAAACTTCTGATGCTCACAATTAAGTAGGTATGATGAAATCCCATCCACCTGGACAGGAGGAATAAGGAATTCAGAGTCACCGGAAAGTGTGCTGGGATATAGGAGGATCACCCGCCCCCCACCCCCGCCCGCAATTGTTCTCAATCCTGACTGCATGTTGGAATCACCTGGAAGCTTTAAAAAAAAACAAAAAAAACCCCTGATGCCTGGACTCCATGCTCAGGATTTAATGCAGAGAAGAAAACAAACAAAAACCCTACTGAGCAAATGGAAACTTTAAGCCTGGAAGCATCCTGTAAACCTGGGTTTGAGTCGTCACTTCACAGACCCTGACCAAGTTTCCTAACCCCCCTGATCTTTAATTCCACGTAACACAGGGAGGGTGGGGCAGCTGCCTCCTTTCCTGACACTTCGCTTGCTCTTAATTCTCCAGCCACCCTGGACTTCATGTCCCCCATGGCTGACATCTTTCAGGGCTCCATGCTTCTACCCAGGCTGTCCTCTTTGACAGGTCCACACCTACTCAGTCTTTAATACCCAGCTCAAGTATCATTCGCTCTGAAAGCCTTTGTATCCACATCCAGTTCCCTCTGCCTGCAACGTTCTTCCTGTTGTTTTTGGCAGACACCACTAACTGTCCCCTAATACCCATTCTCCTCTTATTCCTTTAGTATCAGATTCCATTTTTGGCAAGACTACCTCATCAGGGTGGTGTGTGTATTTGTATTGGGAGGCACACAATCTCAGGTTGTCTCTCTTTTCGTCATGTTGGAGGCGAGTAATGCTCATTGCCTTGACAATTAACTTATTAAAAGGTGCAAAGTGGCAACGTTCTGATTCTATCTATTCTTTCTTCCTGTATTAGGTGGAATCTTCCCTAAATCAACTCTCTGGTTATCCTGAGGTACCATTTGGAGAAGGAAGGCAGAACAAATGCTCGTTTCTTTCCCTTTGTTTATCAGATTTCAAAGTAATGAGTTGGTTCATTAGCATCCTCCAAGGCGAGACTTTCTTAAAAAAGTATGATTATGAGTATGGATTTAAATATATTTATTATATTTCAACCCATTTCAGTTATCTTTATTAACACTCAAATTATCCCCTCTTTGGCCTATGAGACACTCTTGAACTTGACACCTGATACCATTTGATATGACCCTGGTAGTCTTTGATTGGGTGGGCCAAAAGGTTCATTCAGTTTTTTCCATAAGATGGCTCTAGTAGCACTTAGTTGTCTTTAATTTCATTTGAAACAATTTTGTTAGATTGTATGTGATAGCTGTCATATCAGCGTGCATTTAAAAAAAGACGTCAAAATTGGTGAATTTTCGTGTAGCCATTTTAATATTGAAGATGGAAGAAAAAAGCAACATTTTCAGCATATCGTTCTTTATTATTTCAAGAAAGGTAAAAATGCAACTGAAACGCACAAAAAGATTTGTGCAGTGTATGGAGAAGGTGCCGTGACTGATCTAACATGTCAAAAGTGGTTTGTGGGGCTTCCCTGGTGACGCAGTGGTTGAGAGTCCGCCTGCCGATGCAGGGGACACGGGTTCGTGCCCCGGTCCGGGAAGATCCCACATGCCGCGGAGCGGCTGGGCCCGTGAGCCATGGCCGCTGAGCCTGTGCGTCCGGAGCCTGTGCTCCGCAACGGGAGAGGCCACAGCAGTGAGAGGCCCGCGTACCGCCAAAAAAAAAAAAACAAGAAAAACCAAAGGCACTTTTTGGCCCACCCAATACTTTATCCCCTGCTACGTCTCTCCCCTGAGGCAACGAGTACTAGGCTGACTTCAGTGTGAATTCGGGGAGAAGGAAGGGAAAGACGTGGGGAGAAAACTCAGAGTATGTAAAAACTCATGGCACATTAGGTGATCAGATAAATGATTAACCTCATCCTTCTTATTCGTTCTTTCCTCATATCTTTAAAAATATACCCTTCAATCCAATAATTCTTAGGAGTATTAACACAACAACTTCTTATTGGTGAGGGGGAAATGCACTGAATCAAATCTGCAGTTAGATTTTAATGCATATTGCTGAGAAATTCCTTCTCTAGTCTCATACAATTCAGTGCATGCCAAGAATGCTGGCTGTTTGGGGATTTGAAGAAAACAGCAGTTTGTCCATCTCCTGTTTTTCAGAGCCTCCCAGAGCTCTCTTTCATTCCCTAACATTTACGATTATAGCAATGATGCAATCTGAGTCCTAGAATCTCCTGTGTTCTCCATCCCCCGCCCACCACACCCTACCCCCTCCCTCCTCGGCTTGTCAGCTTCTGACAAGTGCTAGCAAGAATCTAAAGTTCAAAAGGGTAAGTTCATGTAACTAAATGCCAGGGAGAGTTGAGTAATCTTTCTTTGCATGATACAGTACTTAGGTTTATTTTTCAAATGCCAAAAAGTCTTCTCTCTAACTTTCCCATTTTTGATAGAGAAGTGGGTACTGAGAAATATGGCTCTGCTGGAAGAAAAACAGTAACTCAAATGATAAGTGTGTTTGGATTTCATCCTCAGCACTGGAGGGCAATAGGGAGGAGTAGAGACTGTGGCAAACTGGAATCCCAACCCTTCCCTTTTTAAAGGGGCAGCTACTGCTGAATTCCAGTTGCTTGTTGCCGGGGTAAGTGTAAGCACAGTGTTGCCATAGCTTAGGAATTTTCAAGAGAAATGTGGAATTTGATGTTAAAACAATTTTTTGAGTTTTATATAGTAACTTGATTTTTTTTTTATAGAGCATTTTTTTCCAGCCCACTTTCCTAGGCTAAATCCTGATTTCAGGCCACCACTTTGCAATCCTCTTTCCTTAAGTTTCCTGAGCAATCTCTCTAGTCGTTGAGCAACAGCCACTGTACTTTTCTCTCCTCAAGACATTCTGATGACCCCTATCCCTCTGCTGCTGTCCCAGGGATCTCTATCAGTCTGTAATCTCTGTGCATGTGTGTGTATCATTTTTTTTACACACATTAACAAGCACTTATATAAGATACTATATAAGCCCTTACATACATTATTAAATTTAATCTTTACAAAACTGTGAGGTAGACACCTATATTAATTGTTTATGGCTACATAACAAATAACCCTATTGCCCTATGGTTATAAGGGGGTATATAGGAACTCTTTGGGCTATTTTTACAACTTTTCTATAAATCTAAAATAATCTCAGAATTAAAAGTTTTAGAAAATTACTGATGCCTGTACCCTATCCTTATAGATTCTGATTTGATTGGTCTAAATTAGAGCCTGGATGTAGGGATCTTTTATTTTTTTATATATTTTTTGGCCACACCCCACGGCTTGTGGAAATTAGCTTCCCGACCAGGAACTGAACCCAGGCCCTCGGTGGTGAAAGCGCAGAGTCCTAACCACTGGACCACCAGGGAATTCCCCTCGTCTTTTTTTTTTTTTTTTGCGGTACGCGGGCCTCTCACTGTTGTGGCCTCTCCCGTTGCGGAGCACAGGCTCTGGACGCGCAGGCTCAGCGGCCATGGCTCACGGGCCCAGCCGCTTCGCGGCATGTGGGATCTTCCCGGACCGGGGCACGAACCCGTGCTCCCTGCAATGGCAGGCATACTCTCAACCACTGCGCCACCAGGGAAGCCCCCTCGTCTTTTTTTTTTTTTAATTACTTTTTTAATTGAAGTATAGTTGATTTACAATGTTGTGTTAATTACTGCTATACAGCAATTTTTTTAAATATAAATTTATTTATTTATATTTGGCTGCGTTGGGTCTTTGTTGCTGAGCACGGGCTTTCTCTAGTTGCGGCGACCAGGAGCTACTCTTTGTTGTGGTGCGCGGGCTTCTCATTGCGGTGGCTTTTCTCGTTGTGGAGCACGGGCTCTAGGCGAGTGGGTTTCAGTAGTTGTGGCACGTGGGCTCACTAGTTGTGGCTCACGGGCTCTAGAGCACAAGCTCAGTAGTTGTGGCACACGGGCTTGGGTACTCTGCGGCACGTGGGATCTTCCCGGACCAGGGCTCGAACCCGTGTCCCCTGCGTTGGAAGGCGGATTCTTAACCTCTGCGCCACCAGGGAAGTCCCTATACAGCAAATTGATTCAGTTATACATATATATATATACACATATATATATATTCTTTTTAAAAAATATTCTTTCCATTATGGTTTATCATAGGAAGTTGAATATACTTCTCTGTGCTCTACAGCAGGACCTTGTTGTTTATCCATTCTGTATATAAAAGCTTCCATCTGTTAACCCCAACCTCCCACTCCATCCCTCCCCCAACACCATCCCCCTTGGCAACCACCAGTCTGTTCTCTGTGTCTGTAAGAATATTTTTAGTCTTGTGTTTCTAATTTGCAGTCAAGATTGAGATTCAATGTCTAGATACTGAATCATTATTAAAATTATTTCACAAATTATTCTTAAGATTCCTTTAAAAAAAGATACAGCAAAGAGGATATGTCATGCCATCCCACGTGTTTTGGTTTCTAGTTTGAGGTCCTTTGACAAAGATAAAAAACGTTGATGAAACAACGTTATATGACTGAGCAGTTATGGAACGTTAGCTACTTAAAATGTGGAAACGATACTTCTAACCCTAAAAACTACATTGATCAATTTCATGGTCAAAAGGAAATAAAAAGGGAAGTGTCCTGTCATCTTTTCCCCTTCCTTGTTTGTATAAACTATACAATGATCCACTGTGAATATTTACCAAATAATGCAAAATTACCTTCACATTAGTAAAGTACACAGTTGTTAAACACACTGTAGTGTTGGGACCATTTTGTATCCTGTGGTGGTGGTGGTTACACGAATCTAGACACATGTAATAAAATTTCATAGTATTACACACACACACACACTCACACCCAGTGCCTGTAAAAACTGGTGAAAGTGAATGGGGCTTGGAGTTTAGTGAATAGCACTATACCGATGTTAATTTCCTGGTTTTGATAATGGGCTCATTTGTTTATGTAAAATGTTGTCACTAGGGGAAGCCGGGTGAAAGGTGGATGAGAGCTCTCTATACCACGTCTGCAAATTCTTGGAACTCTAAAATTATTTCAACATGAAGGCTTTATTAAATATGTGGGGAAAATTGAAGAGCTACTTTGGGCGTGGAAGTTTTGCAATAAAACACAGAACAAATAGCCAACGTTCGCTGGCTTCCTTTGCCTTTAGGATTAAGTTCAAAGCCCTTAGGATGGCAGTTAAGGCCCTTCTTGACCTGGTTCTGGCTACTTTTCCCAGATCCTTTAGGGTTTGGGACACACAATCAAAGTGTGTCATCAGGAGATGCCCTAGAAACGCCAGGTGGTGAAAAGACAGTTCAGTCCCTCAAAGCAACATGAGAGCTGGGCTGGGTCAGGGCCTGGGTCCTGCAGACAAACCATTACACCCAAAGCTCCCTTTTAATACAAAAATTTCATGACCTCAGTTTACTGAAAGAAAATTCATGGACAATGTAGCCTCTTTCCGCACATAATTTACAAAAATGAATACCATGTCCCAACTGTATTTTATTTTATTCTTCTTCCTGTTTTTTTTTTTTTGGCTCCACTGTGTGGCATGCAGGATATTAGTTCCCCAGCAAGGGTTTGAACCTGTACCACTTGCAGTGGAAGCTCAGAGTCTTAACCACTGACCCACCAGGGAAGTTCCCCCCTCTCCAACTGTATTTTAAAAAGGAAAAAATATATATATATAAAAAAGGAAAAATACAAAGAAAGTCATTTATAATAAAATAACATCCATTTCTATAAGTAAATGCTTAGGCACAAGTACTCTGGGAGACTTTCGCAGGCAGATGCTAAAAATGCAAATTGATAGGGTTGTGCTGTGTAGCCACACAGATATCACATTTGAGGATGTGAATTTCCCAGATGGTACATGACTCTTGGTAAAATGCCAAACCAAGCAAATCATGATCTTCCTAGGATTTACAGCGTAGCTAACTTCTTGGAATATTCAGGGTATAACAAAATAGTACAAAAGGCCCTTTGTGATTATACATAAAACAGAGAGGTAGGTTCAGAGCCTACAAGTTTTTTGTTTGTTTGTTTGTTTTACCACCTTTGTGAATGTTCAGTGGAAGATTCAAAAGTCACAGCGGGGACACGGGACAATTCTTCATTTGACAGCACTGTCCCGTGCATTGCAGGAGAGTTAGCATGTCTGGCTGTTGCCCACTCAATTCCAGGAGCTCCCCAATAATTGTGGAAACAAGAAGAGCTCCTTAAATTTCCCAAATGTTTCCCTGGGAGGGGGGTAACTTCCTGTTGAGAACTAATATGGGAGCGGTCAGCCACATGTGGTTAATATAGGGCTTTAAAATGTGTGTGTGGGGGCTTCCTTGGTGGCGCGGTGGTTGAGGGTCCGCCTGCCGATGCGGGGGACACGGTTTCGCTCCCTGGTCCAGGAAGATCCCACGTGCCGCGGAGCGACTAAGCCCGTGTGCCACAGCTACTGAGCCTGCGAGCCACAACTATTGAGCCCATGTGCCACGACTACTGAAGCCCGCGTGTCTAGAGCCCATGCTCTGCAACAAGAGAAGCCACCGCAATGAGAAGCCCATGCACCGCAACAAAGAGTAACCCCCGCTCACCGCAACTAGAGAAAGCCCACGTGCAGCAACAGAGACCCAACGCAGCCAAAAATAAAATAAATAAAATTTAAAAATTCCTTTGAGGGGCTTCCCTGGTGGCGCAGTGGTTGAGAGTCCGCCTGCCGATGCAGGGGACACAGGTTCGTGCCCCAGTCTGGGAAGATCCCACATGCCGCGGAGCGGCTGGGCCCGTGAGCCATGGCCACTGAGCCTGCGCGTCCGGAGCCTGTGCTCCGCAACGGGAGAGGCCACAACAGTGAGAGGCCCGCGTACCGCAAAAAAATAAATAAATAAAATAAAATGTGTGTGTGTGTGACTTCCCTGGTTGGTCCAGTGGTTAAGACTCCGTGCTTCCACTGCAGGGAGAGTGGGGCTCGATCCCTGGTTGGGGACCTAAGATCCCATGTGCTGAACAGTCCAGCCAAAAAAAAAAAAAAAAAAGAAAAATCAAAACAAACAAATAAATAAATAATGAAATATGTGGGGTCCCCGACTTGTGATGTGCTGACAGTGTAAAATGCTCATAGGATTTCAAGACTTGATATAAAAAAAAAAAAGAGCATAAAATATCTCAATAACTTTTAAAAAACCAAGTATTTGTTGAAATGATACACACACAAAAAACCTCTGTTCTTCAATTGATTAATTAATTATTTTTTCTTTTTGGCCATGCCACATGGCTAGTGGGATCTTAGCTCCCCAACCAGGCTTGAACTTGCGTCCTTGGCAGTGAAAAACCCCAAGTCCTAACCACTGGACCACCAGGGAATTCCCTGAAATTTTTTTATTATAGCCATCCTAGTGGGTGTGAAGTGGCATCTCACTGTGCTTTGGGGTTGCAGTTCCCTGATGTCTGATGATGTGGAGCATCTAACTATAGCTTTTTGATGACAAAGTTTAACAAGTCCCTACAGGAAACAGGCTTTTGTCTTCCACAAAGAGACAAGAGATTCTCCAAGGTGCCTGGTAGGGACTGAATGTTTGTGTCCAACCACCCCACCCTCTCAGATTAATATGTTGAAATCCTCCCTCACAATGTGATGGTATTTGGAGATGGGGCATTTGGGAGGTGATTAGGTCATGAGGGTGGAGCCCTTACCGAGTAGGATTAGTGTCCTTATTAAAGAAGCCCGAGGACTTCCCTGCTGGTGCAGTGGTTAAGACACTGTGCTCCCAATGCAGGGGGCCTGGGTTTGATCCCTGGTCAGGGAACTAGATCCCACACGCATGCCTCAACTAAGAGTTTGCATGCCACGACTAAGGAGCCTGTGTGCTGCAACTAAGGAACGAGTGAGCTGCAACTAAGGAGCCCACCTGCAGCAACTAAGGTCCAGCGCAACAAAATAAGTAAATATTAAAAAAAAAAAGAGAGACCCCAGAGTGTTCACTATTCCTGCCCATGTGAGGACACAGTGGGAAGACAGCCATCTGCAAACCAGGAAGCAGGGCCTCACGAGATAGCAGATCTGCTAACATCTTGACCTTGGACTTCCAGCCTCCAGTACTGTGAGAAATAAATGATTGTTGTTTAAGCCCCCCAGTCTATGGTATTTTTGTTACAAGAGCCCGGACAGATTAAGACGGTGAATATAGTTCCAATTGTGTTCTGCTTGTTTTCTTGCTTAGGTAGAGATACGTCTGCTATTTGCTGTGGTTCTCTCCACCTTGGACTTGGGCTCAGCTCTTCACAGCCATGCTGCAGGCCCTAGACGATAGCCTGAGGTCTTCAAGGATTGGCTTTCTCTGTAGAGACAGGCTGGGAGACATTTTTGCAAGGGGGAG
The DNA here is from genome assembly GCF_963924675.1 of Phocoena phocoena. Lineage (NCBI taxonomy): Eukaryota > Metazoa > Chordata > Mammalia > Artiodactyla > Phocoenidae > Phocoena > Phocoena phocoena. Next base: position 30,755,453 of record NC_089233.1, on the reverse strand, counting down.
AAGAAAGGAAGGATGGGACACTGGAGCCACAGTTCCCTCCAGGGAACTGATTCAACAAAGTAAGCAAAGCTGTGTTTCAGAGCCTCCTGGGGAGTGATTTGTAGCTCTGGGAAGACATCTGCAGAGTAATGTCCTACCACTATTGATGCGGATGGTGAGGATGACGAAAGATCCTCAGTGATGAGCAGGAGGCCTGCCAGAAGCTGCAGAGAGCAGCCCTCCTTCCTGTGGAGCATGCCTCCCTCTCAGGAGACAGGCTGACCCGAGGAGGAAGGGGGTGCCTACAGCTGCTTGTCATGGCCACGCTGTAAAGTGCAGGTTATCAGAGCAAAAATGGGAGCTGGGGTGGTCAGCAGGGTCCATGCACAAAGAGGGGACTGGAAGCCAGGTGTGGGGCGTCGAGGAGCATTCACCACACCCCAAGAGCGGTGGGCTGCCTCAAAGGGGCATCCAAGGAGGGTCAGATACGTATTTGTTAGAGGATGCTGGCTGTAGTACGGAAAGCAGACAGCAGGGGGCGGGAGGAAGACAGCAGAAGTCCTGTCTGGGAAGTAAAGCAGCAAGCCCTAGGGGCACCTCTGAACAAGTGCAGGTCCTGCTCTAGACACTTCCACAGACACAAAAGCAATACAAGACGTGGCCGTGGCCCTCTGGAACATTACAGCCACATCTGGCAGGCCAGGAGACACACGTTTGCTGTTCTCGTGTGCAGTAAGTAGGTGAGTGAGATTTAGCAGCACCTCCCTATTGTGACGTGAATAAATAAACAGCCCAACAGCAAGGCACACCCTCTCTTAGCATGTGCTTTACCCCCCAAGGCCAGTTAGCTGAAAGTCATACCCAGCCACAGGCTTTTGCCGCCCAAACACCACTTCTAGAGGGTTTCCCTGTGCGTTTGTAAGGTCATGACCTTTCACTCCTGTCAGTTCGTCTTTCTGAGCTTCAGCATCTTCGTCTGTAACACAGGATCATATGATTATCTCCATCATAGTGTGGCGATGAGGATTAACTCAGATAATGCAAGCAAAGTGTTTAGCACAGGGCGCTCAGTGAATTTATTTTAAATTTTTATTTATTTTGGCTGTTTTGGGTCTTCATTGCTGCGCGCGGGCTTCCTCTAGTTGCTGCGAGCGGGGGCTACTCTTTGTTGCAGTGCGTGGACTTCTCATTGCGGTGGCTTCTCTTGCTGTGGAGTGCGGGCACGCAGGCTTATTAGTTGTGGCTCACGGGCTCTAGAGCTCAGGCTCCGTAGTTGTGGCGCTTGGGCTTAGTTGCTCCGCGGCACGTGGGAACTTCCCGGACCAGGGATCGAACCCGTGTCCCCTGCACTGGCAGGCAGATTCTTAACCACTGCGCCACCAGGGAAGTCCTCAGTGAATGTTAATGATAATTGTTATTTCTGTTTTATCTTGATATGTCAGTATTAAATTATTATTCAACCGCAAAGCTGACTCTCCCATAGGACTGTGAATACCCTGAGGGCAATGTCTATGTCTTAGTCATCTTTGCATCTACCATAAACCTAAGCGCTTACTGCCAGGGGTGGAGGGGCGAGCTGTGCCCCTGTCCACAGTGCTGAAGCTTCACGGCCTGGGCATTCCTTGTGATGCTTCCTCCCCAACCCATTCGCACTGTCCTCTATGAAGATGCCCTCTGGATTTGCACATGACAGTGGTCCTGGCATCAGCCCTCATCTCATCTCCCAGCTATGTTAACTAAATACGGCAGGTAGTAAAAGGGTTCGTACCACATGAACTCACTGTTGGAAAACACACTCTGTCCATGCATTCATTTTTGTAGAGCATATATTGTGTACAAATTATCAAACGTGTATAGAAGAAGAATATATACCAAACAGTTAATGGTCTTATCACATTATGGTGGGATTGGTCACTGCAAGGGGATTGCTTTTTTTTAACTTATTCTCTTTGGTATTTTTGTTTGTTTTAACAATAACCCCTACTTTATCTTTGTCAAATTAATTTGAAAATAATGTTTAACCAGAAAATACAGTTAGGTGCTCGCTTCAGCAGCACATACAGTAAAATTGGAATGACATGGAGAAGATTAACATGGCCCCTGAGCAAGGATAACTCGCAAATTCATGAAACGTTCCATATTTTTCAGACTTACAGATATTGAAAACAAACTTATGGTTACCAAAGGGAAAACATATGGGGGAGGGATAAATCAGGAGCTTGGGATAAACATAAACACACTACTATGTAGAAGATAGATAACCAACAAGGACCTACTGTATAGCACAGGGAACTCTACCCAATATTCTGTAATAACCTGTATGAGAAAAGAATCTGAAAAAGAATGGATATATGTATGTGTATAACTGAGTCAGTTTGCTGTACACCGGAAACTAACACAACATTGTAAATCAACTATACTCTAAAAGATTTTTTTTTATTATTTATTTATTACTATTTTTTTTGCGGTACGTGGGCCTCTCACTGCTGTGGCCTCTCCCGTTGCGGAGCACAGGCTCCGGACGCGCAGGCTCAGCGGCCATGGCTCACGGGCCCAGCCGCTCCGTGGCATGTGGGATCCTCCCGGACCGCGGCACGAACCCGTGTCCCCTGCATCAGCAGGCGGACTCTCAACCACTGCGCCACCAGGGAAGCCCTAAAAAAAATTTTTTAAAGAAAACACCGTTAGTTGGGAGAAAGCTGCATAAAGAAGGTTTGGGAACCACCTTCAGGGTCCAAAGGCAAAAAGATCAGTTTCATAATTAAGTATCATATATATGTTTATATCAGCATCACAGTCCCAGAACATTCAGAAGACAATGGATTTTGATGTTTTGTTATGTGTATGTATCAAAGCATCACCAGAGAGAAAGGAGGTTAGAAACCAGCAAATCCAGCCCCCTCATTTTACAGATGACGAAACAGACTCAGGGAGTGGAAGGGAAGAAGCCAACACTTGCTAATCAGAGGCAGCTCTGGGATTAGAACTCATGTCCTCCTGGCTTCCTTCCCATGTATCAATTTCCTCGGGCTGCCATAATAAAGTACCACATACTGAGAGGCTTAAAACAATAGAAGTTTATTCTCTCATGGTTCTGGGGACTGAAGTCTGAAATCAAGGCATCCACAGGGCCATGCTGCCTCTGAAGGCTCTTGGGAAGGATCCTTCTTTATCGCTTCCTGGCTTCTGGGGGTGGCCAGCGATCCTTGGAGTCCTTCGGCTTGCAGATACTTCACTCGAATTCCTGCCTGTTATCACATGGCCTTCTCCCTGGGTGTGTCTGTACCTTTTTCGTTTTATTTAATTAATTAATTTATTTATTTTTGGCTGCGTTGGGTCTTCGTTGTTGCGCACGGGCTTTCTCTAGTTGCGGCGAGCGGGGGCTATTCTTCGTTGCGGTGCGCGGGCTTCTTATTGTGGTGGCTTCTCTTGTTCTGGAGCACGGGCTCTAGGCACGCAGGCTTCTGTAGTTGCAGGGTGCGGGCTCAGTAGTTGTGGCTCACGGGCTCTAGAGCACAGGCTCAGTAGTTATGGCACACGGGCTTAGTGGCTCCGTGGCATGTGGGATCTTCCTGGATCAGGGACTGTACCATGTACAATGCAGGCATTGGCAGGTGGATTCTTAGCAACTACGCTACCAGGGAAGTCCTGCCTTTTTTTTTTTTTTTAATAAGAATCCCCATGATTGGATTTAGGGCCCACCCTAATCTAGTATGACCTCATCTTAATCTACATCTTAATTACATCTGCAAAAATCTAATTTCCAAATAAAGTCACGTTCACAGGTATCACGGGTCAACACTTGAACATATATCTTTTGGAGGGGACACAGTTCAACCCATAACACCCCATTTCAGACATACCAAGATGCCTCGACGTTCAATCATAACCGTTCTTAGCAATACCTTCTAATTCTCACTGACCACTTGCCATGTAGCAGGCACTGTGCTGAGTGCTTTATAGACATTATTTCATGTGTTTACACTGTAGACACTATTATTATCTCCATTTTCCTGATGAGGAAACTGAAGCCCAGAGAGGTGAAGTAACTTGCCTGGTATCTCATGCAGTTAGTGAGGCCGATTGTAATTGCCAAAAGGGGTCACAGAAATGTTTCCAGTCCCATGTGCCTTTCCAGAATGGTGGTGTTCCCCATCAAGAAGCAGAATCTATTACTCCTCTATCTGAATTTGGCCAGGACCTTGTGACTGCCTCAATGAATAGTATATGGGGGAAGTGACTCTAGGTAACTCCCAAAACTAGGTCATGAATGGTGATACAACTTCCAGCTGTCTCTCTCTTTGAGGATGCTTGGTCCTGGAACCCAGCGGCCATGCTGTGAGGAAGCCCAAGCCAAGCACTTGGAGAGGCCCAGCCCACAAGCAGCATGAACCTCCCCATGTGTGAGGGAGGGAGCCTTCAGATGATCCAGCTTCTGACCTTTGGATCTTCCAGCTGAGGCCCCAGATAAAGATGAGCAGAGACGAACCATCCTGACTGATGTGCTCGGCCTGAATTCCTGATCCACGGCATCTGTAAGCAAGATAAATGGTTGTTTTATGGCACTAAGTTTGGGGGGTACTTTGTGTTGCAGTCATAGCAACCAGAGCAGCTGGTAAGTGGGAGAGTCAGGGTTTGACATTGGGAGTCCCAACCTCTTTTCACTCACCCTCCACCCTTCCCCGGTCTTGCTTTCTGGTGAAACTCCAGCATTACCAGTGGCTAGCAGCCTCCTCTCTCCCAGTCTGGGGACTTCTGACTAATCTCAAGAGCAGTTATTTTTATTTGGAAAATAAAAATTAGAATTCAAAGGCAATTGTTCACAGAGTGCGTAAAAGCCTCTCTCGGTGACAGCTGTGGTTCTTCCCACAAAGGAGAGCCACCAGCCCTCTTATCACCCTTGCCCGCGCGCCCCCCCATGCAAGAAAACGTGAGTCAAACAAAAAGTAACGAGACCGTCTGTTCCTTCCTGCCGCCCATGCCGTTTGCTCAGATCACAAAGCTTCCTCCTCCTCCTTCTTCTTCTTCTTCTTTTTTTTTTTCTTTCCTTCTTCTTCTTTTAAAATAAAGTCTCCGGGCTTCCCTGGTGGCGCAGTAGTTGACAGTCCGCCTGCCAATGCAGGGGACGTGGGTTCGTGCCCCGGTCCGGGAAGATCCCACATACCGCGGAGCGGCTGGGCCCGTGAGCCATGGCCGTTGAGCCTGCGCGTCCAGAGGCTGTGCTCCGCAACGGGAGAGGCCACAGCAGTGAGAGGCCCGCGTACCGCAAAAAAGTAAAAAAATAAAACGTCTCCAAGGATCGGAGGGCCAGGCATTGTCTTTTCTGTGCCTACCTTGCTTCCTTCCAAAACAGCGGGACATATGCCTTCCGTTTGCTTTAGCATTTTCGTATTTTGAGCTTACATCAAGGCAATTTATTAACAGAAAACAATAATTTGAGGAGTCCTTCTCACAGAGAGCGACCACGGAGACCCCCCTTCCTGCGGGTGCTGTCGGAGGGGATGGGGGTGACATCCTCAATCCGCCCAATCTTTGTTCCTGAGCGGGCGAGGGCTCTGAGCGCTGACTGGGCCCCCGGTCCAGGAGTCTTGGTCCTATTTCCTCCTGTGGCCCGGAGTTTGATGTGGAGGGCAGTGATGCCTAGCTCCTTGCACCTCTTGGCTACATCCTGGGCAGCCAACATGGCAGCATATGGAGATGACTCATCTCAGTCAGCCTTCACCTTCATCCCACCAGTTACATGGCAGATAGTTTCCTTGCCAGAAAGGTCGGTGACATGGACAAAAGTGTCATTGAAAGATGCAAAAAGGTGGCACACACCAAATACATTTTCTCCCTCAGCCACCTGAGGGCCGAGGCTGATGATCTGTTCTTCCTTCTTTTCTCTCCCCTTGCGAGGTGCCCTTTCTGCGCATCTTCTCCAGAATCCACCACCAGAAAGAGAGAGAGGGAGAGGGCGGGGCGACGGCTCAAGCTCGTCTGCTTTAGCGTTAAAAAAAAATCATACTTAACACCTGGGCAGGTCTAGAAGCACATCTATGGGCCCTCAGGCTTGATAGCCAAGTTTGGCTGAATATTGTAACCAAAAGTGGGGTCAGGCTACTCGTCGCCCAAAAGCCAATAAAAAGGCAAGGGTGGTGGAAAGGAAACTCTGCTTTATTTTGGATGCCGGCAACTGGGGGTGGGGGCAGTGGACGCCTGTCCAAAGGCCAGCTCCTTCCCCATTCCTCTCCTGTGACAATCTGGGGATAAGAGCTTTTATAGGTGAAGGGAGAGGGCTACATGCAGAAACAGCACAGTCAGCTCTGACAGTCATCTTAAAATTGGTCATCGGTGGTCTGACCAGTGTCATCCTGACTGGTATAAGTACGGTTAATCTTCAGTTCCAGGGTTGGTTTGTTTCCATTTCTTTCTTTTTTATTTTCTGAATTTTATTTTATTTATTTTTTATACAGCAGTTTCTTATTAGTTATCTATTTTATACGTATTAGTGTATATATGTCGATCCCAATCTCCCAATTCATCCCACACACCTCCCCGCCCCTGCCACTTTCCCCCCTTGGTGTCCGTCCATACGTTTGTTCTCTACAACTGTGTCTCTATTTCTGCCCTGCAAACTGGTTCATCTGTGGCATTTTTCTAGGTTCCACGTATATGCGTTAATACACGATATTTGTTTTTCTCTTTCTGATTTACTTCACTCTGTATGACAGTCTATAGATCCATCCACGTTTCTACAAATGACCAAAATTCGTTCCTTTTTATGGCTGAGTAATATTCCATTGTATATATGTACCACATCTTCTTTATCCATTCATCTGTCGATGGGCATTTAGGTTGCTTCCATGTCCTGGCTATTGTAAATAGTCTTGCAGTGAACATTGTGGTGCATGTGTCTTTTTAAATTATGGTTTTCTCTGGGTATATGCCCAGGAGTGGGATTTCTGGGTCATATGGTAGTTCTATTTTTAGTTTTTTAAGGAACCTCATACTGTTCTCCATAGTGGCTGTATCAATTTACATTCCCACCAACAGTGCAGGAGGGCACCCTTTTCCCCACACCCTCTCCAGCATTTGTTGTTTGCAGATTTTCTGATGATGCCTATTCTAACTGCTGTGAGCTGATACCTCATTGTAGTTTTGATTTGCATTTCTCTAATAATTAGTGATGTTGAGCAGCTTTTCATGTGCTTCTTGCCCATCTGTATGTTTTCTTTGGAGAAATGTCTACTTAGGTCTTCTGCCCATTTTTTGACTGGGTTGTTTGTTTTTTTGATATTGAGCTGCATGAGCTGTTTATATATTTTGGAGATTAGTCCTTTGTCCATTGATTCATTTGCAAATATTTTCTCCCATTCTGAGGGGTATCTTTTCGTTTTGTCTGTAGTTTCCTTTGCTTTGCAAAAGCTTTTAAGTTTCATTAGGTCCCATTTGTTTATTTTTGTTTTTATTTCCATTACTCTAGGAGGTGGATCAAAAAAAATCTTGCTGTGATTTATGTCAGAGAGTGTTTTTCCTATGTTTTCCTCTAAAAGTTTTATAGTGTCCAGTCTTACATTTAGGCCTCTAATCCATTTTGAGTTTATTTTTGTGTATGGTGTTAGGGAGTGTTCTAACTTCATTCTTCTACATGTAGCTGTCCGGTTTTCCCAGCACCACTTATTGAAGAGACTGTCTTTTCTCCATTGTATATCCTTGCCTCCCTTGTCATAGATTAGTTGACCATAGGTGCGTGGGTTTATCTTTGGTCTTTCTTTCCTGTTCCATTGATCTATGTTTCTGTTTTTGTGCCAGTACCATATTGTCTTGATTACTGTAACTTTGTAGTATAGTCTGAAGTCAGGGAGTCGATTACTCCAGCTCCGTTTTTCTCCCTCAAGACTGCTTTGGCTCTTCAGCGTCTTCTGTGTCTCCATATAAATTTTAAGATCTTTTTTTTCTAGTTCTGTAAAAAATGCCACTGGTAATTTGATAGGGATTGCATTGAATCTGTAGATTGCTTTGGGTAGTATAGTCATTTTCACAATATTGATTCTTCCAATCCAAGAACATGGTATATCTCTCCATTTGTTTGTGTCATCTTTGATTTCTTTCATCAGTGTCTTATAGTTTTCTGAGTATAGGTCTTTTATCTCCTTAGGTAGGTTTATTCCCAGATATTTTATTCTTTTTGTTGCAATGGTGAATGGGATTGTTTCCATAATAACTGTTTCTGATCTTTTGTTGTTAGTGTATAGGAATGCAAGAGATATCTGTGCATTAATTTTGTATCCTGCAACTTTACCAAATTCATTGATTAGATCTAGTAGTTTTCTGGTGGCATCTTTAGGACTCTCTATGTATAGTATCATGTCATCTGCAAACCGTGACAGTTTTACTTCTTCTTTTCCAATTTGTATTCCTTTTATTTCTTTTTCTTCTCTGATTGCCATGGCTAGGACTTCCAAAACTATGTTGAATAATAGTGGCGATAGTGGACATCCTTGCCTTGTTCTTGATCTTAGAGGAAATGCTTTCAGTTTTTCACCATTGAGAATGATGTTTGCTGTGGGTTTGTCATATACAGCCTCTATTATGTTAAGGTAGGTTCCCTCTATGCCCACTTTTTGGAGAGTTTTTATCATAAATTGGTATTGAATTTTGTCAAAAGCTTTTTCTACATCTATTGAGATGATCATATGGTTTTTATTCTTCAGTTTGTTAATATGGTGTATCACATGGATTGATTTGCGTATATTGAAGAATCCTTGCATCCCTGGGATAGATCCCACTTGATTGTAGTGTATGATCCTTTTAATGTGTTGCTGGATTCTGGTTGCTAGTATTTTGTTGAGGATTTTTGCATCTATATTCATCAGTGATATTGATCTGTAATTTTCTCTTTTCTTCTGTAGTATATTTGGTTTTGGTATCAGGGTGATGGTGGCCTCATAGAATGAGTTTGGGAGTGTTCCTTCCTCTGCAATTTTTTGGAAGAGTTTGAGAAGGATGGGTATTAGCTCTTCTCTAAATGTTTGATAGAATTCACCTGTGAAGCCATCTGGTCCTGGACTTTTGTTTGTTGGAAGATTTTTAATCACAGTTTCAATTTCATTACTTGTGATCAGTCTGTTCATATTTTCTATTTCTTCCTGGTTCAGTCTCAGAGCATTGTGCTTTTCTAAGAATTCGTCCATTTCTTCCTGGTTGTCCACTTTATTGGCATATAGTTGCTTGTAGTAATCTCTCATGATCGTTTTTATTTCTGCAGTGTCAGTTGTTACTTCTCCTTTCTCATTTCTAATATTGTTGATTTGAGTCTTCTCCCTTTTTTTCTTGATGAGTCTGGCTAATGGTTTATCAATTTTGTTTATCTTCTCAAAGAACAAGCTTTTAGTTTTATTGATCTTTGTTACTGTTTCCTTCATTTCTTTTTCATTTATTTCTGATCTGATCTTTATGATTTCTTTCCTTCTGCTAACTTTGGGGTTTTTTTTGTTCTTCTTCCTCTAATTGCTTTAGGTGTAAGGTTAGATTGTTTATTTGAGATTCTTGTTTTTTGAGGTAGGCTTGTATTGCTATAAACTTCCATCTTAGAACTACTTTTGCTGCACCCCATAGGTTTTGGATCGTCATGTTTTCTTTGTAATATGTGTCTAGGTACTTTTTTATTTCCTCTTTGATTTCTTCAGTGATCTCTTGGTTATTTAGTAATGTATTGTGTAGCCTCCATGTGCTTGTGTTTTTTACATTTTTTTCCCTGTAATTGATTTCTTATCTCATAGCGTTGTGGTTGGAAAACATGCTTGATATGATTTCAATTTTCTTAAATTTACCGAGGCTTGATCTGTGACCCAAGATGTGATCTATCCTGGAGAATGTTCCATGTGCACTTGAGAAGGGAGTGTAATCTGCTGTTTTTTGTATGGAATGTCCTATAAATATCAATTAAATCTATCTGGTCTATTGTGTCATTTGAAGCTTGTGTTTCCTTATTAATTTTCTGTCTAGATAATCTGTCCATTGGTGTGAGGTGTTAAAGCCCCCCACTATTATTGTGTTACTGTTGATTTCCTCTTTTATAACTGTTAGCAGTTGCCTTATGTATTGATGTGCTCCTGTGTTGGGTGCACATAATTTATAATTGTTATACCTTCTTCTTGGATTGATCCATTGATCATTATGTAGTTCCTTGTCTCTTGTAACATTCTTTATTTTAAATTCTATTTTATCTGATATGAGTATTGCTACTCCAGCTTTCTTTTGCTTTCCATTTGCATGGAATATCTTTTTCCAACCCCTCACTTTCAGTCTGTATGTATCCCTAGGTCTGAAGTGGGCCTCTTGTAGACAGCATATATATGGGTCTTGTTTTTATATCCAATCAGGGAGCTTGTGTCTTTTGGTTGGAGCATTTAATCCATTCACATTTAAGGTAATTATCAATATACATGTTCCTATTACCATTTTCTTAATTGTTATGGGTTTGTTTTTGTAGGTCCTTTTCTTCTCTTGTGTTTCCCACTTAGAGAAGTTCCTTTAGCATTTGTTGTAGAGCTGGTTTGGTGGTGCTGAATTCTCTTAGCTTTTGCTTGTCTGTAAAGCTTTTGATTTCTCCATCGAATCTGAATGAGATCCTTTCCAGGTAGAGTAATCTTGGTTGTAAGGTCTTCTCTTTCATCACTTTAAATATATTGTGCCACTCCCTTCTGGCTTGTAGAGTTTCTGCTGAGAAATCAGCTGTTAACCTTATGGGAGTTCCCTTGTATGTTACCTGTCATTTTTCCCTTGTTGCTTTCAATAATTTTTCTTTGTCTTTAATTTTTGTCAGTTTGATTACTATGTGTCTCGGCATGTTTTTCCTTGGGTTTATCCTGCCTGGGACTCTCTGCACTTCCTGGACTTGGGTGGCTATTTCCTTTCCCATGTTAGGGAAGTTTTTGACTGTAATCTCTTCAAATATTTTCTCGGGTCCTTTCTCTCTCTCTTCTCCTTCTGGGACCCCTATAATGCGAATGTTGTTGCATTTAATGTTGTCCCAGAGGTCTCTTATATTGTCTTCATTTCTTTTCATTCTTTTTTCTTTATTCTGTTCCATGGCAGTGAATTCCACCACTCTGTCTTCCAGGTCACTTATCCGTTCTTCTGCTTCAGTTATTCTGCTATTGATTCCTTCTAGTGTGTTTTTCATTTCAGTTATTATATTGTTCATCTCTGTTTGTTTATTCTTTAATTCTTCTAGGTCTTTGTTAAACATTTCTTGCATCTTCTAGATCTTTGCCTCCATTATTTTTCTGAGGTCATGGGTCATCTTCATTATCATTATTCTGAATTCTTTTTCTGGAAGATTGCCTATCTCCACTTCATTTAGTTGTTTTTCTGGGGTTTTATCTTGTTCCTTCATCTGGTACAAAGCCCTCTGCCTTTCCATTTTGTCTATCTTTCTGTGAATATGTTTTTTATTCCACAGGCTGCAGGGTTGTAGTTCTTGCTTCTGCTGTCTGCCCTCTGGTGGATGAGGCTATCTCTGTTTCCATTTCTTGAGGCCAGTTCTCAGAATTGTGGCAGCTTATGTCATGGCTGATCATCATGTAGTTAACTTCTCCACCTGGTGGGGGTTTCAGTATCTGTAAGACAGCTCACAGGATATGGCTTAGAATATTATCTATAGCTCTTGAGAAGGAACTAAAGGTCCTTGACTATGCTTAATGACTCAACTATTATTATTAGTCTTGTTGGACTGTTTTCCTTTGTTTCTGCGTTTTCTCACTTCTCTAATTAAACTTTTTCTTTGGCTAAAGTTTTTCCACAGCCAAAAGGCAGGCTGAGGACATGGGGCCGGGGGGAAGGGCCATAGCGCCCTGCTCTGCTTCAATACAAATATGTGTTTTCTTTCTTCTGGACATGGGGATCAGTTAGCACTCACTACAAGGTGAAAATGAAAAAAACCAAAACCAAAAAACCCAACAATCTCAACCTAAGCTGTTTTTAAAAATAATAATAATTAAAACAAAGAAATCCATTCCCTTACATGATAGGGAAGTTCAGACATGGGTTGACTTTGGATGAAGCTGGATCCAGGGGCTCAGATAATAATACCATCCAGACTCAGAATCTCTGCCTTCCTTCACTTTGACTTCTCTGTGGTTTCTTCATTTTCCTGCTTCTCTTGGGGTTCCCTGGCAACTTTGGATTCCTCATGTCACTGATCCAAATGCAGAGGAAAACAGAGTTTCTCTGTCCAAGAGATGGAAATGAAGTCAAGGTTGGAGGCTTGTTTTCTCTGGTTGGCCCTTCTTGGGTCATGAGCTCTGCCCTGAACCCATCACCGTGACCTGGGGATGGACCTGTTGGCTCCCTTTGGGTCAAAGGCTGTGAATGTGACCACACAGGAGATTGGTGAAAAGGGGGACACAGGGACTATCATCACAGGAAAGAGGAGGATTTGGATAGCCATAAACGGCTACTACAGGGTGCAGTTGGGGTACACAGAGAAAGAAATGTTAAATTTCCACAGCCCTATTAACTCTGTCAGGGCATTCACAGAAGGTAATACAGAAATGGTCATTATACACATTTGGAAAGATGCTGAAAACAACAAGGTCCTACTGTATAGTGCAGGGAACTATATCCAATCTCCTGGGATAAACCATAATGGAAAAGAATATATATATATATGTGTGTGTGTGTGTGTGTGTGTGTGTGTGTGTGTGTGTGTGTGTATAACTGAGTCACTTTGTTGCACAGCAGAAATTAACACCACATTGTAAATCAACTATACTTCATCAAAAAAAAAAAAAGCAAGAAAAGATGCTGAGCTCACTGGTAATCTGGGAAATGCAAAGGAAAACATCCAACGAGACATGACTTTCCCATCTCCCCCATCCAGTGACAAAATAAATGAAAGCTATATCCATCCAGTGTTGCCAAGAGTGTGGGGATCAGGGACTTATACACTGATGATGGGGTGTAAACTGGGACTTCCTTTTGGGAAGACAATCTAACAATATTTTCTGAAGATTTAAATCCTCACTTCTAGGAATCTCTGGAAATAGCTATGAGTTCCCAAAGATCCAAAGATACATGTTTAAGTGATGACGGTGAAAGGGTTGTTTGTAAAAATGAGAGAGTGGAAACACCCTAACAGTCCATCAACAAGGAATCAACAAATATATTATAGCATCTTTGTCTGTGGAATATCATGCAGTTCTGTGCCACCATTAAAGTGAGAGGAGCAGTCCTATGTGAACTGACATGGGATGTTCTCTACAATATATCAAATGTAAAAAACAAGATGCAAAAGATGCACAAGGTATGACCCCGTTTATGGAAAAAAGAAAATATATGAGAGAAAACAGAATGCCATGGTTACATGTATAGACTTTGGGGCCAGGCTGCCTGAGTTTGAATCCCAACTCCTCCTCTCCGAAGCTGCGTGACTTTGGGGAAGTTACTTCACTTCTCTGGGTCTGAGTTTCCCTCTCTGTAAAAGAAAGATGATAAAAGAATTTGCCTCATGTGGTTGTTGTGAAGATTCAATATATTAAGCTATGTAGATTGCTTGGGGCAGTGCCTGATATGTGGTAAATGCCCGGTTAGCGTTAGCTATTAGCCCTGTGCACGTTATCTACATAAATGCGAAGAAAAAAGACAGTAAGAGTGTGCTCCAAACTGTTGATAGTGGAAACGGTTGAAGAGGGACTTCATAGTTTGCTCTATATAGATCTGGAGTGTTAGAATCTTTCACAACGAAAATACATTCAAGGATTACCAGGGTAATAGTGGGGGTTTTTTTGTTGTTTTTTTTTTGCAGTACGCAGGCCTCTCACTGTTGTGGCCTCTCCCGTTGCAGAGCACAGGCTCCGGACGCACAGGCTCAGCGGCCATGGCTCATGGGCCCAGCCGCTCCGCGGCATGTGGGATCATCCTGGACCGCGGCACGAACCTGTGTCCCCTGCATTGGCAGGCGGACTCCCAACCGCTGTGCCACCAGGGAAGCCCGGGTAATAGTTTTAATATCCGTCACCCTGAAATCCCCAGCCATGAGCTTGATTAACATTCTTCCTTTTGTGGGATGTTCTCATTCTGTGTGAGCTCGTATTCTAATTCTGTGTGGCACAGGGCAGGGCTTAGCATGATCCATCCCCCACTCTTGTATAGTTGGAGAAGGGGAAGTTGCCAGGGATTAAGCCACTTGGCCAGTTTCAACTTTTGACTAACTGGTCATCCTGGGGCCCACACCCAGAACCCTGATCACCTCCAACCCCACTCCACTTCTATCCCTACCGTGGGGTTCAGTCTTCAGCACTTTTTCCTCCTTCCTTAGGCTGTACAAATCACCCCCACTCAAAAAAGTCCTGTTCCATCCTCCTGACAACATTTGGAAGCAGATACTATTATTACCTCATTTTCCAGATGAGAAAATTGAAGAACAGAGTGGTTAAGTAGTGAGCCCTAGGTCACACAGCTAATAAATGACAGATCTGGGCTTCAAACCCATCTCTTTCTGATGTTAAGGCTTCTTTTCTTTTTTAACAGCTAGAGTAAATAAGTGTTTTAAATAAGTCAGGTATGGAAGGGGTTACAGCTGGTGCCGTCCATCCAAGAAAACCTCATAGCAGGAATGTCTTCAAGTTTCATCACTGCCAGCGTTCAGAGCTTGCCATAGCTGTATAGGGACTGCTGGCCTGGGCCCACATCTGTGGTTCCATCTGAGTCAGACAGTCCCAGCCAAGAGGGCAGAGGCAAGATGAGAATGGAGGTCCGGGCTATGTTCAGTCCCTGGCCTCATCCCCACAAAGAGCTCAGGGTGGCCAAGAACTGGAGGTTTGAGCAAGTCAGCACAAAGGGAAGCGGAAACAGTGACTCAGCTCCGGGTCACCATTCCCTGCTTCTTTGCCTAAAAGATGAGTCATCACCTTGATGCCTTTAATTTTCAGACTTCTAACTCATCCCAGCCATGCATAGGAAGCTGATGAAGGACCGCTCCCTGCCACATGGGCTGTGCCCCCAGATGGCCTTGAGTTCAAATTCAGTCTCTGTTACTTACTAGTCATGTGATTTTGACAAATCACTGAGCCTGCATTTCCCCACCTGTAAACTGGAGATGCTAATGCCTGTCTTGCTAGGTTCCTTCACCTGATCAGTATTTATTGAGCACCTACTATGTGCCAGGTGAGAGCGATATGGTAATAAACAAGACAGACAAACTTCCGGCACCTGTGAAACTTACAGCCTAGTGGGAGAAAACATGTATATGTAATGTAATGTCAGGTGGTATTAAGAAAAATTAAATGGATGAGGCAAAAGAGGGTCAAGAGGGTTGAAGGAGTACTTCTCTGGTGGTCCAGTAGTTAGGAATCCACCTTCCAATGCAGGGGATGCGGGTTGGATCCCTGGTCGGGGAACTAGGGTCCCACATGCCACGGGGCAACTAAGCCCACGTGCTGCAATTACTGAGCCCGCACGCCACAACTAGAGAGAAGTCCGTATACCGTAGTGAAGGATCCCGCATGCTGCAACGAAGATCCTACGTGTCACAACTAGGACCCGATGCAGCCAAATTGAAGAAAAAAAAAAAAAAAGAGCGTTGAAGGAAACAGTTTCCAGTGTCCAGCACGGGGCCTGCACATAGTAGAGCCTCAGTGAAGAAATATGAATTCCCTTTCTTGCAGTTTTAGGAAGGAAGGACCACATGGTTTTCAGCACTGAAGAGGCTTCCCCTCCCTGGAGGAGATGCCAGGTGACAATTCCTACAGTGTCCCAGGACTGGCTGAGGATTCCCCGCCTCGGAGCAGTGGAGGGGAAAGCTGTTCAGTGTGTGCGTGTGCGTGCGTTTAATATATTTTTTAACTGAGGTGAAGTTCATACAACATAAAGTTAACATTAACCATTTAAAAGTGAACAGTTCAGGGAATTCCCTGGCGGTCCAGTGGTTAGGAATCTGCGCTTCCATTGCAGGGGACATGGAACTTAAGATCCAGCATGCATCTCGGCCAATTAAAATGAAGAAAAAGTGAAAAATTCAGTGACTTTTTTTTAAATAGAAAGTAACTCTTTTAAAAAATATATTTATTTATTATTATTTATTTATTTATTTTGGCTTCGCTGGGTCTTAGTTGTGTCAGGCAGGCGGGATCTAGTTGCCCCCTGCATTGGGAGCGCAGAGTCTTACCCACTGGAGCACCAGGGAAGTCCCAACAATTCAGTGACTTTTTTTTTCTTAATATTTATTTTATTTATTATTTAATTAACTAATTTATTTGGTTGTGCTGGGTCTTAGTTGCGGCAGGCAGTCACCTTAGTTGCGGTTTACAGGCTCCTTAGTTGTGGCACGTGAACTCTTAGTTTCGGCATGCATGTGGGATCTAGTTCCCCCACCAGGGATCGAACCTGGGCTGCCTGCATCGGGAGCGTGGAGTCCCAACCACTGAACCACCAGAGAAGTCCCAATTCAGTGACATTTAATACATTCACAGTGTTGTACAATCATCACCTCTATCTAGTTTCAAAACATTTTCAGCACCCCAAAGAATCCCTGCACCCACTAAGCACTCACTCCTCATTCCTCTTCCTCCCAAACCCCTGAAAACCACTAGTCTGCCTTCTGTCTATAGATTTACCTCTTCCAGACATTTCATGTAAATGGAAGCAAACAATATGTGACCTTTTGTGTCTGGCTTCCTTCACTTATTGTGATGTTTTTGAGGTTCATCCACATTGTGGCATGCATCAGAATTTCATTCCTTTTAATGGCAGAATATTATTCCATCATAGGGATAGACCATATGTGTTTATCCCTTTCATCAGTTGAACTGCATCCTTATGCTTTACCCTCTAGACACATCGCATGCCCCATCCCAGTCCTGGGAGCTGATTCCAGGAAGCACCGAGAGGGAGAGAAGTGAGACAGGGAAGGGAGAAGAACCAATAAAGGGTGCGTTAATGGGCAGGGTACCATGTTGGACAACAGGACCTGTTTCCCTGGGGGTCCCCTTAGAGCCTGTGCGGGGTGCAGGTCACTGTGACTCCAATGGAGGGCGGAGAGCCTGAGGCATTATCCACCAACGTCTGTCCTTCCTGGTTGAGGGAAGCCCTCAGGACTTTAACTCCCCCCACGTTTCCAGGGTGAGCCTGTGTTGGGTTGAGATGGAGAGCGCCCTCAGGTAGAGAAGAGGAGAGGTGCAGGTTAGAGCTCAGGTGAAGCAGAGGATGTAACCAGAGTCAACAGCCTCTGGGACACTTACGTGCGTGATGCTTGATTCAGGCTGGTCAAACATGCACGTGCCTTATAAATATCAATTCATGGATTCCTCATGACAGCCCCATGAAGCAAGTGTTGCTGTCACCCCCATTTTACAGATGGAGAAACTGAGGCATGGGAGAACGGCAAACAGCTTGCACAAGACGACACAGCAAGTCCTAGCAGTGCAGGATTCAAACCCAGAAAGTCTGTGCTTGTCACGACCACTTACGACTCTTGCCCACTCTGTTTTGCTTCCTTTCGTGCCTTCCATACTTACTGAGCACCAACTCGACCTGGCTGGTCTCAGCTTGGGGATCACCTCCCCTAAGAAGCCTTCCATGACCATCCATCAAAAGTAGACCCCTCCAGGGCTTCCCTGGTGGCGCAGTGGTTGAGAGTCCGCCTGCCGATGCAGGGCACACGGGTTCGTGCCCCGGTCCGGGAAGATCCCACATGCCACGGAGCGGCTAGGCCTGTGAGCCATGGCCACTGAGCCTGCGCGTCCGGAGCCTGTGCTCCGCAACAAGAAAGGCCGCGATAGTGAGAGGCCCGCGCACCGCGATGAAGAGTGGCCCCCGCTCGCCGCAACTAGAGAAAGCCCTCGCACAGAAATGAAAACCCAACGCAGCCAAATAAATAAATAAATAAAATAATTATAAAAAAAATGTTTCTCTCAAAATACAAACTTTTCCATAATAGATGCTTTGACTCACTCACTGTCACATTCTGGAATTGTCCCTCAAATTACTTCCCTCTAATATAGTTTTTGTTTTTTTCTTTTTGGATTTAAAAAATTCTTTTTAATTGAAGTCTGATTTATTTGACATGTTTCAGGTGTACAGCAAAGTGATTCTGTTATTCACACACACACGTGTGTGTGTATATATATATTCTTTTTCAGATTCTTTTCCATTATAAATTTTTACAAGATATTGAATATAGTTCTCTGTGCAGTTTTGGGTTATTTTTAGAGGTCAATTCTGATCCCCTTACAAACTCTGCTCCTGGCTCATTTGTTGATTGAATCAGTATTTACTGCACCCCCTACCAGGAGCAGGGCTCTGTGACCACACCGGGGAAGATGGGGAAGGAAACTGAGTTCCCACCCTGAAAAAAAACACTGAGTATTTCTGGCAGTGTGAGGAGGGTTTGCAGCATTTAACTTACTTCTTTATCTTCCTCTTGACCTCTATCATAGCCAACATTTCCCGAGGTCTTACTCTCTGTGAAGCATGGCATTGGCATTGCTACTTTCATCCTCAAAACAGACCTCTGAGCAAAATACTATTATTAGTGCTATTTTTATCATCCCCATTTTGCAGATGAGGAAACTGAGGCCCAGGGCTTAAGTGATTTGTCCTAAATCACGCTGCTGGTGGGTAAATAATGGTAGCAGGATCTGAACCCAGAGAGTTGATATCAGAACCTACTCTCTTACCCACTATAGGAGACTTGCTATACTGGAATTTTTGATTGTCCAGAAAAACCCCCAAGTTCTCTGTCATTGCATGTCCTTCTATATATTCACTCAGTAAACATTTGCCAGGGACTCTCTGTCTGTTGGCAAGGCCCCAGTGAGGCCATGAGCAGGGTATGGAGATGAACCAGAGTAAACTCTTGCCATAGAATTTGGGTAGTTTGGGGGAAGGACCAGGATTTTGGAGCCAGATCCTGGACTCAAATCTTGGCTTGGTCAGTAATTAAGGTTGCCAGATTTAGCAAATAAAAACATAGGTCACCCAGTTAAATTTAAATTTCAGATAAACAGTGAATAATTTTTTAGTATCACTATGTTCCATGCCAGATTTTGTTGTATTTTATCTGGCAACCTTACAGGTAATTGCTTTGTGACCATGAGTACTCACTCAATCTGTCTGATCTCAGATTTCCTGTGTTCAAAATGAGGATAATGATCCCCATTTCACAAGGTTGCTTGGAGGAGTGAAAGAGCACCTTTATGTAAAGTACTCGGAATGCTTCAGCTTTTCATAACTGGTCCATTTCCACAGACAGCCCACTCCAAACTGCTCCATGCAGTAGCTGGGGTTGAGGGACTTTTAAAATCAGCTCAGGCCACAGCCTACTGAAGACCCTTTGAGGTTCCCACAGCTCCTAGACTAAAGCCCACAGGCGTCTGGATGTTTTCTAAAGTCCCGCAGGCTGTAGATGGTGTCCAGGACAGAGACCCTTCTCAGGAACCCAGCCCAGGGGCTAACCCCATCCATATTGTTTTTCTCGCAACCCAAATTCTCTCCCCAAAGTCAAGTGCCTGGGACGGTAAGTTCTCAACATGAAGGAGGTGGGAAAATCCACGGGGGATTTAGGGTGTGAGATGTTGTAATAATCCATTGTGATCCCACCAGATATATTTTGAATCCAAACGCCTCTCTCCAGCCTCTTTTCTCCTCTCTATCACGACTGCCCTATCCAGGCACCACCACCCCTTGCCTGGATTATTTATTTATTTGTTTATTTATTTTTGGCTGTATTGGGTCTTCATTGCTGTGCACGGGTTTTTCTCTAGTTGCAAGAGAGCGCGGCTTACTCTTCATTGGGGTGCAAGGACCTCTCATTGTGGTGGCTTCTCTTGTTGCAGAGCACAGGCTCTAGGCACATGGGCTTCAGTAGTTGTGGCATGCGGGCTCAGTAGTTGTGGCTCGTGAGTTTTAGAGCGCAGGCTCAGTAGTTGTGGCGCACAGGCTTAGTTGCTCCGAGGCATGTGGGATCTTCCCGGCCCAGGGCTCAAACCCATGTGCCCTGCATTGGCAGGTGGATTCTTAACCGCTGAGCCACTAGGGAAGCCCTGCCTGCATAATTTAAATAAACTTCTTTTTTCAAATTTAATTGATTTTAATTAAAAAAAAATTTTTTTTGGCTGCACCGGGCAGCATGTGGGATCTTAGTTCTCCAACTTGGATCAAACCCGTGCCCACTGCAGTGGAAGCGCCCAGTCTTAACCACTGGACCGCCAGGGAAGTCTCTCTTTTTATTTTAAATTACATAATTTATTTTTTTATTTTTTGGTTAAAAAATTTTTAAATTTTATATTGGAGTATAGTTGATTAACGGTGTTGCGTTAGTTTCAGGTGTATCAATAAACTGCTGGCTGGTCTCCCAGCTTCCGCATTAAAACTCACAACAGCAAAATTTTTATTATGGAAACATTTCAAAAAATAGACAAAAGTAGAGAGAAGAAAATAATGAACATAATTTCAACAACAATCAACTAATCAGCTTATGGCCAATCCAGTTTTACCCACTCCTGGGACCCCTGGGAGTTTTAATTCTTCCACTCCAGGATTTCTTTTCTTTTTTTTTTTTTTAAGAATTTCAGCCTCAAGGACAGGATAATCTGACTTTTCATCAATTCCCCTGCAAACGTATTGTTTGTTACGGCATAAACTTTATTCCAAAATTTCATCAGGGATTTGCTTTTGAATCCAAAGTTTTGACACTCAAAACGAAAGTTTAGAGACTTTTAAAAAAATAAAAAGCCTCTCTTTTACAAATCCTGCAAATCAAAAGCCTTGGCTTTCAAGATTATCGTCTCTGCCATGAATTTCAAAAGGCTGCTTAGGAACTCATAAAAGCCAAGACTTTGGCACTTCATTTTTTTGAATTGGTTTGGGTCAAGCTTCTCCAAGGGGTGTATCCAGAATGATTCAGGCCTCAGCCTCAATACTTGGTTTTGTGGAGAGAGAGGTCACAGGATTTCTCTTAAAAAGGGAACAAACAGCATTGCTGCATGTGCAGAAAATGTTACCCAGGACTATTTTTATTGTTGTTCAAATAATAATTTTAATGAATTTAAGTGATTTCTCAGAATGTTCACAGATGTGAAGTCCACAACCCTGTTTTTCCATAGACTTTTAAGCTCTTTGAGTACAATTTCTCCTAATATAAATTTTTATAAGACCCTAACTTCCAAGTTTGAGGGGGTTATTTTCTATTTAATATTTCAATATGCTGGGTGTTTCTGCAAGAGTAGCTTGCTTCTCAGGGCTGTGCACCAGTGAACCCTTGCAAACCAGTGTCCTGGATGTCACCTAGAGTCTCATGTCATTTGAAAATTCTGCTTAGCTTTGCATCATCTGATTTCCTTGGTCATAAGCATTGGCATTAATGTTGAAGCTAGCCACCTGTTTTTTAAAAAAAAAAAGTAAGATTTTTATTTTTAGGCAAATCCACTGAAATCTCCCAATATTTTTCAAACCAAAAATCACTAGAATCAGGACTTACCCTCAGGCCCGGACATGATACAGACAAACCGAAGGGGAAGGAAGGATGGTTAGTGGTGAGAACCACTTACTGAGAATAGAATCGCTGGTGTTTATCCTTAGCTCAGCCAACAGCTTCCCTGGTGACCTGATGTGCCAACGCTGGGTTCAGTTACCAAATGGGCAGTTTTCCTGATGACAAAATCAGAATATACTGAGTCCTCAAAGCCAGAGGCAAGAACCCTTCTGTTTTTTCTAAAGTGGCCCAAATTATCACCACTGGGTATGACTTGATGGTTTTTTTTTTAATAAACTTTTAAAGTTACAACTTTTCTAGATTTACAGTAAAGTTGCAAAGATAGTAGAGATTTCCCATATAACCCACACCCACTTTCCTCTATGATTTTAAACGTCTTACATTATTCCCATATATATGCTACAGTTAATGAACCAATATTGATACATTTTTACTGAAGTCTATACTGTGTTCAGATTTCCTTAGTTTTTACCAAATGCACTTTTTCTGGTCCAGAATCCCATACAGGACACACATAATTACATGGAGGCATCATGGCTCCCTAGATGCCTCTTGGTTGTGACAGTTTCTCAGACTTTCTTGGTTTTTTGTTTTTTCCATTTGAGAGGTAATTCATATACTACAATATCCATTCTTTCAAAGTGTACACTTCAGTGGGTTTTAGTATCTTCAAAAATTGTGCAGTCATCACTACTAGTCCCTGAACATTTTCTTCACCTCTGTAAGAAAACACACACCCACATAGCACTCACTCCGCATGGCCCCAGCCCCCAGCTCCCAGCAACCACTAATCTACTTTCTGTCTCTACAGATTTGCCTATTCTGGAAATTTCATATAAGTGGAATCATACAACAGGTGGCCTTTTGTGTCTGGCTTCTTTCTCTAAGAATGATGTCTTCAAGGTTCATCTGTGTTGTAGCAGATATCAACCCTTTGTTCCTTTTTCATGACTGAATAATATTCCACTGAAGGGATATAGCACATTTTGGCGATCCAAAATGTGGATTCATCAATGATGGACATACTCACTTTTGGCTGCTATGACTTCCCTTAATAACTTTAAGGAGTACTGCTTAGGTATTTTGTAGAATGTCCTTCACATGTCTCGCATGATGATGCTACTGTTATGGGTTCTGGGGAGGAAAACCATAGCGGTAAAGTATCTTCTCATTGCCCGCATCGAAGGTGTATCCTACCAGTATGATTTCTCACTCTTGATGTGAACTTTGATCACCCGGCAGAGATGGTGTCTGTCAGATTTCCACACTGTAATGTGCCCTAATTTTAATAGACTGTTGCATCAATTTCCTCTTTGGCTGTGTGGTTGTAATTCTGACATTAATTTTTGCTGCATAGATCTATTCAAAGGAAGGCTGGTTTTAACTTATTTGATTTGCATTTATGCTTTAAAGAGAGACCTTTTATTTTTTTCAGATAGAATACATTTAATTACATTAAAATATCACACCGAAGTGATTTGTAGAGATTTTTAAGCAAATATTTAATATGCGGTGTTGGTGGGGATGTAGAGAAACAGACATTTCATAGGCCGTCTGGAGTTAGGGTCAAGATGGGGAGGAAGTTTGACATTTCGCACCCAAAGTCTTAAAATGTGCCACTTGAATCCATCAGTTGTTCTATGTTTAGAAATTTATATGAAGAAAATAAATACATATGCCAAGATTTGACCAAAACAAACAAACAAACAAACAAAAAACCTCAATCCAACTCAGTACGGTATATTAGTAGGAACCAAAAATCGAAAATAAACTAAGTGCCCCAAATAGAAAATTAGCTTTAAAATCGATGACATAACCCCACAATCCAATGCCAACCAACCATTTAAAAGGATGTAAAAGTGTGAGTAGCTAATCACAATTTATGGCAGGGAAAAGAAGATGAAAAACAGCACTGATAGTAAAATTCTAATTTTGTAAAACAAATGTATATATGTATATGCAGAGAAAAAATAATGGAAGGATACGTATGAAAATATTACATTTGTTTTTTGAGTTGTGGGCCAAGAGTTTGGTTTCTTTCCATTTATTTGTATTTTTACATTTCCTTACAATGACTATGTTTGATTTTGTGATAAGAAACAATTAGTTTTAATTTTTTTTGTTGTTTTTTTTTGCGGCACGCGGGCCTCTCACTGTTGTGGCCTCTCCCGTTGCGGAGCACAGGTTCCAGATGCGCAGGCTCAGCGGCCATGGCTCACGGGCCCAGCCGCTCCGCGGCATGTGGGATCTTCCTGGACCGGGGCACGAACGCGTGTCCCCTGCATCAGCAGGCGGATTCTCAACCACTGCGCCACCGAGGAAGCCCTAGTTTTAAGTTTTAAAGTTATTTTTGATCTACTACATTGAATAATGTGATTTCTATGTATTTAGCCATCAAAGTGCACTTTAGAAAGGAACGTGACAAATAATTATATCACATCACACTAGGCCAATCCCAGCTCTATTGCTTTTTCCTTTTTTCCACACCCTGAGGCATGCAGGATCTTAGTTCTTAGCTCCATGACTGGGGACCAGGGATCAAAACCCCACCCCCCGGCCTCCACCCAGTGGAAGTGCGGCGTCTTAACCACTGGACCGACAGGGCAGTCCCTACTGCTTATTTTCTGTATCAGTCAAGGTCCCTGCACCAGAGAGGTGGCCGCTCAAATTGGGTGAGTTGAGGAGAGAGCAGTACAGGGGATCATGTTGTACTTGGAGGCCAATGACAGCTGAGTTACCTCTCCTGTGCTGGAAAGGCAAGGAGAGGGAGTGGTCACCAGTAGTCAGAATGGGTAGCCTGCTGCCACCCCACCCGTAAGGAGCTGGGGGAATAAGTACCCTGACTCATGTCCCTCCCTCTGCTCTCTTTTTGGGCTCCCATCATCTAGACTACTGGAGATGAGAGGGCATATCCCAGTTTGTGGACATGGGGTACACTGGTCAGCCTTCCAGTGCTGGTAGCCGAGAGAAGAATGGGCAGAGTGGACCTGGAAGGGTGGCCAGAGGACAGCCAGCCAAGGGCCATGGGAGCTTGTTTAAGTTGTTTAACCTCTATAGCATAATAAGAAATATATTTGGTCTTCATCCCTGCTTCCTGGCACAGATCTAAAACCCTCCGAATTTCCTGAGTGACAGGGGTGGCTTCTGTTATTCACAAGAAGCCCCTTTCAATCACACCTGAGTTTAGGCTAATGAGGCGGCTTAGGGTGGGGCCCCTAGACAGCCTCAGGATGGGGCTGCTCACCAGAAAGACCAAGTGGCGGGAGGGTTAGAACTCTTAGCACCCAACCGTCGACCTCCAGGAAGGGGTGGAGGGGAGCTGGGGATTTCAGCTCTATCAAAAGTCTTGAACAGCACCCTCTTTCTCTCTCTCCCTCGGTTGAAAGAAACCAGCTGCCAGGTCTCGAGTTGCCCCACGGGGAGTTAATTAATATAATTATCACCCAAACTGTTTCCTTTCCCAAAGGAGATTACAATGGGATCCCCGCTGTAAGCCCCCCTTTCCACGTCCCCCAGCAACCTTTGATCTGTTTTCTGTGACTATAGATTAGCTTGCATTTTTTCAAAATTGTATGTAAAGGAAATGAATCATAAAGCACGTACTCTTTTTTGTCTGGCTTCTTCCACTCAACACAATTATCTTGAGATTCATCCGCGTCGTATTAGGTACCAATAGTCCATCCTTCGTATCGCTGTGGATCGCCGGGTCCACTGTAAGGACGTACAATAGCCCCTGTATCTTTCACCTGTTGATGGACATTCAGGTTGCCTTCAATTTGGGGCTGTTACAAATAGAGCTGGTATAAACATTTGTGTATAAATGTGCACGTAGGCTTTCTTTTCTCTCTGATAAGTATCTAGGAGTGGCTAGGTCTTATCATAAGTGTATGTTGAATTTTATTTTTTATAAATTTATTTACTTATTTATAATTTTTGGCTGTGTTGGGTCTTCGGTTGCTGTGCGTGAGCTTTCTCCAGTTGCGTAGAGCGGGGGCTACTCTGCTTTGCGGTGCGCGGGCTTCTCATTGCGGTGGATTCTCTTGTTGCGGAGCACGGGCTCTAGGCGTGCGGTCTTCAGTAGTTTGCGGCTCGTGGGCTTGTAGCTGTGACTCTCAGTCTCCAGAGCGCAGGCTCAGTAGTTGTGGAGCACGGGCTTAGTTGCTCCGCGGCATGTGGGGATCTTCCCGGACCAGGGCTCGAACCCGTGTCCCCTGCATTGGCAGGAGGACTCTTAACCACTGCGCCACCAGGGAATTCCCCCGCATATGTTGAATTTTAAAAGAAACTCTTGAATTATTTTTCAAAGTGATTACACCAGTTTACATTCCCACGAGCACTCTAACAGGATGCTTAACGATCACTGCACTAACTCACTAAATGCCAGAGGTCCCTCTCACTGTGATAACCCAGCCCACAGCCCCCTTTACAAACGCCCCCGGGGATGGGGCAGTGCTGTCACTATTGAGACCCACTGGACCAGAGGATCTCTGGTTCCAGCGCTAGGCAAGGATCTGCCCCCATTTAGGAAAACCTATGAACCCCCATATTTCTGAACTGAATTCATGGTAGCCTGAGGTCCAAGATGATCACAAGAGCAAGAGGTAACTGCTAGTAGCACATCTTGGCTTGGCCTTGCATTCTGTGGTTCTTCAGTATCTGAAAAGACCAAAATGGTCTTTATTTAAAGAACTAAGGTTTACATGCAGTGGCAAAACGCAAGTGGTGGTTAGAGCCTAGAGTCAGCTGACCCATTTGCTTTCTATTCTTAATTTTGTCTTTGGCCCTGGAGCCTCCTAGAGCCTCCCTGGGGAAAAAATAAGAGGTGTTTGGTAATCTTGCGCTGAAAGCGGGTACTTAAGTCAAAAGTACACCTGAACTCAGCTAATTTGCACTAATCGCCTATGCCAGCCGCGGATCAGCCAGAGAGGAAAACGTCCTCACGATGCAACCACAAACACGCATTGTGGGAGCTTCCCACATCAAACACTATTTTGATTTCTAAAACCTTCATCCCCTGCCCCCTACTAAACTGGAGAGTGCATCAGAATCCCCTAAGGGCTTGTTAAGACCCAGAGCGCCTGGTCCGACCCCTAGCGATTCTGATTTCTTATATCTGATTTCTTCTATCTGGAGAGGTACCTGAGAATTTTCGTTTCTAACAAGTTCCCACGTGGTGCTGATGATGCTGGGCCAAGGGTTACACTCTGAGACTCATCTGCCGATTGGAACCTTTTCTTTGACAATGGGAAGTTCAACCATGGCAGTGATTTTTCAACTGATGTGATTTTTTCCCCCCAGCGGACAAAATCCGGAGACATTTTTGGTTGTCATAACTGGTCCTGGCCATTAGTGAGTAGAAGTCAGGGATGCTGTTCAATATCCTATGATGCATAGGACAGCTATGATTATTAGAAATTAATTAGAAATAATTATTTGACCCAAAATGTCAGTAGTGCCAGTGTTGACAAACCCAGCACTATAGGAGAATGCTTAAATAAATTAGAAGATTCCCACAAGGAATAAATATTATGCAGCCATTAAGAAGAATGCTCCTGGTACAACAATAGTCAATATTCTGTAAATGAAAGTAACCTTTTAAAATTGTATAAAATATTAAAAAATTAAAAAAAAAGAAGAATGCTCCTTATACTATATATAAAAGAGATAAACAACAAGGACCTACTGTATAGCACAAGGAACTATATTCAATATCTTGTAATAACCTATAATGGAAAAGAATCTGGAAAAGAATATATATATTCTTTTTCAGATATATATATATTTACATATATCTGAAATATCTGAATCACTTTGCTGTATATCCGAAGGTAAACACAACATTGTAAATGAGAAAAAAAAAGAATGGTCCTTAGACCTTTTTATAACTTGGGGAGTTGTTCATGATATGATGTGCGGGGAAAAAAAAAGGATAAAAGAAGTATATTCAACATATCAGATGTTTCATTTAATTTTCTTTGTACTTTACCACTACCTAGAATTATCTGGTTTGTTTATATGTATACTTATATATCGTCTGTCTCCATTTACTAGGTTGTAAGCTCCTGGTATTCTTTGGTTTTTTTTTTTTTTTTTTTTTTTTTTTTTGCGGTACGCGGGCCTCTCACTGCTGTGGCCTCTCCCGTTGCGGAGTACAGGCTCCGGACGCGCAGGCTCAGCGGCCATGGTTCACGGGCCCAGCCGCTCCGTGGCATGTGGGATGTGGGATCTTCCCAGACCAGGGCACGAACCCGCGTCCCCTGCATCGGCAGGCGGACTCTCAACCACTGCGCCACCAGGGAAGCCCCGCTCCTGGTATTCTTTATAAGAGCATTAAATAGTTGCTGAGCATGTGAATAGGTAAATGTAAGTAAAATCAGTGGTGTGCTGGTAAATGTTTAACAACCAACTCTCAGGAAAGAAAATCTCTGATTTGTCACATGTGCCAGTTTCCATGGTGGCTGATTTCAAGCTACCTCCAGCTTAAGAAGAGATGAATTAGAGGGCTAGCTCCTGGGCTAGTTGATGTCCTCCAAGGATGAGTAGAATAACCTGGCTATTAATATGATCCAGCTCCCAATTTCTGGTCTCAAGCCAGCGTCCAGATTCCTGCTTCAGAGCATCAGTTGAAGAAATGTTATGTTAATCGTGGCAGGAGTCTGGGGAATGATGCATAGAAACATTCTGGGTATTGGGGACCCATAAAGTGTAGGTGTTCAGGCGGTGAGCTGCATGAAGGTGGCACGTCTGGGGCGTGTGCCATTTACATCACAGACACACGTGAGCTTGTATGAAAGAACGCAGGCAGGCTCAGAGATTCTTGTCTTCTGAGTCCTGAGGCAGGGGGTATACCCTCCTTCATAAACCCCATGGACTGCTGGCCATGTACACATTCTGGAGAGCACACAGACACACGTGGTCCTGTTATATATACACGTACGTGGCTGGGCATCCCCTAAGCTCCACCTTTCTCAGAGGCCCAATTCTGCTCCCTCAACCCTGACTCTGAAGCTGACATGATTGTTCCACCTGGGGGAGAGGGCAGTGGGGTATCACCATTGCTGGTGATACTATATGTCCTGGGACGCCTTCAAGTGGGTAAAAGTATTTGACCCTCAGCCAGGGCTGTTGTACACCTGGCTACAGGAATGTACTTAAAACTGTTTAAAAAAATCATTTGAGGACTTCCCTGGTGGCACAGTGGTTGAGGGTCCACCTGACAATGCAGGGGACATGGTTTCACTCCCTGGTCCAGGAAGATCCCACGTGCCGTGGAGCAACTAAGCCCGTGTGCCACAGCTACTGAGCCCGCGAGCCACAACTACTGAAGCCCGCATGCCTAGAGCCCATGCTCTGCAACAAGAGAAGCCACCACAATGAGAAGCCCATGCACCGCAACAAAGAGTAATCCCCACTCACCGCAACTAGAGAAAGCCCACGTGCAAGACACCCAATGCAGCCAAAAATAAAATAAATAAATTTTAAAAAATCCTTTGAGGGGCTTCCCTGGTGGCGAAGTGGTTGAGAGTCCACCTGCCGATGCAGGGGACATGGGTTCGTACCCCGGTTCGGGATATCCTCCTTTCTGTTCCACCATCCTTGGCATATAGCTTCCTTCCTTAAGGTTACCTCATGGTCAAAGATGGCTGCTGCAGCCCTTGCAATCTTGTTTGTGCTCTAGGTAGAAGGAAGAAGGAAGTAGCAAGTGGGCAAGTTAAGTCAGTTCCCTCTAAGTAGCTTTCCTGGAAGCCCCACCCAATGACTTCCTCTTATTATTTCATCATCCTCCCTTAATTTCAAGGGATGCTGGGAAATGTAGTTCTTAAGACGGACACATTAAGTTCCTAAAGCTGCCAACCTCCTTCTCTTCAAGGCCAGCTGGGCACGTTTGGTTTCCCACAGGTACGATCATTTGGTTGCCATCTTTGTTCCTTCCATTGGCCTGGAGGACATGATAGCCCTTGCTAAATTCACCCAGAAAAGCTTAAATGATGGCCAACAAAGCCCATTCTTCCTGAACACTGGAATGTCTCTAATAAAAAAAGCTCTCCTCCAAAATAAAATGGCCTTGGACATTATAATGCCTCAAAAGGAGCCATCTGAACCATTATCCCAATAAAATGTTGTGTTTTCATACCTGAAAAAAAGAAAAAGGGCACATTGCCCACTTGAATAAAATGTAGGCTCTGTTAGCAAAGAACAACTGTGGACTGATAATTGGGAAGGGAGCTAGCAGACTCTGTTATATATATTATCCCATTCCGTGCTCAGTTTTGAGAGATCCTTAGGAAAATCCACCATTTCCCCCATGAGGTCTGAGATTCTGTGACACGTCTGGGTAAAAGATTTTTTGTCTCATAGATAACAGACTAGCAGCACTATTTTCTATTGTTTGTTAAGGCGGGTAGAATTTACTTGCCCTAGGTTAGCTGTATTTCATAACAAGGGGAGGAGAACATATAAGGCTTCCAATTTCTGTTAAAATTTTCTTTCTTTAAAACTTATCTTTGTTTTCAATCTGTGTTACTGTTTAAAACAAGAGTTTACCTTCAGTTTACCAAAAGAGGTAAGTGGGTTGTAACTGGACCCAATCATGAGCATGCCATTTATGCTCTCAGAAAGGCATCAAAAAGGGGAATCAGAACACACCTCTTCCACCTTCCTTCCCTACTTGCTGGAACACTCACCTCCTGTTTCTGTACAAGATGACTTTGGAAGGTGAGTTGTGGGCCTTCTGGGTCACCCTTGGAGTCTAGGATTTTTTGAACAATCAGAGAATCCCACCTTCATTAGAGAGCTGAATGCAGCCTGGGTGAAATCTAGATCTGGTGGTTTTAAAACATGTTCTCCATGGGACTTCCCTGGTGGTCCAGTGGTTAAGACTTCGCCTTCCAATGCAGGGGGTGCAGGTTCAATCCCTAGTCGGGGAGCTAAGATCCCACATGCCTTGTGGCCAAAAAACCAAAACATAAAACAGAAGAATATTGTAACAAATTCTATAAAGACTTTAAGAATGGTCCACATCAAATAAATCTTAAAAAAAAATAAAATAAAACATGTCCTCCAAATCTATGAC
Organism: Phocoena phocoena; assembly: GCF_963924675.1. NCBI lineage: Eukaryota > Metazoa > Chordata > Mammalia > Artiodactyla > Phocoenidae > Phocoena > Phocoena phocoena. The sequence continues at coordinate 30,724,923 of NC_089233.1, read as the reverse complement.
ACTCCTCTCCTCAGTAGATGGGGTCTAATTCCCCCCTCTCCTTGAATGTGGCCCAGACAGTGTGTTGCGTCTAAGGCATAGAATGTGGCAGAATGATGCCGTGGGACTTTTGAGGCTAGGTCATGAAAAGGGTAACTTCTGCCTGGTATTCTCAGCTCACTCACTTTTGGGGAAGCCATGTCTTGAGGACACTCAAGCAGCCTGTGGAGAGCCTGAGGCTCCTCATCTGTTCATTTCACCATCCTGGTTCATTGAAAGATCAGACTGTGGACTGGGAATATGTGTCTTCTCAGTGAGATGTTTGGATTCCTTCTTCTCCAAGAGATCTTCTCACTAAGTCATGCCCCTCCTGCTGTCTTTGCTTCAGCAAAGGATGGTGATTCTGGAGACAGGCTGCCTGAGTTTCAATCCTGGTTCTACTGCCTACAAGCCGAGTGGTTTTTTTGCTTTTTAAAAATTTATTTATTTTTGGCTGTGTTGGATCTTTGTTGCTGCGCGTGGGCTTTCACCAGTTGCGGCGAGTCGGGCTACTCTTCGTTGCAGTGGCAGGCTTCTCTTTGTGGTGGCTTCTCCTGTTGTGGAGCACGGGCTCTAGGCACGTGGGCTTCAGTAGTTGTGGCGCACGGGCTTAGTTTCTCCGTGGCATGTGGGATCTTCCCAGACCAGGGCTTGAACCCTGTCTCCTGTATTGGCAGGCAGATTCTTAACCACTGCACCACCAGGGATGTCCGAGCTGGGTGGTTTTATATGAGTTATTTAACCTCTGTAAGCCTCAGTCTCCTCATCTGTAAAAGGAGACAATCGATGGATATACATCAGGGTTTCTCAACCTCAGCATTACTGACATTTGGGCCAGATAATTCTTTGTTGTGGGGCTATCCTGTACATTGTAGGATGTTTAGCAGCATCCCTGGTCTCTACCCACTAGCTGCCAGTAACAATGTCTCCCCTATCCCAGTTACAACAACCAAAATGTTTCTAGACATTAGCAAGTGTCCCGTGAGGGGGCAATATCACCCCCAGTTGAGAACTGCTGACCTAAGTCATTTATTTCTGTGCATGGTGCCTAGTCAGCCCTCGAGAAATGATCATCATGATTATTTTTCTCTCTTCTGATTGCAACAATATTAGATTTCAGCAACGTTTTTGCTAGGTGTTTTTTTTTTAAGATGCTGTTTGCATTTTTGTGACAAAATTATTTTTTAAATTGTATGCAAGATGACTAATTTCATGTGATGTGAATTTTAACTCACTTTATTTTTTATTTATTTACTGTTTAAAATTTTTTATTTATTTATTTTTTTGGCTGTGCCAAGTGGGATCTTAGTTCCCCGACCAGGGATCGAACCCATGCCTCCTGCAGTGGAAGCAAGGAGTCTTAGCCACTGGACCACCAGGGAAGTCCCTGTATGCTGTTAAATGTTAAATAAAAGATGTTTTATTTTATCTTGTTATTAGTATTGCCTTTTGAATATGATTTGACTTTTCTTTTTTTTCTTTGACTTTTTTTATGTCTTTTGTCTCATGTCCTCGAGTCTAACTTTGACCTTTCTAGCAGTAATTAATCCATGAGACCACTTTTGCTGCCCACTGTGATGAATGCATGCATTATGTATCGTGAGAAGCTATTGGTATCCTTTATTGTCTTGACATTTCTGCTCGGTAGACAAATAGGTGAGGAAGGGCTTCCCTGGTGGCGCAGTGGTTGAGAGTCCGCCTGCCGATGCAGGAGATACGGGTTCGTGCCCCGGTTTGGGAAAATCCCACATGCCGCGGAGTGGCTGGGCCCGTGAGCCATGGCTGCTGAGCCTGCGCGTCTAGAGCCTGTGCTCCGTAACGGGAGAGGCCACAACAGTGAGAGGTCCGTGTACCACAATAAAAAAAAAAAAAAAAGGTTAGGAAAAAGATGGGCTGCCATTGTGGGTTTTTTTTTGTTGTTGTTGTTGCCATTGTGGTTTTAATTCAATCACATTAACAATCTTGGAGTGGGGAAGGCCTTTTTAAGCTTGATGCAAAACTCAGAAGCTTTATTTATTAAAAAAAATTTTTTTTTGGCCACACCTTGAGGCTTGCAGGATCTTAGTTACCCGACCAGGGATTGAACCCGAGCCCTCAGCAGTGAAAGCTGTCCTAACCACTGGACCGCCAGGGAATTCCTTCTGGTTACTTTAAATGGATTGAAGTTTCCAGATCTTAGCTGAAAGGTCTTATATTCACTGTGGCTCATACAGCCTCCCAATTCCAAGGCTGGAGGCTAACCCAGAAGCATTTTCCCAGGCCCCTTGAGTGCTAGTCTTTGTTGAATGATTTTGTGTGCTGGGATTGTAGGAGTTTGTTCTCTCCTCACTTATCATTTTTTTTTTTTTTTTAATTAATTCATTTATTTATTTATATTTTTGGCTGTGTAGGGTCTTCGTTTCTGTGCGAGGGCTTTTTCTAGTTGCGGCGAGCGGGGGCCACTCTTCATCGCCGTGCACGGGCCTCTCACTGTCGTGGCCTCTCTTGTTGCGGAGCACAGGCTCCAGACACACAGGCTCAGTAGTTGTGGCTCACGGGCCCAGTCGCTCCGTGGCATGTGGGATCTTCCCAGACCAGGGCTCGAACCCGTGTCCCCTGCATTGGCAGGCAGATTCTCAACCACTGCGCCACCAGGGAAGCCCCTCACTTATCATTTAATCCTGAGACTTTTAACCCCTTTTTTAACCCTATGACTTTCTAACATCATCTCCATTTATTATGCTCAGAGAGACTTAGTAATTAGCCCAAGGACACTCAGCTAGGAAGTGCCTGTACAATTATTTAGAAAGCCAGATGAGATGGCACCATCTCACCATCATCAGAAAGAGAATGTAGTTCAAGTCAAACCAGATCATTCCTGGTTCCTGGAGCCCTTTCTACTTCTGTGCCTTTGAATCTATGAGTCCCTCAACTCTGAGGGGCCTCTCCCTTCAGGGAGCCTTGCCTGTGCTTCATGGCTTAGCTACAACGCTTCCTCCCCCAGGAAGCCCTCCCTGATTCTCATCACTGGGAAATAGCATTTGGCACATGCTCATGCTGCTTTTCACAGTGGCCACTTGTGAGACTCACCCCACAGCTTTTGCAGGTTGGCTATGAGCACCCACCGGGTGTTGATGTGTAATAATGTTGCTTAGGTTTTAAAAAAGGCAGTTTAGAATGAAAAAAAAAAAACTCATTTGCCAGTAGCCTGGTCTCCAGTCATTTTGTGTGTATGTGTGTGTGTGTTTGTGTGGGACAGAGAAAAAGAGAGAGAAATTCACCTAAGACCTTGGTAGCTCCCAGAAGAATCTCACTTATCACAGAAAACGTTACAATGCATTCAGATGATGATGATAACGATAATTATTTGCTGTAAAAATAACTGAAGATTTTTCCTATTGTATTGAAAAAACATTTTCATATTATAGAATCAATAAATTGTTTTTGTAGTGCCTGTACAAAACAGACCCTAGGCTGTGTTCCTCTAATACTGAGTGGACAAGTGCCCTGCCTGCTGCTCCCTCCCATTCTGGTCGACCTAAAGAATTTGGGATTCCTTTACAAGCCTTACCTTTGCCTGGCAGGTCCTTCCTGCCATGGCTTCCATCCCCCTTTCTTTCTAAACCTTATCTTTTTAAGATTCAACCAGGAACAAGACTGCCAAGCTCCCTGCCCTCTAAGAACTTACTTTTTGGTGAAAGGAGACACATAAGTAATCATTTCAGATACTGATACAGGCTATGAAAAAACAAAACCAGGCAATAGGAGAGTGTGGAGGGTGGTGCTTTAACGAGGCTGGTCTGACAAAGGCTCTCTGCTCGCGGGCCATTTGAGAGGAACCTTGAGGAATGACGACGAGAAGGAAAAGATTCCAGAGAGGGAACTGCGAGGGCAAAGGCAGTTTCCGAGGAAACAGAAAGAAGGCCAGTGCGGCTGGGCAGCCCAAGCCAAGAAGAGACTGGCGTTGAGATGAACACAGAGGAGGCGGGGCCAGGTCCTGCAGGGACTTGTAGCCCACAGAGAGGAGGTCAGATTTTATTCCCAAGGTGATGGCTTTACAGCCAAATAGCTTTGTAGAAGGGTTTTCTTGCAGCTCGTGGGACTTCTCCAAGCCCCAGTGGCTCATGCCTCCGCCGCCAAACTGTGAGGGCCAGTTTTGCCTCTGTGCGGTCATCGTCCCTTTAAGTGGCGGCTTACTCCTCAGACCCTGAGCCCCTGGGGACGCCCCCCGGCTGGGTGACCGCTGCGCGCAGCCCCGCGGCTGGCCCACAGCAGTCGCGCAGCCCAGGTCGGCGGAGGCTGACCGGGCGATTGCGCACGGAGGCCGAACAAGAAGTCGGCGCAGAACTTTCCCCCTGGAAGCGGGGCCTCCCACTCGGCGCGGCTACGCGGATTCCGGTAGTAGGAGGGGGGGGGGGGCGGGGGCTGGCACGTGAGGCAGGCGGCCGCACGTGGCCCAGGAGTGTGCTTTTTTCGGGACAGGTGCGGGGGCCGCCAAGTTCGCGAAGGCGCAGACGCAGCCGGGCCTCGGCACCCCGTCTCCCACTCAGGTTTATTTTCAGATTCGCGGCCGCTGAGGTCTGGTCAAGGGAAGGTGTCCTCGGAGGGCGCCAGGGCGTCTTAGTGGGGCGGGCCAGAGGGTCCCCCACGCGCAACGCGCAGCGAGCCGCGTGCCTGCTGTCTGCCCAGCAGGCTGGTGGGAGCCCGCGAGCCTCGCATCTCGGAAATTTTTCTTTGGGCTCTGAGGCTCAACTTGCCCATCTAAGAAATGGGTCTGAAGTAAACAGCTGGCGAAGCACTTTGCCAACTTGGATTCAAGTTGGGCGTTTAATTCACTTTCTTCGATTCCCTCCTCCCTTTGGAAGCCCAAGGGGCTGGAGTAGCGGGATGCCACCCACCACACCCTTCCGTCCCCGCAGAGTGGTCACGGGAGTTGATTTTGCGTCCCCTACGGCCTGGAGGAACCGGCTCAGCCCTCCTGTGGGATGTGGGCGCAGAGCTCCGGGTCACGTGACTCCTGCCCACTGCCTCTGGCCAGCGAGCAAGTGCGCATGCGCAATTCATTTTCCCTCTCTCCCCCCTCTCCCCTCCCCCTCCCTGTCTTTCCTCTCTCTCTCTCCCTCCCCTCTCTCTCTTTCCCTCCCCCTCCCTTACTCTCTCGCTCTTTACCTCTCCCTCTCTCCGTCCCCCTCTCTCCCCCCTTTCTCTCCCTCTCTTCCTCTCTCTCTCCCTCCCCCTCTTTCTCTCCCTCCCTTCCTCTCTCCCTCCGTTCCTCTCCCTCCCTCCCCCTCTTTCTCTCCTTCCCTCCGTCTTTCTCTCCCTCCCTCCCCCTCTTTCTCTCCCTGCCTCCCCCTGCCTTCCTCTCTCTCTCTCTCCCTCCTCTCTCTCCTCTCTCCTCTCTCTCTCTCTCTCTCTCTCTCTCTCTCTCCCTCCCTCTCCCTCCCTCTCTCCCCCACCCCTTAGGTTGGCTCGGACGCAACCAGTCAGCTCCTCCCCCTCCTTCTCCGTCTTCACCCTTCCTTTCACTCCCTTCCCCTCGCCCTTTGGTTACGTCAGGCGGACACGCCGATGAGCCAATCACGGCGCTGTGTTTAGAGGCCGGCAAGCGGAACCGGTCGGATTGGACCAATAGAAGCCCTCGGATCCGGCGCGCCCCAACCGGGCAGGGGAGCCGGGGCCGAGTGGGCGGTGCTTCCCCGTCAGCATGTGGGCGGGGACCAGCAACCGCAGAGGCGTCGACGACGGCGGCAGCAACGACGACGTTCCTCAGTCTTCGGGGTAGGCTCGGCGGCGCCGGCAGGCCTACGCGGAGCGGTCGGCGGTGGCCCTAGGGAGGCCGCGGCGCCATGGCGGGGCGGTAGACGTGCTCAGGCCGGCGAGGCGAGAGGCGGCGGTGTTCATCCGGTCCGCAGCGCCCTTCGGCAGGGGCCGGGGGTGGGGAAGACCGGGTCGGGGGTTGTCCCGGGCAGCGCGGGGCCGCGGGGCGGGGCTCGCAGGCCGTCGGCGTGCAGGAGGCCTGGGCCGCCGCGAGGAGCCGCCGCAGGCCGCTGGGCCCCGCCGCCGGGCCGCTCGACGACGACGCTCCCGCGGGGGCCCCGCCTGAGCAGGACGCGGCCGCGGTGTCTGCGAGGCCGCGGGAGGCCGCGGAGGATGGAGGAGCGGAAGGAGGAGGGCGAGGCCGAGATCCAGGAGCACGGGCCCGAGCATTGGTTCTCCAAGTGGGAGCGGCAGTGCCTGGCCGAGGCCGAGCAGGACGAGCAGTTGCCCCCTGAGCTGCAGGAGGAGGCGGCGGCCGCCGCGCAGCCCGAGCACAAGCAGCAGAAGCTGTGGCACCTCTTCCAGAACTCGGCCACCGCCGTGGCCCAGCTCTACAAAGGTGAGGGCCGCCGCCGCCGCCATTTTGCGCCGCCGCCCCCGCCTCGCGCCCGGCCGTCGGCGGAGAGCCCGGGGAGCGGTTGGCTGGGCTCCGGCCGTCGCAACGCGGCCCCACCGCCCCCTCCTCGCAAGATGGCGCCGCGGGAGGCGGGCCCTCGGGAGGCGGCCGGGGGCCGGCGCGGGGGGCGGCCGGGCTTGGGGCCGCCCGTGGGGCCCTCCCGCTCCGGGGGCCGGGCCGCTGGGTGCCCCCGGGCCGGGGAGGGTAGGGGAGGAGCCCCCGGTCACAAAATGGCGAAGGGAGGCGGCTCGGGGGCCCTATTGTGCCGGAGCCGACCTCGGGGCGGGGACTGCGAAAGGGTGCCTTCCTCTGCCGCGCATCTGTCCCGGCTGCGCTCGGGGGCCCCGCGGCTCCCCCTCCAGCCCCGCCGCGACCCCCTTCTTGCCCGCTCCCCACCTAGCGCGGGATCCCGGAACCCTTGAACAAAATGGCGAAACCTAATATGGCCGTTCCGGAGTGATTGACGCCCAAATAACATTGCATTTTCTTTTTTTTTTTTTTTTTTTGTCTTTGTGTGTTTCTTTCTCTTTTTTTGTTTTTTCTCTTTACTTTCGTCGTTTTTCAGACCGAGTGTGTCAGCAGCCAGGACTTTCGCTTTGGGTTCCCTTCCAAAATGCAGCCACTGCCGTCACCAACCTTTACAAAGGTAAGGACAACTTTGCTGCATTGCTGGCTAAGGGGAAGGGCGGTCTGCGTCAGGGTTTAAGTCCTGCGTTCCTTAGTGCATTGGCCACCTTGACCTGGAGTTATCTCCCGAGTGTTTTCTGCTTCTGAATCCAGCCACTAACTCTCAGTATCTTGCAACTTGAGAATTCTGGCGGTGTGATGTTATATCTAGATAACGGGTTCTCAGCCGGGGGCGTTTGGTCCCCTCACCCCATGGCGATATTTGACAATGTCTGGGGGCACTCCAGGGTGTCATCACTGAGTGGAGGCCGCTAACTGTCCTCGGTGCGCGAGACAGCCTCTCCACCCCCCAAATGGCAGTAGTGCCGAGGTTGAGAGGCCCAGAGCTCCAGACTGTGAGATGTGTTTCTTAGGCACCCAGGGAAGAGGAGTGTGTCTCGCACAGAGGTGGGAGGGACAACTTGTTTGTGGAAAAGCACCTCTTGGAATAGTTTTTCTTGAGTTAGATAATTTCGAGCATGATGGTGGCACAGCATAATTTAAGTGCGTCGAAAACTAGCTAATTGGAGTAATCTGTACGCACATTAACATGCAGATATTTGATGGAGTTGCTCTTCCCTAGCAACTCCATCAAATATTTGCCTTCCAAGCTACTTTCTGCCTGATGGTACATTGTTGGCAGGAAATCTGATCAGTTTGAGTTGATATCAAGATTTGTGTTTCATGGCAGTGCTTTTCTGCAGTTAATCCCCACCCCCCACGTGAAGATATGTGAGTAAATGTTCTTGCCCATCCTGTTCTTTCAGCAACAGTGGGTTTAGGTTTGTTTTGAAGATTTGGAAATTTGGGTTTGATATTTGGCAAGGTTTCTGTGGGAAAAGGATTTGAATTTGAGTGTTAATTTTAGTAAAAATGTAATTTAAATAAATGCTTTTAAACTGCCAGAAGCTGTTGATAATTGCAGTAGAGCTTTGTGTTTTTCAGAATTATCTAAATAAGGTTGAAACAGGCTGTGGAGTGACTTGGTTCTCAGATTCTTAGCTGCATAAGAATAAGCCAATTAAGATAGCATTCTTTAGGGAAAAAATCCCTTATTTTGGATTTCCTTTTAGACCTTGCAGTTTTTTGGGATGATAATTTGAGAATGTAAACTGAACCTGGTGAACAGAATGTTAATTTCAGGCAATGAGGAGCTAATAATCTAGGCTTACTGAGAAAAAGAAACCTAATGAAATGGTGCCCCAGTGGTCAGCTTTGATTTTATGTAGCTGAGTTCCTTAAATTTTGACTCTAACATTCATTACTGCTTGAGGGTTTTTAACATTCTCTGGAATGGCTCTTGGTTTCACCCAGACAGGGAATTTGAAATAATACTTGAAACTCATATTTTTGGAAAACTCTGCTTTCTTGGACTATAATTTACATATAGTAAAATCACCATTTTAAGGTGTATGGCGTGAATTTGACAAACATACATTGTTAGTAAATGGAATATATCTATTCCCCCCACCCCGGGCAACTGCTGATCTGATTTCTGTATATATGGTTTTTGTGTTTCCATAATGTAATAAATAGAACCTTATAGTAAGTAGCCTTTTCTGTTTGGGTTTTTCTATCCACTTTTCATAATGTTTTTGAGATTGATCTGTTCAGTTCACATTGCAGGTATAAGTGCTTTTTGTTTTCTGACTAGTGTTGTGTGTGGAGGTATCACGGTTTATCCATTTCAGGTTTTGCAATTATTTTTTGCTTTAAGGGGAAAGCAACACATAGTTTTAGTCCATCTGTGTGCCACGCTCTTGGACTAGGCCGTAGAAAAATATGAATGTTCTCTGACTTCTCAGTTTTTGGTGCTGTTGCGTGCTCCTGGAATGTATCTCTTTTAGGACTGTAGCTGATGGTTTTATTTAGTGTTAATTCTTCATGTAAAAAAGTGGGCTCAGAAGCTGAACTCTGAAATAATCCCTAATTTGATTTCTTCATTTGAAAATGCTTCTTATAATGTATTAGTTTCCTTTGTTCAGAAAATGTAATGAAAGACATTAAATTTCTTTTTAAATAAACATGAAGTTCTTGCATTATGGCAAATGCTGGATTGTCAGTCCAAGCTTAGTTTTATTTTGTGTCCTATTTCTGTAAAATGAAATATATCCCCTTTTACCTGAGGAATGGTTAATTGTGGTTTGTGGAATTTGGTAGTATAGCAACATTATTCTGTTCCTAGCTGACTCAAGGAAAGTGTGGATAAGCTCTGCAGATCCTCACATTCTTCCTCCTTTTCAGGGTGTGGTCTTTAGAGAACAAGAATGCAGCTGTAGGAATAATTGGGTACCTTAAATAGAACCAATAAAATTAGCAAGGTAGTGTCACAGTGCATGCAGCTGTAAGTAGTGGTAAATTTAGAGTGTTCACAGTTCTTACTCAATATCTAAATGTAATTTATGGGGGCGGGGATGGGGGGAGATTTTGGAGGATCCTTGTAAATGGGCAATGCTCTTGCAGTTTGTATGATTAAGCGCTTATCTGACAAGCTAAAGATGGCTCATTTTGCCTCACCCAGCCTGGGGAGAGGTTGGTACTTTTACCAGCTTCCTGATAGCACCTAAGATGAGCACATAGGAAGGTCAGAATTGAAGTAAAAGTCTAGCAGAGGGCCCCTTTTGATGTAGCGTTTTGAAACATTGAACTATGCAGTTGGTTTGGTTGAATGTGGCTGGAGACTTGGAGGAGAGTGAATTGGGGTGTCCTCGGTGTGCACAGAATTTGGCAAAATGGAAGTTCCTTTTGCTCCACATAGTAAGTTGAGTCAGACATTGGCATCCTTTTTTGCAAGGGAAGAAAATTCTGATGGCTGGTTTTTGTTTTTACTTTGCTTTGATAAATCGAAAGGAAGTAATGTTTGTTAAATGTTCAGTGGTGTTGTGTCCCCTGGCTTAGTATGTTTTCTGTTGTCTGCAGCAAAGGGAGTGAAGTTACTGAGGTGGTTTTAACGAGCCTGGTTGATGCTTATCTGAAAAATGCTTTGTCAAGCTCATCTCTTTCTGCCTCTTAAATACACCTCCCATTTCCTTGGGTGACTGGTTTCAACCTCTTTCCTGACTCCTCATTAGGAAAATAATGAATTCTAAATTCCTTCTACGGTGTGGGGTTACTTGCTCAGTAGAGGCTGGCCGTCCTTTGGAGCCTCGTGGTCAGCGGATGTGGGCGCTGGGGCCCTGCTTGCTCTGCAGCAGCTGCCTGGGAGCCAGTGCTCACCCACATCCCCCAGAGCCACTTCTCACTGCTTCTTACTGTCATTTCCCTCAACTTTGTAATATTTTTCTTTTTTGATTTTTGTTTTATGTTAAGCTCCATTTTTTCTTTTTTTTTGTTTAATGCTAAGCTCCTCTGCATATTAAAACTGTCTGAAACTTTAGTTGTATACCGACTTCTCCCACATATGTTAAGAGCTTTCTCTTGATACTGTTTATGTTAAAGATGTTTTTGGTTTTCTCCTTGAACAAACAGCATTTGCCCCAAGGTGTGACTCTAGCGGTACTTGGAGAAGGCCAGCAGCATCATTATCATGGAGTCTTCTGCTAGATTGTTCTAGTTCAGATTTTAGACTGTTACTTTTACTTAGTTGTATGGTCCTGGAGACAGATAATGGAATAAAAAATATTTCACTATTGTAAGCCTTCATTTTCTCAATTGTGAGTAGGAGTAGGTACGCACAACTTAGAGTGCAGGCTCTTAGTGTGTCATGCAGTGAGTCTTCAAGCATGGACTGTGTTGGTGGTCAGGTTCTGTTTTTCAGATGATGTTTTTGGCTATGGGCAGTGCTTAAGATGAAGGGAAGAAATTCTTATTTATTTATTTATTTTTATTTCTGTCAGAATAACCTTTGTGGTGTGTCTTCATCTTTCCCTGAAAGGGCTGAAAGTAAATAGAATTGACAGGAGAAAAATAGTGTGATGCCCTTTAAAGTCCTTATTTTTGAGACATCTTGATGGCAGATCCTGTTTATAGTGTGTAGTCACTTCATTGTGGCCTTCTTGGGCTTCTCTGTGAACTGAAAGTGAACGGAACGTACTGAAAATTTGTGGATGAGTGATTGGTGTATAAACAACTGGTCAGAGAAAGCATGTTCTACCTGGAGGCAAATAATGAAATTTCAGCTTATGTTTTGACTTTCTGGAGTTGGTTTGTGACTCTCCTGCTGCAGAAAACTATTGAACTTAGAGAGTGTTCAAAAAACCTTAGTATGGATTGCAGTTGAATACCCTGTTTTATTTTACTAAGCAGCAGCCTCAGTCATTACTAATACCATTTATAGATTTTTTGTGAATTTTTATAGAAGACTGTCAGTTTCTGATGTGTAACTTCTCTGTAAAAGGATGTTTTGGCTGCAAATAGCAGAAAAGACAGGTCAGGCTGGACATGGATGGGCTGCTCAGCTTTGAAGCCTGAAGGTGGGATTGATTGAATCCAGTGGCTCAGGCCTCCCTGCTCTGCAGCTCTCTGTAGTCCATGTGTGGGCCTGCGCATACCAGCTTTGTCATTAGACTAGTTTCAGTGTTGGCAGCTCACACCTCACAGCTTAGGGTCACTCACGGAAGGTTAGAAGAGCCCAGAAGCTTCTTTGCCAGGAGCTACCGGTAAATGACTTATGTCTCTGGGACAGAATTGGGTCACATGGTTATTCAGAACCAGTATCATAGCCACAGTTTTGGGACTGTACCACAAGTTTCATCAATTGAGCAAATGTGGAAGAAGCTTTTCTTCAGAGCTATCCAAACAAAAACTTGTGAGTACCTTTAGGAAAGGGAGGACGAGGACTGGATGGTAGGGAACCGTGGCCACTCTGATCCTTACCTGGTTCCTGCTGTTTGTATGTGCTAGGTGAAGATTTAAGTCAGTATGTAAGTTACCTAGAGGTTCGTGTTTATCTTTGGATACCACTTTGTTAGGGAACTTAGAAATTGTTTCCTTAAATCAATTGAAAAAGGAGCTTCCCTGGTGGTCCAGTGGCTAAGACTGCACTCCCAATGCAGGGGGTCCCGGTTCAATCCCTGGTCAGGGAATTAGATCCCACCTGCTGCAACTAAAGATCCTGCATGCCGTAATGAAAATCCCACGTGCCTCAACTAAGATCTGACACAGCCAAATAAAATATAAATAAATAAGTAAATATTTAAAAAAACAAAACAATTGAAAAGCAGTTTTATTTTGGTCATGACTCATATCTTTTCCTTTTTTAAAAATTTATTATTTATTTTTGGTTGCGTTGGGTTTTCGTTGCTGTGTGCAGGCTTTCTCTGGTTGCAGTGAGCGGGGGCTACTCTTCGTTGCGGTGCGTGGACTTCTCATTGTGGTGGCTTCTCTTGTTGCGGAGCACAGGCTCTAGGCGCGCGGGCTTCAGTAGTTGTGGCATGTGGGCTCAGTAGTTGTGGCGGACGGGCTTAGTTGCTCTGCGACATGTGGGATTTTCCCGGACCAGGGCTCGAACCCGTGTCTCCTGCATTGGCAGGCCTATTCTTAACCACTGCGCCACCAGGGAAGTCCCTAGATATTTGTTTCTAATGAAACAATTAAAATACATATTTTTTCCTACAGCAGACTTGTTGGTTAGTGCAGATTGAGTTCTAAGTTTTAAATGTTTTGTAGTTACTAGTATTCCTAGGAAATGTACTCTGATCTAGCAGTGTGATTTTTCTGGTTTGTAGATCCTCTAAGGAGAATGGGAGATGACTTCTCTACTGTTGAGGAAGAAATCGATTGTAGAAAGAACTTTTGCTATTTAGTGACTTTTTAGGGCAAGGCCCTTTGAGCCTCAGTTCCAATTCCTTGTTTATGAAATTGAGGTATCTGCTTTGGCTAACTCACATAAGGTTAGTGAGTATCAAAAAACTATAGATAGTGAAATCTGATTGTGTTTATGTTCATGTAAGAAAGTTCTGCATTTGGTCTTCATTTCAGAAATCAATATGATTCTTTGCCTACTGCCCCTTGCCAGCAGTGGGAAAATGAGACTAATAAAAATCCCTTGAATTCAATTTCAGCTATTTATATAAAAACAGTTTTAAAAAAATATGAAACAAAGATGTCTACTGTGAGTTGTATGAATCAGTTTGTTTCTTGAATAAGGAAATGAATGTGTTGTGATTAAAGGTTAGATTGACATTTTGATGCCCTTGGGCTTTGCCTAACCTTCAAGATCATGGCCGTTTTCCACAGTGGCTTTGGCATCAGTAAAAGTGTTGGACACAAGACTGTCCCCACAGTTTTCTTTGCTCTGCATTTCTAGAATTTGGTGTCTAATTGGAAGGTTCAGGAGTATTCAAAGCAGTCTTTGGCTGAGAGCCTTCTGGAGGCCATCTTTGTGTGTACGTTTATTATTTTACTGGACACTAAATTAACCAGTGATTAAAATCTAGTCTGGTCATTCCTAAGATTCTCCAATAAGCATTTAGATCTCTTCTACTTAGTGCAAGATGTGATAGGAGGGTTTAATTTTCAACCAAGTAACTCTTTAAAGTTCTCAAACATAAGAACTATATTTTAAACTATGTTTTAATGTCAATATGAGATTCTCTGTTTAAGGAAATAACTGAGATTGGATTAATCTGGGCGGTAAAGTAATTGGATTTGGCTTTCAGGATATGTTAATGGTATAAGACCAAATAATGCCCAGACAGTGCAAAAGCATGTATGTACCCGAAGACCTTAAATGTTAAATCTGCTTTTCTCCTCCTGTACTTCTTAGTCTGTAAAAGTCTGTTTACAAAATACTTGATTTTTAGCGTGTTCTTGGTTGGTTGTGTTGTTGAGACTTGTGCAGAATTTTTGAGGTGAAATGATTGGTCAGTTGCATACATTTAAAAAGAGGTTCACAACTACTTATATAACTGCCTTCCTTCAAAAGTATGAATATTGAGTTTTCCAGCTTTGTTCAACTCTGTGATTAAATGCATCAGCTTGTTGCCGATCTGACTTGGGCTTTCCTTGTGTCCTCAATCAAAACGAATCAAAGCTCTTTCTTCACAGGATTGTCAGGGTTTTTTTGTGTTTTTTTTTAAACTGCCTCATCTGCTTCCTTCCCTTTGGCTCTGGAGTTTTGTATCAAGTTCAGCTTTTCTTATTTGCTGTCTGGTTTGCTAGGTGTACATTTACATGCCTGCTTCATCTTACTTTGCACTATCCACGCTTGCTTCGAACTTGTTTCTTGTACCCCTTTCAACTTTTTGTTCCTCTATACTTCCAATTCTGGACCTGCCTCCATTTGGTTCTCGAAAAATAAAATTTACTGAGTCATTCTTTTTGGAAACAAACTTCTCTGGTTAAGAGCTTGATTTTAACAGCTCTCTTCGGTAGGGCAGCTTTGTAGAAACCTAGTTGCTTGTAGATCCATAACAGTGGATGGTTATCCTCCTTTCTGTGGTCCCATGGGATGGGCTTAGTTTACTCAATGACTCGATTTCTCTTAAAATGTTTCTAGCTCTTTCAGAATCACTTAAGGTCTACATACAAGTGTACAAGGTTGTCTTAGAGATTATGCATCCTTTAAGGTTGGCTTCATCTAAGTCTTTAAGACTAAGAGATGGGAAAGCGCTGTATTAGCCTCTTAAATGGTATTTACCTTTGAAATGGGGTTCGTGCTTGTTTTGTTTATGATGAAATGAGAAATCAGAACACGTTGATTCACATTGTCACTTGGGCATTCTAGTAGTGAGACACTGGAGAAATTACTTCATTCATGAGTAGCTTTTTCTTTTAGACGCGTTTATTATTTATTTATTTATTTTGGTTGCACGGGGTCTTAGTTGTGGCAGGCAGGCTCCTTAGCTGTGGCATGCGAACTGTTAGTTGAGGCATGCACGTGGGATCTAGTTCCCTGATTAGGGATCAAACCCCGGCCCCCTGCATTGGAAGGCGGAGTCTTTTTAACCACTGTGCCACCAGGGAAGTCCCACGAGTAGCTTTTTTTATATTTGTAAAATTAGAAAGTTGTGATGGAGTTTAATATTTAAAGAGTACTCCTGTGGGTAACTTCTTTCATTTTTCTTTTTAACTTTTTAGCAATAAGAACTGATCGTCTAAGGAATAGGCCTTGTTATAAAATTCTGTTTGTGCTGCCCTCTTGCCATCTTTTTTAATAATGCAAATTCATGCAGCTTGGGAGCCTCTGTGATGTCTGGATTATTGTCTTTCTGGGACACAGGTCTTCATTCACTGGTTTGCTTATCCTTTCAGCATCTACTTTAGGTGTCGCAGACAGAATTAAAATCCAGGTTAGGAAAAGTAAGAGGAATGAAGATATATTGGTGATTTTCCTGCTAGCACAGCAGATCAACTAAAAATAAATTGCAGTGACTTAAGTTTGCAAGTATTAATATTGTTTTCAACTGTGTAAAGCCACTAAAGGGGCAGGCCTCATTTTATTGAAAATCTGGGTTCAGTATGTACAGGGGGCGGGCAGTATCTACAGGGAGAATAGGAGACCAGTCTGAGAGATTTTAAGACAGGGTCTTTTGGAAGTGGTTATAAGTTAAAGAAAACTGTTGGGAGCTGGAAGCAGATTGAAAACATTCCTGGGAAATGAATGAAGCTTCTTGTTTCCACAGTGCTGTTTGGCTTTGTTGAGCAGTCAATCAGAATTAATTTTCCCTTATTATTTCTAAAATGTTTGCTACTGCTTTTAGTGTGTTTCCAGTTCTTGGTGCTGAACCTGTCAGTAGGAGTACACCTCCGAAATGACATGGTACATGCAAGGTGAGCACCGCCTGAGTGATTTGTTGCGGTGTATAGTCATCTGGTGAATGATGTGAACGCTCCTGTTTAGAACTCCTGAGAATTCCTTCTTTTCTCAAAGCTTAGTGGTTAAGAACCACAGACTCTGGAACAAAAATTCCAGCTCTTGAATACTGTGGTAGAGTTACTCAGTGTCTGTTTGCTCAGTTGCAATGAGGGGACAGTTGTACTGCTCTCAAGGTATTCGTGTACCTTTTTTCTCAGGGGAAGCTGGGTATAGTGCCAATAAGCATTTAATAGTTCACCTATTTAAAATTTTTTTTTTTTTTTGCGGTACGCGGGCCTCTCACTGTTGTGGCCTCTCCGTTGCGGAGCATAGGCTCCGGACGCTCAGGCTCAGCGGCTATGGCCCACGGGCCCAGCCGCTCCGTGGCATGTGGGATCCTCCCGGACCAAGGCATGAACCCGCGTCCCCTGCATCGGCAGGCGGACTCTCAACCACTGTGCCACCAGGGAAGCCCAATTCACCTATTGTTAGCATTACTAAATAAACTAGCTTGATTAGATTAAGTAAGCTTTTTTAAGGAAATAACATTATTAAAGTGGTAATTCGTTTAAGAATAAGTAGTCTCTGTTTTTATTTATTGAGTTTTTTTTTTTTAAAGAAAAAGGCAGAAGCTCTAGGGTTATGTGATGTGTTTACTGAATTTAGAATATTATGATTAGGTGTCAGGTATGATATTTTAAACATGAATGAAGTTTAGTTTAATAGATTACTGATAGACTTAAAGAGCCCCGTACTTAATGATATTCATTTTGGTGAACTTGTAAAATGGTGGTTTTCTTCAGGAGAGAACGCAGCTTGGCTCTACTGATCATCGTGTATCTTCTTCTTATTCTTTTTTCCTAACAGAAAGCGTGGATACCCATCAGCGAAGTTTTGATATTGGAATTCAGATTGGCTATCAGCGACGCAATAAGGATGTGTTGGCTTGGGTTAAAAAGCGCAGAAGAACTATTCGTAGAGAAGATTTGATCAGCTTCCTGTGTGGAAAAGTTCCTCCACCGCGAAACTCTAGAGCTCCCCCAAGACTGACTGTAGTGTCCCCTAACCGAGCTACTTCAACGGAAACTAGCTCATCTGTAGAGACTGATTTGCAACCCTTCCGGGAAGCCATAGCTCTGCATGGTAAAGCCGTTTAAACATATTTCTTTGGAAAAATGGTTAAGAGTGTGCCTGTGGACCCAATTTCACATTTAGGTTTAGGTCCAGATATATTGTCTGTTTTTTGTCTATTCTAGTTACTACTTGCTCTAGAAATGTTTAAATAGAATGTAAGCTAAGAACTTATATGGGCAGTTTTTGAATGTTAGCCAGCCTATCCTAAAAAAAATGTTTTTAGAAAGTTAGTTTGAGCTGATTGGTGTTACAATAACAGCATTTTTTGGAACATTGATTAGAATTTATTGCTTTACACACTTATATTGTACATGTTTCCGTACTCTTCTGAGTCAAAGAGGAAGTTCTGTGTCTTAAGAATACTATTAAATTTATAATTACCTGGAGAGCCTAGTCAGTTACGGGCAAGTAAGGCAGATAACTGTTGGGCTAGTTCTCATGGGAACTCCCTTTGACACCTTAGGTTATTGAGTGTGCCTGTAGAACCTGAGCGTTGATGACCCAAGAGGGAGTGGACAGATGTAAGAATAATTAAATTGACTTTCCTTATGTCTGTTGTCCCTTAGGGCCTTGCTTTGATAGGACTGTTAGAGAACAGGTCTATCACCATCTCCCCAGGCCAGACCTGCCATAAAAAGACATTCTTGGCTGAGGGGTTTAAGTATTATTGGAGAAGCCTGGGGTATGTAGTCAGTAAGTTTGTTGTTGCTTGTTCTCTAATACAGGCTTCCAGATAGAACTGGGAGATGTACTTAGGACATTCAATACTGCTGTGAAAATAAAACAACAAAATAATACTTGGTTGAAGCCAAGATGAAAACATGGATTGTACAAGTGACTAAACAGATAGAAGTAATTAGTGAGTTAGCTCATGAGTCCTGTTAAAAGTTAACATATTTCTGAGCCATAGTGTAGGTCATCTAAAATGAAATAACCTGGTGATAAAAGCTGGGATGTATACAAAGGGCTTCTATATCATCGAAGCTTTAATGCTTACAGAGATCTTGTTCTCTTTGGCAAACATTGATTCTTTATCTAAAACGCCATTCAGAACATGGGAGTTGGAAAAAGTGTTGTTTTTTTTCCCCTCCTGATTGTGAATTTGTTTACGATAAGTTAAAAACACAAAAACATTTTATTGCAAGGAAGTCC
Organism: Phocoena phocoena; assembly: GCF_963924675.1. Classification (NCBI taxonomy): domain Eukaryota; kingdom Metazoa; phylum Chordata; class Mammalia; order Artiodactyla; family Phocoenidae; genus Phocoena; species Phocoena phocoena. The sequence continues at coordinate 30,706,804 of NC_089233.1, read as the reverse complement.
ATGATGAATGGATGCAGTACGTAAGACTGCTTGCTGTTTCTAATGTAGTGGAATAGTTGATGCTGTCAGGAAGTTTGAAACTCAGGCAAAATAGAGATTGATCTGTTCCTACTGAATTAGTTTGACATCTTTTACCATTGTTTGAAAAAAATTACTACAAGTGTACATAGTTTGTCAGATTAATTTTAGTGCATGGTAGTATTTGATGTAGGTGTGTTTTCCTTAAGCATTTTGATTTCCTTTGTCATCAAGTGGATTTATGATTCATTCCATATTTCTCTTGTTGAAGTGTCTTTTTTTCTGTATTATACTCTACTATAGAAGGTAGTTTTAAGAAACATAAATGCCACTCTTGTTAAAAAATCTTAATGCAGTTGTACACATTGTAAAAAGGGCAAGCTAGCAGCCCTCCCCCCTGCAACTACTACTATATTCTCCACATCCCATTACATTTTCTTAAATTGAGTTTATTTAACTTGTGATTTATTATTTTACTGAACTTTGGTAGTTTTAGTGGTGATGTAGATTTAGGAAGGTACTATTTATAATTTTGACTTAATGTTTAAATTGTGAGGGTTTAAAAAAGTTTAATTATAAAGCTATAGAAAAATAACCTTTCCCTTCAATAAACTTACGAAGTAGTGCCAATCCAGAGTACATTGGATTCCTAGGGTTCATAAACTGAATTCATGTAGTTAAAACATGAAGTTGCTATGCAGTAATAGGGCCCCTTGAAAAGAGTACACAGAAACATTATATACTGAGTTTTGTGTTATATTGGTTTTAGAGGACATAGCTGTGTTGGGAATGCTAGTCTGACTTGAGTATTTTTAGTAATTTGAATGATTTCTAATAGGGCATTGTTAACTAAATTGTAAAGCAGATTAATGACTAACTTTGTAACCAGGTGTCCTCATGATCTGATTTATTGAATAGCTGTAAATTGAAGTCAAAACTGTTTAGCTCTTTTAAAATATATTTGGAAATTCATCTTAATTAGGGTACATACTGGTCAGAATTTGGTTTTGCATAGAATTTGCTTAGCCAGATGTATGAAATGTGAGGTCAAATTGAAGTTCTTGGGGTTCTACGTTGGAGGGAGAGTCTAAATTCATGAAGTTTTGGGGTACCAGGGGGAGACAGGAAAAGAATTGGTATACTGAGGCTGACTTAAATTTATAATCAAAGCAAACATTAGTGTAGGAGTCATATTGATTTATTCTTATCCATAAGCAACCTCATGTCCTTAAAAGAGAGGACAGGGCTTCCCTGGTGGTGCAGTGGTTGAGAGTCCGCCTGCCGATGCAGGGGACACGGCTTCGTGCCCGGTCTGGGAGGATCCTACATGCCGCGGAGCGGCTGGGCCCGTGAGCCATGGTCGCTGAGCCTGTGTGTCCGGAGCCTGTGCTCCGCGACGGGAGAGGCCATGACAGTGAAAGGCCTGCGTACAGCAAAAAAACAAAGAGAGGACAGTTACCCCTGTAATTTTTTCTTTTTTTCTTTATCGGCTCACTTCCAACAAATGCCACCCATATATGCTATATGTTCTTTATATGAAGACAGATGGCCAAGATAAAAGATAATTGTAGAGTTTTTCATGTAGACAGTGAGGGTGTGATGATAAGATCCTTTGATCAGTACCCTCATGAGCCTTACATTTAAGTATTGCAATTAAAAGTACATCAATTAATGATTATCAAACAGTTTCAATCAAAACTGTCAACTAATGGTTATGGAGGTTTAAGGAATATAATCCAGTGCTTTATTTTGGCACTTGTTTGCAACATATGTTGTTTATTTTCTGTGTAACATGATATCTCCTTATCTGGATGCTAAACTCACCAGAGAAATCAAAGAAATGTATATGCATGTGCTAAATTGATCTCTGTCCTTTCCTTATTCATCCTTGTCCTAAAATAACATTATCAAAAATTTACTGAGAACTGGATTAATAGCTGGCACCTTGTTTTTATGTAAACAAATTTCAGATAGACCAAAAATCATCTGGACCATTTTGTGGTTCCCTGCCTGCCTTTCTGATTATTCCTCTCTTAGTCATCCTTTCTCTTCTAGAGACTTTTATTGTCTTCTCTTTAGGCTACTTTGACCTCTGACCTTTCAGTGACTTAGGTTACATTCCCCAGGGTTTAGCCTTTAGCCACCTTCTCCTGCAATCCCTTTAAGGGCCATTTCAGTCTTAATTTCCAAAATTGGTCCTTATAGTTTAGACCCTCTCTCCTGACTGCTAAAGACGTATGCCCCATTGTCCCCTGGTGGACATCTCCACCAGGGTGTCCTGCAGGTGTTCAGAGCGGACTCATCTAGCCTCAACAAAGCAAAAACAGGTCTTTTTTGTTTTTGTGACCTTGCCACTCAGCAAATGCGTACGTGGCAGATTCTGTGCGGTTTCTAGGTAATACATGATTGAATAGGTGCTTCCTTTTCTGTTGAGGCCAATGCATACTTGGATCATTTATTTTGATGTCATATGTAAGGTGTTCTGGGGTCAGAAAAGGACATTTCACAGTGCGGCCTGGCCATGGGTTCAGAGAAGGCTATTCTGGAGGAGGTGAGTTCTGGGCGCTTGGAATAATCTCCTTCCTGCTCTTGCTTCCCAGTCCTGAGTTAACCCATTCACCAGTCCCTCTTTCCTGGGACCACTGGAGTGATCTTTTTGATCTTGTTGCTTCACTGAAAAATAACGTTTGTATCCCTGTGTCCTCTAGGGTGAAGTCTGAACTGAGCACAACATTGTTAAGACCCTTGTGGTTTGATCTGACCTTGGGTCAGATATCTTAGCTATACTGTGTAATCTTTTGAATGCCTTCATGCTCTTTTCTAAGGTTTCCTTCTGCCTGTTCATCCCTTCAGACAGATCGAACATCTGTGACAAAGCTTTCCTTCAGTTCTCCCGATTTTCTCCAACCTTCCCTGAGCTGGGTGTCTGCTCTCCCCTTTTGCTTTGCTTCCATAGCTATCCCTTCCCATAGACTGGGGCTACAGTGGTGCAGGGACCGTGTCTTGGAGCTTCTGGCTTTAACAGAACCTGGCATAGATGTGTTCTGAGCTTAACACAGGGATTCAGAGGTCTGCTCAGTCAACGCAGTGGGGGCAGAGAACCTTTCCAGAGTTGAGGCTTATAGATCCCCAGGTGACTGCAGTATGAGGAGGGTGAGGAGAATGGAGAACGGAGTCAGGTGTATCTTAGTGCTGTAAAGTCAGCTCTTCACACTGAACAACTGAGTCTTGGAGTGGGGCCTGAGGGTGATGTACCTTTAGAGCGGTTCTTTCAGTGTTTACTTCACGTCAGCATCCTGCTGAGGAGGGTCTCATTTAAAACTAATACTTCCCCTGGATTATTGCCGTTTTATTGATGAAGAAGGCTTATTTGGCTAAAATAGACCAGGTCAGTAAATGGTAGAACAGATATTCCAGATCTGTCTGGTTCCCCAGTTCAGTGCCTCTACGTGTGTACATTTAGGGTTTCTTCCCCCCCCCCCCCCCCCCCCCCCCCAGTAGGGCTGGTGGATGGCATGGGAAAGGTCTCTAGGCTTGTTTTTCTTCCCTAAAGACATCAGACTATATACATAAGTTTGGTATTTCTTGCTGGGGTTTTTCCCCATAAGTGAGTCTGGATAAGTAGGCTTGAAGATGAATGGCTTTAACCTGTATTTCTGGTTCATTTTAGCAGGAAGAGTATTTAGGCTTTGTACATAGGCTGCGTTCCCAGCATGACCTTGGGCAAGATGGCTAATGTCTCCAAGGCAGTCTCCTCTGAAAAGGAGATACATAAAGTGAGAAGCAGAGTACCCACCCTTAAACAAAGTGTTCTTTGCCTTGAGAGAAGGAGGACTTCTGCTTAGTTCTAAGTCCTGAGTGCCTTCTTTGCCTCTGGATAGCATTACTGCAAAAACAGACCTGGAGGTCAGGTGGCCTTTGAGGATACTTTTTCTCCCTTGTCAGGAAGGGTGGCTTTTTAAATTGCAGATAATCATTCCAGAGGAAGTGATAATTAAAAACTTAGTGTTAACTACCTACTTATATCACTTGCTGAGATCTTGAGCTGCTTTTATGTTGGTATAAACTGGTGAAGTTGGTGATGTTCTGTCTACTGGATGAAGAGATTCTGAGCTGATTTGCCCAAGCTAGTGCTGTGTCTAGAAAGCCTTAGATTGAAATCTGGTTTCCTCATTTTGGGTTCTGTTTGTCATCATAGGGATTAGGTAAAAAGGGTCCAGAGCTAGAATGGGGCACATATGTGGAAGATAGAGACCTGGATGGGAAAGTAAGCCGGGTGCCAAGTCAGACTTCACTCATTTGCTAACTTTATTAAAAACCTGCTCTCAGTCATTTCATAGGTGGACTTTGTAGGTTTTTGGCCCTGGTTCAGACTGTTCCATAAAAATTGGAGACACTTGGTTTTATTGGTAGTTCTAAAAGTCATTGATGGCATTCTTCTTGACTGTAGTACAGGGAACTAAAACCCCATTGGGACTGGGTTGACCCTCTGTAAAATTCATCAGTTCACACAGGGTCTGGGTGTTAAACTAGTCACTGGTGGGAGCCATTGCTGTCATTGGCATTTGGCTTTAAGATATCTCCTTGCTCAAGTTCAAGTTCCTTTTGTATTTAAACAACAAAAGTTTAAAAAAGACAGTGGGCTGCTACATTTGTAAGTACTGAAAGGGTCTTAGGCAAATGCAGGTAGTCTAGCCTTTAATATGATATTGGAGAATTTCCCCCGAAAAAGGAAAGTAACAAAAGAAAAGGTTTTTGTTTTGTTTGTCTGTTTTTGAGAAAACACTGTGTGTGTTAAAAGATAGCTTTTTTAGCGAGGGTTAAAGTCTGAAGCTTTTTAGTCTGGAAAGTGTGTGTGTGTGTGTGTGTGTGTGTGTGTGTGTGTGTGTGTGTGTGTGTGTGTGGCTGGCTGTGGTGTTATGAGTTCTGATTTCTGCAATTAAAATCCTTCTGTGGAAGGTGCGGTCATTTAAAAATGCAAGTGTATCTTGTCATTCTGTAGCCTGTCGTATTTCGCAACATTTACTGAACACAGTAAACAGCCAAGCATTCTATTTATTAGAGGCTAGTGATAGGGGCAGGTGATACAAAGATGAATCACATAACCTCTCAAGGAGTTTCTAGCCTAATAGAATTGTACTATTAGACAGCTTGAAGTGTAATCCCAGGCAATCAGATTGAGGCACAGTGCCATCACTTTAGGAGTTACTAGGCTCTATATCTGGCCTCTCTTTTGTCTAACAAAGTCTTTTTCTGGCATATGTGGTGATCCTTAGTCTCTTAAATCATTAAATTGCTTGACAAGATTCTTGGATCTGGAGAGACTGGGTATAGGGCCATACAAGAAAAACGCATTCACTTGATACCATATTCAGGGGTGTAAGGTCAGGTAGGAATTTTTACTTTAGAAAAAAATGTAAGGCAGATTCTGAATTTGTCATAAAATGGATCCCTTCTTCTAGAGTTTTGGAAAGCTGTGAATTTAGGCAGCATGGACCAATAGGATTTTCTTGCTCCTTCGAGCCACAGGTTTTGTAGCTTTTGTTATTTTGTCAGAACATTCTTTGGCCTGTGTGTAGTAGAGAAGTTACCAAATTTCGGTGAGAACAAATCTTCCTGATAAAATTGAGATCTGTACATTTAAGAAGAAATTTGATTATTTATGCTTGGTTCTGTGTCTCTCCCCTTTTCTATCACTCTTCATTCCTTCTGTTGATAAAGCTAAATATAGAAACAAACATTGACAGCCACACAGATACTTAGGTTAAGTGCTTTTTAAACCAATGGTACAGTATGAAAGAAACTTCTTGGCAATTTTCTGTTGTAGAGAATTAATTAGAACTGACCTGTGGGGGATTTATATCCAACCACCTTTCAAAATCCCTTTTCCTCCTCTTGCCCACACTCCTAGCACAATGTGTGGAACACAGCAGATTCTTAATAAATGCTTGTTGAATGTTGCATTCTGCATCTTCTTGAAATAACAGAACTGTCAATAGTCATTTAATAGTAAAATGTTTTAAAAACTTATTTGGAAATTAAGATGTAAGAGATTAATGCACCAAAAGCAAATCTCATCTCTTAATTGCTTAAGATCGATTATTTCAAGTAACCTTCTTTAATGGAAACTCTTGTGAAGGCTGGAATTTTTAAATCATACCCTTTGTTCAGACCAGCCTCTGAGAACAAGAACAATTAAGGCAATTAAGATAGCATTAAATTTTTGATGAAAAGTTGGCATTTTCTGTATATTAAGATTAGATATTAGCTACTGAAGTTTCTGTGGGTAGGACTTAATTAAAGCTTCCAACATTAATAATACAAAACGGTTATGAATTTGCAGTAAAATTTTCTTGGACATTTTTTTCATTGAGGTGAAGTCCATGTAAGCCATGCCTCAAAGCCAGTTTACTCACCTAGTACTTCCTTAATAATCCATTGGTAGTTTAACATTTAAGTTTTATTTTTTTCCACTAGTTTTCTGATTTATAAATACTAATTTCTTGGAAAATTTGAAAATTTCCAAAAAGTAAAAAATCCAGTATCTTGTTTTCCCACTATACAGAGATAACTGCAGTTAAATGTTTGGTGCATTTTCTTCCAGTCTTTTTTTTCAATGTATAAATATTAAAATTATTTCATAGTTGAGATCATGCTGCGTATATGGTACTGTATCTTGCTTTTTTCATTTTAACGTCGTGAGCATTTTTCCCATGGCATTAAAACTGTCTTTGAAAAATTGAAAGCATTTTGGGCTGTCAGCATAACTGAAAATGTTTTCTTGGTGTGACACATGTATCTTTGTAATTGGTTTGATTTAGTGTGCTTTACTTCAATAAAAGTTCAGTATTACAATTTACAGATTGGGGTGGGGAGTGGTATCTACTTCAAATTACCCAAATCTTCCTAGTAGAATTCACCTTTCCAGGATTGAACTCCTCCCCTGGTGCACTTAAAACACGACATTTACACACAAGTGCTTGCTTGCTTAAAACCTCAGAATACGACTTTGTGCAAAGGGAGTGTATGTCCATTTGAATAGTGCATTTCATTTCAAATGCAAGAATGCCTGTTTCTTAGGGTTTCCAGTCAGAATGTTAATCACTTTGTCCAAGTTGTGGGGATTTCACATCCCCCTTCTGCCGGAGATGAGAGAGCTGGTGGCGCAGACCTGCAGAGGGTCCTGGACCTGTGCTGAGTGGAACCACAGTAAACAGTCTGCCTTGTCTCCTCCAGGGCGAGTCTCGAGTCTCGCAGGTGCTGAAGGGGGCTGGGAGGCCAGCAGAAAGGGTAGAGGCGGCCTCTAGGCCACTTCCAGGGCTGCCGGATGGAGGAAGGGAGGCTGGCTGGGCTCTGCATTTGCTCTTTCTGTGTGACCTAACTATGTGCTGGTAAACTGGAATTATATGTAATTAATTCTGAAAACAGGATTTTCTTATGACCCTAAGCATGACCTTGGTATGAAAATAATAGTTCTGTGCTACTTTTTAACACTTTGCCATGTAACCTAGATTCCTATAACTTGGACTGTAACTTTGTTTTAGCTCATGTGGGAGCTTTCTTTTCAAAGTATGATTAAATCCTCTTGATCTTTTTTCCACCCCTGCACTAATCCTTTAAAATGAATGCAGAAACTTTTAAAACTGATAAGTTTATCTTGTATTAAGCAATGGAGACTTTTCTGTCTAATCATACTACTTGTTCTACTGCTTTTTGTCAATTGATATTCCCATAGCCCTTTTGAAAAAGTGTGTTTTTGGTAGAAATTAAGTTGTATGCCCTTGGGCCATACAACTTAGTTTTTAGTTCTGAAGCATGTTTAGATTCTCTGTACTTGTATAGGCCTGATTGTTCATGTGGCTTAGCTAAGGTTTCCTAAAGCATCTTCTAGTAGCTGTCATTGGTTTATAAAATAAAATTTGGGTTGTTTAAAATATATATTTTTTGGTTGTTAATCTTAATTTTTTTTGACACTTGTGAAAAGTCTTTTGGGGGAAGATTAGTTAAATTTTGAAAAGAATTTTCACTGCTGAGAGTAGATAATAATAAATAGGTAATGTTGCACATTGTGATTTTGCTTTAGCTGTCAAACTAAGCCCAGAGTCATACACCCAACAGAAAAAAGATTATGGTTTTCTGGAAGTTACTGGGGAATTTTCAAATTGACCAAATTGATGTTTAATCTCTCTTCTTTTTTCATGGAGGATAGCAGTTGAAGGATTTGCTTGAGGTGCCTCTTCACTTCTGATGGAGCGTTTTGAGCCTTGGGTGTTAAACATACAGCTACGTGGCTCCTACATTAACAAGAGGGGCATTGGAGCAGGGTTTGTTGAGTTCTTTTTTGGGTATTGAATGCTTAGGGGATCCTGAGTTCAATTACTGAAGTAGCCCGGTTTATTGCTGAGGGCCCACATTTTGCAGCATAATTACCGTAGAATCTCCTGCATTATGAAACAGGTATGAAAAGGTGGTCTCAAGTACACAGACACCTTTCAGTATGTTACAGGCTGCGAGATTAGGAAAAAAGGCACAGCTCTCCCCTCAAGGAGTTTACAGTCTTGGTGGAGAACTTAAAAACAGAAAAAGAAAAAACCAAACCCAGCAAGTTGGGAATAATTGAGTTTTAACTTCATGGCAAAGACTGAAGTGAAGAGAGCCACCTGGGTATATATTTCCTGGCATTGGAGAGGTGAATAAACATCAACAGCTTTGGATTTCAGAGTGACGGGTAGGGCTCTGAAGCATTCTGTTATGTGCCAAGGCACTGTGTTCATGAGATAGAGATGTAAAGACACAGTGTCTATAGGAAGAGATGAGCAATGGTGCTGTGCTATGTGAAATCAGCCCGAGGCGTTTCTTTCCCTTCTTTTTACTTTTAATAAAGTTGTGTGGGCTGGGGAAGAAGCAGCGTGGTTTTTTTCTGAAGATGTTCGGTTTGAGAGGGCCAACAGGCAGTTAGAAATATGGATGGGCCCTTGATCTCAGGAAAAATGTCTGCTCCTGTGGCACGGATGTGGAAAATGATGCCTGTGGGTAAGCTAAGAGGCCAAGGCTCTCACCTGGGTGACATCAGCCTGTGAGGGGCAGAAGAGAAGCCTGCAAAGGCCAGTGAGGAAGGAGCAGGCAGGCTGGAGAACAGCAAAGAGGAGAGTTTCAAAGGAGAGGGAGGAGAACCAGGAAAGTAGCCCCAGACTGGGAGGCGGTGCTGGAGGAACTTGGGCCTCAGGCAGTGGGGAGCAGATGTTGGGAGGCAGGTGCAGCCCGGGCCATTTTTAGGAACTGCAGATGAGTTGATACTGGCAGTGCATGATTATTAAGCCTTAGGATGGGAGTGAAGAGGGCAGAAGGGAGAGTTAGTTAGCTTTAGCTGCTCAGAGACAGACCTGCGAGGCAGGCCGGGCCCTAGATCCTGAGGCTGAAATAATTTAGGCTCGAAGAGGTGGGTAGCATAACATGAGTAGGAATTTAGATTCTGTTTGAGTCTTGGGTCCCAGCTCTTGCTTACTAGCTCTGTGACCTTGAGTGCCTTGCTCAGCCTTTTAACCTCTGCTTTTCATTGGCAAAAAAGATAACACAAATATCATAGGCTGAGTTTGAGGATGAAATTAAAAAGTGCTTATTAATACAGTGCCTGACATAGGAAGTATTCCAGTATTAGTGCTTTTATTTATTTTTAATAGGCACTAGCCTTGGAAATGAGTGAGATCAGATTTCCTCTGGCCACCAGGGAAAGGGAAAGAGGATGCATCTTCTACAGGGAGAGCAGTGAGGGGACTGGTTGGTTCCTAGCGTAGGGAGTTGAGAGCAGTTTAGAAAGGAGGTGTGGACTGCAGAACTTGATCAGCACGTGTGGGAGGTGGTTGAGGCCAAGGGTTTGGGAATGTTCACAGTATTTGTAGAGTGAGAACAATGTCAAAGGGAATTTAATAGCTTTGGTGTGGTAGGAAGCAGAGAATCCTTTTTCAACTTAATGTTCAAATTTAAAGTACATTTATGGAGTAAATGAGAACGGGCCCCTACGAAACCAACCTCTAAGCTTACTTTAAGGTACAAGTCCTATTCTTGGGAAACACTGATTATACTAGATCATATCAGTTTAGTCAAGCACTAACAAAATCCATATATGAGGCTAGGATAGCCCAAGCGGGGGAGTCCGTAAGAAGGAAAATCCACAGGCGGTGATGTCAGGTTATTAAATTAAATGCTGTGGTTTGTTTTCAGGCCTCTCATGCCTTTCACAGGTGTATCCTGAACATTTAGAAGCAGAACATACAATGGCCTCCTTTAACTGTTCAGGGGTCTAAGGAATGAGTGTCTGACCATGAGTGCTGGAATACTCTGGATTTAGTAACTCTTAACCTTGAAGGCAAGGCAGCAGGATTTTTTATACCACCCTTGTTCTACCACCCCCCCGAAGGATTAGAGATGATGCTGAGTGAGGCTGCCCTAAGGGGTATATACCAAGTATAGTATAGTCCAGACCTTGGGGTGATCATATAGCCTGATTTGTCCAGGGCAGAATCACTTTGTATTTGATGTCCCAGGATCATTTTTAATAGTGACCCTTTTTCATGTTCAGTAGTGTACTGTTTTAGATGCTAAATTATAAACTTGCCTTATCTGTAGAAATGTCAGAATAAGCCCACTCAGGCCTGGAAGTGACTGCATGCTCCCCTGTTTGCACACACACACAGCACAGCTATCTATTGGAACAGTGACTTTGTATAACCAAAATCTTCTCCTGTTTAAAGCAAGCACCTCCTTCCTCAGCTCTAAGTTACCTATAGTCCATACCTAGTAGAGTAGATGGCAGGATTTCATAATGGAGTTGTACACCTAGCATGGTGCCTGCCGCATAATAAGCTTCCAGTAATTGGTAGTAACCGATATTGTAAATATTGGTAGTATTACCAGTGAACATCTCCTATGTCAAAGCCAGATGATTCGTTCTTCCAGGAAAAAACTGCTGCCCGGTGACCCCCTTGCAAGGAAAATAGGCAGACATCCTTTGACACTATGACGACGTTGAAAGTAAAGTTGGGTTGCTTTCAAGAGGGTTAAATAATCGAGCAACTCTAAAACCTTTTTTCTTCTTCCTAGGTCTTAGTGGTGCAATGGCTAGTATAAGCGTGCGTTCGAGTACCCCAGGCTCTCCTACACATGTAAGCAGTGGATCGAATGCTAGTCGAAGGAGAAATGGACTCCATGATGTCGATTTGAACACTTTCATATCAGAAGAAATGGCACTCCACTTGGACAATGGTGGAACTAGAAAGCGTACCTCAGCCCAGTGTGGCGATGTCATTACAGACTCACCAACCCATAAACGCAACAGAATGATCTAAACTGCAAACATTTTCACACCCACCATGCTGCTTGAAAGCCACTTGATCCTCAACATATACTATTATTGCAAAGGAAACATGAGGCCATCTTCCCTTGTTCACTGTTTAAGACAAGTGAATTCTATAGTGGTTGCCATAAAAGGAAGTTCTAGGTATTTACAGTAGATGCCTCTTGTAACTATGGCTTTCTTAAAACTATAGTCCTAGCAGAGGACATCAGATATCGTGTAGTCGTTAGCAAGATCATCATAGGCAAACATATATCCGTTTCAAGGCTAAAAGTGACCTTAACTGTATTTATTCTCAAAGGGAAAGGAAGTATCAGATGTTTATTTGGTTATAGAACGCTTTTTTTGGGGGGGGGGGCGGCTCCATTTCCTGTGTGTTGAGTATTTTGCTTCAACAGTATTGCCAGGTTCCTAAAATTGTCTAAAACACGTGATTTGGCTTCCTCGTCAAATCGCCAGGCTCCCATTTTTGCAGCAGCCCTGTACCGTGCGCCTGGTTTCTCTAGTAACTGTGCAACTTATTGAACTGTGCCCTGTTTTTAGTTTTCAAAGCAGTTTCTAATTCTGGTGATTGTGTGATGTAAAGAGGTGCTATGATGGTCATGCAATTAATACTTAATATCGAATCAATACACAACTTTATTGGATTCACTTTGTGTGTGTTAGTGCTCTAAAAGTAGCAATATTATTAAATTGCCCCCAGATTAACCTCGTAGGATTGAAATACTCATTTTTAAGACAAGTACTACTTCCCATGCAGGGTACTGTCCTTATGGTAAATGTAAACATGTAGACTGCATTCATGGTGACCTAAAGTAGAGAGGTCATGAACTTTATGGGCTTCCTTTTTGGTTCAGTATTAGTGAGAGCGAGATGGATGGTGGGAGGGTAGGTATTCTAGTCTGTTATATTCTGTTTAACATTTTTCATGAATGTTCTACTTTGTGCAGTTTCCATTGGAATGGGTGGAAGATAAAGGTCTTTTATCTGCTAATAATGTGATCACACCTTAAATAGCAAAACCCAACTCTCCAATCCCTCTCCTATAAAGTGCAGTTTGGAATCTCATTCTGGAAAAGATGGAATCGCATGGAGGTTCTCTAGATGTTAGGTAGACTTAAATAAAAGTTTTCAATAGATTCCTCTTTTGAGTAAATATAAGACCTCTTGTACCTACAATGTTTTAGAGCATGTTTCATCTTCATTTTTAATATCTTGAACTGAATGGTAGTCTTTTTTTAGATGAAGAACTGATGTCAGCCTGCCAGGTACTGTAATTTATTCTATCATATTATTATAAATGTATCAAGTAGGACAGTGAAAATGTTTCCTTGCAAACTTGTAGCTCAGTATCAGTTACTTTCTGTTTTTATCCTTAAAAGACCATTGCAAATCAGTGTAAGGGTTTTTCCAGTAATTACTCACAGCACTTTGTTAAAGTTTGCAATTTCTTCAGCCATTTAATAATCTTTCTGTGAAGAAACTTTGCTAAGTTAACCATAATATTCATTGACTGGGTGGGATGTGAATGTAATGTGTGAACTGAAGAAGTTCTGTATTCACTATAGATACAGCCCTTATTTAAAGTCAATTCCATACTAAACCTAGGAATGAAAGTGAGGCATTTCTAAATTTTTGCAAAAGTGGATCATTTTTTTTGTTTGAATATGATAGGAAGAATTATAGCAATGTATCATTTTACCGGAAACGGGTGAGCCTATGTATTATGAATACTTTCAGGCTTGCCTTTGGAATATATCAAGAAATGAATCTGGAGTTATCTTTGTTTTTCTATCGTTGTAAATTTAGATTCTGGAATTGGGTTTGGTGGTGTGAAGCATTGCTCACAATCAGCCAGAACTCTTCTTCCTAAAGGATTTTGAGGCTGAGGAACACATAGTTAATCTCCCCTTGGTTCTAGTTCCTCTTTCCAAGTTAGTAACAACAAAAAAAATTTTTTTTGGTGGTTTTTGTTTTAGTTGGTGCTCTGAAGCTTAATCTCAATACCCTTTACTCTCGATTGTCAAATTTTGATAAAACATGTGCCATTTTCTTTGGTAAGAGAAAGCAGGTCTTCACATCTGCCAGAACACAATTTATATATCTTATTGCCTCCATTAAACTTTTTGAAAACTTTAGCATTTGTTAGTTTTTTCCATTGCATTTAATTCTAAATGCTCTGTCACCCAGCAGTAACTCTTCCCCCCATCTCCGTCCCGTTGCTCTCCTGTGCCACCCGAGCACAGAATAAACCAAGACCTAGGAGTAGAAAGGGAAATGATTTCTCTTAGGAAAACTTAGTTCTGACTGCTAGATTTTTGCAGCCTTTCTTTGTGCCATTTTAGATGCAAAACAAATCATGGAACATTGCATATTTGTGTGATACTTTTTAATGTTGGGGTTTTTTTTTTCCTTCAGTCTCTTGAGAACAGTGTAGGCTGACAGTTTACTTTGGGGGAACAGAACCTCTTTTCATCTTAAGCTAGATTCTCTGATTCTTTTAGACGTCATAGCTCATGAGTTCTGTTCCTGTTACCCTAACTTGGCATGAGTGGGTTGAGTTATCCTTAAGCTGCAGTGTTCTGAGCATGGCTGAAGCATTAAAAACTTAAGTATATAATGTTTGGTATTTTATAGAGCAAAATTAATGGAAAGCATTTGGCTGAATCTAAAGACCTGCAGTCAAATTCTTCAATGTGGTTTACCCAACTGGAGTAGTGGTACACACCTTAAATCATTTAATGAATAAATAATTTAAAAAACCAAAAAACTATGGGGCTTGTCTGCAGTTTTGTTTTGGTCATCACATCTGAACAACTTTGACATAATCAGATGAAGTTCAGGCTTAAAAAATAACTAGCCGAAATATTTTTCCCAAGGGCTGCTGGAACTCATTAAACTTGAGTTACTGTGGCTTTTGGGCCTTAAGGTTGCCTTACAGCAGTGAAAGCTGGGCTAATTTGCTGAACAGTAAGGGGAGTCGCCAAGGCCTGGCCAAGAGGGTGAGCTAGCCTCAGTGCAGTGAAGGTGAAAGATGCCAAGAGATGATTTGGAAATGGGCCTTTAGCTGGGGACACAGGCAGCACAGTTAATTTCAGAAAATGATTATGAGTGGATCAGTAAGTTTTTGGCACCATTACTACCTGAACTTTTTGAGAGGTATAGTGACTGTTAGCAGATTAGTCTCATTACATTTTATTTTGTATAGCTTGCTACTACCTGCCACTTCATCCATTAGATTGATTATTTAGGTGTCTAGTTAGGAGGTTGGGAATCTTTCATAGGTAGGTTCTGGACTCTTGGAGTGCAGTTACGTGAAAGCTTCCGCCAGAAGAAACCCTTGTTTATTTTAAACTTAAGATTCATATGTTTAATTTAGTTAAGTTTAGTTGGTTATTCTGATCAGATGTTGTTATAGTACCTGCTCCCTCTTGAAAGCTGTTACAACTTTGATCAATTCAGATGACCTCACCTGGTATGTCTTGCTTCCACACCCCACGCTGGAATGTTTGTGAGGTGTGCGATGTTTTAGTGGGGTCACTGTGTTGTACTGATGCACTTGACAGGGTTTTACTTCCTGTGATGGGCCCTGCATGTTCTCTGTGGAGTCCAGCACAGAGTAGCCTGTGATGCAAGAGGGTTTTGAGAGTCCAGCACAAATTTTGTGGCCCTCGGCAAAACTGGGAAGTTTCATTGATGTTATTCCAAATTTCTGATGGCCCCTCATTTTATTTGTGTTGAGTTAATGCTTAAAAAAATTTTTTTTAACAGGAAAAATCCAGCCACACAGCAGCTTATAGTATATGCAGGTCTTTCTGCATAAGAATGTATATGGTGATGTTTTGTGACTAAATAGAATTCCATGGTATGTCTGGGCCTTTATGATGGGTCCCAGTTTTTTCCAGTTAGTAACAGTGAACACTCAAGTTTTTTTTAGGTTCCTATGGGATAAATTTCTGCAGGTAAAGTTGTTGGTTCAAAGGAATTCATATTAAATTTCATATTAAAATTCAATATTAAAATACTTTAATATTGTATATATATAATGTATATAATATTTAATATACTTTAATATTTAATAAGGAGGATCGGCTAATACTTCCATCAACATGGTTATAAGAGTGCCTTTCCCCCTACATCTTAGCCAGTGTTGGGTAGCTGTACTACTTGCAGAGAGAAATGATCTCACGATTTCCATTTGCCTTTTGCCCCCTTGTATGAGGGGAGGAACCTTTGCTTGAAATCATGTGGATTTGAATGCTGACCCCTCCACTCACTAGGTGTGGGAGCCTGGGTAAGTTTGCCTCTGGGCTCAGTTTCATCATCTGTGAAATAGAAAAAAGATGATGCGAAGCTTAGTGACTTGAATTCTGTGGATACATTTACATCTGCATTTATAATCTGTCTTTCATCAGTGGAGCCCTTATTAACTCTGGAATGTGGCTGATAGTTTTTTTTTTTATGTGCCATTGAAAAGATTAACATATTCGTTTTTATAAGGAAAATTAAAATGTCAAACATTAGCGTAAAGGCTTTTCAGCCCTCTCCAAAGGTAAAAACTGGATAGTTTTGGAGAGTAACCTTCCAAACAATTTTCTGTAGGTTTCTAAGTCCTTCATGTGTGTGGCCACTCAGCTGTGCTGGTTGACTCCTGTGTAGGAGTTAGTGCTGGATCACACACTTGAGTGATGTGAGAGACTGGAACGTGGAAGCTCCAGGCTTGAAAATGGGCTGATTTCACCATGTCCTGGGACAGTTTGAGACCAGAGGGGTAGGTACCAAGCACAAGGTGAAGCTTGTGGTTTGTGTAATGATTAGTTTTTAGGGCAAAAGTTTGTCTACATGTTCGTGAGACCCTACTTTCAAGAATGAAGTTGAACGCCTACCTAGGATGCCACAGGCCAGCAAGTACAGGTGACCTTCCTTTATGAGTCCTTAATCCTCGAGTTGGGGAGCCAGGCCTTCAGAACCCAGGGGACTGGGTGCTGGGTGGGCGTGTCCGCTCTGAGTTCAGTGCAGGTCCCGGTTGTGCTTTGTTGCAGCACAGCGGCGCTTGGTAGGGCTGGGGTAGTCCTCTGCTGCGGATCTGGTGGGTGTGTGCTTTGAGCTACCTGAAGTGTTTAGGGTTCCGATGGTTCATGGAGCTGTCATTGAGAGCGCCAGGAGTCCTAGGCTTTATCCAGCTGCAGCAATGAGGAAGGCTCAGCAGGTGTGCAGCCTGAGGAAGAAGGGCTGGGGGTGCTGGGGCAGCCCGCCCCCACTGGTTTCCCTGGGGTGCTTTCAGCCCCTCAGTCCCCGGTGGGCTGCTAATCCAGATGACCCCCGTAAGTCCACCAAGGTATGTGCCACTGTACCTTTGGGATTTGTGGAAGGATTCTCAGGCCATTGGTATCTGTTCCTTAGGGGTGGTGGTGATGCTGGGCTGAAATTCCTGGGGGAGAGGAGAACATTGATCAAATCATGGAGGAGGCTGATTGCTTTTTTCACCCATCTCTTCTGCAGTGAGTCTCAAGACCACAAAGGCAGTGTTGATTTCAAGGTGTATCTAGAAGTTTGTAACTACCACGAAGTTCTGATGTGCTGTTTGGGGCTTCTTGGGTTAACATAAATGTCTACAGAACTGTGTTTGCTTACACAATTATATTTGGTACGTTAAGGCTTGTCTCTTGCCCATCTCAGTGTTTCTTGAGCATTTGGACTGTGATCCACAGAAAGAAACGCCTTTCCCTTGAAGACCTAGTGTGGACACACATGCACACACACACACCCCACAACTGAAACAAGTAGAGAATTGTTACCTTTTTGTGTGTGGTGCACTTGACTTTATGGTTTCTTGCTATTTCTCTAAACAGTATGCTGTGAACTACTACACTGATTTCCCACCCAGTTTGAAAACCTGGGAGCTCTGGATATCAGCACCTGGCACAAAGTGTAGGAACTTGGACATTTCTTGAATGAGTGAGTAGATAAAGGTGGCTTGAAGTTTTCTAGATTTTCATGAAAAGTCCCTCTTTTTCCCTATGGACCTTCACAGTCTGTCAAGAACCAGGGTATGGTGGTGAGTGAGGTGAGCGCTGTCTCCTGTCCGAGGTGAGGTGAAGATGCCTGGGATGACAGCTGCACGTGGAAAGCACACCCAGGAGCCGCTCAATATGGTCACCTCCATTGTCCACCTGGCTGGATAAAATCCCCTTAGAGTGTGAGAAGGATCTCTCCTGGGTTCTACGTTCGACTCCAGCTCCTTTTGCTATTTTGTCTCCTCTCCAATTCCGTGGTTCTCAACTTACCTGCACGTTAGAATCAGCCATGGTCAGGTGTACCCCAGACACACTAGATGAGACTCCTTGGGGTGGGACCCAGGCACGAGCATTTTTAAAGCTCCTCTAGTGACAACTGTCCAAGGACCTCTGGTGGGTTCTTCAGAGAATCCAGAGGGGAATGGTGCTTTGGCCCTTTCCAGATTGTTTATTGGGCAGGTGGCCAGTGGCACCGGGCTCTCAGGCCAGCCCTGAGGCTGAGGGCAGCTGGTCCTGTACCCCGCCGCTCCCCTTAACTGCCTGCCCAGCCACCTTCAGTCCCTTAGGTCTTCAGGAAGTCTGGACGTTCTTCTGGGGCAGGCTGTTTTACTGGGCGTGGCAGGGGGAAGTTTGCACCCACAAGGCCCCAGGGCGCTGTGAATCATGACTCACCAGGAGTGACCCAGCAGTCTTGCCCCAGGAGATGACTCTCCTGCACCTGGCGGGACTGTCACCTTGGAAGAGGTTTAAAAATACAGATTCCTGGACTCCCCACCTACATACAGAATCCAAAGGTCTGGGGTGGGGACAGGGTTTCTGTTTTTAAAAGAAGGCAAATTAAAAAGTAAAAGTGGGTCCTAAGTCCTACTACCTGGTTACCTCTACATTTAAAAATTTTTATTGGTAACACATGCACTTGGGAAAACAGTACAGAAAGGTTCGTGTGTGGAGTTGAGCCTGGGGTTGAGTGGCCTTCTGCCCCTGAGGGAAGCTGGGCCAAGGCCGGGGCTGATGGGCACAGCAGGAAATGAAGGACCTTGGTCCCAGAGCGTGCCAGCCATTGCATTTACTCACCTTGGAATCCTGTTTCAAGGAGCAGTTCCCCGTTGCAGGAAATCAGGGTGGGGTGCAGACCCCCAGTCTCTCTACCTTGTCAAGAGTTACTGGGCGCGCTTTAGAAAGAATTTCTGTACAAGTACTTAAATATACGTATTCCTGAAAAACTATACAAAAAGGGTCACATACACTCTCAACTGCACTTTTTGTTTTCAGTTAAAATAAGTTGGAGGGCTTCCCTGGTGGCGCAATGGTTAAGAATCCGCCTGCCAATGCAGGGGGACATGGGTTTGATCTATGGTCCAGGAAGATCCCACGTGCCGTGGAGCAACTAAGCCCGTGCGCCACAACTACTGAGCCTGCGCTCTATAGAGCCCGTGAGCCACAACTACTGAGCCTGCGCGCCTAGAGCCCGTGTTCCGCGACAAGAGAAGCCACCGCAATGAGAAGCCCACACAGTGCAAGGAAGAGTAGCCCTTGCTCCTTGCAACTAGAGAAAAGCCCACACACAGAAATGAAGACCCAATGCAGCCATAAATAAATTTATAAAAAAATAAGTTGGAGCTCTTCCTTTGCCAGCCTGTACAGACTTGTACCTTGTATTAGTAATGAATATTGTAATGAAAAAGGGTGAAGATATCTGCCAGCTCCATTTTCCGGATGAGGAGAGTGGAGCTTGGGTGCCTGGCATTGTGGCCACTGCCTTGTGCAGGGTTGGGTGCGCAGCGGGTTCCTGGGGAGCCCTCGGGGCTGCGCTGGCCACTGTGCTCGGACGACATGGAGCCTCGTGGGTATAGTCACCCACCCACCTGGGCAAGTGTTGGCCACTCTGCCTCGCTCTCCCCGTCAGTAAGGGAGGATGAAATGGTGTGATGCCTCACCCGGAAGGATATCCGCCTCCCACGGAAGGATATCCGCCTCCCACGGTAGGATACTCGCCTCACACGGAAGGTTACCCGCCTCACACGGAAGGTTACCCGC
Source organism: Phocoena phocoena (assembly GCF_963924675.1). Taxonomy (NCBI): domain Eukaryota; kingdom Metazoa; phylum Chordata; class Mammalia; order Artiodactyla; family Phocoenidae; genus Phocoena; species Phocoena phocoena. The sequence goes on along the minus strand of NC_089233.1, from coordinate 30,687,379 downwards.
CTCACGGTGAGCAGCGAGTTCCTAATCCTGGCACCGGGGCCGCAAGAGAGCGTTGTCCCTTTCTCCAGGGGAGCCAGAGCGGCTGTCCTGAGGATGGAAAGTGGTGACAGCGGGGGACGCTGAGGCACCCAGGCCAGAGGAGGGCGCTCTGGGGGAGGAGGGGGCCGCCGAGGTCGTCGGGGAGAGGCACCGGGACGACGGACCCGCCCCGAAGGGAAGGCCTGGGCCTCCACCCAAGGACAGCACGAGCGCGGCAGGTGGGCTCCGCGGAGCCGCCTGGGACTCGACGTCTTGGGACATGACGTCCCGGAGACTAAGCTGCTCAGTGAAACCCGTTTTAAATCGGCTGGGTCTGCGCGCCTGGCGGCTGCCCGCGACCCCCATAGTGGGCTCCCCTCCAGATGTCCCGGCTTAGGTAGGCGACCAGCGGGGTCACCGCTGGTACAGGCTCATGGCAGGCAGGGGTGGGGTGCTTGAAGGCCGAGGGAGTTATTTCCAGGCCCTGGGCGCCGAGGTGGCCCCGTCTGAGGCTGGGGTCAGCTGTCACCCCAGCTGGTGTTCTCAGCAGGTGCCAGCGATGAGGGTTTCCCTTCTTGGACATGACTTAGCAGGGCTCGGGGGCCACCGCACTGGAACCTTCCCCAGAGGCCTCTCCTTGTGAACATTTGCGCCAAGTTGTGCAAATACTGGAATTCTTTTGATTTATGTCTGCCCCCTGGGGTGCCCTTTCACGCACTGTTGAGAAGGCTGTCACTTTATTTTTTTTGGTTCGTCTTCCATGTCATCTCATAGGACCCTCCCCTCCCCCATCATCCTCTATGCCCCTTGTTTCTCATCCTGTCGTGATTTTATTTACTGGTTTACTTTTGCGTTGTGTCTGCTTTTCCTGGAGGCCATGTGTGTTATTCACTGTCATTGTGCCTGTCACCGAGTGGACATCCTTAACCATATTTGATGGGATGAGGGGATCCCCATTTTACATATGAGAAGACAGAGGCACTGAAAGGTTAAGGGGGTGCCCAAACCAGGAGCTGAACCCATATCTGTCTGCATCTGCCCTGTCTAGAATGTACTTGTGAGCATTCCTTGTCTAGCTGAAGCTCGGGTTCAAATTCAAGAGGATTGGGACCTTGAGCAGGTTACCTTAACCTGAGCCTCAGTTTCCTCATTCAAAATAGGGATGACACTGGTTAACTACCTCCTGGGGTTGTAGGCAACAATTTCTTGTTTTGGGGGCCTGGCCAGGGACTGGAGGATGCCCATGTGAGCTGCATAACCTGGTCAACTGGACGAACTTGGATTGAGTTTGAGAACTTCCTTCAGGCACACCATTCAGTGATGCAAGCAGATGCTGAAATCGTTTTCCCCCACCCGCAGAGCCATGCACCCAGCAAAGTCCTGGGCCCCCACCCCTCCCCCGGGGGCACCTAGGGTCGTCCTTGACTATCCCCTTAAGGCTGGGAGCCTGGCAATCTCCTGCTGGGACTCACTTCCTGTTTGGGCCTGGAGTTTGGAAGGTTGAAAAACAGCCAGGGTCAGCTCTTGAAAATGGCTGGGCCCGCCCACCAGAGCCTTAAAGGGACCGTCTCCTAGGGCAGGGCTTGTACCGGGGATTCCTGGCGCTGAGTGGGTGCTGATGAATGGGCCCAGCGACCCTGGTGTCCGGATTTGAGCCCAGGGAGCCTGCCGCCAGATCCCGCAGTGCTCCTCTTTCCCCCTAAGGACACGGCCCCAAGCCCCCTCCCACCTTGCACCACCTCCCAGTGCCCAGTCCAACTGCCGGACTATTTTGGAGGGACCCACACTGCCAGGACCTCACTCCCTAATTCTGTTGAACTTTGGTCTGGGCCTTCATTGTCAAACTGGGTAACAGTACCCTAGGCTGACTGAAAATTCCATGAAGTCCTGTTTGTTGGGGGTGGTGATTGAAAATTCCATGAAGTCCTGTTTGTTGGGGGTGGTCCACTCAGATGCTGACGGGGTCAGACCCATGCGTGAAGCTGGCATCCCCAGGACGAAGGTGAATTGCAGAGTGCATAACGGTTTAAGGAAGCTTGAGTTCAACACAGGCTGTTGGCTCAACTGAGCACCTTCTGTGGGTGGGGATGGCTTTGGCCTTCCTTGGGTCAGGGCACCTGGGAGAATGGGTGGATGCCTTTCCAGGCTCCTTCAGGCTCCTCACCTTGCCCACCTCTAAAATGGGCCCTCTCACCGGCCCTGGATTTGGGGTCCTGGCTTGGGATACTCAGGAATCCATGAACTGTAACTCGCACTTACTTATTCTCGGGGTTTAGTCCCTGCTCCTGGACTACCCGCCTCCCCCCCAACCCCGCCCCCGCAAACTCCCTCCCATCCCCAGACTGTGCCAGGGTTCTGGTGGTGTCTCGGGTCTGCCCTCCAGGGCTTTGCCTCAGAAGTCCTTCCTAGTCCCAGCTGTGGCTGTAATCCTTCCATTAGCCTGTGCAGGAGGCAAACACGTGGCTGTGAGCAAAGCAGGCCTGGGCTTTTTGGCCAAAACAAACAGGAAGTCCACCAGTCCTGCAGGAATTTGTGCTGTGCCCACAGGGAAATGAAAGGCCAGTTGTGCTGGTAACCCCATTTCTCCACTGTCTCTTGGGTGCTTTACGTGCATATATCCCATTGCAAGGTTATTGCAACCCCTAAGGCATGTGTATGTGTCTGTTTTGCCAATGGAGAAGCTGCTGCTCAGAAAGCCTGAGTGACTTGTCTGAGGATACCCAGCTGGCACTCAAACTTGGAATTTCATCTCTCTAGTCCAGACTCCGTCTGTGTGATTTTCCTTTACCTGATCAAGGCACAATCCTTGTTGCCATGGAACTTGTGATCCGGTGGGGAGTGTGTCATTCGGGATCATTTTATGTGTTTAACTTTGTTTTATATTCACTCCAGTTAAATGGTGATGTTTCGTGGTCTCAGCATAAAGAGAGAGAATAGCTTCTTTTCCACTCAATCATGCCTTTTCTTCAGTATAAAAATGGAAATCTTTATTAGAATGGCTGGCACACTATTTAAAGAAACAGAACAACACAGCAGGACTAAAAAAAGTAATGCTGATGTACAATCTCTGGACACAGGATTTGAATATCCTGGCTCCACCACTGATGAGCTGTGTGACCTTGAGCAAACCCACTTAACTGCTCTGTGCCTCAGTTTCCTCATCTAAAATGTGGATAGATTGTTGTTATGAGGCTTAAATGGAGTTAATGACTTAATAATCGAAAGTTCTTATAGTAGCATTTGCCATTTAGTAAGCACTATAGAAGTGGTTTTTGTTTACTGTGATAGAATGGATAAATATATACTATGGAAGGGGGAATTCCCTGGCGGTCCAGTGGTTCAGGCTTCACATTAGCACTGCCGGGGGCGGGGACAGGTTCGATCCTGGGCAGGAAACTAAGATCCCACAAGCCGCGTGGCATAGCCCCCCCCAAAAAAGGAAGGGTCCTCACCCATAGATAGAGTTAAAACCCCCTTGGTCCCTCAGACCCCTAGGGCAGGCTTGTCTTGGGGATTCCTGGTGGTGAGTGGGTGCTGATGAATGGGCCCAGGGACCCTGGAGTCAGGATTTGGGTCCAGGGAGTCTGCCACCAGATCCTGCAGTCCTCTTTTCCCCTAAGAATCCCCCTCCACCCCCTCCCACTTTTATCGCAGAGGCAATAGTTTTGACATTATTTTGGTACCTATCTTTCTGGACCAGGAATCAGTAACTACAGCCTGTATGTAGCCTCAGGGCCAAATTCTACCACCCCCCCCCCACCCCCCCACCGCCCCCCCCCCCCCCCCCCCCCCCCCGCCTGGTTTTGTGAATAAAGTGTTATTTACATTCGTTTGCTTACATATGGTCTAGGGCTGCATTTGCAGAGTTGAATAGTTGTGACCTTACCGTTCACAAAGCCCAAAATGTTTACTCTCTGGTCCTTTACAGAAGGCTGACCTCTGCTCTAGACCATTTATCATTATATATAAAAAAAAAGGAATTATATTGTAGGCATTTGTTTAGCAGTTTGCTTTTCTTCACTTAATATTAAATCAAGGACCTCCTTGGGAATTCCCTGGTGGTCCAGTGGTTGGGACTCGTGCATTCACTGCAGAGGGCCTGGGTTCAATCCCTGGTTGGGGAACTAAGATCCCCTCAAGCCGCGTGGCACGGCCAAAAAAAAAAAGGGAAGGAAAAAAAATCTCTCCACACGCAGACCAGCCTGCTGCTAGTATTTCAGAGTTTGGCCATCCCATAATTTATTAGCCCATCTCTGTGATGTCATTTAGTTTATTTCCCTGTAGTCTATTGCAAAAAGTGCTGCAGTGATTCTTTTGTGTATATGTGTGAGAGTTCTAGATACCAAGAAATAGAAATTCTGGGTCAAAGCATACATACGTTTAAGAGTTGGATGGAGACTGTCAAATCTTCTTCTCAAAAGGCCAGTTTACCATAATTCAAAAAGATACATGTACCACAGTGTTCACTGCAGCATTATTTACAATAGCCAGGACATGGAAGCAACCTAAGTGTCCATCAACAGATGAATGTATAAAGAAGATGTGGCACGTGTATACAATGGAATATTACTCAGCCATAAAAAGGAACAAAATTGAGTTATTTGTAATGAGGTGGATGGACCTAGAGTCTGTCATACAGAGTGAAGTAAGTCAGAAACAGAAAAACAAATACTGTATACTAATGCACATATATGGAATCTAAAAAAACGGTACTAATGAACCTAGGGGGCAGGGCAGGAATAAAGACGCAGACAGAGAGCAGACTTGAAGACGCAGGGGGGAAGGGGAAGCTGGGACGAAGTGAGAGAGTAGCATTGACATATATACACTACTAAATGTAAAATGGATGGCTAGTGGGAGGCTGCTGCATAGCACAGGGAGATCAGCTCGATGCTTTGTGACCACCTAGAGGGGTGGGAAAGGGAGGGTGCGAGGGAGACGCAAGAAGGAGGGGATATGGGGATGTATGTATACGTCTAGCTGATTCACTTCGTTGTACAGCAGAAACTAACACAACGTTGTAAAGCAATTATACTCCAATAAAGATTTTTTTAAAAGCCCATTTTATACTATCCCCAGCAATGTCTGCAAGCACCCATTTTCCCATATTGTCTCCACACTTGAAGGTTGAACCTTGCCAAATTAACTTTGAATTTATGGTACAAAGTTGAATTTATAGTTCTCATAAAAGCCTGAAGGGATTTTTGGAAATGCATCAGAAAATCGCTATTTAAGTTCAGCTGAAAGAATTCACAACTGAGATTAACTAAGGAAATTTTGAAATAAAGAATTTAAAACTTATAAAATGGTAATAATTAAAAGTTAGGTGTTGGGAATTCCCTGCTGGTCCAGTGGTTAGGACTCTGCACTTTCACTGCTGAGGGCGTGGGTTCGATCCCTGGTTGGGGAACTAAGATCCAGCAAGCTGGGAGGCGCTGGGGGCACGGCAAAAAAAAAAAAAAAAAAAGTTAGGTGTTGGCACAATGAAACAGGATAGATACTCCAGAAAATATACTTGGTATTCCATCAGAAAATAGCACAAATGATGGAAGGGATGGATTAGCCAACAAGTGGTGTCAGGGAAAACAATATCTGGGGGAAAAATTGTTAGCGCATCATCTCATGCTCCCAGATATTTTGAGAGATTAAAAAGTTAAATGTAAAACATAAACAAGGAAAATGTTTGTGAATGCTTAACCTTATAAGCGTAAAGAAATGGACAGTCTTTTTTAAAAATAAAAAATTGATTGTGAGCATAAATTTAAACTCTTGTTCATCACCAATATGAACAAAATTGAAAGGAAAATGGGACTGTGACATGTAATACACCAAAAAGGAAAAATAGGGACAGGGAATTCACAGGCAGAAATGCAAATGACAAATCAATATATGAATAGAAAGTTCAACCTTACTTTGTGAAATCCAAATTTTAAAAGAGATACTGAGGTTTTTTTTTTTTTTTTTGAGATACTGAGTTTTGAATACAGTTTTGAAATGATAAGTGGATACTACTCAGCACTGGGAAGTCCGGGATGATGTACCTTCATACATGTTGTTCCTGAGAAGGCAAACTTCCAATATTCCAAAAAATTAGTTGGCCATCTGTATCAAGATCTTTAAAAATGGTCCTAGCTTTTGATCCTGTAATTCCACTTCTAAACATTTACCCCAAGAGGGGAATAATCAGAGTTGTGGAAACTGCTTCTTATGCAACAATATGAAGTGTAGTATTATTTGGAATAGAAGACACAAAGAAATAATATAAAGACCTAGTGATAGGGGACTGATAAACACGTCTTATTAGTTTCACTAGGTGGAAAATTATGAAGTCTTTATAAAGCATGCTCTTGACTATTTCAAGAAGTGGGGAGATGCTCATAATATAATGGGAAATGTATGCAGTATGATCTCAATTTGGCTAGAACAGCGCCTGGTAGCTAGTTTTCAGTAAATGTGAGCTACTATCATTATTGATGATGTCAGACCCTCAAACGATCATTCATTCATTCATCGCTCAGTTGCACACGGATCAGTGTTCCGGCTCCTTGCCTGGTCCACCCTGTGTGAGCCATTTGGGGAAGGTTGTAGAGCAGTGGCCCCAGGCTCCTTTCCCCTGCGGAGGGGGGGGGGGGGGTCCCTGGACCATCAGCTGGCTCTGTTTCTGGCTAAGCACTGCCATCTAGAGGCCTCTGGCCCACATGGCAGCTGTCCCTTGCAGCCCCTCCCGCTGACACTGGGCTCCAGCCCCAGGGGTGGAGAGGGCCCGGTCGACCCTGCACCCTGCCCCACGGGAGGTCTACTTGGTCAATGCTAGAAAGACCCTTAGGTCAAGATCCTTACAGGGATCAAGGAAGCCTTTGGGGCCGTATTTCTTAAAATGTGGCCCTTGAACCTGCATCGGTGTCAGCTGGTGGGAGACTTAATAGTAAAGATCCAGGGTACATCCCAATCCCCCTGAATCAGACCTTGCTGTGGGGAGGTGGTGGGCAGGGGTGCTGAATAGCTAGAATTTTAACATGCTCCTTGGGTGATTCTGATGCGCATTGAAGTGTGTTTTGGTTTTTAATTTTTATTAGAGTGTAGTTGCTTTACAATGTCGTGGTAGTTTCTACTGTACAGTAGAGTAAATCAGCTATACGCATACATATATCCGCTCCTTTTTGGATTTCCTTCCCATTTAGGTCACCACAGAGCAGTGAGTAGAGTTCCCCGTGCTATACAGTAGGTTCTCATTAGTTATCTATTTTATACGTAGTATCAATAGTGTATATATGTCAGTCCCAATCTCCCAATTCATCCCGCCCACCCCTTTCCCCCTTGGTATCCATACGTTTGTTCTCTACGTCTGTGGCACATTGAGGTTTGAGAGCCATCGATATTTTATAATTTAATGGGGGTCAGAGCTTGGCATAGAGCCTTTGACCCTGGAAACATACATATAGATAGATATATTTTAGGAGGTTCCTTGACTCCATTTTAAGACTTTTTAAAGAGCAGTTTTAGGTAAGCAAAATTGAGAGGAAATACAGAGATTCCCATATTATACCCGCCCCCAACCAGGTAGCCTTTCCCATTATCAACATCCCCTACAGAGTGGTACATCTTATGAACTTAGACTGACACATCATAATTGTCCAAAGCCTATAGTTTACATTAGGGTTCATCTGGTGGTGTATATTCTATGGATTTGGACATAAGAATAATGACAGGTATCCATCATTATAGTATCATACAGAGTATTTTGCTGCCCCCCAAATCCCCTGTGCTCCACCTATTCATTCCTCCCTCCACCATAACCCCTGGAAAACACTGATCTTTTTACTGTCTCCCTAATTTTGCTTTTTCCAGAATGTCATATAGTTAGAATCATATAGTACATAGCCTTTTCAGACTGGCTCCTTTCACTTAATAATATGCATTTAAGATTTCTCCATGTCTTTTCATGGCTTGGTAGCTCATTTCTTTTTAGTGCTGAATAATATTCTTTTTTTTTTTTTTTTTTTTTTTTTTTTTTTTTTTTTTTTGGTGGTACGCGGGCCTCTCACTGTTGTGGCCTCTCCCTTTGCAGAGCACAGGCTCCGGACGTGCAGGCTCAGCGGCCATGGCTCAGGGGCCCAGCCGCTCTGCGGCATGTGGGATCTTCCCGGACCGGGGCACGAACCTGCGTCCCCTGCATCGGCAGGCGGACTCTCAACCACTGCGCCACCAGGGAAGCCCTGAATAATATTCTATTGTCCAGATGTACCACAGCTTACGAATAAAGCTACTGTAAACATCCACGTGCAGGTTTTTGTGGGGATCTAAGTGTTTAGCTCCTTTGGGTAAATACCAAGGAGCAAGATTGCTGGATATTGTATGGTAAGAGTATGTTCAGTTTTGTAAGAAACCACCAGACTGTCTTCCAAAGTAGCTGTACCATTTTGCATTCCCACCAACAATGTATGAGAGTTCCTGTTGCTCCACATCCTCACCAGCATTTGATGTTGTCAGTATTTCAGATCTTGGCCATTTAAGTAAGTATGTAATGGTATTCACTGTTGTTGTAATTTGCATTTCCCTGATGACATATGATGTGGAGTATTTTTTCATATGCTTATTTGCCATCTGTGTTTCTTCTTTGGTGAGGTATCTATTAAGGTCTTTGGCCCATTTTTTAAATATAAATTTATTTATTTATTTTTGGCTGCATTTGGTTTTTGTTGCTGCTCGCAGGCTTTCTCTAGCTGCGGCGAGCAGGGGCTACTCTTCGTTGTGGTGCGCGGGCTTCTCATTGCGGTGGCTTCTCTTGCTGTGGAGCACGGGCTCTAGGCGCATGGGCTTCAGTAGTTGTGAGACATGGGCTCAGTAGTTGTGGCACACGGGTTTAGTTGCTCCGTGGCATGTGGGAGCTTCCCAGACCAGGGATTGAACCCATGTCCCCTGCAGTGGCAGGCAGATCCTTAACCTCTGTGTCACCAGGGAAGTCCTGGCCCATTTTTTAATAAGGTTATTTATTTCCTTATTGTTGAGTTTTAGGAGTTCTCTGTGTATTTTGGATAACAGACCTTTATCAGATGTGTCATTTGCAAACAGTTTCTCCCAGTCTGTGGCTTGTCTTCTAATTCTCTTGACACTGTCTTTTGCAGAGCAGAAGTTTTTAATTTTAATCAAGTCCAGCTTATCAATTATTTCTTTCATGGATTGTGCCTTTGGTGTTATATTTTAAAAGTTATTACTATGCCCAAGATCACCTATCTAGGTTTTCTCCTGTGTTATCTTCTAGGAGTTTTAAGAGTTTTGCATTTTACATTTTAGGTGTATGATCCATTTGGGTTCATTTTTGTGAAGGGTGTAAGATGCTGCAGCCAGAGCCACAGTGAGCCCCGGAGAGAGAGAATGCTGACCTGCTGCTCATAAACCCTCTGGGGCATGAGTGGGGCTGGCTCTTTTGCCCACATACCCTGGAGAAGGGGGAAACCCTATTTCTTGTTAGTCTGTTCAGTACTCTTTGTCATGGGGATCGCTGTACTTTAAAAATTGCTGATTGATAAAATAAGCAGTGATTTGAGTGTAATAGAGTAAAATCCTAAATGTACTGTGTTTGTTTAACTTCTCTCTTCTGAGCAACATAGTAGAGTTAGTAACTAATACCTTACCATTGCCAGGTACATGAGAAGAAGTGTCACAAAATAGGATTTTGCAAATCCTAGCTCATCACCTATTAATGCTGTGACCTTGGTCAAGTTACTCACTTCTAAGTTTTCTCATCTGTGAAAGAGGATTCACAAGAATATCCTACCTGTGGCAAAGACTGCTCATTTTCCCCTAAGATCGTTTCTCCCCTGAATTTTAGCCGGGGCTATGCCAAATGAAGACTGCATTTCTCAGTTTCCTTTGCAGCTATGTTTAGCCTTGTGACCAAGTTCACCAATAGGGTGTAAGTGATGTGGGGAACTTCTGGGATGGGCTGTTGCCATTCTCCTCCCCTTTCCTCCTTCCCCTGAGCTGGACTGCAGGTGCAGTGGCTGGAGATGGAGCAGCCGTCTGGAACGTGAAGTCGTTTTAGGAATGGAGAGTGGAGGGCATACATAGTAGATGGACAAGACAGAAGAAAGTTGTTTCTCTGATACCGTGGAGCTGCCACACCAGCCCTGGACCACTCCATAACAGTTTTTTATGTCACAGAAAAGTAGACTTCTATCTTATTTAGGCCACTGTCATTTTGGGTCTCTGTTACTTGTAACTGAATTTAGGCCTATTAAATGCATGACCTCATAGAGTTCTTGGAAAGATTAAATGAGAGACTATGTACAACTTGCTTATTGCAAGAGCTAGCACATTATCAACACTCAGTAAATGTTGACTTCTTGTTGTAACTTCTCTAGCATCTAATTATAATAGCTGTCCCTCATCTCCAATGAGAGCTCTAGAGGGAGTCCTTCTGGAAAGAAACATGATCAAGACTGTTGGTTCCAAACAATAAATAGTATCTGGGAATTCCCTGGCGGTCTAGTGGTTAGGACTCTGCGCTTTCACTGCCAAGGGCCTGGGTTCGACCCCTGGTCGGGGAACTAAGACCCCACAAGCCACATGGTGCGGCCAAAAGCAAAACAAAACAACCAAAAAAACCCCAACAGTATCATCATCATAAACAACGAATTCAGTTAGAAATGATTTCATTTGCACTCTTCTGTTTACTAGTTTTAGCTGACAAAGCTTAGCTTTCCAAGTTTGCATGGTATTTTAATGGCAAGATAAGTCATACATTCTTTTATTTTTAAAATTTTATTTATTTATTTTGGGCTGCATTGGGTCTTCGGTGGCTTCTCTTGTTGCGGAGCACAGGCTTTAGGGGTGCGGGCTTCAGTAGTTGTGGTGCATGGGCTTAGTTGCTTCACGGCATGTGGGATCTTCCCGGATCAGGGCTGGAACCCGTGTCCCCTGCGTTGGCAGGCAGCATACATTCTTTTAAATAGCTGTGTTTACAAACACAGAGCTCCATTATTCCACATTTGACACCCAGCCTTTCAAAACAATTTAGGTGTATTCTTCTCCTTGGCTTTCTCTGTTTTAGAAAACATGTTGGAATGCTTTCCTAGAGTCAATGGCCGCAGTTCAACTTTGTGCTTTGTAACCTATGGGTGGTCTATTTATCAAATATTCAGTGATATCTACTGTGTCCAATTAACATTTGTTTGACTCAGCTCTTTCTAAGATCCCATTTAGCTCTCAAGGTCTCAGTATTTTGATTCTGCAAAATACTGTGAGTTTTTAGAATGCAAACCTTGATTCCTAAGGAATCCCAAGGGAAAAAGCACAGGCAGAGTAAAACTGAAGGAAGAAAATTGTAACAAGATTTGTTATCAATGGATGAAAGGAAGGAGAAGATAAAACTCAAGATGGTTACTCTTTAATGTTTAAAAAAAAACTTCAAAATCAACAATATTAAATGTAACATTTGGGGGGGGTGGATAAAATCTATTACTACTCTACATTGATATAATTTTTTAAAAACCTGAAAGTACTAATATTTTTATTATGGCATAAAGCAGTATTTTATATGTTAACTCAATTTTTAAATGGGTTGTATTTTAACAGCCCATCAATTGTTTGATAGGTAAATTGGAAACTATTTTCTCTGTAGAAAATAGTAAAATAATAACATTCCCCAAGCTAGCCCAACAGGCCCATTTAAACTAAATGGTAGCTGAATTATATACTTATAAATATGGTTCGAGTTCTGGGGTCCAGGAGAAACTTTAGCTTCATTTATTGAGATAACCATGCTTTTCTTAAAATTAAGTTGTGTGGGCTTCCCTGGTGGCGCAGTGGTTGAGAGTCCACCTGCCGATGCAGGGGACATGGGTTCGTGCCCCGGTCTGGGAAGATCCCACATGCCACAGAGCGGCTGGGCCCGTGAGGCGTGGCCGCTGAGCCTGCGCGTCCGGAGCCTGTGCTCTGCAACGGGAGAGGCCACAACAGTGAGAGGCCTGTGTACCGCAAAATAAATAAATAAATAAATAAAAATTAAGTTGTGTGAAGTGAAATTCCTATTCATCGTCCCTCTTGTTCTTGTATTTTGTCTGATTATTTTTCTTTAGGCCAATCCATATCAAGGTTTTAGCTGCCCTTCCCTGAAGGACAGGTACCGAATCCTTTTAATGTGCTTGATAAGGCACCCATCCCTATTTATGAACAGTTTTTTGGTTGTTATTAAAGCATCTCCAGTATCTGGGCAAGAATAAATCGAGTAAGTCATGTTCCATAAGTCGCTTGTGATCATACACCTTGCCTTATGTCTTTTTTTTTTAAGGGATTTAAAATTTTTATTTATTTATTTGTTTGGCTGCGTTGGGTTTTCGTTGCTGCACGTGGGCTTTCTCTAGTTGTGTCGAGCGGAGGCTACTCTTCATTGCGGTGCACGGGCTTCTCATTGCGGTGGCTTCTCTTGTTGCAGAGCACAGGCTCTAGGCACATGGGCTGCAGTAGTTGTGGCACGTGGGCTCAGTAGTTGTGGCTTGTGGGCTCTAGAGTGCAGGCTCAGTAGTTGTGGTACATGGGCTCAGTAGTTGTGGCTTGCAGGCTCTAGAGCGCAGGCTCAGTAGTTGTGGTGCACGGGCTTAGTTGCTCCAAGGCATGTGGGATCTTCCCAGACCGGGACTTGAACCCTTGTCCCTGCATCGGCAGGTGGACTCTCAACCACTCCGCCACCAGGTTAGTCCCTGCCTTGTGTCTTAATGGGAAACCATGAAGAATCAGAAGAGTGGATCTAGAGATAAAAGCCAAGAGAATTTCTGAGAACAGAGTGCAGGAACCATCCAGCCAGGAGTCAAGGATAGAATTGAAGTTCAAATAGAACAAGGACTTTGCCTCAAGAATTTGAGTCAAGTTGACTGTGTTTATTTTGTGTGTGTGAATAATATTTCTTTCTCATGCTGTAAATTCTATTTTATTTTATTTTTTTTGGCTGCGCCGTGTGGCATGTGGGATCTTAGTTCCCGACCAGGGATCGAACCTGTACCTCCTGCAGTGGAAGCGCTGAGTCCTAACCCCTGGACCGCCAGGGAAGTCCCTGACTGTGTGTGATTTCAGCACGTATGCAGTGACCCCATTCTCTTTTTCTTCACTTTCCGCAGAACCCAAATTTTATTGGGGTATCCACTGGATTAGGGCTGCTGTAACACATGACCACAAACTGGCTGGCTGGAAGAAAAGACATTTATTCTCACAGTTCAGGAGGCTGGGAGCCTAGAATCCAGGTGCTGAGGGGGGCTCCCTATGGGGGAAAAGAGTGAGAAACGGCTCCAGGACTCGCTCCCAGCTTCTGGTGGCCTGAGGTGTTTCTTGACTTATGGCCGTCTTCTCCCTGGGTCTTTGCATTGTCTTCCCTTTGTTTGTGTCTTTATGTCCAAATTTCCCCTTTTTATAAGGACATAAGTCATATTGGATTAGAGCCCACCCTAATGACCTCATTTGAAATTGATTATCTCGGTTAATCTGATATCTTCAAATATGGTCACATTCCAAGGTCCTGAGAGTGAGGACCTTGACATCTTTTGGGGAGGAGGCCCAAGCATCCACCCTCCTCAAGGGAGGTCCCACAGTGTATGGCTGGCCAGCGGGTACTAGCACCCAGCTCTCTCTAACTTTCCACATTCCACACCACATCTCTCTAGAGCTCCATATTTACCCATGTGAAAGGGGGCTGCCAACTGCGCGTGAATCTTACGAAATCTCTAGTGTGGGAATCATTGAAGGATCTTTGAAGAATCCAGACAAGCAGGCCCAGGGCAAGGAACCTGCCCAAGGTCCCGGTCCAGGGACAGAACAGGACTCTGGGGAAAGGCTTTGCCTGGGAGGCCCCATAGCCACAGGTTGTGAAGGAAAACCTTGGGCCACCTGCCTAAGCTGGAACCCGGCTGTGGAACACGCTAGCTTCGTGACCTTGAGCAGGTCGCGTGACCTCTCCGAGCCTCAGTTTCCTCACAATCACGAGGATCAGAGGAAGGGCCATATTGGGGACTTCCCTGGCGGTCCAGTGGTTAAGACTTTGTGCTTCCACTGCAAGGGGCCTGGGTTCCATCCCTGGTCGGGGAACTAGGATCCCGCATGCCGTGCGGTACAGCCAAAATAAATAAATAAAATAAATAATTATCCTATTAAAAAAAAATTTTTTTTAAAGGAAGGGCCATTTACAGGGTGCTCAGCACTGTGCCTGGCGAGCAGCGAGTGTTCATGAAGGGTTAGCCAATTGTTGTCCATCTCAGGGCCGTTCCTCCGAGGGTGGCTGTGACCCTTGTCCTGCACCGAGGCTTGGCTTGTAGTCAGAATCCTGACTTCACTTCTTGGATGTGTGATCTTGGGTGACCAACTTCAGGTCCCTGAGCTACAGTTTTCCCATCTTTAAATGGGGTGAATGATATTCCCCATCACAGAGAGTCATTATGAGGCTTAAAGCGCATTTATTCATTCAACAAATATATATTGCGGTCTTTTACTGCAGGAGTCTATCTAGAGATAAACATTAAACAAATGAATGAGGGACTTATTTAGCAAGTGGGAAGGATATAAGTACTGCAGGGAAAACAAAGCAAAGAATGGGAAGGAGGTAGAAAGGGAAAGAGAGGGGGTGGCAATTTAAAGACCTGAAGGGGAGGAGGGAGTGAGCCATGAGGGCAGAGAATGTGCAAAGGCCCTGGGGCAGGAGGGTGCCTGGTGGGTTTGAGGGACAGGATAGAAGCCAGTGTTGCTGGAGGAGAGCAGGGGAGCAGAGAAAAGAGAGAGGCGGAGGTGAAGGCAGAGAGGGACAGAGGCTCCTGTAAGGATCTTGGACTTACAAAGAGTTCAAGTTTAGCCACTGCAAACATTCCACTCATATTTTTTGGGCTCTGCCTTGTCCCAGGAACTATCTGGTACTGGGGACAGTCCAGACCTCGAAGAGCTCAGCCCTGTACTTGGGGGATGTTGGGGCTTTGCAAAGGGGCCAGATCTGGGGAGTTCTTGGGGTTGTATCTGGGTCTTCTTAGTTTGGGACCAGAAATGGGTGCTCTGAAAGGTTTTGGAAGCAGACAAATACACCCTTTCAACATCTAGAGTCTTATCTATTAGACATGACTTAAAATTTTTTTTCCTAGGGGTGATTGAAGCCCACTGTTCGCCTGGGTCTCTTTTTCTCCTGTGCCCACCGGTGGCTGAAGTTAGTTCATTTGCCTTCTCCTGCACTGCTGCTGGCAGAACTCTGCCAGCCTTTGGGTTGGATACAAGTAATATATTCTGTTGAAGAGCAGGCATTCTTAGTATTATTTAAATCTTTGAAACATTAGTCTGTTGAATATGGAACTTGAATCCGATGGGGCCTTTGGACCAAATTCTTTTCCTCACTCCCATCTCTCCCCCATCCCTCCTTCTCCAGTTCTTTCCCTCCTCACCGCTCCCCCCTCCACAACCCTGAGTTCCTTCCTGGTTTTGTTCTCCCCAAATGATGCCAGTTCCTGTGTCTGTGTCCCTGTGTCACTTGCTGTTTCTCTGTTCTGTCTCCCTATCCCTGTCTTGACTCCAGCGATATTGACATTTGGGGCTGCATCCTTCTTTGCTGTGGGGCCGTCCTGGGCACTTTGGGAAGTTGAGCAGCATCCCTGGCCTCCACCCACTAGATGCCAGTAGCACCCCCTCCCCAGCTGTGACAACACAGATCGTCTCCAAACACTGCTAGCTGCCGCCTGGGGGACACAGTAGCCTGGAGAACCTCTGGCCTGTCCCCTTCTTCATCCCTCAGTCTCTCTCTCATCAACTGTCTCTCTCTGTCTCTGGCCAACACGAGCAAGTAATCAGGGCTGACTGTCCCCAGGGCTGGGAAGCCAGGCTGCACCACATCACCCGCATTTCTTCTGGCCTGTACTCCACCCCCTTCTCAGTTTCCATGGGGTTGAACTGTGAGCTGGCAGAAGAGTGGGAATGGGGACCGAGGCCAAGAAGAATGTTGGCCTGTTCTGCCCGTGTGGGTCTCAGAGCACCTGCAAGATCACGGGGTGGGTGCTTGTTAAACCTGGAGGTTCCTCTCATTGAGACCCCTTCTTTTGGTCTTTGGATAAACACAAGTGACAGTGGCCTATGGCCTGTGTCTCAGCTTCCAAAAGCTGCCTCAGCAGATGGGTAACTACTGCGTATCCTCGGCCTTCCTGTCTCTCCCTGGAATGCAAATTAAGTGCCAAGGGTCTCCTGAATTCTCCATGGCTTGGGCTCTGGCCAAGGGGGGCTGAGGTACCTGGGGTCAGTCACGTCTAAATTCTAAGCTATCAGGTGCTGCCCCAGAAACCCAAGTGTGGGCCCACACCCTGTCCTGGGTGCACATCTCCACGGCACATCACCTCCTGTTCCCTCAATTGCCATGCTTGGCCCTGACTCCCTTCTCCAGGTGAGCTGTGGAGTGGATGCTTTGGCTACCCCCCCACTGTCAAGGTCTCCGTGGGAGGGGGCCACGGCAGGTGCAGGAGGCTGCGGGATAATAGCGACACAGAACAAACGTATGGACACCAAGGGGGGAAAGTGGCAGGGAGCGGGTGGTGGTGGCATGAATTGGGAGATTGGGATTGACATATGTACACTAATATGTATAAAAGGGATGACTAATAAGAACCTGCTGTATAAAAAAATAAAATTAAATTTAAAAAAAGCAGGCTGCAGGATGGGAGAGCAGAAAGGGCTCACACAGACCTGACTTGGAATCCAGATTCTGCCACTTATCCAGCTGTGGGACCTTGAGCAAGTCACTGCACCTCTCTGAGCCTCTGTTTCCTCTTCTATAAAACAGCAATACCACCACCTAGTGGCATATTTAGCTTATATGATGCCTGGAGTGGGTCATTAAAAACAAAACACTCCTTCCCCCCTACCATTTTAGAAATGGCTTTATTCAGATATAATCCACATCCTATATAATTCACCCATTGAAAGTACAATTCAATGTTTTTTGGCATATTAATTAAAAAACTTGTGATGAAATATATATTGCATGATTTAGCGTTTTGACCATTTTTAAGTGGCCTTAATGACATTAGCACCTCCTCTTTGTGACAAAATGATCTTCTGTGATGTCGGTAACAATCATCATCTTCTTGATTGGTTCTTTGGTTTTAAAACGAGGGAGAAACAACTAAAAGAGAAACAAATGTTTCATTTTAAAGATGTTATCTGAATTCAGGAAGGTGTTTCATGTGTGAACTAGAATTTGCACTTATTGAAACAAAAATAGGACACCTCGAGGGTTCCCCCGTCTCACTGTCCTAAACTGTCCATACAGGGACTTCCCTGGTGGTCCAGTGGTTAAGACTCCGAGCTCCCAATGCAGGGGGCACGGGTTCAATCCCCAGTCAGGGAACTAGATCCCACATGACGATCCGCGTGGCCAAAAAGCAAAACCAAAACCGAAACTGTCCACACAAATCAAAATGCCAAGATTTTAGGAGGTAACTCCAGCTTGACGTCCTCGTCTTGGGCCCCCCCCTTGTTTACATGGACTCTGCTGTTTGCACGCAGCCGTACTAAACACCAGGGGGGCGTCAGTGACTCGACCTGCACCCGGAGAGGGTGACGCCCAGCATCTAGGAATTTACTCCCAAAACAAACGTCGGGAGCTGAGTGTGTCTGGCTGTGTGGCTGGGTGTTCTCAGAGTGAATTGCCATTTAGAATACAATGTTTATGAAGGGACAAGTATCAGTAATAAACACGTGCTGCTTTGAAGTTTCTGTGTATGTTATGAAAACTCAGCGGTAACTAACGGCAGCAGCTGTTTGGAACTTAGGCCAACGAAGCTATTTTGGGGGAAGAGTACTGTGATGGTGAGGATAAAAAGCAGTCCAACTTGTGGTCGATTTCATTCTTGGCTTCAGCTCTGTACAGATGAGATACAGCCTCTGATTGCCTCCATCAGGGCAGCTGCTCCCCGACCCACTGGGTTGTGGATGAGCCTAAGAGTTCAGGTGCAGGAAGGAACCCAGCACGCTCTCCAGCTCATCCTGCGTCATGGGCTCTGCTACCTACCTGATGCCCCATCACGATCGATATAGGCCGATGCTGCTCTTGCCACTGACAGGTCTCTACCTTGCACTTATGAATTTTTCTAATCTGGGGTGTGGCTCTCACTCAGGCATAAATCACTGTGTTCCCACTGAAACTCTTCTCCAAGAGGCCAAGGAATATGGGATTGTCAGCAATCGAACGTTTTATTTATTTATTTATGATTTTTGGCTGTGCTGGGGCTTTGTAGCTGCGTGCGGGCTTTCTCTAGTTGCGGCGAGCGGGAGCTACTCTTCGCTGCTGTGCTCCGGCTTCTCATTGCGGTGGTTTCTCTTGTTGCAGCATGTGGGCCCTAGAGCACGCGGGCTTCAGTAGTTGCGGCGTGTGGGCTCACTAGTGGTGGTGCACGGGCTTAGTTGCTCCACGGCATGTGGGATCTTCCCCGACTAGGGATTGAACCCTTGTCCCCTGCACTGGCAGGCAGCTTCTTAACCACTGGACCACCAGGGAAGTCCAGCAATCGAACTTCATGATGTTTTTCTATGTAATTTTCTGGGTAACCCACGTTGCTCTGAGCCTTCTGCTTTGGGGATATTAGTTGAAGCTCACGTAAGATCCCTTTTTATTAAAACCCTCAAAGTAAATTCCACCTATGAGGTGTCCGACTGGTACAGACAGTAATGGAACTGCCAGGTATTTAAAGATGGGCTGGGGGCAGAGGGTTCCCGTGTTAGCTGTGTCCTAGAGTGATTTAATACCGGATGAAATCCTGACACTGTCCTCCCAGCCCCTCCTCCCCGGTCCCAGAGCTGCGCCTCACATCATCCTTGAGGTCTGGGCATCAACTACACGCTGACATGCCTGCCAACCATGCCGCAGCCGGTGGGGCAGATGCTCACACCCCAATTCGGGGAGGAAGTCCTGAGGCTGAGCGAGCATCCGGATCTCACGCAAATCTCCCAGCCGCCACGTCCTTCTTAGCCCCGCGTCTGGACACCAGGACTCCCCTGAATCGTGTGTCTCTTTGTTGCGGGGGGGCATCCCTGGCACCTCTCACTTGGTACCACGCAGGCCAGTTTCTCTGGGACTGTTCCCCACCCCTTGGCTGTCAAAGTCTGAGGTCAGCTTTGTTCCAGGTCTGTTTGGGGTTTTCTGGTTGCACCTCCTCTTGGGCCCTGTATCAGTTTCCTGGCGCTGCCGTAACAGAAGACCACAGACTGAGGGGCTTCAAACAACAGGAATTCATTCTCTCGCAGTTCTGGAGGCCAGAAAATAAAAATCGGGGTGTCCGCAGGGTGGGTTCCTTCTGGGGGGCTCTGAGGGAGAATCTATCCCCCAGCTCGCTCCCGGCTTCCGGGGGTGCCGGCAATCCTGGGTGCTCCTGGACTGGTAGTGGCCTCGCTCCATCTCTGCCTGTTTTCACATGGTGCTCTCCCTGTGTTCTGTGTCCAAATTTCCCATTTCTTATAAAGAAACCAATCATTTGATTGAGGGCCTTCCCCTCCCCCAATCCAATATGACCTCATCTTAACTATTGCATCTGTAAACACACTATTTCTACATAAGGTCACCTTTTGAGGTTCCAGGTGGACATGAGGGCCCCCATCTCTTCCTGATTCACAGCTCACATCTTCTTGGTGATCCATCAGGGCGAAGGGCCTGGATGAAATACCTTCCCAGAGAGGCTGTCTAAGTCTTGTGGTGCACGGGACCAGGGATGGAAGCCAGAGGCTTGAGAGGTGGCCTCTCACCTGGGGAGGGGATGCAAATAGGAGAGGTTGGGGGAAGGGGAGGGGCTCCAGGGCTAGGATGGGAGCCCAGCAGGGCAGGCGAAGACACTTTTTAATGTGGCTTCCTGCTTGCGATGAGAGAGAGAGACAGAGAGAGAGAGAACTTGGAGCCAGCTAGGCGGGATCTGAACTTGGGCAGTTCTCTGCTCAGATCTGGAGTTGGGGTCCTGAGGGAAGGGCTGTGTCACTCTTAGCCCTGTACCGCAGATCCATTAACTCAGACCTGTGGAGGTGCAACTGAGCTGGAGGCCCATCAGGTAGGGGCACCCTCAGAGAGAGTGACCAGGGCAGGCTGCTCAAATAGATGACCTTGAAAAGCCCTTCATAAAGTCACATATCTGTCTCTGCACAGCCTGGGATGGGAGGTGAGGCCTGGGGGTGCGGAGTGATAACCCATGGGGTATGGAGGGGCTTGGGCAAGGGAGTCGTGACTGAAATACTGTCCTTGGGACCTGCCCCTGACAGCCTCCTTCTCTCTAATTACCCTGGTGACTGTGGTGATAAATCCTATCCACCTAAGTCTGGGTGCCTGGCAGGCTGATGCAGCCATGCCAGACCCTGCTCTGGCCATTAGCAGCCCTGCCCGCTGAGTGGACCCTCTGGGCCTTTCCCCTGCTTTGCAATCCCTCCTGTCCCTTTGGATGGACCCCATGGGAGAGAGGAGTCAGGTGACCCTGATTGCCCTAATATACTCTGTTATGAGCTAAGATGTCCTCCCCACCCCGGAACCTCAGAATGTGACTCTATTTGGAGATGGGGTCTGTGGAGAGGGAATTACGCTAAAATGAGGTCATAAGAGTGGGCTGTAATCTAATATGACTAGTGTCCTTATGAGAAGAGGAGATTTGGACATAGACACGGAGAGAGGGAAAACACCATGTAAACACACAGGCGGCCACCTGCAAGCCGAAGAGAGAGAGACCTCAGAAGAAACCAACCAGCCAACACCTTGATCGTGGATGTCCAGCCTCCAGGACTGTGAGAGGATACATATCTGTTGCTGAAGCTGCCCCGTAGGCAGCAGAACTTTGCTGTGCAGCCCGTGAGACTAATGCACACTCCCACTCTGCTCCGGGACCCCTGAGCCAGCTCGGAATGACTCGTGCAAGTGGTCGTTTTCAAGCTTTATTTCCTTAACCACCCAGCTGTCTTTTCCAAATGAAGACTTATCTGACAGCTTAGTGTACCAAACAGAAAATCAGGATTATTCCAGTTGATTGAAGGGGAGGGAGGAGCTGCCTGCGTCCACTATTTTGACATCCTTATTTTCACCTAACCTGTCGGCCCTTGGTGCTTTCCCTAGAGCACAGGTTATAAACCACGGCACCGGAGGGTTATACCCATTTTGCAGAAGAACTGTCCGTCTGGGACTGGCAGTAATAATGTGAAATCCGTCAGTTCTTTCCATCTTGGTGTCTACTCTTATGTTTCAAGGTTTCATTATTACAGAGAATCTGTAACATTCTTGATATACTGATTCCCAATCACATGTTCGGAGACTCAGTCTAGGATGAAACGCTGGATTGCAGTCGGATGCTGGTGTTCAAGGCCCTCCTCCACCACTAGCTGGGTGCCCTGCGAGCTACTCCCCTGACCTCTGTGAGCCACAGATTTCTCATCTGTAAAGTGGGAATCGATGCTAAGATTTGTGAGCTGGGAGACAGCTTAG
Organism: Phocoena phocoena; assembly: GCF_963924675.1. NCBI lineage: Eukaryota > Metazoa > Chordata > Mammalia > Artiodactyla > Phocoenidae > Phocoena > Phocoena phocoena. Next base: position 30,665,907 of record NC_089233.1, on the reverse strand, counting down.
GGGAGTAGAATAAACACGAGTTTTGGAGTCAGAGAGACCTGAGTGTGAATTCAGCTCTGCCATCTCTTAGCTGTGTGGCCTTGGGTACCTGGAGTCCCCTCTCTCAGTTTCCTTACCTGTAACATGTGGGTAATCAGGGCAGCCTCTAGGGTTGTCCTGGTGTTGCCGAAATTTGGTGCCAGATTAAATCTCGGAGGCAGAGTTTTGGGTGAAGTAGAAAGAAATAGCCTTATTGCTTTGCCAGGCAAAGGAGGCCACAGCGGGCTAATGCCTTCAAGCCTGTGTGTCCCGCCCTGGAGGGGGGTAGTGAGGAGTCTTAGAGTGTTCAAGGAGCAGCGCGTGATCTGCTCGTGCATATTCTTCTGATTGGTTGGTAGTGAGGTAATCAGGAGTTATCAACCTACTGGTTCCAACCGGTCTGGGGTCTATGTGCTGGTGGGCAGCATGCAGTTAACTTCTTCCACCTGGGTTTCAGTATCTGCAGAACAGCTCAAAGGACATGGCTCAGAATATTATCTGTAGTCCTTGAGGAGGAACTAAAGGTCCTTGACTTGGTTTAATGGCTAAAGTATCATTTTGTCTTGCTTGACTGTTTTCTTTCTTTCTGCATTTTCTCACTTCTCTGATTAAATTTATTCTTTGACTAAAGCTTTTCTACAGACAAAAGGCAGGCAGAGGACATGGGTGGAGGTCTATTCTGGGAAGACCTCATAGGGTCCTGCTTGGTTATACTGGGGATTCAGAAGATCATGTCTGTAGAGCGCCTGGCCCAGAAATTGACATATAGCAGGTGCTCAACTAAACCCAGTTCTCTATTAACTCTCCTTTCTTTCTAGTATGCCAGGGATTGGCACACTTTTTCTGGAAAGGGACAGAGAGTAAATATTTTAGACTCTGCGGGCCACACAATCTCTGCTGCAGCTGTTCAACTCTGCTGTTGCAGCAGGAAAGCAGCCACAGAGAGTATGCAAACAAATGAATGTGCTGTGTTCATCCGATTCAACAGTGTGCACTTGGAGAGTTGAATTTCCTATCATTTTTATGTCACAAAATATTCTTTTGATTTTTAAAACAAATTGAAGATGTAAAAACAATTCTTACTTGTGGGTTGCACAAAAACACAACGGGCTGGATGTGGCCAGTTGGCCATAGTTTGCCAACCCCTGTGTTGGACTGTGAATGTCTCCAAAACATGTGTAATTTCCTTTATATCCTGAGTGCCTCACGGAAGGCTGGACCTTTGTAGCCTCCAGTGAGATAATGAATGTCTATCTCTGTCTTAGAGATACAATTGTGGGAAATAGTTGTAAATAGGTATATGATCAGGCAGGCATATTGCAGGTGCTCAAGGTGCTTTTGGAAAGAATGAAGCCCCTTCCAGGGGAATTTGCATCCTTCAAGAGGAGGCAGGGAGAGCTGGGAGCCCGGGTAGCAGAGAGCTTTGAAGTCCTTGTTAATTGCGGCTGTGCAGCCATTCCCAACTCAGCCAGAAGGGGGCGCCAGGGACCGCTTTCGTCTGGGTGGCGGGAAGTGTTGTAGCTGCGCCCTGCCAGGAGATGGGAGACTGCGGGGAGATGGACGAGATGACTTCCGAGGGTCTTCTCTGCCCGGTGAATCTCAGCTCTGTTTTGCAGAGGGAGACTCGGGGATGAGCTGCCCGGAACTAGCAGGCAGCAACCGGGAGCTTGGTAGAGCAGCCCCCTTTCCCTGGAGATGAAACAAAATGAAAATCTTCCCCTCGTTGCGGTGGCTGTCATTCTGGAGTTTCAGCGTGTTCCCTTTATCACTCCTTGTGGTTAGGAGTGATAAAGAAAAAACGTATGTGTTTACAGAGGAATTAATGGTGAAAAAGAAGCCAGGGCTTTCTTTAATTAAAGGCAGGCCCGTTAAGCGCATGACAGATACCAGGTAGAAAGAAAATGGTAAGACTGAGCCGGGAGTGGGCACCAAGGACCTAAAAATGACACTCTCTTAGCCTCTAAAACTTCAAAGAAACCTGCAAGGCGAGACTGAATGACTGCCCCCAAGGGCTGCCCGTGTTGTCTTGGTCGGTGATGACTCCATCCGTGAAGACGGGATGGAGAAATATCACAGACAGGTCCATGGTGCAGGGCAGTGTTTCCAAAGCATGGACTTCAGACCAGCAGCAGCAGCATCACCTGGAAGCTTCTTAGAAATGCATATTCTGGGGAGCCACCCCCAATCCCCTGAATCAGACACTGGGGTTGGGGGTTGCAGTTGGCCCCTAACAAGCCCTCCAGGCGGGTGTGATGCACGCCCAAGTGTGAGGACCAGTGGGGTCCCGTAGCTGTTTTCAGCCTCAGCCACACATTGGAATTTAAAGCCTTGAAGCAGGCACCACAGCCCAGACCCATGACATCGGGCCCCTTAGGGTTGGAACCAGCTTTTGTGGTTTGTTAAGACTCCCCAGGTGATTCCAGTATATCCAAGGTCGCACCCACTGGTGTAGTCTAAAGTAGTTCTGGGGTTAGCCAGACCCAAGTTCAAATCTCAGTTTTATCACTTACTAGCTGTTTGTCCCTGGGCAAAGCATATCACTTCTCTGGCCCACAGTTCCTAGTCTGTAGAATTGAGATAATCTTCCCTCCCTTGCAGGATTGTTTAAAGATGGAATGAATGTTGCAGTAAGCATCCTGTGTATAGAAGCACCTAGAACAAGCACTGGCTCCCAGTGGAGGTTCAGCACATGATAGCTCTCCTTCCCTGCTCCCTTTTCTTGGACAGTGGAATTTTTTAGAGCAAGGACCACATTATATATATATTGCGGAGCACAGGCTCCGGACGCGCAGGCTCAGCGGCCACGGCTCACGGGCCCAGCCGCTCCGCGGCACGTGGGATCTTCCCGGACCGGGGCACGAGCCCGTGTCCCCTGCATCAGCAGGCGGACTCCCAACCACTGTGCCACCAGGGAAGCCCCCACATTATATTTTATTTGCATCCCCAGGGCATTATCAATCCCTTATGTATACCTCGGTACTGCGTGAGGGCTGGGGAAGTGAACATCTGAGAGGTTGAGCTACGGGATTTCTTATCTTACACTCTTGCTGGGACCAGGCTGGGGTGACCTTTCTCTGCTTTGTCTTAACCCAGGTCAGCCCTGATGTCTGTTTAAATGCACCGTCCCCTTGACCTTTAGGACTCTATCCCGATACAAAAAAATTGCCAGCATGCTAGGATATGGGTGCAAAGATGTTTATTGGTGCATTGTTTGCCCTGGAAAAAATTGGAAACATAACTTTTCCAATAGGTGAATAATAGAATAAATTATTGTGCATTCAGTATTATGGTGCATTACAAACCATTAAAAAGAATTAGGTAGATCTACATGTATTGATCTGGAGAGAGTTGTACTATATATTATTAAGTGAAAAAGCAAATTGCTGATTCATGCCTGTGACGTGAATTCTTTTTGTTTTTCTTTTTAGGAAAAAGTCCTCCTATTGTTGCAGGAAGGGGGGCCCCTTCCAGGGCCCCAGAGTGGGTTCTTGTCTAACACTTGGAAATGAATTGTCTGAAGAGACACACGTGCTGACAAAGCAAGAGACTTTATTGGGAAGGAGCGAGCAGGCGGAGAGCAGCAAGGTAAGGGAACCCAGGAGACCTGCTCTGCCACGTGGCTCGCAGTCTCGGGTTTTATGGTGATGGGGTTAGTTTCCTGGTTGTCTCTGGCCAGTTGTCTTGCTTGGCCCAGAGTCTGACTCAGGGTCCTTCCTGGTGGCGCATGCATCTCTCAGCCAAGATGGATTCCAGGGTGAGGGCTTCTGGGAGGTTGGTCGTCTCCTCCCTCTTGTGGCCCCTCCCGAATTCTCCTGGTTAGTTTTCAGCAGCACCCTACTCCTTATCAGGACCTCCTGCTGTGAGACAACTCAGGCAAGCAGGCCTGGCCACAGCAGGTGGTTTTGGTCAACAGTTCCCTAGCACTATAATATGTGTACCCATCTGTGTGTATGTGTGTGTCTGTGTCTGTGTGCATAAAGAAAAGCAAAGCGTGAAAGAATACATTCCAGGCTGTTTGAATTGGTTTCTTTGTGGGATTGGTGAGCGGGAGAAACTCATTCATTCACTTCTTCATTCATAATGTCATTCATTCATTTGCTCATTCGTGTTTTCATTCAATTAATATTGATTTAAGGTCTGCTCCGTGTCAGGCATTGTAGCCCTGGGGATACAGCCATGAACAAAACAGACTAAATTGCTCTTCCATGCAGCTGGAGTGACCAAGTGTCCTGGTGTGTGCCCCGGAGTGCCCTGGTTTTAGCGGTGAAGTTCCATTTAGCGGTGAAACTCCCCAGTCCTGTGCAAACTAAGATGGGTCGCCACCCTCTGGAGGTTGCATTTTAGCATGGGGGAGACAGATAAACAAATATTAGAGGATGGTAGGTATTTGGTGGTAAAAAAGCTGTCTTGGAGGTCTTCCAACTCACCTGCCCAGGCACTGAGGTCCCCCTTTACATTCTGACCGGCTGTCAGTGATGGAAGGCTGCTCTGAGCATCTTGACCGCCCCAAGGGTCGTTGGCCAGCTCTCTGTTTTGCTGAGTTGGCAGTGGGACCTAATTTGTTAATTAAGAGTAGATGGTGAGCTGTCCTCGTACTTTGATTAACCTAATGGCCTTCCCGGCACGACTCGGATTCAGCTGTAGGCATCACTGCAACTTTTAATAAAATGATTTGAAGGGCCATTAGGAGACACTTCCCGTCACCGCGCAGATAACCGCTTGGCAGCTGAGATGAACAAACACTTGGGTTTTGGTTTTAAGGCACTACGCTTACTCTTTTAGTCACGCTTGAGGGCTTTGATGGCCTTTTCGGCTCTAACCCAATTTGCTCTGCTTTGTAAACGCAGCCAGGAGAATATGCCTCACAAGCTTCGAGGCTGGAGCAGATGCTCTTGGTGTCCTGCCCATGTCCCCTTGGTCCCAGGATCTTCAGTCTTTGAGCACCTGTGACACCTGAGACTCTGCCTAGGGCTTTCCTTGGGGGCCTTTGCATGGCTGGGAGAGCTGGGTGGATGTTATGAGTTGAATTGTGTTGAAGTCCTATCCCCGTACCTGTGACTGTTGGAAATAGGGACTTTGCAGATAATCAAGTTAAGATGAGGTCATTACGGTGGGCCCTCATTCAATACGATTTTGATCTTACGAAAAAGGGAAATTTGGACATGCACACGGGAAAAACACTTTGTGAAGATGAAAGCAGAGATCAAGATGATGCCCCTACAAGCCAAGGAATGCCAGTGATCACCAGCAAAACCCCCAGACGCTAGGAGACACTTAAGGCATGCAGTCTCCCTCCCGACCCTCAGAAGCAACCAACTCTGCTGACACTTTGACCCTGGACTTCCAGCCTCCAGGACTGGGAGACAGTAAGGGTCTGTTGTTGAAACTGCCCAGTGTTTGCTACTTTGTTCAGCAGCCACAGGAAACGAACACAGGGGCCTAACACACACTCCCACATGCAGGGAACATCCTTCCACCGGTGATAGGTGGGAGCTGGTGGATAAGTCCCCTGGCTCCCTGGTGGGGTACTCTGTCTCCCAGAGGGCCCTGGTGAGGTGGAGCCCGGTTTGCCATGGTGATCACCTGTGACAAGCACATCCTGTACTGGCTGCCCTGCCCGGTCTCATTTCTCATCCCCTGCCTGTGTTTCCTGGGATCCTGTCCCAGGTAAGCACCTGGCACTTGAATTTCCATCTCAGGGTCTGCTTCTGAGACAGGCCTTGGCGAGCGAGTCTTGACCACTGGCACGCACATGTGCACGTGTGTGTGTGTGTGTGTGCGTGCGCATTGTGCAGTGTAAGATCTCTGCTCACAATTTCCGCTGTGTGAGCAAGGTAACTTCATGCCTGAATTGAGCCCTCAGCCTGTTGCCTTGTAGACTGGCCATCACCTTCGTCTGTGGGGTCCTCGCCAGCTCCTCCCCCTGGGACTGGGGGCTCTGTGAGCTGAGGCCTGAAGGGGTCACGGCTGTGTGCCACCACCTTTCTGGGCTGAGATGACCTGGTTTTTCTGGTCCTTGGGTCTGGTTCCTGCAAGTCAAGGTGGCAACGTTTTTCTGGCCCAGCTCTGTCTTGGTCACTGCAGGGGCCAACCTCAGCAGGTCCGCCGCGGCGCAGAGAGGCCTGTTGCTCTCTGAAGGGGTCCCCCACTTCTGAGCTCCTTCCAGGAGCATGAGCAAAGCTGCCACGCGCTCTGTGCCCCTGGTGGGTATCTTCCTTCAGGAGATGGAGCTGGCCCTGGGCTGTGCGTGGCTGGCCTCATGGCAGTGTGCCCCTGGACAGGCCACTGCATGGCCCCATTTCCCTCTCCCGTGACACTGACCGGGACTGGCATTCCCGGTGCAATCGTGGCTTGGGGTCCCTGGGGCAGGAAGAAAGACCTCCTCACTGGGATACAGGACATGACTCAGGGCCATGTGAATTTGAAAATTACACCAGTAACAAATAGATGAAAAATCTCCAACAACACAGAAATATTTGGAGTGATCCGTGAACGTTTCCTTTCACTTTGTGCCTTGATGGTATTTTCTTCCTCAGACTATTATATAAGTGTGAATATAGATCTAGACACAGATAGATATAAACAGATGTAGATATAGATAGATAGCTATAACTTAGATGTGGACATCTCTATATACATAGATACAGATTTGGATAAAGACACAGATATAGATAAAGGTGTAGACATATCTATAGGTATAAATAGATACAGAGAGTGTATTTTTAAATACTAATGCCATTGTGTTGTCTGGGTGGTTATGTGGCTTTCTCTTATCCCTAGATGATGGTCTAGAAAGTTTTCTGGACCAAGCACATTTATACCCACCTCATTCTTTTCAGCCAGTCCCCTGTGAATTGGCAATCAAGTCGCTCCCATTTCTTTCCCAGCTTTCCCATACAATGCTGCAACAAACACATTTTAACAAACTCTTAGGTCTTTATGTATTTGTGCAAGTCTTTCTGTAGGAGGGAGAATTCCTGAGTTCAAACGGAAGCACATTTCAAATTTGGGGAGGTGCTATCCAACTGCCCTCCAAAAAGGTTGAACCAATTTCTGCCCCCAGAGTAATTGAATTTTAATATTAAAAAGGACTCTGGGGCTTCCCTGGTGGCGCGGTGGTTGAGAGTCCGCCTGCCGATGCAGGGGGCACGGGTTTGTGCCCCGGTCCAGGAAGATCCCACATGCCGCAGAGCGGCTGGGCCCGTGAGCCATGGCCGCTGAGCCTGCGCGTCCGGAGCCTGTGCTCCGCGGCGGGAGAGGCCACAACAGTGAGAGGCCCGCGTACCGCCAAAAAAAAAGAAAAAAAATTGAAGTATAGTTGATTTACAATGTTTTGTTAGTTTCAGGTGTACAGCAAAGTGATTCAGATGGCCTGAAAGTAAATGAGTTCCAAGCATGGGTAGATGGTTTCTGGAGCATTTATGGGCCTGAGACAGTGCATAGAAAAGATAGTTGCATTTGGAGTGTTGAGTCAAGTGTCTGGAACTTTTCAAACCTGAGGATCATCTTGGGGAAGCAGAGTGTTTGACAACCAGGCAGTGGCATTTGCCCCATTTGTATGGCATTTTGAGGATGACAAAGACATTGACTTTGCACATTCCCCCCTTGAGCCCTGCAGCATCTCTGCCATATAAGTAGTTGCATATTTTATGATTCACTCCAGGGACGAGAAAACTGAGACCCAGAGAGGCAATGTCGTAGAATGTTAGGACTTCTCTAAGTGATTCTATGGGGCATTTACTCCAGAGCCTAGCAGTGAGCCCAGGGGTCCTCCTTTCCATGCCCTGACTGTGGGCCTGGGGCTCCTTCTTCCGGAGTGGTAAGAGGTGTCAATTGTGGTTCTCAGATTGGGCTCACAGGGAGGACCCCTCTTTGTCACAGATTCAGGGCATTCCAGGGCTGCCCTGGCAGGAGGATCGCTTCCTGTGTTGGCATCACATTTCAGGTACCTCTTTCCAGCCAGTCAGCACCTCCTGTCAAAGAAGCTCTTCATTTTTTTCTTACCACCTTTTTTTTCTTCCACACCTCCTCACATCCCTTCCCTTAGTGGGGCTCTGGGGAATTACCCACCCCAATCCCCCATGTGCCAGGCCCACTGCGTAACACGTCATTTCCATGTTAAACCTCAGCACATCAGCAACAGGAAGAAGCTGTTATTTCTAATTTGTAGACGGGGAGATTGAGGCAGCTGTAGAAGAAGGTGCTTGTCCAGTCACTTAACTGGATTAGAACCGGTTTTAAGGGTATCTGGGATTTGTTTTAATCCAGTATGGTAAGATACACAGGCACAGAAATGACTTGGAAGAATTTTTTTATACTCCCTAGAAACTGGAGGCAGGGCATGTCATGCAGGGCCACATAGGGAAGCACCAGGGTTGGTCAGGAGGCAGAGGGAGCGAGGGGAGAGTGTGGGCGTGAGCTTTTATCGTGGTTTCGAGGCAGGCTAAGCAGGCTTAGGGTTGGCTAGTTGGAATACTTTCAGTGGGCTCTGCAGCCCCTAGTAGTCCGGTGCTTGGCCCTGGGGCGATTCGGGCAAGGGGAGAGTGGCCCAGAGGGCATGTAAGACCCTGACTCAGGAGGTGATTGGGGTATGGGCTCTGACTGGGCTGGTTTGCATCTGAAACGTGTATTTTCCAGGGAGCTGTTTGCTTCCTTTAGGTGTCAGCTAACCCTGGGAAGGGCAGTCCTTCTTGGAGCAGCCAGCCTTTAAGATATCAAAGCATCAAACATATAGAATAAAAAGATGTGATTAATACAGATCCCAATTCTTCTGAGTACAAAACCACATTTGTTCTGCTACACCCATTCATCCTGGTTAGAGACCAGGAGACAGTTCCTTGAGACCCAAAGAAGGATGCACCTTTTCTTTTTTTTTTTTTTTTTGCCTATGAATAATTATTTCCTCATTCCAGAGTGTGTGCCTTCATTCTCTTTCTGCATCTTTCTCTTCTTGCAATCACTTCCTGTATGATCTCCAACATGACAACTGTCTTTGCTGGGCCCAGGCTGGGTAACTGTCAGGTGTCTGATTAAAAAACACAATGCACTGGTCAGATACACCATAACAATAACGAACAGACAGAAGGATATTAAAACCCTTGAATTCTTTGCTACATCTCTCTCTTTTCTAGGGCCAGAGCTGAGGCTGGAAATACTGTAGTAGTAACTTTCTCAGGCCGACAGTCAGCAGGACTCTGGAAATCAGATCGGGGGTTTTCTTTACCAACACTGGGAGGCGAGCCCCAGAGGACCTGTCTGTCCTGCTGTGGTTCCTTGGCAACTTTTTCATTCCCACCAAAGTATGGCTGCGTGGTGGAGAAAAGACAGAGAGAAAAGTTTTGGGCTTTGAAGTCAGAGAGACCTGAGTTTGAATTCTGGCTTTGCCAAGGGCACCACACAGCTTCCTTACCCTCTCTGGGCCTCAGTCTTCTCATCTGCAGGGTAGGGAGGAGACCACCCAGCTCACAGGGCGTGAGAGGGCTCTGTGAGTCCGAGTGTGAAGTGACTAGTGATATACAAGGTGCGAGGATGCTGTGGCGAGACGAAGCTCTGTGCCAAATAGCTCATGGTCTAGCATGGGAGACAGACTAAACACAGAGAAAGCGAATAAACACAGAGAAACAATCAATTGCAAAAAGTGCTCTCTAGGGCATGACATGCACTGTTAGAGTCTAGGGGGTGGGAACTGACTTTTGCAAAGATGGTCAGGAAAGGTCTCTTTCATGAGGGGAGATTTAAGGTGAAACCTGGAGGGTGAGAAGTAGTCAGTCATGGGGAAGTGGGGGGGCATGGAGACAGCATGTGCAAAGGTCCTGGGGCTGGGAAGACATGCACTTATTCTAGGGATGGATGAAAAGCAGCGAGTGGGGAGACAGGGTGTAAGATGAAGCAGGAAAAGGAGGGAAGAGCCAAAAATAAATAAATAAGTAAATAAATAAATTTATTTAAAAAAAAGATGCAGGTGTGTTTTAGAGGGGGAATCAATAGGATGATTGTGTACCGATTCCTTTCTTTTCAATAACAGGTTGGTCTTAATTTTATCATATATGGTCTTAAAAATGTACACGTCACTATTAAAAAATGTGTCTTAAGTCCCACATTCTCCGTGCTGAGGTCTCACCAGCACCTTCTTCTTGTCATACATCATGGGTTTTTTTGTTTTTTTAAAAAAATTATTTACTTATTTTGGCTGCGTTGGGTCTTCGTTGCTGCACGCGGGCTTTCTCTACTTGCGGTGTGCGGGGCCTACTCTTTGTTGCGGTGAGCAGGTTTTTCATTGCCGTGGCTTCTCTTGTTGTGGAGTACGGGCTCTGGGCGCGCGGGCTTCAGTAGTTGTGGCTCACGAGCTCTAGAGCACAGCTCCGTAGTTGTGGCGCCTGGGCTTAGTTGCTCCGCGGCATATGGGATCTTCCCGGACCAGGGCTCGAACCCATGTCCGCTGCATTGGCAGGCGGATTCTTAACCACTGCACCACGAGGGAAGTCCCTACATCAAGGTTTTGATGTATGACACTTGGGGCTGGATCATCCTCTGTTGGGAGGGTGTCCTGTGCACTGCGGGAAGTGTAGCAGCATCCTAGCTTTCATGCCAGTAGCACAGCCCCCCACAGTTGGGACAACCAAAAATGTCTTCAGACATTGCCAATTGTCCCTGGGGTTGGGGAGGGGGACAGTGCCTCTGGTGGAGAACCACTAACCCGCATTATCAAAATCAAAGACCATGGCCCTTGGCCCTGGGATTACATGGTAGCTTTGAGCTGGAGCTGGGCTTTGTTCTGTGTGGCTCAGATAATGACAATAATGATAATGATAACATAATCATTCTTAGAGCTGACATTGGCTGGGGTTACTGTGTCAGACACTGTTCTAAGCCCCTTTATCCTCTCAACAGCCTCACAGTGTAGGTTTCGTTATTACCCCCATTTTACAGAAGAATAAACAGAGGCACAGAGAGGTTAAGAAGTTAAGGTTAAGAGAGGAAGAATAAACAGAGGCACAGAGAGGTTAAGAAGCCGGGTTCACAGATGCTAAGTTATAAACAAGATCCGAACCCTGTTGTGCTCAAGGGCTTGTTCTAACCCTAAAGGCAGTGGTGAGCACTGAGTGGTATTAAGACAGAAGCACAGGGACTTCCCTGGTGGTCCAGTGGCTAAGGCTCTGCGCTCTCAATGCAGGAGCCCCAGGTTCGATCCCTGGTTAGGGAACTAGATCCCACATGCTGCAACAAAAATATCCCGAATGAGGCAATGAAGGTCCCGCGTGCCGCAACTAAGCCAAATAAATAAATAAATATTAAAAAGAAGAAGAAGAAGGAAGCGACAGGCGAGATTTGCACATAGGAAGAGTGACACTTGAGGCCAGGGTGGAGGATGAATCTGCAGTGGACCAGCGAGGCTGGAGGCAAAACTGATGCGGAATCCAGCTCTGAGGAAGGAGCTATGCAACCCAGACCAAGAAGCAAGTTGCCTGGAAGAATGGGGCTGTTCCTTCCTTCCTTCATTCATTCACTGGTTCCTTTCACGGTTATTTACTGAGGATTTCTATGGTGCCTGATGCTGTTCTAGGCACCAGGCTTGGTACTGTAACTCCCCTGGTAGAGTTTATAATCTAGTGGGAGGAGATGGACAAACAAAAAAATACAACAAAACAGCAATTATGCCATCATGCAAACCAACCACAGAAACGCTTAGATATGATGATGAATTCTAGGTAGGAAATGAGGGGGCATCGAGGCAGATGGAGTGAAGGGTCCCTGTTCTAGGTCGGGTGGTGGGGACTCTCTGAGGTGGTGGCTGTTGAGCTGAGTGCCAGCCTGGGGAAACTTGAGGTAGGGGGTGTATTCTACAGCAAAAAATCTTTCTAGCAGGAATGACTTGGAGTGTTCTAGAAGGGACAGGGAGGTCAGAGAGTGGGGGAGTGGAGAGAGCGAGGAGGAGAGTGCCTTGTGGGCCAAGACAAGGAACTTAGTTTTTGTTTATTTATTTTATCTTATTTTTAAAAAGTGTTTAAATTAAAACAAATTTTTTTGGAACTTAGTTTTTAGTCTGAGTGCAAGGAGAACCATTTGGAGACTTTTAAGCAGAGGAGTGTTTTGTCTGTTTTAGGAATTAAAAGGTGGCCTCTGGTGGCACTGGGTGGGAGTGGAGCATTCCTGTTAGGAGCTGGTGGCAGGTGCCCTTGGGGACCTGAGAAGATGCAGCCAGAGCTGGGAGGAGGGGGTTGGTCTTCGGGCAGGAGTGGTTGGACCACTGCAGCTCCGAGGAGGAATGAGGGCATCACAGTCAGATTCCAGAGCTGCTGGGAGGGCACCCCCTTCCCACCCACAGGAAGTCAAAAGCTGGGGCTCAGACCCAGCCGGGGCACCTGGAGATGCCCTGCGGGACCCCCACCTCCACCCCCAGCAGCAAAGTCACGTGGCCTCATCCACCACCAACACATCCGCCTGCTGGAACCTTCCTCGCCAATTCTATTTTTGCTCCCCTTGGCAGCTCTGTGGAAATTAAAAGGCTATTTGCAGTGACTAATGTTGCTAATTCTGATCAAACAATTTAAAATTCATCCTTCGCCATATCAGAGACCCACTAGGGAACAGAATTAACACATCATTTGTGGCAATTTCTATGACGGTTGGTGGAAAACAAAAAAGACATTAAAATTGGTCTCAATTCAAACCACTGCTCGTTAAACAGCCTCCTTTAAAATATCCCATCTTGGTCTATACAATAGCTCTCCATCTGTTCCCGGCTTATTAGCCAAGGGGAGGGACCTTGACAAGCTGGCTGCTGACTCCAAGGTGCTAGAAACTTACTTGGGAGTCTTGTGGCAATGCATTCTGCTGTCCTCTGCAGCTCTGCTCACCCGGCACCCCTTCCAGCTCCACGCCAGCCACAGCTGCCTTTGGGGCCTCCTGTCCTGAGAGGGGAATGTGGCTCTTGTTTCCAAAAGTTAAAATTCGAGAAGCCAAATGTTAAAAAATGAATTAAGCTTCCCAGTCTTGCATAAAATTGAGTCGTTCACTTACCACCTGTGTAGTTTTTGCCAGATCCATATTCTATGATTTCCTTAATATGAATCCGACTCTTTTAAAAAATGAAATTAATGTCTTAATTTAATTTTTACAAGAACATTTATAACCTATCTAATATATATCAATTAAAGGAACACATTAATTCAATTTTAAACAGGAAACTTTATAACACTATTGTAAATGGAAACCCAACATCACAAACAATAAATAAACATTAAGTGTAAAAATAAATACAATGGTTTAGAAACATTTGACAGTTTACTTTTTACCCCTTGGCTTTTCTATGTGAGTTTCTGTCTTTGTGTGTGTGTGACAAAATACCCATAAAAAGGGGGGCAAACAATTAAAACACATATTTGTAAACCTTTTGACCATTAGATAAAAATGAAAAAGTTAAAAAAGGAATTGTCGGGATTTCCCTGGTTGTCCAGTGGGTAAAACTCTGCGCTCCCGATGCAGGGGGGCCGGGGTTCGATCCCTGGTGGGGGAACTAGATCCCGCATGCATGCCACAACTAAGAGTCTGCATGCCGCAGCTAAGTGTCCACATGCCACAACTAAGAAGGCTGCATGCCACAACTAAGATCCTGTGTGCTGCAACTAAGACCCGGCGCAGCCAAAATACATAATAATAATAATAAAGGAATTGCCAGTTGAAAATTAATAAAGGAAACCTCAACTAAAATTAGAGTCAGGAGGGACTTGCCTGGCAGTCCAGTGGTTAGGACTCTGTGCTTCCACTGCAGGGGGCATGGGTTCATCCGTGGTTGGGGAACTAAGATCCCACATGCCATGAGGCATGGCCAAAAAAGAAAAAAAAAAAAAAAGTTAGAGTCAGGAATGGCCCGTAGAGGGAGCTGTCAAGCATTACCTCTCACCCTCATTTGGATGCACTGACCATCATTTGCACACCCCACAGGAAGAAACTACCTTGCTCTCTCAAACAGGATGGGTAACCAGTTTACTATCCTGAAGGAAGAATTTCTCCTCACTCAGCAACAGCCCAGCCAATGAGAAGCCATTGTCATCGTGAACTCCTACTTTCCTCCAATGAATCTCATTTAGAACAGCCCATCCCAACTCCCTATTTTTCCCTATAAAAGCAGACTGTCTTACTCTTTTCTCTGGGCATGTCTGTGGTTTGCTATAGATTGTGTGTCCTGAATTGTAATTCTTTGCTGTTTCCCGAAGGAAACCCATTTTGCTGGTGAAATAACTGCTCTTTCATTAGTTTTAGGTTAACACAGTTGAAGAATAAGAAGCTTACATGTAACAACAAGAACAAAATAAAGATAATGGAAAAGGAAACAATGGTATTAGATTCTAGTTGGATACATTTGCCAGTGAAGGCCATTTGTGGCTGGGGACAGGCTGAACATAGTCTCCCCTGGAGGATCAGGGGAGACCTCCCAGAAAAGGTGACCTGCCATCCAGTAGCTGTCTCTTTGGGGTCCCACAAGAGACCTTTCAGCCAGGAGAATCTTAAAAGATTTAGTTGATTTTTTTTTTTTAATCTCATATCCGGGGTCCCTGAAATTACCCAGTTCTACCTGCCTTGGGCAGGTGTGTGTGTGAACTTTGGCATTGATTTTATAAGCTCCAAGATTATGATAATATTTCTAGTCTCCTCTCCATTCTGCCCTTCCCATCACTATGGCAACCCGCAAAACGAAATGGGCAGAAGGAAGGTCTTTTGTTTGTTTGTTTTGTTTTGTTTGTGTCTTTTGCTGTGTTGGGTCTTCGTTGCTGTGCACGGGCTTTCTCTAGTTGCGGCAAGCGGGGGCTACTCTTCGTTGAGGTACACAGGCTTCTCATTGCGGTGGCTTCTCTTGTTGTGGAGCACGGGCTCTAGACGCTAGGGCTTCAGTAGTTGTGGCTTGCAGGCTTCAGTAGTTGTGGCTTGCAGGCTTCAGTAGTTGTGGCTTGCAAGCTTCAGAAGTTGTGGCTCGCAGGCTTTAGAGTGCAGGCTCAGTAGTTGTGGCACACAGGCTTAGTTGCCCCACGACATGTGATATCTTCCCGGACCAGAACTCGAACCTGTGTGCCCTGTATTGGCAGGCAGATTCTTAACCACTGCACCACCAGGGAAGCCCCAGAAGTAAGGTCTTTGATCTTATCTTGCCTGGGGCTGTGCAGTATCCTTTGATCTTCCCGGAGAGACCCAACCCCATCAGGAAGTTCAGCACTGGGTGTTGAATAGCCTGGGTTACCTGGAGTTTATTCATTTGTGGTTTGGATTCCTATCAGAGAGGTGTAGGAAATAACTAGAAATTCTAAAACAATTAACTGGAAATCACAGGAAAGTCGTTATGCAAAGTGTGGCAGACTGTATTCTCCAAAGATGGCTGCAACAGTAGCTCCTGTCCCACATGCTGTGCTAGAACCTTCCCAGCCCCATCAAGAGTTGTAGCCTCTGTCCCCTCCTTGTGAAACTGGATGGGCCTTGGTGGCTGTCTTGACCAACCGAATACGGCAGAAGTAATGGTATATGACTTCTGAGGCTAGGTCATAAGAATGCTTCCCTTAAAAAATTAAAAACAGAGTTACCATATGATCCGGCAATTCCACTCCTGGGCATATATCCGGAAAAGATGAAAACTCTAATTTGAAAAGATACATGCACTCCAACGTTCATAGCAGCACTATTTACGAATAATCAAGACAGGGAAGCAACCTGTGTCCATCGATGGAGGAGTGGATAAAGAAGATGTAGTGTATATATACAATGGAATATTACTCATCCATAAAAAAGAATGAAATTTTGCATTTGCAGCAATGTGGATGGACCTAGAGATTATCATACTAAGTGAAGTAAGTCATACAGAGAAAAATACATGGTATCACTTATACGTGGAATCCAAAAAACGATACAACTGAACTTATTTACAAAACAGAAACAGACTCCCAGATGTAGAAAACAAACTTATGACTACCAAAGGGAAAGTGAAAATTTATGGTTACCAAAGGGGGGGAGGGATAAATTAGGAATTTGAGATTAACAAATACACACTACTTTATATAAAATAGATAAACAACAAGGATTTACTGTATAGCACATGGAACTATATTTAATATCTCATAATAACCTATAATGGAAAAGAATCTGAAAAAATATAAGTATAACCCAATCACTTTGCTGTACACCTGAAACTAACACAATATTGTAAACCAACTATACTTCAATAAAAAAAGATAAAACAAAAAAAGTTTGCCCCTCTTTCTTTAGTATAGAAGACAAACTGACTATTCAGAATCTCATTTTTTTTTAGGCTTCAATTACTTCTGTAACATTTTGCCCATTTCTGCTAACCTGTGTACATATGATGGGTACAATTATTCCTTGAATATTTTTCTTTAAATGGACTTGACTGACTTTCTCTTGGTTTTATCCTTGGTTGTCATAATATCTATGAACTAATAAGTTTGTGCTAGTTGTAAAATACAAATTACTTCATCATGAGACATCTTGCTTAATGCACTTGGGAAAGACCACTTCTGTGGTCTTTGGTTTCAAGTTGATTGCTTTGTATTTTCAAGTAAATGAACTTCGTAATAATTCCTCTCCTTGCTTTATATATATATATATTAAAAAAATGCTATGCACATCCACCTGTGCTTACTCTTGGAAACCAGCCACCATGCTGTGAGGAAGCCCAAGCATCTTATAGAAAGACCCAGGTGAGGAGGATGAATGTCCCCAGTGCATAGCCCTGGCTAGGTCCCAGCTGATAGACAGCCCCAACTTGCCAGTCCTGGAAGTTAACGTCCAGCCCTTAAACTAGCTACCCCAGTGGGTGCTGCACGGAATAGAGATGAGCCCTACCTACATTACATATTTGTGAGTAAAATAAATAATCATTGTTGTTTTAAGCCACTAGCTTTTGGAGTGGTTGGTTAGGTTGCAATAGATAATCCAAACAAATATATGTCCCAACAAAGGTTTTCTGCTTGGCGGAGATAAAATATTCACCTATTTTCTACCACTACATGCACTTCCAATTCTTTTATAAAATCAGCCCTCCTTGTGATTCTTGATAGTTCTTGACAGTGACATCTACGTAGAGACTTGAAGAATGCGTTCAGATGAAGGAAGGTAGGAGAAGCATTGCAGGCAACAAGAACTGCTTGGACAAACGTGTCACAGCACGAGAAGTTAAGTGGGCACCGGGAACTAGAGGCAGTGAGGTGACTCTGAAATGTAAGAGGAAGGGAAAGAGAAGTAGGGGATGAGGATGGACAGGTCAGTAGGGGTCACGTCCTGGAGAACCCGCTGGGGTGCAGAAGATTAGAAGTGGTGACTCACCGGTAATCATATAATAAACTCAAGTGGGACTGGTTCCTAAATCTGGGCTCCCCGGCCCCCAGCACGGAACCTCATCCACTGTTTTCAGCTCTGGTGTAAACTGCCCTTTACGGCCCTGAAGGTTGAGTGAGAAAAGAAGGGTGATTATAAAAGGAAATGGTTGAGACCTTAAGCTCCAAGTTCAAATGCCAGCTTCCTGCTGTGACGGCCCGATGACATACAACTTCTCTGGGTCTCAGTTTTCTCATTCCAAAGATGGGTTGACAATAACAGCACGTACCACCTGAGACTGTTTTGCAGATTCAATGAATTAATTAACATGAAACATTTAGCACGTAGTAGGTGCTCGATACATGTAGCGCTTACCACATCTGGAAGTGGAGGGGATGGGAGAAGTTAGTGAGGGTGGACACAGTGAATAGATTAATTGAGCGACTTCTCTCAGTTCTGTGAATTGAGAAATACAATGGTTTTCTGATCCCTCCAAGGTGTCTTTTCAGATTTTTGAGACATTTCCGAGTTGAGACGAGGTGAACAATAGCCTTTCAAGGCGGAAATGAAATCTCGCATTCATAAGAAACAGCCAGTCCTCTAGAAGGAGGCTGGTGATAGAATGGCTGTGCTTGATTATTTAATTGAGGTTCGTCACGCTAAGCGGGGCTAAGGCATCCCTCCAGACCCCTGAGGCTCCACAGGCAGGTGACCCTTGGGGAGATCTGTGCTTTTAGGTCACCCTCTCAAAGCTTCCTTAATGGACTCCTTAATAGACTGCCATTGTCTCGGGAGTGAAATGGAATTCCTTCTGTGTAAAAATCGAGGTGTGATGTCTAGTTCCCATCCCGTACAGAAGGGAGCTCGTCCTCAGTGATAAGAATAGAAACCAGGACAGGAAAGTTTCCTCTCACCCTTCCGTGGGTTCCATTATCAATGAAGGAACGAAAGCAAGGATGAGGGAGGGAGTGGATGAATGAAGGAGTGATCAGGTGAGCTAATGAATGGATGAGTCGGCGTGTGAATGAGCGAATAGGTAATGTGAACGCACCTCCACTGTCATTTTACGCCAAGCCACCCTTGGTTTGCCCCTGTTCCACCACAACAGCCAGATTTGGTCTGAATATTCCTGAACGTGAGACCTGATACAGGTAGGTTGCAGGATACAGGTAGGTTATTTGGGGAGTGATCCCAGGAAGCAGCAGAGCGGGCGCTGGGAGAGTGAGATGGGGAAGGGAGAAAAGAGCACAAAGTGAGTGTGTGTTTTGAGCTGTTTAAATGCTACGGGCATTTGGAGGTCAGTGTTGCTGGGGATTCTTAGAGGAACTGTGTAGTCCACACCTTAGAGGTGATTCACCAAGGAATGGGAGGCAGGACGTTTATCCATC
Organism: Phocoena phocoena; assembly: GCF_963924675.1. NCBI lineage: Eukaryota > Metazoa > Chordata > Mammalia > Artiodactyla > Phocoenidae > Phocoena > Phocoena phocoena. Next base: position 30,647,182 of record NC_089233.1, on the reverse strand, counting down.
CATTCCCATCTCCCCATGGCTGAGGGATGCCGCAGGTGCATTAACTGCACCTCACTTCCGGGCTGCATGGTTCTCCTTGGGCAGAAAGCAGATGGGATGTTGCACCCCTCCCAGCTGGGCTGAAATCAGGTGAGGCCCAGAGAGGGTGGTGCAAGACCCCACAGGATCGCTTTCGCCTCCCTACTATTCCTCTCTTTTCTCTGCTTCATGTCACTGGGGTCCTTTCTCAACCCAGTGGCCTGATATTTGATCATGGAAATTCCCACTGCACCCAACCCCCTTCAATGGACTCCCTTTCCTCTTGGATAAAGACAAAATTACTTAAAAGAACCTGCATGGCCCTCTGTGATCTGGTTCCTGCCCACCTCTCCAGCCTCATGCTGTACCTGGCTTCCCCCTTGCTCTCTGCACTCCAGCTACACTGGCCTTTCTGCTCATCTTCACCCTTGCCATATGCTTGTCCTGCCTCAGGACCTTTGCACGCACTTTTCCCTTTGTGCCAAATGCTCTTTGGTCCAGTTAACTCCTCCTCATCCAGGGGTTCTCACTTCAAGCATCGCTTCCTCAAGGAAGCCCAGACCAGGTCAGCTTTCCTTGTTAACTGCTCTGATAGTTCCCTCACCTCTCCTTTCTGAGCCGTGTGCTGGTTGGAATTTTAGATTCATGTGTGTGATCCTTTGATTAACATGTGTCCCCCACTGTGCCTTAAGCTCCATGAAGGGCCTGCATCTATTTCTGCTTATTCCTGTTTCCTCAGTACAAATCCCAGTGCCCGGCATTTCGTAAGCTGTCAATACATATTGGTTGAATGAGTGTGTGAGGCTTTTCTTACTCCTCTGGTTTCCATCCTTCCCCACATGCCGCAGGGCTCAGATTTAGCCTTGTTGCTGGTCTTCCTCAGAAAGAGCCTCATTGAAAAACATAATTTGAAAGGATAACTGCACCCCAATGTTCACTGCAGCACTATTCACAATTGTCAGGACATGGAACCAACCTAAGTGTCCATCAACAGATGAATGATAAAGAAGATGTGGTACATGTACACAATGGAATACTACTCAGCTATAAAGAAGAATGAAATAATGCTGTTTGCAGCAACATGGATGCAAATAAGAGATTATCATACTAATTGAAGTAAGCCAGAGAAAGACAAATACCATATGATATCACTTACATGTAGAATCTAAAAAAAGATACAAATGAACTTACAAAACAGAAATAACTTACTTACAAAATAGAAACAGACTCACAGACATAGAAAACAAACTAATGGTTACCAAAGAGAAATGGGGGGAGGGATAAATTAGGAGTTTGGGATTAAAATATACATACTACTATGTATAAGATAGATAACCAATAAGGACCTACTGTATAGCATGGGGAACTATACTCGATATCTTGTAATCACCTATAACGGAAGAGAATGTAAAAAAACGAATATATATCTATGTCTATATATATATATCTGAATTGCTTTGCTGTGCCTGTGAAACTAACATTTACAGCATTGTAAATCAACTACATTTCAATAAAAATTTTTTAAAAAAGAAACAGCCTCATTGACAAGACAGGCTTCTTAAGATGTCCCGGGAGTCTGTGTTCCAGGGTTTGCTGTTCCTGCGACATAAAAAACCTAGGTTACGCAGTTTCACAGATATGAGCCCCAGTCCTGTCATCCAGCGTGATGCTGGGCAAGGATCCACAAGCCCTTCTCTCATTTCCTCGTGTGTCAGACGGAGACGGAGCCTGCTCCACGAGGGCACTGCCAGCCGAGTAGCTGGAACATTGCCTGCATCCTACCTGCAGCTTCCCTTCCAGTCTCTCGCTGCATCTCCCTGCCTCCGGGGCCTCGGCTGGAGACAGAGAAGCAGGGGGTTGGCAGAGCTGGGGACGCACCTGGGGAATCTCGAGGGGCTCTCTTTTCACTCCCGCTCCTTGGCTATCGATTGCTGCAACACCTGCAATTTTTGCTTCTTTAAAAAAAAAAGCACAACACTCCATTAGCTGACAGCTCTTGTAGACAGTCTGACGCAGGCCACTGGGGTGGGGGGCGGTGGGTGCTGGTGAGCCCCGGGCTGCTTGTGATGCTTCACCCCAGCTCCCCTTGGCCGGAACTCGCTGGCAAACAAGAAATTGCCTTGGAATGAAAACTTTGAAGTAATTCATTCATTCAACAAATATTGATCGAGTTCCTACTCTGAAGGGCAGTGGATCTGGTCTGAGACAGGTGTGGGTTTGGATCCTTGGTTACTCCTGCTCTACTCAGTACCTATTGTGTTCCTAGTGTGTGCCTGGAATACAGTTGACACCAGCTGAATAGGTGCTGAATGATGGAACACATTTTGCTGTGATTGGCAAGGCACATCGCTTTTCCGAACCTCAGTTATTCATCTCTGAAATGGGCATATGATAGCCTGTTCCCAGGGGAGTATTAGGAGATGTTGCAGATGGTGTGCAGAGCTGGCACCCCATAGATTCCCTACAAGCAGTGGCTTTGACCATGATGGGGATTTGAAATCCACCCTGTCTGGCAGTGGAGAACTCTTTCCATCTGGAACCGTATTATACCTGTGCCGCATCCGTTCTGTGGCCAGTAAGCGGAATTGTTTCTTCTTTCCCCTAATTATATCCATTTGCTTTCTCTTTCTTCTGTTACAAAAGCTGAGATGTTAGACTCATTGGCTGTGAAGCTTGAATTCTCTTCTAATTATGAGAAAAATCACTCTTTCGTTTTTCTATTAGTCCTAATGGAAATTAGCTGCATCGATCTTCCAGCTTTGGGGTGAATCTCTAGAACTCTAGCAGCATTGCTGCGTGCAGACTTTGGAAGGAAGTCTGTGGGTGTCCCTCAGCTAGGAGGAGGCCAGGGTTGTGGTTTTGGAGTTGGGTAGACCCGAGTATGAATCCAGTTATGAGCTGTGTGACCTGGGGCATGCCCCCTCATCGTCCTGGTGTCAGTTTCTTCATCTGTAAAATGGGCATATGGCTTCATGCTGTTCTGAGATTATGGGGTGTGGAGACGGATTCTCTTGATGTGACAGCTGCTTCCCTTCTCCTACCTGTCACAGGCTGCCTTCCTGTGATGCTGCATATCTGGGAGGGGGTGGCCCTTCTCCTGGACATTCAGATGTGTCCTGAGGAGTCTTCTATTAGGACTGCCAGAAGGGGACCAAGCAACTACATGACACTGTTTTCCTAGATCCCCTTCCCTCACAGTGTTTGGATGGGTAGATAAAGGTGGTGATTTCTGGATGTTTCTCTACCACTTTCCCTAGGCCACGGTGTCTCCCCAAGGGCATCATTTACCATGCGATAGCACAGGTCCCTTAAGAGAAGCCAGAACTTCAAGGACACACCTGAGAGATGGCTGTAGGGGACCAGCAGCTCATTCCTCACCTCTGGGCTCCCAGCAAAACACAGAAGGGAGAGGAGGCTCAGTTCTGAAGCTGAGTGGAGGGAGGAGAGGCTGCAGGCATGGCGCTCTGATAATTCCCACCCTTCACTGTTAACTGTAAGCCCACAGGGATGCTGCTTAATTTTTCGACACATAAGTTCCTCATCCACAGTCCTATGCAGGATTCCAGGCCCTGGGTCCATTCTCCAGACCTTGAAAGAGAGGTGGGGGAGGGAGGAGATCTCAAGAGTCACCCGGGAGAGCCCAGGGGAGTTTTGACATCCTGGCTCTGTGGCCCCTCACCTCCAAGGTCATGTCCATAGTCTCTGCGGAGGGAATGCTGGCTGTTGTGAGACCCCAGCCATGACCTTCTCAGTGCTCAAAAGTTCCTCCCCATCAGCCAGGTCCCAGGAATAGCTGGAGTGCAGAGGTGGGCAGGAATGGGCAGCGGGGACTGGAGGGGAGGAAACCTACCTCTCCAAAGCCTTTCCTCTGGCATTTGGTGGGGCTGCCCTTAGGGAGGGAGGAGGCTGGGTGTGTTGAGGAGAGGCTGATGCCTCTGGAGGCCCATGGCAGCCTCCCCTGGGGTTCAAGCTCAAGGAGCCTGCCTGCCAGAGGTCTCCACTGCAGCTCAAATGGCTGGGGTTGGTGTCCTAACCTGGGCTGCATGTGTGTGTGTTTGTGTGTTTGTGTATGTGTGTGTGTATCTGTGTGTATGTTTGTGTATGTATTTGTGTATGTATGTGTGTGTGTGTGTATGTGTGTATGTGTGTATGTGTGTGTGTGTGTGTGTGTGTGTGTGTGTGTGTTCCTAAAGGAGAGAGAAAGGTAGGGAGAGGATAATCCACAGAGAAGGATAAGAGAGAATAAAGAGGGAAAGAAATGAGGGTGGAGAGAATGATCAGAGGAGGAACGTGAAGGAAGGGGAGAGAGAAAACAGAGGAAGATCACCTCTGCCTTTGCGGCATTCTTTTCCGGCTTCTTACAGAGAGAGGGGGCCCTTCCCATCCCACAGCTGGGCAGGGGCAGCCAGACCCTGGACTACATGTGGGCTACACATCTGGCCTTTCAGCTTCCACTGGAGGGAGCGATGCTGATGGGACCTGGTCATCGCTGTTCTGTTCAGGGAGCTGGATGCTGCTGGCTCACGTGGAAATGGATCCTGCAGCCCACCGAGCCCAACGCCAGCAGCCAGGCAGCCGTGGCTATGATGCTGGCCCCCAAACAGGAGGGGCCTCCTGGGCCTGGTTCTTGGGTCACAGCCCTGGGGGAAGGGCAGGCAGGGCTGACGTTTCCTGAGGCCGCCTGAGAAAGGAAATGAGAATCTAATGATGCCAGAGTCTTGGGGGAGGGAGGTGGGGCGTGAACCCCTCACAGTGTGTTCCCGGGCTGCAGAAGCCTGTGCCAGATATGGGCATAGCCTTGCACTGGCCTGGCAGCCTGGAAGCAGCTGCCATGGAAGAAATGCAGCTAACCTTCATTTCCAGCTGGCTTCTGGCGTCAGGAGCCAGCCTCGAGCTGTGGGAAGAGGAGAGCAGGATGCCCGAGTCAGGCACAGCTAGGGCTCGCATCCCCACTTTGCACGGCCCATCATCTCCGGAGTCCCAGTTTCCTCATTTGTCAAATGGAGACGATCCTAGTAAAAGTGCATTTGCTGACATTTATGGAACACTTACTGTTCCAAATGCTTCACGGCCTGAACTCTAATCTGTCCTCATAACAGACTGTTATGGTTATTTATTTCTAAAAGCTTAGTGGCTTAAAACGTCAACTGATCATTTTATCCCCCACTCCTGTGGGTTGGCAGGGCTCAGCTGGGCAGTTCTGGCTGAGGGTCGCGGGTAGTGGTGGGTCAGCTGCAGCTGGGGCTGGGTCACCTGAAGGCTGGACTGGGCTGGGCATCCAAGGGGCTTCTTCTGTCCCAGGCCTGGCCCTGGGGTGGTCCTGGCCTTGATCTCTGCACGGCTCTAAGCCTCCAGGACCTCTCCCTGTCACCCCATCAGAGCATAGGGAGTGTATTAGTTTTCTGTTCCAACTGTAACAGATGACCACAAATTTAGCTGCTTAAAAAATACTCATTCATTATGTTGCAGTTCAGGAGGCCAGAAGTTCAGGTGCAGTGTGTGTCAATGAATCCTTTGTTCAGAGCCTCACAAGGCCAAAATCAAGGAACAGGCGGGGCTGCGATCCTTTCTGGAGGCTCTGAGAGGGAATCCACCTTAAGCTCATTCAGCTCGGTGGCTGAATTCAGTAACATGTGGTTGGAGGCCTGGGGGTCCTCGTTTCCAACTGGAGCCTGATCTTTGCTCCCAGGGACCGTCCATGCGGCCCCTCCAGTGACGGCACGCAGAGTCCCTTTCATGCTTGAGTCTCCCTGACTTCTCCTTCTGCCACATCTCTCTGCCTCCAGCCAGAGAAAGTTCTCTGCTTTTAAGGGCTCCTGTGATAGATGGAGTCCACTTGGATGACCCAGGATAATCTCCTGAGCTCAGTCCACAACCTCAGTCACATCGGTTAAGGCTCAAGGTAGTTGCATGTCTCCCATGGCCGCTGACTTCCCTGCTGTGAGGCCAAGTAAAGACCAAGCCTGTATCTGGCACAGGGTCACTTCCATCATATGTCAAAGCATCACAGACCTCACCCAGACTAAAGGTGGTGGAGAAATAGACTCCACGTCTTGGTGGAGATTCTCACTGCAAGGGAACATGTGGGAGGGGAAATATTGTTGGGACCACCTTTATTTATTATTAAAATTTATTTTTATATTGGAGTATATTTGATTTACAATGTTATGTTAGTTTTAGGTGTACAGCAAAGTGATTCAGTTATACATATACATATATCTATTCTTTTTCAGATCTTTTTCCCATATAAGGTTATTGCAGAGTATTGAGTAGAATTCCCTGTGCTATACAGCAGGTCCTCGTTCATTATCTGTTTTATACGTAGTACTGTGTATCTGTTAATCTCAACCTCCTAATTTATCCCTCCCCCGCATCTTTCCCCTTAGGTAACCATAAGTTTGTTTTCTAAGTCTGTGAGTCAGTTTCTGTTTTGTAAATAGGTTCATTTGTATCATTTTTTAAAGTTTCCACATACGAGTGGTATCATACGATATTTGTCTTTGTCTGACTTACTTCACTTAGTATGATAATCTCTAGTTGCATCCATGTTGCTGCAAATGGCATTATTTCATTCTTTTTTATGGCTGAGTAATATTCCATTTTATATATGAACCACACCTTTTTATCCATTCGTCTGTCACTGGACATTTGGGTTGCTTCCATGTGGGACCACCTTTAGAAAACAGCATGAACGACACCACCCTAGCTCATTCTTTTTCTTTTCCTTCATGAGTCTAGTCATAGGTTTGTCAATTTTGTGTCTTTTCAAAGAACTAGCGCTTAGTTTTATTAATCTTTTCTATTGTCTTTTTACTTTATATTTCACTTATTTCCACTCTAATCTTCATTATTTTTTTCCTTCTACGGACTTTGGGCGCATTCTTATCTCCATTTTATTTTATTTATTTGTTTTTAAAAATTTTATTTATTTTTGGCTGCGTTGGGTCTTTGTCGCTGCGTGTGGGCTTCCTCTAGTTGAGCGAGCAGGGGTTACTCTTCGTTGCGGTGCAGGGGCTACTCTTTGTTGCGTTGCGCGGGCTTCTCATTGCAGAGCACGGGCTCTAGGCACGCAGGCTTCGGTAGTTGTGGCTCGCGGGCTCTAGAGCGCAGGCTCAGTAGTTGTGGCACACAGGCTTAGTTGCTCTGCGGCATGTGGGATCTTCCCGGGCCAGGGCTTGAACCTGTATCCCCTGCATTGGCAGGCGGATTCTTAACCAATGTGCCACCAGAGAAGGCCCTTATCTCCATTTTATAAATGAGGAAACTGAGGCGCAGAGAGGTCACATAACTTGCCTATAGTCCAACAGCCTGTAATTGACGGTCGGGAGTTGGAGGGTGGGTGGCTCCAGACTCCCGACCATCAGGCAGATGTGAAAACACGTGAAGATCTGAGCACAGTGCCCACAATTATGTGACAGCCAGACCTAGGTATCTTTAAAAGCATCCAGAGTCAGGCTGTGGGTGGTTCCCATCCTACCACCTTGTAGCTGTGTGACCTAGAATGAGGCTGTTTCCCTTGAGGAACTGACAGTCTGTGGATAATGCAGACGGTAGGAACTGATAACATCCAGATATAATGAACATGGGGGAGAGGATGGACAGGGGGCTCTGGGCCGCAGGAGGCCTAACCCAGACCAGAGGAAGGAGAAGCCCTCCTAGGGGAGAAGTCCACCTGAGACCTAACAGAGGAGACAGGGTTACCGAGATGAGAAAGGGGCAGGAGGTCCTGGGTTTAGGCAGAAAGAAGAGCATGTATGTGTAAAGTTCTGACATCAAGAGAAAATGTGGCATCTTTTAAGATCACTGCCCCCGTCCCCCCAACCAATTTGTGTCCACCCAGAATCCCAGAATGTGACCTTATCTGGAATAAGGGTCTTTGCAGATGTAATCAGTTAAGGATGTCAAGATGATGCCCCCAAATCCCATGACCTCTGACCTTATAAGAGGAAGAGGAGGGGACCTGAGACACAGACACAGCGACCCGCAGGGGAGAAGGTGGTGTGGAGACAGAGGCAGAGCTGGGAGTGCATTGTCAGCAAAGCCAAGCAATGCCAGGGATGGCCGCAGCCACTGGAAGCCAGGAGAGAGACTCAGATGGGCTTCTCCCCACAGCCTCCAGAAGGAAACAAACCTGCCGACACGTTGATTTTGGACTTCTGGTCTCCAGAACTATGGGAGAAGGAGTTTCTGTTGTTTTAAGCCACAAAGTAATGGTCATTTATTACTGCAGCCCCAGGAAACCGGTGCAGCATGGCATGGGGGGTCATCATTCCAGGCCATGACGAAACCGATGGGGGTTTGCACGTGGAAGGCATTCTCTCAGGCAAGTCATTCGCTATCTGGAGGAATTAGCTAACCCTGGAAAGGCAGGCTGTCCTGGTCAGCGAGGCCCTGGGTGCCAGAGCGCCAAGAATACAAAAATCAGGAAATATAGCATCACCTGAAGTAGGAAGGATCACACTCAATTTACTCACAAGATAACGAGGATTCAAGAGACCGTGTAACTAGCGGGACACAGCTTATAAATCAAAGCACTGGGTCAGATTTCAAGCCAGGTCAAATAAGTCTATATTGAATGAATGAATCTTTATTTTTAAAATTATTTTTAAATGAAAGCTTCTTTCTTTCTTTCTTTCTTTCTTTATTTTTGGCAGTGTTGGGTCTTCGTTTCTGTGTGACGGCTTTCTCCAGTTGCGGCGAGCGGGGGCCACTCTTCATCGTGGTGCGTGGGCCTCTCACTGTCGCGGCCTCTGTTGTTGCGGAGCACAAGCTCCAGACGCGCAGGCTCAGTAGCTGTGGCTCACGGGCCTAGTTGCTCTGCGGCATGTGGGATCTTCCCAGACCAGGGATCGAACCCGTGTCCCCTGCGTTGGCAGGCGGATTCTTAACCACTGCGCCACCGGGGAAGCCCGAATCTTTATTTTTTATTGAAATATAGTTGATTTACAATGTTGTGTTGATTTCTGCCGTTCAGCAAAGTGACTCAGTTATATATCTATATATATATTCTTTTTAAAATATTCTTTTCCATTGTGGTTTATCACAGAATATTGAATACAGTTCCCTGTGCTATATAGTAGGACCCTGTTTTTTATCCATTCTATATTTAATAGTTTGCGTCTGCTAATCCCAAACTCCCAGTCTATCCCTCTCCCATCCACCCCCTGCTTAGCAACCACAAATCTGTGCTCTATGTCTGTGAGTCTTTTTCTTTTTTAAAAAATTTAATTAATTAATTTATTTTTGGCTGCGTTGGGTCTTCGTTGTGTGCAGGTTTCCTCTCGTTGCGGTGAACGGGGGCTACTCTTTGTTGCGGTGCGCGGACTTCTTATTGCGGTGGCTTCTCTTGCAGAGCACAGCACGGGCTCTAGGCGCGCGGGCTTCAGTAGTTGTGGCTCGAGGGCTCTAGATTGCAGGCTCAGTAGTTGTGGCGCACGGGCTTACTTGCTCCGTGACATGTGAGATCTTCCCAGACTAGGGCTCGAATCCATTTCCCCTGCATTGGCAGGCAGATTCTTAACCACTGTGCCACCAGGGAAGCCCCTGTGAGTCTGTTTCTGTTTCATAAAAATTCATTTGTATCATTTTTTAGATTCCACATATAAGTGATATCATATGGTATTTGTCTCTCTCTTTCTGACTTAGTATGATAATCTCTAGGCCCATCCATGTTGCTGCAAATGGCATTATTTCATTCTTTTTTATGGCTGAGTAGTATTCCATTGTATACATACTACATCTTCTTTATCCATTCATCTGTCAATGGACTTTTAGGTTGTTTCCATGTCTTGGCTATTGTGAATAGTGCTGCAGTGAACATAGGGGTGCATGTATCTTTTTGAATTATGGTTTTCTCTGGATATATGCCCAGGAGTGGGATTGCTAGATTATATGGTAGCTCTATTTTTAGTTTTCTGAGGAACCTCTATACTGTTTCCATAGTGGCTCCACCAACTTACCTTCCCATTGACAGTGTAGGAGAGTTCCCTTTTCTCCACACCTTCTCCAGCATTTGTTATTTGTAGACTTCTTAATGATGGTCATTCTGACTGGTGTGAGGTGCATTGTAGTTTTGACTTGCATTGAATGAATGAATGAATCTTTACATCCACTTACCTGCTTGAAAGTGGCTGCCCCTTGGCAAACGGGAGGAGAAATGTGATGGATATTTTAGCCACAAGTGTCTCTGGTTTAGTTACCTATGTTGCTGAGTCATTTGCAGAGGTTTACAATGCCTAATTTTTTTTTTCTAGCCTGAGCTAGGCTAGTCCTTTAGGCTGGGAAAACTTTGGCAATGTATCTTTTTAAATGCATTTTAGTTCCTTGGACACGCTTTTCAAACGTTGGTTGTTTCATTAATGTCTCAGTGGAGAAATCATAATCGTAAACACGGATGTCATTTACTGAGCTTCTACTATGTGCTAAGTGCTTTAGACTGATCACATCATTTAATCTCAACAGTCCTGTGTGGTAGTACAGTGATCCCAACAGTAATAATAATAATAATAGTAATAATAATGACAACAGCAATACTGGCAGTAACAAACAATAATAACAATAACAGCAAATATTTACTGAGCGTTAGTCGCTAAATGTCAGGCACCATCGTTATCCCACGCTGAAGTACCACTAAGGACCTTTGGGTTGAATTTCAGATACTTCCCAGCATTCTCGCCCTCCCTCCGAAATGAGATATTTTTTGCAGAAAAAGAACAGGCCTATCCTCCTTCTATATTCCAGAGGGCTGGAGAGGGCCCCTTGCCCACATGCCTCTAATTGGAAGGTATGAAGGAGGTCCCCCAGTTCTGGAGGGCAGCCCCCAAGCAGTGTCCATTCTGATCAGAGGGTGCCCAGGCCCAAGAGCACACTGCTTGGTGCGTCCCAATGTCCATAGCAGCACTGTTTACACTAGCCAAGACATGGAAGCAACCCAAGTGCCCATCAGCAGACGACTGGCTTAAGATGTGGTAAATATATACAATGGAAGATTACTCAGACAAAGACAAATACTATATGTCATTTATATGTGGAATCTAAAAAATAATACAAATGAATCTATATACAAAACAGAAACAGACTCGCAGACATAGAAAACAAACTTGTAGTTACCAAAGGGGGGAGGGAGGGAGGGATAAATTAGGAGTATGGGCTGAGCAGATCCATACTACTATACATAAAATAGGTAAGCAACAAGGATTTACTGTATAGCACAGGGAATTATACCCAATAGCTTGTATGGAGTATACAATCTATAATGAAATATAATCTGCAGAAAACAAAACAAAACGAAACTGAATCGCTACACTGCATACCTGAAACTAACACAGTATTGTAAATCAGCAATATTTCAATTAAGAAAAGAAAGTGCAGACTGCTCAGAATTTGTAATAAAAACCTGATGGCTTTGACCTAGTAATCGCCATTCCTCAGTCTTGGGACTGGAGGTGCTCTGGGGGCTCTTGTCGGGGGAGAGATGCTATTCTCCATTTCTCTCATTCACAGAGCGCCACCGGGACCTGCCCTCAGCCCTGCTGTCCCCCAAGAAGACAGCAGGCCTTGGAATGCCTCCCGCCCCTCCTACCCTGAAGGTGATACCCAGACATGGCTTTGGGGGCGGGAGGAAGGGTTATCTTCTCCCCTCCCCCACCAATCCCATGTCATTTAAACAGTAAACCACTCTTGTATCAAGACTAAATTTTGAAAAAAAAAAAGGAAAGAGAGAGACTGCTCATGGCCCCATTCTACAACGGCTATTTTTTCTACTTCTTGACCTTACCTTCCAGTCTTTGCCCAGATGATATCAAAACCCAGCCTATGTGGATGGAGTGTGTCCTATTTGCCAGTGGATAAGGACATTGATCCTGGAGGCTGGCTGGGTGTGTATCCCAGCTCTGTCGCTTAGTAGCTGTGGGACTCTTGGCCAGTGACTGATCCTCTGTGAGCCTCAGTTTCCTCATCTGTAACTTGGGTAACATCACCAACCTCTTATAATTCCCATGAAGATTAAGTGAGACGAGTGAGCAAAGCTGCAGCCTGGCACCTGGCATGCAGCCAATGTCCATGAGTGGTGACTCTCAGTGGTGGGTAGCTCCTGGCCCCCCAAGCAGGCCTCCCCCCATTTCCACAGGGGATTCTCCCCGCCGAATCAACGCTACCTTGTTTTCAGATCTCAGTTCAAATATCACCTCCTCACGGAAGCCTTCCTTGTTAGAGCTGCTCACTAACCTTTTCTCTTTTCTGCACAGGACTCATCTCATTTGCAATGTTTCACTCTTTGGTGTGACTATCTAATTAATACCTGTCTCCTCTTCTGGACCGTAAGCTTCAGGAGCAGAGCCTGTGTCCTTTTTGGTCCCTACTGTATCCTCAGAGCCTAGCTCTGCCCTGACCCAGAGTAGACTCCCTCCTTTGACCTCCATGAGCCCGACTGCCATGAACTCTTAATGAATCACTGAATTTTTTCTGAGCCCAGAGAATGATCACTGAGCACATCTGCTGTCTCTGAAAATGTTGACTCCTCCTAACCCATGTCTCGCTGCTACTTCTACATCCCTGGGGATACCCCTTCAGGGAAGGAATCTCCCCAAGTTTGAAGGGATGCCTGCTTTGCTGGGGTTGCTTTGGATTGCCATCAGGATCCATTGTCTGAGCTTTTGTAGCATCTTCCCTGCCCCACCCCCCCCCCCCCCCCCCCCCCCCCGAGGGAGAGGTATCCCAAATGGATACAAGTTGGTGACTTGTTGCAGCTGAATGACCTCAGAGGGCATGAGGCCAGCCCTGTGCCCCTATCCTGGAATGGCCGCAACCTTGGGCCCCGTTGGAGGCTGAAGGCAGGGATGTTGGAGGCTTGGGGAGAGGAGAAGGGGGAGAGAAATATTTCCCTTGCTAGTAATGTCAGCTTCTTGTCCCTTGCGGGGACTGAATCTCAGGTAGTGAGAGACTCCTGGGTGGGCTTTATTCCCTCCCTCCAATCCTGGGAGGCTGGGATAATTGGTGAAGACTCTGTAGATTCTGTGATGCTCCTGGCATAGACTTGCCAGGGACCGACTCTGTTTAATGATTGACAACAACATTAAGGACATTGTAACAACAATGTAACAACAACACCAACGCAATGCATTTTACCCTGTTGGTAAATTTCAGTTGCAAGATCTAAATCTCCTGTAGTTCCTCTGGTAGCACAACGCGTCTGTGTTTTAAGGCACTATTAGCTAAATTTTGCAAACTGGCCACGGGTGGATCACAATAAACCAGACCTATCCAGGTTTCTGGGGACACATTCATCTCAGATCCCTTTTGGCCGGCCTTGGAGATAGTCAAGGGTCAAGGCTGTGGCTCTGGGGAGGGGGAGAACTGGGTTCAAATCTTGGCTCTTCCATTTCCCAGCTGTGTGACCTGGTCCGGGTGACTTCATCTCTCTGAGCCTCATCTTGCTCATTTGTAAAATGGGAACAAGAACATTAGGAGGAGTGGGGAGTGAGGTCAGGATATTTATTCTCTTTGTTCCCACCTTATAGGGTCAACTGTATCTCTTGATGGAAGGTCACAGCTCCTGCCCGACAGCCCTCTCCTCACAACTTTCTCTGTCTTGGGATTCTGGGAACTGCTTCCTCCTCACCCCAGGATTATCTTTCAACAAACTAAGCCCACCTTTCCCATCCTTTTGTCCTCCTTGCCCTCAAGCTCTGGCTCCCTCCCACCTCTCTAGCTCTCCTTATCAGCATCTTTCCTTGTTGGTCCTCAATTCTTGCCACAGTGAGAGAATCTCATCCTCTCAAGCAAATAACTGATTTAAGCAGGGATTCTCACTTGGCGATCCAAGGGTTATGTAGGGTTTTGCATCTGTCTGCATTTTTCTAGGAAGAGGATCTATAGCCTTCCTTCCTCTCCCTACATTCTTGACACATAAAAAATTTAAGAACCACTGGGTGTCTGTCACTTCTCCCAGGATCATCTGATTTTAGAGATGACTTTTGAATAGCCAAAGGAATGAATCTTTAATAGTGGAATTATTACAGGGGGTTGCACAGATCCTAGGACTTGGTGCAGCCTGGAGCTTCTTCAGTTGGCCATTACAGACCGTGCTTGTCTGACATTAACGCTTAATGCATAGTTACTGATTTTATTATCCCAAAGTGGGAACACAAAGTCTCAGAGATTCATGTCGGATTATAAAAAGGCCAGATTTACTATCCTCTAAAACTTTTTTCAGAGTGAAGGAGAAAGGAAAATATTAATAAAAAACGACATGCTAAATTAAATGGACCAGAGAGCAGATAACAAAATAAATCTCACAACCAAGGAGTCTGGCTCCCTGATGTAGGCGGGAGAATATTTAAGAGGGGATGAAATGGATAAAGGAAAGGAAGAGGAAAGTTTCTCCCTCTTTTCTTGGAGTGACTCAGTCTTTGCCTTTGGGAATCAGAAAGCAGAGTATGCATGCCCTTGTGTCTTAGCAAGGTCAGGTGGTCCAGCATCAGGGGGAGGGTTGATCTTTTGGGGATGGAATTCTATTCCCTTTTTCCCTTTCTCTTCCCCTCTTCCTCCTTCCTCTCCCTTCTCTGTCCGTCTCTGCCTTTTGTCTGTAAGTCCTGACGAGATGCTGGGTGTGGTGGTAAGCAATTTTACCAACATTATCTCACCTTGCCAGCTCTGTGACCTTGGGCCAGTGACATAACCTTGCTGAGATTTAGTTTCTTTTGTTCGTGAGGGGTTGTGAGGCTGGCATGAAATGGTACATCTGAAGCCATGGTGCAGCATCTAGGAGCAGCAGTCAATTAATAAATGTTCTTCTTCTCCTTGTAACAAAATTAGCCAGCCCCTAATGCATCTAATTAATACATGTGCGTTTGAAAGATACTGACGCAGTGAACGAGGAACGGCGGCTCCTTCTGTTGCCTGCAGGAGGGTACTTGGACACATCCGGCTGAAGCTGCCTGTTTTTACATGAGGTGGGATCTTGATTCTTGTTTTAAGGTGTGGAGTAGGCAGGGGTAGTTTTTGAAATACAAATGTGCATTGTGTTGCCATGACAAAGATGTTGCAAGGAAATAGAAAACCACAGAACTTCAGAGCCAGAACACATGTCAAACAAAATAACTCTATTTTCCAAGCCCTGACTGGGACAGAGGGTCAGAAGGGTACAAATGATCTTATGGGGACAGCAGGACAGAGCCATATTGTCTAGATTTTGAGATGCTTTCTTTTAAACCCTTTAACAGATCTGAAAATAGAATACCTTTTGTGTGCATTTAATGTAGTTTGTTTTTTAAGTCTGGAAAAGCTATTATACCAAATGTGCATCTTACAGGCAATGGTATCTTTTTTTTAAAAAAATAAATTTATTTATTTATTTGTTTGTTTATTTTTGGCTGCATTGGGTCTTTGTTGCTGTGCACGGGCTTTCTCTAGTTGTGGCGAGCGGGGGCTACTCTTCGTTGCGGTGCGTGGGCTTCTCATTGCGGTGGCTTCTCTTGTTGCGGAGCATGGGCTCTAGGCGCACGGGCTTCAGTAGTTGTGGCACACGGGCTCAGTAGTTGTGGCTCGTGCGCTCTAGAGTGCAAGCTCAGTAGTTGTGGCGCACGGGTTCAGTTGCTCCGGGGCATGTGGGATCTTCTTGGACCAGGGATCGAACCTGTGTCCCCTACATTGGCAGGCGGATTCTTAACCACTGAGCCACCAGGGAAGCCCCAGGCAGTGGTATCTTAAATGGACCAAATATGGTTATGAAATCAAGCTGATGCTGCCAGAATCAATGATTAGTTCAAAATGGGACTTACTCTTCTGCACTATGAAGAGATAGACCAGTTGACCACTGTGTCCTTCCAGTGCGTATGGCAGAAGCTGTCGATGCCCTACCTAACCCTCAGCATCTATCTCCATCTCCATTGTGCCTCCATCTCCTCGTGTTTCTATCCCGACGGCCCTTTGGGCTGACAGTGTGATCTGCCTGTGCGTCGGGGAGGCTGAAAGTGTCAGAGAGTTCACATCCTTGGAAGCACCCCTCAGCAAACAAGGCCTGGAAGTCGGTGGAAAATACCCCAGATTGCTCACCCCTTAGATGGGAAACTCTGAGGTGTGTTCTGCACTGTCTGCCTAGCGTACCCCAGTGGTACTGAGCTCCAGTTTGCACACAGGGCACCTTGCTTAGGAAAGAGGTCCAGGTAGTCATTCATTCTAGCAGTGTTTATTGAGCACCTACTGTGTACCAGGCCATGCCACCCTAGGCTCAAGGAGCTCACAGTTAGAGGGTGGTGGAGAAGCAAACACAAGCAGGTCATTACAACGCAGTCCAACGAGTGCTGGAGGGTGGGCTGGGGCTGAGAGGGCTGACACTGCCCAAAGAGTCATTTGATTTGATTTGATTATTTTTTAAAATTTATTTATTAAATATTTATTTGGCTGCCTCGGGTCTTACTTGCGGCACACGGGATCTGTCATTGCGTCGCGTGGGCTTCTCTCTAGTTGTGGTGCGTGGGCTCAGTAGTTGCAGCACGTGGGCTTAGTTGCCCTGGGGCATGTGGGATCTTAGTTCCCCGACCAGGGATCGACCCCACATACCCTGCATTGGAAGGTGGATTCTTTTTTTTTTTTTTTTTTGCGGTACACGGGCCTCTCACTGTTGTGGCCTCTCCCGTTGCGGAGCACAGGCTCTGGACGCGCAGGCTCAGCGGCCATGGCTCACGGGCCTAGCCGCTCCGCGGCATGTGGGATCTTCCCGGACCGGGGCACGAACCCATGTCCCCTGCATCAGCAGGCGGACTCTCAACCACTGGGCCACCAGGGAAGCCCTGAATGTGGATTCTTAACCACTGGACCACCAGGGAAGTCCCTGACCAAAGATTTTAGAAAAGAGGCAGCAGTTTTTATTAGTAATAACAGCTGCTGATGTTTGCACAGTCTTTCCCGTGTGCACTATAGTCTCTGTGCTAATTGATTTGCAAACAGTATTTTGCTAAGCTTCCCTTTAGCCCTAGGAGGTAGGTTCTACTATTCATTCTAGCTTACAGATGAGAAAGTTGAGGATCAGAGAGGTTAAGTAACTTGCATCAGGTCATACAGCTAGTAAGAGACACAGTTGGGATGTGAAGCCAGGCCTGTTGTGAGCAAACTGCAGGCCCATGACCCAAATCCTGGCCCTTGGCCTATTTTTGTAAATAAAGTTTAATTGGAACATAGACACACCCCGCATTTACATATTATCTTTGGGTGTTCTTATACTGTAGTGGCCAGAATTGATTAGTTGTGATAGAGACCCTATGACCTGCAAAACTGAAAATAGTTATCTGGCCTTTACAGAAGAAGTTTGCCGAGCCCTGCTTAATTACATCAAGTCATTTCATTCTCACAACAACACAGTTATCACCCTCATTATACCAGGTAGGGAAACCAAGGCCCAGAGAGGCAAATTTACTTGTCCAAGGTCACACAGAAGAGCTGGGATTAGCACTCTGGCCGCAGTCTGGTCCAGAGGCTGTGCTCTAACCACTCTGCCCCATTGTCCTTCGCAGTCAAACTAGCAAGGTCAGCTCCTTAGGCTTAATTTTCACATTCTGTAGAGCACAAGGAAGAAAAAAAGGTACTTGTTAGAACTGGCTACCAGCAGATGTCAAAATATTTTCGGTGGCACCACCAGAAATGTGCGTTGGGAGGGAAAATCTTGAGGACCGGAAATTTCAATATTTATCTTTGTGGTGACCACATAGTGGGAACTTTGGCAGCTCGCCCAAAACGGTCTGTCGGCAGGAGGCTTCGGGGACAAGCTGGAAAAAGCGGTTCATGATAGTACGGAGCTCATGGGGCTCCTGCAAGGATTAAACCAGGTGATAAACTCGAGGTGCCTGCTAAGATCCCCGTGGGTATTTGCTATTTTGTGTCCTCAAGAGCTGCTCCCAAGGAATGTTGTTAGTTCCTGGGCAGTATCTGGTTCACTCACTAGCTTCTCTCTCAGCTCTGGGTCTTTGCATGCACTGTTCTCTCTGCCTGAATTTTCTTACCTGAGAGCTGAGACCAGTGTCTGCCCAGCTCTCCTAGGTTGCGCAGCCTCAAATCAGGTGTCAGGTGTGCAGGGATGCTGCCTGACCTCTTCAGCCACTGGGCTGTGTGTGCATGTCCCCGCTGTACTACAGCCCACCGTCTCCCCTAATTATAATGTTCCCCGACCTGCCTGCCTTCCCCTCTGGGTCGTTTGCTCCTGTGGAGCACGGGCTGTGTCTTATGTAGCTCCATGTAACAGAAGATGGTTAGAAGGATTCTAAGTGTGAGAAGGATTTGATGGGCTGGCTCTGAGATGGGGGACTCAAGCACAAGGACCAGAGAGAGGCCTCTAGGAGCTTTGGCTAGAGAGAGCAGGCATTTGTTGGAGCTTTTTAAAATTTTTTTTTCGGACTGTGCTCGTGGGTTTTTCCAAGGTGTTGCCTTCTTTGGTTTCAACTCTGGGCTGAGGTAAAAAGAAAACCAAGGGAACTACCACCATGTTCTTCCTTGGTTCCTGAGGTCTATAGCTGGTCTGCCTTCTTCTCCTCACCTTCCAGAATCTTCTTACAATTGTTTTATATAATGTCCAAGGTTTTACTTGCACTCATTGGGAGGACTAGGGAAAAGCATGTCTGCTCCATCTTCCTGGAAGTGGATGTCTCCAGTCCTGGAAGCTGTGACATATGGCCACTTCTGTCCCCTTGGCCAAAGTGTAGCCCCTTGGCTACTGCTAATGGCAAGGAAAGTGGGGAAATGCAGCCTTCATTCCGTGTGGCCACGGGTCCAGGTAAAACTTCTGACTTTTCCTTGTGCATGAAGGGATGATGACTGTTGGGGGCCACCAGCTGTCTCTGCCATGCGAGACAAAGCAGAGGCTGCAGGCGAGGGGGAGCTGTCAGCACCCTCCACACCAAGGCTGTGGTGGTCTGATGGTCACCTTGCCCAGACCTGGGCATGCAGGCTCTCTCTTTGTTCTTTCCTTTAGTCTAGCTCAGGGTTTCTCAGTCTTGGCACAGCTGCTACCTTGGGCATTCGTTCTTTGCTGTAGGGCCATCCTGTGTACTGTAGTATGTTTAGCAGCATCCTTGGTCTCTTCCTACTAGATGCCAGTGGCATCTAGTGACAACTGAAACTTTCCTCCAGACATTGCCAGATGTCCCCAGGGACAGGGGGTGGGTGTAAAATCATGGTTTAGCTCAAACTTCAAAAATGCCTTTTTATGGTTGTATTCACAAAACCACTGCTTTATAGATTATGTACGGGCTTTAAGAATAATTTTGACTCTTGTTGGTTTCTTCCTTGCTCAGTGACTCAAAACTGTCCTGGTACCCTGCTATCTGTAGAACGGCATGGTGGTGCAGACAAGCTCCTGCAGCCAGACTTCCTGGGTTTAAACCCCAGCTCTGCTCTTTACTAGCTCTATACCTCTAGGGAGTTACTTATTCTCACTGAGCCTCAGCTTCCTCATCTGTAAAATGGGGAGTAATTTTAGTATCTACCATACGGCGTTGTTGTGGGGTTGAAATGAGTGAGCATGTATAGTGCTTATAAGAGAACTCCATAAAGAAACATTAGCCTTTATTATTGCTCTTATTATTACTTTACTATTACTTCCACGTGGCACCAAGTGTTGTTGAAAATCCCCAAACTTGGAATAAAAAAATAAAATTAGTTTATTCCCCCCCTTCCCCACCTTGGGCAAACTCCACACCTAGCATTATTAAAAGAGCTTTAATAAACAAATCCCAGTTCCACTGTGAAACCTTGTCCCCAGCAGAATGAAAGCCGTGGAGAATATAAGAGGGATGCCTCTTTTGAAGCAGGGCTGTTAACTACCTCCTTTAAAGTGATCAAATTATATGGGGCTTCCCTGGTGGCACAGTGGTTGAGAGTCCGCCTGCCGATGCAGGAGACACAGGTTCGTGTCCCAGTCCAGGAAGATCCCACATGCCGCCGAGCGGCTGGGCCTGTGAGCCATGGCTGCTGAGCCTGCGCGTCCAGAGCCTGTACTCCGCAACAGGAGAGGCCACAACAGTGAGAGGCCCGCGTACCGCAAAAAATAAATAAATAAAATAAAATAAAATAAAGTGATCAAATTATGGATCATCAAAGGCGAATGGATCGCGGAGGATGGGGGGTGGTGCTCACTTACCCCTTTTGGATGGCACCACTTATTAATTCACATGTCATTGTTCTGCGGGCACTTAAGGGCTGGGGAAATGATGGCCACACTTTCCTGTGCTGAAGTGGAACAAATTACGAGGGGGATAAATGAGCTAATGGGTGGAAATCATTTTGCAGTGTCTGCACATGGAAGACACTTTGTAAATGTCGGCTCTTATACCTCGTGTGCGATGAAAGTTGTTCCTGCCTGGGGTAATGGTGTTGGAAACCTGCCGTGTGCTGAATGGCAGCCCCCCCAAAGATATGTCCACCCAGAACCACTGAGCTGGACCTTAGTTGGAATAAGGGTCTTTGCAGGTGCAATTGAATTAAGGAATTCAAGATGAGATCATCCTGGATGATCTGGTTGGCCCCAAATCCAACTGGCAGATTTGAAAGAGGAGAAGATGCAGCAGAGAACACCATGTGATGATGGAGGAAGACAGTGGAGTGATGCATCTACACACTCAAGCCAAGGACCTCCAAAGATTGCAGCAGCCCCCATATGCGGAGACATAGGCATGGAGCAGATTCCTCCTTACGGCCTCAGAGGGGACCAGCCCTGACAGCGCCTTAATTTTGGGCTTCTGGCCTCCTGAACTGTGAGAGAATACATTTTTGTCATATTAAGCTGCCCAGTTTCTGGTAATTTATTACAGCAGCCACAGGAAACTAATAAAATACCCAACTTGGATGGTATACTTTTTCTTTCTTTTTGTTTTTAGTTTATTTTATTCAAGTATAGTTGGTTGACAATGTGTTCATTTCTGCAGTACAGGAAAGTGCCTCAGTTATACATATATATACATTGTTTTTCACACTCTTTTCCATTATGGTTTATCACAGGATATTGACTATAGCTTCCTGTGCTATTCAGTAGGACCTTGTTGTTTATCCATTCTATATGTAATAGTTTGCATCTCCTAACCCCAACTCCCAGTCCATCCTTCCCTCACTCCCCTCTGCCTTGGCAACCACAAGTCTGTTCTCTATGTATGTGAGTCTATTTCGTAGATAAGTTCATTTGTGTTCATATATTTTTTTTTTTGGCCGCACCCCACGGCTTGTGGGATCTTAGTTCCCCAACCAGGGATCGAACCCGTGCCCTTGGCAATGAAAGTGCAGAGTCCTAGCCACTGGACTTCCGGGGAATTCCCTGTGTCATATTTTAGATTCCACGTATAAGTGCTATCATATGGTATTTGTCTTCCTCTGTCTGACTTACTTCACTTAGTATGATAATCTCTAGATCCATCCATGTTGCTGCAAATGGCATTATTTCATTCTTTTTTATGGCTGAGTAGTATTCCATTTTATATATATATATATATATATATATATATATATATATATATATATATATATATAACACGTCTGTCAACACTTAGGTTACTTCCATGTCTTGGCTATTGTAAATAATTCTGCTATGAAGAGTGTGTGCCATTCTTTGGGCATGAGAGATCATTCTAAGTGGTCTCCAGACTTGACATTACATAACTTCAAACCCTGTAGAAAAAAATCAATCCTCTTTCAATCTCCTCTCATTCCTCTGATTATTTGAAGCCAAAAGTCTCAGTTTGGCATCATCTGTCTTTAACTTTTACTGATCTTCCACTTAAACAAGACAGAACAGTCCTCAGGTACAGAGCCTCTGTGGGCCCCAGTAGCTAGATTTTCATTGTATTTATTTTTATGGCTGATTATGGTAATTGTTAAACTGTAATAATGATAAAAAGTCTTGTTGGAAAAGCTATTTATTGAGGTAAGAAAAGCAACTGGTTTAAAGAAAAATATTAAGTAGGTGATTACAGATATTGCCTAACATTGTGAAGAGGGTATGAACCTTCTGATATTAGGAGATACTGTGCTAATAAGAGGTGGTGTGTGTGTGTGTGTGTGTGTGTGTGTGTGTGTGTGTGTGTGTACACTTGAATCACACAGCTCATGAGTTTACTTTTCTAGCCATACCGGAAATCCCTGTGATACAGGTGTTTATGAACTAAGGTAAATCATTTTGAACAGCAAACAGCAGTGCAAAATTAAAATCTCTCAACAATTAAAGGGCAAAGCTGTCCCCTGTTATGAAACATCCACTGGAATTAATAAAGAAGCAAGAAGGTTATTTTAGAAAAGCATCAAAACAGTATCAAAGGCCCCAAACCTAAGTGAATTTTCTCTCCTCTTTGGGTAGGCGGTAGACAGCCAGATGACCTTGACTTGACTTTGAATGGAACTTGCCTTGTGGTTGGCAACCACGTTGAATGAGGGGAGCATGTAGAAAAGAGATAGATAGCTGCCTCGAATCCATCCTTAACTGAAGAATCAGAATGAACTCAGTCATGCATAGGGTGCTTACTGAAATCTCATAATCACGGGCAGAAGTTGGGGAAGAGTCTTTTATATTACAGAGAAATGGAAATGTTAAAGCCTTTCTGAAGGGTTGTGCCCCTTTCAAAAAGATGGGGTCCTTCTACAAGATGACTAGCCTGGACTCTGAAAAAGTGTCAGTGACATGAAAGTTAAGACAAGGCAGTGGGGCTGTTCTAGGTTAAAAAAGACTAAAGAGATATGACATCAAAGTGAAATACACAACCTTGATTGGATTCTGGATTAAACAAAGAAAAGTGATATCACTGAGATATCACTAAAAAGATGTCACTGGGGTGTTGGGAAGATGTTAATATGAGCCACATATAAAGTAGCATTATTGTATGACTGTTAAATCTCTTGGGTGTGCTAATGGTGTTATTACACAATGGATTATGTTGGAGAATGTACTTGTTGTTAGGACATATATGCTGAAGTATTCAGGGATGAAATGCTATTGTTTTCAAATAGTTCAGAAAAAAAAAAAAAAACCAGACAGAGATAAGCAAATGTGCAAAGTGTTAATGATTGGTAAATCTAGGTGAACCTAGGTGTCCATTATCATATTATTTTAAATTTTCTATGGGATGACAAATTTTCAAAATAAAGAGTTGGGAAAAATTTCCCAACTGCACTAATGGTCTGGGAAGATGGGGCTAGGCTTATTGCTTTGTAGTTTTCCTTGCTTCTATGGAAATGACAATTTGGCAATTTAAATGTGTCAATAGAGCTCCTTAGAGTTTCTGGTTTTAGTGAATTACTTTTTTTAAAGCATTTCCTTTGTGTGAACAAAGCTCTAAGGGAAAAAGATCCTCTTCTAGGCTTCAGAGGCATTAATAAACCATGGAAGCTCCCTTTGTACAGTATCACAGGTTTTCTGCTCTGTTGGATCCAGGACAGGATGATCCTGCTCTCCCTGCCCACCAGGTGTCTCATGCTTATGCTACCTCTCTCTTGTACCAGGGCAATGATTCTGATTGTCTAAGCAGGGTTGGCACATAAATAGCACACATACTGCTGCTCCTACTCCTGGACCCATAGAAGCCATCACTAATCAATTTCAACACAAAGCTCCAGCCAGTCACCACTAATCAATCTCAGAGAAATGGTCATGACATCCTGGACCTTTTTTTTTTTTCCCCCCAGAATTTTCAAGCAAAACAAGTGTAAATCTGAGTTACTCTAAACCTGGTACAAATGGTATCCTGGTCCTTATGGTG
This sequence comes from Phocoena phocoena, assembly GCF_963924675.1. Classification (NCBI taxonomy): domain Eukaryota; kingdom Metazoa; phylum Chordata; class Mammalia; order Artiodactyla; family Phocoenidae; genus Phocoena; species Phocoena phocoena. The sequence continues at coordinate 30,623,438 of NC_089233.1, read as the reverse complement.
ACCCATCCCTCTCCACTTGCCTTCCCACCAAAATAATAAAACAGGATGTTATCTTGCCCCAAATCCTTTTTAAACATTTAATGGGACACCAGGGTGCTCTTGTCTGCTCACCAGGCTTCCACATATGGGGCTGCTACTGCTCCCGTGGATGCTGCCACTGAGCGGATGGGTGTTGTTCCCTCTGCCAGAGGCGTCTCTTTTCTATTCTTCTGAATTTCCTCCATCTTATCCACTGGGGCCCTTGGTGCCAACACTTAAAAAAAATAACTTGGGAATTCCCTGGTAGTCCAGTGGTTAGGACTCAGTGCTTTCTCTGTGTGGCCCTGGATTCAATCCCTGGTCAGGGAACTAAGATCGTGCATGTTGCATGGTGTGACCAAAAAACAAAACAAAACAAACTTAATTGAGGCATATTTTACATATTGCATATTTCTTCCATTTCAAGTGAACAATTCAACAATTTTTTAGTACATTCACAGAGTTGTGCAACTATTGCTACTGCCCTACTGAGATCCCTCACGCCCGTTAACCGAGGCCTTCAGACTTGGACCAGGACTTACTCCACGGACCCCCCCACCCCCACCCCGGTTCTCAGGTCTGTGGGTTTGGGCTGGAACCACACCACCGGCTTTCCTGGGCCTGCCGCTTGCAGACAGCAGATCATGGGGCTTCTCAGCTTCCATAATTGAGCCAATCCCGCATAGGAAATCTTTCCCTATTTTTATATATATCCCATTAGTTCTGTTTCTCTGGAGAATCCTGGCTAATTCGGAGGTCACACTGAGAACTGGTCATTTTCCCTTTCCGTCTCTGTGAGTAAATAAGAGAAGGAAGCACAGATGTGCTTTTGCACACAGGCCCTGGGCTGCGGTGTGCAGCTGCTGGTGGCAATGAAAGGCCCTATTTGCTTGTTTCCAGTGGCTAATCCTGGCAGCAGAATGTGCAGGAGACCCTCTGGCAGATAGAGTGGAGGAGAAGCCAGTGGAGAGAAATACCTGGAGAAATGCTCCATGGATGGGAATCCAAATAGGGAGTTCTTTTATCCAAAACAGACACCATGGACTTACAAGATCTTGGGGCTGGAGGAGATGGGAGGCACTTGGGAAGACCCACAGATCAGCCCGGAACATTTATTAATCCCCTGTTGTTTGCTAGGCCCCATCACTTTCCTGCTCTGGGGAGCCCATGGCGTGTAAAGCCCTATTTCAAAACCCAAAACTGGGTCACCTCTCTAGCATCCCTGAAGGATGATCTTCCTTTCTTAATCACCTTCAGAGATGGGGTGCTCACTGCCTCACCTGGGTCAGGGCGGCCGGGATAATGCTCCCCTGCTTAAATATCTCCATGTGCAGAAATGACGCCTGCATTTTGATGAAAAGTACTTGTCTTTTTCACTTACCTTTTCTAAATGCCAGGTTCCTATTAGAGGTGAGTATGCAGATGGCAGGATTTGGATCTGTTTCCTTGGCTGTGTTATTTTTTATTTCATCAGACGTTTCTGAAACAATCTTATAATCTCCCTGGTATTCTTGATAATTATACTTTGGATTCTCTCCTCTCCAATCAGGCTTCTGCTGTTCCACTGAGACCACACTTGTCAAGGCCGCTGGTGGCCTCCAGATTGCCAAATTCAATGGTCAGCATTGCTGTCATTTTACTTTTCACCCACTAGCATTCAACACTCCCATCTTCTTAGAACACTTTTTTCTCTTGGCTTTGGTGTTCACTTTCTTGGTCTTCCACATATTCACTGGCAGCTACTTTATAATTTCCTTTTCTACTTCTCTGCCTCTATTCTTTGCTATTCTCTGCTCCCAACTTGGAATCAGCCATTTGTGTGTTGATCCCTGGCTTCTCTTGGTGGGGAAGGGTACTTAGAGACCACAGTCTGGGAGCTAGAGGTACCTTGTTTTGTTTTTGTTTTTTTGTTTTTTTTCTTTTTTTTAAATAAAATACATCTTGAGTTTATACTGAGACTTCAAATCCAAACTCAGGACCAGCAGGTTTTTACTTAACTTCTTCAATCTTATACCAGTGTCTTCTTTCTTCCATATCCAAATTCCTGACTCCCAAGGAAACCAACATAATAACTCATTTGCTTTATTCCATAACACATAAAGAATGATCTTAGGAAAATGATTGCAACACTGCCATTGATGATTTGATTAATGAAAACAGTTTGAGGGTTTCTTTTTTTTGCCTTAATGTATATCTTACTAGGGATGTTTTAAAATCACTATGTTTTAAAATTCACTTGAATGGTTTCTTTCCATGTGGTTTTGCCACTAACTCAATATACAAGGAGGCTCATTTGTTTCATTTTGCTTTCTTTCAATTTTTAGGAATTAAAAAAATTAATTTTAAATTTGAAGTTATTTTTTAAATTTAAAAATTTAGTATACAAAATATTTATAATATTATAAGGTCAAATTTACACAATCTATTCATTGAAATCTAGTTTCTTTCTCTCTCCCCTCTATAACTGTTTCCTCCCTCCCCTGGTAGGTAGCTATTCTTGTTTTTGATTTACTTTCCCATTAAAAAACGTGTTCATATTAAACCTCTTTCTTAGGTAAATGGCAGCATGATATACACATTTTTCTCTACCTTGATTTTTTTCATTTGAGAATACATCGTGAGGACCACTCTGGAGCAGAACGTAAGACATTCTACCTTCCTTTGGCAGCTCGAGTAGTGGATGGTGTTGTGTCCATGTTTAATATTAATTCAACCAGCTCCTGCTGATGCCCCAATATACGTGATTCCCAGTCTGCCGTCACAAATGATGCTGCAGTGAATAGCCTCATGCACACTTCTTTTTTTGTCTTTTTGCCAGTGTATTTTTGGGATAGATTTTTAGGAGTGGGGTTATGCGTCGATGGATAAATGCATATGTAATTTTGTTAGATATCGCAAAACCCCCCTCCACTGGAGTTGCGCCCTTTTGCATTCCCACCAATAACACCTGAAAAGTCTGTTTCTCCACAACCTACAACAGTAGGTTGTAAAACTCTGAGGATGTTTGCCAACGGTTAGGACAGAAGCCACTGGACTGCTCTTTGCTCTCACTCAACAATCTGGTCTTTCCACGGCAGCCAGAGCTCTGTTTATAATGTTAGTGATATCATGTCTCTCCCTTGCCTAAAACGCTGATGGCTTCCACTTCCAACATACAACCCTCTCACCTGGCAGCAAAGTCCTACATAATCTAGGCCCTTCCTACTCTTTGACCTCATCTTGTTAGTCTCTCCCATTGACTTACTTCGTGCTGGCCATCCTGGCCTCTTCTCTGTTCCCTCAGTCACTAAGGTTACCCCTTCCTTAGGGCCTTGGCATTTGCTGTTCCTTCTGCTTGGAACTGTTCCCCCTTCTTTGCACAGCTGCAGAGTCTCCATATTTACATACCAGCTTCTCTCCTCAAAGAAGTCTTTCCTGACCAATGACCCAAAAATCTCCTCCAGTCATTGTTCACTGCCTCATCCTATTCTTTTGTACTCATTTTTTGGTATTGATTGATTGATTGATTATATGCTCCTTGACAGCAGAGTCTTTTCCTGCCTTCTCATCCTGGAATGCTCAAAACATATTGGTTCGTTGGATGAATGAATAGATAGCAAATATTTCACCTGGAAAATGATCCTCAGGCTCATTCTCAGTCCCCGTCAGTAGAGGGCGCTCCTTGAAGGCAGATCATCATTTATTCATCTCTGTACCTGTAGTACCCGCCACTTAATAGGAGCTCATGCAGGACAAATCAGATTTTGTGTAGCCTGAAGTTTATACAATTGAGGAGCCTTCTTTAGGTAACAGAATCTACAATTACAAATATCAAATTAGGTAGAAGGCCTTGTAAGAGAGGGCCCCTGATGCTTAACCCTCGTTAGTTTCAGGGAAACCCATCTGGAGGGCTCATTAAATGTCTGTTGAATGAGTGACTGAGTCAAAGGTAGATTTTAAATGCCTGATTTCACTGGTTTCATTTTCAGTGGGTAGAAACACAAAGAAAGCTGTAACAGTAGGACAGAATACCTGCCCCGTTTTATTCTTGCACATAATCAGGATATATATATATATTTTTTGCGGTACACGGGCCTCTCACTATTGGGGCCTTTCCCGTCGCGGAGCACAGGCTCCGGACGCGCAGGCTCAGCGGCCATGGCTCACGGGCCCAGCCGCTCCGCGGCATGTGGGACCCTCCCGGACCGGGGCACAAACCCGTGTCCCCTGCATCGGCAGGCGGACTCTCAACCACTGCGCCACCAGGGATGCCCTAGGATATTTTTTAATCTTTCCAGTTTAAGGCGGTTTCGACCTCAGGTACCCAACAGGAAAGAAACTAATCAGGTACTGTGACATTTCACTGGGTCCTCTCTACTAGGGAGCCGCTGTCTTGGCCTTTCTGCTCTCCATTCTTCTTTCTTTTGCTAACAGCAGCACATCCATTTCCTTTCGGAGAACTGTCCTCTGCCTCTTTTAATCCTTGCCACTCAGCTGGGGCAGATCCAGTTTCCAAATAAGGGTAGGCACCCCAGGCCTGTCAAGTTAGCACATTTCAACCCCCAGCTCCATTAATTTAATTATTATTATTATTTTTTGGCTGTGCCGTGTAGCCTGTGGGATCTTAGTTCCCCGACCAGGGATTGGACCCCGGCCCTCTGCAGTGAAAGCGCTGGGTCCTAACCACTGGGCCGCCAGGGAATTCCCTCCAGTAATTTAATTAACAATCACTTCCATATCCTTTATACTATGTGCTAGTCACTGGTTTAAGCGTTTTATAAGTGTATGTTCATCCATTTAATCCTCACCACGAGTGTTTGAGGGAAATACAATTATTGGCCCTGTTTTACAGATGGAAAAATGGAGGCATAGAGGGGTTAAGGCTTTGCCCAAGGTCCCAAGCAGGTAAGTGATGGAGCAGGGGTTTGAACCTTGTCAGTATGGCTCTTGACCACCTTATTGGGTTGCATCTCAATTAGTTCAGGCAAGAGAGAAGAGAGCTAAGCCAGTCCCAAGAGTCATAATCCCAAGGCTTGGAACTATAGGGGAGGATTTCTTACTATAGCAGCTGCTAGCAGTTCAGGTGATGAAAGCTGGAGGCTTCCAGGGCCACGGTGTAGAGCTGGAAAAGGTTGCCATCCGGAGGAGCGATGGGGCCCTTTGGTGGAGACTCTGATGATGCTGTTGGCACCCCCGTTCTCAGCCCATGTGTGAAGGTCTACCTCTGGGCTTCCCACACATGAACGAAGATGTTCCCTTTATTGTTTAAGAGAGTTTGAGTTGGGTTTTCCATCTTTTCTAAAAAAAAGTTCAACTTGGCTTTTTTTTTTTTTTTTTTGCGGTACGCGGGGCTCTCACTGTTGTGGCCTCTCCCGTTGCAGAGCACAGGCTCTGGATGCGCAGGCTCAGCGGCCATGGCTCACGGGCCCAGCCGCTCCGTGGCATGTGGGATCCTCCCGGACCGGGGCACGAACCCGCGCCCCCTGCATCGGCAGGCAGACTCCCAACCACTGCGCCACCCGGGAAGCCCTCAACTTGGTTTTTGACCTTGATGGCTTTTCATAGTATGATTTGAGGAAGAATTCCTCTTGGGATCCTGGAAAGGAATGATGCGCCCAGACTCCTAGGTACCATCCTCCTGCTGGTAGGATAGTGTATGGAGAGTATGGATAATGAAGGCAGATGGCATGGAATTGATTCCCAGGTAAGGCCCCTAGGAAAGTCACGTAGGCCCCTTGAGTCTGGGGAATGGTGAAAACTGCCTTTATGGGTGGCGGGTAAATGTTTAACAAGATAATATGGGCGAGAGCTTCTGGCACATAGAACATGCTTCATGCATATAAACGCTCTTGTCTCCTCCACCCTCTTAGTCTCTGTCTTTACTTGCTAGTAGTCAGGGTCTTCCAGAGAAACAGAACCACTAGTGTATGTGTATAAAAATATATATCTATTCATATTTATTTATATATTTAAATATATTAAAAATATAAACCTATATTTAAATACATATATGTATTAATTTTTTTATTTTATTTTAAGAAATTAACTGACACAATGGTAGGGGCTGGCAAGTCCAAAAATCCAGCAAGCTGGACACTAAGGCAGAGTTTTTTGGTTTTGTTTTGTTTTTTAATTAATTAATTATTTATTTTTGGCTGTGTTGGGTCTTCGTTGCTGCGCATGGGCTTTTTCTCTAGTTGCGGCGAGCGGGGGCTACTCTTCGTTGCGGTGCGCGGGCTTCTCATTTCCGTGGCTTCTCTTGTTGCAGAGCACGGGCTCTAGGCCCGCAGGCTTCAGTAGTTGTGGCACACGGGCTTAGTTGCTTCGTGGCATGTGGCATCTTCCCGGACCAGGGCTCGAACCCGTGTCCCCCGCATTGGCAGGCGGATTCTTAACCGCAGCGCCACCAGGGAAGTCCTAAGGCAGAGTTTTTACGTTGCAGTCTGCAGGCAAAATTCCCTTTTCTCTAGGAAACCTCAGTTTTTGCTCTTAAGGCCTTCAACTAATTGGATGAACTACTTGCATTATGGAGGGCAAGCTCCTTCACCCAAGGTCAACTGGTTGTGGATGTTAATCACATCTACGTGATCCCTTCATGGCAACATCTGGTCTAGTGTTTGACCAAGACAATCGGCACCATAGCCTGGCCAAAATTAACCATAGCCACCCAAAATTAACCATCACGTTTGCTGATGCAGTTTCTGTGGACCTCAGTTTCCCCATCTGTTAACTGGAGAGCAGGCCTTGCTGTGCCCTGCAAGCTTCTCCTCTATGAAGTGGGAATAATGGACCAGCATGGTTCCAAGGGGTGAGTGAGGGAGAGCCCAGGAGCAGGATGAAGATGATTTCTGGACATGGCGTCCTCACTGTCATGGGACAGAAGCTCCTGCAAGTTGAGGCCTTTTGTTCCCCGAGTCCCTGAATCATCTCAGGGGAAGAGAAGGTAACAGCAGAGCTTGAAGGTGGCTGATGGCATGTACCTGAGCTATTTATATGACTCCCAGCTCTTTCACAAAATTTCAGCCCCATAAGGGAGAAAGCACAGCCCCCCTGGGTAGCGGCTCCCAGCACATAGACATGCACAGTCGATCTGTCATCATCCTAAGGAAGGACCCCCTTCCTTGCCTTCAGTGCCCACGCTGGAAGGAGAGAGGAGGGAGGAAAGTAGGAGGAGGGGAGGAGGTGACACAGATGATTACCTATTTTGTGGGAAAGGACACCCACATTTGTAAGGGGGAGAGCAGGGTTTGCATCTTAGTTCTAACATTTCCTCACGGTTCTGGCTTGGGTGGGCAAATCAAGGGACCTCTCTGACCCTCAGTCTCTTTATCTGTGAATGGGGGAATCCTGGTAATAATGCATGGTTTGCAAGGATGTGGTGAGGGTGACACCAGATAAAATATGTGTGAAGCGTTTCATTCTCTGATGTCTCTACAGGGCCTGACGGGTGAGAGCTCCCAGATGAGAGAATCAGAGAGGTGGCCCCAAGCTGGATTTGGTCATGCCCACAGTGCTACTGCTGGCCACTCTAAGGTCAAGTTCAGCTCTCAGTCATCCTGGGTCTTGGCGTTTATGTTTATTTTTAGCAGGGGAATGTTATGGTAAAGGAAGGGGAGAGCTATTAATGAACATATTATTCAATAATGAGAGGTAATGTGGAGCTATCCTAATTGTATTACGAGTCTGTCACTTGAAGTTCATACTGTGATTCAAGCTCAACGTTTCAAGTATTTTTAAGTGGGAGCCCAGGTTTTCAAGTACCGGAAAAAAAAAAAAAAACAATTACCTAAAAGTGGTAAAATTAACATCCCTTCATTCTCGGCCTTCTAAAGAGCTCTCTGATTATATATCCTTCACAGGTTATCCAGGCAAATGAGGTTAGGGGAAGGAGATAGCTTCTACCCAGTGACGAAAAGCGTCCATAGAATGATTCTTGGTGTTTGAAAAGGCCAGATGGTAAACATGAACGTTTTTGGAATGGTTTGAAAGTCACAGAGTATGTTTACCTTTATTCCACCTGATCCTCTTAGGGACCCTGAGAGGCAGGCATCACAAAGCCTGTTTTGCAGTGGTGATCACTGAGGCTCAGAGAGGTGAAGTGCCTTGTCCTAAGGGGCAGAGTCAGTGCAGGGAGGACCCTAACAGCAACCCTACCCTATCTGCTGAGGATCAAGTTAGGTGAGAACGGAGTAGAGGCAGTTTAGATACCTGCTTTCTGAAGGACCAAATGCTCCCTCAGGGCTCGCGCTTTTTTTTTTTTTTTTTGCATCTTTATTGGAGTATAATTGCTTTACAATGGTGTGTTAGTTTCTGCTTTATAACAAAGTGAATCAGTTATACATATGTTCCCATATCTCTTCCCTCTTGCGTCTCCCTCCCTCCCACCCTCCCTATCCCACCCCTCTAGGTGGTCACAAAGCACTGAGCTGATCTACCTGTGCTATGTGGCTGCTTCCCACTAGCTATCTACCTTACGTTTGGTAGTGGCCCTGGGGCACTGTGTGATGTGTTTAGCGTCCACAGACCTGTCACAAATCTGTTCTCAGCCCCGATTCGACCTCATCTTGTCCCTCCCTGTCTCTGAGCCTGTCTCCAGTCGTACAGAACATCTGCGTTTCCAAAGGGTGTCTGCGTCCCAACAGTGGGGCCTGAGCTGCTTCTGTTTGCTAAATGGTTTTGCATTTATGTTTCCAGTTACCTTCTGTTTATGGCTAACAGTACCAGCTTTCCATTTAGGGTAGGGATGTATGATTTCCTTTTACAATAATTGCATTTTATGCCTTTTAAGAGTGTGGAGATATATAAAAAATATTTAAGTAGATAATAGAGGTGTTGGCAGATATAACAATAATCACAAAGGTTCACCGAACGCTTACTATGAGCTTGGCATGATTCTAAGCACTTTCTTTTCTTTTTTTTTTTTTTTTTTTTTTTTGCGGTACGCGGGCCTCTCACTGTTGTGGCCTCTCCCGTTGTGGAGCACAGGCTCCAGACGCGCAGGCTCAGCGGCCGTGGCTCACGGGCCCAGCCGCTCTGCAGCATGTGGGATCTTCCCGGACTGGGGCATGAACCCGTGTCCCCTGCATCGGCAGGCGGACTCTCAACCGCTGAGCCACCAGGGAAGCTCTCTAAGCGCTTTCTATTAACTCATTTAATCTTCATAACCAATGAGGCAGCTTCTATTATTAGCTCCATTTTACAACTGAGCACTGGTCTTGCCAAAGCCATGTGACCAGGAAGCGGTGGAGCTGAGCTTTGAGCCCAGACCCCTGACTCTGACTCTGGAGTCCGTGCTCCTATGCAGTCGCCTGTGTGAGGCATACAGGAGCAGTGCTTTCGGGAACGCCTGCCCAGGCTGTGTTTGGGGTAATCAACTTGCCCCGGTTTGCCTGGGACTTTCTTGGTTTTCAGATCAACAGTCCTGCATCCAGGGAACCCCCTCATGACTCTTGTTATGTCTCAAGTCTTTTTCAGTCTTTTCTGAGATTGCATCACTGTCTATGTCAGCAGCATGAACCAAGCATAGGCAACCAACCCAAACCTGCCAGGTCTGTGGCTCGTGAGGAGTAAATAGACACAGATCCTAACTGGGTACATAACATCCAGAGACACTTGCCTAAAAATAGCCGTAAAGTGCCTGATTGCCGTCTATGTAACCCACAGTGACACTTGCCTTATCGGTATAAATAACAGTAAAGACATCCCATATCTCTATCTACAGCAGAGTAAAACGTGTCATATCTGGATGTACAGAAATACCAAATCCTGGCATACTGACACATACCCTATGGAATAAGGAAACCCCATTGGCACATCTGAAGTAACAGTGATGACGTTGATGATGATGATGATGATAATAATAGTGATAATAATAATAATAGTGATGGTGACAGCTGCTCTTTATTTAGCATACCCTTTGTTCCAACATAGTACTAAGCACTTTACATGCATTATCGTAATTAATCCACACAGTCCTTGTGGGGTAGTAGTAGTATTAGCATCTCCATCTTACAGAGGAGGAGGCAGAGGCACAGAAAGTTTTTATCCCAAGATTCCAGTCCCCGGGTTATTCAGACACTAATCTAGGTTTTGCTGGAAGGGATGTTGTAGATGTCATTAAAGCCCCAGGTCAGTTAATTTCAGATATAAAGGTTATCCAGGTAAGCGTAATCCGATCACATGAGCTCTTTAAAGCAGAGGGTTTTCTCTGACTGGGAGCAGAAAGGAGCCAGAGGGATCTGAAGCATGACACAGTATGACACGCTGTGCTCTCCCGAAGATGCAGAGTCTATGTGGAGAGGAATGCAAGTGGCCTCTAGAAGCTGAGAGAGCCCCAAACTGACACCCAGCAAAGAATCAGGGACGTCAGTCCTACAACTGCAAGAAACTGAATTCTGCCAGTAACAGGAATAATTGTGGAAGAGGATCCTGAGCTCCAGAGAAGAACACAGCGGCCAGCACAGTGATTTCAGTCTGAGCAGGGACTCCAGCCATGCCCGGCTGAACTCGACCTGTGGAACTGGGAGCAAATATGTGGGTGTTAGGCTGATAATTTGTGCAATAATAGGAGACAAATACAGATGGTGTCTTAAAAGTGGAATCAAAAGTTAACTGAGGGGCTTCCCTGCTGGTGTAGTGGTTGAGAGTCCGCCTGCTGATGCAGGGGACGCGGGTTCATGCCCCGGTCCAGGAAGATCCCACATGCCGTGGAGCGGCTAGGCCTGTGAGCCATGGCCGCTGAGCCTGCGTGTCCGGAGCCTGTGCTCCGCAACGGGAGAGGCCACAACAGTGAGAGGCCCGTGTACCACAAAAAAAAAAAAAAAAAAAAAAAAGTTAACTGAACTTAAAATCTTAGTTCTTTCAACAAATATATATTGCCCATCTAGCCCAGGCCTGCTCCAGGCTTTGGGGACACAGTAGGGAATAATGAAATCACAAAATCTCTGCCCCCTTGGAGCTGACATTCTTTGTGGGCATGTGTTAGGAGGAGGCAGATGATAACAAAAAATATGTAAAGCATGTATATCTGGTGATTTGTGAATGCTATGGAAAAAGAGAAGGCAGGGAAGAGGGTTAGAGAGAGAGAGAGGGAGAGAGAAAGAGAGAAAGTATGTGTATGTGTGTGGGAGGTGATGTGTGGCTAGGGACACATGCGGCATGTGACTAAAGACTTAAAGGGAATGAGCCGTACAGAAAGCTGGAGGAAGAGCATTCCAGGCGGAGGGAATAGCAAATGCAAAGGTCCTGAGGTGGGGACATACCTGGTGAGTCCAAGGAGATCTTAGGGCAGAATGAGCAGGGGGAGAGTAGTAGGAATTGAGGTCAGAAAGGTAATGGCATCCAGATCCTGCAAAGCCCCCCAAATGGTCATATCAATTACATCCCCTCTCTGCCATGTTTGAGGGAAACCCTCTCTCCACCCGTCCACCCTTGCCAATACCTGTTAGGATCAAAAGTACATGGTTTGTCAGTTGGATGGATGAATAGTGGCGTCTCCTCTTTCTAATTTGCATTTCTGGGTCACTGGTGAGGTTGGGAATCTTTCCTGATCTCTGCTGGCCATGCGTACCTCCTTTCCTTCCCCAGGACCACCCCCAGTCTGTGCATCTGTGTCTGTTATGAAGAAGAGAGTTTGGCATTTCTGTGTGTCTCTCATAGGGGTACGGGGTCCAGAGAGGCTGTGCCATGCTTTCTATTCCATCACCTGTGGACAGACCCCCATTTATGCTCCAGCTGTAAATTCCCTCCTTTCCTGTCCCACAGAGGGCACCTAATCAGAATGCAATGAGTGAATCCGATGTTTCATAGGAATAACCTGGAATCTATTTGTACATGCATTTGCAACGTTTGGCACTTTATTATTAGCAGTAGGTGGCTTGGTAATGCACCTCACGACTGCTTGCAAGGCAGCATGTCTTGGTTGAGAACTGCTGGCAGAGCATGGGCAGAGGAGGGGTGCATGCACGTGTATGTCTTTAGATGTGCATATGTGTGTGTGTGTGTGTGTGTGAATGTGTGTATGCAGATTTGTGTGTGTGTGTGTTTGCGTGTGTATGTGCGTGCCTATGTGTATGCAAGTTTGTTGTTTATGTGTGTGCTTGTGTGAATGTGTGTATGTAGGTTTGTGTGCATGTGTCTGTGTGTGAGTGTGTTTGTGAGTGTATTTACATGTATGTGTGTGAGTGTGTGTGCAGTGAATGAGTTAGAGACAGAGCAGACCTTCATTGCTCCCCCCTCAGAGCCACAGGGTTACTCTCAGGCACCAGCCACTCCACCTGCCTCACCCACCTGCATGGAGAGACTTCACAGCCTTGCAAGTCGAATCCCCAGGACCCTGGTTTAGTGTCCTCAGGGTTTCCCTCTGCTGCCAGCTGGGCCCCTTCCTGGGAGGTCTTCCCAGAGGGCTCTCTTGGACCGGGACCCCCAAAAGGCCTTTGCCAGCTTCTGAGCACCTTGGCACACGGTCATGGCCATGTGAAGACAGAGGCAGAGACCGGGTGAGGCTTCTACAGGTGAAGAACAGCAAGATGCCCAGCAAACCAGAAGCCCTAGAGGATGGAACAGATTCCTCGTCACAGCCTTAGTAGGAACGAGCCCTGACGACTCCTTGACCTTGGATTTCTGGCCTCCAGAACTGCGAAACAGTAAATGTCTGTTGTTTAAACTATCCAGTTTGTGGTACTTTGTTATCACAGCCCTAGGAAATGAATATGCAGAGAAATGCAAGCAGTTTGGAAGGGTGGAGTGTAGAGTTTGGGGTGAGGGCCTCTCAAGGACATGAAGAAAGAGCTAAGGGTCCTGCATTAGATTTAAAACATCAACTACCCAATCCCAGGAAGGGAGAGTTCTGAAGTGGGGGCCTCAGGGTCAGACTTGTGTTCAAATCCTGACTCTCCTGTGTGATCTTAGGCTGTTGACTTAACTTCTCTGAGCCTCAGAGCACCCATATTTCTTAAAAGCACCATGTTATCAATCAAGAATTTATTCCTAAGGCACATTTTATGATGTAAAATGCTATAACTGATCAGGGACATCACACAAAATAGAACTCGATTATATGTTTCAACAGACAATTGTTGAGGATGTAAAGCAAGGCACTTGTCAGGACTGCCTGCAGCATTAAAAGATAGGGCTCCAAAGGCACACGGACTGGCAGCACTGCCTTCTTTTCCTGGTGACTCACCGTGTGGCCAGCAAAGGCATTCTGCATTCTCCCTTCAAGGGGTTCTTGGAGCTGCCTTCAAAATTAGGGTCACCCGCTGAAAGGTATTGATGTCATTTTGACGTTCTTGTACGGGTTTGAAGGGCACAAACTTTTTGAATGGCAAGTGCTGGGGGTGTCATGGTTTCCATGGTGATGGGAGAAGCCAACGCCAGCCCTGAAGGTGGTGAGAGGTGGGCAGTAAATACCCGGTTTGGTTTTTTTAACTTGGGGGGTGGGTCTTATTTGCAGGGAAAATGGTTTGAAAATTGTATAAGAGGGAGAGTGGACCAAAATGTGTGTGGGGTCATCATTCCAGGTGACGTGTTAAGTGAGTTGAGGGTTCTTTTGTCCTCAGCAGCTTATATAATGAGTCCTGATGTGTGTCTCTGTGTGTCTGTCTGTGTCTCTGTGTGTATGTGTGTGTCTCTGTGTCTTTGTGTATGTGTTTGTGTGTGTGTGTGTATGCATCTCTTGAGTGTATGTGTGTGTCTCTGTGTATGTGTGTGTGTGTGTATTTCTACATGTCTCTGAGTGTATGGGTATGTGTTTGTATAGTGTGTACATGTGTGCATCTCTGTGTATGTATGTATGTGTATATGTATGTCTCTGTGTGCACAGATGTGTCTGTGTATCTGTATGCATGTGTGTATTATATGTACATATCTGTGTGTGTATGCATATAGCTGTGTATATGTGTGTCTATGTGTGCTTGTAATTATGTATATGTGTGGATGTAATGTGCCTGTGTATCTGTGTGCCTCTCTCTGTGTGTATGTATGTGTGCATGTATGTGGGTCTTTGTGTGTTTATGAATGCGCCTCCATGTACCTATACATGTATGTGTGTGTTACACATGTATATAGAAGCTGTCACATGTGTGCATCCACTTGCACGTGTCTGTGCATCTCTGTGTGTATGTACACGTGTATATGTGTGTTTGTATTTGTGTATGTGTATACGTATATGCCCTGTGAAGCAAATTTTGGCTCCTTCTAAGAAAAAGCTTTCTGGCAAAGTGCCTCAAAGAAGAAGGGCTGGGCTTCTCTGGTGGTGCAGTGGTTAAGAGTCCGCCTGCCGATGCAGGGGACATGGGTTCGTGCCCCGGTCCGGGAAGATCCCACATGCCGCGGAGCAGCTGGGCCCGTGAGCCATGGCCGCTGAGCCTGCGCGTCCGGAGCCTGTGCTCCGCAATGGGAGAGGCCACAACAGTGAGAGGCCCACGTACCGCAAAAAAAAAAAAAAAAAAGAAGGGCTATGTCAAGACAGTGAGTCCCCCATCACTGGAGGAGATCAAGAAAAAGAGAGAGACTCAGGGATGGTGTATCATGTCAGATCATGGAAAGTGACATGAACCCCACTGAAATTGGCAGTGGAGGAAATATACTGGTTCTTGCGGTCAAGAAGAATTCTCAGGTAGTCCACAGAATTGAAGGAGGGGCTGCAGACACCATCCCTTCTGGAGGTTGGACCTGCTTCTCTGTGCTGGCTTCATTTTCTCCCACTGTTTGGTCCACATAATGGGGAGGATGGTGGCCATCAGTTCTGACTCCATATCCTCCCAGCTTAACAACCTTGACGGCAAGAGAATGCCTCAAGGGAGGACTCTGATTGGCTCAGCTCGGGCTATATGCCCACCGCTAGAAGCAGTCAGTGTGGGTGTGGCCAGGTCTGACCTGGGTCCTATGTCCACATCAATGGTTGAGAGTAGCTTCTGTTATAGAAGTAGGGAGTGGAGGAGAAAATGCTGGGCTTCTGAACACCTTAGTTACTGTGATTCACTATGGATGCTGTAGGAGGGATTCAATATGAAATGAGAAGATGGACCCCCCCACCTCTAAGGTACTTGGGCAAATAATAGAGATGTTTAAAACATTTGATAAAGGAATGTGTTAAGATTCATTCCAGCATCTCGGTTTTGTGATTTTAGTCCATCTTGTTGATACCTTGAAGCCAACTTGGCAACCAAGGATTGTTTTCTGAGCAGCAGAGGTGCTGACCAGTCGGTGGTGCTATGTGTGGAGGACATATGGGGGTGGCCTCTGGCTACTGGCCACCTTGCTCCCCACCTCTCAGAGAAGACATTTCAATGCTGCAGCACCGTGGGTAGTCATTTAAAATTAACCGGGTGGTTATCAAATCATTCTCGCTTATGCTAGTTATTCCTTGAGCCTGTCTGCTACCCCTGCCGCACCCCCCCAACCCAAGAATTTTAATGAGCCAGTTATGAGAGAACAAGATATAATGAGGGATAGTTGGGGGACAAAGTGTCTACAGAGTTCCTTGGAGCTCTTGCATGAGATTATTAGAGTTAAAACAACCATTTAAGAAGTGGAGGAAACAGTAAAAATATTTTATTACGTTTACTGGGTAGGTTGCCTCTTGCCCAGTTCCACATCTGGAAGAAAATATTACCTCATAGAATCCCAGGCTCTCTGCTCTCATCTCCACTCTGCACACCGTGACCTGAGTAGTCTCATGAAAACACTCCTTGCTCAGAAATTTGTAATGCCTCTCTATTGCCCACAGCAGGATCCCAAGCCTAGGCTAAATGTGCTGTTATTCTCCACTCCTACACCCAAGGCAGACATCACTAATCAATCACAGAAAGTCTCAAACTCCTTCTGTGTGTTGCTAGCCATCAACTGGGGTTGACCACAAAAGGAAACTGATGTGCCTTGCCAGGTCTCCAGTGTCAAGTGAGCTGCCAGCAGAGTGTGGACGAACCCAGGACTTTCAACTCTTGATCCATTACTTTGTTTGGGTTCTGGGTTAACACACAGACTCTAGAATTCAAATCATGGCTCTGCTAGTTACCGGCTCTAGGATCTTGGCCAAGTCACTTAACTTTTCCAAGCCTCGATTTCCTCATCTGTAAAATGGGTGTAACTCTATGCTTCCTCTTAGGGTTATTTCGAGGCATCAGTGAGGTGGTTCAAGTAAAGAAAGCTCTTAATAGTACACAGTAAACCTCCCAGGACACAGTGGCTGCTGCTAACCTCCTCCCCACCCCCCCCAAATTTATATTCCTTTGAAGAAGCTGGAACCCAGGGGGATCTATGATCTCACACCTCTCACGGCCAGAACTGGTCTCCAGGTACTAGTTTTAAAAAGATACCCAACTTCCTGGGAACTGTACATTCCTCCTCCCTCCTGGGAGCCCAAATTCCAAGAAATGCAGCTAAAATTGGCACTCGAACAGCTTTTGCAGAGCACGTCGCAGCTTTTTTTGGGTCTAGAGAGCCAGTTTCCATGATGAAAGTGGCACAGAAGGAGAGACCCAGCTAAAAACAGCCACCGCCCAGACTGGTGTTAATAGGATGCAGCCTCCCCTTGTCGCTTCGGGGGTTTGGACGCTTCGACTTCCGCAGCAGGTCTCCCCATCACCACTAGGTGGCAGCATCGCAACGCGCGGCGGGGACCGCGCCCCAGGACCGTAACAAAGAGCCGCTTCTGAAAATGATGCCCATGCAATACTCACCAGCCACAAAATTCTCCCCTAAATTATCCCCCTTTTATTTGGGGGCATTTATTTATTTGCATTGCGGGAGATACCCTGTGGAGGTGTCTCTTCTAAGGGCTGAGTTAGTGCTTTAGAAGCGAAGCTGAAGAATCATCTGAGCGCCGGTGTCCCAGCGCCCAGCCCACTGGACTTAGGACATTCCTTATGCCTTGGGTTCAGCGTCGTAATCGAAGAACTTCAAAACTAAAGTTTTGAATTTTCCGGGAGAGGTGGCCTCGATTGGCGGAGAGAGCGCCAGCTTGGGATTCATGGTACTGCCTTGAGGGGCCACTTGCTTCCCCGTCTGAGCTTGAGGGATGGAGTTTGGGCCCTGGAGTTTGCCTGCCTGTTCTCATGTCACTAAGTGTATGGCAGATGGGCCACTAGTGGAAACCCTTCCTGGCCCATAGTGAGGAGTAGCTGAGTCACAGATGTGAATGTCTGAGAACTGTGCTGCCACAGCACAAGGACTCCAATCTTTGCTGCTTTTGCGCCTTTCTCAGTATCTCCAGCATCTGGCACATAATAGCCACTCAACAAATTGTAACTTAAAGAGCCTCACTGCACTTGTTTGGGAGACAACGGTGGCAAGGGGGAGGCTGGAACCATTTCCCAGGCTTCCCTTCTCAGAGTGTGGTCCTGGGCTGGCAGCGTGGGTAACATGGGTGCTTGTTAGAAATGCAGTGACTTGGCCCCAGTCCAAGCCACCAAACCAGAATCTTCCTTCACAGCATCTCCGGGGCTTTTGTGGCACATCGAAGTTGGAGGACATGGCTCTGAGGTACCTTTCGCCCCAGGGACCTGGGATTCAGCCCCAGGAAGCTGGGATTCAGCCCCGGGAAGCTGGGATGCACCCCAGGGACCTGGGATTCAGCCCCGGGAAGCTGGGATTCAGCCCCGGGAAGCTGGGATGCACCCCAGGGACCTGGGATTCAGCCCCGGGAAGCTGGGATTCAGCCCCGGGAAGCTGGGATTCAGCCCCGGGAAGCTGGGATGCACCCCAGGGACCTGGGATTCAGCCCCGGGAGCTGGGATGCACCCCAGGGAGCTGGGGTTCACTCCCAGCCCTGAGCAAGCTCCATCTCCCAGATCTGCATCTTGCAGCGCAGCAGCCCTCAGCAAGGCCCTGTATTCTAACCTTTGCTTGAATGTCTTCTCCAGCTGCCTGGGTGCTCAGGTGTGACGGAGGCAACAAGCTGCTGTGGGTCCGGCTCTGCTCCACACGCTTCCCCGAGCTCCCAGGTCCGGCTCCCCACCTGTCCGCAGATTGCCCCAGCTCCCCTGCCTCAGGCCACAGCATCCTCCCCATCGCCCCAGGGGCCAGAAACACACTTAGCAAGTCTCCTCTCGCCCTCCCTACCCTTAGCCCTGTGGATCATCACCAAAGCATATGCCCCCTGCCAGGCTTCCTCTGCAGTTGCTTGCTCTGGTTCTCTGTCGTTCAGCTCTCTTGGGAACCATCCCCACATCCCCTATCTGTCCCCCACCATCAGCCCTCTCCCCAGCTCCTGATCTCACCTCTCACACCTCTGCCAAGTTACCGGCCTCGGCCGCTTTCACTCTGCCGTCCCAGGTCCTGCACCAGCTCCGCACTGCTGAGTCAAGGTCTCCCTTCCTTTGCCTGGTGGCCAAGGCCTCCTGTGGCCTCTTCCCAACCTCCGATTCACCTTTGTGGCTGCATCTCAGCTTCTTTCCCCTCGTCCTCACTCAGATCGGGTCACAACCCGTGGGCCGAATCCACCCTCAGCCTGTCGCTGTGGATAAAGTTTGGTTGGCACAGAGGGATGTCCATTTGTGTACCGATTGTCCGTGGTGCTTTCCCGCTTTTACAAGGGCAGAATCGAGTCACTGCAACAGACACAGCACAGCCTGGAAAGCCTAAAATATTTACCATCTGGCCCTTTTCAGAGCATCGCCAGCCTCTCTTCTAGATCCAGCCCAAGGGCACGACAGGCTTCGGGCCCCTCATACACACGCCAGCCTGTTACAGCTCCCGGGCCCTCGCCCGTTTCTGCTGCTGGAGATCCTGCCCCAAAGCAGCCAAGTCTGGCGTTCCTTCAGTAGGAGTTCACGGAGGACCAGACAGGTGCCTGGCTTGCCGGGTGCTGGGACGAAGTCCTTGTCTCAGCTCACGTGTGGTTGACACAGGCTGTCATCAGAAGCACCTTGGACCTTTAAAGTAACATCTCCAGGCCTCTCGTTTTATTATTTTGATGTCTTGACAGCCTTGAGGCCAGGTGCCTGCCCTTAGCACTCAGCACCTGCTGGGCACACAGTGCACGTCATTATAGCTCATGTGACCAAAGGAATGGATTTCTCTCTCTGTTTCTGGTTTTCACCCTGGGGACTAGACTTCATCTCCCCCATGCTTCCAGCTGATTCTGGAATCCCATTTTGGGCCAATACTATATGTAGCAGTGCTTCTCGAACTTTCACGTGTACCGGAATCACCCAAAGATCTTCTTAGAATGCAGAGGCTGATTCTGTAGGTCTGGGATGGAGCCTGAGACTCTCCATTTCTGGATAAGTCTGTTACTGCTTGTCCACGGATCACACTTTGAGTATTGAGGATTGGTTCGCACCTCTCACTTCATCCTACGATCACTTGGGGGCTTTTGAATGCTCATGTCTGGGCCCAGACCAATCGAATTGATGTAGGGGCTGAGTTAGGGCCCAGCCTTTCTGGGTGGTTTTAAATGTAGAGCCAGCATGAAACTTTGACCTAGAACCACCGGCCTAGAGCTATGAAGCTTCTTTCTGAACATCCTCCCCTTCACATCACTGCCGTCGACAGCAACAGGGCTCAACGTTCTCAGGCCAGCAGCGTCCACATCACCTGGGAACGTGTTAGAAAGGCAGAGTCTCAGGTTCTGCTCCAGAGCTGCTGAATCAGAAACTCCGGGGTGGGGTCGGGCAATCTGTTGTTTTTTTTTTTTTTTTTTTTTTTTTGCGGTACGCGGGCCTCTCACTGCTGTGGCCTCTCCCATTGTGGAGCACAGGCTCCAGACGCGCAGGCCCAGCGGCCACGGCTCACGGGCCCAGCCGCTCCGCGGCATGTGGGATCTTCCCGGACCGGGGCACGAACCTGTGTCCCCTGCATCGGCAGGCGGACTCTCAACCACTGCGCCACCAGGGAATCCTGGGCAATCTGTTTTTTAATAAGCCCTCCAGGGAATCCAGAGGCCACAAAGGTTCGAGAACCACTGTCCTAGAAATGTCTGACCTTGGGTCCACCCTCAGCTCCTAACTGGTCTTCCTGCTTCTGGCCACACACCCATCCGATCCAGTCTTTATTCTGTAGTGATAGTGACTTTGCAGAAAGGTCAATTCGACTAGATCACTCATGTGCATAGAACATTCTAAGGCTCCCCACTGCCCTCAAACCCATGTCCGCCCACCTCCCACTGCAGGAACATGGAGCCACAGATGGTTTCCCCTTTCACATTGCGGGGTTCACAGGTGCTGAGTCTCGGAGGACAAAAGTCAAAGAAGGGGAGTCATTCTCTTTTCTGTTTCTCTCTTCTGTTGACCAAGGCACGGACTGAAATCAGGGCTTTTTGTGATCTAAAGAGATTTTGTGACCTTCTCTGTTAACCACAAAGCCCCCGTTCTCCAGAACGCCCTGCTACTTTGTTACTGGAAAGTGGGGCAAAAACTCTGGCTCCTTCGTCTTTTGATCACGTTACCCTTCAAGCTACTAGCAGAAGTTTTGGGGCCTAAGTGCAGGGGAAACCTGTCTCTATGATTAGCACCCCGGCCCCCTCTTCTCTCCCATTAGCTCCGGTAAGGTTCGCAACCTTGTTTGCTCACTGCAATCACCTGGGCGTTTATAAAGATACTGATGTCTGGGCCCCCTGCCCAGAGATTCTGTTTTAATTGGTTTTGAGGGCAGCCTGGGTATTGGGGTTTTAAAAGCAGCCCACCCCCATCCCTGAAGATCCCAAGGAACAGCTAAGGTTGAGAACTTCTGAATTTGGCAAGAGATCTGTTCTTTGAGTCCAGAAAGCCTATTTAATAAGGGACGGAAGAATTGTTTCCTTTGCTTGAGGAATTATGTGTCTCCGGGTCCAAGTGTCTGAGCCCCAGCGCTGATGCCAATTTGACACAAGGCCGTGGGCGTCTAGATCCTGGAAGCATTCACTCAAGCCCACCCAAAGGGGTAGGGGTTGGATGTAACAGTAATTGCCTCCCACACACATTCACTCTTTAAATCGTACCTGACCATGTAGGTATTATTATCTTGATATCACAGACTAGTAAACTGGGGTTTGGAAAGCTTTTTTAAAAGCTACCTTTCATTAAGAACTTTAAACTGTGCTAAGTCCTTTACATCCATTTCTTTATTAAATTATCAAATGAGAGATAGAGATCTTCTTCATCAGTGAAGAAGTCCAGGCTCAGAGAAGCAGAGTTACATGACAAAGGTCACACAGCTCTTAGAGACAAATAAACTTGTATTTGAGATCCTTTTTTAAAATAACCCCAAACTCTGGTTTCCCAGCCCTCTCTCTCCTTCATCTGCAACATTAAGCAAACATTAAAAAAAAAACCAACCCCCCCAAACAACCAAAGCTGTTAAGGTGAACACAAGGAATCTGCAACTTAGTGTCCCATCATCTGTATGCAAACTTCACCTTACCGGTTTCAGCTATCAGGAGAGAGTCTAATCCTCATTTGAGGACACGTTCAAAGTTGTGTTAGTAAAAATTACTTTGTGTAATGAACTCTTAGATCAATTCTCATTGAAATGAGCTGGAATTAGATTTTTGCTCTTCCCATATGTAATGCTTTCAATTCGATGATGAATTACCAGAGTCAGCAGCTATCTGCCATCTCAATGCCATGCACGGATAGTTACAGCTTTCTTGTTTGCCGGTCCTTTGCAGAGGCAGAGCACACTTACTGGAGTGAGTTTTTTAAATTTATCAGGGCTGTTTGATAGAGGCTTTTTTCTTTATTCAGGGGGAATTTGCCATTTTAACATTTAGATTCATTTGTTTTCAAAATCTCTTGTGGGTCACTGTGTGAATATTAATGACAATATGCCCATATTATTTGCGTGACTTAGGGCAAGCCGTGTCACCTCCCTGGGTTTTCCATTTCCTCATCTTTGAAATGAAAGGATTGACTCAGGTTGCTGTTTGCCCAAATTCCGTAGATCTGAAGGTGTTAAGAAAAAGAATTAGAGAAATATTGGGTTCCACGAAGTCAGGATTTCTGCCTTTCCAATGGGAACTGCTCCTTTATTCTGTGTGTTTCTGCCCCAGCCCATAAAGGACTCATCCTAACACACCTGACCTCTCAAGCAAGTGGGGAAGCAGCTTTGACCCCGAGCTGCCTCTTTCTCAGGGGAAGAAGAATGAGTCATAACCAGGGAGATGAGGAAGGCTTGTCATTCCTTGGACCCTTTGCACAGTCTGGGGACACAAAATCCAAGGGCTGCCCTGGACACCCAAGGTCATTTCTTCCTGCAACCAGCAAAGGTGGAAGAAGCACTGCATTGTATATCGTAAAGTTATTTGATGAGGTGCCTGTACTCTTTGCGTTGTGTCATCCTGATGAAGTGAATGTTTTACCATTCTGAGGTCACCCTCTCAATCCCAATCGTTCTTTTTTTGACTTAAAGATCATTTTGTCTGGTACTAAATAATATGGCCCCTCCACCTTTATTTTGCTAGTATTTGCCTGATGTATCTTTGTTGTCCCTCCCGTTACTTCCAATCTTTCTAGGTTTTTATGTTTTAGCTTTTTTTTTTTTTTTTGGTAGCAGATAGATGGATTTTTCCCCAGTCCAATCTGATAATCTCATTAATTGGGATGGTTATTCCATTTACATTCATTGTGAATATTAATATAATTGGACTTGTTTCTCTCATTTTAACTTCTTTGAATTCTATTTGTCCTGTTTCATATATATATATAATTTTATATTATATTATATACATTTTATATGTTAATATAAAATATATTTATATACATTTTAATTATTATAATATATATTATATTACATATAATAATAATATCACATATAATTATAATATGCAATATTATAATTAAAATATTTATAATTTTTTCTTTTCTGGTCTGTAAAAACTAAGACTTTTTTCATATTACTTTTTTTCTCTCTCGGGATGAAAGTTATAGCCTCTGTTTTTACTCTTTAAACAGTTAACTTTGAAATTTACTGTGCACATGAAATGTCCTAATCTTTTTTATTTATTTATTTATTTATTTATTTATTTATTTATTTATGGCTGTGTTGGGTCTTCGTTTCTGTGCGAGGGCTTTCTCTAGTTGCGGCGAGCGGGGGCCACTCTTCATCGCGGTGCACGGGCCTCTCACTATCGCGGCCTCTCTTGTTGCGGAGCACAGGCTCCAGACGCGCAGGCTCAGTAGTTGTGGCTCACGGGCTTAGTCGCTCCGCGGCATGTGGGATCTTCCCAGACGAAGGCTCGAACCCGTGTCCCCTGCATCGGCAGGCAGACTCTCAACCACAGCGCCACCAGGGAAGCCCCGAAGTGTCCTAATCTTAATGTGGATACCTTGACTGTTGCCACCTCCCTTCTCTGCCTGAACATACAAAGATGATGCAGTATTTTAACCGGAGTCATTTCCCTGCTAACTTACATGCTCTCGTGGCTCAGGATTTTAGTTCGGTCTTTTCATTAAACCTACCCGTTAGGCAGTTATTTTCACTTTGTGAAAACGACTCTCCAGACTTACCCAGGTGTTATCTCCCGCCCCACTGTGCCATTTCTTTTTGTATCTCAGACCTTCTTACCCCGGGTCATTTTCATTCTTCCTGAACGATATCCTTTAGAAGTTCTTTTAGTTCGTCTACTGGTGGTTAAGGCTTTTAGCTTTTGTTCTTCTGAAAGATGCCCTGTTTTGCATTTGTTCTTGAGATATAGTTAAATATGTCCCTATAGACTGAATGTTTGTGTTCTCCTCAAATTCTCATTTTGAAACCCAGTCCCCAGTGGGAGAGTGTTAGGAGGTGGGGCCTTTGGGAGGTGATTAGGTCATGAGGGTAGAGCCCCCAAGAATGGGATTAGTGCCCTTATAAAGGAGGCCCCAGAGAGCCCCCTCAGCCTTTCTGTCATGTGAGGACACAGCAGGAAGATGAACAAGGAAGCTGTATTTATATTTCTAGGATATCTTCCATTTACACTGGACATTAGCCCCAAAATTCCTGCTAGCCCTTGTGAGACAGTAACTTACAGTTAAATACTGACTATCATAGGGGTAAATGTGTGAGGGAGGAAATGGATACGGCTGAGGGGCTGAGGCTCTGGATGACCACAGAACTGGACTGGTGGAAGATGGGAGGCTGTGGGGAGAGCAAAGGGCCAGGAGTGCCCTCTGCTGTATTCATGGAACATTTGCAGGTACATTGTGCTGAGGTGGGTTGGGGAATCCTGTTTTCCAGCGGCCTCAGCAGGAGGCTGGGAATGTGGAGAGAGGATGATTTGTTTTCTGAGTTTCCCATATGGCTGGAACTGTTCTACATGCCATGGAGGCCCACTCCCTTCTCTCCTGGAGCTGACATTCTGTCGGAGGAGATGACAATTTTAAGGAATTAAATAACTAAGTAAAGATAATTTTAGATGGTTGTAGGGTCAGTGGAGCAGAGTGCAGCAGCAAGAGGGATGGTTCAATGGATGATAAATAGAGGCATCTCACATGTGGGGTTTTGAGCCGGAACTTGCAGGAGGGGGTGCTTGGCTTTGCAGAGAGCGAGGAAAGGGTGGTCCTGGCAGACAGAGCAGTGAAGGTAAGACAAGGAGGTGAAGGTGAAGGCCCTGAGGTGGGAGGAGTACTCACAACCAAGTGTCAGGAGGAGGCCCTGGCTATATTAGTTACCTCTTCCTTAGTAACAAATTCCCACAATCTTGGCCATTTAAACAGCCCCGGCTTATTATCTGGTAGAGGGTCAGAGGGTCAGGCATTTGATCACAGCTTAGCCAGGTCCCCTGCTCAGGGTCTCACTAGGCTGCATTCAGATGGCATTTTTGTCTCAAGGTTCAACTGGGGAAGGATCTGTTTCCAACCTCATTCAGGCTGTTGGTGGAGTCTGTTTCCTTAAGGATACGTGACTGAGGACCCTGGCTTTTCACTGGCTGTTGGCTGGAGGTGACTCTCGGGTCCCAGAGTCTGAAGTTCCTAGAGTGCTCCTGCAGCCCTTTGCTGTATGGGCTTCCTCAACATGACTGTCTACATCATCAAGCCAGCAAGGAGGACTTCTCAGCTCAGGGAGATCCCAGTCCTTCTTGTAAGGGCTTTCACCTGATTAAGCCAGGCCCACTGATAGTGATCTCCCTTTTGAGGAAGTCAGAGTCAACATTTGGGACCTTATCTTACCACAAGATCTTACTTCACTGTTGCCCTATTCTACTGGCCAAGGCAAGTCCCACCCATCCTCAAAGGGAGGCAATTGTACCGGCTGTGAGTATCAGGGGGCCCCATCGTAGAATTCTGCCCACTGCAGGCATATTGTGAGTAAGAATGGGAGTCGTATGGCACGTGCTGCTGGTTGCCTGCTCAATATTTAATACTCCCTTTCTTCTTTATCAATAAAACCCTGATTTTGTTCAGAAGGCAAGGGGCACATCTAAGCAGACTTGGCTTCCCAGGCCCCCTAGAGGCTACCATTGTGATGTGGCATAATTTTGGCCAATGACTTGTAAGTTGCAATCTAAAGAGAAGTTATCATTTTCCTGATAAAAAGGGACAGACTGAACTGGCATGTGCTTTTTCTCCTTTGCTTCTTTTCCTTCTTTCCTCCTGGAACTTGGACACGAAGCCTGGAGGTGGAGCAGCCATCTTGTGACCAAGAGGCTTCTTATTTTCTGAGGATGGCTGCACAGGAAGGTAGAAGGATCCTGGGATTCCAAGGGGATTTTGGAGCTTCTTTGGACCACTCTTGGACTTCTTGTCATGTGAGAAAAATATGCCCCTGTTTGGTTATGCAAATATATTTAAGTTTCTATTACATGTAGCCAAATGTAATCCTAACATACAATGATATAAGGCAAAATCAGGTTGGACACATCGCAGAGTGTTGGTTTTATTACAAGTTAAATGGGAAGATGTTGAAGGCTTTTAATCAGATGGGTGCCTGGATTCATTTATGTCTTGGAAAAATCTGGCTTCTTCCAAAGAATGAGCTGTTTGATGGGGTATGTGTGCAAGGTTGAAAGTGGAGGCTCAGAGAAGGTGAGTAAGTCACCCAAGGTAACACAGCGAGAGAAGGACAGAAATGGGATCCAGACTGCATGTTTGTCTGACTTTGGCTGTTGTCTCTGATTTTAATCAAGGGCTTTGTCTCCCTGCTGTTGCTGGAGGAGCCCAAAGCTGCTGCTTCTCTCGATTTATCTCTGGAGTCCCATTCTCTGAAAAAACTCATGATTTTCACAATTATAAAAGAGAAGTGCATTGTGGGTCTGGAAATTTTTCCAGATCAATCTGGGCCAACCTAATTAAAACTAAACTAATGAAAGAAAGATGTGTATGCAAATATGTGTGTGTGTGTGAACTTTCCTTTCTGTTATGATTTGCTTACAATTTCTTTTTAAGTCCCTATTGACTAATGCCCACCTGATACTAAATTACTAAAGGTTGGAAGTAAAAATGATTTCAGCATTATAATCAGAGCTCTAATCAGCTCCAACTGATGCTGAATGCTAAATGAGCTTGAAATAGGGCACCTCCCTTGGACATGGTATTGAATTTCATCCAGGGGTGTCCAAGGAAATCACACAAAATTTGACATGTTGAATTGGTATAGCGGCAAAGTGCCACTATTCACTATTGTATTGTGAAGGAGGAGGTCTGGGCTCCGGCTCCCAGTCCCGATTCACGAGGTGACCATGGGGCAGTCACTTTCCCTCTCTGATCCTCTGTATCCCCATCTTCCAAGTGGTGCTCTCTTGCCAGAGCAAAGGTTTTCAGTCTGTGTTCCCCAGAGTCCTGGGGTTTCAGGGCTGCTCCTGAGAAACGGGTTTGCCTCTATGGGTCACTTGAGTCTGGAACTGAAAGCTGGTTAGAGGACAAGGAGTTTCAGAGGTAGAACTCACAACCTTGTCCCTGAGAGAGCTCACTTTCCATCATGACGCCACTGTTTTGTTCCAGAGAAGGGGACAGGTGAGGAGAACCAAGCTCTGTAATTCATGGAGAAAAACATCTGCTCTAATTAGATCCATCATGGGTGGGCAGGTGGCCTCTCTCCTGGGGGAGCTGGAAGCTAGCCATTTGCTCACATCCCATGAACAAAGAAACCTTTGCCCTCTTGGATCCTTGGGCAAAGCTGACTTGGTGAGTCAGGGAGAGTTGGGGCAATCTCTAGAGAAGAGAAGTGAGGAAATGATGGAGAGATGCAGTGAGAGGGCTGGGAAGAAACATTCTAGGGCGTGGAACCATTAAGGTTCCCTGGAAGAGGGAACCCTGAGGCGTGGAGGTGGGGAAGATGTGGGGACCGACTTCTGTAAGATACTAGCTGTTGAGAGTTCTGAGGGTATTATTTATTTCCTTCATAACTTCAGTCACTTCAACCCAACCCAACCCAACCCAACCCAACCTAGTCCAATCTGCCCGTCCATCCGTCCACCCACCTACCCATCCATCCACTTATCCATCCATCCATCCATCCATCCATCCATCCATCCATCCACCTACCCATCCATCCACCTATCCATCCATCCATCCACCTACCCATCCATCCACCTATCCATCCATCTATCCATCCATCCATCCATCCATCCATCCATCCATCCATCCATCCATCCACCTATCCATCCATCCATCCATCCATCCATCTATCCATCCATCCATCTATCCATCCATTCACCTACCCATCCATCCACCTATCCATTCATTTCTACACTCATGCATTCACCTACCCACTGGTCCACCCATCCATGCATTCACTCATTTGGTTCAACCACCTCCTTTTCCCCCCTCTGCCTTCCTCATTTCTTCTTTCAACCATTCCATAAAAATTTGTGGGGCACCTACTCCGTACCTGGGAATGTAGAGGGGCATGAACTCTTCAGGGAGCTCATAGTCCCAGTGCTGTAAACAGATGTGCAGGCGAGTTTGAGAAGTGATTGTAATACAAGGATGAGCAAAGTGCTGTTACAGTTTGGAACAGGGAGGTACTATTTAGAGAAGTGGATCAGAGAAGGCTTCAAGGAGGCAGTGACGTAGGAACTAGTTCCTGAAAGAGGAGCTTCAGTTTATTGGCTGGACAGGTGGAGCAAGGGTTTATTTCTTGGGATGCTGCTGATTTGAGGAGCTGAGGCCATGCTTATCCTTTAGAGATGGTATACCCACCTTCCACGCCTCAAGAAATTCTGAATTATTCAATTCAAATTTCTAGGCTGATGAAATTCAGGTTTAATTCAACAACTGATTGTTCTTATTCAAAACATTGGAGGGGAAAAAAACTATTCAAGGAAAAGTGGTAGAAGCTCATAGCAGGAAGTTACCTTCATCAAACCTCTTTGTGTGCACCTCCTGCAACCGAGAACCCAGCATACCAGCTATTCATTTTGCTCAGAGGCCAGGAGGGTGTGTGTGTGTATGTTTCTGGACTGATTTTGCTTCAGATAACAGACTGTGTCTTAGCGTTTGGTACCATCTTGCTGATGTGTGTCTTTTGTGCCAGCATTGTCACATGGTCACAGAGCTTAACGCTTAGACCCACTCAACGACCATCAAATATTCATTGAGCTTCTTCTGTCTTCCAGGCTCGGCAGTAGATGTTGCTGGCCATACACTAACGAACCAGGCAGGATTCTTGCCCTTAGAAAACCCACAGTCTAGAGCAAGGGGCAGCAAACTTTTCCCACAAAGGGCCAGATAATATTTTAGGCTTTGTTGGCCATACGATCTCTGTGGCTGCTATTCATTTCTGCTGTTGAAGTTCGAAAGCAGCCTTAGAAAGTCTGTCCAAGAGTGGGCATGGTTGTGTTCCAAGAAAACTTCATTTACCAAAACAGATTTGGCCCCCAGCTGTAGTTTCCCGATCTTTGCCTAGTGGGGGAGACACATGAGAAACAAGACAATGATAAATTATTGAAGTAAGCGCCACCAAGCGGATAAACACAGCATTCAGAGCAGTCCCCACCCAGGCCTGGGCAGTGCAGAAGACTGCCTGGAGGAGGTGATGTGTGGTCTTAGACCTGAGAGGTGAGTGGAGGGGGCAGGGTGAAGAGGCTGGGGGTGGGGTGTGGTGGGGAGGGCCCTCCAGGCACAGAGGATTGTATGCAAAGAAGCTTGAAGATGGAAGGAGATACGTGTGTCTAGGGAGAGGGGCTGGGGGCCCCTCTGAAGGGGTTGGCCAGGTGAACAGGGCACAGTAGGGAAGGATCTTGTAGGAGCAGGATGTGGCGCACTGTGGCAGGTTTTTAGCGCCTTGTTTTATTTTGTCTTATTTTAAAAGACCCAGCACTGCCATCTAAGCAGGCGTCCGGGCGCTCCCAGAGCAGGAAACGCAGGTCTTCACAGGGTGGCTTTGTCATCCTCTTGCCTTGATCTGTGAGGGCCCCCAGGCAGCCCGAGGGCTGGTCCAAGAGGCAGGTCACTTGGTAAGAGGTTTTAACTGCAGAATAGAAGCCATAGTGGAGGGAGAAATAGAAACAAAACCAAAGCAGGCATTAACGTGGAGCCGGGACAATTAATGGATGCTTATTTACCAAAGCTCTGTACTCATGGGTATTGGCGAGAGAGAGGATTAAATGCTATAATGTGTATGAATTTCTGCCTTGTACACGCTTGAGTGTAATAGAAGCTAAGATGCTCTAATGCTCCTCTCCTCCCCCCTGGTCTTTTCCTTTCTCCTCTGTTCCTCTCCCTTTCCCTCCCCTCCCTTTCTCTATGCTGTCCTTGTAAACTGGGATTAAGCAGTGTTCTTTGCTTTCTAGAACCTTTGGTAGAAACTGGTATAGAGCAGCATGATTAAAGATACGTGTGTTTTTGTTTTTGTTTTGCTGCGCTGGGCAGCTTGTGGGATCTTAGTTCACCAACCAGGGATCGGACCCGTGCCCTTGGCAGTGAAAGCGCGGGAGTCCTAACCACTGGACTGCCAGGAAATTCCCACGGTTAAAGATATGAACCCCTAGGAGAAACAAACCTTGGTTTGAATCCTGGCTGTCGCATTTACTAACAAGCTACTTCACTTCGCTAAGAACCATCTTTCTCCTCTTTAAAATGAGGATCCTGGGCTTCCCTGGTGGCGCAGTGGTTGAGAGTCCGCCTGCCGATGCAGAGGACGCGGGTTCGTGCCCCGGTGCGGGAGGATCCCACATGCCGCGGAGCGGCTGGGCCCGTGAGCCATGGCTGCTGAGCCTGCGCGTCGGGAGCCTGTGCTCCGCAACAGGAGAGGCCACAACAGTGAGACGCCCGCGTACCTCAAAAAAAATTTTTTAAAAAGAAAATGAGGATCCTGTTTATACCTCTCTCATGGTTTATTGGGATAACCCATGTGAAATGTTTATTAGTGCTGTGCTTGGCAAGAGTGTTATTGTGATTTGTTTTAAATTTTGGGACCTGGCACATAGTAGGTGCTTAGCAAATGTTTGTTGAATGACTGTATGATGGCTTATGTAGTATGCAAAACATAGTATTTTTAGATAATAGAACTACCAACCTTAGTTTGTCAGTTGGCATATTGCTTATAGGACAGCTCTCCTTGGATTATAGACAAGGTGGTCCCATTAAGTCCTCATCCTCTTTTCCCCAATTCTGTGGATTCTATTTTAGAAAAGTCACTTAAGTCAAAGTTCCCTTTTTATTCCTGCTGCCAAGACCTTGGTTCATCATACCTTGTCTGAACTCTGCCAGCAAGGTCCATTTTCCAGCCATTGGTCTTTTTCTACCCCATCCATTCACCCAACTGTGGACAGATTGATCGTCCTAAAAATAAAAATGGTCTCTATCCTCTGCTTAATAAAAGATGTTGATGACACTCTGATGCCTCAATTTTAGAGTGTGACCTCAGGTCCTTCCCCAGTCTGGTCTGCTGATGCTTCTAGTCAGTGGTTCCCAAATGGGGGTGATTTTGCACCTCCACCTCCAGGGGACATTTGGCAATGTTTCAAGATGTTTTTGGTGGTCACACCTCGGGTGTGTGTGTGTGTGTGCCGTTGGCATCCAGTGGGTAGAGGTCAGGGATGCTGCTGGACATCTTACCATGTACAGGACAGCCCCCCATAACACAAAATTATGTGCCCCCAATTATCAATTATTGCTGAGGCTGATAAGCCCTGTTTTATTCCCATCTTTCCACCATCCACGGCACCATCCTGACACTCTCATTAACTTCTGAACATGCCTCCCTCATTTTGCATCTCTGATTCCTTTTTTCTGGATTACTCTTTGTTTCTCTTTTTGCCCTGACACCCTCTTATTCACCCTTGAGACCAATTTCATATGTCTCTCCTTCCAGGAAGACTTGTAGGAACCAATTGCTTCTTTCTTTTGGAGCCCACAGCCTTTACAACATTACAGTGTTGTAAGTATTATTATTACACGATCTATGTCATGTTCCGCCCCAGTCCATTTCCAGGCTTCTTTAGTATCGAGTCTTGTTTCTTCCCTTTTCCCAATATCATAAGTGTTTGTTGGATGAATGAGTAAAATCATCAGGAAATAAGTGTTCAAAAGATTTACTCTAAGGTCCCATGCTCTTTTGAGAGAAATACTCTGGAATGACGTGTCAACACACACATTTCCCCCTTTCTTTCTCATCTCACCCATCTTCCGGATAAATTTTATGCAGACAAACTTCAAATTTTCTGAAACTCAGACATGATTTGTGTTCGTTCAATTTCATATCTTCAGCACTTTCGCAGTCAGTAATGTTTTCCATTTTGCAGTAAATCTATGGATGCGGCTTGAACACAATTTTCTTCGGTCCCACCCCGTGACGCATTTACTGCCACCCACCAAGGGTCTTCTTTTATGGGAATGGAAACGAATGCTTCCCGTGTATATCTGCCGATGTCTCATTCACATTCAGACCACGATTGTGTCTTATTTGAACAGCACTGTCCCCCCTTGTGGGAGCAGTCGAGGTCCAGTGAACCCAGGGATCCTGATTCGTCTTTACCATTGCTGTGTCTCTAATGAGGCACATGTCACCTGGCACCATAACCTGGTGCTCAGTGGAAAGCTGTTGAATGAATACGAAACATATGGGCTGTTCTAAAGCTTTGGTTTGCCAGACCAAGATCTGAGATCACAGGGAGAAGTAGTGGAATGAGCACAGACTTTGGGTCACACAAACTTGGAGTCTAGAGCCATAGGTACCATTTACTATCCATGTGCCCTTGGGCACACTGGCCTTAAAAAGCCTCACTTTCTTAATTTTTCTCATGGGCCTAATTTGCATCTATCTCCCAGATTTTTGTGCCGAGTAAACCGAGTAGCATGCAGTAGGGTATTCAGTAAGTGGCATCTGTTAATAATAACAGGACAACCACGTGATGTGGATCATTCTGTAACAGGGAATAGCCAATCTGACTACATGCTGGATCTGTTTCTTTTACTTTTTTTTTTTTTTTTTTAATCTTTCTGGCTGCATTGGGTCTTCGTTGCTGTGCGCAGGCTTTCTCTAGTTGTGGTGAGCGGGAGCTACTCTTCGTTGTGGTGCGTGGGCTTCTCATTGCAGTGGCTTCTCTTGTTGCGGAGCACAGGCTCTAGGCGCACAGACTTCAGTAGTTGTGGCACGTGGGCTCAGTAGTTGTGGCGCACGGGCTTAGCTGCTCCGCGGCATGTGGGATCTTCCTGGACCAGGGATCGAACCCGTGTCCCCTGCATTGGCGGGCGGAGTCTTAACCACTGCACCACCAGGGAAGTCCCTGTTTCTTTTACTTTAACCTTTGCTTTCCTCTGCTTTTGTTCACTAGAAGGATACTGTCTATACATAATGGCCTGCCTCGGGAAACCCTGCACCTCTGCCTGAATGTTAAACCAAAGTACCTTTGTTCAGGGAAATGTCCAGACCCTGTCCACCTGTCGATGACTACAAGAAAGAAGAAATTAACACATCCCCGCCCTGAGGCTGGCCATTCCAAGTGATATTTGTAAAATGTATGGCCTTTTTACTTTACTTCCTCATCTCCTCCCCCTCTCTGTGCTTTAAAAGAAACTGTCATCCAAACCCGGATAAGATGGTTTTTCAGAGACACTAGTCTGCCATCTTCTCTGTCTGCTGGCTTTCCGGTATTCCTTGCCTCAACACCTCTTCTCTGATTCATTGGCCTGTCCTGCAGCGAGCTTGGACTCGGTAACAATTCCACGTAATTGGTCAGATGTTGAGGGCCATTCAGGTAACTGCACAATCACTACTATGGGTAGAGATTTTTCTAGACTGTCCTGCAGGGTATTATTTTTCTTTCTCAGGATTCCCCCCCACCTCCCCATTTGGGTCCCAATCACATCGGTCTAAACCGCAATTGCAGACAGAAGCTCAAGCCAGTTCGTGGTGCGTATTCAGTGAGTGGCACAGGAACCCTGAATGTTGGAGGCATCAAGGAACTTCGAAAAGCCCTGATTCATCACCTTCAGTGTACAGAGAAACCTGAGGCTCAGAGAGGCTAGGTAACTGGCCCCTGGTCACACAGTGAGTCAGTAGCAAAGCCCCAACTTGATCTAAGTTCTCCCGACTTCCAAGCCCTTGTTCTTTTTTTGCACCGAGAGGCCAGTGGCTTACATTTAGTGCTTTAATGGTCAAAGCACAAATGCTATTATGGTCGAGCCTATAGAGACCCACACACCATTGCTTTCTGCAGCATTAAATTAAGTTCTTGATTCAGCTCTTTGAAGCCTGACGACTTCTCATGAGAAGGGGACGTGCAGGAGAAGCGTTTTCAGAAGGGTTTTCTCAGAGCAATGCCCTTAGCAAAGCAGCTCCGGCCCTGGCTCAGACGTCCTTGGGCTGCAAGGTCGGCTTCTGATACACAAGACTGATGGTGGAGCTGCTTCCCTGCAGGAAAACACCTGCAGTGAACCCAGCCCCAGGGCACGTGGTTCCCCTCGGCCACATCCTCAGTCTTTCTTCTGCGATGGGGGAGCACTTTATGCTCAGGGTCTGTGCTGAGACTTTGGCTTGCCCATGCACTTTGAGAAACCTTAAGAGAGAAAGAGACCTGTGAGCCAGACTCTCAGGTTCAAGGTCTGGTTCCACTGCTTGTTGTGGGGTGACTGCGGTGAGTTGTTCAGTCTCTCTGCATCTCAGTTTCTTTATCTGTAATAGGGGAGCACTTATTTTGGGGGTGCTGTGATGATTGAGTCAAAGACAGACAGTGCTTACAACAGTATTTATCACATAGACAGTGCTCAGTAAACAGCATCAACTGTTGGTAAACACAGGTGCTGGATTCCACCCTGATTCACATCCCACTCTGTTTCTCCTTGCCTGTGTGACTTTGGGTGAGTTACTTGACTGCTCTGAGCTACAATGTCTTATCAGACAAATGGATATAAGAACAATACTGGAAGTTCTGATTTTCCTATATCCATCTTTGGGACAAACTGTGCTTTGTAGGCCTTTACACTAAAGCCCATACACTATTTCTTCTGTGTGAGTTTGGGGTTTTGAACATCAGCTGAGACAAATCCATCTTGACATCTGTGTGATGATGCCTCTTGGCAGGCAGTTCCTCTCCAGGACGGTCTCTACCTTTGTCCGCACAGCAGTTTATGCCAAGGACTTTAATATTTTATTGGACTTTTGTGATTACTGTATAAAACCAAGCAGAAAGAAGAAGTGCTGATCCTACTGGTAAAGGAGCATGAGTCTCATAAACAAACACAACTGAGCCAAAGGGAGAAAAAAAAAAGAAGATAAAATCATCAAAGCCATCCAGCGCAGCAGGTCTTTAATTTTAGCTGGAAGATCTCTGGGCTTAGCTTACTGTCTGTCACGCAGTTGTGAGAGAAAAGAATAAAATGGAAGAATATGTACGAAAATGCCAGAAATATAGGGTCGAAGATTGCATCAGGAAAGTGAGGTTTAATTAAAGACTGTATACAAAGATTATCTTTCCCTCCCCCAACAGACAAACTGATTATTCAAATTTTGGAGACATTTGCAGTTGTGCATTATATATGCCCACAGGGCTGGAGACTGCTGTATATGTAAATGACCAACCTTAGTGCATGGTACATATAGGTGCCTCCTAAATTATGGCTATCATCACCATCACCACCATCACCGTCATCACCATCACCACCATCATCATCAACACCATCATCGCGATCATCACCATCACCATCTTTATCACCACCATCATCACCACCACTATCAGCACCATCATCACCACCACCATCATCATCAACACCATCATCAAAATCATCATCACCATCACCATCATCATCCTTAAGGTTGTCTCAGAAGATTTGGAGTCAATCAAGGCAGACTGAAAGCATTAGAATATCATCCATCACTTAGGTAATTCAGAAATTAACTATGATTTCCCCCAACAAGTGTCCTTTCTGCTTGGATACGCCCAGTCTCGGGGAGTTCATTGGCTGTGGTGGTGTGCTTGAGTGTACCTACTCTGTGTCAGTGTATTTCCCTGGGAGACTACCTGCTAGTGGGTTTTATGCCCTGTATGGATCCACAGAATTAATGAAATCTCACTTTCACAGAGAAGGGCATCCAAATAGGCTACCCATCCCACAAGAACTCATTCATTCATTTATCTGCAAACATTTCCTGAGCACCCACTATGGGCTGGCCTCTGGGCTGGGCCTTGGAGGAGTTCCAGGGCCCATGGGGGAGACAGACAATTGCATTGGGAATTGTAATTCCAGGGCAGATACAGCCTGGAAAGATAAGGAAGGGAGCACTGTGGCAGCTTGCCAAAGGTGGCTAGCCCAGCTGGTGGTGTGGTGGTCATGAAAGGCTTACTGGAAGAGGTGACTCTTGAACTGAGTTTCAGGGGATGGGGAAGAGGAAGGCACTTCAGATAGAGTGGAGAGGATGTATGAACAGACATAGAGCTCAAAAGACTGGTGGGTATGAGTACAGATGCTGGTCCAGTGTGTGTGTATGTGAGTAGGGAGTGGTTGGAGGGTACAGAGGACTTGAGGATGAAGCCAGGAAGGTGAAAGGGTACAGGAGAGCCTTCACGCCAAGCTAGAGTTTGAACTTTATTCAGGGGTGTGTGGAGCTCCTGTGGCAGCCCTTTAGGTCACTCTGACCCTGGGATGGGGGCTCCCTCCTCTGGGTCGAGCTGTTCCAGTTGAGTGCAGCACGTCTGCTGGGGATCTGCTCTTGGCTTTTGTGTGGGGGCCAGTTCTGTTGCTCCCACTTCCTTGGCATTTGCTTCACACGGCTCCTTTATCCCTCCCTCCCTCACCCTTTCACGGTCCAGTGGTTAAGTCTCAGCTCTCTGGCTGCCTACTTTTGAGCCTCGGCCTGGTTCCTTAACCCCCATCAACGTCAGTCTCTTTGCTTGTAAAAAGGGGACGGTAATAAACGGAACAAACATTTACAGGCAGTTATATGTGCCGGGCACCATTCTAAGCATTTTACAAAAATTACTCATTGAATCTTTACAACAACTATTATGATCCCTATTTTACAGATGAGAAAACAAGGATATGGAAGGCCCCATTCTTTCTGGTAAGTGGCAGGACCAGGAGGCCAGAGCTGACATGACGATCAGAAGAGTTAAGACACGCAGGGTCCTTGATGTACTGCCCAACACATGGTTGATACGCAGGCAACTGTCATAGTTATAAGCTCTCCAAGAAACATACAGAGCGATGCTATCAAGGATAGAGCAGTCCCCAGAGTTAAGCAAATTCCCTTTATCACAGGGAGCCATGGAAGGCCTAATTGAAACTGACTCATTAACTCCAGACAATAGAAAATGACAGATCAAGCCTCTGATGGAAGAGACTGGAACAGCCATTGATTAGAAGCCAGATTTGTTTCTTTCTTCCCCTACTGATTGACCGACTTCTGAGGGCTCTGCTTTCTTTGTAAAAGAGCTAACTGAACTGTCAAGTACGGTTCCCTCTTCAGTCACCATTGTGGGGTGGGGGGAGGACGTCTGATAAGCCATATATTTCCTCCTGCCCAGTACAGCTCAAAATCCAGCCAAGTGGTCTTCCCTGGTGGCGCAGTGGTTAAGAATCCGCCTGCCAATGCGGGGGACACGGGTTTGTGCCCTGGTCCGGGAAGGTCCCACGTGCCGTGGAGCAACTAAGCCCGTGCGCCACAACTACTGAGCCTGCTCTCTAGAGCCCGCGAGCCACAACTACTGAGCCCACATGCTGCAACTACTGAAGCCCATGCCTAGACCCCGTGCTCCACAACAAGAGAAGGCACCACAATGAGAAGCCCGCGCACCTTAATGAGGAGTAGCCCCCACTCGCCGCAACTAGAGAAAGACCACGTGTAGCAACAAAGACCCAACACAGCCAAAAGTAAATAAAGAAATAAAATAAATAAAGAAATAGAAAAAAAATTAAAAAAAGAAAAAATCCAGCCAAGCACTGACGTTTCCAACCTGCCACTCTTGAATCCCTGAGGTCACATGGACTCTCTTTTTTACCACCCAAATAAGGTATTGGCAACTGGAATCAGCCATTGAACAAGAAAAGAGGATGTTTGCAAAATCGCTGGATGTGAAACTTGGCTGTAATTGACCAGGGAAGGGAATGGAAAGGTGGAGGGGAGGAAGCTGCCGTGAGTTGGGGGCAGCCGAGCCGAGTGTAACCTGCTCATGTTTGGAAACAGCAGACCTGGGTTTGGATCCAAGGCTGGCCACTGCCTAGCCATGTGATTTGGGACATGGCTATAAGCGTGAATCCTTCCTAGTTCCTGCCCAAATTCAAGCCCAGGATTTGGTACAGGCATCAAGGGTCTCTTTTCAAAATAGATGCTGCATGGTGGCTGGGAAGAGGGTTTGGTTTGGGGTCAGACCTGGATTCACGTATGACGGTGGGGACTGACTTCCCTCTGGGAACCTCTGTTTCAGGGGAAGATTGGAGATGAACAATAAGGTCTTTGTGTCATGTAGCAGTTAGAGAAGCTGGCTCCGGAGTCAGACTGCCTGGATTCAAATCTTTGCTCTAGTGCACTGGTTCTCAACCTGGGGTGATTTTGTACCCTCCTTCCCCAGGGGACATTTGATTATGTTTAGAAACATTTTTGGTTGTCACAGCTTGGGAGAGTTGCTACTGGCCACTAGTGAGTTGAGGCCAGAGACGTTGCTCAATATCCTACAATACACAGGACAACCCCCAACAGCAAAGAATTATCCAGCCCTAAAAATCAGCAGTGCTGAGGCTGAGAGACCCAGCTCCATGGCCAACTAGGCTGGGGAGAAGTCACTTAACCTGGTCAATATTCTGTTCCCTAGCGGTGCCTGCCTTGGGAGGTTGTTTTAAAAACAGAGGCATTGGGGCTTCCCTGGTGGCGCAGTGGTTGAGAGTCCACCTGCCGATGCAGGGGACACGGGTTCGAGCCCCGGTCCGGGAAGATCCCACATGCCGCGGAGCAGCTGGGTCCGTGAGCCATGGCCGCTGAGCCTGCGCATCCAGAGCCTGTGCTCCGCAACGAGAGAGAGGCCACAGCAGTGAGAGGCCCGCGTACCGCAAAAAAACCAAAACAAAAAACAGAGGCGTCATGGCACCTTGCACAGCACCGGGTGCCCAGCAAACCCTCTATAAATATAAGCTTGGATTTTGTGAAAATGAGCCAATAGCATATATTAACTGCTTGGACATAGTAAGTCAGCAAGTAACAGTAGGGACGTGATGGTGATGACGGCCATGTGTTCTATTTTCACAGGATCTTTGCAGTGCCCCCAAATCCTTCTTCTATCCTCCACACCTCAGCATCAAAGTGATGATCAAAGCCATTGTCAAAATTAGAACAGCAACAGACTTGCCCCCGGGGAGGCTGATGATGGATCTCGGGTCTGCTGGTGCCGAAAATCATAAAAGGCAGCTGCCTCGTCCCCTGAGTTTTCTAAAAGCTGTCTCCAACTTGAGCAGTTCTTGTAACAGGGACTTGTTTTCCTGGAATGGCGGGGGCGGGGGGACAGCTCTTTATCCTCCTCTCTCATGTTCTGTCTGGGCCTGTCATGGCCAAATGTTTGTGTCCCCCCCAAATTCACATATTGAAGTCTTCACTTGCAATGTGGTGGTATTTGAAGGTGGACTTTTGGAACGTGATTGGGTTTAGTCAGATGAGGTCATGAGGGTGGGAATCCTTGTAAGGATTAATCTCCTTATAAGATGAGGAAGAAGACACTAGAAGGCTCTTTCCCTGCATCCCTCTTCCCTCTCCCCTCCCCCTCCCTCTTCCTCTTCCTTCCTCTTTTTCTTTCTTTCTCAATCTCTCTCTAGCTCCCCACATGGAAACACAGTGAGAAGCCATGATCTGCAAGTCAGGAAGAGCGTTCTTGCCAGGAACAGAATCTGCCTGCATCTTGACCTTGGACTTCCAGCCTCCAGAACTGTGAGAAGTCACTGTTTATTGTTTAAGCCCTGGAGTCCATGGTGTTTAGTGATAGCAGCCCAAGCTGACTAAGGGCCCTTGAAATAGGGATTTTGCTAATACCTCACCTTTTCAGGGAGATCCTGGAGAGGGGTATTCCCCTCCTTCTTCACCCCATACTCCCTCTTCACTAAGCAAAGAGCATTTTTTCCAGTAGCTGGAGCTTGACTTCCTTGGGCCAGGAGGAGCAGTACCGCCCTGTGCAGGTGGAGAAAAGAAGCAAAGCAAGAAGCTGGCTCCCTGGTCTCGCTCCTTCTCTGGCGCTGATGTCTGGTGGGACTGAGAAGGCTCAGTGCCCCGGCAACCTGGGGGGCAGCTTTGGGAAGGTCCACACTCTCCTCTCTTCTTTGCCTGCCGTAGGGTGGATGGATGGGGTGGTGGGCCAGAGCCTGATGCCTTCTTCAAAACTGTTCTATAACCAAATCGAGTATAGTCACCCGTCATGATTTGCGAATTCACCTACTGGCTGAAATTGATTTGTAATCCCACAATCAACACTCGAGGCGCGTTCATGATCATTTGTGGACAAGGAAGAAGTGCTAATGTTCTGAGTCACCCGATGGGTACACTCCCAGCTGAGGACGAACCGGACAAAGTCCATACTGTAACCAGGTGTCCTTTTTGCTGTCTATGTAGTGCCATGGTTTTGTTTGTTTATTTTTTTGGCGTTTTTGTGCTTTTTGTTGGTGATTTTTGCTGTCATTCTTTGGGCATTTTGGTGCTGTTTGTTGGTGATTTTGCTGTTTAAAATGGCCCCCAAGTGTAGAGCTGAAGTGCTGACTGCATTCCTACGCACAGGAAGGGTAGCGTATGCCTTATAGGGAAAGTAGTTGTTAGATAATCTTCTTTCAGGCATGAGTTACAGTGGCCATCAGTTCAGTTTTTATGAAACAAAAATGTTTATTAAATAAGGTGTCTTTAAACAGAAATCCAGATAAAACAAGGTTATGCAGTGATCGGGTGGTGGAAATGTTGTGACCAAAGTATCTCTCCCAGGAGCAAAGGGGCAGTGTTTGCTGATTCAGTGTTTGCGGTGATTTTATAGAATATAACCGTATTGGACCACAAGAATTGACCGTACTTTAATGCCCTCTTCTCTCCTTGTGTGAATTATCTGCTGGTTAGAATCTGGAGGGGAGGAACGGGGAGTGACTAGTGACCAAATCCTCCCGGCTTAGTTTCCTCTTTACCAGATATTCTCTGCTCTTCACCGTCGAAATGATTTTGCCACTAGGGAGACGCTGCAGAATCTTCTGTGCGGTGGAATCCTTACTGGGAGGCTTAGCTGTTCCTCCCAGGAACCTGTCAGTGTAGAATCTGTCAGAGAGGAGAGGGCCCAGGTTCAAATCCCGCACTGCCACGTTGCCCCTGTTTAACGCA
The DNA here is from genome assembly GCF_963924675.1 of Phocoena phocoena. NCBI lineage: Eukaryota > Metazoa > Chordata > Mammalia > Artiodactyla > Phocoenidae > Phocoena > Phocoena phocoena. The sequence goes on along the minus strand of NC_089233.1, from coordinate 30,582,836 downwards.
GGCAGGTCGCATACTCTTTGTGACTTCGTTTCCTCATTTTGGGGGAATAACAAATTCCTACATCCCGGCACTGGTGTCAGAAAACAATGAGGCCACCCAATCCCAGCATAGGTGCCTAGAAGAGTCAGTTTTGATTTCCTTTCCCCAGGAAGGGTTGTAACAGCATCAGAAAACTTAGGTTCCATTGAAAATATATTGGAAGCAAGGACCACAAGCCCCGTGTTCATGATTTTTTTTTGTAATGCTTTTTAATTCTTTCTTTCTTATATGTATATTTAAGTCGAAGTATAGTTGGTTTACAATGTTGTGTTAGTTTCAGGTGCACAGCAAAGTGATTCAGATATATATGTTATATTTATATATTTTATATATATATGTATATTCTTTTTCAGATTCTTTTCCCTTATAGGTTACTATAAAATATTGAGTATAGTTCTCTGTGCTATACAGTAGGTCCTCGTTGTGTTATCTGTTTTATATATAATGGTGTGTATATGTTAGTCCCAAACTCCTAATTTATTCCCCCCCCCACCTTTCCCCTTTGGTAACCGTAAGTTTGTTTTCTGTGTCTGTGAGTCTATTTCTGTATCGTAAATAAGTTCGTTTGTATCATTTTTTTAGATTCCATATGTAAGTGGTATCATATGATATTTGTCTTTCCCCGTGTTCATGACTTTACCAAACCACTGCTGCTTCCTGTCTTTGGTCAATGAGACTGCTTGAATGTACTGGCCACTGTGAGCCCTAGGCTCCCTGAAGCCTCTGGATTTTCATGGAGAAACAGTGGGGATGGGAATGGGCAATTCTCCGTTTTCTGGGCCATTGTGGCTCAAGTCTGGAGTCCACGGCTGCCTTTGCTGACAGGCAGATTTCTACTCACTGACTGGGGTGGTTATTTTTATGTGTTAACCTGGTGGGGTGACAGTGCCTAGTTATTTAATCAGACACTCATCTGGGTATTGCTGTGAAGGTCTTTGGTAGACGTGGGTAACATCTACAATCAATCGACTTTAAGGAGATTACCCTTGATAATGGATGGGGGTGGTCTCGTCCACATCCACAGTTGAAGACGTTGAGAACAAAAACAGATGTCCTGGAGAAGAAGAAATTCTGCCTCCAGACTGTAACATGGAAATCCTGCCTGAGTTTCCAGCCTGCGGGCCTGCCCTACCCACTGTGGACTTGCCAGCTCCCATGACTGCATACACAAGTTCCTTGAAATCGCTCTGTGTATTGTTCTTTCTTATTCTGTCTCTCCGTGTTACCCTCTCTCTTTGCCTGTTTATCTATCTATCTATCTATCACCTATCTATGTATCTATGTATCTATCATCATCATCTCCTATTGGTTCTTGTCTTAGTCTTTTCAGGTTGCTATAACAAAATACCATAGCCTGAGTGGCTTATAAACAACATAAGTTGATTTCTCACCATTCCGGAGGCTGGAAGTCCCAGATCAAGAAGTTGGCAGATTCCATGTCTTGTGAGACCCACTTCCTGGTTCATGGATGGCCGTCTTCTCACTGCGTCCTCACATGGAAGGAGTGAGGGCTCTCTCTGGGGTCCCTTTTATAACAGTACTAATACCATAGTCCCCACCTCCTAATACCATCACACTGGGTGTTCGGTTTCAACATATGAAATCTGAGGGGACAAGAAACATGGGGTCTATGTCAGTTCTGCCTCTCTGGAGAACCCTGACTGATACACAAACTCATCCACTCCTGTGGCTTCATCCACCATCTCTGTTGGTGTTTCTTAATGCTCTGGGCACAGACCCATTTGAGAAGATGATGTAGGACTTAGAAATTCTCTCCAGAAAAATGTACATGCGTGCCTAACATCGCATGCAAGCTTAGGGATCAGAGACCCCAAGTTAAGATCTGCATGCTGATGGATCCCTAAACTCGATCCAACCTGACTGCTCTTCTGAGCTCTAAACCTACTTAACGTCTCATCTTGGCTGTTTTGCAGGAGTCTCAAACCCAACAGGTCCAAACTTAACTCATCATTTTTCTGCCCTATACTCCATTTGCCAGTGAACCGTGCTGGGATCGCTCACACTCTGTTTGCCAGTGAATGGCACCGGGACCCACCCAGGAGAGAAATTTCAGGTCATCCTTATATTTTTCTTTCCTCCTCTCCATCCACATCCAGACAACCACCAAGATCTGTCAAGTCCATACCCACCGCCAGGGGTCGATTTCAGGCCAGCATCACCCTCCTCAGATTACCGCACTGTTCTCCTGACTGGGATCCCTGCTTCCAGCCCTGGTCATGTCTGGTCTGTTCTTCACTCAGCAGCCAGAGTTGAATTTAAAAATGAATATTTTATTTTATTTTACTGAGATATAATTGACACAAACCATTGTGTAAACCCACAGATATAGAGAACAAACTAGTGGTTACTGGTGGAGGGACGCAATATAGAGGTGCGGGGAGTGGGAAGTACAAACCATTGAGTGTACAATAAGCCACAGAGGTGTGCGGTACAACACGGGGAATATAGCCAATATTTTGTAATAACTGTAAATGGAGTGTAACTTTTTAAAAAATTTATTTATTCATTTATTTATTTTTGGCTGTGTTGGGTCTTCGTTGCTGTGCAGGCATTCTCTAGTTGCTGCGGGTGGGGCCTACTCTTCATTGTGGTGCGCGGGCATCTCACTGCAGTGGCTTCGCTTTTTGTTGCAGAGCAAGGGCTCTAGGTACGCTGGCTTCAGTAGTGTGGCATGCAAGCTCAGTAGTTGTGGCTCACGGGCTCTAGGGTGCAGGCTCAGTAGTTGTGGCGCACGGGCTTAGTTGCTCCACGGCATGTGGGATCTTCCTGGACCAGGGCTCGAACCCACGTCTGCTGCATTGGCAGGTGGATTCTTAACCACTGCGCCACCAGGGAAGCCCCTGGAGTGTAACTTTTAAAAAGAGTAGGGAATTCCCTGGCGGTCCTGTGGTTAGAACTCCGCACTTCCACTGCCGAGGGCATGGGTTCAATCCCTGGTTGGGGAACTAAGAGCCTGCATGCCCCACAGTGCAGCCAAAAGAAAATTGTATAAAAATTTAAAAATCAAAAAACCTCACAAAGCCAACTTTCACATGTAACATGAGACTCTTTCTCTAATATTTTATTTATTATTTTTTTAAGTGTTTTCGTGAGTAAGGTAGGGTGTTTTTTTTTCTTTGTCATACTGTAATTATCTAGTTTAGGTATCAGGGTTACATAAGATTCATAAAAGTAGTTGAGAAGTTTCTGTTCTTTGAAAGAATTTGTGTGCCATTGAAATGATCTGTTCCTTGAATGTTGAATAGAATTACTTTGTAAAAAAATTGTGTAAGTTTAAGGAGTATGATTTGATACGCATATGTATTGCAAAACGATTACTACCATAGGGTTAGTGAACACCTCAATTGTGTCACACAACTAAAAATGAATATTTTGAAAAGTCGTTTCTGAATTATATCTTTCTTCTGATTAAAGAAATCTTCAGGGGTTCCACCTTGCCCTCTGGTCCATGCAAGGTCCAATGTGGGTCACAGCACTCTCTGTCTGACACTGTTGCTACTCTCCCATCATGCATTCACTCCACAGACATTTACTGAGCACCTCTGTGGGCCATGCTCTACGTTGGGTGCTGGAGATTTGGAGGACAGTGGTCTTTGTCTTCCAGGTCCTTACGGCTCTCGTCTTGCATTTTCCAGCCATGCTGTGATGATGATGATTTCCTTATCCAGATGTGCTGCTTGGTGTCACACTTTTGCACCAGGCTTTCTGCTCCTTCTTCCGCTTGGCCTCTGGTGAGCTCCTTTCCTTTTTTCAAAACTCAAGTCAGATCTCTCCCTCCGTGGAGATTTCTCTATCTCTGACGATAATCATTCAATCATTCTGTATAACCTGAGAAAAAAAGAATTTATTGGAAGACAGAGCCAGGGCCGCTCTGGGGAATCTAAGTCAAGGAATTCAAAGATGCGTCTCTTCCAAGTGCCAACTGTTCGTTGCTTCTGTACCACTTTGCTTAATCACTTTGTTTAATATTCCTGGGCTTGTGCTAGAGATGGATGAGAGATAGATGTGCTAGACTTGAGTCAAATGGCCACCCCTGGGGATGCCACCTGATTGGCAGCCTCAGAAAGACTGCCTGTAAATGGGGAGGGAGAATCCACCAAAGGAAATTGGAACTCTCGACCTTTCTGCTGCAGCTTCTTGACCTCTCTGCCGCAGAATTTATTATTCCTTCTTCTGGTCTTTATCTTGTACATTAAAAAAACTAATATCTTACAAATAATTTCTCTGGTCGTGTTGAATTACGATTACTTATATACTTTGCTTTGGCACTTGACTCTGTGTATCTTTGTGAACTGGGTTCCGATTACGGGGCCTAGCACATAGTAGGTGCTCAGAAATGTCTGTGGTGTTGACTGAATAAATATTAAAATGAGAATTTAAAACCAGCCTTTTCAAGGACCACCTTTATTTTTATTTACTTACTTATTTTTGGCCGCGTGGTATGTGGGCTCTTAGTTCCCCAACCAGGGATCGAACCCGCACCCCCTGCATTAGAAGCCTGGAGTCTTAACCACTGGACCGCCAGGGAAGTCCCTAAGGACCACCTTTAAACACAGGTTTCTCTTAAGAGCAAAGTCTGTTTCCGACTTTGAGATGGCAGCTTTTAAATTTCTTTTTTCGGGAGACTTTGTGTCTTGAAATATTGCCTATAACGAGAATTTGGGTTTAGGAAAATCAATTTGCTGAATGGTTTTAAATGATCATAACCACATATATGGTCGCCCAGAAAAGAGGATGCCCAAGGACAGAAGAAATTACCCTATGTTCATACCCAAGACATTTACATGGAGAGAATTAAAGGAAAAAGGATCATTTCTGATAAAATATCCAAATAATGATGCATAAAAAGTTATTGAATATAAATGCAAAGTAGCCTAGGTTTATGTTATACTTGGGAGAAAAAAAAAAAACTAAGGCTGTACATGGATGGAGCAATTGGCCTTGAAAATATCTACTCCCTCTCCCAGCAATTACAGACACCTAGTATGTGCCAGGTCCTGAATCAAGCACTTAGACACACGATCACCTTTAATCCTTACAAATATCTGTTTGGTAGGATTCACTGTCCCCGTTTTATAACTGAGGACATTGAAGTTCAGCATATTGATGTAATTGGCCCCAATTCATGCAGCTGGGAAGTAGCGGAGGCAGGATTTGAACCCTGGTCTTCCTGATGTCAAAGCTAATGTTTTTTTTTTTTGCGGTACGCGGGCCTCTCACTGCTGCGGCCTTGCGGAGCACAGGCTCCGGACGCGCAGGCTCAGCGGCCATGGCTCACGGGCCCAGCCGCTCCGCGGCATGTGGGATCTTCCCGGACCGGGGCAGGAACCCTCGTCCCCTGCATCGGCAGGCGGACTCCCAACCACTGCGCCACCAGGGAAACCCAAAGCTAATGTTTTTACTCCCATTTCAGCCTGAGGATGGGGCACAGGCATGACTTCCCAAAAGGGAACCCAAAGCGCTTACTTCACAATTAGTCCCTGCAGTTGACTCAAGGCTCTTTATTTTATTTTATTTAAAAAAAAATATTTTATTGAAGTGTAGTTGATTTACAATGTTGTGTTAAATTCTGGTGTACAGCAAAGCGATTCAGTTATACATATACATACATTCTTTTTCATATTCTTTTCCATTATAGTTTATCACAGGATATTGAATATAGTTCAGCCCAGGGCTCTTTAAATCCCTTCTTGCTCTGGTGTAATTTATTTTGGTATGTAGTGTGAGGTACAGATTTTAGTTTTAAATGGGTGTGCAGTATTCTAGGCATCAATTTTAAAGATTACAACTTCACTTTGTCACAATCAAACTTCCCAGACATACTTAGAACTATTTGTGGATATTCTTTTCTGTTTAATTTGAATATGTGTTCATTCATGTAGTAATGCTACAATGTTTGAATTGTAGTGGCTTTATAGTAAGTTATATAGCTGCTTGCTAATTAACAGATACTCAACTTCTAATAAAATTTATTACTTGTAAAAAAAAAAAAAATCCCTTCTTGCTGAGGTAAGGACTGGCCCTAGGGGCCAGGGAGGGCTGAGCTTTCTTGCTGGGGGAGAGGGGGAGGGTCAAAGGATCAACTGGAAGATTCTTCCTTGGCATGGTTTGCAGGTGAAATGCTCTGAGGACAAATCCTCTAGGGACAAACTCACTCCCAAGTAGGCAGGGTATTTCCTCCTGCCTGTCTGGGGTGGTGAAGGTGAATGTGAGTGCGTGCACGCTGATGAATGCGTTTGCATGTGTGTATAAGCCCAGGTGCTTGTGCATAAGAGGGTGGGCATGTCACTGTGAATATTTATATGTCTTTGCATGTGTATTTTTGTGTGTCTAGGTGTTGTACATTTCAAGATTATTTCTGCCTGTCTCTGTGTGTGTGTGTTTGTGTGTGTGTGTGTATGTGTAGAATGACTACAACAGCGAGGAAGTGTGTAAACAGAGATCCCTGACTTCCATCCTGTTTAACAGGTTTTGGAGAGTGTCTATTTACCTCTTATTGGAAATGTTCTGCTACACTCTGCAACTTCATTTCCCATTTGATCGAATGGATTTTGTTTATCTTCCATAAATCTTGCATTGACAACTCTAGCTCTGCCGATTCCCACACCTGTCATTGTTCTCAACATTGTAGTGTTTTTTATGAGGTTTAATACTCTGCTCAGCCTTCATGGGATGCTTATTTCCTATTGGGCTGTGATCCCATTGTGTTGGCCTGGACGTTGAGGAGTCTGGCTTCAGTAGCTGATGTCCAGACCTGTCCTATTAGCTCTCCTAAAATATAGAGACAACCTTGGGTGTGGGCAGATTTGGCATCGTCTTAGGCAGCATGGAGTGAGGCACATAAAAAGATGGGTTTTGAATTAAATGGAACTAATTTCAGTTCTGGCTGTGGAACTAACCAGATGAGTGACCTCAGGCAAGTCATTTTGTTTCCTTTCTGCCATGAAACCTATTAGAACAAAGAGAATTGGAAATTCTTAGTTGCAAGGATAAAAATAATATATTTGAAACATTGGTTACTTGCTAAGTGTAGCAGACAGATATTGCTGTGTAACAAACCACGTCAAAACTAAGGGGCTTGAAAACTATAAACATTTATTTTTGCTCATGATCCTGTGTGTTGGCTATTTGGGGGGGGCGGTTATTTGACTCCCAGTGGGGCTCTGTCCTGTGTCTGTGGTCAGCTGAGGGTCAGCTTGGTGGCTTTTATTGGAGGTTGGTTGGCTATTGGCTGAGGTCTCTTGGTTCTTTTCCACATGGTCTCCCAGAAGACTAGCCTGGGCTTGTTCTTGTGGTGGAAGCAAGGGCCCAAGAGAGACAGTTGGAGCTGCAAAGCCTCTTAAGGCCTCCGCTCGGAACTAGAATGCCATCCGACCCACTGCATTCTATTGGCCAGATCAGGTGATAGGACCAGCCTGGGTAAGGTGGTGGGGAAATAGAATCTACCTCTTGATGGGAGAAGCTGCAAAGTCACATTGGAAAGATGTGCAAGCAGGGAGCTCGTTAATTGAGGCAATCAATGCAATCAGCCTATTGCAATAGGCGCTCAATGCCTGCAGCTTAGGAGGCATTTTGTGAACATTAGTTCATGGTACTTAGTGTAACCTGTAGTGGGGGAAAGAAAAATAATTCTCCCTCCACCCTTCTAAATTCTTGGCTGAGATTCCCCTGTAATAACAGACAGATTAACAGGAGAAAAAGAAACAAAAGTTTAATAACATGTATACCTTCTGTACACATGGGAGAGACTCAGGGAAAACTGAGTAGCTCCCTGAAATGGTCTAAGCCACCACCTTAAATACCATCACCAGCTAAAGACAAAAGAATATGTTGGGGAAGGGGCTGGGGGAGCCAGTTCTGGGAGGTGACCGGGAAAGCACAGTAAACACGGGTAAGCACAGTAAACACTTGTGATGCAGATGGGAGTCAGTTGCTTTCTCCACTGATAAGATTTTCTGGAGATTTAGTCATCTTTCTTTTGGTCCAGAGAGGGAGACACCTTTAAAAATGGAGATTTCCCTTATAAATGTAAATTTCTCTTACAAAAGGTAACTTCGACTACTGGGTTCTCAGAGCTCCTCCTATGTCTGCTGTTGCTTAAAAATAATCAGCCTAAAGTAATCTGGATGCCAGAGAGGCATATTTTGGGGTGACAAGTTCTACTCCCCTTCCCCGTATAAACCTGGATCTCTATGTGGCCCAGTCTCAGCACAGATTTGCATTCATTCATGGCCTTTTGTTTTTTTTTTTTCGGTACACGGGCCTCTCACTGCTGTGGCCTCTCCCGTTGCGGAGCACAGGCTCTGGACGCGCAGGCTCAGTGGCCATGGCTCACGGGCCCAGCTGCTCCGCGGCATGTGGGATCTTCCCAGACCGGGGCACGAACCCGTGTCCCCTGCATCGGCAGGCGGACTCTCAACCACTGCGCCACCAGGGAAGCCCCATTCATGGCCTTTTGATTGCCCTGTCTCTCGGTGTCTGGCTGCATCCCCACATCTGGACTTGATTCCTCCCTTTGAGCTTGGTAGGCATTCAGAATGCACCCTGGTAACTCACTTCTTCGGAATGATGAGAATAAACATGTACTGGATGCTTATTCAGCTCCAGGCCTTATGCTACTATAGGGGAGCACAGTTTGTCACCCCAAAATGTCTCTCTGAGGATTATTTTGTGCTGAAAACAATCAAGGCCCAAAAGACTTAGGAAGAACCTTTGACCTTCCCCTAACTGCCTAAAAGAATGTAGCTAGAGGACCTGATCCAAGAAGGGAGCATCACTGGAGATCACTATAGTGTGAACTAGGTATGCAGACGGGGAGGAAGCCACCGAAGTCTGTTAAGAGTCCTCTCTGTGTCCCACTGTCTCTGCTGGCCTAGCAAACGTTTGTTTACCAAACATTTGCTTTTCCAGCTCCATGTCAATTGCCTTCCTCTGCTTTGAAGTCCCAAACCCCTACCCCCAATATCCTCTTTTGTCTTTAGCTAAAAGATGGTATTTAAGGTGAGGGTTTTGTCCATTTTGGTGAGTTACTCAGTTCTCTGGGTCTCTCCCATGTATACATGTTATTAAACTTCTGTTTCATTTTCTCTGTCAGTTTAATTCTTAGATCAGCCAAAAGCATCTAGAAGGGTAGAGAAAAATTTCTTCCTCCCTGAATCTACATATTTCATTTGCATCCATTTTTACCCTACTACAGCCCTGTGATGGATGTACCTTAATCATTCCCATATTACGGACAAGGGGAGGGGAGTAGCCTGCCCAAGGTCACTTAGCTAGCACAGGTGGGATTCAAACCTAGGTCTGTCTGACTTTAAAGACGATGCTTCATAAACTATGTTAGACTGTCTCCCATACCTAGGGTGACCCACTCGTCCTGGTTTTAAAGTGGAAAGCCCTGCATCCTGGGAAATGACTCTGTCCCAGGCAAAGTGGAGCGGCTTGTCATCTCCCCCTACCTGAGCCGTCGTGCATCAGGCAGGCTTGGCTCAGGATCCAAGATGCCTCCCGCTTCCCCAGGCCTGATCAGAAAAGGAGGGTTCCCAGGTCCCGCTGCATCGCCTGCATCCTCTCCAATTCCTGACACCTGTCTTACTGCTCATTTCCTGCCTGTGCAGTCTTGTGTGCCATCAACGTCTGGTTCGTTCCACTTTGAAAGTGCCCACATCACTGCAAGTGGCTGCTGGCTCTGTGATTCCTGCCCCATCCCAGTAGCTGAGGGCCCCCTGGGGTCCCTAGGTGATAAAACAAAATAGGGATCCCATCAGTCTTGCAAAATCTTAGGAAACTTACTGTCTTCTTAATGCCTCCCAGTTGCCCCAGGAGGATAGGCAATGCCTTTTCACTGTGACATCTTTGCTAAATCACTCCCATCACCTTGACAACCCAGCTACCACAATAAACAATGGGGTATTAACAGGAAAGAGGGGAGAAACTAATATCCAAGGGATTCCCCCCTCCCCCTCAATCAAACATGCTTGCCCTTAGAATCTTATGTTCTTTTTATACATTCTTGGCTTCTTAAAATAGAACATTGCCCCTAATAATTATCATTTAAAAACCTTCATTCAAATCAAAGGACTACAAACATCTAGGCACCAGAGATATTGCTCAGAACCATAGAGGTTCTCTCCAACATGCAGCATAGAAGGCTTCCCCATAAATATGGAGAATGCTGAAAAAGGGGGAAAAAAGCAATATTAGATGCCCCTGAGTGTTGACTTAACCAGCACAAAAGCACAGAAGAACAAATATATTGGAAATGCAGACCTTGACAGGTTTGCTGCATAACAAGAGTGGCCACTGAACTTGCCCAGGTCCAAATGAGCAGCTCCGTTTGGAAGTTTCTCCAAGCTTGACCTCTAGGGGATCATAAAGATACCCAGCAGAGCAAGGAAAATTGGTCCTGTATTATTTAACAGCCAAGACAATGACTTTTCTGTATACAACGTTCTTAACTCAGACATGTGGGGGAGCCACAGGTGGAGTGATCAAAACAAAGAAAAAACTGTAAGCACTCGAGTTGCTCCAAGTTGAATATTAAACAAAAACCCTCAGTGCCCTGTGTTGCTGGAGGTTGGTGTGCATTTGTGAGATACAACAGTCAAATCAATATTCACCCAGAGAAACAAATTAGGAATGAGCAGTTCTATACTTAGCCAAGCGTGCCAAGCTCTCCGAGGATGTAGAGGTGAAAGATTTCCTCGGCCCTCTGTGCCTGCCCCAAAGAACAGCTAAAAGCTCCCCCAGAATAAAAAAGACCTTTGGCAATTGTGATATTGTGAGAATTTCCATTAGATAAAGTTAATGGGATTTTGAAAGTACTTCTTGGTCGCTATTAGGTCCATGCTGGGAAAATAATGGGAAAAAAAATCCAGCGAAAATGCTTTTCGAAATTAAGGGAAAATAATATTGGGGAGAAACAAAAATCCCCCACTGATGAGAGCAATCTAATTCCTGGAAATGGCCAGTGTGTTGGGTAGACTTTCCATTGTGTCAATGATGAGTGTGGTTAATACTGAGAGTAATTGGAAACAGCAACAGGAATCTATAGAGTTGAGTAGTCGCAGAGCCCAGGGAGTGGGGGATTGTGGGTAAATCCTTCCCTGCCCTTTTCAGCATCTTAGTTTATCTCCTTATCTCACTCACTTGGCAGATACTGGGAGTTGAGGGAAAGAAGGGGACTAATACGGGTCTCCTGATTTAGGCAAAGAATCAGAGCCAGTATTTCCGGTTGGATGGGAAACCAGAAGTTGGCAGCCCTGTTTGTTCCCCAATCTGGCTGCGCATCAGAATTCCTTGGAAAATTGAACAGACTGTTGGAAATAACTGCAGACCCATGGAATCAATGTCTTTGGGGTTGAGGCCCAGAAATCAGTATATAAAAAAAGTTCCTGGGCTTCCCTGGTGGCGCAGTGGTTGAGAGTCCGCCTGCCGATGCAGGGGACACGGGTTCGTGCCCCGGTCCGGGAAGATCCCACATGCCGCGGAGCGGCTGGGCCCGTGAGCCATGGCCGCTGAGTCTGCGCGTCCGGAGCCTGTGCTCCGCAACGGGAGAGGCCACAACAGTGAGGGGCCCGCGTACCGCAAGAAAAAAAAAAAAGTTCCTATGTCAAAATAGTCACTACCTAGTTTGTGTGTGTATGTGTGTGTATCATATATAATATGTTGTATATTTCAATTTAAATATACATACCAGGGACTTCCCTGGCGGTCCAGTGGTTAAAACTTTGAGCTTCCAGTGCATGGGGTGCAGGTTCAGTACCTGGTCAGGGAACTAAGATCCCACATACCACATGGCATGGCAAAAAGCCCCCAAAAGACAAAAAACATTCCAGATGGTTCTATAATAGGAGCAGGTCTTTGGAAAGAAGGGGCTGGTGTCTTTTACAAATGAGAAAACTCAGTTCCGGGAGGTAAGGGACTTGCTTAATGCCACTGGACACAAATCCATGCCTGGAGGCTTGGTATCTCAACTCAAAGTGTAGGCTTTCCCCTCTGGGCCAGGCCACAGCTCATGAAGTAGTTCTGGAAACTTCTGGGAAGGTTTTAGGCCACCCCTCACAAAGACATATCCATGGAGGGGCTGGCTTATTTGACAGAATCTAATGGTGTTATCAGCTCCGACAGCCCTTCTATTTGCTGATTCCCCAGAAGCCCCGAAATACAGAGATACAACCCCTTCCTCCCACTGAGTGGCCTCCATGGGCAACTGGACAAAGCAGAGTTCTGCAACAATTGCTGGCTTCCTGTGTGACACTTATACTGGTGTGGCGAGTCCCCAGGGCAGGACTCTGGCCCCTTGCTCAGCAGTTCACAGGCCAGGAGCGGCACAGTGTCTGTCATCTGGTCAGCACGGGCACAAAGAGTTTAGGGATGGATGAGAAAACATCTAACAGGGCTTCCCTGGTGGCGCAGTGGTTGAGAGTCCGCCTGCCGATGCAGGGGACACGGGTTCGTGCCCCGGTCTGGGAAGATCCCACATGCCGCAGCGCGGCTGGGCCCGTGAGCCATGGCCGCTGAGTCTGCGCGTCCGGAGCCTGTGCTCCGCAACGGGAGAGGCCACAACCGTGAGGGGCCCGCGTACCGCAAGAAAAAAAAAAGTTCCTATGTCAAAATAGTCACTACCTAGTTTGTGTGTGTATGTGTGTGTATCATATATAATATGTTGTATATTTCAATTTAAATATACATACCAGGGACTTCCCTGGCGGTCCAGTGGTTAAGACTCTGCCCTTCTACAGGGGGCGTGGGTTTGATCCCTGGTTGGGGAATTAAGATCCCACACACCGCCCGATGCGGCCAAAAAAAAAATTTATTTTTAAAAAAAGGACCTAAGATTCAAGCCCAGGTCATCATGGCTTCAAGGCTCATATTTTTTCCTTTGCTTCTATGGTAACTCTCACAACTCTCCCACCACATCTGAAGAATTTCAGCGACTCTCACCTCATTTAGAAACCAACCCATTCTCTTGGTTAAAAATAAAAGCTATGAGTATCTTATTCAGGTGAAGATAAGCTCCAGTGATATTATTTAATACTTTCTAAAACTTGCAAAATTGTTGAGGTGGAAAGGGAATAAACCATGTGGTGAGAACTCTTTCTGGTGGATTCTCGAAGAACTTTCTAATCAGAGAATTCTAGATTGGGAGCGGGCTTTGGTGAGGTCGGCATTAGTATTAACTGAAGTCTTTCATGTTCAGATGTCTTCCAGAGGATGGAGGTCAAGTTCAGGCATTTGTAATCAGTTGATAAAAGACATGATTGTGTAGCCACGTGGGAAATCTATGAATATTATCAAATAATGGTGTCAAGTATAATTAAGGTTGAGCTATTAAGCAGTAATTAATTAAGCTGTCAGATTTTAATCAAGGAATTGTTTCTGTAGAGAGCTTGGATGGTTCCGCATCTTTGCAAAGCTCCGGAACCTTGATTTACAAAGATTAACAGATTAAAGGGCCAGGCTCCAAGAGGCAGTGAACTTTTCTGTCTCCTGGAGAGCGCAGACCTGACCACTTTCTGATTCTTACAGACAGTCAAAAAGCCAATGTGGCTCTCTTGGGTAGGACCAGACCCAAAGGTGGTCCTTAAAATTCAGCTCCTTGGTTGTCATTCTACAGATTCAAAAAACCCTTCTTGAACACCTACTCTGGTTGGAAATGTGTTGTCTCACTTTGTCCTCAAAACAACCCATTTTACAGAAGAGGAAACTGAGGCTTAGAGAGGGGGTGGGACCAGCCCAAGGTCCTATTACTGAGGCCAAACATCCTGGGGAGGGGGGTGGTGTTAGGTTTCTCTTCTCTGAGGCCGAGCGGACTGTATTCTCTTGGATTCTGAGGATTCAGCTGTGTTTTTTTTTGCATTTTGCATCACTGCCGCCCTTCTCTCCAGTCTCTCCTCCCATTGCACAGAGGTCCGTTGCCCCATGGAAAACACACTGCTTTTGAAATCATACACATCAGGGTTTTTTAAAAAATTAATTAATTTATTATTTATTTTCTATTTATCTTCATTGCTGCATGCGGGCTTTCTCTAGTTGCAGCGATCAGGGGCTACTCTTCATTGTGGTGCGCGGGCTTCTCGTGGCGGTGGCTTCTCTTGGTGTGGAGCACAGGCTCTAGGTGTGCAGGCTTCAGTAGTTGTGGCATGCGGCCTCAGTAGTTGTGGCTCGTGGGCTGTAGAGCACAGGCTCAGTAGTCGTGGCACGCGGGCGTAGTTGCTCCATGGCATGTGGGATCTTCCTGGACCAGGGCTCGAACCCATGTCCCTTGCACTGGCAGGAGGATTCTTAACCCCCGTGCTACCAGGGAAGTCCCCACATCAGGGTTTAAATCTGGCTTTACTACTTACTGGCTGCAAAAACTTGAACGAGTTATTTTCATTTCTCTGAGCCTCAGCTTTCTCATCTGCTAAGTGGGGGCAACGCTGCTCCCCGCCGTAGACAGGATTAAGTGATCTAATAGCGCCATAGCTCCATTGTACTGAGCACTTCCTATCTGCCAGATGTATGCTAAGCACCATATATTCATCAATTGACTTCAACCTTACAATAACCTAAGACTGTGAACTTTCTGCCCAATAGAACTTCCTGCCATGATGAAAACATTCCCTATCTGTGCTATCCAATAGGGTAGCCACTAACCGCACATAGCCATCGAGTGCTTAAATGTGGCTCTCTTGACTGAGGGATAGAGTTTCAAATTTTCTTTAATTTTAATGAGTTAAAGTGTAAAGAGCCAGGGTTGACTGGTGGCTACTGTATTAGCGCAGCTCTCACCGTGTACTTACTCTCTTATCCTCATTTGGTCCACGAGGGCTCAGAGAAACCATGTGAGACTTGCTACAGTCCTACAGCTTGCAAGTGGTGGGGCTGGGATTTGAACGTGGCAAGGCGACTCCTGATCATCGTACTACACTGCACGGGGACGCTAAAGGAGATCAGGGCATCTTGAGGCCGCATCGTGGCCCTGTATTGGTGAGCTGGACTTCCTGCCGGGGCTGTAGCAGAAGCCAGGCCAGCTTACCATGTCCCAGCGCAGCTCTTCTGCCCTAGGTGAGTCACCTGTTTATAGGCAGGGGATAGAATGGACTGGAACCGTGGGCTGCCGAGATGCAGTGGTGGAGATGAATTAAACGATCTGTGTTTGCTTCCTGGCTGGAGCGATCCCATGCTTCGGCTTTCAGTCATTGAGAAAGGGAGCTGGTGTCGAGTGGATGTTGGTTGCGTGCCAGATGCCACGTGGAGCCCTTTGTATGAGTGAGCTCATCGAACTCCAAGGCAGGCGCCGTCACCGCCCTTCTAGAGATGAGAAAACCGAAGCTCCAGGAGGCTGGATGACCTGTCCAAGGTCGTACAACCTGGAGGGGCCAATGCAGGGGCTTGAAGGGAGGCATGACACTCAATGATGTATTAAAGCCTCGCTTGCCTTATTCTTTTTTGCTGGATGCTTTATCGTGGCTGTGTCTCCCTATCAGCCATTTTGGTCTCCCTATCAGCCATCAGCAAGCTTTGCTTGCCTTATTCTTTTTTGCTGGATGCTTTATCGTGGCTGTGTCTCCCTATCAGCCATCTTGGTCTGTCTCATGGTGGGACAGACCTTTGGGATCAATCTCTGTAGACAGGAAAACAGCGAGAGGAAAATGGGGTTTTACTGAATTTGGCCGCAGCAGCCGTGAGCAGTGTCGGGGAAGGGAGATGGGGAGCTGAGAAGGAATAGGGAACGACAGCAGAGAAAACCGTTATTAGCATAATAATTAGAATTACGCCGACCCTCTGTGCCCTCTCCCTGGAATCCCAGTGACTCCCCGACACCCGACGCAATGGCCTCCCTGGAGTGACGGGATCTGTCACCCTCAGAGGAGTCATCATAAAAGATTGCCTGTCGTATGGGAAGCGAATGAAAACTAAAGCGCCAATATATATATATATTTAATAAATTTATTTATTTATTTTTGGCTGTGTTGGGTCTTCATTTCTGCGTGTGGGCTTTCTCTAGTTGCGGTGCGCGGGCTTCTCATTGCGGTGGCTTCTCTTTTTGCGGCGCACGGGCTCTAGGTGCGCGGGCTTCAGTAGTTGTGGCTGGTGGGCTCTAGAGCACAGGCTCAGTAGTTGTGGCTGGTGGGTTCTAGAGCACAGGCTCAGTAGTTGTGGCGCACAGGCTTAGTTGCTCCGCGGCATGTGGGATCTTCCCGGACCAGGGCTCGAACCCGTGTTCCCTGCATTGGCAGGCAGATTCTTAACCACTGAGCCATCAGGGAAGTCCCTAAAGTGCCAATATTTAAGGAAATGTGTCTGCATTTAATACTTTGTTTCTTTTATGGTGCAGTAAGAATGCCAAGGTTTATACGTTTCGGGATTCCTAACTGAATTGTATAAATGTAGGAAACGCGAGCTCTGGGAATCTTTGGAAAAGCGGGCCGGTGGTTTGTCAATGTCAGGCTGCCGTCAAGTCTTCCTTCTTGTACAGCTCGGGGCTGTGCTGGGGACTTGCTGGTGCCCAGGGTGCATCTGTGCCGGCCTATTTCCTCCTGGGTCCACACTGTTCTCCTGCAGGGAAACTCTTAAGAAACAAAAGAAAATAAAACAAACTCTCAGTCCTTGGAAGGAGAGTCCCCATCTTCCGTCCCCACCACATCTCACTTCCAGGGTTTTCTGAGATATTGAGGTGGTGGGTGAGGAGTGAAGGTCTTGGGGCTTGAATCCTGGCTCTGCTATGTCCTACTTGTGTGACCTTGCCCAAGTTACTAAACCTCTCCGAGACTCCAAACCTGATTCTGTGAAATGGAGAGCATTGTTCAAGGGTTGTTACAAGTTAAATTGTAAGCAGCAAAGAGATACGCTGAAATCCTGACCGCTGGTACCTGTGAATCTGACCTTATTAGGAAATAGGGTCTGTGCACATGTGATCAAGTTAAGATGAGGTCATACTGGAGTAGGGTGGGCCCTTAATCCAATGACTAGTGTCCTTATAAGAGGAGAAGACACGCAGAGACATGAGGGGAGACAGCCACATGAAGACTGAGGCAGAGCCTGGAGTGATGCTGTCACAAGCCAAGGAATGCCCAGGGCTGCCAGGAGCTGGAAGAGGCAGGAAGGATTTTCCCCTACAGGCTTCAGCGGGTACAAGGCCCTAATAACACCTTGATTTCTGACCTCTGGTCTCCAGAACTGTGGGAGAATACATTTCTATTGTTTTAAGCCACCCAGTTTGGAGTGCTTTGTTATGGTGGCCCTAGGAAACTAACACAAGGGTGGATGATTTTAAAGAGTTGAAAGGACCTATGTCAGTGCCTGATAAGAGTAGACGCTTAGGAAATGTGTTCGCCTCCTTCTGTCATAGTTCTTGGGATCCTGCAACATCAAGGGAGAGAAGCAAGGGGATGCAGTGGTTTAAACCAAACACTCTAGAGGCAGGCTGCCTTCGCTTTTGTCCTAGCTCCATTATTTAACCAGCTATGTGATTTGGGGCAAGTTCTGAGAAGGAGAAGCGCGGCCCCTGACATCCCGGAGCTGGCCTGTACTATAAGCAAATGTTGGGGTTACCTGGGGCTGGCCCGGCTCACAGCTAGACCCTGGTGTGCTTGCTTGAGCATGAACAATTTCACAGGACGTCAGCGTCAGACAAGGGCCTTCTGTGACTTGTAAAAACAGAGAGTAGAACGGTGGTGACCAGGGGCTGGGGGAGGGGGAATTGGGGGGATGCTGTTTAAGGATACACGCTTGCAACTAGTAGATAAATAAGTTCCGGAGATCTAACACACAGTACGGTGATCACAGCCAACAATACTGTATCATAAACTTCACAGTTGCTAAGAGATTAGATCTTAATTGTTCTCACTACAAAAAAGAACTGATCATTACGCAACCTGGTAGAGGTGTTAGTTCACACTACAGTGACAATCATATTGCAACATATACATGTATCACACCAACACTGCCGTACATCTTAAACTCACATGATGTTGTATGTCAGGTGCATCTCAAGAAAATACATCAGTGAATTACAAAAAAAGAAAAGGAACCTCTGTAACCATAATGGGTCAAGACAAAAACAAGACCACTTTGTAATCATGTCTAAACACAGACAAAACATGAGCATTGTCCAGATCACAAAAATGACCAAACAATCCCTTATCCTGGCTGACCTGAGGGACTGCTGTTTCTTTGCCAATCAGCTTGTCCCAGTTCATTCCTGCCATCTTCCAATGAGACTTATTAAAGTTGTCATAGAATTACTTTCACTTCCTGATACTGCCAATCCAGAATAAAGCCCCACTTCCTTAAACTCTTCCCAGAATCACCCAACATGAGCCTGAATCCTATAATAAATCCTTTCTAACACCTTGTTACAGACGTACCTTATGCTTCCCCGTGGTGTGTGTTCTCCCTCATTGCAGTGAGTCAGTCAGGCCAACCTTCTAACTGCAGGTGTGTTTCTGGTGGTCTTTGGTTGACTGTAAGATGAGGAAATGCATAGACCCTGGCCAGCATTGTTGTGGAGGTCAATGAGTCAGCATACACATCACTCAGAGCAGTGCCCAGTACGTGTTGAGTGGTGTGTAGTGTCTGCTGGCATCAGGATTATTGTGTTCGGGATGCTCAGCATCCATTCCCTTCTCTCTTTTATCCAAAGTACCAGGGCTTCCCTGGTGGCGCAGTGGTTGAGAGTCCACCTAACGATGCAGGGGACACGGGTTCGTGCCCCGGTCCGGGAAGATCCCACATACCGCGGAGCGGCTGGGCCCGTGAGCCATGGCCTCTGAGCCTGCGCGTCCGGAGCCTGTGCTCCGCAACGGGAGAGGCTGCAGCAGTGAGAGACCCGCATACCGCAAAACAAAAACAAAAACAAAGTACCAGAGTGCCCCCAAAATGGACATGCACTTTTCTGCCTCTGAGCTCAGAAGTCTTCCATGTTCCCTTCCTTGATCAAATAAACTCCTACTCATCTCTCAAAACCCAGTTCGGGCAAACCCTCTTCTGTCAAGTGCTTAAGAGCATGGACTCTGAAGTGAGGCGTCTAGATTTGCATCCTCCTCTGCCTCTTACTTGCTGTGTGTTCTTGGGCAGTTTGCTTTACTTCTCTCTGCATCAGTTTCCCTTCTAAAGAATGGGATGATGATAACAGTATTACTCTTACAGTGATGTTGAGGGTTAAATGAGATAATAAGGGTATGAGTACTTGGAACAGTAGGTGACACATAACAGCTGCTTAACTGATGTTAGCTATTATTATTATTAAGCTTCATTTGCTGTCCCCCCTTCTTCCCCGTTACCACTCCATCACACCTGCTAGACCCTGGTTGCAAAGGGCATTTCTGGATTTATTAGTAGGTATTCATAAGTGTTTGTGGAAAAAAGGATCGTGATATTCAGTAGTCACACTATATGTGAATGGCTGCTAAGATCTGAGTAAAAATCCCAACCTTAAACAAACTTCTGAGCCTTGAATAAACAGATTGAAGAAATCCTGTTACGGAATTGGGAAGTGATATGCACAGTTTGCTCTTATGAGAGACTATGAACTGGCCCCAGCACATCTGGTTAAGCCTCTTACAATAACTCAGCTTTGTTTGTCAGTGGCTTCCTGTAGCATGGTGTTAAGAAAGATTCTGAGGCTGTGTCTGGGTACAGAGGAAGAGAATGACTTAGTCGTTTATGACTGTCTGCCACGGGTGATGGAGGGGAGGTGGCACACATGTACAGGTACTTATTATCTCTGGATTTATGAGCTTTTAGGCAAAGGCCCTTCCAGGATTTGGCACCCAGAAGGCAGTCAGTAGATGGTACGTAGTACAGCGGACAAGGAAACAAAGGCTGTCTTGTTCTTCTTGCAAGGCCACTTGCTGAATACACATGGAACAATTAATTAAACCAAACGTTGATAAGTGCTTTGAAAGCACAAGGCTCTGTGGTGCAAAGGAAAAAGCCTGGGCTTTACAGTCACGTTGACCTGGCCTCGTATTCCAGCCCATTAGCTGTGTGGCCTTGAGAAAAATTGCTTATCCTCTCTGACCCTCAGTTTCCTCATCTGAAAAAAGGAGACATCACGGGGAGGGTTGATTTCAGGTATGAAAATAAAGCGTGAGGCTCATCGCTGGGGTTTCCTTTCTCCGATTCAGTTTGAAGCTGCAAATGCATTGCCTGACCCGCAGCCAAGTCAACATCATAAACCCTGAAAATCCTGTGACTGATTTCCAAGCAGCAGTAAAACTCAAAAGCACTCACAAGACTTCTCGTTCCACTTAAAATGTTCCCTGAGTTATTCTTTTCTGTTTGCAAATAGAAAAAGACTAAAATGGTAAAAAAAAATGCTGCTTGTCCATACTCTGCAGATGAACATCCACAAGTCGCTGAGCCCTAGGCACTGTCTGCGGTGAAGGACAGGGTGAGTTTGCGTTTGCCAGTGCTCGGTTCATTACAATCCCTGGAAAAAGCTGGTTCCGAGAGAGAAGCGCTGACGCAGCCCATCTCCCTGTTGCTATGATACATACCTTGTACACAATCCGATCCTGAAATGTGGAAGCTGTTTTTAATGACCAAACCCCTGCCTGTCTTGTGGGAGAGGCTCCGTCACTGTATCCTAAGTGCCTCCCTTTGTTTTATCTCATTGATGGCTAACGAGACTTGTTGAGTGTCCCCCACAACTTGGCTTCCTTCTACTTGGAAGATGTGAATGAGAGCTTGGACTCAAGTAGGGGAGCCAGTTTCTTAATGAAACGGAGCTCAGGAGGCCAGCAGGGCAGTGAGGGGTGGGCGTGGAAACTCAGGGCATGCTGTTTTCTGTGTGTCTTCAGATAAGTCACTTAACGGCTCTGGTTGTAACAAGGCCGTTCTCCTTGGCTGATTGGATCTCGTGCCTGAGATCATATGGGGTCTTGTTACAATGCAGATGCTGAGTGAGTGGGTCTGGGGTGGGGCCCGAGACTCTGCATGGCTATCTAACAAGTACATGGTGATGCCAATGCTGTTGGTTCCTGGTCGCTACTTTGAGTAGCCAGCTTCTCAGACACGTGAAAGTGCTTTGGAAACAGGAGGTTATTGTACCATCATAAGGCCTTCTACTTGGGAAACACAGATGTGGAAATTTCCTCAGCCACTTAGCTAAGTAATGCTAACTAAGTACTTTGGAGGTACCTGGCAGTGTACCTGGATGGTAACTCACTAAACTCCTCCAGTGTGGTGATGGGGAGAGAGAGAGAAAGGGAGAGGGAGAGAGAGAAAAGATGTTGGCCTAAAACAGACCTGAGTTTGAGTCCTGGCTCTGCTGTTTCACGGTTGTGTGGTCATAAACAAGTCAGATGGCCTCAGTTTCTCTGTCTGTTAAATGGGCATGACGTCACCATCATAGGATAGGCTGAGAGGATTAAATAACACGAGGGTTGCAAAGCACCTGACTCATTCTATCAAGGTATTACCTTAACAGCTGAAGAATAGGCTCAGTGGATTCCAGCGCTCTCTTTATCTCCTTTCCGCTGGACCCCAGCTCTTGAAACTTACACTTCTCCTCCCTACCCATGTCTAGAAGGTAGTCTGGGGCAGAGGTTGGGGCTCAACATTTGGAAGTTGTCGTATTATCTCAGCAGTAAGATCTGTACCCAGGGTGTCTCCAGTCCTAATTGTATCCTGAGTTGTCAGGGGGAACAGTTTCTGGGGGCCTGTTGATCTTTCTAGAAAGGAAGATAAAAAGCCTTGAGATGACAAGGTTGTGGACAGGGCAGTCAGGAGGATAACCAGCTGCTGAAACCAGCTCGCTCTGCAGCCAACACTTGAGGCACCGGTTGCAGCTTCCCCCTGCTAAGGAGGCCTCGCTTCCTGGGGTGCCACGGCAAACTGCGTGACTGATGAAGCCAGCAGGGAGGATGGGCTTCCTCCCCCCACTCAGAAGCCTCACCAGCTCCAGGCTGATCACTCTGTGTGCACCTTTGGTCCATGCACCTGGCCTCTGACTAGCTCAGGAACCGCCAGGCAGAGAATAAACACCAGCCATAACTTTGGGGAGTTGGGTCACGTGCGCTAGGCCAGTGTGGAGAGCAGCTGGGGTGCAGGAAAGAGAACAATGGACTTGGATACGGACTCCAAGGGGCTTAACACTGTCTGGCCTCAGCTTTCTCATCTGCAAAATGGGACCATAAACTTTGATTCAGAGGCAGTAGAGGGCAGGAAATCAGCAAGTCTGGATTTATAATAATATGTGGCTCGTGGGAGATGAGTTGTCCTCTCTCTGGCCAACTCAACAATCTTCTCCTTGTTTCTCTTCTTGAACGTAGCTATTCTGGTCACGCACAGAAGTTAGAGATCTAGAGAGAGGCATGTGGTTAGAAGAATTGGCTGTTACAGTGTGAGGCAGAGCTGAGTTTGCAGCCCAGCTCTCCAGCCTCGCCGGTGCACTCTCAGTTAATCCATAGCCTCTCAGAGCCTGTTTTCTCTGCGATAAAAGAGCTAGAACAGTCCTACCTTCCCTATAGCATTGTCATAAGGAATAAACGAACCGCGGGTCAGACAAGTGCTTAGCTTAAGGCTTCCATGTCAACTGTTATTGTGTCCCTCCCTCCCTCCCATCATCCTCCCTCCCTCCCTCCTTTCCTTCCTATTCTCTCTTTCTGTCTTTCTTTCTTTCTTTCACCCTGTTTCCAACTGCTACTTCACCCACCTTGCTAACATCTTCTAAAATGGAACACAAAGAGATTCACTAAGAGAATACTCAAAGTAAAAAGCATCACTCTCCATTGGCCTTGGAAGCCAAAGAACAACGATGACATCACCTGTCATTTTCCTCTTCGAATAGAAAAGATTCAAGTGGCCCAGTGCTTTCAGATGGGACCGCAGTGTCATTAGCATGAGAAAGCAGCCAAGGAGAGATGGAAACTCTTTGGTGTTAGAGACGTTGCATGATCTGGCTGTTACCTGCCTCTGGCCTCCTGCTCACAGGCATGAAGGGTGACTCTACAGCATCACACTTTCCCACCTCCATGCCTAGGCCCATGTTGTGGCCACCCTCTGGAATGTTCTTCCCCATCTCATTCATAAATCCAAACAGATCCACCCTCACTTTCTCTGCATCTTCCCAGGCCTGGCCACACAGAGGGGACGTCTGTTACACTGACCTTGTTAAACAATCATTCTTCTTCTTTTGGCAACGCCCCTCTCCCATGGGGTTAGGTTGGGGTTGATGCCTACCATCCATCAGAGTGGTCCGTTCCTGTGGACCAGGAAAAGGGGAGGATGGAAAGAGCAAAGGGGGACACTTCGTAGGGGAGTCGACTCCATTTCAAGAGCCTTCCTGGAAGTCCCCTGTCTCCATTCCCTGACTTATTATCTGTTTGCATCTCATGTGGCCATACCTGGCAAGGGAGCCTGAGAGATAGAGTTCTTCATCTGAGTGCTGGATCTATGTTCCAATACTAGCAAATAAGGGGGCATCAAGTAGGCACTGCAGCTCTGGCACTCTCCCCATGAATTTACCCACCCCTCAGACGCAAGCACGAGTTTAAAATAATTTGGGAGCAAAGCACTGAACTTTAGGGCTGATCCTCGACTGTCCTCTTCCAGTCCTCTTTGGAGACCAGAAGTCAGCATGGCTTGGGGAAAGCCCTGTAGAGGGGGTATCTTGACCTGGATTCTTGTCTTTGCTTGCATGACCTTGGGGACCCCAAAAGTGGGGATTTAATGGAAGCCCCCGCCGGTGCTGGCTCTCAGCTATGCATGTTTCTGCTGTCCTTAAGCTTCTTACCACTGTCTTTGCCTCCCGTTTATAAATGTTTAAAAATATTCGCTTGACACACAGTGGGATTATAGACTCTTTCATTTCCGAAATGAAAAGCAGTTCACGCATTATTCAAGAGAAATATTGTATTATTGAACAAAGGGTGGGTGCATTCAGCCCTTTTTATGCATTCCAGTCTTTGCTACCTTATTGGTAGATGCGTTCTGTGAGGATTTTACTGATGGGGTTTGTAAACAAAGGCAAGATCAAACACTAGTGTGTTTGGATGGCAAGATTAAGAGATTATCATAAAGTCATCAAATTGCATGCCTGGGAGGTTATCTAGTCTACCCAGTGCCTGGGCTCCTTCTATGCATTCCTACCAAGTGGAAGTTCAACCTCAGCTTGAACTTTTCCAGTGGTGGGAAACTCACTACCCCAATTTCACCATTGTGGAGTTTGTGAGGAAGTTCATCTCATATTGGGCTGGGATTTCTCTCCGTGTGGCCTCTACCCATTGAACTTCCTTTCCACCTGGAACAATTCTGTTCCCCTTTCTCCACAACTGCCCTTTAGTTATGTGAAGATGGAGATTGCCATAACTTACCTGGGTCATTTCTTTGAAAGGCTGAATATCCTTTGATTCTTCAGCCAACTGGCCATTGCAAGAAGGAGAATCAATTGGACTAATAAGTATTTCTCAAAGAACCTCCTGTTTATATTCCAGGCACTTTGATAAGCATGTGTGTGGCTTATAACTCTTTGCAATTCAGTGGAGAATTTGTAGAATGTTCAACTAGCAGGGTTTGAAACTCGTGTACCCCCTGTACCTCTCCAGCCCTGTCTCCCACCACTCTCCCCCCTCCCTCCTTCCTCAGCCTCTTTGGCTTTCTAGCCCTCCAACACACAAGCTCCTCCCTGCCTCAGGGCCTTTGCACATGCCATGTTCACTGCCTGGGATGCTTTCCCAAGGTCTTTGTATGTGCTGCATGCTTCTCACCAGGCAGCTCTCAACTGAAGGGACACCTCCTCAGAGAAGCCTTCTTGGACTTTTATCTAAATGAAGCCCCCAATCCCACTTCTGTCCCATCACTCTCCATCCCATTACCCTGCATTATTTTTCTGTAGCACCTTTGCAGTCAATAAACATTTACTGAGCACCTACTATGTGCCAGGGATTGTTCTAGGAACTTGGGCTACATTGGTGAAAAAAAAAAACACAATAATTCTCGCCTTCATGGAGCTTACATTCTCACAGGAGACACAGAAAATATACCATATATGTGTGGATAAATTATCTGGTATGTTAGAAGGAGTTAGGAACTATGGAGAAAAAAGCAGGAGATTGGGATATCAGTGGGGTGGGCGGGATTACTTATTAAATAGGGCGGCCTCTTTCAGAGATGAGTTTTGAGCAAGGACATTTCCAGAGATGAGATAATATTTTTTATTTGGGTATATATTTATTGCTTGTTTTTTTTCCTTTCTAGAATGTAAGATCTACGAGGGCAGGGTCTCTTCTGTCTTGTTTCTTTCCGTACCCAGTGCCTGGCAATATCATAGGAACTCAGTGGATTTTTGTGAAATGATTGTCAAATGCCTATATGACAAGATAAGAGGCACTGGCAGAAGTTTTTTCCAAGGTATAATGTAAAATCCACGCTGTTGTCACCTGCATCCCTCACTTCCCCCATGATTTTTTTTCCCTAGGTCTTGCCTCTCACTTTCCTTTCCCATAGAATGGCAAGAAGGATGGAATTGCACCCACTTCTTGCTAACACATCCCACGATGTGGCTCAGAGCAAGCGCTATCATTCCCATTCTGCAGGTGAAGAAACTGAGGTTTGGAGATGTCCAAGGTCATGCAGGTTTAGTGACAGAGTGTGGATTTGAACCAGAGTCCTTTCCACCGATAGGAAGACCAACAGCAAGCCCACCCCCACGGGCTTTTCTGCACCGTCCTCACACCAGAGCTTCCCTGAACAGAAAGGGTGGTGGGTCCTCCCCCGGGGTGTGGGTGCGGGGGTGGGGGGTATCTCTCAGGAGCTGGAATTCCTGATTGCCTCCTCCAACTTGTATACTGAGATGGAATTTTCCCAAGAGTGAACTTGCTGCTTCCCAGCTCTCTCTGAACCAATCCAGTTAGAGCAAATCCTGCTCAGCCTGCCGGATGCTCTTAAACAGAACCAAATAAATAAGCAGTAAGCTTCAAATAATTGGCTTTTGCTTCTCAAAGCCAATTGTTATCAAAATGAATCCTTCATTCTGCCTCTTTCATTACATTGAACTAAATTATCTTTTGGGTCTCAGGGGAAAGATTAACTCTTTTCCTTCCAGATGTCTTCAGGGCAATAGCAACCCTCACTTACCTTTCTACAGAGCTTTAGGATTTACAAAGTCCTTTCATATAAATCATATGATTTTGGTCCAGACATTACAAACCATCCTGTGATGTATAAGGGCACTTAAAAAAATTGGGAATCCATGGATGGATGCATTCATTTTCAAGTAACAGAAAGCTCAACTCCAATGGACATAAAAATAAAGGGAACTTACTGGCATAGAACTGAAATACCCAGAGGAAGAAACAGTTTTGGGTGCCGTGCGATCATTACTATGACTTAATTTCTCTGTCGTGTTTTTTTTTTTTTCAGTTATTTTGCAAGTCAGATTCATTCTCAGTCTGGCTTCTTTCTTGATTGCAATATGGTTACAACAAACAATACTTTATGCTTTCTCATTCACATCCACAGAGCAGAAAGAGTGTTTTTGTTTCCACATTGCATGCAGGAGCCTGGAGGTTCACCTCAGTTGCACCTGCAGAGGTCACATGCCCACTCCTGAACTGGGGACAGTGGCCTGAGGGGGCTCTAACAATGCTGACTGGCTTGGAGTCAATTTCCCATAAAGGATATTGATGCCGTTAGGGAGAAGGCAGTGGGTGCAGATGAACAGGCAGCCAACACATTTCTACTACAGATCCATGTTAGGATAGGAAAAATTGAGGATTGAGTCTTTTTTGTTTTTAAATTTTTGGCCATACCCCACGGCATGTGGGATCTTAGTTCCCAGATCAGGGATTGAACCCGTGCCCCTTGCACTGGAAGGCAGAATCTTAACCACTGGACTGCCGGAGAAGTCCCTGAGGATTGAGTCATTTATTTAAGGTCATTTGGTCACTGGGTATTGCGGCAGAGACTAAAACCCAGACTCACATCTTTGGATTCAGAGATCTTTCCAAACATCAAATTCTCCTCACCTTTTGCCAGTGCTGAATTTGTAATCTTCCTTTTGCCAGAGGCTGGGCAGTACCAGCAGAGTAAGATATTGAGGGTGAGGGAGGACCTCCTCTGTGTCTTGCTGATACCAAAAATTTCACATAATTACTTTCTTTGGGGTTACAGTGTTACTCATTCATTCATTAATAAATGTCCATTGAGCTGGGAACATTGCCTGGCCTGGACCATCTGGAAACCCGTCTCTTAATCAAGAGTCTTCTAGTTGCAAGACATAGAAACCTATTCAAGCTAATTTGAGCAAAAACAAAAGGAGGGGATTTCTTCTAAGAGTACAGGATTCTCGGTGTCATCCCCTATTCTCCCACAAACTACATCATAATCTTATATGATGAAATGTTTAATAACAATACACACATTGCTTATTGAAAATCTTCATTGACCCTGGAGGTCTCTGCAGCCTGTTCAGGGCAGATTCTCTGCTCCTGTTATTATATTTAGGTTCAGGGAGCTTCAAATAAAATCTCACCCCATTTGAATGCACTTCCAGCTAGCTCTTTTAGGCTTAATTAGATGGATGTGTTCAAAAAAAGGGAAGGAACTAGAAAGTTTCTCTGGAAGAAAGATATAGGGGATGGATTGGAAATCTGCATGGTGGAGTCTGCTCCCCTCATTACCCGGCTTATTCAGTTGCTGCAGCCTCGGTGCATGCCCGCTTTGTACTGAGCTTGCATTCTGATTCTGGTCCCACAGGTGCAAGCAAGAGAGTACTCTGAGCTTACAGGAGGCGTGTTAGTTTTATAAAGTTTCCTCCACTCACCCCCATGCAAGACCTGGGGCCATGGAAACATTTCTTGGCCACTCAAGTATCCAGAGAGGGGAGGTGTTTCTACCGCTTCATGAAGACCCTAGACGGCCCTTACTTGGGGATGGTAAGAGAGTCACCTTCCTGTGCATCTGGATTAAATCATCTTGAACCATCCTTTCCCGCTCATGAGCGTCATAGCTTCTTCCTCTTTCCAGAAGCAGAGGAAACCAATGTCTAGATAACTTGATGAGTAGGCAATGAATGAGTGAATGAATGAATGAATGAATTCCTCCTTTGCTTCCCCAATGAATTCTGCAGAGTTTCTCTGCTCAAACTGTGTGGCATCAGAATCAGCTGAGAGCATGTTGGAAACATCGAATCTGAAGCCCCATTCGAGAGCAGCCACATGAAAGTTTGAGAAGCACGGCTGTAGAAACTGCTTCTACATCACCCGTATTCCTCAACTGCTTGTTTGATTGCTTTTATCTTCATCCAGGAGAAGGGCCAGGACCATGTTTATTCGCTAGAGTATCTCTATCTCCTATGTGGGAGCTGTATCCAGGGGGTATTCAGTAGCTATTAGATGGTTGGATGGATGGATGGGTGGGTGGGTGGATGGAGAAAACAAGTTTCGCTGCCTTCAGGGAGGCTACCTATTCTAGTGGAAGAACGCTGGGGTCAGAAGAAAAGGGAAGGTCCCTGAGCAGTTTTGTTGCCACCACATTTCTTGAGCATACTCACTCCCCATGAAACGTCACCAGATAGGTATCAATAGCATCATTTTACACCTGTGCAAGTGGTGAAGCTACAATTTGAACCCGGAACAATACTTTTTCTTTCCTGCTGCACTGCCACTCAGTGTCTGTGAGACCTTGGGTATCTGGGGCAGAGGCTTTGGCCTCTCCCTGCCCACCACTCACTCTTCCTGGCAACAGCTTCTGTCTGCAAGGAGCCTGCAGCTGTGCCTGAGGGCTTCCCCCCAGTCTTAGGACCATGCTTGTCCTGTGTGCAAGGCGTCGGGAGTGGGGGGGATACAACACCATCAGAAGCAGCCCTCAACCAACAGGAACAGGAGTTGGTGCATAAATGCCCCTCGGGTGGGATAACTCTGGGGGAATGTTCTACAACATCTCCTAGAGTCTCGCTTGGGATGGAGCCCCAGCTGCCCACAGTGGAGACCTACTCAAAACACATCCTTTATTGGGTTCCTTTCCTTCCCTGTCTCATTTCCTTCTGGTGCTTCCTGGGATCACCTCACAAATACATTGTTTGCATTCAAATCCTTATCTTAGGGTCCCCTTCTCAGACAAGAAAAATCTAAGACAGGTTCTGTTAACTAAAAACCACTGTAGCCATCTATTCTGATTGCCTGACATTGTGATAAGCACCTTGAGTGCATTATCTCATTAATCTTCACAACATCCCTGGGAGGTAAGTTCTGCTCCAATCTCCAGATGAAGAAATTGAGTCTCAGAAGGGGAAGTGATATGTTAAAGGTCCCCAGGCTGGTCACTGGCAGAGACAAGGTTTGGACCCATTTCTGTTTGTTGTCAAATCTCGTGGTCTTTAAGAGGACCATGCCTCCCAAAAGGATTTGGATTATCCCCTGAGATCATGGATGTGAAGGTTCTTTGCAAAAACTGGAATTTCAGTTGTCATCACTGTGTTTCTACAATGGGCTGACTTTGTCAAAAGATTTCTTTCCAAGGGGATTAGGACAAGTCAACGGGGGCAAGGGTGTGAGGGGATAGTTGGAGAGTGATAATGTAAGGAGTCCAAGGGACCAGAGGACAATGGGAAAACATCAGATCTAGGGATAGGGGAGATCTTATCAGTAGAGTAAGATGAGGCTGAATAGATTCAAGGATGAGCTTGGAAAAAGCAGGAATGATCTGGGTCCCTCTGCTGGCAGTCTATGTCTGATGCTTGGGTGTTGGAGAATAGCCAAGGAATGTGATAGACAAGTTTGGAAGTAGGAAGAGGGATTGTATGCGGTCCATAGCAGTCAAAGTTGAGCACCTGGCAGCCACATACATAAATTCTAGATGGTGGAATGGCAAAACAGCTTTTATCTTACATGCCAGCTCTCACTGACTGATAGTGGCTTCCTGGAGCCCTGTGTAGAGGGCAGTTCCGAGGCTGCTTTCCACCTCAGAGTGAAAGAGAGTCAGGATTGATTAGTGATGTCTGCCTGGGGCACAGGAGTGGAGAGTGTGGGTACCAAGGCCACATGGAGGAACAGACTGAATTCCAGTGTGAGTCGGAAGAATTCTTTCCGTTAGGATTGAAGCAACATTTACATTTCAAGTAAGCTTTCACTTTTGAATAGGATGATTTTTCCTTGAGAGTTTATCTTTCATTTGAACATATGTGGCTAAACCGAGGCCATATGCAAAATTACAGCTTTATTATAACTCCCTAGAGGCAAAGACAAGAAAAATCAGCACACGATTTACTGAGTAGAACCCACTGAGAAGACGGAGTGTGTTGAGTGGCTTTCTCCTCCTCCTCCCCTTCTCCTTCTTTTTCTTCTTTTGGGTCATGGTGGCCTCTGTGTTGGGTGGGTTTTGACGATGCGGAGTCTTATCACAGTCCTTTCCAAGTCTGTGATCTCCACCTCCAGGAACTCTGGCTTCTGGGTCTCATCTAAGTGGTAGTGACAAGTTCTGATTGTGGGAGTTTTGTTTTCTTATTGCAGTTGGGAAAGGAAGGCAGGAATCCCCCACACAGGTCATGGTGAGCGAGTGCCTCTGGCTGTGAGGAATGTTGAACACAGACTATAAATAATGCAGCCACATCTGCCCTGGAGTTTGGAGCTCATGTAATTTGCTGCATCACGTAACTTAACTGATGCTCCGTGCAGACCTGTGTGGTGGGGAGATTCAGACTCACACTTTTAGTTTAACCCATAATTGGTACACTTGCTTTCAAAATGCCCTTGGCAAAATGGCCTTTATCCCACGAGATGTTTTGAAATTCTCCTCAAATTCTCATAGGAAATTCGAACATTTAGGTGAAGTCACATGGAATGAACTTGTGAATTCACATCGGGACAAATTCTGTTCGTATTTAATTAATACGTGTCAAGTTAAATGGTTTAACAGAGTACTCCACACTCAGATTCTATTATAGGAAGTGGCTTTTCTAAAATGAGCCCGGCATTCAGCCGATTGATGGGGTGAGGTATGGTATTCTCTTTCCAGTGCAAAAGGGTGGTTTGGAAACACCATTAGATGGAACATTGCTGTAGAAAAAGGATGGACTGGACTGCAGATTAAAGTAACACAGTCAAACTTCCTGAATTTGATAAGCGTATGGTGGTTACAGAGGTTGATGTCCTTGTTTTTAGGAAGTACACACTACAGTGTTAAGGGATAAAGTTACATGATATATTTAATGTATTCTCAGATGGTTCAGAAAAAGTGTATGTGTGTGTGTAGAGAATGAGAATGCTGAATCATGTGGAGAAATAGTAAAAATTGATGAATCTGTATAAAGAGTGTATGAGAAACGTATTATTCTTGCAACTTCTCTGTAAGTTCAAACCTATTTCAAAATAAAAAATGAAAAAACTAAAAAAAAAAAAAAGAAAAAGGATGGAAAGTCAATTCCTTTGTGTTGGTAGTGGATGCCTGGAACTTAACAGAGAAGATTGAGGTCGAGGTGAGGATCAGTGAAATGGAATGTCAAGATTGATTAGAAATGTCTGCCATGGGCAAAGGAGGAAAGAGTGCACATGCATATGTGTCATCCCTTCTCCAAGAGGAAGTTGTTTAGAAAAGCAGGGTGGGAGGAACAGACACCAACTGTCCTGGAAGTAAAAAAGAATTGGACAAGGTCCACCCTGACCGCCTATTACTGGAGGAGAAGTTTTGATTTAGACATTGTCAGGTTCCAGAAAAAGCTAGTCCCTATCCTCCACTGTTGCCTAAGAGAATGAGCCAACTGCACTGTTTAAGACCTAATGCAAATGAGTTTTTCAGAAGGAGGAGAGACAAGAGAAAGAAGAGCAAATTCTTTCTTTTGGCACCCAGCAATGATGAGCAGAAGTATAAAAGAAATGGCTTTGTGGAAACACATCAAGCATGGCTCTGTGATTTTCATGGAATTTCCATGTCTTCTAGAGCCGTGAAGTGGAAAGTGTTCATTGAAGTTTGGATATGGATTCAAACACTGACCCCATCCCATATTACCTAAGTAACTTTGGACAGGTCATTTGAACATGCGGAGGCTAATTCTCTTCATATGTAAATTAAGACTAAAAATACAAAATCTACCTAACTTACGAGGTTTGGCCAAGAGTGGAGTACTAATACCTCCCGTGTGGAATCAGCACATGTGGATGTGACTAGTCCAGTGAATTCAAAAAGGAACAATCCGGGCTTCCCTGGTGGCGCAGTGGTTGAGAGTCCGCCTACCGGTGCAGGGGATACGGGTTCGTGCCCCGGTCTGGGAAGATCCCATATGCCCTAGAGCTGCTGGGCCCGTGAGCCATGGCCGCTGAGCCTGCGCGTCCGGAGCCTGTGCTCTGCAACGGGAGGGGCCGCGGCAGGGGGAGGCCCGCGTACCAAAAAAAAAAAAAGGAACAATCCATTTAGGGTCAGACTACCCTGGCTTTTGCTCCTATCCTTAAGGTTCTGGAACGCTTCTTCTCAGAGGTCATGCTTTCCAGAGTGTCTCTAGAAAACAGAAAGACAGCTCGAGATCCTAGTGGCCTTGGTCGCTTTATCACCCTTGTGAATTTCAAGAGACTGAAGGAAAAAGTTGTGTGGTGGTTTGAGTTGATCTCAAAGATGATGATTTGGCCAGACTGCCTAGATCATTGAATCCCCTTCTTCATGCATTTCCTGGATGCTGAGTTTAGCTTCTTGATTTTCTGCAGGTGGGAGAGAGAGACAGAGACTGCCCACCCCACCCCAAGTCTTTATGAAGCCCCAAGGTAAGGACCACTGCCTGATAACTTTCTCACTGTCTTGTTCTTTCTGGAGCCAAGTTCTGCATGTCATTTTTGATGTTCTGGAGTCATGAAACCCTTATAGGAGAATGAGGTTTCCCTCATTGCCATAAATGGCCTCAGGGTGGAAGGGCCTGGGTGGCTTGGCAGGGTAGTCCTTATCCCAGTAGCTCCTCTAGCAGAAGGAAAGTCTGTGCAGATGTCTGGGCCTACAACCCTCTCTGCCTTCAGGTGATTCACAAATTGCTAACAGTTAATAGATGGAGAAATCGAGGGTTCTTGCTTGTATTTTCACCACCTTCCATTCTGGTTGAATACAGCTGAGCTTCTGTGTTAGTAATACATCCAAACAGTAGATTTCTCTGCTAATACTGTGCCCGAGACCAACTCATCATCACTCCATCCTTGGCTCTATCTGTGCAGACACCTGGTCTACCAGGGTCCTTCCTCACTTTGGAATTTAAGCACAGTAATTATTATTTTTTCCCCAGTCTGGCTATTGAGAAAGGACCAAGGCTGGCATTTAGCTGCTGCCTCCTGCTTCTCCCTTTGCAAGCTGAGGAGGTCTGGAAATCTGTGCCCAGAGTCATGCACCCACTGGGCTTCGGGATTGGGTGTTTTCAAACCTCTTGCCCACAGAGAAGAAAGACCGTGCTCTCTGGGCCTCTTTGAGAGCACTGAGATGGGGGGCACAAGAGGCATCTCCCCACAGGCAATCAAGGGAGAAGCTAAAGCTGATTTTTCTGTTTTCTGAAAGCAGCCTTTTCTTTCCTTCCCCCTCTGGGGAAATTAGCTTGCTGGCTCAGAAAGAGGGAAAATAAACAAGTCCAACCTGAAATATGCATTAGAGTTTAGCTATTTTTGGAGGTTTCCAAGATTGAAAATGGCTGAAGCCTGACCGTTCCCATCTGCCCTGAATTAACTTTCAGAGGTTTGGGGGGGAGAGTGAGGGGCCCGTGGACCATCAGAACAGTTGAGCTGAGATTGGCAGTGATCTGTGGATCTGGGTGAAGGAACTGCGGCTATAGCAAGTCCATTCCTCTTAGCGACTGGCCCAGAGAGGACATTGAGAAGGAAGTTGTTGGGACGAGCAGGGATTACCTCTGCTGTAGACCCACTGCCTGTGACCCACCCCTGTCCCCCACAAACTCATATGTTGAAACCCTAATGTGATAGTATTGGGAGGTGGGGCCTTTGGAAGGTGATTAGGTCATGAGGGTAGAGGCCCCATGATGGAGTTAGTGTCTTGATAAGAAGAGGAAGAGAGTTAGTTCTCTCTCTCTCCACCACATGAGGATACAATGAAAAAACAGCCAGTGCAAACCGGGAAGAATCCTTCACGAGAGACCAGATCTGCTGGAGCCTTGATCTCAGACTTCCCAGCCTCCAGGACGGTGAGCAATATATGTTTGTTATTTCAGCCACACTGTCTATGGTATTGGGTTACAGCAGCCCAAATGGACTAAGACACCCTGCGAGCTCTCTCTGCATCCAGAGCCTCTAGTAAGATGCCTGGCACATAGTAGGTGCTCAATAAACGTTTGCTGAGTAAATGGGGGTGAATGTGAGGAGAACAAGTGTTGAACCCTTGTTGAGGGTTGCCTCTGTGCTTTATGTGCTATCTCCCTTTAAGACCCATTTTACAGATGGGAAACTAGAGGGGAGAGCACACATTATCAGTACCCATCACTTCCCCTGTCACCTACTCTGTTCCTGTGCCCACCTCGGCACCTGTAGCTCTCTGCCTGGGGCCTGGCTCTCAGCCCCCATGTGAGGCACCAGTGTCAAGGAGGTAAAGCCTCAGGGAGAATGATGAATGAGGATTGGAGGCTAAACACTTCAGGGTCTTCTCATGTCAGGTGGGGCAACTCAGAGGTGTCTCCTACACCACTGCTCAGTGTGGCCGGCTAGGTGTGGACCCCAGGTGCCCACAGCAATGACCTGCTTCTTAATGCACTTTTCCTGGGCTCCTCTCCTTCCCACCTCACACCCTGGACCACCCCCCAAATGCACTAGTCACTCTGAAGGTCTTATCTCAGGCCCGGGGGACTCCAGCCTGACGCAGAGGAGCTACGTGAGCCAACCCAGGGCAGGGGACAGAGAGACAAAGAGCAGGAGTGGGGGCCACGCCTGCCTCTCTTCCCCTTCCCCACCCCTGCTGCCCTTCCTCCGGATCCTCCCTGTGGGAAAGCCGGGGGGCAGCTGGAGCGCCTCTCAGAGCACACACAGATGGCCTTCTGACACACTCACTTGGGAGCGGGTGGGGGGGGGGCAGTGTAGTTGGAGGTGACCTTGACAGTGCCTCCAGAGACGAGGGTCTGAGCCTTGATCTGCCTCCCAGAACAGTGTGACTCAGGCAAGCCCCTCTCCCCTCTGGGCCTCACGTCCCCACCTTTAAAAGGAGGTGACTGGAAACAACCCACATATCGATTGACAGATGAATGGACGGACAGACGTGGTCCATCCGTACAATGCGATGTCATTCAAACACTGAAAGAAATAAAGTACTGATGCATGTGACAACACGGATGAACCTTGACAACAAGATGTTACGTGAAGAAGCCGGACACAAAAGGTCACAGGTTGTGTCATTCCATTTCTATGAAGTGTCCAGAATAAGTAAATCCACAGAGACAGAACATAGATTAGTGATTCCAGGGGTTGGGGGAAGTGGGTAATGGGGGTGCCTGCTTAATGGATCTGGGCTTCTTTTTGGGGTGACGAAAAATGTCTTGGAACTATATACATAGAGGTGTTGCTTGCAAAACACTGTGAATGTGCTAAAAGCCATTGAATTGTTCCCTTTCAAATGGTTCATTATTTTATGTCAGATAAATTTTCCCTCAAGAAAAAAAAAAAAGGACAATCCAGTGGTCCCCATTCCCAGGTGTCATATTTGGGTCCCCTGGGAGCTTTAGAAATATGGATGCCAGGCCCACCCCCAGGGATTCTGATTCCATTAGTAATTTCTAGAATTGCTCTGGAGATTCTAACCTGCTGCAAGGTTCAGAACCACTGAACAACCTGTAAGGTTCCTGCCAACTTTATGCTTCCCTGTTAAGTGCGAATTTAAGTCAATTCATCCCTTCTTTGGTATTTTTAATCTTCTTTGTGGAATAAAAACCTTAAATCATTTTTTTGGGGGGTAAAGCTATTACAGGCATGGGCTTATAGGAGAGGTAACTTTTGGAGTGGGGGTGATGGTAAAGGGAGAAGGAGAGTTTCTAGGTGCCTTTGAAATTACCTCTCCCCCCAGCACACTCAACCCAGCCTCTTTTAGCTACAGGAAAGCATCTTTTCCACCGGCACACTTATTCTCAGCGTATTTAATACCTAAAACCACACATACAGCATTAATCATTTAAAGGTATTGAGACTTAAATGGGTTCAATTCCATTCAAACACTTAAACTGAGGACCTACTGTGTGCCAGGCATTGTGCTAGGTGATGGTGGAGATGAGAGAGGAACCAGGATGAATCAGAACTCCCACCATCCAACTGTGGAAGACAAAAGCATCGTAAAAGAGAACTATAACATTCCTGACAGTGGATAACCTGCATTGACAGCCTACTGTGTGCAAGGCCCTTTATATGGACCATCACATTCTAAGATGGTTAAGTCATCTGCTCCAGGTGTGATGCTAATTTTATGTGTCAACCTGACTGGGCTAAGGGATGCTCAGATAGCTGGTAACGTGTTATTTCTGGGTGTGTCTGTGAGGGTGTTTCTGGAAGGGGTTAGCATTTGAATCAGTAGACTGTAGAAAGAAGATCGCCCTCACCAATGTGGGCGGGTATCATCCAATCTGTTGAGGACCTGAATAGAACAAAAATGCGGAGGAAGGGCGAATCTGCTGTCTCTGCTTGAGCTGGGATGTCCATCTTTTCCTGTCCTCGGACATCGGTGAGCCTCATTCTCTGGCCTTTGGACTCGGACTGGGACTTATACAACTGGCTTCTCTGGTTCTCAGGTTTTTGGGTTTGGACTTGAACTACACCACCCGCTTTCCTGGGGCTCCAGCTTGCAAATGGCAGGTCGTGGGACTTCTCAGGCTCCATAATCCCATGAGCCAATTCCTTATAATAAACTTCCGTTTGTATATTTCTATCTGTATCTTACCAGTTCTGCTTCTCTGGAGAGCCCTGACTGATACACCAGGTTACACGTCAGGGAAGTGGTTGTCACAGAATATTAGCTCCTGACCACTGTGTTTTCCCTCTTGTGTTTCCAGGGCTGACTCTAACCCAGCTGCTTGGAGACTTGAGTGGCATCAGGAGAACAGAGAGGAGGGGGTGATTCATATTATAGGAGGGGGACCTACCCATAATTGTAGTCACCTAGAGCTTTGTTGTCCAACATGATGGTCACGGGCCACATGTGGCCGTATGACTTTAGATTAATTAAAATTAAATTAAACAAAAATTCAGTCTTTAAGTCACACCAGCCACATTTCAAGTGGTCAACAGCCAAACACAAATTTATTATCTTATGGTTTGGGGCTGGGGGGATCAGAAGTCTGAAAAGGCTCTCCGTGGGCCCAAATCAAGATCTTTAGTAGGGATGCATTTCTTTCTGGAGGCCCTAGGGGAGAATCTGTTTTCTTGTTTTCCACCTTCTAGAGGCTGCCTGCTTCCCTTGCCTCATGGCCCCTCCTCCATCTTCAAAGCCGGCAATGGGCAGCTGAGTCTTTTTCATTTACGTAACTCTGACCTCCTCTCCTGCCTCCTCTTCCACATTTAAGGATCTTTGTGGTTACATTGGACCCATCTTGATAACCCAGGATAAGACCCCCCACACCCCCGCAAGATCAGCTAATTAGCAACCTTAATTTCATCTGCTACTTTAATTCCCCTTTGTCATGTAACATGACATATTCACCAGTTCTGGGAATTAGGGTGTGGACATCTTTGGGAGATCATTATTCTGTCTACCACCCCATCTAGTGTACTAGACGAAGCACAGTAAAAGATATATAGGGACTTCCCTGGTGGTGCAGCAGTTAAGACTCCGAGCTCCCAGTGCAGGGGACCCGGGGCTCAATCCCCAGTCAGGGAACTAGAGCCCACGTGCCTGCTGCAGCTAAGAGTTCTCATGCCACAACTAAGGAGCTGGCAAGCCGCAACTAAGGAGCACACATGCTGCAACTAAGGAGCCCACCTGCTGCAACTAAGACCCGGTGCAACAAAAAGAAAGAAAAAAAAGACAAAATTCATGTGTGTGGAGGATGAGTGGCTGGTGAGAGGTGAGGCTTTGTGATTTGAAAAGCAGTATAAAGGGGGCTTCCCTGGTGGCGCATCCGCCTGTTAAGAATCCGCCTGTCAATGCAAGGGACACGGGTTCAAGCCCTGGCCTGGGAAGATCCCACATGCCGCGGAGCAACTAAGCCCATGCACCACAACTACTGAGCCTGAGCTCTAGAGCCTGCAAGCCACAACTACTGAGCCCACATGCCACAACTACTGAAGCCCGTGTGCCTAGAGCCCGTGCTCCGCAACAAGAGAAGCCACCGCAGTGAGAAGCCCGCACACAGCAACGAAGACCCAACACAGGCAAAAATAAATAAATAAATATTTATTAAAAAAAAAAAAGAAAAGCAGTATAAAATTTTCTGGATTTCTGAAGTCAGACTGCCTGGCTTTGAGTCTTGCGTCGTGACCTTGGACAAACGTCTCTGAGCCTCAGTTTCCTCACCTGTGAGTGGAAATAATGACAGACCCCTCCCCCCCCAATCTCTTGGTGAGAATTAGAAGAGATAATCCATGTAAAGGCTTGGCAGATAGTAAACCCTGAAATGTCAGGTACCATTTGGAAGCTAAAAATGCCTTCACATTACAGTGTGAATGTGTTCTAGCTTTGAAAATAGCTCCAAATTCCATTTATGTTAGGAACCACATTCTGTTCTCTATCTCTGTGTGTGAGATGGCCCCTGGGAATTGGGTGGTCATCAGTGCCGTGAGGAAGGGAGTTCTGCCTGTTCCCAAGGCCATGGCAGGGGGCTGGGTGATCCAGAGAGCCTCCCTCAGCCATCTGCTAATAGCCTTGGGGACCTGAAGTTCAAAAGCATGTTATGCTTCTACAAATCTAATAGAAATACTTCCTTCATCTCCAGTGCAATTAAATTAGCTACTGCTGACGTATTTCAGGAAATTCCTAGAATTCCCAAGTTATAAAGGAATCTATTGGAACCATTCTAATGACGCTTGCTTATTCTTTATGGTAGTTGGCTAAAATAATCATCCCTCTTTAAATGACCCAGAGATGGTAACTGAACTACATTTTGTTTTTTGTTGCTCCGCACAGCTTGTGGGATCTTAGTGCCCTGGGATAGAACTCAGGGCCCTGGCAGTGGCATCCTAACAACTGGACTGCCAGGGAATTCCCTGCACTACCTTTTAGATAAATTAAAAAAAAAAAAAAAAAAAGGAATAGGTGATACATGCACGTGGTATATAAAAGGGTATGCTGCCTTAGTGATGCAGTTCCCCCCTCCAGAGTCAACTATTGGTATTGGGTTTCTTGTGTGTCCTTCCAGATATATTCTGTGCACTTCCATCCTATACATTATGCCCTATCTGTGTCGTCGTCCCCCCCGTCACCTACACCAGTTTACTATATTCACCGTTCTGTACCTGCCCCACCCTCCTGGTCAATTTTAACAATGTATCTTAGAGACTGTTCTATATTGCTACAAAAGCAGTATTCCATTTTAAGCACGTACCATAATCTATCTTGCTGATAATTTATTTATAGTTTTTAGGTTATGCTCACTATTTCACTATTGCAAGCAATATTGCAAATAACCTTTGTATTTACAGAATTTCATGCAAGTCCAAATATGATAACTTTTTCCAGTGGAATTGCTGGGTCACATAGTATGTGCATTTTTAATTTAAAAAGTTTGTGCCACTGTTGGTGGGAATGTAAATTGGTTCAGCCACAATAGAAAATAGTCTGGAGGTTCCTCAAAACATTAAACATAGAACTACCAGATGACTCAGCAATCCCACTTCTGGGTACATATCCAGAGGAAATGAAGTCATTATTTTGAAGAGATATCTGAACATCCATGTTCATTGCAGCATTATTTACAATAGCGAAGATATGGAAGCAACCTAAGTGTCCATTGGTGGATAAATGGATAAAGAAAATGTGATACACACACACACACACACACACACAATGGAATGTTATTCAGCTATGAAAAGAAGGAAATTCACCCATTTGTGACAACATGGATGGACCTTGAGGGCATTATACTAAGTGAAATAAATCAGATTGACAAAGACAAATACTGTAGGATTTCACTTATATGTGGAAACTAAAAAAGAAAAAAGCCAGATGATGCATAGAAACAGAGAGTAGAACGGTGGTTGCCAGGGGTTGGAGGGTGGGGAAATGGGGAGAGGTTGGTCAAAGGGTACAAACTTCCAGTTATGAGATTAACAAGTTCTGGGGATGTAATGTACAGCATGGTGACTATAGTTAACAATATTAAATTGTATAGTTGAAAGTTGCTGAGAGGAGATCTTAAATGTTCTCACCAAAACAAAAATTGTAATTATGTGATGTGTTAATTAACCTTACTGTGGAAACCATTTTTCAATATATACCTGTATCAAAAAAAAAAAAAAAAGGTGTGGGGCAAATTGCACTTCATAGAGGTTTATCAATTTATCTTCCCATCAGCAATTATGAAAATGACTATTTCCCAAAACCTCAGTGACAATTCATTATCAAACATTCAGATTTTTGCCAATTAGATGTTAAAAATATATTATTATAGTTTAAATTTACGTTTACCTTATAATTAGTGTGGGTGACCACATTTTAATATGTTTAAGAACTATTCATATTTTCTTTTCAAATGAAGGATCCTTGGTCCATTTTTCTATTGAGTTGTGCATCTTTTTCTTATTGATTTCTAGAATTTCTTTATATATAGGAAACGGCCTTTCCCTTTGGTTCACACAACTGTTTTCCCCAGTTGTATCTTTTTCAACTTTGTGGATTTTAAAGGCAGAAATCGCTTATTGTATTTGTTCAAATATACCTTTTTAAATATGTGGATTCTGGATTTTATGTCGTCCTTAATGTTTTCTGGTCATCAAGAGTTTATAAAAAGATCGCCCACGTTTTCTTTTAGTATTTTAATGGTTCTATTATTTTGCGTTTAAATCTTGGCTCCATCTGGAATTTGTTTTAGCTCAAAGGTGTGAAATAAGAATTCGACTTTATATCTCTCCAGATGGTTTTCCAGTTGTTACCATTTATGGAGTAATCTGTCTTTCTCCCACTTATATGAATGTGAGGCCATTATATATGAACATCATGTATGTACTGGGGTCTATTTCTGGATCTTTTCTTCTGTAACTCTCTACCCCTTGAGGTATCTTATTCGGTCTTTGGCGATCTCCAGTGCTTTTTGTCCCAAGTCCTCTAAAACACAGAAGGACGTTCCTGCTCTTCTGACTGCATTCTAGACTTTTGCGATGGCTTCTACTTGGGAGTAGAATCATGCTTGAGATGCTAATTAGAAAGCAGGGCATAGGATCAGGACATTCCTCCCCATCATTAGCCGCAATCATACTCTTTCAGGATTCAGAGGCTTTAAATTGCTGCATTGGAAAGATGAAATGAAAGATGAGTTGATCTTCCCTCTTGTGGAGGACCAATTGATGATAATAACAATAATACAGATGATAATAAACTACCATCCTGGCAGTTGAAATAGGTTAGTTCATTGATTCTTCCAACAACTGATAAATTAGCATATTTATCCCCATATTACATGAGAAGGATGTGAAGGGAAGTGAAACTTGTGAGACAATACAAAATAGAGGAGGGGTTTAGACCCAGGTGTAACTGATTCCAAGGCTAGGACTCTTATCCATTCTGTAATGCAGGATCTCTGGCACAACGTAGCCAATGAAACACACTTTGTTCACTTATTCTCTCCTTCGTTAATTTGCTACATAATCACTTTGGAGCACTTGGTCACTGTAAATAGGAGTCAGAAAATCATATGTCTCCAGGGGCAAGCAGGTGACATAAATGAAGCTGCCCAGATGGGGGACGATAGGGAGTGGTAAAGACTGGCAAATGAGAGAGCACCTGTCACATCTAAAGTTGGCACTGTCCCTCAGCCCAGAGCAT
This sequence comes from Phocoena phocoena, assembly GCF_963924675.1. Classification (NCBI taxonomy): domain Eukaryota; kingdom Metazoa; phylum Chordata; class Mammalia; order Artiodactyla; family Phocoenidae; genus Phocoena; species Phocoena phocoena. The sequence continues at coordinate 30,540,926 of NC_089233.1, read as the reverse complement.
TGTTGCCATGGGAGAAGGTGAGTTTAGTGTTGCCCAGTCTTCAGATTCCCAAAAGGAACCAGAAATCCAGATTTTTAGGTGAAACCTCCTGATTTTTAAATGTCATCAAATTAGAAAAATCAATGTATGTTCTTTAAAACTTAATACTTAGTTCTAAAAGATTCCTTGTAGAGAGGGCATTAAACAGAGATATTGATTCAACCAAATTTGATTCAGCAATGGAAGGGAAAGAATTACTGATACACGTACAAAATGTGAATGAATCCCAGCAACTCTGTGTTTCGTAGAAGAAGGCAGACATAAAAGAGCACATTGCCATATGTCCATTTATTTGAAATTCTAGAACAAGCAAAATTAACCTACGACGAGGGTAGGGATTAACTGGGAAGGGAGTGAGTACCCTTTCAGACATGGTAGTAATATTCTATATCTTCATAGGGTTTGGATTATACGGATACTTGCATTTGTCCAAACCTAGTGAATGTACACTTGAAAAAGTGTATATTTCAATGTATGTAAATTGTATACAAAAATCTATTAACAAATATTGAGCTCTAGTTAATGACAATGATCCCGAAGTGTTTCGGAGGAAGTATATGGATGTCTGCAATTTATTCTGAGATGAACTAAGAATAAGATGGATTAAAGGATGAGTGGAGGGATGGATGAAAAGATGCGTATGTGATACATCAAGCTTAGTAAAGTGTTAATGAATCAGTGTTGCTGTGCATTTGAAAATTTTCATAATAAAATGTTGGGAAAAATTAGCAAAAATAAAAACCAATAAGAAACTATGTGTGAGCTTAACATACACACACACATAACCCTGTGGGCTAGATTGGGCTCATGGGCACCAATCCCAAGACTCTTGCTCTGTCCCATCATGCGTCCCCATCACGCCATTACATGGTGTTGTCTCAGCAAGTTGATTATAAGGGGGTCATTCCTGCAGTCAAGCTCTTTGTTCTGCTATCCACCTTGCACAGGGCTTGATAGATCTGGCACGCTTCAGTTAGTGAAGGTATGAGAAAATCCATCACCTGGTGACATCATTAACATTTCTCCAACATGACCTGCCTGAGATAAAAGTGAGCCTGGCCTCCTTCTCATCAATCAAGGGGAAAGAAGAAAACCGTTTTGGCGACACAGCTCCTTAGCTCCTTCTGCTAATCCATCTTGCTACATCCGCACTCTCTCTACGTGATATTTAAATTCAGAGGGGACAAATATTAGCCCAGCACAGTTCCTTCATTAGCGAACAGGGTTTCAGAAGAGCGTTTGCAGGCCGCCTCTCTGTTCCCAGTGTTGGCTGAGCAGAATGCAATCTTCACTGGTCAGCAGCATTTCAGAGCAAGGGGCTGTGTCTGTGTTGAATACCTACTGTGTGTCCTTGGCTGTGGTTGGGATAATAGAAAATATGACCAAGGAGTGTCAGTCTTGGAGGCATTGCCAGAACTATAGGGAGAAGGGAACAGGAGAGAGTACTTTCTCCTCTAAACATATTCTCTAAAAGCTGTACCTTTTCAATAATATTAAAAGGCAACTTGTCATCAATAACAATATTTAAGACTATGATGCGTACAATTAGACAAGGAAAGTGTCAGTCTTCTAAATATGTGATTGATGTATCAGAGGTCAAACCTGCAGACATTTCTAGATTGTAGTCAAAACATAGCACCTTTTATGGGCTTTTCCCTTATGCTAGTTGAATTATTCACTGGAATATTCACTCCTTCTCCCTGAAGGAGAATGATTCTTCCCTTCCTCAATGATGTCATACTTTTGACTTGCTTTGGCCAATGGACTGGGAGCAGAAGTGACATGAGTCATTTCCAAGCAGAAGATTTAAGAGGCATGTTCTCTTTTCCCTCTGCCAAAGCCATGTCTCAGATTGTGGCCGCTCCAGCAGCCTAGGTCCCAGAGAGAAGAGATGTGGAGCATAGCTCTCTGCTGGCCATGGTGTATAGAGAGGATGAATGAGATACAAATATTTGTTATTGTCAAGGCTTTGGGCTATTGGGGTCATTTGTTACTGCAGCATCACCTAGCCTACCCTAACTGATGCACTCCCCAGCCAGCAAAGGAGGTTCCTGCCCAGGTGCCACAGATAGGACCCTCTTGACATTATGACTTCTCCATAAAACTTCTGTGTAGTTTTGAAATAACAAGGACTACACAGTAGAAGCTATCTTGGGTAAAGATAAAGATAAGATAATTTAGGTGCAATTATGTGAGGCGAGAGTGGTTGCTAAGGGAAGAGACCACGTGGGCTAGTGGAGATGAGTATAACTGTTAGGGATGACGGAACACAGGGCAGTGGTCTAGGGTTCAACAGACTGGGCTTGAGTCCTGGGTCTACTCTTCATTAGCTGTGTGGCTTTGGACAAAGCCCTTGGTGTCTCTGATCCTCTGTACCTACTAGATGGGGTTTTTGTGAACTAAGTCATATGGAAGAACTGGGTCACCATCAGGGTTCTTGTTGCTTTTTCCCTCTTCTTTCTCCTCTTCCTCCTACTCTCCTAATTGGCCTGAATGATAATACAGAGGAAGGCTAGCAGATTGTAAGTGTAGCATGAATAAGACAGAGTGTGCCTGGAGATAGAGAGGGCTCCAGCCTACTCTATGGAGGGGCCTTGTGCTCAGAGTTTCTGGCAGACTCATTTGGATCACAGCTCTGCCATTCATTAGCTCTCATCCTTTTGGGGAGCATGGGTGGGCCAGAGGGAAATTGGGTGAAGACATAGATCGCTCCTCAAAAACTTTGTTTTTTAAATGAATAAAATAATCAGAATTACACAGGGAACCAATTTTATTGCTGGCAAGACGTTAAAAAAATACAAATATGGGATAGAATAACACACATACTTCTTTGTTAGTGCATTAAATAACTGTATCTATTGTGTATATATTGTATATCTACTGGCAGATTTAATAACTGTCAATATTTCAGACTTGTGCTGAGCATAAATAATATTTTGCAATGTTTACAACAATTGTGATGGGAAAAATATCTGTGGTTTCCTTTGGTGACACAGTCACAATAAGGTAAATACTGTTGTGCCCGGTTGTCTACATTCAGTTGAAGGAAATAAAAAACTTTCAGCTAGAGGTTATTGAAAATCGTTTTCTAATTTGTTCCCATTCAAGTTCACAGATGCCCTAAATTTTACCCAGGACACTTGAGGGTCTGTGGACCCCAGGTTAAGACTCTTGCGTTAGCTGCATTTTCTTAAGGGAGTTACATCCCTTCCTGAGCCTCTATATCCTCACTTGCAAAATGGGTACCTTGCCCTTGATATTCTTTCTAAGCATGGGATTTGGTTATCCTCAGGTGAGCAGCCATTGTGGGACTCTGATCCCCTGGATAATGGATTTCAAGGGATAGCACCAAGGTAAGGAATGTTCACATCCAGCTGTCTCTCCTCTGGCCCAAAGTCCCATGAATTGACAAGAGAGAGGGAGAGGGAGAGGGAAACAGAGGATATAAATGAAAATATATACAAAGCAACAGACTGGAAAAGAAGAAAGAGTGGCACCAACAAACCAGAATTCTTGAGAAATTCTTGACACATCATAACCAGATCACGTATTTGGAGAAACAGCCATTGAAAATCACAACCTAAAACATATTTAAAAGCATATCTAATTTTAAGGAGCACTTACCTTGTGCCAATCTTTGTACTTGCATTATTTATTTTAATCTTCATCATAACCCTTTGGGAACCTTAGATTCTGTTCTTATCTCATTTTATGGATGGAGAAACTGAGCCTCAGTGGGTTCAGGTACTTTGCCCGAGATCACACTACCAGAGAGTGACAAGCCAAGATGTCTGGCTATGTGGCTTCACACGTAGCCCACGATCTTGTCTACTGCACTCTCCGGGCATTTAATTCATGGGCAGGAAGAGGCTTTTTTTTTTAAGTCCTGCTAGAACCTGCAAACTTCAGAACTAGGATGAAAATTGTTCTGACACCACTTCTGGATTTAGGAAGAGCTTAAGCTGCACCATTGCATTTTAAGGGCAGTGTGGTCCTCATTAATGTCCTTCCAGGTCAGCAATGCAGGCAGGAGCTGTCTCGCCTGGGGGCTGTCAGGGGAACCCACACTTACGCATTCAAGAATATCTGCCTTTGAACACAATTAACGCGCTGTTTCTCTTCATCTCTTCTCTGAACACCATTTGCCCTAAAAATACTCTTTGACATTATGCACAAACATGGAAGAGACATTTATTTGACCCTGACTTTTGTACAGTTCCTACTAAAAGAGATTCAGTGACACACAAATGGGGCTGAATTATTTATAGGCTTGAAGGGAGATCAAAGTTGCTTTTATTCCTATTGAAAGTGTATTAGAAGGCCAAAGAGCACCAAATTAATTATGACGTCTCACAGAGGGAGTCCAGCTAGACTCAAGGGTGCTTATTAAAGCTGGGGTGCTCTCCAAGGCTGGGTCTTTGGAAATGCACATAAATCTGGGCTGTTGTTCCTTTCAAATGCCTTGTCAGGGAGTGAAAGTCTCTACCCTTCTTGACAAGAGCTGCCAGTATGAGAGTAGAGATGTAAGGAGTGTCTGGGGGCTTAAGACACCCATGAGGTTGGTCATTTTTGAACTTATTTAATAAGTCAACTGACGTTGATTGAGCACCTCCTTGAGGCTGGGCACTGGAGAGAAAGAGACAAGTTCATTAACTTATTTGTCCAATGATTCAACCAATATTTAGTGTCTTCTCTTGAGAGGTACTGTTTTAGGCACTTGGATGTACATGACAGGACTGACAAGGTCCGGCACTCAGGATTAAGAGACTGTTCCTGTCCTCAGGGAACTCAGCGTCATGAGCTCTTTAATGACCATCATCGTCATCGTCATCATTTATTGAGTGCTTATTATTTTCCAGGCTGTTTCCTAAGTGCTTTACATGTATTAATTCAGCTAATCTTCGTCAGTACTCAATGAGATAGGGATTATTAAAATCACCCTCTTTTCATAGTTTAGAATAAAATTACAGAGTTTAAGTAACTCGCTCAAAGAGTCAGACCTTGGAAGCTGTGAGGCTGGGATTCAAACCCAGACAGTCAGTCTACCATAGAATCTGTTATTACAGGGTATATGTAACAGCTGTAAGACTCAGAGGCACAAGGAAATCAGGGAAGGGGTGTCTGAACTGAGTCTTCAAAGATGAGTTGGAGATTCCAGAAACATTCAAATAGGGTGCAGGAAGGACAAGTTATATAATCTGTCTGCAATTCATTTCCTCATTTTATGCCATCAGGTTCTTAAGAGAAATAAATGAGAAATCATAAATGTAATGTCTTCTTTGAGGTGCTTGAAGGCATCATATGTGCCTTCAAGGTGCCAGGCGTCATCTGAAGATGGTACTTTTCTACTGAGCTGTAATGTGAAAAGCTACAATAGGAAAACGGCCACTCAATTCGTTCTTTTCAATTGTTTATTTCTCTTTTATGTGCAGGATGAGGTAGAAATTTGCCCCAGAGCCAGATTCTTGAGGCTTCTGTCCATTCAGGGAGGACCATAAACACAGCTGGACCTGTGCGTCACCTTTGTTCAACGCATGCCTTTGAGCTCACCAGCTGGGTTTATCATTCTGGGCTAATTCCCTCTGACACCAAGTTTGGGCCTTATTCCATTTGGCTTTTCTGGTGCATACAAATCAGAACGGTAGGGATTTCCTTCTGCAGAAGTGTACTGCCTTTCCAATTGGTTTAATTTACAAACAATAGCTTCATGGGGAGAGAAGGGAGCCAGCCCCCAGGGAGAGTTTGCATGGGTGAGCTCCATGTTTGCCTTGATTTTAAGCATCAGTTTATAGCATATGGTGGAGACCCTGATGGCCGGGGCTCCATTTCCCGGGAAAGCAGCAACACAAAGAGACCAGAGCTTATGTCTTTTCTCCCAAAGTTGCAAGAGAACCCATGTTGTTTGTGTGGGTGTGGGGTACCTGCTGGGATGAAATGCCATCATGTCATCTTTCCTGGGACCCAGAGATAAGTTCCTGGTCTCTGGGGTTGTAGGCAAAAGGGATTCATCCAGTTGGGAGCTCCTTTCTGGCTGGGAGTGTGAGAATCATGTGCGTTTTGTATGATTTCTTTCAGCATAAGTACCAGGAAGTAAAATCTTTGTGGGAGAAGGTGTCTTTTGGGAGGAGGAGGTTATTTTAGTGCTTCTAGCTCCAGTGGATCCAGGGCACCAGAAACTCTATAGCCAGTACGATGAATAATGCCAATAATAGGTTTCTGTAAATATTGTTGCCTGTGTCTCTTACGGTTATTTCTCATCTGCTTTTCCCAAAGGTTTGGCAACAAAACCCCCAATGCTTTTCAAAATAGCCGGGACACCCTAGTAGGTACTTTAGCCAAGTTCCAGTGGGAAGCAGAATTATCAAGGAATAGGGTGTATGTATATGGGGGCCGTGGCAGTCCTAAAATACCATAAGGGTAACAGATCCCAAGCTGTGGGCAAGAAGCATTTTGTTGCTCTTTCCTGGGACACCAATATCTCACATAGTAGATATTGAAAAAATAGTTCTTTGAACAAATGATTATGATCATTCATTAAAACAAAGCAATAGGATAATAATAACTTTAGTGAATTAGTATTATTGAGTTCTCAGACTATGCTAGGAATTGTGCAAAATGCTTAATCATCAACAGCCTATGGATTATTATTATCAACCCTATTTTGCAGATATTGAAACAGAGGCTCAGAGATTTTACAGGACAGGCCCAAGCTCTCAGAGCTAGTAAGTGGGCTGGGCTTCCAACCTTGGCTTGTCTGATTCTAGAGTTTTGCTCTTTACAGGCAGGAGGCTACAGTGTAGAGTAGATAAACCATAAACAGTATGGAGATAACAGCTGATAATCAAGGTAGCACCACCGGGACTTCCCGGGTGGTCCAGTGGTAAAGAATCTGCCTTCCAATTCAGGGGACGCGGGTTTGATCCCTGCTCAGGGAACTAAGATCCCACATGCCACGGGGCAACTAAGTCCACGTGCCATGACTACTGAGCTTGGGCGTCTCAACGAGAGAGCCCATGTGCCGCAAACTACAGAGCCCACACGCCCTGGAGCCTGTGTGCCACAACTAGAGAGAAGCAACGAAGAAACCGCATGCCACAACGAAAGATCCCGTGGGCTGCAACTAAGACCCGACACAGCCAAAAAAATAAGGAAAAGAAATTAAAAATAAATAAATATGTTTTTAAAAAGGTAGCACCACATAAGTTTTGGGGAAAGTAAAAATAAAAAGAAATAGTATCTTATTCAAATAGTACTGGACATTCGGTTATTTGGTAGAAAAAAAATTCAGAGCTCCATTCTCTCACATATAAAATAAATTGCGAGGGCTTCCCTGGTGGCGCAGTGGTTGGGAGTCCGCCTGCCCATGCAGGGGACGCGGGTTCGTGCCCCGGACCGGGAGGATCCCACATGCCGCGGAGCGGCTGGGCCCGTGAGCCATGGCCGCTGGGCCTGCGCGTCCGGAGCCTGCGCGTCCGGAGCCTGTGCCCCGCAACGGGAGAGGCCACGGCAGTGAGAGGCCCGCATACCGCAAAAAAAAAAATAAATAAAATAAATAAATAAATAAATAAATAAATAAATTGCGGATGGATTAAAGAGCTACATGCAAACTAAAAACTCGTATGAAATCTCTTATATATGACTTGGAAGGTGAGAAGGAACTACAGAAAAATGTATAAAGGATTATGAGAGGTTTTTTTTTCTTTATTATATTTTAAAATACTTCTACAAGAAGCATGTACTATTTTGAAACTAGAAAAGACAGAGTAAATACATCTTTTTTTCTCCTTTTTTCTTTTCTTTTTGTCCTTCTCTTTCTCTTTTTTAGGAAAAGGTCAGGTGGGTTCCCTGACACCCTAGGGAGGCAGAAATGGGGGTCTAGGCCTGGGGATTTGTCAAGAGGCAGAAGCGGAAGGAAGGATGGGAGGGTAGGTGACATGTCACTGTGCTGGGTGCTTTCTGGTTTTCCTTTATTATCTTCCCAACCACGCAGCTACATAACTGTTGTCCTCCCTGTTTATTTTAACAGTGAAGGACACAGAGACTGAAAGAGGGGGACACCTTTACAATGGACAGCAGAGTGACACCTGAGCCCAGGTGTGTGAGGCAGCCCCACCCATGTTCCTGGTCCCTCCTGCGCTTGCACTGTCCTCCAGCTGGGGCCCCCTCCCTCCCAGTGCCACCCTTCTCAGGGGCTTTAAATGTCTCAGCTTTGGCTCCTGAGAATGGCGGTGAAGTCCTTCTTCTCACCCAGACATACGGTGCTGCTTCTTAGCGTTTTTTGGTCTGCCCCTGTGGACTTCTCAGAGACTGTTAAAATGCAGAAAGCCCCACTCTGCTCCTGGAGCTTTGGGCCCTCTTGGATTTTATCAGACGCTTTCACCATAATGTTTACATCTCAGCTAAAGAAGAAGAGAAAACTGCCATCCGCTTAATACACATACTTGGCCTAGGTTTGCCCAGGCAGGGACAATTGCATCTAGAGGTGGTTGTCACAGAGTTGGACCCGAATGGGACAGTGTGGGGTCCAGAGGATGAAGTGTCTGGCTGGGTGTGTGGTGCAGGGTAGGGAAACCCCTGTGGCTGCTCTGGGGAGTATCCATTTATTGCATGTGTGTCCTTGATGGTGCATTCAGAAGAAATAAACATTTCAAAAGACCAGGAAGTGGGGAATTGAATAGTGAACCTGACCCAGTGCGTCTCCCCTGCCCCCCAGAGCTCAAGGTCTAGTAGGAGCCTGCCACTGCCCACAGGCCCTCTTGGCATAGGAGGTAGTACTGGAGGGGAGCATGGGGTGAGGGGAGGCGCTTAACCAGGAGGAGATGGGAACAAAGACCTCTCCTGACCACATTCTAGCCGGGCTACTCTGAGCCCTCTTCCCCATTAGGCCTCAACCTTGGCCTTGAACTTGAACAAACTTGGCCTTGGACTTGAAAAAGCACCACCATAGTTTTTTAACAGCTCATGGCTGCATCCCTGGGATGCAGTTTTCCTTAAAGTGCTGTCTGAGAAAAACTTAAGGATGCCAACAGAATTTACTGTTTGTTTCAGCCAACACCTGAACATAGGGCCCCCGCCTCTGTAGGAGGGTTGGAGCCTCACTTTCAGCAGTGCCAGTCAGCAAACCCGAATGGGTTTTACGTGGACCAACCCTCCCTCCCACTTTTTGTGAATTTTCATGTCCCTGTCTCTGCACAAGCTCCCTCCATTCCTCCTGCCCACTCCCTCATTCTCCCTTTAGAAATCCACTTACCTCTGCACAAATGGGGATGGAGCTCTGCTCTTTCTCCTACTCTCAGTAGTATTTACCGAATAAAAGCTGTTTTCACTGCTTCAGCTAAGGTCCGGCTGTGTTTCTCTTTGACAGTGGGAGGTGTGGTCGGGGAGGATGCGCGGAGGAGGGGACGCAGAACTAAGTTGTGGGGATGGAACATCCCGGCAGAGGGACTGGCTTGTGCACGTGGCACACGGGATCCAAGGAAGTGGGCGAAGTTTGGGGAGGGTGGAGAGCAAGCTGGGAACAGAGCTGGCCTACTAGCAGAGTGCAGGTGCGGGCACTTTTGGGTGATACTTGGCGTGCGCTTTGGAGTGCGTGTGTTTTCATAAGAGACCGTCTCTTACGGACGGTCAGAAATGGAGACTCCTTCAAACTGCAATGGACCCAGGATCAAGTCGCGATGCCCAGTGGTGCTGGATAACAGCTGGCCCCCCCTCTGCCACGTTCCTTTCCCTTGTTCTCTGAGATCGTTTGCGCCGTTGGATGCCTATCTCCTCCCTGCCTCTTGAGGGGTGGAATTGTAAATATCGTGGCCCCTAGCTGGGGCTCTTTGGGGGCCAAGAAGTCTTCCTTTTTTATGTCACACGCTCTAGTTTTGTGATTCAGTTCCACCAGAAGTTGATATCCTCAATCCGTAACGTTGTTAACTTTCCCGAAACATGATACAGGGCTTCCATTCGGTGAGTTCATCCTCTCCCTCTTGTCTTTTTCACCATGCCACCTGCCACAGGGAGGCCCTGAGGACTCCTGTCATTGCCTTGTTTGCAGAATGAAGGGGACTTGAAGCTGTTGAATTCGTTTTTCTTTCTTGGAGTCTCTATACAAGGCTTCTCTTGATATGCCCAATCCTGGGCTATGTCAGGTCTTTGGATGCCCGATGTTAGGGTGTTTGATTTGATTAAGCTTCTGTTGAATTTCTAACTGACCTTTTCAGACACATGTATTCCTACATTTAAGAAAACCAGTTTTATGAAAGTTAGAGCACATGGAATTGGCAATTAGCCCTAGAACTTTTTTGTTTACACACACTGAAAAATTGGGGGCACTGGAACACATTTTTACAAAGGTGGTCCCTACTGGTACAGTGTACCTCTGGTAGAGCTAGCAATTTTCATATAAATGAAGAAATAGAGCTGAACTTCAAAATTTAAAAACGGAGTTATCAGGAGATTATGTGATCCAGGAGATCATTTTGTTGCCTGAAGAAGGTAATTCTTGCCTGGCAAGAGAGAAAAAGGATTTCATACAAAGTGCTGCAAAGCTCTGAAAACTCTTCAAAAATCATCTGTTCTTGTAATGCCAGCAACGAAAAGCCTGGGACCTGGCCACCGAGGTATTTTTTTTCAATACTGAATTGCTTTTTTGGTTTGTCTCCAGGGCAAAACTCTCTACAATTGTATAAGAAAGTCAATGAAAAAGTTGTATTTACTTTACGAAATCACTTTCCTGAAATATATCTACCTGCTAAGGCAATGAGATGCCTCCATGGAGATGAATAAAAATCAGATGCTCCAACGTCAAAATTATTGCAATGGTCTCAAGTACAGTCATTTGACTGTCACTTCTTCTCCAAGCTGTTCTGGAGAGCCAGAGTGGGTACCAGGGCAGATTTCAAGGAGATGGCCCATTGTGAATGTCAAGGAAACATCTGGCAGTGTTTGGAGATCAGTTGCTAAAAATACCTCCGTATGCTGAGGCTAGTCACCCATGGTGGGAACTTGTCAGACTTATCTTTGATAACACCCCAGCTTGATGTGTGCATGTGACAGCTCCAGAAACTCTACTCACGGTCCAAGGAATAAGAACCCAAAGGAAACAGGGATCTTCACCTCTGGCGCCCCCAAGTGGATGGGATGCAGTTCTGAAGATGTTATTGGTCTCAGTTAAATATTGCTTTTCGTTATGTTGTTCATAGCTCCTCCCTAAAATTCAAATATGATTTGTGCCTCATGTCTTGTGAACTTGTGAACTAAGACCGTCATGGGATTTTTGAAATCATTTCCAGCTAGGATTCCACTGGCTAGTGGAACTGCCACTAGGGTCCTTTGCTCAGTACCTCACACACCATCCCGTTTAAACCCATTTCAACCCAAAGGATTCAGTGTTTGTGTTACATCCATTTTACAGATGAGAAAACTGAGGCACCGAGAGATTGAAAGACGTTTCCATTCCCACCAGGAGTCAGTGGTACAGCTGCGATGGGAACACTTCTCTGTCTGACTTCACAGCTGCACCTGTGTTTTTTTTTTGGTTGTTGTTTGTTTTGTTAAACAAGATTAATAATTATGATTTGTGTAAAAGTGTTGTACCCATATTATAAAATATTCAAGCCATTGGAGAAATATATGGAAGAAAGGAAAATAACTCACCTTGTTTCACCCTGTCCAGAAAAACATAATTAATATTTAGTGAATATCATTGTAGGCATCTCCCCACACATACACACAGACATCGGAATAGGAAGGTCAGTGCAAAGACAGATGGGAATTATTTTACTAAGTGCGAGCCTGTTCTTCACCTTATTCTTAACAAAAATAATTACTTTAAATTTTACCTGAAGAAAATTAAATGGAATTTGAAGAAATTTTCAAAGTTTTAGACAGCAACTCCTTTACCAGAAATAACTCTCATCCCAAAGTTATTCCTCTAAAGTGAAGGGGAAAATTATGGAATCATTTCGAGGTTAGAATCTTTGTTTTTCAGTGACTTGTTTCACTTTATCAAGGGCTCTTCTGTAAAAGGTGAGAAAACATGTTCACATTTCTCTTGTCTGTTGTTCCCAATCCCATGGTTTTAATTATGTAAAAGACGTGTTTACATTTTCAAGGTCATGGCATTGGAATTAGGTTCTGTAACCATAATTCTCACCGCTGTTTAGCCTTAGTTTTACATTTAAACAAATCAATGTTTATTCCCAGGCGTATCCTTTCTTGAGCTCTTTGCATTCATTTCTTATTTGAATACATTTCATTGTGAAGCTCAGGAGTGCTGTGTTCTCTGAGCTCTTGTATGCTTGAGTTTCTGTCTATGACTTTCTTTTAAAATACGATTTTATTGAGGTGTAATTTTAGTACATAGAATGCACAAGTCCTAAGTGTACAACTTTTTTGGGGGGACCTTTGTCAACTGCTTTGCAGGGTGTAACTGACATAAGATAAACTACACATATTTAAAGCATACAGTGGGGTGGAGTCTGGTACGGCGAAGTAACCGCTGGAGCTAAAGCCAACTGAAGAATGGGAGAAAGTATCTGTAACTATATATCTGACAAGGGGTTGATATCTAAAATGCATAAGGAACTCATACAACTCAATAGCAAAAAAATCAAACTATTCCAATTAAAAACTGGTCAAAGGACCTGAATGAACATTTTCCTAATGAAGACATACAAATGGCCAACAGGTACATGAAAAGTTGCTCAACATCACTAATCATCAGGGAAATGCAAATCAAAACCACAATGAGATATCACCTCACACCTGTTAGAATGGCTTTTATCAAAAAGACAAGATAACGAATGTTGACAAGGCTGTGGAGAAAAGGGAACCCTGGTTGGTAGGAATGTAAGTTGGTGCAGCTACTATGGAAAACAGTATGGAGGCTCCTCAAAAAATTGAAAAATAGGACTCCCATACGATCCAGTGACGGCACTCCTGGGTATATATCCAAAGAAATGAAATTCGTATCTTGAAAAGGTGTCTGCACTCTTATATTTATTGCAGCATTATTCACAATAGCCAAGATGTGGAAACCACCTAAGTTTGTCAATGGATGACTGGATAAAGAAAATGTGAAATATATATATATATATATATATATATATATATATATATATATATATATTTCATATACATGTATATAATGGAATATTATTCACCATTAAATAAAGGGAAATCTTGCCATTTGTGACAACATGGATGAAGCTGGAGGGCATTATGCTAAGTGAGATAAATCGGACAGAGAAGGGCAAATACTGTATGGTATCACTGACAGGTGAAATCTAAAAAAAGCTGAACTCATAGAAACAGAGAGTAGAGTGGTGGTTGTCAGGGGCTGGGGAGTGAGAGAAATGGGGAGATGTTGGTCAAAGGGTACCACCTTCCAGTTAGAAGGTGAGTAAGTGCTGAGAATCTTGGGTACAGCATGGGGGCTGTAGTTGACAATACTGTATTGTATACTTGAAATTCCCTAAGAGAGTAGATCTTAAGTATTCTCACCAAGGGAAAAAAAAAAGGTAGCTACGAGAAGTGATGGCCGTGTTAATTAACTAACTTGGTTATGGTAATCATTTCACAATATATATGGGTATCAATCATGATGCTATACTTTAAACATATACAATTTTATTTGTCAATTATACCTTAATAAATCTGGGGAAAAAAGGGTACAAGTGTGTAAAATTTGACATATATCCACACCTTGAAATCATCAGGATAACAAACATATCCATCACCTCCAAAGGCTTCCTTGTACCCTCTTTTCACCCCTGTCTCCTCACCATCCTTGGTGCTCCTGGCTCCTGGCAACCACTAATCCATTTTCTGTCACTGTAGTTAGTTTACATTTTCTAGGGTTTTATATACATGGAATCGTAGGGTAAGTACTCTATTTTGTTTGGCGTTTTTTATTCAGCATAATTATTTTGAGATTCAGTCCTGCTGTTGAGTGTATCAATAGTTCATTCTTTTTATTGCTGAATAGTATTTCATTGCATGGATGTACCATAATTTGTTTACCCATTTACCCATTGATGGACATCTAGTTTTTGGCCATTCAAAGTAAAGCTGCCATTAACATTTGTGTACAAGTCTTTGTATGGCTGTATGCTTTCATTTCTCTTGAGTAACGTGGGAGTGGAATGGACCGGATCATCTGTTAGGGGCATGTCTGAATTTTAAGACACCGAGAAACTGTTTTTCAAAATTGTTGTAGCATTTTAAACTCCTACCAACAGTGTCTGAGGGTTCCAGTTTCTCTGCATTCTTGCCAGCTCTTGGTATGGTCAGTCTTTTAAATTTAACCATTCTAATAGTGGTATATAGCGATATCTTGTGGTTTTAATTTGCATTTCCCTAATGACTAATGATATGGAGCATCTTTTCATGTGCTTATTTGCATCCATATATATTCTTTTTTTTCCGTTCCATATATAATAGCTTACATCTGCTAACCCCAACCTCCCACTCCATCCCTCCCCCAACACCATCCCCCTTGGCAACCACAAGTCTGTTCTCTATGTCCATGAGTCTGTTTCTGTTTTGTAGATAGGTTCATTTGTGCCATATTTTAGATTCCACATATAAGTGATATCATATAGTATTTGTCTTTCTCTTTCTTACTTACTTCACTTAGTATGATAATCTCTAATTGCATCCATGTTGCTGCAAATGGCATTATTCGATTCTTTTTTATGGCTGAGTAGTATCCCATTGTATATATGTACCACATCTTCTTTATCCATTCATCTGTCAGTGGACATTTAGCTTGTTTTCATGTCTTGGCTGTTGTGAATAGTGCTGCTATGAACATAGGGGTGCATGTATCTTTTTGGATTAGAGTTTTGTCTGGATATATGCCCAGTACTGGGATTGCTAGATCATATGGTAGCTCTATTTTTAGTTTTCTGAGGAACGTCCATACTGTTTTCCATAGTGGCTGTACCAACTTACATCCCTACCAACAGTGAGGGAGGGTTCCCTTTTCTCCACACCCTCTCCAGCATTTGTTATTTGTAGTATTTAATGATGGCCATTCTGACCGGTATGAGGTGGTACCTCATTGTAGTTTTGATTTGCATTTCTCTAATAATTAGCAATGTTGAGCATCTTTTCATGTGCCTATTGGCCATTTGTATTTCTTCTCTGGAGAAATGTCTGATTAGGTCTTCTGCCCATTTTTCAGTTGGGTTGTTCATTCTTTTGTTGTTGAGTTGTATGAGCTGTTTGTATATTTTGGAAGTTAAGCCCTTGTCGGTCACATCATTTGCAAATATTTTCTCCCATTCTGTAGGTTGTCTTTTTCATTTTGTTTATGGTTTCCTTTGCTGTGCAAAAGCTTGTAAGTTTGATTAGGTCCCATTTGCTTATTTTTGTTTTTATTTCTGTTGCCTTGGGAGACTGACCTAAGAAAACATTGGTACCATTTATGTCAGAGAATGTTTTGCCTATGATCTCTTCTAGGAGTTTTATGGTGTCATGTCATATGTTTAAGTCTTTAAGCCATTTTGAGTTTATTTTTGTGTATGGTGAGAGGGTGTGTGCATCCATATATATTCTTTATTGAAATGTCCGTTCAAATGTTTTGCTTATTTTTCAGAGTGAGTTTTACTTTCTTAGTTTTGACTTTTGAGAGTTCTTTGATTAATCTGGACACAAGTCCATGATCAGATATATATCTTGCAAATATTTTCTCCTAGTCTGTGGCTGGGGTTTTCATTTTCTTAACATTGCCTTAAAAATTTTTTTTTTATTGAAGTAGAGTTGATTTACAATGTTGTGTTAATTTCTGCTGTATAGCAAAGTGATTCAGTTATATATATATACACACACACACACATCCTTTTTCATACTCTTTTCCATTATGGTTTATCACAGGATATCGCATATATATCCCTGTGCTATACAGTAGGACCTTGTTTTTTATCCATCTTATATATAATAGTTTGCATCTGCTTACCCCAAACTCCCAATCTTTCCCTTCCCCCATCTCCCCCCGCCCTTGGCAACCACAAATCTGTTCTCTATGTCTGTGAGTCTGTTTCTTTAGCAGTGTCTTTTGAAGAGTCAAGATTTAAAAATTTGATAAAGTACAAGTCATCAAACTTTTTTCTTTTATCGATCATACTTTTGGTGTCATATCTAAGAAATCTTTGCCCAACCCAAGGTTACAAAGATTTTATTTTAGTTTTCTAGGATAAAACGAGGTTCTACCTAGTCTTCTTCTAAAAATTTTATACTTCTAGGTTTTATATTTAGATCTATAATCCATTTTGAGTTAATATTTGCATATGGTGTGACATGCGGATCAAAGTTCTTTTGAGTATGAAAGACTACCCAGTGTTTCTATAAATGTCAGTTAGGTCAAGTTGATAGTATTGTTCAATTCTTCTATATGCTTGCTAATTTCCTGTCTATCTGTTATATTAATTTTTGAGAGACTCTGACTATAATTATAAATTTTCTATTTTTCTTGCATCTCTATCAGTTTTACTCACATATTTTGAGCTGTGTTTTTTTAAAAACACCTTTCTGACCTTCCTGGGGGGGAGGTCAAACTAGACCAGCACAGGACCTCTCCTGTGACCTGACGATACCCCTGGATTTTGTCCTGATGAGAGATGATTTATGTATTTTTGGATAAGCCTTTCATATCTGTAACCTTTATTTTCAAGGAAATTGGCTTCCTGCTTGATGTCTGAGGACGCAGGTGCTGAGATTCAGCCTCACCCAAAATAATGATAATAATGACAATAGCAGCTCCTCACTGCCAGGTGCATTGCCTACATTATCTCTAATCCTCCCGGCAGCCTTGCATGGTAAATGTTATCTCTGTTTTGCAGATACATTTTATTTATATACCCCGCCATGTTCCAGGAAGGCTTATAGAAGGCTTTATAAGGAGTCACAAAATACAGCATATTCATGAAAAGTGAAGGTAGAGAAAATAGTTTTTAAAAAGCAACACTGAAGTGGGGTCTCATTGCCTTTTAAGAGTCTTGCCTGCAAACATTGAAGTGTTAAGTCGCAGAATTGCGATTTGAACCTGGCTGTTTCGGCTGCTAAAAGCTCTGATGTTTATATTCAGCCAGTCTGAGTGACAAGAAGAGACAGGCAGATGCTGGAGATCAAACCTCAGTGGGGACAGTCTGCAGGTGGGCTTTTGAGCCATGACGCCAGGCTGGGTTTCTGGTGATGCCCCAGCAATGCCAACCACAGCCGTGATCAGGACGGCTGTTTCTGAAAATTTCCATGTGCTGGGCTGGGACTCACGAGACCTGAATGCTGCTCCTGGCTCCGGGGCTTATTTGAATGAATAATTACTTTACAAAAGTCACTGATGATGTATATTGAGCATCTGCTGTGGTCAAGGCCAGCACTGATGGATGTGGGATCCAGGCAGCAGCCCTGCCCTCAGGGAGCTCCTAGGTCAGGGAGTAAGGCAGATATTAAAGAAATGCATAATAAACAAGTTATAGCTAAGAGGGCAAAGCAGTGGATTCATGAGAAGACTGACATAGGGCTAATCTGGGGTAAGGAGGGAGGGTTGGGAGAATGCTCACTGAAGAACTAACATATGAGTGGAGAGTTTTTAGTTGATACCTGCTATTTTTGCTTGGCCTTTATCCCTTTCTTTAATAACAGAGCTGCTTTTGGGGAAGCCCATTCATTCCATGTGGACTGGATGTGGTTCCCCCCTAGCCTCAGATGTGGGCGTGAGACCTGGACCTGGTCAATCAGAATTCTCTACTCCTCTGGCCACAGCGATAGCTCAGGGACAGGCACATCGTCTGAGAGAAACAAGAATCTGTTCTGGGCTCTTTTGTCCAGAGACAAAAGGGAGGATGCTGTCTTCCCAATGTGGTTCCACCCATAACCACGTTGAGTCCTGGGCTTCTGACAACCATGGAGATTTTTCCAACATCCTATGTCAAAAGTTCTTCCTTCCCTGATTGGGATACCTCAACTACTGGTTCAAGCACCTACTAAGACTGGTTAAGGACAAGGACAGAGCAGCTCCAGGTCCTCACGGCCTGAGAGAGAGGTGAAGCGGCAGTGCCCCAGTTCTGACTCGTAATGAAACTGCGTCTCCAGGCTGCCTGCTGGCTTACAGTTCACCTTCTCGATCTGTTCTGCACACGACTGCAAACACAGAGCCCTTAAATCCCTTCACTGAGTACTCAGCGCCTGCAGAGTTCAGAGCAAGCACTTCGGCGTGGCATTCAAGGCCCCCCGTGGGCTGGACATGCCTTGACCACTCTCCGGCTCACTCCCTTCCGCCCTTGTGGGCACCTCCCTGCTCACATCTGTTGTTTCTCACCTTCATCCTTTGCAGATGTGTTCCCACTGTCAGGATGCACATCCCCTTAGTCCACCAGCCAAACTTCTATTTGCCCTTAAAAAACTTGCTCAGTCTTATGTAGACTCCTGGAGCCTTCTCTCTCCCAGGAGTAAATCCCTCCCTGTACGCATGCTCCCCCGTACGTGCTTCATCTGTTTTGGTTTCCCATGTTGAGACACTCGACTCTTTCTGTCTGACGTCTGCCTCTCTCTCTAATATTCTTCATTCAGCAAATATGTGTGGAGTTCCTACCACATCAGGGGAACTGTACTGGGAGCTGGAGATGCACCTGAGAACAAACAGGTATGGGATCTCTGTCTTCTTGGAAATGAGAGTCTATCTGGGGGAGACAGACATTAAACAAATAAGTCACAAATAATTTAAAATATAAGTGTGAAAGGTTCAACAAAGGAAAAGTTTACCATGAGCTCCTCCAAAGTTTAAAAAATTACCGTAACCAAGGTCCTCAGCAGGGGGTGATTTTGTCCACAGGGGACATTTCACTATGTATGGAGACACTGTGGTTGTCATACCTGGGGTTTGGGTGCTACTGGCATCTAGTGGATGGAGACCAGGGATGCTGCTAACATCCTACAGTG
Source organism: Phocoena phocoena (assembly GCF_963924675.1). Taxonomy (NCBI): domain Eukaryota; kingdom Metazoa; phylum Chordata; class Mammalia; order Artiodactyla; family Phocoenidae; genus Phocoena; species Phocoena phocoena. The sequence goes on along the minus strand of NC_089233.1, from coordinate 30,521,957 downwards.
CGTTGGACAGTCACCACAATAAAGAAGTATCCAGTCGCAAATGTCAATAGTGCCGAGGCTGGGGAACCCTGCTGTAACCCCCTCACCCAGTAGCTTTTGCCCATAATAGATACACCATAATGCTTGTTGAATAAATGGATGAAGAAAAGAAGTCATTCAATCATGGTGGCCAGGGATGCCAATACTTCTTAGATGGGCACCCAGGAGCAACTTCTCCAAATCCTTGGAGGATGGGGCGGGCTGGCTTTGTGGGCGTGGCACTGGTGTGGTTGTACAGGACCCCAGGCTTAGAAGGGTCAGTCGAGTGCTATGCTAGCACCATCTTGAAATTTTTAATAATTTTTGAAAAAGGGCCCTGCATTTTCACTTTGCTCTGGGTCCTACAAATTACGTGGCTGGTCCTGGGGTGTGGGTATGAAGGAGGCTGTGATCGATGAAGCCTCTGAGAATGGGGTTAGAAGGGGCAGTGGGCTGAAGCATCTGGGGAGAGTGGGGGAGGTGCGTAACCCTCTCTCTGATGTCTCAGGTCTGGGACCAGCATTTGAATTTATGCTACAGGAGGACCTTAACCAGCTCCTTCCCCTGGCTTATCCATCCCCGAAATGGAGTGAATAGTGCAAGGCAAACTCATGACCCCATCACCCAGCTCCGGCAATGATCAGCGTATGGCCAGTCTTGTTTCATGTCCACCCCCCTAAAGTCTTCCCCTCCCCTATAATTTTGAAGTTAATCCCAGAATTATGTCATTTCATGTATAAAGATTTCAGTGTGGATCTCAAAAAGGTAAGAACAATGAAGAATACATAACCACACTACCATGATCACATCTAAGAAATTAATAATTCTTTAATATCGTCCCATATCCTGTCAGTGTCTGGGAACTATAATTGCTTCCTCTTCTTTCATTGTCCTCCCACATTCATCTGCAAGTCCTGCCTGACTTCCTGACAACTCAAGATCCACCCCGAATCCATCCATTCTGCCAGCTCTCCGTGACCCCCGTCCTGGCCCGTTCCAGGACAGCCTCTAACCCGGACAAGTGCACATTTCATGGTCTGACCTCTGTCCGCTCCAGGACCTGACCTCCTCCCAGCCTCTCCCCACCTCACTCCTCACCAGCCACGGGCCTCCTTGCTGGTCCCCAGACATGCTCAGTGCTCTCTTCTCGGGGACCTCACTTGGCTTTTCCCCTGATGCTGGAATTCTCTTCAGCCAGATATTTCCAGGGCCCCATCCTCGATTTATCCAGGTCTCTGGTATGTGTCACTTTCTTGGCGAGACCCTCCAGACCAGCCCCTCCCATGACTCCATCCCCTCCCCCAGCGCTTCTCACTCGGAAATCAGGCCGTGTCCTCTCCCACCATTGTCCAACTAAAGCAAAGGCTGGATAAACCAGTTCACTGTGTGTTCACTGTATCTAGGACAGACCTTCACATGTTCTCAGTCCTCCACAAATATTTGCTAAGTGAATGGATTTACTGGGTGGATTCTTCTGCCTCCGATAGACAGTGCTGTACAGACATGGTACCAAACAAACAAGCGACCCCCAGCCTGCTCACCGCCCCAGATTTTTGGAAATCTAATCAAAGGATCAGCCAGGTCTAGAAAGCATTCTTATTGGCTGGTTGTAAGGACAAGGTAGAGGCGTTCTCCCAAAGGGAGGCTGGGAAGGCGCTGGAGGCGTCCTGCCTTGTTCGTCCCCTCTCACCATCTCACCCCTCATGGCACCTTGAGCACGTCTCCAGTCTCCTGCAGTGTAAACCGGGCTGGGGAAACCTGGTCACTCCTCGGAAACAGCCCGCCCCACCATCCACTCCAGGACCACAGGGAGGAAGGAAAAGCTCTGGGAGAGAATCCTCTTTTCCAAAAGTTCATGAGCTGTGGCCAGAACCCAGATGGCGCCAGGTCTGGGCAGCTCTGTGCATGAGGGTTAATGAGGTGGGGCTTTGGGGAGCCCCAGAATCTCCGGGGGAATCTGTTGAAGATGCTGTTGCCTGAACTCTCCCCTTAGACACTGGTCCAGGGCATCCACACAAGGGTCCCTGCTGGAGCAAGCATCCCAGAGGCCACTGCTGTAGGTGGTCCCCCAACCCCACAGTGAGGACGCCAGGTGGGAGCTGTTAAATGCTGCCTTCGAGCCAACATAGGAGACTAATTATGCAGTTCTGTCGAGACCTTCTGGAAGCACTCAGCTACCTTGTTAACCGGAGCCCAGCAAAACCAGGCCTGGAAGTTGGAATAAAAATAGCTTCAAAAAAAAAAAAATAGCTTCATGCAGGTCAAAAGGTAAAATTAGCTTTGGTGTCAGGAAATTACGCCTCAAGGTTGTGGAGGAGTCAAAGGTGTGAATATTTGTGTCCTGGCCCTTGTGGGGTCATTTGAAGCAGTGGGTGTATCGCACATGCAAATCATAACAAGAGATAATATTAACTCACATGCTGTATGAGTTTCTCAGGGCTCCATAGCAAATGACCACAAACAAGGTAGCTTAAAGCAACAGAAATTTATTTTCTGTCTGTTCTGGAGGTTGGAAGTCTGAAACTAACTGTAAACTAATAATTTGTAGAACCTGGATGCTAACTCAGGTCCATGTGACTGCAGTGTTCCTTCTACCACACCTGTAGAAGGAAAGTGGGTGGAATAACCTCTAGTTGCAGGATAGATATGAATATATATAAATATATTCAGCTGACAGCAACCTCATGAGAGACTGAGCCAGAAGCATCCAGCTAAGCTGCTGCCAGATCCCTGACCCACAGAAAGTATGAGATAATAAATGTTCATTGCTTCAAGTTGCTAAGTTTTGAGGGTAATTTGTTATCCAGCAAGAGATGAATTCACCCACCCAGTAAGTTCTGCTTCTTATTGGTTAGACTGTCACGTGGTCAATTCACTTTCAAGGGAGGCTGGGGAATGTAGTTTTAAACCAGGCAGGTGGCCAATCTGGATAGTTAGGGCCCTATTGGTGAGGAGAATGGGAGAAGGTATACTGCCTTAGGCAATTTCTTTCCTGCTGCTTTATTCTATTTCTTAAACAGTGCTTCAAGGAGTTGAAAATGGTTTGTGGATGGCACCTCCCCTTTTCATTTTCTTTCTTTACTGACTTGGGGTAGAGAGGCAGCAACTCGGCTCCCGTGAAATGGCAGTGCTCCTGCTTCAGTTGCAGTGTTTCCAATAAAATCTGGGGACAAGGAAAGTATGTAGAAGTCCTACCTGTGGCTATCTCCCCTTGTAAGTAAGTCAGCCACAAAGACGTCTGCATCATCCATCAACTGTTTAATTTCTTAAGAGGCTATTCATTAAGAATCTTTCTGCCGCCCAATTGTATGGCTATGCACGTATTTGGAAGGATTTATAGTCTCTTAGTTTTTCTTACCGGTATACTCTCCTTCTTCCCTTGTCCAGAGGAGAAGACCAAAATGCCATCATAATATTTCATGTCATATGTGTGAATATCTGCGATAGGAATATTTAACATTTTTCCTAATTAAATGGGAAGTGTAACCCCAGTTTTTATAAAACATATTCATCACATCAGGAGGCTTTTTGTGCTATTTCCCAGTGGGAGAAAAACTAACCATTCTCTGAAGACCTGCTGTTTGCCAAGCATTTTATATATTAACAAACATACACATATACACATATACATATGTGTATACAATATACACGTTGTTTTACACACACATATATACACATATATTAACTGCTTTAGGTGCACACGATAGACCTATGGTAAGGATTACTAGCATTATGTCCATTTTATGGATGAGATTCATAGCAGTGACTTGCCCAGGAGAGAGTCAAAGTTTGACTCCAAGACTTTGGTTTCAAAATCTTTGCTTGCTACTAAATTGTCACTCCTTCCTGCCCCCGATTTAAGAAGGAAAAACTGATCCTTCATTATCAGCTTTTTAAAAAAATATAAATTTATTTATTTATTTTTGGCTGCATCGGGTCCTCGTTGCTGCGTGCGGGCTTTCTCCAGTTGTGGCGAGGCGGGGCTACTCTTCGTTGTGGTGCATGGGCTTCTCATTGCAGTGTCTTCTCTTGTTGCAGAGCATGGGCTCTAGGCACACAGGCTTCAGTAGTTGTGGCACATGGGCTTAGTTGTTCCGTGGCATGTAGGATCTTCACGGACCAGGGATTGAACCCATGTCCCCTGCATTGGCAGGCAGATTCTTAACCACTGCGCCACCAAGGAAGTCCCTCAACTTTTAACTTTTTTCTTTTGGTTGGTTCCTTGACCCAGTTAAAATTAACACCAAAACTTTTAGGCCCTTACCCAGTGTCTAATTGTATTTTAATATTTGATGTGCTTAGAAATGTATGAAGGATTAGTGCTAATTCTGAGCTGATTATCACATTCTGGCATGTCTTATGGCATGTGAACTGTGGCCTTCAGGACATTCTTGAACCTTTCCCTCTAATTATCACTGTGTGGATGTGAATTGATGCTGCCATGCAGGGAGCCTGTCAGGACTTCATTTTTTTGTCATTAAAGAAAAAGATCTAGGAGAAAAAAGGATCTGGTTTTTCCGATGATTGGTGGTATTCTGTTGCCCATGAATTGGTTTCCATTTGATTCCATCAGGAGGCCAGTCTCTGCCTGGATTTAATTTTGGTGGCAGGGTCTTTGTTCAAGATTTTGTTTTATGTTGTTTTCTAGTTTTTTGGGTTTTTTTGAATTGAACTTTTTGGGGGGATCATTTTGGGTTCACATTCAATTGTAAGAAATGATACAGAGAGATACCATGTGTCCTCCACCCTCTTTCCCCCACTGGTAACACCTTGCAAAATTCAAACAAAATCACAACCAGGATATTGACCTGATGGAGTCACTGGTAGAACAGTTCTATCATAAGGATTCTTCCTGATATAGTTTCATAGCCATACCCAGTTAAGGTATTTTGATTGCAAGGAATAAAGTCACCTAGGAGAGCTTAAGCAAGGGAAAAAAGGGATTTCTTCAAAGAAGGATTAATATCTGCTCATCATCTCCTGTTCTATTTCTTCTCTTTAAATCAGGTGACTCTCGTGAGGCTGTCAATCACAGACCTTGCTCCCACTGCCATAGAGATTGGTCAGGTGACCCAAGCCCGGCCAATCACCATAAGCCATTTCCCTGCTAACCGGGATTGGTGGTGGGTGGATGGGTGGGTGAGCATATTTCCAATTCTGGTTCAAAGACTCTCTGTGGATTTTTTGATGTGGGGCTGGAGAAAGGGCTTTCCTCTGGGGTTCTGGAGCTAAAATGATGGGGCGTCGTTGCTTGCAGCATATTTCCTATCGTGTGGGACAAACCTGTCTGTCAGAAGAGAAAATGAAGCCCACACACGGATATAGGTATTGGAAAGATGGCAGATGAGCGAGTGACGGAGATTATAACTTTGTTCCCTTTCTGGGCCCAGTTGTGCCTGAGGTCACCTCCCTCTCTCTACTTATGGGTATGTAAATCAGTAACTCCTGTCATTTTGCTCAAGTTGGTTTGAGTTCTATCACTTTCCATCCCAAGAATGCCATTGAATGCTGAAGGATACAAGGAAATCTCTTGGATTCAACCACAGCAAGGCTACTTGAAGGTCTGAGGTCAGGAACTCAAAGTAGAAGATGGCCGCTCCCTCAGCCTTTGTCACGTGACTGTCTCCTGATCCAAAATCAAGATTCCTGGGGTAGAGAATCCATTTGGTCCTGCCTGAGCCTGATGTCTGCCCCTGGTATGATAATTATCAGGGCCACATGCTGCAGACAGGGCTGCCAGCAGCTCACCTTAGAGGTGGGAGGTAGTTCTCAGAGAAAGGGAATCAGTATGAAATTATCCTTTTAGAGATGCCAACCCCAATCTTAGGGTGCAGAGATTCTCAGTGTTGGCCATGCATTAAACTCTCCAGGGGAATCTGAAAATACTGATTTGGGGCACCATCCCCAGAGATTCTAGTTTGATTGATCTGAGGTGAGGACCACGGATTGGTTTTTTTTTTTAACTCTTAAAAAAATTTTTATTCAAGTATAGTTAATTTACAATGTTATGTTAGTTTCTGGTGTAGAGCAAAGTGATTCAGGTATATATATATTCCTTTTCATATTCTTTTCCATTATAGTTTATTATAGTATATTGAATATAGTTCCGTGTGCTATACAGTAGGTCCTTTTTGTTTATCTATTTTATTTATAGCAGTTTGTATCTGCTAATCCCAAATTCCTAATTTATCCCTCCCCCCACTTTCCCCTTTGGTAAACATAAGTTTGTTTCCTCTGTCTGTGGTCTGTTTCTGTTTTGTAAATAAGTTCATCTGTATTATTTTTTAGATTCCACAAATAAGTGATATCATATAATATTTGTCTTTCTCTTTATGACTTACTTCACTTAATATGATAATCTCTAGGTCCATCCATGTTGCTGCAAATGGCATTACTTCATTCTTTTTTATGGCTGAGTAGTATTCCATTGTATATATATGCCACATCTTCTTTGGCCCTGGTGTTTTTAAAAGAACTTCCAAGATGATCCCCAATGTGCAGCCAGGGTTGAGGGTCACTGGTGTAGTGGAATGTATTTAAAGAGGATCCAGTGATAATTTTGGAGCTAACCTGGACCATCTGATAAAGCAACAGGGAGTCAGACTGAGCGCTTTCTGGTTGAATTCTTCTTCTTCTTTCAGTTCACAGGATTAGCACTGTTTGTAGATAATCACTATTAAAGTAGGTTAGCTGGTACCTCTGTTGTCTTATAAAACTCTTCTTTCCTATTTTTTTAAGCTAACTTGTGGGATCTATGCAATTTTCATGTTTCGTCGATCTATGATGCTGGAGTCAAAATTTTGGGTAGCATCTGTATCCATCGGAAGTTTTTCAGGGCTAATGGACTGCAAGTTTGAAAATTCTAAGAGCTCATAAGAAGAAGAAAAAATTATCCAGAATCAAATACTCCTGAAATGAAAACAAAGGAGGTATTTTCAAGGTCAAATCTCTTTTGTTGGTTCTGACAGTCCCCTTGTGGGTTGTTGTGCTTGGGTGTCCTCACAACTCGGTGTCTGGGTTCCTTCAGAGTGAATGAGCCAAGAGGAAGTGAGGAGGAAGCCACAATACCTTTCAAGATCCAGCCTTGTAAGTCATATTCCATAATTTCTTCAAAGCCCTATTGGTCATACATGTCAGCCTGTTCAATATGGGATTGGACTGGACAAGGGTATAAATGCCAGGAAGCAAGAAACATTGGGGGCCATTTTGGAGGCTATCATAACCAGGTAAAATAATGCCTGTAAGCTTCTATCTCAGCGTGGCACATAGCAGACAGCCAATTCCTTCCTTTAGCCCTTATCTTTATTTAATGACAATTGCTAAATCTCTCATACACAGTCAGAAAGGGCTTCTGACATCATCATTTTCTCTGAGGCTCACAAGTGCAGGAGCTCATCAATCTGGAAATGTACTCTCGGTTTCATGGATTCTGTTTTCTTTTCCCCTGTGAGTATCTTCTTAATTCAGAAGACCCATTTACTGATTAACCTTTATTCTCTCACTGAATGGAAAGTAATCTCTCCCCCACGAGGGCTGGAACTCCAAGAGGAGTTTAATTCTGAAAACTCAGGAAAAGGAGCAACACAAAGACAAATGTCCTTTATGAGCCCTTGTGGGCCCCACGTTGATTAGAAAAACGTTGTGAAATAATTGCAGAGCTGGCGGAGCCTTAGAGTGAAAGTGGGCTGGCGATAAGGATGTTGCTCAAATCATCCCGTATAAAGAACGTGGAATAAGCCGAGTCTGTGAAAAATCAAGGCCTCCAGCTTCCCAATGACTGGAACCCCAAGGTACCAGAGAAGGCATCTCGAATTCAAATTTCACAACAAAGGGTAATTTTAGGTTGATTTTGGTGAGGGCGAGAGAGGCAGACAAGAGGAAGGGAAATTCAAAAGTTGGGAAAAAAAGAACATCGGAAAAGGAGACCATTTACTCATTCAATAAATATTTATCAGGTGTCTACCTGGGCTTCAAGCTGGTTAGGAGCGATGCACCAAAGGATGGATAGAATTCAGCCGCTGCTCTCGGCAAGTGCATCATCTAGATGGGGAAATAGAACAATAAATTGGTCCTGCTGATGTGCTGTAGGGACAAGAACACAGAAGGTCCACTTTTCAGCCTGAAGATTGGAATGGATTTCCTGGAGGAAGTGATGATGGGTGAGTTGAATTTTAAAGCTCAGTGGCAAAGATGGGAAGAAGGAAGTCAGCCCAGATAGAAGGACCAGCCAGAGCTGAGACAAGAGACATGGGCTGTTGGAGACATTCAGGGAGCTTAAGCAAATCAGAGAGGAAGACCATCTGTAACCAAGCAGGACCTCAGGGACCTTCCAGGACAGATGCCCACATGTCCTTGTCCGTCTCTTGTTTATGGAAAAACTTTAGCCTCCTAGGCCTTCCCCAAGTTCCAAAGAATAAATGTAATTAGAGAAGCGAGGAAATGCAGAAACAAAGGAAAACAGTCAAGCTAAACATAATAATAATAGTTTAGCCATTAAACAAAGTCAAGCATAAATACACTACCATGTGTAAAATAGATAGCTAGTGGGAACCTGCTGTATAGCACAGGGAGCTCAGCTCGGTGGTCTGTGACGACCTAGATGGGTGGGATGGGGGGAGCGGGAGGGAGGTCAAAGAGGGAGGGGATAGAATTATACATATAGCTGATTCACTTCATTGTACACCAGAAACTAACACAACATTGTAAAGCAATTTTACTCCAATAAATAAATAAATGAATAAACAAACAAAGTCAAGCACCTTTAGTTCCTCCTCAAGGACTATAGATAATATTCTGAGCCATGTCCTTTGAGTTGTTTTGCAGATATGGAAACCCCCACCAGGTGGAAGAAGTTAACTGAATGCTGCCCACAAGCACGTAGACCCCAGACCGGTTGGAAGCAGAAGGTTGATGATGTTGACTCTTGATTACCTCACCACCAACCAATCAGAAGAATGTGCATGAGATTATCACACACCCCATAACCTCCCTCCCTCACTCTGTCTTTAAAAACCTTTCCCTGAATTCCCTGGCAGTCCAGCGGTTAGGACTTGGCGTTTTCACTGCCGTGGCCCAAGTTTGATCCCTGGTTGGGGAAATAAGATCCCACAAGCTGTGTGGTACAGCCAAAAAAATAAAAATAAATAAAATAAAAATCTTTCTCTGAAAGCTGTCAGGGAGTTCAGGTGTTTTGAGTACTAGCTGCCTGGACTCCTTGCTTGGTGCCCTGAAGTAAATGCCTCATTTTCCTTTATCACAACCTGGTGTCAGTAGGTTGACTTTACTGTGTTATAGGCGAGTGGATCCAAGTTTGGTTCATTAACACATCCTCTTACTTTCCAAGAGCTTCCAGTCTCGTGAAAAAGACGGGTGTGGAAATCACCAGTGTGGTCATTGTGTACTCTGTGTTAAGCATATCGATGTCTCTCACTAGGGCAGCATGTGCGCCAAGTGTGTGCAGAGACACCGTTCATCATCTGTGCCCTTGTTGCTACTGACTCATTTGATACCAGCCAGTAACTGACGGGTCATTGGGAGACTGGGCCAAGAGGCACCTCTCTACTCTAAACTGCAGTAAACTTCCTACATACGAACGAGTTCTGTTCCAAGAGTGCGTTTGTAAATCCAATTTGTTCATAAGTCCAACAAAGTTAGCCTAGGTACCCAACTAACACAATTGGCTATATAGTACTGTACTGTAATAGGTTTATAATACTTTTCATACAAATAATACATAAAAAACAAACACAAAGAATAAAGAAAACATTTTTAATCTTACAGTACAGTACCTTGAAAAGTACAGTACAGTGCCAGCTATCAATACATCACCGCTGCTTTTACGCTTGTTTCCGCACATCCTGGGCTTGAAATACAGATACGGTACTCTATACAGTACTGTACAGTAAAGTACACAAAAGCACAACCGCTTGTAGAGGATGCACGCACGTGACAATGTACGCCAGACACGTGAACTAACTTATGTGATTGGACAAGTGACGCATGTTTGCATCTTTGAAAGTTCGCAACTTGAAAGTTCATATGTAGGGGACTTACTGTACAATGTACACTGTTGGGCTCCAGTAGATCCTGAAAAGATCCTTCTCTGTTTTCTTCCCTCCCTCCCTTTCTTTCTTCCTCCTCTCTCCTCCCCCTTTTCTCCCCTACTTGCCTTTCTGTCCTTCCTTGCATCCTCTTCATCTCTTTATTTATTTATTTTTTTTTTGCAGTACGCGGGCATCTCACTGCTGTGGCCTCTCCCGTTGAGGAGCACAGGCTCCGGACGCACAGGCCCAGCGGCCATGGCTCACGGGTCCAGCTGCTCCGCGGCATGTGGGATCCTCCCGGACCGGGGCATGAACCCGTGTCCCCTGCATCGGCAGGCGGACTCCCAACCACTGCGCCACCAGGGAAGCCCCATCTCTTTCTTTTAAAACAATAACATCTCTTTACCTGTACTGGCTATTCTGAGTAGGGAACATGGTCCAGAAACGACAGAGGTAGAGACGTGAAGTGGAGGATGGGGAGGGATGGGAGAGACACTTCCTAATTTATGAAGTTGTGAGGACAGGGGTTTCCTTTTCCTTCTAAATAAGAACCCCTCCCCTCACCATAAACATCTATCATCACTATAAATCAATAACTTCTTTAACACAGATTAGACCCTACCTGGAGCTCAGGTAGGCACACAGCACTGAGTCCCTTCAGTCTAGAAGGGAACTGTTTTTTCCTCTAAATAACCAAGCAGTGGGTTTCCTTTTCTCTGCTGTCCTAAAGATACAGCCTGCTACATCCTCTAGTCTACTCCTGGCACCAAGGAAACAACTGTGTTTTACTCCTAATAAGAATAATTTAAACATATTTTATTTATTTATTTATTTGTTTATTTATGGCTGCGTTGGGTCTTTGTTGCTGCGCATGGGCTTTCTCTAGTTGCAGCAAGTGGGGGCTACTCTTCTTCACGGTGCGCGGGCTTCTCATTGCGGTGGCTTCTCTGGTTGCGGAGCATGGTCTCTAGGCTCGAGGGCTTCCGTAGTTGTGGCTCGCGGGCTCTAGAGCGTGGGCTCTAGAGCGCAGGCTCAGTAGTTGTGGTGCACGGGTTTGGTTGCTCTGTGGCATGTGGGATCTTCTCAGACCAGGGATCGAATCTGTGTCCCCTGCGTTGGCAGGCGGATTCTTAACCGCTGCACCACCAGGGAAGTCCCTTTAAAGATGTTTCTTAAAAAATCAGTGATGAAAATAATTTCCCTTTCTCTTACCTTCAGTAGCTAAAATACTTTTTTTTCCTGTCCAGCCAGACTAAATGTGATTGAATTGAGATTTTCCCCTCCTTTCTGTGTTATATTTGCACTGTTTAAGCAACACATTTTGTGTTAAATTGCAACAAATACAGATACAAAAGGCTTAACAAGCAGACAGAGGTGAGAGTAAATGAGTCACCTTTCCACAGGAGGAAAATGCATGAGTGGTCCATGCTGAGTTTCTAGTATGGAGGCCCTGGGATTGGGGAGATTGCCAGAGGTGAGGCCTCAGGATGCTGTGAAATGCCCAGACCAGCACTTTGGGATGTCTTCTTCCCCCAGCCTCACCTGCCCAGGGCACCTGAGAAGCAACTTGCAGGATAGGGAAGGCTAGGGTCATGAGATTTCAGACCCTTTATCCTGTGGCTACAACACGAGAGTAACAACTTGCTGGATAAATATGAGGTATATTCCCATGTGTTGATTGAACAATTATTGTGTATCAGGCACCGTGCTAGATCCTGGGAGGTAGGGGAAGGAATGTCAAACGTGATGTCAGAAACCTGGATGTAATAACTGGGTCTGAAATTTGCCTTTACTCCCATCATGGCCTGTGCTTAGACTGCTGGCCCCACCTCCACCTAACAAGCTTCTGCTAATCTTCAAAACTTCACTTGGCATCACTTCTTCCCCCAAATCTCCCCTGATGCTCACCCTGCAGGGTAGATGTACCCTCCTCCTTCCTCTTCCTTTGTTCCATCATGGGACCTAGAATTGGTCTCTCTCTCTCTTACACACACACATATACATGCACACACACAGTGCTGTTCACTGTTATTTATTTGCTCCCATGTCAATCTTCCCCACCCTGCCTCCACGGGCTTTTTGAGGACAAGGCTAGTCTCTTATTTATTTCTGTCTCCCTATTTTTAAAACTTAGTTCCTGGGATGTAGCAGGCTCTCAAAAATGTTTGCTAAGGGATGAATAAAAGTTTAATTCTGGATTTGTTCTATCTGTTTCTGGATCTTTATGTCCTCAACTGCCCCCAATAAAACTTAAGCCTTAATCATCCTGGGGACCCCTCTAAGTGGCAACATTCTTTGATTTTACAAAGTGCCAGTTGCCTAAGCACGGTTGCATCCTTGAATCAATGGAGGGTGTGTTCCATGGCTCCACAAGGATAGGAGATATTTTGTTTTGTTGTGGAGAAAAAAGAAAGAAAAAGGTCTTTTAGGGCAACTTCAGGTTTATGAATGTCTCCCGTGCATATGCAGTGTCCACCTCATGAGACAGGGTTATGACTCTGGTGGAGATGCTGGTGGCACTGTGGCCAGCATTGCTGGTGCTCCCCAAAGCCAGGATCTCCTGTCCTTCCTGGACACGTGGAAAACCACATTTCCCAGACCGCTTGGAGTTAGCAGGGATCATGCTGCTTGCTGAGTGCTTCAGAGATGGAATGTGCTTCTCTCTCTTTCCCAGCTGTAGCAAATGAGGAGGCCTCACATTCCAGATGGTGAAGCTACTAGCTAGTGGGGCTTCCAACAGCCTGGTGCCTGAGTGACTGTATGGAGCAGAGTCCTGCTAACCCAGGGAAATACGTGGTATGATAGAGAAATAAAATTTTCTAGTGTTAAACCACTGCGATTTGGGTCTGTTTGTTACTGTAGCAAAATCTAACCCATGCTGACTGATAGAGACATGCAGTGGTTTATTGGCACTTTTCCAATAAGCTTGAAAGCCCTGAACTCTATACAGAGATATTTTTCATGCTGCAGCTAGAGCAGCTCTCAAATGCCTTGATAATCTATCACTACTTTCCATCAGTCAATGGCTGAAGTTAGACAAGGGGGCTTCTGAAAAGGGGCAAGGAGGGAACTGGGAGAGACGAACCAAGTGAGTTCTGGGGGACATCACCCTTCGAGTCAGTAGTTTTGATCTGTTCCCTGTTAATAAGTTCATAGACCATTATCATTCTAACCAGGCAACTGCTTGATTTCTGAGTGTCTGGGGAGTTACTTCTCCTTTCTGAAAAGGGGGATCATTTTGCTGACAAAAGAGTAAATCAGCTAGCCAATAAATAACAGTCCCAGAAAACAAGAGTTGGAGTCTCAGGCCTGGAGCTAAGCTAGTGCCTCAAATGAGAGTCCAAATCGAGTCTGGGCATAAGCATAACCCTGAGAGTCAGGATAGGGAAGCCAGATTCCAGCCTCACCCCTCAGACATTACAGGACCAGAGAAGGAAAGTAAAGCAGCATGCTGTAGCAGGTCTGCACTTGAGTTCAGAGCCAATGACCTCCGTTTGAATCACAGCTCCCCACTTTCTAGCTATTGATTTTAGGGAACTTGCTTTAACTCTCTGAACAAAGTTTCCTTAAGAGTGAAACTAATAAAACCGACCTCCTTGGACTGTTGAGGGTGTGAAAGAGATGATGTCTTTGGGGCAGGTGGGAATCTCAGGCTAGGAATTGACCATGCAGTCATTGTAACCCCTTTCCCTCTCTGGATCTCAGTTGAGTCTCTGTTTCACACGCCTGATACTGACGGCAGAAACTCTTCACTTTCCTGGTGCTGATTGACATGTTTATACTGATCTTATCCCAAAGGAAATGATCTATTTCCAGAGCCACACCCAGGAAAATGTGGGCTCGTAGTCTGCTTCAGAGCCTCAGTCTGGATACCTTTTATGCTGTATTAGTTACCTATTGCTGCATCAAATATTGCCCCAAATTTATCAGTTAAAAAAACGTACACAGTTATTAACTCATGGTTTCTGTGGGTCAGGAATCTGCATGTGGCTTAGCTGGGTACTTCCAGCTCAGGGTCTCCCAAGAAGCTGCAATCAAGGTGTCAGCTGGGGCTGCAGAAACCTCTGCTTCCAACCTCATTGACGGAATGTGGGCCTCAAGTTCTTGCTGACTGTTGGCTGGAGGCATCGGTTCTTTGCCATGTGGACCTCTCCATGGGGCTGCTTACGACATGGCAGCTGGCTTCTGAGAGAGAGAGAGAGAGAGAGAGAGAGAGAGAGAGAGAGAGAGAGAGAGCCCAGAACAGAAGCAAGTCTTTTTGTAACCTGACCTTGGAAGTGGCATTCTCGTTGCTTCTGCCATATTCTGTTCATGAGACATGAGTCTATAATCCCAACGCACAGTCAAGAGGAGGGGTTTCCACAAGGGCATGACCTTCAGGAGGTAAGAATTATTGGGGGTCATTTTAGGACTTGCTTTTCCCCAACCTTCACCTGGGGAGCAAGATATAGGTCTCTGCTCTCAGTTTCCCAAACCAGTCCTCTTTCTTTTGATCCTATTCCCCTGAGACTGGACCTGGGAAAGCAATAGGGCAGGATTCAAGACCCATTCTCAGAGATACAGCAACATAAAATCTTCCTTGCCTTCCTTGACCCTGACAATCTCCAACTCCTTGAAGGCAGGAAAACTCATTCCGATTGATTATAAATTCTCCTAAATCTATTATTAATGACATCATTTATATGCCCAGTCTTTTAAGGGCCTGACTTCTGATGCTCAAAACCTAGGATTTTGAAACTCAGAAAATGATTCTCTCAAACTCTTGTTTCTACCACGAGATTCAAAATCTTGTGCTGAAACTCCAAAGCAGAGAACAGATTCTTCTCCCCTTCCTGGATTTCCGCTATAACCTCCTTTCCCAAAGCAATGAACATGGCAAGCCTTAGCATCCTGGACTTGCAGAAGGATCAACGGGAGTTTGGGGAGGGGGTTGGAAATGTAATTGTTAGTACCTGCAAATGTTATTTTGCAAAACACATAAAGCACTTGGCACGTTGTCATGCGCTCAATTCATATTAATTCCTTTTCCTCTTTGTCATCTGTGTTGGAAGTCAGGCAGATTCTGAAGGTGAGCAGATAGGGACATGAAAGGTGGGGGTGAAACTGTAGGGTCTCATGCAGGATCTGGACATTGGACTGGGGTATCCATGGATGGGGGTTTAACTGGCTGCTGGCAGCACAGTGACACTGAACCCTATTGCATGGTGGTAACCAACCTGAGGACACACACTTTATAGAATTCTTTCCTTCACTGTTTCACTGTCCTCTGTCCTCTATTCTTGTTCCTTAAGGTCACTTCTCCAAATAAATGGCCTACCTGAAAGCTCTTGTTTCAGAGTTTACATCCAGATAGAGTGGGAACTCTGGCTAAGATAGTGTCCGTCCATGGATCAGGTCTCATACGAAGCGTTCTGTGCATATTAACTGTTTTAGCCCATTCAGGTTGCTATAACAAAAATACCAGAGACTGAGTGATTTAGAAAGAGCAGAAATTTATTTCTTATGGTTCTGGAGGCTGGGAAGTCTAAGATCAAGGCACCAACAGCTTTGGTGTCTGGTGAGAACCCACTTCCTGATTCACAGATGGCCATCTTCTTACTGTGTCCTGATATGGTAGAAGGTGGCAAGGTAGCTCTCTAGGGTCCCATTTATAAGGGTGCTGATTTTTTAATAAGGGCACTAATCCCATTCATAAGGGCTCCAGCCTCATGATTCATTCCCCTCACAAAGGCTCCACCTCCAAATATCATCACACTGGGGATTAGGTTTCAATGTATGAATCTGGGGTGGGGGGAGACACAAACCTTCAGCTGATAGCAATAACCCATTCAATTCTCATGATGCCTGATAGGTAGGTTCTATTATCTCCATTTTACAGATGTGGAAGCAGAGGCTCACAGTAGAAGTGATTCAGGCAAGGTCACACTGCCCGGAAGTGGCAGGATTGGGTTTGAGCCTGGGTCAGTCTAACTCAATAGGCCTTGCTCTGAGCCTGCTTTACTGCCTGGAATCACATTCCCCACCAGAACCTAGTGGGTCCCAGTTTGTGCTGGAGGTGTGTCCTCTGGGCTATGGAGGATCCTCTCACCAAGAGTTTCACAAGTGAGCACTGCCTTTGTCCTGCACCTATGGCCTGCGTCTGCCTCCCCCTACCCCCCCAATCCCCCGGGGGGGAACTGATGTTCTAAAACTGCAGATTCAGACCCATCACCAAGGGCTCTGAGCTTCCCACCCTTCTGTAGTTTGAGTACTTTGAAACTAATTTGAGATTTGTTGGAAGCTGAGAAAAGGGAAAAATATGCTTGACTGGCTCTTTTTTTTCCTTTCTTTTTTTTTTTTTTTTTTTTTGCGGTACACGGGGCTCTCACTGTTGTGACCTCTCCCGTTGCGGAGCACAGGCTCCGGACGCGCAGGTTCAGCGGCCATGACTCACGGGCCCAGCCGCTTTGCGGCATGTGGGATCTTCCCGGATCGGGGCACGAACCCGTGTCCCCTGCATCGGCAGGCGGACTCTCAACCACTGTGCCACCAGGGAAGCCCTTTTTTCCTTTCTTAAAGAGACTCTAGGGACTTCCCTGGTGGTGCAGTGGTTAAGAGTCCTCCTGCCAGTGCAGGAGGCATGGATTCGATCCCTGGTCCGGGAGGATCCCACATGCTGCAGAGCAACTAAGCCCGTGTACCAAAACTACTGAGGCTGCGAGCCATAACTACTGAAGCCCGTGCACCTAGAGCTCGTACTCCACAACAAGAGAAGCCACAACAACGAGAAGCCCGTGCACCGTAACAAAGAGTAGCTTCTGCTCGCCGCAACTAGAGAAAGCCCACATGCAGCAACGAAGACCCAACGCAGCCAAAAATAAATAAATAAAGAGCCTCTAAAGTAATTTTGGTAGCAAACCTGAGGCCCCTGGACCAGTCAGTTTCAGTCTAGAGATATGGGTGCTGGTGTCTGCCGAGGCTGGCTTTGTTTTGTCCTTGCAAAGACCAAATGAGTCCTTTTTTTTTTTGTAGTACGCGGGCCTTTCACTGTTGTGGCGTCTCCCGTTGCGGAGCACAGGCTTCGGATGCGCAGGCTCAGCGGCCACGGCTTACGGGCCCAGCCGCTCCGTGGCATGTGGGATCTTCCCGGACTGGGGTACGAACCCGTGTCCCCTGCATCGGCAGGCGAACTCTCAACCACTGAGCCACCAGGGAAGCCCCTCATTGTAGTATTGATTTGCATTCCTCTAATAATTAGTGATGTTGAGCAGCTTTTCATGTGCTTCTTGGCCAACTGTATGTCTTCTTTGGAGAAATGTCTATTTAGGTCTTCTGCCCATTTTTGGACTGGGTTGTTTGTTTCTTTAATATTGAGCTACATGAGCTGTTTATATATTTTGGAGATTAATCCTTTGTCCATTGATTCGTTTGCAAATATTTTCTCCCATTCTGAGGGTTGTTTTTTCATCTTGTTTATGGTTTCCTTTGCTGTGCAGAAGCTTTGAGGTTTCATTAAGTCCCATTTGTTTATTTTTGTTTTTATTTCCATTACTCTAGGCGGTGGATCACAAAAGATCTTGCTGTGCTTTATGTCAAAGAGTATTCTTCCTATGTTTTCCTCTAAGAGTTTTATAGTGTCTGGTCTTACACTTAGGTCTCCAATCCATTTTGAGTTTATTTTTGTGTATGGTGTTAGGGAGTGTTCTAATTTCATTCTTTTACATGTAGCTGTCCAGTTTTCCCAGCACCACTTATTGAAGAGACTGTCTTTTCTCCATTGTGTATCCTTGCCTCCTTTGTCATAGATTAGTTGACCATAGGTGCGTGGGTTTATCTCTGGGCTTTCTATCTTGTTCCATTGACCTATGTTTCTGTTTTTGTGTCAGTACCATATTGTCTTGATTACTGTAGCTTTGTAGTATAATCTGAAGTCAGGGAGTCTGATTCCTCCTGCTCCATTTTTTTCCCTCAAGACTGCTTTGGCTATTCGGAGTCTTTTGTGTCTCCATACAAAGTTTAAGATTTTTTCTCATAGTTCCGTAAAAAACGCCATTGGTAATTTGATAGGGATTGCATTGAACCTGTAGATTGCTTTGGGTAGTATAGTCATTTTCACAATATTGTTTCTTCCAATCCAAGAACATGGTATATCTCTCCATCTATTGGTATCATCTTTAATTTCGTTCATCAGTGTCTTATAGTTTTCTGCATACAGGTCTTTTGTCTCCCTAGGTAGGTTTATTCCTAGGTATTTTATTCTTTCTGTTGCAATGGTAAATGGGAGTGTTCCATTAATTTCTCTTTCAGAATTTTCATCATTAGTGTATAGGAATGCAAGACATTTCTGTGCATTAATTTTGTATCTTGCAACTTTACCAAATTCATTGATTAGCTCTAGTAGTTTTCTGGTGGCATTTTTAGGGTTCTCTATGTATAGTATCATGTCATCTGCAAACAGTGACAGTTTTACTTCTTCTTTTCCAATTTGTATTCCTTTTATTTCTTTTTCTTCTCTGATTGCTGTGGCTAGGACTTCCAAAACTATGCTGAATAATAGTGGTGAGAGTGGACATCCTTGTCTTGTTCCTGATCTTAGAGGAAATGCTTTCAGTTTTCACCATTGAGAATGATATTTGCTGTGGGTTTTTCATATATGGCCTTTATTATATTGAGGTAGGTTCCCTCTATGCCCACTTTCTGGAGAGTTTTTATCATAAATGGGTGTGGAATTTTTTCAAAAGCTTTTTCTGCATCTATTGAGATGATCATATGGTTTTTATTCTTCAATTTGTTAATATGGTGTATCACATGGATTGATTTGTGTACATTGAAGAATCCTTGCATCCCTGGGATAAATCCCACTTGATCATGGTGTATGATCCTTTTAATGTGTTGTTGGATTCTGTTTGCTAGTATTTTGTTGAGGATTTTTGCATCTATATTCATCAGTGGTATTGGTCTGTAATTTTCTTTTTTTTGTAGTATCTTTGTCTGGTTTTGGTATCAGGGTGATGGTGGCCTCATAGAATGAGTTTGGGAGTGTTCCTTCCTCTGCAATCTTTTGGAAGAGTTTGAGAAGGATGGGTGTTAGCTCTTCTCTAAATGTTTGATAGAATTCACCTGTGAAGCCATCTGGTCCTGGACTTCTGTTTGTTGGAAGATTTTTAATCACAGTTTCAATTTCATTACTTGTGATCAGTCTGTTCATATTTTCTATTTCTTCCTGGTTCAGTCTTGGAAGGTTCTACCTTTCTAAGAATGTCCATTTCTTCCAGGTTGTCCATTTTATTGGCATAGAGCTGCTTGTAGTAGTCTCTTAGGATGCTTTGTATTTCTGCGGTGTCTGTTGTAACTTCTCCTTTTTCATTTCTAATTTTATTGATTTGAGTCCTCTCTCTCTTTTTCTTGATGAGTCTGGCTAATGGTTTATCAATTTTGTTTATCTTCACAAAGAATCAGCTTTTAGTTTTATTGATCTTTGCTATTGTTTTCTTTGTTTCTATTTCATTTATTTCTGCTCTGATCTTTATGATTTCTTTCCTTCTGCTAACTTTGGGTTTTGTTTGTTCTTCTTTCTCTAGTTCCTTTAGGTGTAAGGTTAGATTGTTTATTTGAGATTTTTCTTGTTTCTTAAGGTAGGCTTGTATAGCTATAAACTTCCCTCTTAGAACTGCTTTTGCTGCATCCCATAGGTTTTGGATCATTGTGTTTTCATTCTCATTTCTCTCTAGGTATTTTTTGATTTCCTCTTTGATTTCTTCAGTGATCTCTTGGTTATTTAGTAACGTATTGTTTAGCCTCCATGTGTTTGTGTTCTTTACGTTTTTTTCCCTGTAATTGATTTCTAATCTCATAGCGTTGTGGTCAGAAAAGATGCTTGATATGATTTCAATTTTCTTAAATTTACTGAGGCTTGAGTTGTGACCCAAGATGTGATCTATCCTGGAGAATGTTCCATGAGCACTTGAGAAGAAAGTGTATTCTGTTGTTTTTGGATGGAATGTCCTATAAATATCAATTAAATCTATCTGGTCTATTGTGTCATTTAAAGCTTCTGTTTCCTTATTTATTTTCATTTTGGATGATCTGTCCATTGGTGTAAGTGAGGTGTTAAAGTCCCCCACTATTATTGTGTTACTGTCGATTTCCTCTTTTATAGCTGTTAGTAGTTGCCTTATGTATAGAGGTGCTCCTCTGTTGGGTACATATATATTTATAATTGTTATATCTTCTTCTTGGATTGATCCCTTGATCATTATGTAGTGTCCGTCCTTGTCTCTTGAAACATTCTTTATTTTAAAGTCTATTTTATCATATATGAGTATCGCTACTCCAGCTTTCTTTTGATTTCCATTTGCATGGAATATCTTTTTCCATCCCCTCACTTTCAGTATGTATGTGTCCCTAGGTCTGAAGTGGGTCTCTTGTAGATAGCATATATATGGGTCTTGTTTTTGTATCCATTCAACAAGCCTGTGTCTTTTGGTTGGAGCATTTAATCCGTTCATGTTTAAGGTAATTATCAATATGTATGTTCCTATTACCATTTTCTTAATGGTTTTGGGTTTGTTTTTGTAGGTCCTTTTCTTCTCTTGTGTTTCCCAGTAAGAGAAGTTCCTTTAGCATTTGTTATACAGCTGGTTTGGTGGTGCTGAATTCTCTTAGCTTTTGCTTGTCTGTAAAGCTTTTGATTTCTCCATTGAATCTGAATGAGATCCTTGCCAGGTAGAGTAATCTTGGTTGTAGCTTCTTCCCTTTCATCACTTTAAGTATATCATGCCACTCCCTTCTGGCTTGTAGAGTTTCTGCTGAGAAATCAGCTGTTAACCTTATGGGAATTCCCTTGTATGTTATTTGTCCTTTTTCCCTTGCTGCTTTCAATAATTTTTCTTTGTCTTTAATTTTTGCCAATTTGATTACTGTGTGTCTCGGTGTGTTTCTCCTTGGGTTTATCCTGTATGGGACTCGCTGTGCTTCCTGGACTTGGGTGGCTATTTCCTTTCCCATGGTAGGGAAGTTTTCGACTATAATCTCTTCAAATATTTTCTCGGGTCCTTTCTCTCTCTCTTCTCCTTCTGGGACCCCTATAATGTGAATGTTGTTGTGTTTAATGTTGTCCCAGAGGTCTCTTAGGCTGTCTTCATTTCTTTTCATTCTTTTTTCTTTATTCTGCTTCATGGCAGTGAATTCCACCATTCATAAGTGACCACCAGGTCACTTATCTGTTCTTCTGCCTCAGTTATTCTGTTATTGATTCCTTCTAGTGTAATTTTCATTTCAGTTATTGTATTGTTCATCTCTGTTTGTTTGTTCTTTAATTCTTCTAGGTCTTTGTTAAACATTTCTTGCATCTTCTCAATCTTTGCCTCCATTCTTTTTCCGAGGTCCTGGATCATCTTCACTATCATTATTCTGAATTCTTTTTCTCGAAGGTTGCCTATCTCCACTTCATTTAGTTGTTTTTCTGGGGTTTTATCTTGTTCCTTTATCTGGTACATAGCCTTCTGCCTTTTCATCTTGTCTATCTTTCTGTGAATATGGTTTTTGTTCCACAGGCTGCAGGATTGTAGTTCTTCTTGCTTCTGCTGTCTGCCCTCTGGTGGATGAGGCTATCTAAAGAGGCTTATGCAAGTTTCCTGATGGGAAGGACTGGTGGTGGGTAGAGCTGACTGTTGCTCTGGTGGGCAGAGCTCAGTAAAACTTTAATCCGCTTGACTGCTGATGGGTGAGGCTGAGTTTCCTCCCTGTTGGTTGTTTGGCCTGAGGCAACCCAACACTGGAGCCTACCTGGGCTCTTTGGTGGGGCTAATGACAGACTCTGGGAGGGCTCACGCCAAGGAGTACTTCCCAGAACTTCTGCTGCCAGTGTCCTTGTCCCCACGGTGAGCCACAGCCACCCCCCGCCTCTGCAGGAGACCCTCCAACACTAGGAGGTAGGTCTGGTTCAGTCTCCCCTGGGGTGACTGCTCCTTCCCCTGGGTGCCAATGCGCACAGTACTTTGTGTGTGCCGTCCAAGAGTGGAGTGTCTGTTTCCCCCAGTCCTGTTGAAGTCTTGCAATCAAATCCCACTAGGCTTCAAAGTCTGATTCTCTAGGAATTCCTTCTCCCGTTGCCGGACCCCCAGGTTGGGAAGCCTGACGTGGGGCTCAGAACCTTCACTCCAGTGGGTGGACTTCTGGGGTATAAGTGTTCTCCAGTCTGTGAGTCACCCACTCAGAAGTTATGGGATTTGATTTTACTGTGATTGTTCCCCTCCTACCGTCTCACTGTGGCTTCTCCTTTGTCTTTGGATGTGGGGTGTCTTTTTTGGTGAGTTCCAGTGTCTTCCTGTCGATGATTGTCCAGCAGCTAGTTGTGATTCTCGCTCTCACAAGAGCGAGTGAGAGCACATCCTTCCACTCTGCCATCTAGGTTCCGGTCTCTCCAAAGCAGACTTTTTTACAGCAGCTGCTTTTCCAGGAAGGGATGATGCAATGTGGACAGCTGATCTGAACCCTGGGAGGGGTGAGGGGTGCTCTGGTCCCAGAGCAGCAGTGTCTACAGAGACCTCAATGCACAGTGTGGTCTGTAGACCAGCGGCCTCTGAATCCCCTCGGAGCTTGTTAGAAATGCAAGATCTCCTGAGGGCCCCAGTTGTGCTGTATCAGAATCTGCCTTTTAACAAGGCCCCAGGGTGACTTGAATGCACAAAAACCTTTGAGAAGTGCTGAGTAGAGAGGCAAAACCAGTAGCCTCTGACCACGCTCCAATCCCACGCTGTGAGTCCTCCAAGGAGCTGAGACTATGAATGAATTTTGTGACACAGGTGAATAATACTGTGCGCCGTTCCCCATTTTCACCCCTTTGTTTTGACCTCATGTGCATTTTTACACACACACCCATGTGGCAATTCTTGCAACATTAATTTTCTGCAACAAAGTGTTTCACGGAGCAAATTCCATTAAGCCATTTTAATCCAGGGTTTAATTTTCTCTACAGCTCAACTAAAACGTTTCTATTTTCCCCATCAAATATTTATTTATCATAACATTATTTTCATGGGATCAATTATTTTCTGTTTAAATTTTACAACAAGCATGTGATTCTTCCATCTTTTTCCTTATACTGACTTTCTGCCGCTGATAACTTCTGCTGTTTTAAGGTTTTTGTTTGTTTGTTACCTTCTTTTGTGGCCTTTCTATCCAGTTCAAGTCTCCTGGGTCAAAATTTGCAGATCTAAATTGTATCAAGAATACTTTTCTTCTGTCAACTTTCAGCCCGTTACAAATTCTAGTGTGTGTCATTTCAGTCCTATTAGTTTTACTTGCAGCTAAATATGTTCTACCAGTAATTTATGGCAGAAATAATCACCGGGATGCAAGTAAGGGAAGGATTTCTATCTTTTTTTTTTTTTACGTTACGTGGGCCTCTCACTGTTGTGGCCTCTCCCGTTGCGGAGCACAGGCTCCGGATGCGCAGGCCCAGTGGCCATGGCTCACGGGCCCAGCCGCTCCACGGCATGTGGGATCCTCCCGGACTGGGGCACGAACCCGTGTCCCCTGCATGGGCAGGCGGACTCTCAACCACTGCGCCAGCAGGGAAGCCCGATTTCTATCTTTTTAACCACCCCCATCCCAACCCAGCCTTGTCTTCAGGACCTAGGACAGTGCCTGGGACATAGTAGGTTCTCCACAAACATTTGTACATAGAATGAATAAAATTCACTAACAGTTGAACCAAAGACTGATGGTTTGTGTTTGTCTGATTGTGTCTGATCAGAACAGTGAGCAACTTTAGGGGACAGAGATAGGTGGAGGCAGGTGGGAAAGGGAGGAGAAAAGAGAAGATGGAGAGAGTATGAACATACATGCACACACATGCACATGGACACACATGTGTAGGCACAAACACACATGTGCACACCGATATACATAGGTACAGAGACACACATGTGTAATACATACACAAGTCATACATATTTATGCTTATGTGTGTGTACACAGACATGCATATGCACACACAGAGAGAGATACGCACACGCCCATATATACACACAGCCACACATGTATGCACACACAGATGTGCATATGCACGCAATGCAATACTCACACATGCACATAGCCATATATATACACACATGTTTGTACACACATGCACACGAATGCACACACAAACACGGACAGGTACATATATAAACACATACACAGATGCTCATACGTGCACATAGAGTTTACTGGCATATTGACTGGTAAACTCTTTACTGCAGTGTAGAGTACAATGTCTCTGGGGCTAGAATAAGGAAATAAAAATGGCAGGATCAAAACAGCAGGCTTAACACACTCCTCTTTGGCGTGTTGGGGTCTCCATTTTACAACTAGTAATTAAATGCGTATTGAGGTGAACTGAACATTGCAAAGCCAGCTGCTGCCTTGGTGTGAATTTATTAAAAAATGGTACTTGGTCTTCTCTCTGGGTCAGACTGTGTGAAAATCACGGGGTATTGGAGATGAAGAGTGCTGGGTTCTTCTCAAAATCTCCCAGTCTGGTGGGGGAGGTGGATGTGGAAGCCAAGCAATTAAAATGCAGCGCGATAAGCACTGTGTGGAAAATTCCTTGGAGCCGTGGGAGCTCAGGGTGGGGGGGATGATGGAGTTTAGTGGGAGTTGTTAAGGTCTGAGCCATCAGACATTTGTGCTGGATTCCTTTTGGCATGTTAGCTAACTAATTATAAAATAATTATAATGAACACTTCAGGGGAAGGGAAGGGGTTGAAAGGCAGAAGAGAGCTGGAGATAAGGTTGGAAGATGTGCAGTTAGAGACCTGGGTTGCCCAGTCAACCTGGATGAAGGGGGAGGGGGGGCAGCTGCATTGTCCTTGACCCGAGCATCCCGACCTATAAAACAGGGAATAAAAAACAACTACTTCTTAGGTTTGCTTCTTCAGGCTAGGTGAGAAAATGTGTCCAAAAGAGCTCTGGAAACCACCCACCGCTAGCAAGCTGGAGGTTTTCTTATTCAGAGCAGGCTGCAAATATCCGGGGTTTGTTCTTCGATTAGACAGTGTCTATTGCAATAACTGTGTGCAACAAACATGCTCCAAGTCTTAGTAGTTTACTATCTCAAATATTATTTTTCTCACTCTGTAGAAAAACAGTAGGTAGGTCAGTAGGTCACTTGGGTTTGGCGAATGGAGGCTGAATTCGGCTGAGCCTGCCTCCAGACTGGAGACTCTGCACATCTCCATGTGCTCCTTGACCAGTAGCTACCTGGAATTTTAATCCAACTTGTGCGGGCAGAGGCGGAAGAGGGCAAGCCCACTTTTAAATATTTTTAAAGTCCAGCTGCCCATTGGCCATTGCCAATCACATGATCGAGGGAGGGGGAAACTGGAAACACTGATCTAATCTGCTGCAGCCCTTGGGGCAAGACTAGTGATGGTCAGGTGCCAGAGGATGATAGACGGGGTGCCAATTCCTGGCGTTTCCCTTCCCTTTCCTAGCATGAGACTTGGGGTAAGTCAACCTCTCTGAGCCTCAGGTTGCTTATCTGTAAAATGGGCATAATAAGAGTCCCCATCTCCCCTGAGGTGAGGATTGCCAGAGTTATTACAACAGCCTTGTAACTAGTCCCCTAGACTTAACCTCACACCTCCCCACCATCTCTTCTCTCCATGTCAGAGTCATCCTTTTTTTCTTTTTTTTGCGGTACGCGGGCCTCTCACTGTTGTGGCCTCTTCCATTGTGGAGCACAGGTTCCGGACGCGCAGGCTCAGTGGCCATGGCTCGTGGGCCCAGCCGCTCTGTGGCATGTGGGCTCTTCCCGGACCGGGGCACGAACCCGCGTCGCCTAGCATCGGCAGGCGGACTCTCAACCACTGCGCCACCAGGGAAGCCCCTAGAGTCATCCTTTAACTACAAAAGTCATCCAGAAAGAAACCTCGTGTCCATTTAGGCAGATTAGTGGTCGCCATTTAGGCAGATTAGTGGTTGCCAGGAGCTGGATGGGAGAGAGGAAACAGGAAGTGACTGTTAATAAGCATACTATTTCTTTCTGGGCTAAAGAAAGTATTCTAAAATGGATTGTGATGAAGGTCACACAATTCTGTGACTATACGGTCTCTCTGCCCAGAATCTTCTTCCTTCAGATATTTACCCCTCACCTCAGGTCTTTGCTTAAACAGGGTGAGCTTTTCCTGAACACCCCACTTAAGCTTGCACTGCACCCTGCTGGTCCCTCTCTCCTGATATATTTTCTCTAGTATTTGGAACAACCTGACACGTTTCATATTTTGGTTGTGCACTTTCTTTATTATCCACTCCTTTCTTCTCCTCTTCCCCATTCCTGAAATATACCAGGAGAATATAAACTTCCCAAAGGCAGGGATATTTGTCTGTGTTGTTCATGGCTGCCTCTGCAGACGGTACCTGGCACATAGCAGGCCCTCCATAAATATGGATGATGTAAACGATATAATGCTTATTAAGTACTCAAGACCCGGCATGTATGAGTGGTGTAATCAATGTTCGCTTTTATTATCACTACTTATTTCAAATGAGCTCCTTAATTGCCAAATTTTCTGTCTGAAGTGACTCTGAGTTTGAGTCAAATATTTTCCCCCTGGGAGTCCTTGCTGGCACACACGTGTGGGTACAGATCCTGCTGCGTCTGTAGAGGCCACATTTCAGTCCCAGGTTCTTTCCTGCCGGGCAGAGCGAGCCATGACATTTATAAACCTCTGGGCTCTTAATCCCCTGCTGATCCTCAGAGAGCAGTAGTGCTTTGTTGCTAAAGACACTGCCCCGCTTTGAACAAAGGAATGAAGAAACATCTGGGCATCGGTCTCTGGGCTGTGACATCACGCGCATTATCAGGAAGAGGAGGTGGCGGCTCAGGGATGGGGATTGACTTGCCCCGTGTCACCTGCCTGGGGAGGGTGAAACCACACACGTCCCTGGGGTCCTGGTCCTCGCTCTGCATTCCTGAGTTTTGGGACAGATCTGTTAGTTTCGAGGACTTTTCCTTACGTTGAGCTAAACTTTGTAACTCCTTTGTGTAAATCCTGCATGTTCTCACTACCAACTGGTCTCTCCTCCATGTCAATTTTTTTTTTTTTTTTTTTTGCGGTACACGGGCCTCTCACTGTTGTGGCCTCTCCCGTTGCGGAGCATGGGCTCTGGACGTGCAGGCTCAGCGGCCATGGCTCACGGGCCCAGCCGCTCCGCGGCATGTGGGATCTTCCCGGACCGGGGCACGAACCCGTGTCCCCTGCATCGGCAGACGGACTCTCAACCACTGCACCACCAGGGAAGCCCTGGAATTTGGATTTTGAAGGATAACTAATGTATTAGTCAGGGTTCTCTAGAGCAAAAGAACCAGCAGGATATATATATATATATTTTTTTAATATTTTAAAATTTATGTATATAATTATATACAAATTTTAGTAATATATTACATGACATATCTGATATTATAATATACTATTATTATATACTTATATTTTATATACTTTATATGTAAGTATATATGTATATATAATATATACTTTATGTATTATATATTTGTTATACATTATAGTTATATAAATTAAATATATAATTATATAAACATATAATGTTAAATATAACAACTATATATAATTTATAACTTACATATACCTATATAATTTATATAGGATAATACCATATATAAACATATATTACATATAAATCAATAAAGGAGATTGTTTTCGAGGGATTGGCCCACACAGTTATGGGGGCTGACACGTCCCATGGTCTGCTGTTTGCAGGCTGGGGACCCAGGGAAGCTGGTGATGTCATTCAGCTTGAGTCCAAAGGCCTGAGAATCAGGGGAGCTGACGGTGTAATTCCCAGTCCCAGGGCCAGGAGAAGGTTAGGTAAGACATTCCAACTCAAACAGTGAGGCGGGAAAAAGGGGCTATAGAAGAATTTTAAGTGCGGATGTGATGTGACCAGAGTTGAGTTTCATAAAAATGAGTTCCCAGTGGGGATAATGGTGCCTTGGATCGAGGGTCACTATTCAGAGCAGCTGAGGTCGGGCTCAGAACCCTTCAGAGCTTGTGACCAAGGTCTCTTTTCCTTTCCTCAGCCAGCAGTCACAGTCTGGGGCTGGGGGTGGGGCTCAGACTTGCCAAGGAGCTCTTCAGGTTTCTAGAACCCCAGGCCAATGGCTGCCAGGGCAGAATGTGGTAGGGCTCTAAGACTGTTCTAATTACCCTGCCCGACAGAGCTGCCACTGACAATGAATTCTCTCTTCCTTAGCTGGCAGAGTCTTCTTGGTACAAAAAGGTGTTTATGGTCCCCTTTGTTAGAAAGGCATTTAGAGGCTGTGAGTTGACAAGGCAGGCATCCTGAGACGTGACTTTCCTTTTCGTCTAAAGTTAAGGACCTTCTTCCCAGTCACTTCATCGTTGGTTTTGTTGATGAAAAGGGGAAAGTGATCAATATTTTTGCCTTCTAGGATCTCTGACCTTTGCAAACAAGGACGCTGAGGTACGCGTTTCAGTAAACGGTAGGCCCTAAAATGACCCCTGGTCAGGATCCTGCTGAATGAATGACCACAGTGCTTCCCACATACTATGTGGCCCTGGGCAAAGTCCTTAGCTTCTCCAGGCCTCAGTTGCTTAGTCTGTGAAATGGGAATACAAACACCCCCCCCCCCCCCATACTCTGAGAGTTGTGAGGATGAGATGAGCCCTGATCTAGTCTCCTGTTAGAACTGCATTGTCCAAGGTGGTAGCTACTGGCCATGTGTAGCTATTTAAATTAAAATAAATTAAAATGAAATACATTTTAAAAGTTAGTCCCTCAGTCATAGGAGCCATCTTTTTTCTATTCACTTTTAATTTAATTTTATTTTTTAACAATTTATTTTATTGAAGTATAGTTGATTTACAATGATGTGTTAATTTCTACTGTACAGCAAAGTGATTCAATTATACATATATATGCATTCTCTTTCATATTCTTTTCCATTATGGTTTATCACAGGGTATTGTATATAGCTCCCTGTGCTATGCAGTAGGACCTTGTTGTTTATTCATCCTATATATAATAGTTTGCATCTGCTAATCCCAAATTCCCAGTCCATCCCTCACCCCCACCCCTGTCTTGGCAACCACAAGTCTGTTTAGTATGATAATCTCTAGGTCCATTACAGGGGACATATTTTAAGTGCTCAATAAACTTATGTTGCTGGTGACTATGGTTTTGTGAAGCACAGATACAGAACATCTCCAGAACTTTCGCTGCAGAAAGTTCTATCAGATGGCATTGTTTTAGAGGAGGGCACCGATGGTACATTCTTTGTGGACCAACAAGTAGGCACTGGGGACTTGTTCAAGGGTGAAAATAAAAATGGTTCTGGGTCAGAGAGGCAAAAGACACAACTGCTCAGCGAAAACACTTGAGTTATTTGAAAAAGGTGGAAGAAAACCCCCAAACCTTTTCAAGCTGGCACAATTCCTGGGCAAGCGTGTCACCGATCTCTGCCGGCAGAAATGCTGGGGCAGTGCAGAGCATCAGTGCATGCGATATCCACGTTATTACCAGATGAATTCATTAGGATGGATGCGATCACAGTGAATACCAAATGAAGTGGCAGTGGCAGGACAAGCAATTAAAATGTTACACAAACAATGCTCACCGGGAGGGACACCTCCCTCTGGCTCCCTTTGCCTGTCTGCAGGCGTCACGTGGCAGGCAACTCATCCGAGCGGTGGCCACTGAAATGTCACAGCTCCTTTAGAAGGGGTCACTGCAGCGTAGAGACTGGTGGGGGCTTGAAGATATTTGGAAACAAAAGGGCCCAAGGAATTCGGATCTCAGCCTCTGGGTCTGTAGCAAGAAGGCTGTGGCTGTCAAGGGCAATTATGACCCCTTGTACTGGCACAGGATTTATCATCGCAAATGTTCCGGGCATACGTTTCTCTCATTTGATTGCCAGCTACCTTTAGAGTTGTGGTGAGAGATAAATCAGAGAAAACTCTGAAAGCTGAAAGTGCTTGGAGACAATTCATTTTGTTCCCTACGTTTCAATTCTGGTTGCATCACTAGGCAGCTGGGAGTTCTTGGGCAAAGCGTTAGCCTCTCTGAGCCTGTTTCCTTATCTGTAAAATTCTTGCCTCAAAGTGTGGGTAGGTTGGAGATACTATGCTGGCACCCAATAGGAGCTCAGCGAGTGGTAACTGAATATTTTTAGCTTATGGAGGCTGAATGGATGGACATTTTCTGAGAACCTACTATGTAACAGGCATGGGAGTGATACCAAGATGGATAAGATGTGGTTCTTGTCATGTGCAGGAATCAGCAGTATGTAATTAATTACAGTATTCAATGATCAGGACAGGGATGGATAAAGGTGTTTACAGGGTGCTATGGAAACACAGAGATGCACTTTTCTCCTAGGGAAGGCGGGAGGTGTCATCTGAGCTGGATTGTGAGAGAGTTGGCACTTGCTAGGAACACTTGGGGAGGGCATTGCAGAGGGATGGGCGAATAGCACTGCAAGGGTGCAGAGGTGAGAATGCTTTCTGCTTTCAGAAAACTTGAGCTGGTCTGGTGGGTCAAGACCAGGGGGTACATATGGGGAGGGCTGGGAGATGAGGCCAGAGGACAAGGAAGGGGTCATGAGTCAGAGTGAGGCGTCTGCATCAGGCTAAGAACTGTGCTTTCATTGATTATTGATGGAGGACTACGTTAGTTCTATGAAAACATTAAAAAATTACGCCCCAAATTAGCATCTTAAAATATCAGTAAACCGGGCTTCCCTGGTGGCACAGTGGTTGAGAGTCCGCCTGCCGATGCAGGGGACACGGGTTCGTGCCCCGGTCCAGGAGGATCCCACATGCCGTGGAGCAGCTGGGCCCGTGAGCCATAGCCGCTGGGCCTGTGCGTCCGGAGCCTGTGCTCCGCAGCGGGAGAGGCCACAACAGTGAGAGGCCCGCATACCGCAAAAAAAAAAAAAAAAAAATATATATATATATATATAAGTAAACCTTTATTATCTCACAGTTTCTGAGAGTCAGGAATTTGGGAGCGACTCAGCATGGTGGTTCTGGTTTAGGGTCTCTTAGGAGGCTGCAGTCAAGATGTCAGCTGGGCTGCAGTCGTCTGAAGGCATGACTGGGGTGGTAGGGTCCACTTCCAAGATGGCACCCTCACATGGCTGGCAAGTTGGTGCCGGCTGGTGGCAGGAGGGCACAGTTCCTCTTTACATAAACCTTCCCATTATGGCTGCTCGGGAATCCTTATAACATGGTGTCTGACTTCCCCCAGAGCAAGTGATCCAAGAGACAGCAAGGCAGAAGCAGCAATGTCCTTCGTGCCTTAACACTAGAAGTCACACATTTCTGTAATATCTTTTTGGTCACCGCTCAGCCTATCCAATGTAGGAGGGGACTACACAAGTGTGACCACCAGGAGATGAGAAGCCCTGGGGCCATCTTGGGGGCTGGCTGTCTTTCCAGGTAGATGAGGGATTACATCATTGGTCCCTTTTTAACCAATGAGGAGACTGAGGCATGAGGTTGAGTGTCTGACCCAAAGATCACGCAACGAGATGAAACATTGGCATTACTTGGTACCTTGCTGCCTCCTGAAGAGCTTTCTTCCATTCAAAGCTATTTCATTAGGGTTTCTGAAAGTATCACTGGAATAGCAGAGAACTCTGAATTCCTTGTGGGGAGTACTAGGAAAATTTACACTTACAGCAGAAACTAAACCCAAGAAAAACCCTTCCACCCAGAACCTATTGTTCAGGTAAAAACATACTGTTAGGGTTGCAAGGAGGCTGGTCTATTGACTAATATTTGTTTATTACAGTTTATTAATGTTGGTTTCCAGGAAGTTCATGATTAAAGTAGAAAAATAATCTAATTATCTATGTCTATAGCTATAGATAGATGGATGGATGGGTAGATAGATAGCTGATGGATAGGTATGTCGGTGGGTCAATGAATGGTTGAATGCTAGTATAAGGCTACCAACTTCCTTTTGGGAAGGACTATTCTTTATTTTGAGGTTAAGCTCTTTCTGAATAATACTTAAAAAGATGAAAACAAGTCCCACACCTTGGAGCTGCCCTTGACTTCTCTCTTTTCCTCATACCCTATATTTGCAAAATATCTGGAATTTGGCCATTTCTCGCCATCTCTTGGACTACCACCCTGGTCCTGGCCACCAGCATCTCTTGTCTGGATTCTTAGAGTGGGCTCCTCCCTTGCCTCCCTTTGTTCTGTTCTCCACAGCTGCCCGAGGGAACACATGAAAGCGTAAGCAGGTCACACTGTTCCTAGGCTCAAACTCCTCCAACAGCTCCTGGCTCAGAATAAACGCCCAATCCTTATCACTGTCTAGCCGGCCTCATGGAGCCCCGCCCCCTGTTTTCTCCCTGACTTTCCCCTCCTTCATCCCCTCTGGTCTCTGCTGGTCCTCACACACTCTCCTAATCTGTTTCCTCTTCAGCATCTTTGCTGTTTCCTCTGCCTGACATGTTCTTGGCCAGATTTCTGCAAGACCCACTCTCCCACTTCTCGGTGAAGACTCCTCTGGCCACGTTACCTAAAATCCTCCACCCCACAACTGTGTTTTGTTCATGGCTATAAGCCCCAACTTCTGGAAGAATGCTGAATATCAGCCCTCAGTAATTATTTGTTGAATAAATGAACAAATGAACAATGAATACCAGTCAAGGCCATTCCATTCATCATCCCATTTAATCTGGGAAAGTAGGTTTGATTTATAACTGTCCTCATTTTATAGATGGGGAGACTGACAGTCTAGGAAGTTTCATTGGTTCGTTTGGTCCATGGTTGAGCTGAGGCTGAAACCCAAGCCCATCTGTCTCCAAGGCCAATATGTTCTTTGCCTCTCACTGGCCTGTGTGAGGCGGACCTTCTGCCCTTGGACTTTGAGGATTCTGGAATGCCAACTTCAAACTCTAATTTTTCACCAAATTGACTGAGTCATCAGAGAGGTGACATTAGAGGCAGCAGGAAGTATAGAAAGCTATTAATTTTTTCTTTCCTCTTTTTTTTTTTTTTTTTTTTTTTTGCGGTACGTGGGCCTCTCACTGCTGTGGCCTCTCCCATTGCGGAGCACAGGCTCTGGACCTGCAGGCTCAGCGGCCATAGCTCACGGGCCCAGCCGCTCCGCGGCATGTGTGTGGGATCTTCCCAGACCGGGGCATGAACCCGTGTCCCCTGCATCGGCAGGCGGACTCTCAACCACTGCACCACCAAGGAAGCCCTCTTTCCTCTTTTTATTCCACAATATTGTGTTTCTTTTTGAAAGTCCTCTCACTGGCCTTTAATAATGGCCTGTCCCCGACCATGTCACTCCACACACTCTTGTAGAATCCTTGCTGGCTAAGAGCTAGCAGCTCCAGCTGCCTTGGGACTCTCTGGGAGAAAACTGACTTCTCTTAGTTCTGCTTGGAGGTGACAAAGCCATTCAGAGTCTCTCTAGACAGTAGAGGTGACTAAAAATAACTAAGCTGCAGTTTTCTTCACTTTTCATTTTAAAGAAAACATGATTGTATTCTAGAAAGAGTTTCAAATGGAGGGGAAAAGACTTTCCTAATTCTTCCATGTATCTCAGCAGACATGTTGAATCGTGAGCATCTTCCAAATTATCCAAACCTCTCCCTATGACAGGACTTGATGAAATTTTGGTTGAGGTGCATCAGGGAGAGAGATCAGGCATAAAAGACCACACACACACACACACACACACACACACACACTCACAGAGCCTGGAACTCACACCTAAGCCACGTGGGAGTTAAGACTGGTCTTACCTGACAGATGATTCCCCATGAAGAGAGTAGGGAGATAACCACCACCTCACTTAATCTGGCAAGGTAGTTATTATTTATTACTATCCCCATTTTACAGATGGTAAAACTGAGTCTAGAGAGGTTAATAGCTTTGTCCAATCTGTGGCTGATTTGCAATTCCAAGGTTACACTCAGTGAGGGGGAGCCCCCAGTCCGTAAACCTCTTCTTCATGTGCGAGTGTCAGCTTTGTTACAGGTTCATTCTCTTGGGTTTGCAACCTGATTCTCAGCCTGGGGAGCTTTTACACAATGCTGATGCTCAGGCCCCATCCTCAAGGGTTTGATTTAATTGATGTCGTTGGGGCATCAGTTTAGGATTCCAATGTGCAGTCAGTGTCGAGATGCATTGGGTTAAGTCTTTGCTGACTTGGAGAATCCCGCAGCGAGATGCAAATACTCAGTCAGCTGTGCTCTATTAAACCATGAGCAGGCGGTAATGTTACACCTTGCACTGAGCTGCAGCAGTGCTGGCAAGGAGCACACTTTGCTCTGCGTCTCTTCCCAGAGCCCTGATGGGTGGCCCTTTAAGAATAACGATGGCCCCTGTGGCTTGGCATCACCCAGGAGTGATGGAAAGAATGTTCTCCTCCTGCCTTTCTGCTTTTTATTTTTAAAAAATTCACTTTATGTTTTCCCAAGTTAGGAAGATGAGCACAGAAAGATGGACCAGAAGGTAAAGATTTCTCCAGGAAACCAAGGAAGTGATGTTGGGATAGCAAGGAGACAGTCAGAACCTGGGGGCTCCTGGGTGGGCACCATACCACGTTGGAAAAAATGATGCAGAGAGTTGAGTCAGGGGCCCCCAAAGACACAGAGAGAGAAAACTCTGGCAGGGCAGGGGCCATTGGTCTTGGTTTCACTGTATTTCCAGCTCCCGGGGGCAGTGCCTGGTACACAGCAGGGGCTGCATCAATATTTGTTATATTAATGATGAACGCACTTAAAAAAAACTATGGTTTTTCAAGAGCTTGTCATGAGTGGCCTCTAGGACTTTCCTTCTTGATTCTTCTGGATATCAGGATAAGGATGAAACAGAAGTGGAATATAGCTCTATGGCTGGGAGGTGCTAAAAAGAGTGGAAATACATAACTTCCGGGCATCACTATGGGCCAGGAACATGACGGCATTTAAGACGCAGGAGCTGGGAACCCTTGCACCTATACTCAGCCTTGCTCTGAGCGTGCCTTCAGGAAAAGACGAGATAAGATTGCCCCAGGGGCTGCACACTGTAGGACCATGAAGAGAATCTAGTCTGCAGATATTTTGTTTGGGTTGCCAATTTATTAATGTTATTTTAAATTCGTTACCAACACTTAAAAATTGGGAGATCTCCTTTAGAAGTCTAGATTTCTGGCTTCTCTTGAAAATTCAGAAGCTCTAGCAGCCCTGGGCCGGAATTCCCACTGGCAGTAATTGGCTATTATTGAATAGCTGCTGCCCCCTTCAGACAAATGGGATAGGCCCCCTTTCTTTGCCTTGACATCTGCCCAGGGGCTCCACCAAGTATCATTACCAACCTGGCCCCTGTAGGCATCTGAGTTTGATGTTCCCTATGTTGTTCCTTTGCTTCTGACTGCCAGGTACATATTCTGGGCTCCTTTTCTCACTGAGCATTTGACACCTCAGCCAGCCTGTTTCTCAGCATCTCCAGGTGATTGTTTCACATTCAACCCAGGCTGCATCTGACACATTTCATCTGCCCGTTGTGACAGGTGCTGCTGGATTGCTGGGTTTTTTTGCCCAGCAAACATTCCCTCTTTTTAATTTTTTTTTCTTGCAAAAGGAAGAGCCAATGTGTTCAGCCTCAGGGTATGAATCACAGTTGGTCCAAGTTATTTGTGGAAATTCCAGTTCATTTTGCCTGGGATTGGTTTTGGGGTGGGCATGTGACCCAGTTCTGGCCAATGACATCTAAGGAGAAGTTCTACCAGGAGTTTCCGGCAAAGATTTTTCTCCCTCATAAAAGAAAGATTCCTTCTTTTTGGAAAACAGTCATGTGGAGATGTGATACTTGGAGTTGTGGCAGCTGTGTTGTGACCATGAAGCAAGACCTCATTCTCACACTGAGAATAACAGAAGACAGGAAGATCCAGGGACCCTCATGATATCACTGAGCTGCTGCTAGGTTTCCTTATTATGAGCTTATTTTGTAAGCCACAAATGCACTTATGTTTCAAGATAATGTTGGGATTTTAAAAACAATTAATTAAAGCCAAACACATTTCTAACCCATACATCTCTCTCACCATGCGGATTGTAAGCTCCATGAAAGCAGGGCTGCATCTGTTTGTTCACTAGTATGTATGTCAGTATACTCAAGGCTTAGTACCGTGTCTAGTAATTTCAGGGTAGTAAATATGAGGTGAGGAATATATTTGACCTCATTTTACAGGTGAGAGTTCTGGGACTTAGAGGGGAGAAATTACTTGCCTATATTCCCAGCGATAGTCACAGATGGGAAATAGTGGAGTCTGGGTGGTCGGAGTTGAAAATCCATACTCTGTGGACTCTGGTCCATGCGCTAAGCTCTACCGCCTGCCATCCTCAAGGGGGGGGTGTAATGTCTGCAGCAAATGACATAGCTCCGACAGGTTTTGCCTTGAAAAATAACAACAGATGACAGAACTATCCAGCAGAATTTGGTTCCCTTGAGCCCTGATTCACAGATGCTATTCTGCTGCCATTTATGGGTAGAGCCACAAAAATTAGCATCATGGAAACTGACAGTTAGAAGGAAACTTTGGCATCCATCCCTTTTAGCTGCCAGCCTAGGAACCCATGCTGTGGCAGCTCGAACATGGGCCTTGGAGACCAGTAGGCTTGATTTCAAAGTCCAGCTCTGCCACTCACAAGCTGTGTGACCTTTTGAGGCTTGGGTAAAAAGGCAGGGTAGTTATCGTGAGATAACATACGGGAAATGTTTTCTTTGCACAGTACTCAGCACATAGTAGGCACTCAGCAAACATTTCTGCCCATGCCACTCTTCTGTCTCAGTTCTGAGGTCAACTCTAAGTCAGGTTTTTATGCTTATAAAAGTTATTTTATTTTTTGTATAAGGCCAAAGTGAAAGGGATGTGGAAAATTTTATTGAAGATTTCATAACTCTTATTTCTGGGTTCCGTGCCAGAGAAGTAAACCTCAGTTCTTCCCGTTGTGCCAGAGAAAGAACTAGAACCACCTTCCACCTAGTGCACAGTAAAGCTGAGAACTTTTATGACTTAATTAAAAGCTGCAGAATATCTTCTTACCTGCAGATGAACGACATTTAAATAGAAACTCATGTTCGGTTATTTCATTACCTGCTTAGGTAATATGCCTCCAAACAGCATGCCTTAGTAATTACTTTTCTTAAATACCCTGTTCACTGATTGTCTTATAACCGGATGATACACACACATAATTTTATATTTACGGATACGTGCTCTTTCCTGACAACTTGAACATCTAAATTAGGCAGCGCAAAATCAGATAATTGCAGAGAAGCATTTCTTGTCTGGCACATGATATCTCCAGGTTAATAGCATAATATCTGTTTGGAATCAACTGAAGGTGGACGTCCGGATGTTTATCAGTTACACGTCCAACATCTTCTCATTTTTCAAAGTGAAATTCAAAGTTAAAGAAAATCTTCTAGCTTTGACAACTCTCATCAACGGTCTGTGCCCTTGTTGTCATAAGCTGATGTTCTTGGAGCCTCTGGGTACAGGTGAGCATGTTTAACTACAGTAGCTACTGAAAGAAAAAAAAAAGACCATCCAGCAAGTTTTTGCATCTCTCTCCTTGGGATAACAGATCTGGCCAATGAGATTGGCATATGACTCAGGTCTGGCCAATCATTGAACTCTATTCCTCAGGCATCGGTAATTGGCTCAGTGGGTGAGCATGTGACCTTAGCAGAGCCAATGGACATTCTTTCCTGGAATTGATGCTGAAGGAAAGACAGTCTTGTTTCTGGTGGAAATATCAAGGAGTAAGTTGTAGGGGCTAGCAGGTATCGTTTTTCATGTCATGTAGAGAAGACCCATACCGTAGTGGAAGTTAATGAAGCCAAGGAGAGAAAATGGACGTGAGAAGTTGATGAGGGAAGGAGGGAAGGAGAGAGAGAGAGAGAGAGAGAGAGAGAGGGAGAGAGAGAGAGAGAGGTGCTTTGCAGTGTCAAAGCTCAGTCCCATTACCTGGGGGCTTCATTCCTATAGCTCTTCTTTCCCTTTCCAAAGTATCCTTTCTAAGCCATGTGAACCAATAGCATTCCCCTGAGGATAGTCTGAGTTTAGTTTTGGTACCATTTCCTGCAACAAAAAGTTTCGGTTTCTCTCACAAGTTTCCCTATGCATTTTGAGGGTGAATAGACACTCCCTTCCCTCTGTTCTCTAGGAGTGACCTGTCCTGAGCACAGTGATCCGGGAGATCTTTGTGTGGCCTGTGAAAAGGCAGAATTAGTTATTTCTTACTCATTTTATGAGTGTCCTTGGCCACCCCTAGGGATGGAGACTGAAGGACAAATGTGACAACTGGGCAGATTTTGGTGAGGCCATTTCTTTTCTTACAAGTCTTGCTGGATATATCAAGGGCTTCACACATGATCCTATCCTTCTCTACTCTAAAAATAGCATAAGATGGAACAAAGATTTCTCGGTAAAGATGCAGAGCCAGGTTCTATCATACTGATCAGCTGGAAGCAACCCAGGGACCCACAATCTGGACAAAATTTAATTAATTGTGGTTCCTCCGTATATGGCATCTAACTTGTCCCATGAAGAGTTTGAAATGATATTGTACATATTTTTGCTACAACATTAAAAAGCATTTTTTTATTGGAGTATAGTTGATTTACAATATTGTGTTCGTTTCAGGTGTACAGCAAAGTGAATTAGTTATATATATATACATATATCCACTCTTTTTTAGACTCTTTTTTTTTTGCTACAACATCGAATGCAACTATAGGATGGCGAAATTGTGAAAAACACTCTGTAAATTATGTAAAGAACCCTAAGTACAAAACCTGGAAAGAAATATGCCATCCTTTGACTCTGACTGGATGATGGGATTGAAGGGCATATTCATATACTGGATGATGTATTACTCTTATAATCAGAAAAATGAAATAAAACAAAATATAATTAGCAAAATATCTGGTTTGACTGCACTCTATCTTCTTCTCTCTGGTTGAACAAAGATGTTTGACCGCTTGCACTTTTCACTTGGCCATGGGATCTGGGAAATTCAATACGCCCTGTGACCTTGCAGCAAGCTCCTTGACAGTTCTCTTCTGGGTCTTTCCCTTATACGTGGAAATATGCATTCCTATGTGAGTACCATTCAGAAATGGAAGGAGAGTAGAAAGGGCCATCGATGTGATATTGAGTGTGAAGGGACTAGGTAATTTTGGGAGCTGCTTTGCTGGAGGTGGGAGTGGGTGCAGGAAGCTCCTTGGACTGAGCAGTGGGAGACATGTTTCCAGGATAGAGCCTGAAGAGGATGCCAAAATATCCCTCCATCCTTCCAGTATGCAGAACGCTGATTTCATAGAGAAGATGTGAGTTGAAGACAGAAGGTTCAGATGAGTGACAGCAGGAGCTGCAGCGTCATAGAACCATTCCCAGCCTGGCCAAGTGCTCCCCCACTTAGTCTCTCCTTCATCCAGCAAATATTGACTAAAACATCTCTTATGTACCAGGGATGGTGCTTGGCGTTGGGTTACAGAGGAGTGAAGCAGCCAACATCCTGCGGGGCCTGTGGGTAAAGCAAGTCTCTGTAGAAATCAGTGGATCCGCCAGCACTAACAGAAATATAAAGTGAGCCACAAATGTAATTTTAGATTCTTACGGAATTATATAATTTTATACAGTAACAAATTTTCTTAATCACATGAAAAAAGTAAAAAGAGACAGATGAAGTTTAAATAATGTATTTTATTTAGCTTGATATATCCAAAATATTATCATTTCCACATGGAACCAACATAAAAGATTTCCAACGAGGTATCGTTCATTTTTTTTTAATAGTTTTTTTTTTTAATCGACATTACAGTAAGTCCCCGACATATGAATAAGTTCCGTTCTGAGAGTGCGTTCATAGTCCAATTTGTTCGTAAGTCCAACAGTGTTAGCCTAGGTACCCAACAAACACAATCGGCTCTATAGTGCTGTACTATAATAAGTTTATAATACTTTTCACGCAAGTAATACATAAAAAACAAACACAAAAAATAAAGAAAACATTTTTAATCTTCCAGTACAGCACCTTGAAAAGTACAGTAGTACAGCTGGAACACGGGGGCTGGCATCAAGTGAACAGGCAAGAAGAGCTACTGACTGCAGGAGGGAGAGGAGGTGGGAGGTGGTAGAGCTGAAGGATCGTCAGGAATAGGAGACAGAGGGCAAGCTGCAATTCCACTCACGGCTGACGCTGACGGCACAGGTTCCGGTTCCTTGCTGGATTCAATTCTATCTACGCTCTTGAAGAAACGATCCAGTGACGTCTGGGTCGTAGCTCTTTTTTTTTCTCGTCATAGATGACACGGTAGCACCGGATTGCATTCTGAACGGCTGCTGCCACCTTCGTCTACAGTTCTACGTTCGGGTCCTGTGCCTCAAAAGCTAACAGTGCCTCTTCAAATAGAATTAACTTACGTGGTTGGACATGTGAACGCACATTCACATCTTTGAAAGTTCGCAACTTGAAGGTACGTAGGTAGGGGACTTACTGTATTTTTAGAATAGTTTTAGGTTCACAGCAGTCTTGAGAGGAAGGTGCAGAGAGTTCCAATTTACCCTCTGTCTCCGCACATGCATAACCTCCCCCATTATCAACATGCCCTGCATTTGTTACAACTGATGAACATGCATGGACACATCATCATCATCCAAAGTCCATAATTTACAAGGGAAAAAGCAGTGAGAGACAGAGAGAGAGAGAGAGAAGGAGAAAGCGAGAAAGATGCTACACTGCCAACCTTGACGATGGAAGAAGGGACCACGAGCCAAAGGATGCAGGTGGACTTTAGAAGTTGGAAAGAAAAGGAAAGAGATTTCCCCTAGAGCATCCAGGAGGGATATAGCTTCATCAACATCTTGATTTTAGCCCGGTAAGACCCATTTCAGACTTCCGACCTCCAGAGATGTAAGATAATAAATTTGTGTTGTTTTTAAGCCACTAGGTTTGTGGTACTGTATTATGGCAGCTATAAGAAACGAAGACACCAACCAAGCCTTTGAATAATGGAGGCATGAGGCTTCTTTGCTCCTGGAAAGACTTTATTTTCTAAATGTAACTCTTTTTGAGGTGATGGAGTGTTGTTTTTTTTAAATTATTAATTAATTAATTTATTTTTGGCTGCGTTGGGTCTTTGTTGCTGCATGGGCTTTCTCTAGTTGCGGTGAGCAGGGGCTACTCTTCGTTGCGGTGCGCGGGCTTCTCATTGCTGTGGCTTCTCTTGTTGTGGAGAATGGGCTCTAGGCATGCGGGCTTCAGTAGTTGTGGCATGCAGGCTCAATAGTTGTGGCTTGCGGGCTCTAGATCTCAGTCTCAGTAGTTGTGGCTCACGGGCTTAGTTGCTCCGTGGCGTGTGAGATCTTCCCAGACCAGGGCTCGAGCCTGTGTGCCCTGCATTGGGGTGGATTCTTAACCACTGCGCCACCAGGGAAGTCCAGAGTGGGTTTTCTAAAAGGGAAAAAGTCTTTTTTTAAAAAAATATTTATTTATTTTCTTTATTTTTTTGGCTGCATCAGGTCTTGGTTGTGGCATGTGGGGTCTTTTGTTGTGGTGTGTGGGCTTCTCTCTAGGTGTGGCACGCGGGCTCCAGGGCATGTGGGCTCTGCAGTTGTGGTGCGTGGGCTCCAGGGCGCATGGGCTCTGTAGTTTGCGGCACACGGGCTCTCTCATTGAGGCGCACGACCTCAGTAGCTGTGGTGCGGCAGGGATCT
Organism: Phocoena phocoena; assembly: GCF_963924675.1. Taxonomy (NCBI): domain Eukaryota; kingdom Metazoa; phylum Chordata; class Mammalia; order Artiodactyla; family Phocoenidae; genus Phocoena; species Phocoena phocoena. The sequence continues at coordinate 30,480,153 of NC_089233.1, read as the reverse complement.
TAGTTCCCTGAGCAAGGATTGAACCCACGTCCCCTGCACTGGAAGACAGATTCTCTACCACTGGACCACCAGGGAAGTCCCTAAAAAGGGAAAAAGTCTTAAGGATTGGATGAGATGGAAGTGGCTCCGGGGGTAGTGATGGGGTTGGTGCCCCTGGATGAGAGAGGGGACAGGGTTTGAGGGCAATTCCGTGGGTGGTGAAGATCTGTGACCCCCTCAGGTTGCCTGTGCAAGGGTGAAAGATGAGAGAAGTGTTGAGAGCCTTTGTGGCCGGACTTTTGTGGTCTGTGAGAGGGGACCTCTGGCAATGGCTGCTTTGAGCCCATTGAGGCATTAGCATCCAAAGATCACTGAGAACTGGGTTCAACGGGCATCACAAAACAAAAAAATTGGCACTGGTTCTAAAACCCACGTCCTTCTCAGGTCCATGCCTCTCCTGCATTCTCTGGGCACCAAGTAACTTGGAGGGTTTCACGGAGCGGAGGGACAGCAAAACATGACCGAGACCTCATTTCTCACTACCTCGGCGAATGGAACTGAGTCTGATTCAATTTGATTTGGAAAAAATAAAATTTTTTGACCGGTTTGCCCCCGAGGGTTGCAGAGCGTTTCTGAACCTGATTTTGACATTATTTCCTGTCTGCCAAGCATCTGTCTTGATAACCCGATGGCCAGGAGAGTTAGAAAGGGCATCCCTGTTTTGCTCTTTCAGCAGAAGTGCTAGCAAGGAGGAGGGATGCATTGGAGGGAACTCATGGGCCTTTGAACCAGCATTTATTGGAATAAGAAGGAAAGGAGTGGATTCCAGCGAGAGGATGGAGCCCTTTGAAGGAGTTTTGAAGTTGGGGTCCAGTACCCCAAGCACCATGTATACTTCCTGGCTGTGTGGCCTTGGACAAATCATACCACCTCTCTGAGCTTCTACTTTCTTTTGTGCAGAAGAGATATAATAAGAGGATCAGGTTCCCTAGGAAACAGACTCTGAGGTGGAGATTTGCCTGAAGGTTTACTGGGGAGAATTTTAGGGCTCAACATTTGCTGGGGGGTAAAGGAAGCAGGATCTGGCAGCAGGAGTTCAACCGCTAGGCAGCTGCAGCTGGTACCTCAGGAGATTATAGCATCACTGTAACTGAGCAGGACCCTGTGGGGCTTTCCCAGGGCAGACCCCTCCCCCATACCCTCTGCTTTAGCTCTTCTCTGAAGTATCAGATAATAGTATCTGACGCATATTTCCTGAGTTGTTTTACATATGCTAAAACCACCACCAAATGGAAGAAATTAACTACTTGATGATTATGAGCACACAGCCCCCAGACCTACTGGTGCCTAAGGATTGGTAATGTTAACTAACCCCCATGACACTGCCCTGTTACCTCTCCACCAGCCACTCAGAGAACTGGGCACGAGCTGATCCCTTACCCTGAGATGCTCCTCCTTCACCTGGCCTTAAAAAAAATGCTTTGCTGAAAACTTTCGGGGAGCTGAGTGTTTTTGAGCCATCCCTTCTCCTTGCATGACGCCTTTACAGCAAATGCTGCACTTCCTTCTACCCGGTGTCAGTAGATTGGCTTTACTGTGCGTGGGCGAGTGGACTCAGGTCTGGTTTGGTAACATCGTCAGCTACTTGGAGCTGGGATGACCCTGCAAAGCTGTCCCACCTGGAGGCAGGAGGGCCGGGCCACACAGTGGATACAGGCTGCCCTCAGGGATGAGGTCGTTCTCTTCCATCTGGCGTGTGATTCCTGGGAAAGAACTTGGCCAATAATACCCCCAGTAGCTGGAGGCTACTCAGTCCTGAAGGAGGGATCTGGGTAGCACACACAGCATCCACCAGCAGCACCAGCCAGGGTGAGTTAGGGGGATTAAACGCGGTCAAGAGCCTCAGATGACTGGCATAGAGCATGGCACACACTAGCGTCTCATGTGCTGTTTGGTTTTCCTTGTGGCAGTTTGATTCTGCATCCTCACTAGGCTGAATGCTGCCTGGGATATGATTGATTATTTCCAGGAGCAGGCGCGTGTGCTGAGCCCTTTGAATGTACACAGGACGTTGAGGCCCCTGCTCAGACTTTATCCCTTTCTGGAAAAACTGCTGAGTCAGAAGGATAGGCTGCTGGAGCCTCAGGAAGCACAGGGAAGTCAATTAAAGGCACCAGGAGTTTGTTCCCAAAGCGGCTGACTTTCCCCCCTCTCCTGGGAGCTTCCAGGATCCTGGCCTAGAAGATGGGCTTGTCGTCAGTGGGGACGTGAAGGCTGACTCTGAGCTCCACGAGGACACACTTTATGTGTTCAGTTTGTCATTGTATCCCCAGAATTCTCATGGGGCTTGGGACCTAGGAGAAGTTCGGTGAATATTTATTGGATGAACAAACGAATGAACGAATGAATGATCCTCCAGAAGGTACTGGAAGGTCCAAACTCATCCTCCTGATTTTTGGGCCCCAGGAAGGCGAGTGTGTTGCCATGGAGATGTGACTGCCCATGGACCATCTCCAGGCGCTCCTTTCCCTTGAACTCTGGGCCCCTTGGGGTTGTGTGTGTTCTCTGGTCTCCCAGGTTCTGTAGTGATGGAGAGGCAGAGCTTTCACACATGCCAATCCCCTGCCTGGTCACCTTCTTCTTCCTTGTTCCTCCTCACTTCGATGAGCACTGATCATCCCTAGGGCTTTTGCTTTTTACAATGCAGCAGCCAGAGCGATTGCTTGAAAGTGCTCATCAGATCATGTACAGTCCCGGTTTACCCATCAGTTGCTCCCCACTGCCCTTGGGATAAACTCAGAAGCTCCATCAATGCCTTCCCAGGCTTTGCTGTCCCTTCAACATCATCTCAGGACACGGTCTCCCTGGATCACGTGAGATAAATGCTGGCTCAGGGAATAATTAGGACAGTAGCTCAGATCACAGGTACTTCCCGGGGAGCTACAACAGCCGGACTACAGTTGCTGCCACTGGACCTGTTGTAGCAGATGCTGGAGGTGCCCTGCACGCACCCCTCGGCCTTGGCTGGGGTCTCTGCCTCTGTGTGTCCTGATGGTTTCCTCTGGTGCCCTGGGGTACTTCTCTGTCCACCTGCTGGGGCATCCTTGGCCTGTGCCATTCGTGGGCAAATATGCTGGAGATTTAACGCTCCAGGAACAATCCTCAACAGGTGAGGGATGGCGGTTGTATTTATGTTCATAAATGAAGGGAAGGGTGACTAGTGGCTGAGCATAATGTAGACATGGCTCAGCCCACCTATGTGACGTGTGAGGAGTGAAGCTTTGAGAACCCCAGCGGTTCTGAGGATGGCCTTGCATGGCTCCCAGGCTTCCGGGTGACTGGCACTGCACAGAGCCCTGCTGGAACCACTTTACCAAGAACACTGGGAGGTCATTTCCAAACTGGAAGCAGAAAGGAATGGAGTGGAATGTCAGGCCTTATCGTGTAATTTGGGGCAAGTTACTTCTCTCACCTCGATTTTCTTCTCTGGAGGACAATCATATGGTTAATTATCTGAACAGGGACACAGGGGGCATGAATGGGACACTGGTAAATTATGCCAGAATCATGGTATTGACTGGGGCATGAGGTCCCCTTACCCATCTGCTGAGGGGGGGATACTAACGGTGACGTAGTGGGACCCAAATTAAGACCTATGTTCCTATTTTAATCCTTGCAATTATCCTATGAGATCATTGCTATTATTACCCCACTTGACAGATGAGTAAACTTGGCACTGAGGGAAGTTCAATTCAGGTATGTGTTCAGTGCTCTTGACGGTGATGCTGTGAAGGTGGGGGGAGGGGCAGTGCTGCCGGTGCTGCCGGCGCTGCCAGGTGGCTGCCAGGTTTCCAAGTTTTATGCCACATGTACCGAGTGCTGGCTGCCTGCTGGCATCTTCCCCACGTTGTCCCATGAGGTCCAGGCACTGATGTTATCCCCACCTGCAGACCTAACCTCATACCAGTGGACTTTCCTGCTTCAGATTCTGAAATTATACCTCCCCGTGTATTTTTTTTGCGGTACGCGGGCCTCTCACTGTTGTGGCCTCTCCCGTTGCGGAGCACAGGCTCCGGACGCGCAGGCTCAGTGGCCACGGCTCACGGGCCCAGCCGCTCCGCGGCATGTGGGATCTTCCCAAACTGGGGCACCAACCCGTGTCCCCTGCATCGGCAGGCGGACTCTCAACCACTGCGCCACCAGGGAAGCCCCCCCCAGTGTTTTTGGTAAGGTGACTCCAGCAAAGCTCCATGTGATGCCACTTGGTCACCTGGGAGCCTGGGAGCCCTCCAGGGCCATTCTCAGAACCCCCAGGAATCCAGAAGATCCATTCCTCACTAGACAGGCTGAGTCATGCCTACATTATCCTCAGTCATCGGTGGCCCTTTAATTATGAATGTATAAATGGAGCCTCTTTTATTTTTCAAGGCCATAAAACTATTCGTTTAAAGTAGCTCCTGCTCAGCCCATCCTCACAGATAAACATAAATAAATCATACCACTTTCCCGTGAATTATGCACTAAATACACATCTGTAAAACTTCCCCGTCCATAGGAGGACTTTGAACCTACGGGGTTTTAAGTGGACACTAAATCAATTTTCATATCTCTGTGGATAGAATTTAAAAAATATTCCTAGCATTATTTCAAATGTCTGTCCTTGTTACATGATAAAAAAATAAAACCTTCCCTCAAAGCCCTGTGATTTTGATCCCTGCTGCTTGTGTTCACTTGCCATAATTCAAATCTCAGCCTGGGTACCGATGATGGAGAGATTAAGATGATTCCCTGCCAGCCAAGCAGTGGAGAGTTCAGATAGCATCAGAGAGTAGGAGAGTAAAAGGTAGAGAAATGATCGGTGACAGAGGAAATATGCATGCGTGGTGTGAGCCGAGAAGCCCTGGCAGAGGGTGTCTGGGATGCGGAGGGAAGGGAGGGAAAGAGGGGAGAGAGAGAGAAAGAGAAAGAGAGAGTGCATGGTGGGGGAGGGGAAATTATCCCCTCTCCGCCAAGTTCTTTACCTCCAACAGGTCATTTAGTTCAAGCTCCCATTTCCTGACTCCATGGCTCCTTTCTGCAGGTGAGAAAACTGAGACTTAGGAAGGTCATGGGATTTTTTCCCCCCAACTTTGTATTTAAGGAGTAGAATTGTACAGTATTTGTCTTTTTGTGACTGGCTTATTTCACTTCGCATTATGGCCTCAGGGTTCGTCCATGCTGTAGCATGTGTCAGAATTTCCTCCCTTTTTGAGGCTTAATAATACTCCACTGCACGTACATGCCGTAGTCTGTTTATCCACTCTTCTGTTGAGGGACACTTGGGTTGCTTCCGTCTTTTGGCTATTGTGAATAATGTTGTTATGGGTGTACGATTATCTTTGTGATACAGTGCTTTGAATTCTTTGGGGTACATACTCAGAAGTGGAATTGCTGGGTCATATGGTAGTTCTGTTTTTGTTTTTTTTTTTAAGAACTGCCATACTGTTTTCCACAGAGGCTGCATCATTTTACATTCCCACCAATAGGGTCATGGGAATTTTCTACTAAGTGGCAAAACCAGGATTCAGACCTAAGTGGTTCTGGCTCCCAACCACTTGCTCTTTCTCACATGAGGAGGGTTTGATGGTCAGTTTTGTGAAATCCTTTGGCCACATTTCCCGGATAGGTGACAATGGGCCGCTACTTAATGAGATGTAGGGGGTTGATGAGTGAGAACCTGCTAATATGTTGGTAAGTTTCCTACTTAAATGCTATAATTTCTCTGGGGTCTCTGTGATAAGATATAGACCTTATATCTTGTGAGGAAATGAGTTCCATGTCAGTGGAGGTAATCAAGGACAGCCTTCTGGTAACTCCTTTGGGATAAAACCAAGTGAACTCAGATATCCCTATAAGTGCACTCATAGCAGTATTTTACCCTCTGTGCCCAGCCACGGGGGAAAAGAAACGCTCTTCAGGTCCCTTCAAATCACAGCTATTTGCACATCTCTTAGGATATTTGTCCCCTTAACCTTCATACTTGGGCAGTGTCAGGAATGTAAAGAACAAACTCAAGAGTTGAAATGATAAAGACCTGGCTGTGACTTCCAGCCATGTGACTGGATGCAAGTTCCTATGCATCTCCAAGACTGTTTTCAATCTGTAAAATGGGGAAATAATAGTACTTCTCACCTCTTATGACATATATGTGTATCCCCTTAAATTCATATGTTGAAGTCCCAACCCCCAGCATCTCAGATTGTGATTGTATTTGGAGATAGGGCCTTCAAAGATGTAAGTACGGTTAAACAAGGTCATATGGGTGGGCCCTAATCCAATCGGACTGGTATCCTTTTTTTTTGCGGTACGCGGGCCTCTCACTGTTGTGGCCTCTCCTGTCGCAGAGCACAGGCTCCGGACGCGCAGGCTCAGCGGCCATGGCTCACGGGCCCAGCCGCTCCGCGGCATGTGGGATCTTCCCCGACCGGGGCACGAACCCGTGTCCCCTGCATCAGCAGGCAGACTCTCAACCACTGCGCCACCAGGGAAGCCCTGGTATCCTTTTAAGAAGAGGAAATTTGGTTACAGTAGACACTAGGAATGTGCACACACACAGAAAAGACCTTGTGAGGTCACAACAAGAAGGCGGCCATCTGCAAGCCAAGAAGAGACGCTTCAGGAGAAGCCAACATTGTCAAAGCCTTGATCTTGGACTTCCAGCCTCCAGAACTGTGAGAAAATAAATGTCTGTCATGTGAGCCACCCATGTCGTGACATTTTGTTATGGCAGCCCTAGGAGAATAACACGCCATCTCAAAGGGTTATTATGGGAATTCAGTGGATCATAGTACATAAAACACCCAGCATGGTACAAGCCCTTAGTGGACACTCAGTGTGCTCTAGTTTCCCTCCTGCCCATAATTCTTATGGGTCTTATTGTTCCCATGAGCTTCTGGGAACTCCTTGCTAGCTCCTTGTTTCCATTTTAGTACCCCAGCACACAGTCAGCGCTCAATAAATGTTTGCTGAACTGAACTGCAAATGTAGCACACAGACATGGTCACTTTCCAAAGGACAGAGGGTCCAGCCCTATCCTCCTTCCTGAGCCCCACCCCGCTGAGATTTTCTCCCCTCATTATGGAACCTCACCTAGGAGGTCTGAATTGCCTGGGGGCAGCCCCCCTCTTAACAACAGCCACCCTGGGTTTCTCATAGATGGTCCCGTGAAAGTCTCATAGTAACCCTACAAGGTAGTAATAGTAATATCATTCCCACCTCTGCAGATGAGGAAACTAAGGTCTCAAGAAATTAATTGTCCTAAGTTATTCACCCACCTAGGGAGGGGTGATGCCGAGAGTCAAACCTGAGTTGACCTGATCTCAAAATTCATGCACTTAACCACTAACCAAAAGGACTTAACATTTAGATTCAATGGCTAATGAAAACAACAACAGTAATAAGTACTGCCTATTGATTACTTGCAATATGCTATAGGCATTTTACTAAGCTGTTTACCCCCATTTTCTCGTTTAATCCCCTCAACAATCCATAGGTAGGTACGATCCCACCTTCCTTCTACAGATGAGGAAACTGAGGCACAGGTGACCTGCCCAAAGTTGCATAGCTAATAAGGGGTGGGAGAGGATGTGGACCTGAGAGCCTCTCCTCTTAATCACAGTGCTGCATTGATAATTACTGAACACCTACCATGGGCACCCTCTGTGCTCAGATTCCTTTTATGTTTTAGTAACATAATCCTTTTGCAGGGAGGCCCAGAGAGGTGGAGAGTATTATCTGGAGGTCGCACAGCTGGTGAGTGGCTGAGTTGTGACTTTAGCCCCCTCAGACCCCAAGTCTCTCTATTGGCTCCATATGTGCTCTTATCACTCCATTTCTGCTTTTTCTGACCTCATAGCTGTTCCCAGGTGGCCTCAAGAACTTCTCCACTCTGAAAGATGGAGCCTTCTGGTAAGTGACTGACAGGCAGGCGTTCACAGGGGAACTGGCTTGGAATGGCTCCAATGCTTATTTACTCATTATTTTGGTTCTGAGCTTCTGCAAATTGAGGACTCGGCAGCACGAGGATTAGGCAATTTTCTTGCCTCCCATAATGTACTTTCTCTGAATTGGTTCTTTCGAGACAATTATTTGAGGCCTTCAAATTGCTCCCGCAAGCAAGCTGAGGGAGTCAGATGACACATCTTCATATTCAAACATGTCTTAGGGCTCCTTTCATCCCTAACTTAGATTCACAACTACAGGAAGGGAAAGGCAGCCCCCAAAGAAAAATTGCTCCTTAGACCAAAGAGAGGATCTCCAGTGCAAATCTTCTATGTCAGAACATACACTAAGCCCCTCTGTGCTCTTTCATATGTTATCCTCTTAAATCCTCATACTGACCTCCTGAGATAGGTACTATTATTTCCATTTCCCAATTGAAGAAACTGAGGCTCCTAGAGATGAAATAAAATTTCCCAGGTAACAGAGCCAGTTTCCAGCCTTTGCCGTCTTTCACTCATGTCTCCTCTCTTTGAATTTTCAGAATATAAATTGCCTCTCTCTTCGTTTGGTGTTTACTAAGATGTTGTCTTATCTTTTATTTAACTGCTTTGGAGAGGTGGCAGAGTGTAGAGGTTAAAAGGATCAGTTTTCGAATCAGGGAGATGTGGGTTTGAATGCTGTGTCTACCTCTTATTAGCTACATAACCCATGAGCTATTTAACCTCTCCGAGCCTGTTTCTTTTTTCTATAAAATGGGGATTAAAAGAGTACTCAACTCATGGAGTTCTTTGCAGGAGAATAATGGATTTAAAGCGGCTAGAACAGTTCTTGCACATCGTTGATGCTTAAGGGAGCTTAGCTGACCTTGTTGTTTAGGTCATTATCGTTAATTTGTGTGGACATGGTTGTGAAAAATGCTGGGAGGAGAGCCAGGCATCCAGGTGTCAGTTGTAAAAGAGGCAAATTCTTGCAAACTTGCACATAGCTTGTGTGGTTCAGAGACTCAAATCCTCTGAGTTTAGATCTTATTTAAATTCTATCCAATGGGGATCTTGAGTCTGGCTCTGTTTGCTTGACAGGAGACCTGTCGGGGCTCGGATGTCACTAAGTGCCTCCAGACAGTGCCAGGCAGGCAGAAGATGGGTCATAAAAGTGTGTTGAATGATTTACAAATAACATAACTTTACGTGAATGCTTTAAAAAAGTCCCAAAGTGCTTTATAGGTGTAAAGGACTCCTGGATCAATAGTTAACACAGGGAAGGAAGGTAGATTAGAGGAAATCAGAAGGGAGAAGGAAAATCAAGGAAGGAGGGAAGAGAAGAGTACTATTTCCTTATGTACCGTGATGGTAGTGGCTGAGGGTAGGGGGTCTGGAGTCGGATGGTTGGTTGGAACCCCTACTTAGTCTTTTTCTATCTGTGTCCTTGGATACATTACATAACCTTGCTGGGACTTTGTTTTCCCAACTCTAAAAGTGCACCTGTATCATAGGGCTGTTGTGAGAATTAATAGGACAATAGACTGTGATGTGTTTAGCACAGAGCCTAGTACGTAGTGGTTACTTAATACTAGATTATCGTCACTATTATGGATACTGAAGACTGTCCTGGGGGGAGTACTTAGGAGACTAGCATGTATTAAGGACTGATTTTTCATCCATAGTTTATCTAGTCCGTACAGCAAACCAAGAGGGTGATGCCATGATTATGCTCTGCGTGTTTACAAATGAGGGTCTGAGGCTCAGGGAAATGAAGTAACTAACTCGAGGATGCACAGCTGGGAGATGGTGGAGCCTCGGCAGTTTGACCCCAGGTCTGTCTGAGTGCAGAGAACTTGGTTCCTGTACCTCAGTGCAAGGACAGGAGCTTTGACAACTGGAGAGGAAGAAAAGGAGGCAGAGAGGGAGACCAGAACAGCTGCAGACCATCCCAAGTGAAGGGAGCTGCTGGAGCTGGTCTTGTGTCACCATGGAGAGGATTCCAATTGCTCTGAGAAACTGCAAGTTCTGTGACATTTAAAATGCTTTCCTTTCTTTCAGAGTCTATGAAGACTTTTACAATTTCTTGACCTTTGGAGGGCTCCTACAAACTCTTAGGAGCACAGCATGTGAAGGAAGTATCTGATTTTCAAGACTCTCTTGGGATTAGGGAGACAAGGTGGCCCTTGGAGGGCTGGCCCTCCAAGAGATGTCTTCCTTCATGGACCACCTGCTCAATTACTCACCTAGATCCCACCACACACCCTGCATTGCTGCTAGCTTTCTCCCCATGCTGTTTCAGCTTGTCCTGCGACCTTACTCACCACTATCATCTTCCTGACACCATATAAAGAACAGGGACAAGTGAAAGGTCAAGGCCATGGTTTTATGTGCCTTTCCCTTGGCAATCTCTCCACCAGTGGAACCCTTCAGGGAGTTCTGACAGCACTGGGAGCTGCCTTTGGAGTCCCCTAAAGCAAGTCATTTGGATTCTTTGCCACAGCTGTTATATACTGATAATTACAAAGACTGAGGACCGTATGATAAGGTGCTGTAATATTATGACAGGTTTACAGCAATGGTCTTTTGGGATGCATTTTTGAAAGACATGTATGAAAAGAAAGGAAGTTGTTTCCCCATTTTCATTCAGAAATGTATACAGGAGATTTCCATGCATCAGAAAGTCTAAAAAGGGGGACTTTCCTGGTGGTCCAGGGGTTAAGGCTCCGAGCTCCCAATGCACGGGGCCCAGGTTCAATCCCTGGTCAGGGAACTAGATCCTGCATGCCGCAACTAAGACCTGGTGCAGCCAAATAAATACATAACTAAATAAATAAATAACAATATTAAAAAAGCATCAAAGTTCAAAGAAAGTCTAAAAAGGGATTTAAAGCCTCTGTGTCCCCTTCTAAGAGGGGATTGCCCCGAGCCTCAGGTCAGAAAGTCTAAATCTCTATCTCACTCCCTCCATGCACTGGGTCATCTAGGGTAGGTCATTTTTTTTCTTTCTTTTTTAAAAAATTTTATTTTGTATTGGACTGTCGTTGATTTACAATGTTGTGTTAGTTTCAGGTGTACAGCAAAGTGATTCAGTTATACATATACATATTATCTATTCTTTTTCAAATTCTTTTCCCATTTAGGTTATTACGGAATATTGAGTAGAGTCCCCTGTGCTATACAGTAGGTCCTTGTTGGTTATCTATTTTAAATACAGGAGTGTGTATATGTCAATCCCAGACTCTCTAAGAGAGATCTTAAGTACCATATATTTGGCATCTTCTTGCACCAGGTACTTGGGCTACCTGAATCTTCGAATCATTCCATGTAAACATTCCATTCCATTCGTTCAGAAAAACCCAAATGAACTTTTCGGCCAACCCAGTATAATCCCTCATTCATTGTAAGGAGACTGGATTTTGGAGAGGGACAGTGGCTTGTCCTAGGTCATACAGCTGGCAGGGGAAAGAGGCACGGCTTCAACAAGACATGTATGATTCCCGATACTGTGCTGCATTTCTGATACCCCCGCCTAGGAAGTCATGGTTCTTGGAGTCGAAAGAATTGATCAGATCACCAGGTGAGTACGCATTGGAACAGGAGTTCCAGTGGTCCTGACCAGTGTCCTCTGGTGAGTATAGAGTTCGAGCTGAATCAGGCGCCCTGGAAACAGTCATGACAGTCACTCCTGCTGGGTGCTATCTAGAAGAGCTGCCCAGGCGTGGACGGAGCGAGTAATGCGAAATCTGTTCCTAATCAAGAGCGATGACACCAGGGACAACCACACTGCCGCCTGCACTTTCACAAAGGAATGGCAAGACACTCCCAGCCCACTTACCACACTTCTGTCATGCTGATGTCCTAGTGGTTCCAGGCATCAGGGCTTTGCACATACTGGTCCTTCCTTCTTCACCTCCCTGCTCTCTCTCCAGCTGACTTCTACTCATCCAGAACAAGGGCTGGAGAGACGTGGTGTCCTCTTTCAGTTAGAACTGGCTCTAGAAGCTGTGATGGGGTAACAGGTAGGGAAAAGAGGAGAGGTTCATTGCTTTCTGAGTGTTATATAAATCCTGAGGAACTTGGGATTCTGATGGAGGATGCTGGAGGAGAATGCAAGCATCCTTGAGACTCACAGTTCAGAGACAGAAGTATGGCAATAGCTGGGGCTGTTGGGACTTGACTCCATCGGGGGTTGTTTCAATATATGTGAAAGGTATTAAGAGAAAGATGTTTTAAGAGGCCACTGGTCAGGACCGCTGGAACTCCTGTCCCAATGCCCATTCACCTGGCCACCTGGACCATTCTCTTCAGCTCCAAGAACCATGACTTCCTAGGCTGGGGTATCCATAACTTGCAGGGCTTTTGTGAATTTAAATGAAAGGCAAAGCTTATTAAATGCTTAGAAAACTGCTGGAAGCATTAAATACACAATTGGTATTATATTCCTGATTCTCTTGGTCTTGCTGGAGAAGGAGCGCTGCCTGCCTCCATGGTTTTAGGAAGTACTGAAGGTCAATAAATCTGCAGAAGATATGAAGTTGGCTGGTCTGTGTTCTCAACATGTCTGAAGAGCCCAGGAGGCCTGGGCTGGTCCTGGTGGCAGCGTGAAGACAACATCTGTTAAATACAGAGCATGACCCATTTGCAGTGGGCACCTCAGTGGGTACCCAGGGGAACTGGAGCAGGGTTCTGGGTTTGAGTGCTCTGAAGGGGAGCCTGACTGGAGAAAGCTCTGCCCGTCTTCCTGCTGTTTCCCAGAAATTCCAGGCTTGAGAGTCACTTTCAAGGGAAAGAACAGTCCCACCAGGGATTGGAGAGTCCTGTCAAGGGGAGCAAAGCATCAGTATAAAGAGACTGGGTTTCTATTGAGCTCCCCATCTATTGTTTATGGATAAGGATATGTGATGGGGGTGAGGTTGATTTTAAGGGGCATGGACCAAACGGGCCTGCTCCAGTGCAGTTATTACTGAAATACCCTTTTCAGACCCAATCTGAAAAGATTGGGTCTTTCCAGCTCGACATCTTGGCATGCTGGGGGGGGGTTGGTAAGAATGTGTGTGTTTGTGTAAACTCAGCTATTTTCAATTCCTGCTCCCTCTTCTCTTGGGAGGAACCCCCGGGGCCACCTAGCAGATGGCTGCTGGTCCTTATCTGCAAAGAACTGTCAGTTATGAGATGCCTCAGGACTGACGATGCTTCACAAGGGTCCTTCTACTGTCTCAGGGCAATTGGATCTAGGAGACTCCAGAATAAAATTTAAAAGCGAGAAACAGACCCAGACACATTCTAGGTCTCCAGAAACTGCTTTAGGTGGCTTCTGTTTCAAATGGTAATAATAGTACTAATCACTGTTACAGCACACCGATGCCCCTCCCACTTCATAACACGGCAATCCCGATAGAATAGAGAGATCAATGACCTTGGAACTGCGCTTACTAAAGTCAACTGCGTTCATTAAGTTCTGTCCCACATGAGTTTGGGGGCAGTGGAAGGGAAGTCAGATTTAAATGAGCTAGATTCAAGAGAGCAGAGCAGACATTTTAATAAAACAAAATTTCAACAGAATAGGGTGCTAATATCGGGGATCCGAGATCCCTGGAGGGCAAATGACTTTACAACAACAATGATGGGAAATATTTACTTGTTTGTTCACAGAAAAATACATGTGTTGAAACCCTGCATTGTGCCAGGTCCTCTTCTTGGCACTGTCAACACAGGCATGTCCTGACCTGCAAGGTCTAGCAGGAGAGACGGTCTTTCAACAAACGATTTCCCAAATAAATGTAATTACGAGGAAATGTTCATGGTGCTCTGAGATTGCACAAAACGGAACCAAGTCTAAAGTGAGGGTTTAAGGCCGTGACATTTAAGATGAGCATTTACTATTTTTTAAAATCAATGTTATGGCGGTATAATTTGCATCAAATGAAATGCTTCTTTTTACTACAATCAAGATATAAAACATTTTCTTCACGCTTGTGCTCCTTTGCGGTCAAGCTTCACTTTTCCACCCCTAGGCAGGAGCAATCACCAATCTACTTTCTTTTAAAAATTTTTTTAATTGAAGTATAGTTGATTTTCAATATTATGTTAGTTTCAGGTGTACAGCAAAATGATCCATATATATATATGTATATATATATACACACACATATATATATATTCTTTTTTAGATGCTTTTCCTTTGTAGACTATTACAAGATATTGAATATGGTTCTCTGTGCTATACAGTAGGCTCTTGTTAGTTATCTATTTTATATATAGTAGTGTGTATATGTCAGTCTCAAACTCCTAATTTATCCCCTCCTTTCCCCTTTGCTAACCATAAGTTTGTCTTCTATGTCTGTGAGTCTATTTCTGTTTTGTAAATGAGTTCGTTTGTATCAGTTTATTAGATTCCATGTATAAGCGATATCATATGATATTTGTCTTTCTCTGTCTGGCCTACTTCACTCAGTATGATAATCTCATACTGCAAATGGCATTATTTCATTCTTTATTGTGGTTGAGTAATATTCCGTTGTATATATGTACCACATCTTCTTTATCCATTCATCTGTCAATGAGCACTTAGGTTGCTTCCATTTCTTGGCTATTGTAAATAGTGCTGCAATAAACATTGGGGTGCATGTATCTTTTCGAATTATTAACCAGGGGTTCTTGACCTCAGCACTGTGGACGTTTTGGATCAGATAATTCTTTGCTGTGGGGGGCTGAATTGTGCATTTTAGGACCTAGAGTCTGTCATGCAGCGTGAAGTTAGGTCAGAAAGAGAAAAACAAATACTGCATGCTAACACATATATATGGAATCTAAAAAAGAAAAAGGTTCTGAAGAACCTAGGGGCAGGACAGGAATAAAGATGCAGAGGTAGAGAATGGACTTGAGGACACAGGGAGGGGGAAGGGTAAGCTGGGATGAAGTGAGAGAGTGGCATGGACATATATACACTACCAAACGTAAAATAGCTAGCTAGTGGGAAGCAGCCGCATAGCACAGGGAGATCAGCTCGGTGCTTTGTGTCCCCCTAGAGGGGTGGGATAGGGAGGGTGGGAGGGAGACGCAAGAGGGAGGGGATATGGGGATATATGTATACGTATAGCTGATTCACTTTGTTATACAGCAGAAACTAACACAACATTGTAAAGCAGTTATACTCCAATAAAGATGTTAAAAAAAAAAAGAGATGTTTAGCAGCATTCCCAGCTTCTACTCACTAGATGCCAGTAGCATACGCTAACTTGTTACAAACCAAAAATTGTTCCAGATATTTCCAAATGGCCCCCAGGGGAGCAAGATCACTATAGTGGAGAATTCCAGAATTTCAGATAAATGAATCACAGAGTATGTTCTCTTCTGTGTCTACTTCTTTGGCTCAGTGTAGTTTTTGAGATTTGTCCCTATTGTGTGTCTAGTTTGTTCCTTTTTTATTGCTGAATATTAGTCCATTGTATGGATGTACCATAATTTGTTTATCCATTCATCTGTTGATGGACATTTGGGATGTTTTCAATATGTGGACATTATGAACAAGTCTCCTGTGATCATCCATTTATAACTCTGGGTGAACATACGTTTTTATTTTGTTTTGTTTTGTTTTGTTTGCGGTATGTGGGCTTCTCACTGTTGTGGCCTCTCCTGTTGTGGAGCACAGGCTCCGGACGCACAGGCTCAGCGGCCATGGCTCACAGGCCCAGCCGCTCCGTGGCATGTGGGATCTTCCCAGACTGGGGCACGAACCCGTGTCCCCTGCATCGGCAGGCGGACTCCCAATCACTGTGCCACCAGGGAAGCCCTGGGCATACGTTTTGACTTCTTTTAAGTAAGGAATGAAATCATGGGGTTGTAAGTAAGTATATTTTCAACTATGTAAGAAATTGTCAAACTGTTCTCCAAAGTGGTCTTGTCATTTTATATTTCCACTAACTATGTATGAAAATATGTGAGAGTTTGGGTTACTCCACATCCTCTCCACCGTTGGAATGATTAGTCTTTTCAAGTATATAAATATTCTAACACCTGTGTAGTATATCTCATTGCATCTCTGACAGTGACATTGATCACTTTTTGTGTGCGTATTGGTCGCTAATATGTCTTCTTTTGGGAAATATCAGATCACATCTTTTACCAGTTTTTAAAATTGGGCCATTTCTTTGCTTATTATTGAGTTATAAGAGTTCTTCATATATTTCTGGATACAAGCGCTTTGTCCGATGTTTGTATTTCAAGTGTATTCTACCAGTCTGTGGCTTTCTTCTTCAATTCTTTAATAGTGTCTTTGAAGAGCAGATATTTTTAATTTTAAGGGGGTGAAATTTATCCATTTTTTTCTTCTTTGATAGTGCATTTTGCATTTTTTCTAAAAAACCTTTGCCTATGCCGAAGTCAAAAAGACTTTTTCCTCCAAAATTTTTGATGGTTTTAGCCTTTATAAAGTTTGGCTCTCTGGCCGATGCTGGGTTAATTTTTGTCTATGGTGTAGGTTTAGATTTAAGGTTCATTTTTCTTCTCATATGGATATCTAGTTTTGCCAAAGCTATCCTTTCTCTGTTGAATTTTCTCAGCCTGCTCATTAAAAATCAATCAACCATAGATATGTAGGTCTATTTTTAGACTCTCTAGTCTGTTCCATTGATAAATTTCTTTCTTTGAGAACATTTACTATTATTGTTGCCATTTCTGCTGCTGTTGCTACTCCTCCCCCTCCTCCTCTTTCTATGACTACTACCACTGCTGTTGGGACTGCTGCTTCTTCCTCTCCTATCCGTCTCCCCTTCTCTCTCCCCCTCCCCTGCCCCCTCCTCCTTCTCCTGTTTGGTATATTCAAGAGTAAAGCAGTCTATGCTTTTTCAAGCAGAATGAGTTGCATGCCAACTCAGTGCAATACAAAGGATGAACTGCAACGCTCCCACTTTGTAGATGAAGAAAAAGAAATGCTGAGTAGTCTTAGCATGACAGGGCAGCTAGTTAGCAACAAGATAAGAAACCTGAATTGTCATTAAATCTCATTTCTACTGTTTACATTCATGGCAAAACATCTAGAAATTCCATGGTGTTTCCCACTGGAATATAACTTCTGGAGGGCAGGGCTTTTTTCTGTGTTGTCCGATGATTGATCCTCCATTCTTTGAGTGGTGCCTGGTACACAGGAGGACCCACATATTATAGGGGATAATGAATGAACGATGAAGAACGAATGGATGATGAATCTTCCTCACGGACTTGGTTATAATATCAGGAATACTTTATTATTTTAATGGATTCCCATCCTCTGCCCACTCTATCTTTCTCTTCCTGCAAACTGAATGTCACAGACCTGTTTAGAAATATACCTCAAAAATCAGTCCATTAAAATGAAAAGATTTTGGAATTCTGCATTTGTCCATATTATTAAAAGTCCACATCACAAGCTTGTACTTTCAGATTCAAGGTTCAAGAAGTGAGTTAAATCTAGTCTTCTCCCAGACTCCACCTCCACCCCCTCACTGACCATTCGCATTCAGTGGTGTTAAAGATTTATATGGAAGAAACATTTCATTTTTCTTAGACCAGGTGCCTAAAGAAAATAGCTTTGAACTCATGCTGTGCTAAGGACAGGTCAGCTATCGCTCCATAAATGATGTATTTCACTTTTTAGGTGTATAATAGTATGCTTCTCCTCCTGTACTTAAGAATATTTAAGCATAGGAAAAAGACAGGATCATATGATAAAAAGAGAACAGACATGGGAGTCGGATGGTCCTAGGTTAAAATCTCCATGTTCTGACCTTGGACAAATCATTACCTTCTCTGGGTGTCAATTTTCTTTAATTTTTAAGCAGAAACACTAGTACCTACATCTCAGGCATGTGGTGGGATTTAGGTAGGACGACTTAAAAATTCCAACCCAATGCTAGGCATTTATTAGGTAATTCAATCCATGTAAGTTTCCTTCCTCTGTGCCTTGGAGAATCATTTACATAATGGAGGGGGAGGACCTTTGCAAACTGTGAAGTGCCATATCCTGTGGGGAGGTGCTTCTCTCCCCACCCTCATCTCCTGCTGTTTCCTTACAAAATTCTGAGTTCAGCTGTGTGGAACTAGGTAGGCTCCTAAATGCATCACGCTCCCCCAGTCCGTCCGAGTGTCACGTGACCTTTGTGATTCAAGACCCAGCTTGTGTCAATCAATAAACTTTCTGTGTACAGCAGCTCCCTGCCCCCATCAAGTTGATTCCACTCCCTTTGTTGAGATCCCCACCAAACCCATAATTCGTTCACCTTCATTGTTTCTTATCACTTAGTACACATTTATTTCCTTATGTTCCTTCCTCCTTCAACAGGAGTCTGAGCTCCTTCAAGACAGGGTCTGTCTGTTTCACCTGTATCCCTAGCACTTAGCATATAATTGGATTTCTAGAAATATTTCCTGAATCAATAAATATGATTGTGTTATTAGTATTGTTAGAATAATAAGAATTTTCTCTACACTCAAAAAAAAAAAAAAACCAAAAAACCCAAAGCAATATTACAGTAAATGCAATACAAAGGGAGCCTGAGGATTATCATGGAATCCATTGGACAGTGGACCCGTCCCCAACCATACCCTAAGGCTGGTGGAGTTAAAGGTGTTGCCTATCGTTCTTTCATTACTTACGTTCTCCTGGACTAATTGTGTCCTTCCTTGTCTTTTCAGCAGGCACCCAATAGTGTTAAATGAACCAATAGGTTTCATATGGAACTTCTGGTCGACAAGATAGCGAGCACAGAGAAAACTAAAACAAAAGTTTGGCAGGGAAACCTAGTAAGGTGGATGAACCTAAATCAGAACTTCATGGCCAGTGAAGCTCACAGTAATTCATCATTCCTCCTCGGCTCAGTACACTCCAGCTTCTGTGCTCTTCATCCCAGTAGAAGTGCCCTCACCAAGCCACCAGTGCTTTCCTTGCTGAAGAGATCACAGACACTGTCACTTTTCGTCTTGCTTCTCTTTGCAATATTCACCAGATTTGACCACTCTTTCCTTCCTGAAAAGCTCTCCATGGTCTTGTCGTCTTTACACATCAGGACATTGGATACGGAGGCAGATACTCTGAGATTAACCCGTTATTCTATTCCCGTCGAGTGGGCAATCCTGAACAAATTAATTCACCCATGTAAGCCTCGGTTTCTTCCATCGTCAAAGATACAAAAATAAATAACCTTTGCAAGAGTATTCAATAAAATTTAGCTATATTATTACCATATTCTCCTGGTGTTTGACTGACATCTTGGTTTGTTTCTTAGCCTTTTTTTCTGGCCTTCACCCATCTGCTCTTTCCTTAAAAAATGAGTTTCCCCAGGCTTCTCTCATGGACTCCCTTTCCATTTCAAGCTACACATCCTTCCTAGGAAGGTTCATTTAACACCATAGCCTCGAGTGTCATTTTTATGCTGAGGATTTTCCCTTTTTTTTTGTCTCTAGCCCAGATTTTTCTCCTGAGCTCCACACTCAAACTACGTGACATTTTCTCTTGGGCATCTCCCAGGGACCTCAGACTCTCTCTGCTCCAGATGGATTACACAGCCCCCACCTGAGATTCAACCTTTCTCCAGGGTCCATTATCTTGTGACCCATCTAGATGCTCAAGCTTTAGTCCTCCCCGCTCCACCAGGCAGTCATTCATCGTGTCCCGCTGTTTCAAACCATCCACTGCCACCGCATCACCATCCTTTCTGGCGAAGATATCTCCAGTAGCCTTCTAATTGGTCTCCCTGCTGCCATCCTTGCCCACATCACTTCATCACCCAGCTGGAGTGGTCTTTAAACAACAAAAATCAGATCATGCCATTCCCTTGCCTGAAACATGTCAATAACTTCTCTTCATTCTGAGAATAAAATCCCAACTTCTTCATATGGTGTAGTGGATGCTGTGGTGTGCTGTCCTGACCCGCTGCAAGGCCAAGAGCTCACAGCTGAGTCCTTCCCTGGACAGCATACTGCCTCCTCCAAGGTTATACCCCTCATCAGGGAAGATTCCAAGACTGGCCAGTGTGGAGGTACAAAAGTCTGTCTCCCTTGCTTCAATTTGGGACAGCTACAGCGCCCCCTGTGACATCAACCGAGATTTCAGTTGTAACTGCATCACTGTTCACCTGCTCCACCTGCCCAGTCAGCTTCCCTCTTCCTCCCAGGTGTTGTACCTGAGAGCACTCCCCAGTAAACCTCCTGCGCGCAAATCTCCACTCAGAGTTCATCTCCTGGGCAACTTGATCCACAAAATAAGGCTTACGAGGTTCTTCACAATCTGGCTCCAGCACAATGTCCGGCATAAGGTAGATGCAAACGGAGTACCAGGGGTTGATTGGCTGGTTGGCTGCTCGGGGCACATGCATAAACATGAAGTGAGCTGAAGAAATCTCTTTCACTCGGTCCGCACTGGGCATGCATTTAGGGGCTCTCAGGGGCGTGGTCAGACAACATCCAGGGTGGTTCATGGGCAGTGCAGACCCCACATCAGTAACAATGGGAACCTGCAATCCAGGCAGCACAGGGGAAGGTAGGGGAGGTTTTCTTTTACTGTTAATGCTTTATCTGCCGAGCATTTACCTCTGAATCGATTTTTGTGTATTCTCTACTCTGCCAAGCCAGGAACAAAAAGCAAAGGCAAAATTTCAGAATGTGCTTTTCTTCTGCAGCCAGTGGCGCTCTCACTGAATCTCACCTTTTAAAACAACTTGCTGTGGGAACAGCGAAGGCAGGTCGCTGGGAGGATTCTTTGTGAAATTTGGTACTAAGCTCATCCCATCAGGTAAAGAGAAAAGGAAAGAGCAACAGCCTCCTGAGCTTTGTTCACAAGCTTGAAGGTTGCTATGAGGGCAAGCTTGGAGACCTTGCCTCCAGGCTTTGCATGTGCTGTGTGTCTGCCTACATCACGCTTCCCTATTTTATTTATCTGCGTAAATCATTAGATATGACCTCCTACAGGATATCTTCCCTGACTCCCTGCAGGATTATATACCTCTCCTCCGCTGACCACACCAAACCGTCCCATAACTTCTTATTTCTCTCTTTGCATTGGCCGCTAGGAGGCTCAGTGCTCAATTTGCAGGCTACCAGTAACCTGTTCAATATGTGTGTTGTGGACATTCATCTTACTTTCGACTTCCTCTTCTTTTGCTTACATTTATTTTCTCTTCCTTTAATTTCCTTGCTAGCATAAAGTTGTAGTCTTGTACAGACTCCAACCAATTTTTCAAGCAAGAGGTAATTTTTAGTGATCACAATGTATTGTAATTGACCACCTACTTATCTCCTTTCCTCACTAGTTTGTGAGTTTATGGAGAGAAGGTGGTGCCATCTTTTCACCCATCTTCCTCAAATGCCTGGCACATAGTAGGCCCTCAAAAATATTTACTGAGGGAGGGAATTGGTCTAAGGAGTGGGGAAGGAGATGAGTCTAGTGCTTAGGGGACCTTTGACTTTAGACCCAGTGCTGTAGACAAAGAAAATGGAAGAAGCCAGATATTTTGTGTATTTTTATACTAAACAGATCACAGATGATTTCTTGACCAGGTGGCCTGGAGAGGGAAGGAAGGAAGGAAGGAAAGAAGGAAGGAAGGAAGGAAGGAAGGAAGGAAGGAAGGTAGGAGACCACCAGAGGGAAAATATTTCATTTAAGAGACAGCCCTTTCAACTTCCTGCTCTGACTAGGCCATTTGTTAAATCAGTGGGGTCACGTCTAAATACATAAAACACCGAACAGAAGGGGCGAACTTCCTTTTTAAAGATTAAAGTGCATTTTCATGTCCCCTATGAAGCAATAGTTATTTCTGTTTCTTTAGCAGGACAATATGACATAGTGATACCCTTACTCCCGACATTATCACATTTTAAATGGACAATATCCCCTGGAGGAGGGTACTGTTAATCTCATTTTCCAGAGGAAAGATGCGAGGCTCAGAGAGGTGGGGTAACTTGCCTAACGTCGCTCAGCTGAGTGTGAACAAGAATTTGAGCCCTTGTCCATCTGACCCCAAAGCCCATTATGTGCTTCTTTCTACATCATTCTTTCCAGGGAGCGCTTCTCCTACTCATGGTCTTTGTCTCCTTTTGGAGGGAACTTCACCCCAGATCCCCCATAGGAAGCACCTGTGACCTGGCAATTTTAATGCAGGGAGATTTTCTGGATCAGTGATTGCTCCAGAAACAGCAGGAGTGTGGATTTAGAGCAGTGCTCCTCAACTAGGGGCAAATCTGTCCCCCACGCCTTCCCACCAGGGGACACTTGGCAATGGCTGAAGACACTTTTGGCTGTAACAACTGGTATATGTGTGCATGTGTGTGCTACTGGCATCTAGTGGATGGAGGCCAGGGATGCTGCTAAACATCCTAGAGCACACAGGACAGAGAGATTTCTGGCCTTTCCTGACCCACAAGCTGGCTCTTTCCCGCAACGCCTCTCCTCTATACAAAATGTGGACAGCACCCAGGGGAGCAGTTCCTACATCCCAGATCCAGTGACTCTGCTTCCCAAGACAAGTCAAGATGCAGAGACAAAGATGAATGATGACACGGACAGAGTCGGTTCCCAGGGGAAAATCCAGGACTCGGGGGAGAAGGGAGACCTTTCAAATCGACCCATCACGGGCCCATTTCCTCCTCTTATCTCAAAATAGAGGGTCAGATATAAGCCATTTATTGGTGTGGACCTGGCTTAGATTTGAAGAGGGAAGAGATCATTTTTCATGAGCAGCTCTTGGGGGCAAGCCTGGCTCAGAATTTCTGCCAACTTAGAGACATATGAGTAAACTGACTAGGAAATAAGATTGGATGGTCCACAATTAATCATCAAGTAGGGCCTGGGGAGGTAATATTGTCTGATATTCTTGAATTCCATCCCCACATTCTGATGTGTCAATGATTTATTAAACTAGTGTTAACTCTATGTGCCAGGCCTTGTGCTTAGGGCTTCCTTAGTATAATCGTAGTTGATCTGAGTACCAGCTGATGAAGTAGGTACCATCATTACCTTTATTTCACAGGTGAGGAGACAGAGCCTTAGAGTAGGTAAGCAAGTACCTCCAAGGTCATCAGATCATAAAATTTAGATTTGAATTGGGTTCTGATTAACTCCAGTGACTAACCTCTTAACTGTCTAAGAGCTGAATCTGGCCCTTGAATATTCTTGTTTGACTTCTACAGTGTTTTTATTATTGTTATTAGCCAACAGTTTAAAAAATTGAAGATTTTACCAAAATCTGATCTCTTAACTCATCCTAAAGAATAAGACTATTTGGTAACACTGCACATTCTCACCTGGCCACAACTGGCTGACACTGAGCAGTAGCTGTGCTTTCCAGAAAGTACTGTCACTCATTTATGTAACCTGCTTGGCACCTGTAGGTACCTGAGCTTTTAACCTTTGGTCAAAACCACTATGGCACGTAATTGGAGTGGGAGAAGGGAGACTGAGGCCCGCGTATGACTTGAACATTTTTTTCCTTTGGATCCTCTACCGTGGGCAACATGACCTAATCTGAACTTGAACTTGACCAACCCATCCTTGGGCCAGAAGGGTGGGGGACTTCATGGCCCATCACTGTGACTTGAGGTGCATAGGAAAAGCAGGAATCAAGACCTCCAAAAGCAATCGATCAAGCCAGTGAAAAGGCTCAGACATTCTGTCTAAACCTTCCTTTAGCTTTTGAAAAGTCCCAGGTTTTAGAATTCTTACAGGTATTGTTAAACTAGATGTCATGTCCAGGTCAACCTCCCTGACTATCGCAGCCATAATTCTGGTGCCCAGAGGGAGAAAAAGCAGGTAAAGAGCACACCATTTGTAGAATTCTGACTTAACAAGGCTTATTTATATCTCTCTGTGTTACAACTTACAATAGCATTGTCTTTCCATACATAAATAATGTATAAATATGTGTTAAGTCACTGTGCATGCTTTTTAGTCCTTGGGAAGCAGAAGGACAAAGAAATTGACCCTACAGAGATGTTTAGAGGTTACACCTCTCCACCCTTCTTGCATTAAACATAGCGTTTGGCCTACCCTTGGAGAGAAGTCCAGAGGAATGTTTTAACATAGTGTCATGTGGATTCAACGTGGCTGCCAGTTAAAGGTCAGAAACTCTCTGGTGGACGATGATGATGATGGTGGTGATGGTGATGGTAAGCTAGCACCTCCATTGAGGTCACCTGTTATATACTATATTGGATGCTTTGTATGTATCACCTCCAAGTTCTATAACAACTCTTTGCAGTTCGTCTTATTATTTACATTTTGCAGATGAGGAAACGGAGACTCTGAGACATGACACGTCTGAGGTCACAAGCTAGAAAAAGTCATAGCTGTTACTCATAGCTGGTCTAATGCAGTTTCATTTGCTTCCAAAACCTTCCACCCTACCACATACATAAATTCTCCAGCAATTTAAATTAAGCTATCTGGGCTACCCAAGAGTACAATTTGGAAGTGCTCCATCGACCCCATTTCCTAATTATCCAGTGAAAATCTATGAGTCTAGGAGACTTCAAGCATTCATCACTGTGTAAAGTTCAGGCAGTTTCAAGAAGTGTAGCTTTACGAACTCATTTAGAAGGAACACGGTGAATGAAGGAGCTAGTGAGTAGTGGTGGGCCGCCTCCCTCCTCACTGAGATCACCCCGACAATGCGTGAACCCCTCTCCTGGATGTTCCTTTAATTAGACAAAGCACAGAGAACATGTCCTGAAAATTCCCAAATGGTTGGGTGGCTGCTCTGTATTAAGAAATGTTAACCTTTTATCCAGAGGAGCTTAATTAGCACGAGTCAACCAGTAGTTAACAATAATAATAAAATGGAATGATCATTGAATGAAAGGCTTTTATTTTCATTTCAAAGGAATCATTTGTTAAATGTGAAGGGGCTTTTCTTTATCTTTAATTGAAGAGATAAGGGATGCCCGGGGTGTATCTCTAAGGCCTTCATGACATTAGGATAGGGAAGGGGCCCAGGGAAGGAAACTTGCTGAAACCTTTTTTTTTGAGGCTTAGGATGGGAACAGGTGCTAAATGGATCCTTCTTCCTCTCTTTTTCCTTCCTCTCATCTATTTCTCTACCACTACACACTGCCACCCTCTCCAGGGCTTGGGGTGTGATCACACACAAGGAGTCTTGGCTTTGACTGCTCAATGGGATGTCAAGGGCCTGAATAGGAAGATCAAAAAGAGAGAACAAAAGACGATGGGGCTTCCATCAGTCCCGAATGAATCAGGAGCAGAGTCGAGGGCGAGCAGAGAGGTCAGACCTCAGGCATGCAAAGTGTCTTTTGACCTCAGGCCTCGGGAGGAAAGGGGTCCCCATTTCCTGACCACCTACTCTATGCCACTAGGTGTTTTAGACACTTGCTTGATTTACCACATCCAACAGCCCCATGGGGCAAGGTCTTATTGTCTATAATTTAGAGATAAGAAAATGAAGACCAGTTGTCCCCAGGGTCACAGGTAATGAAAAATGGAGCTGAATTCTAATTTAGGTCTTTTTCTGTGACTTGGTCCCTTCGAGGCTTTCAAAGGATGCTTTCAGCTACTGGATGTGCAGGGTTCTGACCAATGATTCTGGTTTTTACAGAGGCATCAGGGAGGGGGAATAGAAGGCAAGAAAGAACTTAATGGGCAAGTGGGTGGGAGAAAGGGACAAGAGGCCCCAAGTAAAGATGCAAAATGAGAACAGAGTAACTGATCTGGGTCCCAAAGGGTCAACTTCTGAACTTCACCATGGGCAGGCTCTGTGCTCAACTCTGCTAGATAGAATTTCTCTAATACTTACCAATCCTGTGATGCTGGTAGTAGTTCCTTGTGACACATAAGAAAAATGAAGCTCAGAGAATTTAAATGACTTGCCCAGATCACACAGCTATTAAGTAGTAGAGTTGAGATCTGGACCCAGCTGACTCATCTCCAAATCTCATAATCTTCTCATTGTTTCATGTCCTCTCCTTTGTGAGAAAGAAACCTGGTTCTCCCATTAGAAGTCTCCTCCAAGCAGTTCTGGTACTGTCACCTCAGGACTCAGAAATAATCATCTTTATTTATTCCTCAAATACTTACAGAGACAACACCCAGTACTGATAAGGGTTTGGAGCAACTGGAACTCTTGACATTATTGGTGAAGATGTAAAATGGCACAACCACTTTGGAAAGAATCCTGACAGTTGTCATTTTAAAATAAAACTAAACCTAGGTCTACCGTAGGATTCAGCCATTCCATTCCTAGATATTTATCCAAGAGAAAGAAAAATATTTGTTCACAATAAGACTTGTACAGAATATTCACAACAGTTTTAGTCATAGTATCTAAACACTGGAAACAGACTAAATGTCCATCAGTAGGAGAAGGTGTAAATAAACTGTGGAACATTCATACTATGGGATGATATTCAGTAATAAAAGGAATAAAGTTCTGATACGTGAAAAAACACAGATGAATCTCAAAAACATTATACTGAGTGAAAGAAGCCTTACAAAAAGAATACATCTGCATAATTCCATTTTTTATGAAGTTCTAGAACGGACAAAACTAACCAAGAGTAGAAAAATTCGGAATAGTGTTTGGGTGGGCATTGACTGGGAAGGGGGATGAGAGAATATTCTGGGGGATAAGGTTTTATTTTTTGATGGGTTTTTGAGTTACACAGATGAATGCATTTGTCAAAACACAATGTATTAGGTTGCTAGGGCTGTCATAACAAAGTAGCACCGACGAGGTGGCTTAAACAACAGGAATTTATTGTCTCACAGTTCTGGAGACCAGAAGTCCAAGACCAAGATGTCAGCAGAATTGACTCCTTATGAAGCCTCTCTCCTTGACTTGTAGACGGTCATCTTCTCCTTGTAACTTCACATGGTCTTCCTCTTGTACATGTCTGTGTTCTAATTTTCCCTTCTTTTAAGGACACCAGTCATTGGATTAGTGCCTATTCTAACAACCTCATTTTAACTAAATTACCTCTTTAAAGACCCTATCTCCAAATAGAGTCATATCAGGGTTACTGGAGGCTAGCACTTCAACATAAGAACTGGGGAGGAGGACACAATTCAGCCCATAGCAACTAGAAAATGTACTCAATTTGTACATTATGCTGTATGTAAATTTTCATCAAAGGAGAAAAACGCTGAGAACAAATATTGAAGTTATTGATACACATGCTGAAATATTTAGGGGGAGGTATACTGATAATTTGCAATTTACTTTGAAATGTTTTCCATTGGAAAATAAGTTGGATTAATGGATGGATAGGTAATGGGATAGGTAAGTGATAAAGCAAATATAATAACATTTTCATTTCTTTTTTAATTGAAGTATAGCTGATTTATAATGTTGTGTTAATTTCTGCTGTACAGCAAAGTGGTTCAGTTATATATATATATATATATATATATACACACATTATTTTTATGATAACATTTTAATGGGAGAATCTAGGTGGTGAGTATATGGGTTTTCACTTTAACATTCTTTCAACTTTCCTGTGTTTGAACACTTTCATAATAACATGTTGGAAAAGGATTTTTGGAGCATCTACTCTGTTCCAGGCACTGAGTGAGGTGTTGGGAATTGAATAATGAACAATGCAGACAAGATTTCTCTCTTAGTTCTTTCGGGATGCTGTAACAAAAATATCACAGACTAGTGGCTTAAACAACAAACACTTCTTTCTCACAATTCTGGAGGCTGGAAGTGCAAGATGAAGGCACTGGCAGATTTGGTGTCTGGTGGGGACCTGCTTCCCGATGCATAGATGGCCATCTTCTCTCTGTGTCCTCACATGGCAGAGGGGTGAGGAAGCTCTTTTGGGCCTCTTTTATAAGGGCACTAATCCCATTCATGAGGGCTCCACACTCGTGATCTAATCACCTCCCAATGCCACCACATTGCCAGCTTCTAATGCTACTACATTGAGGGTTAGGATTTCAAGCAATGAATTTTAGGAGGACACAAACATTCAGCCTACAATAGTCCCAATCCTCGTGAGGCTTGCATGCTGGAGTAATTCATTAGCAGTTGTGGTTTCCAGGGTGCACCCCGTGGGCACATTCATTTAAGAGTCAATCAGACGTAGCCCGACCTCCGTGTGTACCATGCATTTTCACATTTAGCTGCTCAATGATCACAGAACTGTTGGCTTCCTGCCTCCGCTCAGATGATGGATTCCACAGCAGCCCCTAGTTGTGTAAAGATAAATCACTCCAGGTCCAAGTGGTAAACCACGGAAATAACAGCAATTTATACAGACCCCAGGAGTCCCTTGTGAGAGCTCTCACTCTTTATGAAGTGTAGTGATAAAAGTTAGACCCGGGGATGAGGGTGGCAGCTTTCTTTTATTACCATCTGCACACCACAGAAGAAATCCAAATGGAAATTCTCATTGGAAAGCCAGTTAGTTAGAAAACCATCATGACACAAAATGTATCATGGGAAAAAATAGACAACCACATAAAGCAGCAGTAATATTTTCAATACCGGCTGAATGTTTCTGAATTGGAACACGGGGAGTTTCAATATCCTCAGATGACTTCCAAGCTTACGGTCCAAATGCCGACGAGCAAAATGTTGCACTGATTCAAGTCACAATAATAGAAAATAAATAATTTTTCTGCCAGTGTTTACGTTTAGGCGATTTGGGAAACCTGGACCGAGATGGAAAAAAAGAATCTTAGCGTCCTGAAGTGTGAGTTTTTCTATGATGTTAAAACCTATGTGTTTGAATTCTGATTTTCACTAGGTGAACTTACGCAAGTTACTTTGCCTCCTTAAATCTCAGTTTATCTGTGAATGCAGTAAAACTACCCATTTAGAATGACAAGAATTTGAAACAAGGCATGGAAAATACTTAATGCATTCTTAGTACTTAGGCTGGCTCATAATCGGTGTTCAGAAAATGGTAGTGATGGTGATGATGGTGATGACGATAAAGGCAATGCTGATAATTGCAGTGACAGTGGTGATGATTTGTTAGGGAATGAGGAAAAGCAGGAGGGAATGCGGTCGAATATTGCCTACAGCAAGCAAGGAGGTAGCTATTCTGTCTCTCGAGGAATTAAATGACATGAAATCAACCAAGATACTTTGGACACGGGAACTATTCAAAGGCTTGAGTTTAGAAGAAAACCAACAGAAGGAGATCACCTGATAGCTGGGGTGCAAATGGTTTCTTCTTAATCAATTCTCAGTCTAGTTTACCCATAGAGCGCTATGATCAATTAGTGGCGCCTGCCATGGTTTTAGACCAGGAGGCACAACAACATATGTGGGTTTCTGGCGAAGAATACCAAGCAGAGTTTTAATATTTTGCCAAGGTTTAATATTATTTGGGTGGGGCTTCCCTGGTGGCGCAGTGGTTGAGAGTCCGCCTGCCGATGCGGGAGACACGGGTTCGTGCCCTGGTCCGGGAAGATCCCACATGCCGCGGAGCGGCTGGGCCCGTGAGCCATGGCCGCTGGGCCTGTGCGTCCGGAGCCTGTGCTCCGCAACCGGAGAGGCCACAACAGTGAGAGGCCCGCGTACCGCAAAAAAAAAAAAAAAAAAAAAATTATTTGGATGTGTCTACTTCATTAGTTTTGAGAGCAGGGGTCATCTATTTATTATTTATTGATATAAATAATAATTTTTATTATGTTAATATAAATGTTAATTATTATTTATTAAAATATTTATTCCCTTTGAATCTCCAGCACATAGACAATGCTTTGGTGCCCAGTGGACATTTGTTGAATCAAATTAAAAATGTCTTTCTGATACTAATTAGTATTTATAATATTGTGTTCTGTTTATCATGCCATATGTTAAGAAGAATATCGGAAAACTTTCATCCCCATGCAACTCTCTACTCAAAGGGGTATGAGGGAAAATGAACAAGGTACTCTTAAGAAAAACTACATGCAGTCCATCCTATCACTTGCGCTATAGAAACGAATCTTTGTGAAGCCCTGGTAAAAGTTGTTCCAGATAAAACTTAATGACTGTGTTTGTGATTCACCTTCCAAAGTTGTTTATTTGCTTCTCAAAAAGCCACCTTTGTTCTAGGTCAAGACTAGTGCAAAAGGGAAATTTTCACTAAGATCTTACACACAGTAATGTTACAAGCTTCCTGAATTACTTTCCAGTTTTGAGGTAAACTATATGGGAAGAAGAGGGGGAAATGTTAATGGTGCTATTTGGTCTAGGGGTCTTCTCTTTGTCCCTTTCTATTCAAGATATTCAAGATTTACAGCATCACCCATTCTGAGGCAAAATTCTTTTGAAGGATTCTACCCAATGCCCCACAAATCATGAGGCTTTCCAGTCCAGCTGGTAGATAAGTACTGATCCCAGCCCGGCGTGAGTTCCAGGCACTGTTTCCTCTAATCCTTTTGGGTGATTCTTTCCCCAGCCTACGGTAGCTTCCTACCACCCATGTGCTCAATACTGAGGGGACGCTCTGCAGATCTCTGGCGTCATCTCTCCATGTAGCTCTCTGCAATCTGGTACCCTATCCTGCACACTCTAGCTATTTTGTATTCCGTAGACTCAAGCTCCATCTCCTCAACTCAGAGAGCTTGTAAAGCTCTTCCCGGCTTCCCCCTCCCTGGCCTGCCTCCTGGAAACTCTCTCAAAGCAGGAAGATTCATAGGACTGACCTTGTTTTTTTCCAGCCTCATCAGGATCACGGTGCTTGATTGCCTGCTGTCCACTGTCTTTAAAACCACTTGTTCTTTTCTATTTTAGAGATGGAGACATAGAGAATGGACATGCAGACAGGGGCGGGAAGGGGAGGGTGGGATGAGTTGGGAGATTAGGATTGACATAGATGCACTACCATGTGTAAGATAGATAGCTAGTGGGAACCAGCTGTATAGCACAGGGAACTCAGCTCGGTGCTCTGTGATGACCTAGATGGGTGGGATGGGGGGTGGGGTGGGAGGGAGGTCCAAGAGGGAGGGGATATATGTATACATACAGCTGATTCACCTCGTTGTCCAGCAGAAACCAACACAATATTGTAAAGCAATTATACTCCAATAAAAAGAAAACACTCATTCTTATGTCTTGTCTGGTTTTCGTCGTTATTTCTGGCACAAGGGTAAATCTGATCTGTGTTACTCCACCTTGGACAAAAGTGGGCTCAGGAGTAATAGTATATGAATCTTTTCTAAGTTATAAATCCTTGCACATAAGGAGTCAATAAATATTGATTTGGATAGGTTTTCAGTTTTATTGAAACGACCTACTTTGTAGATTTCTTCAGCAACCATCCCAGAAGTAGAATCTCTGAACTTAAAAGCTGGAAGGAAGCTCAGAGGTCAACTTGCCCTGCCCTCCAAGGAGTCTGTAGACATACTGTGATGCCAGTTTCTGCCTTCCATGACAAAGGCTTTTAAAAAACACACTGAGGCATCTGGTGTAAAACAATTGCTTGCATTCTTGCCTCATTGTCCTCATCTATAGAACGGGGAAGAAGAGATGTAGAAGCAGCACAGCATGAGCTGTGATGTTGAAAACAATAAATTTGAATCCTAGTTCTGCTACTTGGTAGCTGTGTGACCTTAGGCAACTTACTTAACCTCTCTGAGTATCTGTAAAATAGAGAGAAAAACGCCTCCTGGGAAGAGTGGTCACAGGTTTGAAAGAGGCAATGTAACTGAGCATAGTAGGTGCTCAAAAAACCAGTAGCTTATTTCTGGTATTATGATTGGATGAGGGGAAGGGGATCCCCAGCTGGACCCTTGAAGATTCCATGACTCGGGAAGTAGGCAGATGGCTTCCGTGGTCCCTGCCCTCTGTAGAAAGAGCCATAGCAGGGCTTGTCTCAATGAGAAAAACAACCAAGTGAGCACAGGCGGGGAAAAATCAGCCCCTCCTCCTGGGAGGGCAGGAAACCAGGCACAGCCCAGCAGCAGGTCATGCCCCACGGCCAGGTAAAGGATGCTCCCTAATCACTAAATTTCAAAACTGCATCAGCGAAGCTGGGGAGCTTTAATGAGCTCAGCTGGACTGCATGGCTCATCTCCTGAGTCAGCTGCCCCAGGCTGTGGGGCGCTGGGTGCCACTGGCCTGGCTGGAACTTTCTGTGGGCTTCAGGGAAGTGAGCCCTTTCAGCAATAACTTGTGCACTGGTCAAGGCCAGATTGATACACCCATGAGAGCAACATGATAACTACCACTGACCAAGTTCTTAACTGAGAGCATTTCCACCTGCATCCACTGTACTAATCCCTTCAGCAAGCATTAGGGAACAAATTCCTTCATGACTACTCTGGAATAAGTCAAATCATGTCACTCTCTTGCATTAAAACCCTTTAAAGCCCCCTAAAATCTATCTGTTACACTTGGAATAAAGTCCAGATTTCTAATTATGCCCTTAAAGTCTTACATGACCCGAACCTGCCCCAAACTAATTTTCTCCCCCCTCCCTCCTACTTTCTATGCTTCCGCAACACCATCTTTTCTGTTTCTTTAATACATTTTTTTTTTTTTTTGCCCCAGGACCTTTGCATTTGCTGAGTGCAAACCCAACCTGAGATATTCTTCTATGAAATTTTTGTATATCTCACTTGGTCTCAAGTGTTAATTGCTTAAAGAGATCTTCTCTGAGCATCTAAAGTTTCTGGGTGATTTGACAGATGCCGTGCTTTCAGGAACCATTATTACTTCCATTTTACAGCTGACAAAACTGAGGTCCAGGAAAATGATATAACCTGCCTGAGGCCCCACAGCTTGGTCTCACTGCAGTTAAATCTGAAGGCAAATGACTTTTCCATTGTTTTATATTAGGCTTGCTTCTCAGGCCCCTACCCGCCTCCCTCTCCTTTCCTTCCTCTTCATCTTTCTTCTCCCCCTCCTCCTTTCCTTTCTTCTTCAGAGTCCTTTTAGGGTCAAATTGACCCACATGTCTCTCCTTCAATGGGACACACTCAGACCATGTTTGAATAGGAACGTAAACAAAGTTTCTGGGCCAAGGTGTTATCCTTCCTCCCTTCCTGCAGGCCAGTGTGTCTATCATTTCTTTTATTACAGACAAAAAAATTTTTTTAAAGATAGAACTTTTTATAGTATGCTATGCAAACATATTCTTAACAGTAATTTTACATCATTACTATTAGATATTTTTATTTATTATCTAAATTACAAGCTTGGCCTGCACAGGTGTATCCTTAAAGTCAAATAAATCATTTCTGCTTATGTTTATAGAAAATTCAACAATACCTTTTGAATTATTATAAGTCAATCAGGCAAATCATACTTAGTTTCAAAATACAGATTTCAAAGAATATACTCTACATATATGAATTCTACATAATTCACAGCAAACAAAACTATCAAAGTGAAAGAAGATATGAGTAATTCACTTATTCATTCATGAAACATTTGTGAAATTTGCACTAGGTCCTAGACACTGTATCAAGCCATGAACACACACTGGTCAGTAAGACAGTAATTTCAGGAAATTCAAAATCCAGTAAGGAAGGCAGGCAAAAAATGTGGTGAGGGCTATAAAATAATTAAAAGCCAGGAATAGTAATTAAAGTAATTAAAGTTTAGGGACATCTTGCAAATCGACAGGAAAGAGACCAATATCATAAGAGAAAAAAAGAGAGAGGAAAACAAGCAATACACACACAGAAATCATACAGTGGATAAATAGATGAATAACGTTCAATAACAGAATCAAGGAAAAATAAATTCAAATAGTAAGTTTGAATTTCTCACTAACTGATGGTTTCAAACCAATAAAAACATGTGGATATTCAGTGTTGGTGTTAGTAAATGGGCACGGACATAAAGCCAGTGGGAAAATTATCAATATGACCTCTCTGCAGGACAGTTTGGCATAAATATATCAAAAGCTTTTAAAATGTGTCATGTCCTCAAAGTCATTACAGGAAAACTACAAGCCAATATTCCTTATGAACACAGAAGCAAAGACCCTTAACAAAATACTAGCAGATAGAGTCCTGTAATAGATAAAGGAAAGCACGTCAGGAATGAGTGAGGTTTATCATAGGAATTTAAGGTTGGTTCAACATTAGAAAAATCAATGTGCGGACAGAATAAATAACAACTCTATGTTCACCCTAATAGTTGCAGAAAAAGCGTCTGACGAAATTCACCATCCATTTCTGATAAAAACACGAAAGCAGCCAGAAATAGAATGAACTTCCTCAACCTGTTAAAAGCATTTACAAAACACCTACAGCTAACATCGGATGTAATGGTAAAGGACTGAATGTTTCCGCTCCCCAAGATAGCAACAAGACAATGATGTCCATTCTCACTACTGCTGTTCAGCATACAGTGTAATCAAGTAAGAAAATGAAATAAAAGACACACGGATTGGAAAGGAAGACATGAAACTATCTTTATTCACAAATACCATGACCAGCTGCAGAGAAGATCCAAAGAAAAATCCAAAGAATCTCACAAAACAGCCACAAGAACTTAACAGGACAGTTTAGAACGACTGGTATGCAAAAACTGTACTTCTATGTTCTAGCGACAAAAAATGAGAAATTGAATTTTCTGAAGTATTTATAATAGCATTGAAAACTATAAAATAGTAAGAGATGGATCTAACAAATATGTGGTAAGACGCACATGCTTAAAGTTATTTTAAAATGCTAAAAGACATTAAAGAAGGCCTAGATAAACGGAAAGATATGTCATATTCATGAATCAGAAGAGTCAATACTGTTAAGATGTCAATTCTCCCCAAATAGATTTATAGATTCAATACAATCTCTTTCCGATTTTTGTAAAAATTAACTAGCTGATTCAAAAACATATGGAAATGGAATGGTCTAAAAATACTCAAAAAATTTTAAAATATCAAGCTGGAAGACTCACACTATCTGACTTGAGATTTACCATAAAAGCTATACTAATCGACACTGGTGTTATTTATGAAAAGATAACTATTACAGACAAAATTGAAAACAGCTCCTGCTGTGGAGAGACCAAAATTGCCAACGCTAAACTTGTCTGCTTTCTAAAGCAGTTTGTGAAATAAAATGGGTAACATTTTCTCCCTTTCAGGCCAATCCAATCCAGCATAGTGATAAAAACAGATCTCCACTCCAAGTGCAAACAGTATTTCCCTGCCTGTGAGACCCACCATTGTAGACCCTGGTCTATTTCCATGCTCACCCTGAGCCCAAATACCTCTTCTTCCCCACTTCTCCTTCCTGCTGCTGAGACATATTGATGGTTTAAATCATCAATGCCAGATGTTGAAAGACAAAGGTAGCATTTCTCCTGCTGAATTTCCCCAGGGCTGTTGGGCTTTCTCAAAGGGAGGTTGGAGAAAAAAACATTGGATGTGAATCAGAAAAACTCAAGCTCAAAGCTCAGAGCTTCTACTCACCAGGTGAAGGAATTGGGAAAATTAATTCCTTCTTTCTGAGCCCCAACTTCCTCATCTGTAGATTATTTGCCTTACTGGGTTATTAAAAGAAAAAAAAGAGATAATAAATGTGGAATTTCCTGGTATACACCATAGTGAGGGTAAGGGTATAAAATGGCTGTCAAAGGAGCACAGACTCCATTTCTACTAGTTATGTTGGATGACTACTGGCAAATTACTGATTTTCTTGGCACATTTACATTTATATATTGTGTTTATAATATTTATATATAATTTATATTATCTAAAGATATAATCAATCAATTTTAGACAAAGGCACTAACATAACTCACTTGGGGAAGGGAATACATTTTCAACGAACGGTGATAGAAAAACAGGATATTTAGGAGAGGGAAATGTGTACCTCAACCTCTGCCTCACCAAAAATTTTATTTAAAATGTATCATAGACCTAAATGTAAAAGCCAAAACTATAAAACTTTAAGAGGAAAACGTAGGAGAAAAATCTCATGACCTTCAGACAGGTGAAGATTTCTTAAGACTGAACACAAAAAACACTGGCTATTAAGAAGAGGAGAAAATATTTGCAGAACATGTGTCCGTCAGAGGACTTGTTTCCAGAATATATAAAAATAAATCCTAACAACTCAATAAGAAGACAAAAACAATTTAAAAAGGAGCAGGGGCTTCCCTGGTGGCGCAGTGGTTGAGAGTCCGCCTGCCGATGCAGGGGACACGGGTTCATGCCCCGGTCTGGGAGGATCCCACATGCCGCGGAGTGGCTGGGCCCGTGAGCCATGGCCACTGAGCCTGCACGTCCGGAGTCTGTGCTCTGCATACAGGAGAGGCCACAACAGTGAGAGGCCCACGTACCGCAAAAAAAAAGGGGGGCAAAATATTTGAATAGATACTTCATTAAAGAAAATTACAAATAGTCAATAACAACACACAAAAATGTCCAACTTGTTAGATATATGCAAATTAGAACCACAAGATACCGATCAATTAGAAGGTGTAAAACTAAAAAGATTGACCATACTAAGTGTTGGTGAGAGTGTAAATGGTACAACCACTTTGGAAAGGAGTCTGACGGTTAGTTTGAAAGTTAAGCATTTTCATAAGATTCAGCAGTTCCATTGTTTTTTAAAAATTTATTTCTTTTATTGAATTATAGTTGATTTATGATGTGTTAATTTCTGCTCTACAGCAAAGTAACACAGTTATACATATATATATATATATATATATATATATATATATTCTTTTTTATATTCTTTTCCACTATGGTTTATCACAGGATATTGAATATAGTTCCCTGTGCTATACAGTAGGACCTTGTTGTTTATCCATTCGATAGGTAATAGTTTGCATCTACTAACCCCAAACTCTCAGTCCTTCCCTGACCCATCAGCAGTTCCATTCTTAGCTATTTATACAAGAGAAATGAAAATGTAGGGCCACAAACAGCCTTGTACGTGAATGTTCATAGCAGCTTTGTCTGTAAGAGTCAAAAACCTAACTGTCCACCAACAGGTGATTGCAAAAATAAATTCTGGAGCAGTGCTCGACAGTGCAATGAAACAAGCTTCTGCTACATGCAGGAACATGGCTGGATCTCAAAAACATGCTGCGTGAAAGAAGCCTTGCATCAAAGAGTAAATACCATATGGTATTTATAAGAAGTTCTAGAATAGGTCAAACTAATCTATAATGATAGAAATAACTTTAATGGTTGCCTGGGGAGGAGGTGTGGAGACTCATTTTTAAGAGTCACATGGAAACTTCTGGGGTGATGAAAATGTTATATATCTTGATTAGGGTGATGGTAACTGTTGGAAAAAGTATAATTTAAAGCAAAATCTTTTTCCAACCCAGAAAATCTCTCCACAAAGGCAGAATAGAAAGAAAACAATTTTTACTATTAAATAAGCATTAAACTGGAATGTGATATGTATCACAGGCAAACTACGAAGAGACCGCAAAAAAAAATTCTCCCTTTTCTATAGCCAAGCATACACGACTTATTCCATACACATCCTCAAGATACAGGATAAGTAGTTCTCAAGGAAGAGGACCCGACAGCACCATTCATCACACATCATCCACCCTAGATTCACCTGGTAACTGGGTGGCCATTTGTGTTTGCCAATTGGCTTTATCCAAAGGGAAAATAAACTTCTCACATATTTACAACAAGGGTAGTTTTGATCCTTGGAGTTAGGCTTCTACCTCCATCTTCTTTGATGATTATGTATTTCAAAGAGATGGCTCACAGGTCTGTGAGAATGACATTACTTGTACCTAAAGCTGGAAAGACTTATTTAGCTTTTAAAAAGAGTTACACATATTTCAAAGAGACAGAGAAAGAACTTAAGCTTAAAAGCTTGTGAAAGTAAATTTACGCTCTAACAAGTGGGACTAGGGAGAAATCTCGTCCCTTATTTCCAACACGGAGAACGAAGCCTCAACATTTTAAACTCGTATTTGCCCTTTCATGATGTAAGTGTACATGTTTGTCCAAATTATCCAACTGTACCCTTAAAATGCGTGCGTTGTTGTATATGAAAATTATAACTCAAAAAAATGATTTAAAATATGCCGCAAATCATCTGAATACTTCCACGCTTTTACATAGGGCACTGCAAAAACCTTTCTGTGCTTTCCTCGAAATGTTCACATATTTCTCTGAGTTGTTTTCACTGCAGTAACAGTGTAAGAAAAATTATAGCTGCTTAAACCCAGGTTCATATAACTCAAAGAACTCCTCTTAAATTTTTGTGGTATTGGAACCCATTTCCTTCATAGCACAGAAAAATACAATTCAAAGGGAATTTAGTAAAGAATCTTAAAATAATTTAATAACTACCATCTGATGAAACATATTGTAAGCTAGGTATTTTCTTTCTCTCTCTCACTCCTAAAAAGTAATCGACCACCTGCCACATTCTACATTTTTGCTAGATGCTGAGTATATAATGGTGAACAAAATAGAGGTCCCTGCCCTCAAGAAGATTATAAGCTGTCAAGGTAGCCAAATGTCAAATAGATAAATATATGAATACCTGTTTGGTTATATTGCGATAATTGTCAAGAAGAATTTCAAGGTGCAACAAAAGTTTATAAAGTGTGTGTGTGTGTGTGTGTGTATGTGTGTCTTTGAGACTAACCTGGTAAGCTTGGAAATCTCCCCCAAGCACTGGGAGAAACTACTTTAATTGGCTTTTGCTTCCTTTTCCAACCTCATCTTGTACCTACCCTTCAACCTTGCTCTCTCCTGTGAATCCAGACACCATCTTTTTTTTTCTGTTTCTTGAACACTTGAAGCTACTCCTGACTTTGACCTTTGCACATTCTGTTCTGTCTGCAACACCCTCTACCAGATCTGTAAATGGTGGGCTTCTTGCCATTGGGTCTCATCCCAAATGCCCCAGAAAAGATTTCCCTGCCCACCCCATGCAAAGACATCCCTCCATCACTCTCTCCCTCCATCCTGCTTCCTTGACCCAGGTGATGCTGATGCTACAAGGCACTGACCACATTTTGGGCAGCAAGATTCTAAGGAATTTCCTCCTTGGATCAAAAGAGAAGAGAGAAAGGCATAAGGTTGGTATTTTCGCCAATGGTCACTATGATTTCAGGGACTGACATTGGGCTCTCATGTGGTGGGTTCTGTGGGGAACAGTCTTGCCAGTCTCCCATTAGGAAAAAAATAACCATCCTTCACCTGTGTCAATTGCTGTGCCAGGTGCTTTCCTGGGACTGTTCCATTTAACCCTTAGACCATCTCTCACTCACAGAGGAGACTCGGAGACTTTCCTGGAATCTCACAGCAAGGAAGTGGCTGGTCATGAATGCAAATTCCTGATTTGTCTGACGCTAGAACTTCCCTTTTTCTACCACAGCCCACCGTTTCTTTTGAAGCTGTATTTTAAAACAACTTTTTCTCTTAAGGATCAAATTGATGAAGGATTTGATCTTCTGGGAAACCGACAGCAAATATCTGGAAAACATCTTCCTGTAATTGACTAAACGCTTTCACATCTGTGGTCTCGACCATCCGGACAGTCTCTGTGAGGTGGGCTGGGACAATGGGATTAGAATTCTCATTCAGATTCCAGCTGGTGGCTTGGAGAAAGTCAACCCATTAATCTCGAATTCATCACCTGTAAAATGGGGCTGCCAATACCCGTGTCAAGATTTGCAATATTAAATGGAAATCTAAGTCCATCATTAGCACATCATTGGCTTCACATGGGTATTCGTTATTAAATCTACGGTTTAATGGTTATCATTACAGTTAATGCTTATCATCAGTTCTACAGTCATTAGCAGAATCATTTAACCAATGTGCTGGGCTAGGAGGACCCTGGGGTGATGGGTCAATGGAAGGTGAGTTGTTATAGCCAAGGACACCTGGATCCCACTAGCCAAGTTGTAGGATGGCCCAGTTCTTATCTCCCCTTGGTTACCAGATGGCAGCCCTTGGAATGAGGCAGTCATATCAAGGAACTGTGATGTTCCTGTGTTATATTTGTAAGACTCCCATTATTTCTGGCCCAGTAGATGCTCCCACAATCTGTTTACCTGAACTCCTCAGCAAAATGGTGATATGTTCTCAGCTTTGCCGCCGGAATCAGAGGCACCCACAGAGTAACCTAGTATTGTCTCAGGAGAGGTGGGAATGATTTATAAAGACGGTGACAACTTTACCATCTCCGTGACGTGACAAGCCTCACAGCTCTCTTCATTTGTCAGCAAATTAATCTGGATGTGTCTTTTAAACATACAGCGATACTCACTCATAGAGCTGGAGACCGGTAAGATGGAAGGCTGGAGATGGGAGCCTCGCCAAGTTTCACTCCATGCCTCATTTTTTCCCAGTCTTCTCTTGTTTTCTGATTGTTAAAGGATGTTCATTGTTTTGTCATCCCTTAAAATTTGGAAGGGTGGGATAGTGATGTCCATTCCTGAAAAAAACATTGAGAACAGTGAAAATAATTGAAAACCTTTGTGATTCTTTTTTAATTCCCTGTTGATTCACACCAGGTCTACCTCATGTAGGTAAAAGAGAATTCTTATACTACGGTATTGTTGAAAGTGGAATATGTCAATATTCCACTTGGTCTGTCAATATTTTACTTGGTTTGTATGTGTTTTAAATTTTGTCTTTGTTTCTTTTTTCTTACTTAAAAAGTAGAGAAAAGTAACAACACCCAATGTGACCACCAACCAAAAAGAACCAACTTGTAATATTTTTATTGTATTTATGTCATGTTTTTGTAAATGGAGTTTCAATGTTTAAATATTTGCCAATATTTAAAAACAAGAAGCTTTTTTTTTCACATAAAAATATGGATTTCTGGATTGGAAAAATGGGAAAAGCTTGGCAAACCCTGGGCTTGCATTCCTACATGGTAACAGTCACCTGCAATTGAGTTAGTTCTTCTCATTCCACAGGGTATGAGCTCTTTCTTTAGTTTGCTGCAATCCCCACTAAACCCTATTGCTTCACACAGCTTGGTTATCTGTTTGACCCTGTTAGGTAGATAGGTTTCTGACACATTTTTTTTCTTGTGGCCTTCTTTCCCTCCTTCTCCTCCCCAATGGCTCCCTTGGTTTCTTAATTTGCACCCCATTTCTTCCTCCCAGCCTTTCTCCAGGATGTCAGTTTTTAAGTTCCACCCAGTTGAGCTTGGGGAGGGGTGGAAATCTGAGATCCTTCAAGAGCTGTTTGAGAGAGGAAAGGATAAAGAGTTCAGCTTTAGGAAGCAATTTTAAGACAAAGCTCTCTCCTGGTAATGACTGATCAACTCTTAGCATAATTCCAGTTTATCATAATTCTGAATGAGTCTCCGTATTTCTCCACCTTTCTCAATCCACACCTTCATAATCCTAGTTTGAAGACGGCCAGGATCCCAGAACAGCAGTGGGTAGATTATTTACTGGCAATGGAATGAGATGAAGAAAAAAATCTCCATCATGCCATAGTTTAAACTCTGCAAAAATATGAAGTATATTACAAAACAAAACAAAACATCATTCTTAAACACAACACAAAGGGTCGGCCACTCCAGCATATTTCCTCTAGTGTATTTTCACTTCTTTCTGCTACAGAGTTGAGACTAAAGGAATACAGCTTTGTATCCTCATTATTTTGCTTGTCATTGTTGAATAAGTATTTCATCAGGATGTTAAAAATGCTCATAAACATATTTTTAATGACCTTATAACAGTCCATGATATTAATATGCCCACATTTGTTTAACCAGTACCCTATTACCGGACAGTTGGGTCGTTTCCTGTTCTCTATATTGTAAATCACATTGCAAACAAAGCTTTGTTTTTTAGAATATCTCCTTATAGTATTTTCTAGAAGGGGGATTTCTGGATTAAACAGTTGGACATCATTACCTTTGACAAATTGAAGCTTGCATTTTGGTATTTATTGTACAGATGTGGAATTTTGGTGCAATCCTCCAAGAGTCAGACAAGGGTGATGAAGAGGGATGTGGGCATTGGGATAATGGATGAAGGACGTTTGGACATTTTGTTTTTTTTGTTTTTTTTTTGCGGTATGCGGGCCACTCACTGTTGTGGAGCACAGGCTCTAGACGTGCAGGCTCAGCGGCCATGGCTCACGGGCCCAGCCGCTCTGTGGCATGTGGGATCTTCCTGGACCAGAGCATGAACCCGCGTCCCCTGCATTGGCAAACAGATTCTCAACCACTGCGCCACCAGGGAAGCCCCACGTTTGGACATTTCTTGAATGGAAAGTACAATCAAATTCTGCAGTCACCCATAAAAGTACATTTCAGTCCTGGCTAGATTTCCTGAAATTGGCTTCTTGTTAATTTCCTCCACTACAGTGGAGGTATTAGCCAAAGCAGGCATGTCAGAGCATTTTTGAAGTCTTTCTACTTTTCTGCCTGAATCTAAACATAAAATCCTTCCTTCCTTCCTTCCTTTTCTCCTTCCAAATTTGCTTTCAATAATTATGTGTTGAGTGCCTACAGTGAGCCAGACACTGTGCATGGCTTTTTGTATCATTATTCATTTAATTCTTTCCACAACACGAACAGGTAGTCAACACCATACCAATTTTATTTACAGGAAAGTTGAAGCTTAAGAGGGGTTATCCAGCATGAGGAAGGCTATGCTTCTGGCAGGTGAACAACAGAACTGGATTCAAGTTTTGTCTCAAGCCCATGCTGATCTGCCAAGCCTACCAATAAGGCAACTCAGTGAGTTCAGCTTGCATTGGGTTAACTGATGGAGGGATGCCCCTCATCTCTTTGCCCGGTTGTTGGGCGATGTTGTGTCCCCTATGGGTCTGCTAGAGGGGATCCCGTCTGATGTCCTTAAGAATAGAGGCTAGGTGTTATCATTTCTATACCCTCAGTGCCCAGCATATAGTAGGTACTTTATAAATATATGCACAATGAATCTAGCTGGAATACATCAAAGCCTCACTCATAATGCCTGTGTAAGCCTCTTGGTTTTTTCGTTTGTTTGTTTTGTTTTGTTTTTGCGTAGAGTCTAAATCTTCCTGCTGAACCAACATGGTGCATGGCAACGTCTGGAAGTTTTTTTAACTCCTTTGCATCTAGTACTAGGAAGACCAGAAGAGTTAAATATGCATAATTACTGTGAGCTTAGGGACATGACGATGAAATCACATCTCAGTTCTCATGGATCCCAGCACCCCCTTTTCCTATAAAAACAAAAGACTCCAGAATGGACTGGCATTTGCAAACACATATGAAATCCTTCTGTTTAGGGAGTGCCCAGCAGTCAGTGATGGGCAAAACGATTTTACAAATGTTTTTCGTCTTCCTAGGTTTTTCTACTAAGGAAAGGCAGACCCTCAATAAG
This sequence comes from Phocoena phocoena, assembly GCF_963924675.1. NCBI lineage: Eukaryota > Metazoa > Chordata > Mammalia > Artiodactyla > Phocoenidae > Phocoena > Phocoena phocoena. The sequence continues at coordinate 30,436,997 of NC_089233.1, read as the reverse complement.
AAAGACAGTGAAGACAATGGTCAGGCAGATCACACCGGTGCCTGATCAAAAGTACTTGAAATGAAGTGAGTCCAGGTTCAGAGGCAGGCTTTGTCACTTCCCAGTGAAATCACCCTTGGAAAGTTTCCTAATCTTTCTGAGCCTCAGTTTCCTCCTATCTACAATGGGGACAATAATTCTTACGTTGAATTATTTCAATAAGGGCTTGACATAATAAACGTAATGTATTTAGCAGACGGTCTGGCATTGATTATGATATTGTTTATATCTCTATTTCTATCTATGAATCCATGTTTTCTATGTATGTATGTATGTACATATCTATCTATCTAACTATCTATCATCTATCTATGTCTGTGCCTGTTTTACAACTTTCTTTTGGCTGGATTTCCCCCCAGTATTTTCCCTCTACTTAGTGGAAGTTTCTGCAGAAGGATAGCCTCTATATGTCTATAGGTGTTAAAACCAGGTTTTATTTTCCTCACTCCATTTTTCCTGCTGGCACATTCTTAGGTATAATATAGAGAGATGACCAATAAGCAAATATTTAGATAACATAATGTTGTGAGTGGATGGTGATATGGAACACAAATCAAGGCGGGGAGTAAAGGACACTGAGGGTGATTATTTCAGATGGAGTGATCAGGGAACGCTTTTCGGAAGAGTTGAACAAAGACTTGCTTGCAGTGAGGGGTCAAGCCACGTGGATGGGGGCTGTAAGTGTGTTCTGGCTGATGGGGCAGCAGGCAGAGAGGTGCTGAGGCAGAAGTGGAGGTGGTGGATGCCAGAAACATCTGTGAGGCAAAAGTGGCTGGAGCAGAGTGAGTAATACAAGATGATGTCAGAAAGGAAGGCAAGGACATCCCTGCTGGCGCAGTGGTTAAGAATCCGCTTGCCAATGCAGGGGACACAGGTTTGAGCCCTGGTCCAGGAAGATCCCACATGCCACGAAGCAACTAAGCCTGTGCACCGCAACTACTGAGCCTGCGCTCTAGAGCCCGCGAGCCACAACTACTGAGCCCACGTGCCACAACTACTGAAGCCTGCACGCCTAGAGCCTGTGCTCCACGACAAGAGAAGCCACCACAATGAGAAGCCCACACACCAAAACAAAGAGTAGCCCCCGCTCACCGCAACTAGAGAAAGCCCGCGCACAGCAACGAAGACCCAACACAGCCAAAAATAAACAAATAAATAAATTTTAAAAATAAAAGAAAGGAAGGCAGGGGCCAGATCAGTTAGGAGCTTGTAGGAGGTGGTGAGGACTTTATCTGCACGTGAAGAGGGACCACTACAGGGCTTTGGGGGCAGTGAAGGGATCCAACGCTCCCTGTGTAGACAGCATGTTAGCAGCTGAGCAGATGGAGGGAGCTGAGTGGAACATGGCTGCCGAGGGGAGGCTCTTACAGGGTCCCAGTGAAAGATGATAATGGCTCATGCTGCAGTGTTGCGGTGGTAAACAGAGGTCAAAAGTGCTCAGAATGGACACGTGCTTTGTGTCGTTTTGTGTGAATGTATATATGTGTGCGTTTCACGGAGTGGCTTTCTGCCGTTGCTACTGCAAGTGATGGGGTCTGTGTGTGTTTGAGTGTGTAAGTGTGTAGGTGTGAGTGACTGTGAGTGTTTGGAGTAGTTTGCTGATGGTGGTAGTGGTGGTGGTGGGGTGTGTGTATGTGTGTTTGTGAAAGGGAGAGATAAATGTGGCTGGACTTGGCATCCTGTAGAAGGGGAAAGTAGGAACAGTTTAGCCAGAACTAGAGTCGGTCTGGGTAGATTTGATAGTCATGACTCCAGAAAATGAAGAAACTCATCAGACTTCCTCAAAAAAGGCAATATAAATTCAGCCAAAGGATAAGCGAATGCTACTTTTGTTTCTATGCAACATGAGAACAATTACAGCCTAAACACCTTGCAGGAAGTTATCCCATCTCCAAGTTTGCTAATTCCACTTCTAAAATAGCTCTAAAGTCTTGGCTTGCTCAGGGTGGGGATAATTAAAACTAGTGAGGTAGATTTAGGGGTGTGCATCAGAGCCCAGGCAGAGATGCTGATGGTGATTATAGACGCTGCGGCTTCTCTGAAAGTAATTGTTGGGTGACCCTGCTTCATTTATATTCATGGGGACAGGAACCATTTTCTTGAGGCGGCTAAACTCTTCAGTGGACGCATCCACGTGTTACATTTTATTTTATTTATGTATTTATTTTTATTTTTTTTATTTTTTTTACATTTTAGAATTTAGATTTCTTCATTACATTTTGAGAGTTCTAGGATATTACCTACAGGTTACAAATGACTAAGCATGAGACACTACATGTCTTTATATCCTTCCTCTGAATACTGAATTTAAGAGATGAAAAACTAGGTAAGGCGGGGGGAGACAAGAGGGAGGAAGAAACTCATTTATGTACTTATGATCTAAATATTTACTGAGCACCTAGGTGCTAGATCCTATTTCATGCCAGATTGTGTTCAAGGTACTGAGGAAACATAAACAGAGTAGATGAGGGCTCTCTTTTCACATACTTGCTTTCTAGTTGGGAGAAACAAAATGGGGAAAACATGAGTTGATGATACATGGATGCAAGAATAACGACTGGGAATGGGTCAGAGGGAATTGGGAGGTCAGGGAAGTCCTCTCAGAGGTTGTGACTTGAGCTGAGATTCAAAGACAATAAGGAAACAGACACCTAAAAATCGAAGGGTGAGCATTTGAAGTGAAAGGAACTTGAATGCAAAGGCCTGATGGTGCAAAGGGACACAAGAGAGGGGGGCGCTAGGAGGCCACGTGGCAGATGCAGAGGGAGTGAGCACAGGAGTGGACAGGATGAGGCTGGGTTTGGGAAGGCAAAGGAGTTTGGATTTTTTTTTTTTTTTTTTTTTTTTGCAGTACGCGGGCCTCTCACTGTTGTGGCCTCTCCCGTTGCGGAGCACAGGCTCCGGACGCGCAGGCTCAGTGGCCATGGCTCACGGGCCCAGCCACTCCGCGGCATGTGGGATCTTCCCGGACCGGGGCACGAACCCGCGTCCCCTGCATCGGCAGGCGGACTATCAACCACTGCGCCACCAGGGAAGCCCAGGAGTTTGGATTTTACTATAAATGTAAATGGAGATCATTAGAAGTTTTCTAATTGGGGAATAACAAGATTTGTTTTGTTTTCATATCATATGCGAGGAACAGAACGGAGAGGGGCAAGAGTGAAACAGGAAGGTCACTGAGCTCCCGGCCAGCTGAGAGATGATGGGGGTAGAGTCACTAGTTTGAAGGTGAGGTTGCCATGGAAACAACCTCAGTGTTCATCAATGGATGAATGACTAAACAAGATGTGGTGTATATATACAATGGAATATAATTCAGCCTTGAGAAAGAAGGAAAACCTGCCATTTGCGACAACATGGATGGACCTTGAGGATGTTACATTCAGTGAAATAAGTCAGACAGAGAAAGACAAATCCCACTTATATGTGGAATCTAAAAAATCTAAACTTGTAAAAACAGAGAGCAGAATGGTGGTTACCAGGGACTGGGGTGAGGGCATGGTAGTGATGTTTAAAATACAAACTTGCAATGAGTACATAAATAAGTCCTGGAGATTTAATGCCCTGTATAGTGATTATTGTATTATAATCATCAAACTTGCTGAAAGACTAGATCTTAATTATTCCCACCAGAAAAAGAAATGATCATTATGTGATGTAATCGAGGTGTCAGCTAATGCCACAGTGACAATCATAGTGCCATATATAAATGTAACCAATCAACGGGTTGTACACCTTAAATTTACACAATGTTATATGTCAAATATATTTCAATAAAAAGACAAGTAGGATGGCCAGGTTTTGCTGGTGAGAAAAATGTGGCTTGTGAGTGTTTGGCTTGAGTGGCTAGGAGATGGGAGACTGCTGGGGAAAGAGCAGATTGGGAAGGGTGGTTAGAACTCCCGAGTCTGTGTTTGCTTATCTCAAGACTAAGAAGCCAATTGGACATTCAAGTGGGGAAGTGGAAACAGAATGATGATGATACGAAGTAAGAGAGAAAAAGGGAGCAGAGAGCAAGGAAGACAACAAGGGGAAGATGCTCAGGTCTCTCCTGTCTTCTCTTGTGGCATCTAGAGCCATTTCCCCCTGGTCTCCATGCTGCAGGACGCAGGGTAGAGGCTTAAGCTCTCTCCTCAAATGCCCCATTTTTATTCTCCTCAAAAACCTCTAGTTCATTCCTATTGAACTCAGGTCCAAAGCATGGTTTTGGCCTCCTACAAACCTGGGTTCAAATCCAAGGATTACCAGTTGTGGGATATAACCTATCTGAGCCTCAGTTTCCCCATCCATAAAACGAGAATAATAAGAAGCCCCATCTCATGGAGTTATTGATATAACGATAGCTAATCTTTATCGAGCAGTTATTAGATTATATGTGTTATTTCATCCAATCCTTAACACAGCCCTAGGATGTGGGGACTATTCTCATCCTACAGATGAGGAAAAAGAGTCTCAGAGAGGTTACATGACTGGTCCAAGACTCCACATCTAGAAACTAGGAGAGAGGAAGTGACTTTTCCAAGTTTACATCACCGATCAGTGTCCAAGATGGTATTGAAACTGGGACATCAGACTCCAGAGCCTACCCTCTGTTCCTTCCTTTCTTATTTATTTATTTATTTATTTATGGCTGTGTTGGGTCTTCGTTTCTGTGCGAGGGCTTTCTCTAGTTGCGGTGAGCGGGGGCCACTCTTTTTCGCGGTACGCGGGCCTCTCACTGTCGCGGCCTCTCTTGTTGCGGAGCACAGGCTCCGGACGCGCAGGCTCAGTAGTTGTGGCTCATGGGCCTAGCTGCTCTGCGGCATGTGGGATCTTCCCAGACCAGGGCACGAACCCGTGTCCCCTGCATTGGTAGGCAGATTCTCAACCACTGCGCCACCAGGGAAGCCCCTGTTCCTTCCTTTTAAGCCCAATACTGGACCCATATCAAAGGCTCAAAAATTGAGAACTGCTTGTTTTTCATTGTTCTTGTTTTTATTAGTGTCATACTGTAATATCCACTTACTAGTTTGCTTCCTCATCAAACTCAGTAATTCCCTGAGGGCAGGGGCTGTGACTTTTTCATGGCTGCATCACCATGCCCAGCACAGGGCATGGGCCTCAGCGGATGTGCAGTGCGTGTTGCTTAAATGAAAAACACAGGTGCAGGACAGCCAGCCGAATCCCCCTTTTTTTTTTCCTTTCCTTGCGGTACGCGGGCCTCTCACTGCTGTGGCCTCTCCCATCGCGGAGCACAGGCTCCGGACGCGCAGGCTCAGCGGTCATGGCTCACGGGCCCAGCCGCTCTGCGGCATGTGGGATCCTCCCGGACCGGGGCACGAACCCGCGTCCCCTGCACCGGCAGGCGGACTCTCAACCACTGCGCCACCAGGGAAGCCCCCGGGATCCCTTTATTTGCACGCAATGCTTCCAATGAAGTGGACTGCCTCTGCGTTTGAGAGAAGACTCTCTCCTTTCCCAGACGGACCAAGCCTTACCAGTCTACAGGAAGTGTGGAAGACAGTGGAATAAATATCTCAACAAGCTCTTCCACCCTGAGCTTTGCCCTCAGTGAAGAAAGTGTTGCCTCAAAACAGGAGTTAAAGCTAAGATGTGTTTGGCATCAGCCAAGTGCCCACACAAATGCTAAACATAGCATAAGGGAGGGCACTGACTCTTTGAGGCAGAAAGGGAAACTTCTAATTCATTCTCTTTCCAGCCTGCGAGACAGTGAGTCTGTCGTGGGCAGGACAATTAAATTGAAATATGGCCCACCTAAGCCTAAGAGCTGTCCTAATGGGAACGTCAAGAAACCCAACTGCTAACTTTATGGGCAGGTAGGCGGAGTGAGGTCCTTGAGGTGAGGTCTAATTATCCTGGTCATGTCAATTTCAGAGCTGGGGGCTGGCCTTAAAAAACCCCAAATCCCCAGGCTCCAGTGAGATGGTTGTTTAATAATACGAGATATAGTCAGTAGCAGGTTACAACAGCTTTGCAGTTAGCCCATGCCTCTTAGACTGCATGTCATTTCCTATGAAAATGATGGGTTGTGTCTGCCTGAACCTTTTACCTTGGAAAGTGAATGTCCATGAGGATTGTGCTAGCTGTGGGGATCCAAGGGCCCGGAGGGGGCAAAACTGTGGCTGTCTCCCTTTCCCACATCTCCTGACGTCCCTCCAGCAGCCCAGAGAGGAAGCTGATTGTCCTAAAGCAGAAAAGAGAGCTCAGGAATGCCAGAGGTGGGCGTCCCTGCTAACAGCAACTCCTGGTACTCAGAGATGTTGGAGCACAGAGCCTGGGGGCGGGGGGAAGGGGTGGAAAGCTTAAGAGATGCACCTCCTCCTTTGAATGAAAGGGCAAAACGTCCCTGAGGGCCACTTGGGGGAGACTCAGCCACCTGGTACTTACGACACTCTGGAGGCATCACCCATTGCTATGAATCTCAAAGTCCTAAATCAGCCTCTTGTTCCTCCTCCAGCATCCCACTGGACCTCCGCCAGGACTGACGTGGGGGAGAGGAACAGGAACAATATCAGATGATGCCTTGGGGGACCCCAAATCTGTTTGACTTGGATTCTAAACTTGTCCTATTCCTGCCTCTTTCCTCTCTCTCCCACCATCACCACGAACTTAAAACCATTTTATGGCACTGTAGACTTTTATAGTGTCCAGGGACTTTAGAATCTGTTTCAAGTTCCCATCTAGCACACGAACTTGAGGAAATTGGGGTGGTGTTCACCTTTCGCTTGACTACTTCTAAGACAGAATTCTCAGTTAGGGATGATTTTGTCTCCCAGGGGGAACACTGGCAATATCTGGAGACATTTTTGTTGTCATGATTCTAGGAGGGATGCTACTGGCAAATAGTGGGTGGAGACGAGGGATGTGGTTAAACATCCTACAGTGCACAGGGCAGACCCTACAAAGGATTACCTGGCCCCAAATGCCAATAGTGCCAAGGTTGAGAAACTCTCCTTTAGGGATAGAATTCACCATCAATCCCCCCCCACGCTGAGCAGTCCCCTTTACTTTCAGCTGATTCCAGTTAGTATCAGGAAGGCAGGTGTATAAGAGGCAGGTGCCTTGGGACAAACTTATATGAAGAAACTCAAGATTACACAATTCTGGGTATTGGCAAGTGGATTTAGGAAATCTTCCCCCTCAAGTGATACAAGAAGATTGGAACAAGATAGCCCAAAGCTATTTCCAAGGTAAGTATCCAAATTACACAGAATTCTGTGAACACAGTTGGTCTCAAGAATTGGAAGTCAATATCTGAAATCAGACATGGATGTTAGAATAAAACAGCAGTTGCAGAAAAATGCAGCTTTTCCCTGAAAATGCACGATAAAGGGAATGTGAAACAAAATGATGTGTATATCACTGAAAACTGGGTTTGGAGGTGGGTGGGAGCTAATGTGCAGGAGATGGCAAAGAGAAATGGGTTGTCTGATAGCCATACTTACCGATTTATTATGTGTTAAACATCCCAGTCTTTCATTCTGTCTCTCAGATGCAATCTTTACGGTTGTCTTTTGGTGACTTAAAAATTTATTAGTAACAGGATGAGATTTCCCCTCTATTCTTGGTGGGGAGGCAGTCTTTAGTAAGACAGAATAAAGAGACTGAGGTTTTATTAACAAAATAGCAACAACTACATTGGGCTCAGAAAGTCAGTATTAAGAAAAAGGTGGGGCTTCCCTGGTGGCGCAGTGGTTGGGAGTCCGCCTGCCGATGCAGGGGACGCGGGTTCGTGCCCCGGTCTGGGGGGATCCCGCATGCCGCGGAGCGGCTGGGCCCGTGGGCCATGGCCGCTGGGCCTGCGCGTCCGGAGCCTGTGCTCCGCAGTGGGAGAGGCCACAACAGTGAGAGGCCCGCGTACTGCAAAAAAAAAAAAAAAAAAAAAAAAAAGAAAAAGGTGTTCTGGGGGTGGAATAGGGAGGGTGGGAGGGAGCGAGACGCAAGAGGGAAGAGATATGGGAACATATGTATATGTATAACTGATCCACTTTGTTATAAAGCAGAAACTAACACACCATTGTAAAGCTATTATACTTCAATAAAGATGTAAAAAAAAAGAAAAAGGTGTTCTGAAAAGTACTATTCCACACAAATTATTATTATTTTTTTTTGCGGTACACGGGCCTCTCACTGTTGTGGCCTCTCCTGTTGCGGAGCATAGGCTCCGGACGCACAGGTTCAGCGGCCATGGCTCACAGGCCTAGCAGCTCCGCAGCATGTGGGATCTTCCCGGACTGGGGCACGAACCCGTGTCCCCTGCATTGGCAGGCGGACTCTCAACCACTGCACCACCAGGGAAGCCCTTCCACAAATTATTTTTTTAAAGGGTTGTTTGCTTATTGGAGATCAGGGGTGTCCAAACTCTTTTGATTGTGTACCCATTATAGTTCTTCGAGTATTCTCCCACAATATATATGTTTATAAATTGCAAACATGGACCAGTTTCAAGACTAATCAGACTGGCTCCAGAATGTCTGTTTTAACCACTGCACTCGACTGCTCTCACCTGAGGACAGTGAAAGGACTAAAGCCTCTTCTTACGACAGAGGAAGGAATCAGACATCATGCTCAGAAGCTGAGTATTTAAGGAGTTCCTTTATGATAGAGCAAGACCCCGGCAGCAAAATAGTAAAGACCAAGAGCTTGAGGGTAAGGAGAGGAGAAAGAGGCAGAAGGTAGTGAGGAGACAGACTCCCAGGGGATCCCGAGGTGGATCCTGATGGGACTGAAAGGCTTTTTTTTTTTTTTAGATCAAAGTATAGTTGATTTACAATGTTGTTTTAGTTTCAGGTGTACTGCAAAGCGATTCGGGTATACATATGCATATATATATATATATTCTTTTTCAGATTCTTTTCCATTATAAGTTATTACAGGATAGTGACAATAGTTCCCTGTGCTATACAGTAGGTCCTTGTTGTTTATCTATTTTATATACAGTAGTATGTATCTGCTAAGAGAAAGGCAAGGGAAACCTTTGCACCGTGTGCTGTGCTTCACAATTGTGCGTTAGGTTCTTTTGTTTCTGGTAACAACCTGGACCTGCAACCTCTTCTTGATGCCAGACAAGACGGATGAATCACAGTAATAGACTTCCATGAGTTTTCACACAATCTTGATACCCTGACTTTTTTTGTTTGTTTGTTTTTCTCACGTGGTTTTAGTGTCCTCTGCCACCTGCCTACCGCCATGGAGAACTCAAGAAACAACTTCTCAAGACAGAGAGGGGAACAAGCAAAATTTTGTATATAAACTCATATTTTGTATGTGAACCTTTCCAGATCCTTTCAGTGTCTTAAGGAATCATCTAGAGATCATTATAGCAGACGGGATCTTGGGCACCATGTGGTACGATCCACTTCTCCTGAATGAGGACCAGGGAGAGAGTGCGATGATGCAGCCAGCTGGGAACAGAGCCAAGGCGGACACCTAGGACTCTGGTCTGCGTGGCTTTTTGTTAGCTAACAGGTCAGGTTTGAAAAACATCTTTTAAGTCAAATATTTTACCAGGGTGAGCTCAGTTCAGGGCCAGTGGGAAGGTACATTTGTTTTCTCCTAAGCTACTAGGAAGCTTGATTAAACCAAAGCATAAATATACTGAAGGTCCCTATGACGAGCTAATTTTGTCTCCCCCAAATTCATATACTGAAGTCTTAATCCCCAGAACCTCAGAATATACTTGGAGACTGGGCCTTTAAAGAGACGATTAAATTAAAATGAGGTCGTTAGGGTGGGCCTAATCCAATCTGACTGGTGTCCTTTAAAGCAGAGGACATTTGGGCACGGTACTGTACAGAGAAAAGACTGAGGACGCAGGAGAAGACAGTCGTCTGCAAATCAAGGAGAGAGGCCTCTGAAGAAACCAACCCTGCCAACAACTTGATCTTAGACTTCCAGCCTCCAGAACTGTGAGAAAACAAATGTCTGTTGTTTGAGCCATGCAGTCTGTAATATTTTATTTCTGCAGCTCTAGCAGACGAATGCATCTCCTTTCATTTCTCATAGTAATAACAGCAGTAGCTAATATCCATCTTCAAATGAATTTCTCGTTTAGTCTCCATAAAAATTCTATAATGTAGATGCAATTATGAGCTTCTTTTTACACATGGAGAAGAAACAGACGCTAACAGAAGTGAGGATGGGGCTGGGCTGGTTGGAGTTCCATAGCCATGCTCTTCATTGTTACTGGGGTTGCCATGGTAACAGCTGGGTGGGAAGAGGCAGTGCTCAGAAGGAGGAGAGGATGCCTCCCATCACCTGTTTAACAGGAAGGTGTGAAGAGCAATGGAGGGACACCAGGTTCAATGCCAGATGTTGGGATTCTCCATCTCATCCTTGCCAACTGCCTCCTTTTGAATCTCTGGTCACTTCAAGAAATATTTTAATATTATATATAGAATGGATAAACAAGGTCCTACTGCATAGCATAGGAAACTATATTCATTATCCTGTGATAAACCATAATAGAAAAGAATATGAAAAAGAATATATATATGGGGCTTCCCTGGTGGCGCAGTGGTTAAGAATCCACCTGCCAATGCAGGGGACGTGGGTTCGATCCCTGGTCCGGGAAGATCCCACATGCCACGGAGCAACTAAGCCCATGTGCCACAATTACTGAGCCTGTGTGCCACAACTACTGAAGCCCGTGCTCCTAGAGCCCGTGCTCTGCAATAAGAGAAGCCACTGCAATGAGAAGTCCATGCACCGCAACAAAGAGTAGCCCCCGCTCGCCACAACTAGAGAAAGCCTGCGTGCAGCAATGAAGACCCAATGCAGCCAAAAGTAAATAAAAAATAAAATAAATAAACTTATAAAAAAAGAATATATACATGTATAACTGAATCACTACGGTCCAGGGGCACTGCCACTTTCTCCCTCTGAGCTCTTCAAGTTCTTAACTAGCCCCTTTCCTCTAAGCATGGGAAAGAAACAGCCAGCAGACCTGCCTCTTTGACTGTTTCCTTTCTTTCCATCTTCTGACAGCCATACTTCATGTCTGACAGACAAAATGATGCTTCTCGACAGTGACAAATTTATGAGTTTTGACTGTTTGTGAGGCTCCCTAATTAATTCTTTACAGACTTCTACTGGCAACTGAATTTGAGTTGTGAGTTCAAAAGCGAGTTCGGATGAATCACGGTCGACCGTTCTGCTCCCTTTGGAAAACTCACCCTCTGCACTGCACGCTCTTCATCTACCTGCTTGCCAGTGGCATCATTCCTCTTACAGTGGTACCCGGCAGGTGGTTTCCATGGCATAGGACAACAGCGCCAGCATCCTTCCTGTTGGCACGGAACCCCTGGGCCATCTCCTGAGCAACCCAGTAAATGCTCCTGAAACATCTCTCCCCCACCTCAGCACCAAAAGGGTTACTTTTAAATTTCTGGTGGGTGGCCTGAGATTGACACCTGATCAAGAACCTGATGTGAGTAAACAAGTCTAGGAAAGGAGCTACAGTGAGCTTCTGTCCAGAAAGCGAGGAAGAGAGAAAGAGGGAGGTGGGGAGAGATGGAAGAAGGGAAGGAAGGAAGGAGTGAGGGAGGGAGTTGAAAAAGAGAGAGAGACAAGGAGAGACAGAGAAACAGAGAGTCAGAAATATAGAGATAGAGGAAGGGAGAGAATGCACCTGAAATAGGAGAAATAGATAATAATATTAATAGTTAATATTTACTGAGTGCTTGCTCTGTGCCAGGCACCATGCTGGGTGCTTCTAGCTGCGATAACTCATTTACTCTTCATGACAACCTTATGAGGTAAGTACTGTTGTTTTTCTTCCTTTTGAAATGAAAAAAAAAAGAGCTCAGAGAGACTAAATAAATTGCCCAAGTTCACGTAGCTCTTAAAGCGTGGAGTCAGTGTGCAAGTTCAGGTAGATGGATCCAGAGGATATACTTTTAATGACTATGGTTGAGAGACAGGAAGACAGAGAGGGTATGAGAAACTGAAAGGAAGAATTCACACACACGTACACAGAGATGCTGAGAAAGACAGAGACAGAGAGAATGATCTGGAGAGAGAGACACAGCGAGATATGCAAAAAAGACAGGGTTAAGGAAATGCGCAAGGACTGAGATAATTGACTTGCACGGAGAAAAACAGAGAGAGGCAAAGAGAGAGAGAAGGAGAGACAGAGAGGACTTCTGCTAAGAGGGCACGGCCCCTTCACGCAAGATGAAAATATCTGGGACATCAGTAGCGTGTACTGTAATGACAGCATGTGCCCAACGCTGATACACAGTTTTCCTTCTTTTTATTCAGTTCGCGTTACCATTTATGTTCTAGAAATGCTGAAACACACTCCAGAGCTGCTTGTGATGGGACACACAGGTTTCAGAGGCACAGGTATCTGAATTCGGAACTCTGACCCCATAGCACGTGTTTTTCTCCCAGCGGAGGGAAGCTGGGGGATGCAGCTGGGAGTTTTACAGGGGTATGTGGTGGGTGGTGGAGGCAAAGGAGGGATGGAAGGGTGGAGGTCATCTGAGTTCCTTCTGTTCCATCTGTTCTGGGCCTTCCTGGTGGCTGGTAACCTGAGAGCTCGGTGCGGGTGGGGAGCGGGGGACATTGACAGCCTGAAAATTGAGACGGTTGGCCATTTGGTACGTGTGATGTGTGGCTTCTCCTTACAAAAGGCTTATGCATTTGGAGTATCATCCTTATAATGTCGATAAGGGAATACAGTTTGCAGGTGGTGGGACTGAGACTAGAGCCCTGGAAGCCTAGATTAAGAGCCCATGGATGGATAAACAACAAGGTCCTGTATAGCTCAGAGAACTATATTCAATATCTTATGATAAACTATAATGGAAAAGAATAGTAAAAAAAGAAAGTATATATATATATATATATATATATATATATATATATATATATATATATATGTATAACTGAATCACTTTGCTATATAGCAGTAATTAACACAACATCGTAAATCAACTATACTTCAAAAAAAAAGAGACCTTGGCTCTCGGCCCACGTTGAAGCCAAAGAACGGGGCCAGTGCCAAGCATGTATGGACCCTGCAGGAGCTGCAGCCACTCCTTCAAGCAGCCTCCCCGGCCCTGTTTGCAAGGAGACCATGGAGGGCATTAGCATCCATCAGATGGACAGGTCGAACATCTGCGACTTTCAGTAAGGAAAACAAATCTGAGTTAATTGGGTGCAAATACTTGGCGATTCTTAATTGCCTACCAGGCACAGCCAAGCAATGCTGATACCTCTGCAAGTTTTGTCCCGCGCCCCCCCCCCCCCACCCCGCCATCATCCTTGACCCCAAATGCGGTAGATTACACACTGTGGGACGATATCCAGTTTAATTCTGCTACTCTGAATCCATCATGGTGGGGCTCAGAGAAGGGCAAGAATCCGTCCTCTATGTGTACTTGACTTGAGTGGAGCCATAATCCATCCAAAGGTCCCTCTCACAGGTCAACATGGGATTTGGACACACACCTACAAGACTATCATTATCAACAACAAGAAGTGGGTCCCAAGAGCATAGCACTAAGCTTCGTTGATAGATAAGAACATTCTGGGGGGGGGAAGATAAAGCAGAGGGTGAGAGCTTGGGCTGTGCAGTAGGACAGCCCTGTGCTTGAATTTGCTGAACTCTGCCACTTATTAGCTGTGTGATCTTGAGCAAATGGCTAAACTTCTCTGAAATACAATTTGGTTTCAAATCGTGTGCTTTCCTTATCACATGAGACACAGAAGCTACCTGAAACCCAGTCTTTGCTCCTGCACATACAGGTAATTATCTACTTAACTGTGGAGGCAAGGACTACATCAGGACCACCCACAAAGGTCAGGAAAATTGGTCAGGAATAAAGTGGTCAGGAAGGCCTTTCTGGATGAGGCAGAACTTGAGCTGTAATCCTCCTCCTCATCAACACTGTTGTCATCATCATCGTCCCTGTTATCACATTAATTATCACCTCTTGAATATTAATTATGGGCTAGCATGACACTAAGAGATCCACGTATTCTGCCTTTATTTCTCGGAGCCATTTTGAATTATTTATGCCATAAAAGTGGAACCTGAAGCTTCAAGATGGAACGTACCTTGTTCAAGGTCACAGAGCTGGCAAACAGCAGAGAGAGAAGCTCAGATCCACCTGACAGCAAAGTTCAGGTAGCCCTCAGAACAGACATTTATTTCTTGCTTTCCTCTCTAGCTGAATTTCTGCACTGTTTGTAGGCCTTTTCCCTTTGAAATTGAATTGTACTTTATTGTTGGCTTCTGTTATAATTTTGAAGGTAATTCATCTTCATCACCAATATCTCTTCCATTGGCACCAGCTTTGCCAACGTCGGCTTATGTTATTTGTGGTCGTAATGTTCCCTCAGTTTCTCTGCCAAGCAGTAAATGATGTATAAACGAATGCTGAAGTGCACCCAAGGATCTTGCTGCTAGATTGTCCTTTGGTAGAGTGACAATTTCCATTGTTCTGGGAGTACAGGTCCCTGAATTGTCAGAAGAACGTATCCATTGAAGCCACATTGACCCCTGCTCTGCAGAAGACCATTTTCCTGGTTCCAGTAACAAAAGACCTCAACGGATTGGTCCCTCTGCATTTGTTAATAAGATTTCTTGGTTTTTCAATAACAAAGCTCAACTTTAATCATTTTGGGCAAGAAGCAATTTGTTGGAAGGATACTGGGGCATCTCAGAGAATTCAAGGAAACGTTAAAAAAACTTTTGGTTTCAAAAAAAGAAAAAAGCTACTCCAGCAATCCCACTCCTGGGCATATATCCAGAGAAAACCATAATTTGAAAGGATACATGTACCCCAGTGTCCACTGCAATGCTATTTACAACAGCTAGGACATGGAAGCAACCTAAATGTTCATCGACAGAGGAATGGATAAAGAAGATATGGTACATATATACAATGGACTATTACTCAGCCATAAAAAAGAAGGAAATAATACCATTTGCAGTGACATGGATGGACCTAAAGACTGTCATAGTGAGTGAAGTAAGTCAGGCAAAGACAAATATCATATGATATCACTTGTACGTGGAGTCTAAAAAAAATGGTACAAATGAAACTATTCACAAAACAGAGTCACAGATGTAGAAAACAAACATATGGTTACAAAGGGGGAAGTGGGGGGAAGATAAATTGGGAGATTGGGATCAACATATACACACTACTAGTATAAAATAGATAACTAATAAGGACCTACTGTAGAGCACAGGGAATTCTACTTGATACTCTGTAACGACCTATATGGGAATAGAATCTAAAAAAAGAGTGGGTATATGTATATGTATAACTGATTCCCTTTGCTGTACAGCAGCAACTAACACAACATTGTAAATCAACTATAGTCCAATAAAAATTAATTTAAAAAAAAAGGCTGCTCCAGGGACCTATGTAAAAGGAGTTTGTACCTCATTCCTCTTGAGTTTTGTAACTAAATCCGCAGAGCTGGGTTAGGTGGGCTTCTCCTCTGGATCTACCCGTATTTCATACTTACCCTCAGTCATTTGTTAGGGCCCAACTAACAGTTCACAAGAACCAATTATGAAAATTTCAGAAAGTTCATGAATCAGCACTTACGCTAACTTCGAATCAGCCGTGGTGGGAGTACTTACACCATGGGAATTGGCAAACGCTACAAATTAAAGCTTTTTTAGGAGAGGTGGTTTACCGGCACCCCCGCCCCAACAGTAGGCTATACATGCACGAATTATCCAAAGTCATGTGGAAGACAATGAACTTTGAATCAGACTCTGTTGGTTTGATGTCTGGCTGGGCTACTTCCTTGCTTTGAAGTAAACTTAAGTTTCTTAGCCCATCTGAACCTCGGTTTCCTCACCCGTAAGAGGAGGATAATAATTATACACCAAATAGAGTTTATTATGAGGACAAAGTGAGCTCATCCATGCTGCTTGGCCCATGGGAAGTGCTCTGTGTACATTAGCTATTTTCCATCCTGCCTTGCAATCGTCTATCTGTTTGCTATCTTCTGAGTCCTCAGTGCCCTGCCAGTTCTTGGTGATAGCACTGAAATGCTTGATGAACGGAGGAAGGAAAGGAGAGTGGAACCATGGGAAACACGCACATCTTGGCTTACTGATAAGTCCCCAGCATCTAGAACTGTGCCTGACTCACAGTTAGCGTTCAGTGCATCTCTTCTGAGTGAATTAATAGATGTATGAACTCTAAACCTTTTTTGGAGATACTTTGTTACGTTCTTCGGCTTAATGTCAAGTGGACATTGTCCTCCATGTATATTCCATTCATTATTCGTGTTTCTACTCTTCAACTAACATGAATGAGACCATTTGCTACCTTTGTACAGCAATGTTTAAGATATTTGAAATAAGATATCTCTCCGTGTTTTTATTTCTCTGAGATGAGATTTCCAAAATGTCAGTGCAGAGAGGGGAGGGGAATCTTTGCCTTTAGGGTCACACTTAGTAATGAGGTTCTCATGGTCTTAAAGACGTGGGCTTCCAATGTTCCATCTCTGGATAAAATATAGCTCTTATATTGTCTTGCTTCATCATCTCCCCAAGGTCCACTCATGGGGCCAGGTGGAGGGACCTAGAGAGATTACTGATCGCAGCCACACTCCTTGCCAAGAATCAGACACACAACCGCCCTGTCCTCTGTGTCCCAGCACGAAGAACTAAGGAGGATTTCCTGACAAACTCTAATGGAGAGCTTTCCCAGAAGTTGATTATAAACCAGAAAAGACGGGAACAAGATAATAAATGTGGCGGCTTCTGGGCAGGGAACTTACCAGCTTCGAGTCTGTGATACGCCAGGACATCTTCCCTCACTGAATAGCTCCCAAGCATTCCTTAGAAACTTGAAAATACCAAGACAAAGCTGGTTCACAATGCCTGGGGGAAATTTAATAACCTTATCAAGTCTCCAGAGAGAGCCGTGTGATGACTGGAGAAAATTTCCAGTCAGGGTTAAATGGATTTAGACCCCCTCACGATACAAGCACAACATGGGGAGAATTGGGGTCATTTTCAGTGGAATCATATCGTCTTCATGTCATTTATGGTCGAGAGCATCTTTCTTGATGATTTCTGTCTTTCTGGGGCCAGGAGAGGTATCTGGTTTTTGAAGATCCCATTAAAAAGCAAACAAACTTTTTTTTTTTAATGATAAAACAAATTTTGTTTATTTATTTATTTATTTTTTATTGAAGTATAGTTGATTTACAATGTTGTGTTAGTTTCAGGTGTACAGCAAAGTGATTCAATTCTACAGATATATGTATCTATTTCTTTTCAGATTCTTTTCCCGTATAGGTTATTACAAAATAGTGAGTACATTTCCCTGTGCCATACAGTAGGTCCTTGTTGGTTGTCTAGTCTATATATAATAGTGTGTATATGTTAATCCCAAACTCCTAATTTATCCCTCCCTACGTTCCCCTTTGGTAACCATAAGTTTGTTTTCTGTGTCTGTGGGTCTGTTTCTATTTTGTATATAAGTTCATTCCAATCATTTTTTTAAGATTCCATATATGCACAATATCATATGATATTTGTCTTTCTCTGTCTGACTTACTTCTCTCACTATGACAATCTCTAGGTCTATCCAAGTTGCTGCAAATGGCATTATTTCATTCTTTTTTATGGCTGTATATATGTACCACATCTGCTTTATCCATTCATCTGTTGATGGACACTTAGGTTGCTTCCATGTCTTGGCTATCAAACAAACAAACTTTTCAGACCAGGAAGCAATCTAAGTCCCTATCAGGCTTATAAAGTGTTACAGGCAAAAAGGGCATTGAAGATTATTAGGGACATTTTCAGATCATTATGATGGAAGAAAAGGAAAATTTGTGTGCAGACCTCTGGGTCTTCAGACCCAAATCCCCTGATGTGTGTTGTGTTTTTTATTTCCCCACATCTTTATTGGAGTATAATTGCTTTACAATGTTGTGTTAGTTTCTGCTGTACAGCAAAGTGCATCAGCTATATGTATACATATATCCCCATGCCCTGATGTGTTTTTAATCCCTGGTGGAGAGTGCTTATACAGCAAGGGCCTCAGCTGGGCTAGGAACCTCCACTCCTATTTTCTTGTTTAGTTACAGGAGCCCTATGAGGTTAGTATAACTGGTTCCATTTTACAGATTAGGAAACTGAGATACAGAAAGTTTAACTAACTTTCCAAGGACACATAACCAGCACGTGGCAGAGCCAGGCTTGGAACAAATATGTCTGTCTGACCACATCATCCATGTCTTTCTGCTTGTCCTGGCTGCTTCTCTATAATTTATCCATCAACCACATTCCAGAGAATTCTCTGACTCCCCCCATGAAGACTTGGTGGCAGAACCTATAGGAAAAAAGAATTACATGCTTTTTGCCTTCAACATTTTAAACTTCAGCCTCTTGGTGATTGTGGCTGATTTTTTTTTTTCTTTATTGATGTGAGAGGGATTCTTGGGAAGAATTGAGGAACAGAGATTTGTGGCCACAGGGCAAGGCTGAGCAGATCTGGTGCCTTTCATGGGAAATGGCCATGTCAAGCCCAGGTTTTCCAGGGAGGATGCCTCCACTTCCAGAATGCAATCTGAATGCATAGAAAACCACTAGGATGAGTTTCCATCCAATGTTTAGAGGCAACTATAGGTGCTCACTTGAGAGTCTGGCGGAGCAAGGGGACTCACCAGGGAGGACGAGGAACTGCCTGGCAGGGACAAGATGAAGTCACTCATCTCTGCCTCCTGGATGGGGAGCCGGGCTGCAGAGATGAGAGGGGCGAAGCCTCTGCTTGCTTAGGAGCAGAGCAGGCTCACGGTTAATGCTCATTCAGTTAACTAAGCATAGAGCTTCCATACTAATGACATAAGGGCTGCGTGCCTTACACAGAGCCCACTGAGCGGCATTCTCGATGCATCCTTTCTCGGCCTGGAGCTACAGTGGCTAATTAAGCATACCTTGCAGGGTCTCTCTGGAGCAGAAACCGGCTGCCAACCTGCATCAGCCCAGACTCACTGTCCTGCTGCTAATCTTTATTCTTGAATTGTTTGGCAGAAACAATCAGCCGAAGGAGAAAGGCCTTCTTCCCCTCCCACAAATGAACTTGCAGGCGATTAGTGAGGTCGCAAAGCTAATGTCAGCCTGGACTAATTTTCTGGACAGAGGAACTGGGGTTTACCGTGTTAGGTTATAAAAGCACAGTGGAGGGCTTCCCTGGTGGCGCAGTGGTTGAGAGTCTGCCTGCCGATGCAGGGGACATGGGTTCGTGCCCTGGTCCGGGAAGATCCCACATGCCGCGGAGCAGCTGGGCCCGTGAGCCATGGCCACTGGGCCTGCGCATCCGGAGCCTGTGCTCCTCAATGGGAGAGGCCACAACAGTGAGAGGCCCGCGTACCGCAAAAAAAAAAAAAAAAGACCTCAAGTTTCTAGGCTGGAAAAAGACTTCGCTGAAGTTAATAGCTAAAGACCATGTGTCTATAAAAAGATACACTGACCAGTAATAAAAATGTAAAAAAAAAGAGTGTCAGAGAAACAATCAAACCTGGCAAAGCTAATCCAGGGTAGAGAGTGTCCTCACCAATGGACTTTGAGTATTAGGGCCCCACGAGAAGTTTCTCATAGTGTGAAAATGGATGCATCCACCCTAACAGAGCTTGGTGCCATTACCCATGGGCAGTAATTCAATGGACCTGCCCATGCTTGCCTTCTGGTCTGTTAATATTCTCTTCATGCCTGGCTGGAATGCTTCCTTTTGCACATCTTTTCTGGAGAGTCAATTTGCAATGTGTATCAAGAGACTTAAAAATGTTCTTACCTGTAACCCAATAATTCTACTGCTGAGGAATCGATCACAAATAGGGGTGAAGTTTTAGAAATGAGAATATACATCACAGAGTCATTTATAATAGCAACGAGGTGAGACGATCCAATTGTCTGACCAAAGAGGAATGGGTAAGTTCACTACGGCGATCTTAAGATCAGATAGCCTAATTTTGGAGAATACAAAATGGCATGAGGAAATACACATAAGTCATGCTATCTAAAGACACTTTGTATAATTTTAACCCCAAAACCCAAGTAATGATAATATCAAGTGAGTACAAGTAAGGTATAGTACTTTTATATAACATGATCCAGAACTTAATAGGTGATTTCCACTGTGGATAAACTATTTGGTTCTGAAAGTGACCCTCATCTACTGCCAGATGCCAGCATGTTGTGTGAGTGTAAAAATGGAAGGAAATAATAGCATACTTCTCTGTATTTGCCAAAATTTCCGTAACGAATATGTGTTGCTTTCACAAGAGAAATACATAATTTTCAATTGCGTCATTTTCCTGATTATAAACCTCTCTGTGATAACCCTGTCAAGATTCATGATTATTGATAAGTCTTAGACTAATGTACTCTGGCTAGAATTCAGTGGTCTCCATCAGCAGTTCCTAGCTTTCTTCCCACTGACCCATCCTTCAAAACTTCCTAGATCCAGTCGAGCTCACCGCCATTTATACTGATGGCGGTATACCCTTAGTAGATCCACTTTGTGGTGTTTGCCCAGCCCAGAAGCCAATGCCCTCAAACTCACCAGCTGGCTTCCCCAGCAGCCATGTTCGTGATGCTAGCCCCCTTGGAGAAGCTCATTGGATGAAGGATGGACAGATGCCTCAAACTAGGCCAATCAGATTCACTCTGTTGGGAAATTGGAGTTGAATTGAGAGGCAGCCATCCTCCACCTTGTAAGAAGCAATGGAAGTTTGTTGGCTGAGAAATAATAAAGCAGGGAGAAAAGGCAGAGGGCGCTCTGGTGGCATTTGATCCCTTGATTCCAGTTTTTCCCTGGTGCGCTGCCATCTTGGGTTCTGTATTCTCATATTAAATTTGGAAACCTACTTGTTTGGCTTAAGTTGGCTTCAACTGGTTACTGTTACATGTAGTGAAAGAGACAGAACCATTAAGTATCCCGTGCTCACATTTTTCTAAGAAAGGTGTAGCTCTAAGATAGGTTATTCTTTCTTTTTTTTGGTCAATCTGAATCCCACTCTTTCTCCAGCCCACCTCCTCTGGGGAGTCTTCTCTGATTAACCCTATTTACACTCACCTTCCAGTTGCCCATAATTGCTTCCATCTGTCCACACTACTTCATTGTGTGTTGGTATTTGCTGTTTCATAGCTTTGCACTTTGTGAGCATCCAGGGAGCTGAAAATTGGTGTTTCATTTATTTTGAATGCCACAACACCTACCACTCTGCTAAGGAGAAATTAATTTTCCTGAATGGGAATAAAACTTCAGGGCAGTAGTTGGGAAAAGTGGCTAGGGAAGACTTCAGCCCGTGTTGACAACCCCACATAAGCCTTCTCTTACTTTCTGAAAGTGGTCCCTGGTTGGTGCTTCTGCCCACAGGTTGATTCAGCAAGCACAGGTGGGTACTGGCGTGACACAGGGGAGAGAGAGAGCTTTTAAGAGTGAGTCAGCTTCCTTTATTTCCTAGCTGTGTGACCACAGGAAAATTATTTAACCCCACTGAGGTTCAGATTTTCATTTTTAAAATAGTTAGGAATAACCCTTCTCTTTAGAATTTTTAAATTTAATTTAATTTTTTGAGAATAAAGCAAAATAACATTTTGCATTTATTGTGGAATAGCATGGTATTTGAGAACGCAGGTTCTGGAGTCAGACTCTCTGGGTTGAGATCCTATCCCCACCACTTATGAGCTGTGTGATCTTAGATAAGTGACATGACCTCTCTGTGGGAGATGGATGCAGTGATGGCCCCACTGTAGTCAATTCTCTCTCTCTCTACATGCAATTAGGTCGTCCCTTCTGCAGGGCTCTGGGATTGGTCATGTGACTTGCTTTGCCTCATGAGACAAGAGCAAACGTGATACAAATAGAGACTTAGAGAAAGTCAAATAGAGAAGTGCTTGTCCCCTCTTGCTACTTTGGAACACTGATGCCACGTGAAGACACTCATACTAGCTGTCTGGATGGTGAGAGAGACAGGATGCCTTGTCTCCTGGCCAACAGCCTTCCAACCCCCAGACGCATGAGTGAGACCATCCTCACTTCAGCCATCAGCCTATCCCCAAGCTGACAGAATTTGCACGAGAGAGCCCAACCAAGATCAGCTGAAGTGGTTCAGATCAGAAAAACCCTCAACTGACTCACAGAATCAAGAGCTAAATAAATGCTTGATTTTTAAAGCTATTATGGCTAGGGGATGTTTGTTAGCTACAAAAGATAACTGATACACTTCCCATGCTCACTTCTCCTTATATCCATAAATAATAATAGTACCTACTATATAAAGTGGTTGTGAGAGTTAAATGAATGGGTATGTGCACAGCGCTTTCAACATGCCTGGACACATGGTGCATAAAATGTATAATTTATCAATAGATGAAAGTTTTGGGTGTTTAGTACACTGTTTCAGGCACATAGTAGGCACTCAATGAATATTCATTCCCTTTTCTTTCAAAATGTGTTCGTTGATGAATGGAACAGAAATTCAAATTAAACCTCAGGCTGATTTTCTCCATCTCTTCGTAGTCTACTAAGAGAAACCCGTGGGATTTCCACCAACAATATTTGAACTAACTTGATCTGAAAATGTCCCTCACCTTCTGACAAGACCTTTGAATCAAGCTGTTGCAGAGACTCTGGTGTGACAAATACGCACCCAGGTCTTTCTTCTCCTCGCCCCGGAGGCAGCTGAGTGATTTGTGTTCAATCACCTGGGGCATCCGGGAGGCTGGTCTCTGAGATGAGTGGATGGGTGGTGTCCATCCTCTGCCATATGCCTCAATCTAAGTCATGCTGGGAGAAATCTCAAAAAGAGCAAGAAGGATTTTTTTTAAGATGAGGCAAGATACCGATCTTAAAATAAAAGGCAGTTGACAGGCAGGCAACACAATTTCCTTTGTCGGAAGACACCTTGGTATGAGCAGAGAGAAAGAATGCCGCTGGGAAGTCCTGACTAATGCAAAACCACTCCTTTTCAGCTAACACACGTGGGGAGATTTACAACACCTTCTGTTTGTTTGGTGGCTGTGAAATCCCTCTGTTTCTGAGATTTAGTCATTGTTTTCAATTTGCCTAGAGGTTCT
Source organism: Phocoena phocoena (assembly GCF_963924675.1). NCBI lineage: Eukaryota > Metazoa > Chordata > Mammalia > Artiodactyla > Phocoenidae > Phocoena > Phocoena phocoena. Next base: position 30,413,884 of record NC_089233.1, on the reverse strand, counting down.
TTTCTTCAGCAAAGAAGTTTCCCCTGAAGAAAAAACTATTCATAAACCAGGATGGTGTCCAAAAGAGGATGGAGCTCCTGTTACTGTCCTGGGAGTCTCTGATAAGATTCAGCTGGACACCCGGGAGGCAGGAGAGCCCAAGGTTAAGAGTGTTGTCTTTGAACTCTGCCAGACCTGGACTAGAGGGCTGGCTCTGCCCTTCACTAGTTTTAGGACCTTGGGCTAGTTATGTAATGACCCCAAGCCTTACTCTCCACATCTGTAGAGTGGGAAGGCAGTGGTTCCAACCAACTGGGATATTGTGCAGGTTTAATAAAGTAATAAATGAAGACTGTTTAGCGCAGCTCCTGGCAAAGTTAGTGCTTGATAAATGACAGCTGATACTATTGCTATTATATCAGACAATTGTTGTATGTCTATTGTGTACCAGCACTGTGCTAGGCATTGAGGGGTATAAGAAAGAAATCATTTATAACCTTTGTCCTAGAGCAAGGAGTTGGCAAATTTTTTTCTGAAAAGGGCCAGGGAGCAAATATTTTAGGCTTTGTGGGCCAGCTTGTCTCTGTTATTCAACTCTGCCATTGTAGCAGAAAAGTAGCCAGAGACAACAAACAAATGGGCATGGCTGTGTGCCAATAAAACTTTATTTACAAAAATGAGTGGTTGGCCGGATTTAGCCCATGGGCTGTAGTTTGCCAACCCCTGTCCTAAAAAATTGTACAGTTAGGGGTGTCTCTGGCTACAAGTAATAGAAAACCCTATTTATATGAGGTACACAGTTATTGGTGTTGATTCAGTGGTCCAAAGATGTCAACTACAATCTTTATGATTTTCTACATATTTCCTTAACACTTGTCAATCATATAACATGCACGTTCAAGACAGTAAGGAGAAAAGGGGCAGAGTCAACTGAAGTGTTTCTTTTTATTAGGAGAGCCAAGACTTTCCCAAGATCTCCTTGAAGATGTCTCCCATGTTTCATTGGCTGGACTGTGTCGTACTCCCAGCTACAGTGGAGGCTGGGAAGGTGAATGTTTGTCAACTCTATCACTAATGATGGTGGTGGCCAGGAGGGAAAGGGGGCGTGACATTCAATGTTGATAAATCAATGAAACTGTTGCACCATTCAGTAACGTCACATCCTTGAGACACAGAATTACAACTCAGGCTGTTTAATAATTTCACTCACACACACACACACACCCCTAACCAAAGATGTAACAGGAACAAAGAACAGAGAATCTAATTTCTTGTTAGTTCAGAATATTATAATTATGCAGTCATCAATAAGGTTATTTGAACAAGGAAATACAGGTGTCTAAATGGTGATGAAAACATTTGATAAGCCAAATGAATTATCAAAAGACTGAGCATTATTTTGTTAGATCAGTTATTTATTGTCCCAAATATCCACTCCCTCTCACCCCCACGGGAAGAATACGCTCACTGGACCCATTTGTGTCGAATCTGGCCTTGTAGCTTGCTTGGCCTCGTGATGGGCAATGCGTACTCTTCTGCTCCTTGACTATGGGTTGGGTCATCTGACTTGGCCAACGAGATAGTAGCAATCACGATACAAGCAGAGAAGTGGGAAATGTGTTTTCAACGTTGGGCTGGTCCTCTTGCACCTCTGCCGTCACCATGATAGGCGCTTCCCTTTGGTAGCTGTTGGTGCGTCAACCTGGCCTCAGAATAAACATACCTGCAGTCAACCTAAACCAAACCTGCAGTGAGCAGTCAAGCACACCTGAACCCAGGCTTGAAGCAGAGCTCCTACCCCACCTACACATACATGAGCAGGAATAAATGATTGTTATTTTAAACCACTGAGTTTGGGGGTGGTTTGTTACACAGCAATACCTAAATGATACATTGTGTGCTATAAAAGTACATGAATTCCAAACCCACTAATTCAGAGCCTGTGTTGGCATGGATTAGTTATTCATTCACGATATTTCTTTGGCTGGACACTTGACATTCTAGACCCTCTGCTAAATTTCAGGGATACTAAGACAAATGAGATAGGGCACATTTCAATGCAGTGTGGTATGTTTAAAAATACAAGTAAGAATAAAGTGTGGATCTCTAAGAAAGAGGAGAGGATTATTAATTCTACAGAGAAGAGAAAGAACCAGCAGGTAAGGAAGGCTTCTTGGAGGAAAGGAGCATCTGCATTGCCATTTGAAAGTGGAGTAGAAGATGACTAGGCAGATGAGAACTGAGGTGACAGCGAGAGGAGGGCGTTCCGAGCAGCGATATCAGTATTATGCACAGTCCAGAACATCAAGGAGCAGTCTAAGCGTGGGGGGACAATTAGCAATTTCCAGAAGGTCAGGGGTGAGGGACAAAGTAGCCAGAGAGGAATCTCTTGAGAAGGGTCTGCCATGCAATGGTGAAGGACTTCTTAACCATGAGGATAATGGACAGTGCATACCTGTTTTAATTTATTTAAATTAGCAATAATTATAATACTAACGGCCAACAATTATGGAGTGCTTACTAAGGTGCTGGGCACTGGGCTGTGCCCATGGATTCCTCCCAACAACTCCAAGTGGTAGGTACTATTATTATTCCCATTTAACAGATGAAGAAACTGAGGCTTAGAGAAGTAAAGCGGCTCGTCTAAAGTCGTAGGGTAACTGCCAGAGTGGAGATTTGACCCAAGCTGCTTCCTTCCTGATTCTTCTTCCTTAACCACTGCTGTGATTGCTTCTCTGTGAAGCAAGGCTAGGAGGTGGCCAAGTCACTCAGGAAATTATCACCAAACATATTGGAACACGTATCCCTTACATCTACAATTTCAACGATTTTATTGACTCATTATGTGAAAGTCACTGTGCTGTCAATGAAGGGTTCAAATATGAATAAGACTTGACCTTGCCCTTAAGAAATTTGAGTGACAGAAAAGCAATGCATTGTACCAACAATTCTTATCTGTTCATGAAGGTGGCTTCCTTGAGGCAGTGGCTCCTGAACAAGGCTCTGGGTCAAAGCACCTGAGGACAGGAGGATATTTGGGTTTTGTTTGCTTTTTTTTTAAGGTAGAGTTTCCAGGTGTCACCCCAGATCAACTGGGACAGAATCTTTGGGGTGACAGTTTTGGAAACTTTCTCCCTCTCCCTGTCCCTCCTGTCTACCTTCCTCTCTCTCTCTCTCTCTCTCTCTTTCTCCTCTTCCCAGGGAATTCTGAAGTCCCCATGAAGGTGAGTTTCCAAACAGCACATTGGCAATCCCTGTTGGTTCTCCTCAAACTCCCCAAGCTATGGTGTGCTTTGGGCCAGAGCCTCCTCCAGCCACTGGTCATGCATGGCCGGTTGGCCACTTCCTCTGGGGTGAGTGGTGCCTAGAGGCTAATTATAATTCCAAAGGGTCTCCACTGAATTCTAAGAACTGTCCATCTTTCCCTTTTCTTCCTGGACCAGTTCTTTGAAAATGCCCATTCGCCTCAAGCCACTGTTAAACTCACAGTATCACATCTAGCATGGAACTCCTCCCGGACTCATCGGTGGCTACTCCAGCCTTTTTTGGGTCGAAAGTGTTGACCATAGGAGGGATCACGGCAGAAGTGTCATCCATACGGGAATGAACAGACTGAGTTGTGCTCAAATTAGGCTCGCTAAAGCTCGTTGGTCAAAAGAGGAACCAACTTCTCTGGATGCGCATGGGATACACTCACCACTGCCATTCTGGTCGACCATCCTAGAGAGTGGGGGACATAATAACACAGGCACCCTCTCTGCTCAGGACTATAGTGGATTTGAAAGTATTTTTTTTAATACTAAAATCTTTCTGGGATGAGTAGCTTAGTAACCAATCGGTATTGTCTAAGATAGCCCTACATGATGTAAGCCAGTGCACGAAAGGGTTGAATCTGCATTTCCTTAAAAAGTCTTAGATCCCCTGTTTTTTTCAGAAAAACTCCCACCCAAGAAGTTGAAATGGAGGAGATTTTCCTGTTACTTTACCAGCTTAGTGACTGTAGGAACTGCAGTGGGCTGAGTGGTACCCCTCTCCCCGCTCAAATATGTCCTAATCCCTGGAACCTATGAATGTGACCTTATTTGGAAAAAGGGTTTTTGTAGATGTAAATGAATTAAGCTTATTTTGAATTTTCTGGGTGGTCCCTAAATTCTATGACAAGTGTCTTTACAAGAGTGAGGGAGATTTGACAGACAGAAGAGGTGATGTGGCCATGGAGGTAGAGATTAGACTGATGCAGCCATAAGCAACTGATGCTGGCAGCTACCAGAAGCTGGAAAGGCAAGAAATGGATTCTCCCCTAGAGCCCCTGGAGGAGGCCCTGCTGACACCTTAACTTTGGACTTCTGGTTTCCAGAACTGTGAGAAAACAAATTTCCTGTTGTTTTAAGCCACTCATTCGTGGTCCTTTGTTACAGCAGCCTCAAGAAACTAATACTGGAACTAAACTTCCATATCCCCTGTACAGACCAGAAAGGACTGACTCTGACAAAAAAGTATTCGGGAAAGCCTGGAGGGGCTTAGGGATCCGACAGAGTCTCCAATAAGAGAAATAAATGCTGGATCGGGAGGGCAGCTGAGTACCCCCGTGGGTGGGCTGGACTCCCACACCGGCTGCAAACCCAGTAGCCATTGTAGAATTTTCCCTTCTTGGCTGTCAGCTTTGGAGCCGTGGGAGCATTCTGTCTGTTCCTCAAATAGGACTGCAAGGGAGGCAATCCGATTTTACTTCGATATTTAGATCCACAGTTAGGCCTGATTTCTGCTGAGGCGGTGGAAAAAAATCTCTGAGCGAACGCACATCTGTACTCAGTGGTGTATCCATGGGAGGACGGTTTTAGCTCAGGTTCAAGTGTGTGGGTCTGTGTTCAGTCAAGTTGAATAAAACTTTGCTGAATGTTTCTTCTATTCCCGTCTCTGTCCTGAGCCTTGGGGCTACTGAGATGCATAAGACACTGTTTCCACCTGAAGAAACTCACAGTCCAGTGGTGGAAATGAGAATTCAGTGCACGATGGCACGTCTTAAGCACATTTGTGCATATATGGTACATGTGTAACTACACTTGTGGTTTTGTGGGCGTGTGTCTCGTGCATGCACATGTCCACCCCTGCCCGTCTCAGTGTGAATGTGTACATGCTTGGTGTGCAGATCCATGTGTTTGCTTTCATCCACACAAGTGAGTCTATATCCATGTGCAATTTGCACATGCATTTTCCAAGATGAATGTGTTATCTGTCTTTATTTGTTTATTATTTTTGCCGCACTGAGCGGCACGTGGGTTCTCAGTTCCCCAACCAGGGATCGAACCTGCACCCCCTGCAGAGGAAGCGCGAAGTCTTAACCACTGGACCGCCAGGGAAGTCCCTGTTATCTGTCTTTAGAAAGGTTTTGTCATCTTTGCACAAAGACTAATCGCTTTCTCTTTTTCTCATAGTCAGAGTCAGTCCCAGCCAGGGCTTAGCACAGTAACTGATACCTGCCCCCCGTCAGTTAATACACCGAATGTCACATGAAGTGGCTGGATGGCCAATGGGCTGTCCACCAGATAAGCCTCCCAGATAACCCCTCTCATTCCCCTCTTCCCAAGACCCTCCTTCACCTCCTGGTGTAGTCTAGAAGCATGCAAATTCTCCATTTTGTCCTGCTCTCTTTGCCGTGCCCCAGATAGATGCAAACGTCTTTGTCTTCGGCAATTTTGTTGCTAATCCCCAGTTAGGAAGGGATGAGTCTCCTGCCCTTAAATTCAGAGATCTTATGACCTTTGCGGAAGCAACCCTGAGCCTGCAAGTTGTGTTGCAGGTTGGAGGTGATGGATGTACCTTAAAGCATCCAAGGCCATCCAATTGAGGCCCCAAAGCTCGCTTACAGGTCTTTACAATGGCAAAGCCACTAAGAGGATTTGCTGTTCAACATCAGGAAATATAAAGTTGATGAGAGTGTGGGGATGAGGGAAAAAGCCATAGAGAAGCAGTGCCTATTGGGAAATGCCACCAAATAAAGCCTGTGGTTTAGTCTCGGCTCTGCTGCTCATTGCTGTGTCACCTTGAGCCAGTCACATCCCTCTCTGAGCTTTAGAGGGGTTGAGCAAACATTAGAAACACCTAAAAGGACTAGTTAAAAAGAAAACTACCTGGGCCTCACTCCAGAAGCACTGAATCAGAATCTCCAGAAACGAGGTCCGAGGACCTGTATTTTTAACATGCTTCCCACGTGAGGCTTCCATCCTCTGGAGTTTGGAAGCAAATGGACAAGCTGCCCCCTGAAGTCCCTTTCAGATACTCTGGATATTTTTCTGGGAGAGAAAATATTTTCAGAGTACAGTGGGGATTTGCTCAAGGAAAAGAAATGAAAACTTTCCATCTTTCAGGAAATAGAAAAAAACTGTTTGAGGAAGAATCACAGGAGGCTAGCAGGAGAGAGCCTAGGGCTGGGGGTCTGGCCCTCAAAGCCAGGCTGGCCGGGCTCCAGGACCAAGGACATACCGCCAGCCTCTCCTTATCGATTCATCTCCCCAGCCCCTGCATCAGGAGAGCATTCTGAACTTTGAGGCATTTGGCAACTGTAAATCAGAAGCCCTGCTGCTTAATAAAGAGCCATCTTGTCCCAATCCTGTGCAGTACACGGGACTAGCATTTTCCAATTGATGCTTTGCAAACTGGCTCACAGGTGATCCGGTCCATCTATACCGGTAAATGATAGTAATACAAATGACAATGACCTAAGTTTTGTTGAGCAGTTACCATACACCAGATGCTATGTCTAGCCATTTATAGGAATTCACCCACTTAATCCCTGCAACAATTCTTTGAGAAAGGTGTTATTATTACCCACATTCCAAAGACATGAAAACTGAGGCCCAGAGAGGTTAAGTGACTTGTCCAAGGTAACACAACACAGTGCCTCTGCTAGCCTTACTAGTCTATAGGCAAATCAGGAAAAGGCACCCTCTTTTGAATTAGAACAAGATGCGCTTTTGGGCAGATACAGCTCAACCAGTGTACAGCTTGGCAAGTGGTTAGCATCTTTACATAAGAAAGAAGCAGCCCCTTGATCCAGATGGAGTCAACCCCAAGACGGCTTGACAAATACAGGGCAATCTGGATTTCAGCCCCCACTCACTCACCTCCTCATCTGTATGCATGTGTGCAGTGCACAACCTGCACAACTGTGCGGAGCAGACGTAATAGCACTACTAAGCGGCGAAGCTAGGGTTTGACCCTAAGCTGTCTGATTCTAGAGCCTATGCTTTTGACCATAACAGATTTCAAGTATTGGCGATATGTAGGAATAGTTTTCCTTCTTTTTAAAATGGGAGATGTATGGGAGTCTTCTAGTGCACATCAGGTGGCCTTGCATGGAAGGTAGTGGAGAACAGATGGGTTACTTACTGCTCAGTCACCAGGTGGTTGACCACTCAGCAGTGCACTGGCCACCAGAGAATTCTGGCCATTATAGTTAAAATTTTTTTTTCTCAATCAGATATTTTTAATGCATACCTGCAATGAGCCCATTGTTGGTTTAAAATAGGCTATAAGAGAGATCGTGTGGCTGAACTACACATCCCTGGGAAGCATGCTAATTCTGCAAACGAGGCTCAAGATGGTCTTTAACAATTTCCATAGGCAGCGTCCAGCTGACCAGAATTCTTATTTAGCACATCTGGTATTCCAAAATGAATGTTAAAAAGAGAAACTTTTATTAAGGACTCTCTAAACTCAACAGTAGAGAAACAAACAATCCAATTAGAAAATGGGCAAAAGACATGAAAAGACACTTCATTAAAAAGGATATACAGATGGCAAATATGCACGTGAAAAGAAGCTTAACATCATTAGCTGCTAGGGAAATGCAAATGAAAACCATAAAGAGATTTTACTACTCACCTAACAGAAGAGCTAAAATAAAAAACAGTGACAACACCAAATGCTGGTGAGGATGTGAAGAAACCAGATCACTCATATATCGCTGGTGGGAATGTAAAATGGAACAGCCGCTCTGGAAAATAGTTGACAACTTCTTATAAACGAAATGTACATTAACCATACAGCCCTGCAATTGTCTTTTGGGCAGTTATTTCAGAGAAATGATATTCTATGTCTATATAAAAACCTGTATATGAATGTTCATAGAAGCTTTATTTATATTAGCTCCAAACTGGAAACAACTCAAATATCCTTTGATGGGTGACTGCTTAAGCAAACTGTGACATCCATACTATGGAATACCATGCAGCAATAAAAAGGAATAAACTATTGTTACATGCAACAAATAGAATGGCTCTTAAGAGAAATATGCTGACTTTAAAAAGCCAGTCTCAAAAGGTTACATAGTGAATCCCACATCTGGGCATATATCTGGAAAAGATGAAAACTCTAATTCGAAAAGATACATGCACCCCTATGTCCATAGCAGCATTATTTACAATAGCCAAGACATGGAAGCAACCTAAGTGTCCATTGACAGATGAATGGATACAGAAGGTGTGGTATATTATTATGTGGAATATTACTCAGACATAAAATAGAATGAAATAATGCCATTTGCAGCAACATGGATGGACCTAGAGATTATCAGACTAAGTAAAGAAAGTCAGAAAGACAAATATCATATGACATCATTTATATGTGGAATCTAAGAAAATGATACAAATGAACTTATTTACAAAACAGAAACAGACTCACAGACACAGAAAACAAGCTTCTGGTTACCAAAGGGGGAGGGGGGTGTAAATAAGGAATTTGGGATTAACAGATACACACTACTATGTATAAAATAGATAACCAACAAGGACCTACTGTCAATATCTTGTAATAACCTATAGTGAAAAAGAATCTGAAAAAGGAGATATATATATATATATATATATATATATATATATATGTAGAACTGAATCACTTTGCTATACACCTAAAACATTGAAAATCAGCTATACTTCAATTTAAAAAAGATTACATACTGTATGGTTGCACGTATATAACATTATTGAAATGACAGAATTATACAGATGGAGAACAAATTAGGGGTCGCCAGGTGTTAGGGATATGGTGGGAAAGAGGTAGGTGTGGCTAGAAAAAGGTAGCACCAAGGAGCCTGGTGATGGAACAGTGCTGTATTTTGATTGGTGATAATTAAACAAATCTATACATGTGTTAAAATTGCATAGAAACACACACCACACATACACAAATGAGTGCATAGAACACTGGTAAGTTCTGAATAAGCTCCGAGGATCCTATCGATGTCAATTTCTTGGTTTTGCTATGGTACTAGAATTATACAAGATGCTATTATTGGGAGAAGCTGGGTGAAGGGTACATGGGACATCCCTGTACTTTCTTTTTCTATTTCCTGTGAATCTATATTTCAAGATGTGGAATTAAAATGTAATTAGGAAATTTTCCTACACTAATAGGTTATAGGAGCTCTATAGTATATACAATTACAAATTATGCAAGTAATAATAATAAATAATACACCGAGAAGTAAAAAACAAGAAAAGATACTTTAATCATAAATATCACAGTATCTGATTCAGTTTTTTATATACTAAGAACAAATATGATCTACTTTCAAATGTGGGAAGAGTGGTCTAAATCCTCCATGCATGCCTCATTGTTTAAGACCTGTTCTGGAGAAATTCTCACACATATGCATAAGAAAGCATGTGTGAAGATGCTAATAGCTACACTGTTTACGACAGTAAAAACTCAAAGACAACCTAAATGTCCATCAACACCTTATGGGGTTCCACTTTACGGAATACTGGACATCAGGGTAAGAATGAAGGAGATATTCACGGGCAAGCATGGAAAGATGCTGAAGATCTCCTTGGGTGAAATAGAAGCCTGATATTTTCATGTAAACAAAAGTAATTTGCAGAATGATAAATTCTGTGTGTTATGTATATGTATATATACATTAGTATTATATATACAGGTTTTTTTTGAAAATGGTGGGGCATTTATTTATTTATTTATTTTACATCTTTATTGGCATATAATTGCTTTACCATGTTGTGTTAGTTTCTGCTGTACAACACAGTGAATCAGCTATATGCATTCATATATCCCCATATCCCCTCCCATCCTCCCTATCCCACCCCTCTAGGTGGTCACAAAGCACAGAGCTGATCTCCCTGTGCTATGCAGCTGCTTCCCACTAGCTATCTATTTTACATTTGGTAGTGTATTTATGTCAATGCTACTCTCTAATTTCATCCCAGCTTACCCTTCTCCCCTCCCCAGCCCCCCGTGTCAAGTCCATTCTCTACCTCTGTGGCGTCTTTATTCCTCTCCTGCCCCTAGGTTCATCAGAACCTTTTTTTTTTTTTTAGATTCCATACATATGTGTTAGCACATGGTATTTGTTTTTCTCTTTCTGACTTACTTCACTCTGTATGACAGACTCTAGGTCCATCCACCTTGCTACAAATGACACTGATGAAAGAAATCAAAGACGATACAAACAGATGGAGAGATATACCATGTTCTTGAATTGGAAGAATCAACATTGTGAAAATGACTATGCTACCCAAAGCAACCTACAGATTCAATGCAATCCCTATCATACTACCAATGGCATTTTTCACAGAACCAGAACAAAAAATTTCACAATTTGAATGGAAACACAAAAGACCCTGAATAGCCAAAGCAATCTTGAGAAAGAAAACTGGAGCCAGAGGAATCAGGTTCCCTGACTTCAAACTATACTACAAAGCTACAGAAATCAAGACAGTATGGTACTGGCACAAAAACAGAAAGATAGATCAATGGAACAGGATAGAAAGCCCAGAGATAAACCCATGCACATATGGTCACCTTATCTTTGACAAAGGAGGCAAGAATATACAATGGAGAAAAGGCAGCATCTTCAATAAGTGGTGCTGGGAAAACTGGACAGCTACATGTAAAAGAATGAAATTAGAACACTTCCTAACACCATACACAAAAATAAACTCAAAATGGATTAAAGAGCTAAATGTAAGGCCAGACACTATAAAACTCTTAGAGGAAAGCATAGGCAAAACACTCTATGACATACAACACAGCCAGATCCTTTTTGACCCACCTCCTAGGGTAATGGAAATAAAAGCAAAAATAAACAAATGGGACCTAATGAAACTTAAAAGCTTTTGCACAGCAAAGGAAACCATAAACAAAATAAAAAGACAACTCTCAGAATGGGAGAAAATATTTGCAAATGACAAAGGATTAATCTCCAATATGTACATATAGTTTTTAAATAAAAAAAGAGGGAAAGCACACCAGCATATATATATTTGTATAAATGAAGAGAAGTGTTATTTGAAAAGATGTATCCCAAACTGGTAGTAGATGTTCAAAGATTAGGTCAAACATTTGCCAAGGGCCAAGCCATGTGCTTTATAAACATCTCCTTCAATCTTCACAATCACCCCAGGAAGCCAGCCCTGCTTGTGGAACTCCATTTTCCAATATGGTGGCATGGAGGTGGGAAGTCACATGTCCAAGGCCACGCATCTGAGCTGGGACTGATTCCTAAGCCAGTGCATGTATCTCTCCACTAGGCTGACCTCAGACCCTCTTGTTGGGTCCATTGGGAATGGCCAGTCCAGGGTCTGAGAGAAAATGACTCATGGCTGGAGACTACAGCCATGAGTAAAGCAGAGCTGAGCTGGGGCAAGAACAGCCCGATGAAGGGGCTGAGTGGGAGTCCAGGCCCCACCTCCGAGGCCCCGCTTTCACTGCACACTTTGGCCAAAGCTGTAGTAAGTCAGGCCACTGTCTGTGCAAGGAAAGCAAATGACAACACCGGGCTGTCCCTGTCAAGTCTAACGTCCCTGTCACGTTAGACTTCACGCTAACCCCCATCTGCGTGAAGTCTGGGAGGGGCTGGCTGGAAAGCAGGGTGCCTCCATGCATCTCCTCTCTGAAGCCTGGCTCTCTGGAAGGAAGGGAAGTGCCTGGGTCAGGGTGGGGGGCGGTGGTAGGAAGAGAGGATGGGAGGGGTCAAAAAGGAGGGCTCTGGGCTTCCCTGGTGGCGCAGTGGTTAAGAACCCGCCTGCCAATGCAGGGGACACGGTTCAAGCCCTGGCCCGGGAAGATCCCACATGTTGTGGAGCAACTAAGCCCATGCGCCACAACTACTGAGCCTGTGAGCCACAACTACTGAAGCCTGCGTACCTAGAGCCTGTGCTCCACAACAAGAGAAGCCACCACAGTGAGAAGCCCGCACACTGCAACGAAGAGTAGCCCCCGCTCGCTGCAACTAAAGAAAGCCCGTGCGCAGCAACAAAGATCCAATGCAGACAAAAATAAATTTTAAGAAAAGAAAAGGAGGGTTCTGTTGAATGCCGCAGTGGAAGTGGTCCCCTCCCCCAATCTGTTTATTTGATGAGAACAGGTGAGGGTGGGGGAAAGAGAAGGAAACTAAGACTGGATGACTTTCACCTTGTGGACATCAGCTCCTCCAGCATCTCAGTCATCATCCCCCCTATGGCTGGGGAGCCAGAACATCAAGGAAGTTGGAGGACTTTGCTTTTTAAATAAAAAAATAAAACCCCTTTTACTCCTCCTGTTTTTAACTCCCCATTTCCCCTTCCCCTCAGCCTCTGGCAACCACCATTGTACTCTCTGCTTCTATGAGCTCGACTCTTAGATTCTTCTTATAGGTAGCATCATGCAGTATTTGTCCTCCTGTGTCTGGCTTATTTCACTTTGCATAATGTCCTCCAGGTTCATCCACGTCGCTGTGAATGACAGCATTTCCTTCTTTTAAGTGGGTTTCACGAGGATAGAGGCCAAATCTGCACTGTTAATTACTGAATCTCTAGCCCCCAGCACGGTGCCCAGACATAGCAGGTGCCTGATAAATGTGGAAACGTGGATCCTGCATTAAAAATAAAGTTTCCATAGTGTTACAACTATAACGAATACACGGAAATACTTGGTGATTCAGGATCTTGCTTCACTTACGCCTTTAACTACTGTTTATCTTATTTATCCTCTATGATGTACGTGGCTTTTCCAAACACTGGGAGTACAGCCGTGACAAAACAGACATCATCCTTGTCTTCAAAGACAAAGCGCACTGTCAAGAATGGAGGGGCCTCACAGTGGAGCTGTGGAAGCTGAGGTCTTTTACAAATGTAGCACAGTGGGTGTCTGCTGGTGCCTGGGCTCAGGGTCCTTCATGCCTCCCAGGGAAACCCATGTATATTTCCCCACTCTTTTCAGATTTCTGATTATCAGGGCATTTCCCTGCCGTCTCCATCAAGGGAGCCTGTTGGACGCCATGGAAAAATACTCAGGCTGAAGTCAGAAAAGAATTGGGTTCTAATCCAGCCTCTTCCCCTCTCAGAGCCCCGCAAACCTGGGGAAGTCACTCAGACCCTCTAAGCCGTACTTTCTTCATTAGCAAGAAGAGGTTGATCCTATATCATGGGGTTTTGGTGATGATTCAGTAAAGCCAGGCACATCATGCACCAGGCTCACGGCTGAGCCCGTGGCACCTACTCCGCAGAGGCAAGGTTCCCCCCTCCTCTCTTCTCTCATTGTGTTCTCCCATTAAGGGCTTTTTTGCATTTCGGGGCCTCAGGGAGGACCTTGGTCATCCTGCTGTCCCCAGGGTAGATAAGGAAACGCAACTCTAAGGAAGCTTCTGGGATTTCTGATAGAGTTCATTTCTTGATCAGCAATCATCTGAGTTTTGAGAAACAGACAAACCCAATACATTCGTTTGTCTGTTTTTCCAATGCCCCACGAGGCTGATTTTTCTTTAAAGACAAAGAATCACATTGCCGCTTAGATGTTTAAAAATGCTTGTCTCCTTCCTTTTTTCTTTCCTTGTCATTTGTTTCTCTCTGAGCTGGTTGGTGATATTCTCTTTCTCTCTTTTTCTTTTCTTTTTTTTTTTTTTTTGTGGTACGCAGGCCTCTCACTGTTGTGGCCTCTCCCGTTGCGGAGCACAGGCTCCGGACGCGCAGGCTCAGCGGCCATGGCTCACGGGCCCAGCCGCTCCGCGGCATGTGGGATCTTCCCGGACCGGGGCACGAACCCGCGTCCCCTGCATCGGCAGGCGGACTCCCAATCACTGCACCACCCGGGAAGCCCTCTTTCTCTCTTTTTCTAATCATCATCATCGTCGTCATCCTCTGCCTTTCTAGTGAGTACATTTTTCAGGGAGTCATATGGCATAATTTAATACTCTTTACAAATGTACATCCGAAGTGTGGGGGCATGACCTGAATGGATTTGCTGGTGCATTTTTTATTTTCTCCTTTTTCGTTCCTGGATGTTTGCCAGGAAAGAATGAATTGCAGCTAGGAACAAAAAGAAGAGATTTGGAGAATATGCTTTTTCCAGACTCATAGACAGAACTGTCTACTTGGCCTCTCCCGAGGGATGTCCGACTGGCATCTCAAATCCGAGGAGCCCCAAACTAGACCTCCACGCACCTGCTCCACCATATCTTTCCCATCTTTGATGACAACCCCGTCTTCCCGGTTGTCTGGACTCATCTTTGATTGCATTTTCTTTCACACCCCACATCCAGTCTATCAACTAATCCTGTTGGCTCTACATTCAAAACATATCTGGAATCTAAGCAATTTTCACTGTTTCCTCTGCTCCCACTGTGATCTCACTCACCATTACCCCTCACCTGGATTTCCATCAAGTCTCCCAAATCATCTCCTTGCTTCCTCTTGGTCTGTTCTCAACGCAACAACCGGAGGGAACCATTTGAAACATAAGTCAAACTGCATCTTTCTTATCTTTCCTTTGCTTGCAATGTTGCTCCAACTCACTCAGGCGAGAAACCTGATTTCTTACAACTGGTGTCGCGTTATCTCTCTGACCCATTTCTCATTCTCTGTGGTCATAATAACTGTAATACCTAAAGGTGATCACGTGCCAGAGGCTAAGGCTGTAGATGTATTGCTTGCTCAATTCCCATAACAATCTTATAAGATAGGTACTATCGTGATCCCAGTTTTACAGGTGAGGAAATTGAGTCACAGAGCGATTAGGTGGCTTGCTTACAATCTACTTCTTGGGAGTGATGGGCCAGGATTCCCACCCACACACTCTTTTGTCATCCACTATTTTTAGCATCACTAAGTGAATCTTGCCCGCAGCAATTACCACTGTGGTATAAAAGGAACAGGATTTGAGCTCCAGCTTCACCACTCACTAATCATGAGACTTTAGGCAGGTCACTTTACCTTTCTGCATCTTAGTTTTTCACCCATAAAATGGGATTTATAATAGCGTTGGTATTATTATATAATAGGGTGGGTATTATCATCGTGATACGTGAGAGGGTTGGAAAAATGCCTCTCACACATTTAGGATGCCATTAGTACAAGATCTCTCTTTGTCCCTGTCTCCTCCCCTAAAGAAATGGTGAAATGGTATATTCATCCAAGGGACAAGACATTGAAAAGAACATCCTTCTGATGCCAGCTGCCAGAGTACACAGAGATTTCAAGACTCCCAGAAACACAAAGCACTCTATCATTTCAAGTAGCTTCAGGATCCTTATTATGTCTTTGACAGAAGGACATTTGGAGTTTCCTGTCCATGTCCAATAATTCACATTTTCTATGGGGCATATCAATTATGCATCCACTTACTTCTATTAATATTTCAGGCTTCATAAGCATCAGTAAAACATACATTAATTAGAAGTTTGCAATCAGATCATCCTTCCCCCATCTCCTCCCGCCACCAGCCTTATTTCCAAAGCCAAGCATTAGAGTGTATGGTCCACAGCCATAAATTATTGAGTACCATCCTTGCAGGGCAGGGGTGTGCCCCCCCACATCGGGTCAGAACCATTGGTTCAAAGAACCCTGGTAAGCAGTCACTGAGCAAAAAAGGCAACCAAACTCTATTGTTTTTCCTTTTTAAAAAGAAATTAAAATTATTCATGAAGTACGGCTCAGCTGAACTCTTGGATCTCTTTCCCTGACAGCAGGGACAGATTTCCTGGCCAGCACTGGCTGATAAGGAATTTGTTAAATTGGTTAAAAGCGAACATCTCCTCCAGGGGAGGACGTTATTACACTTAATGTTTAGGGAGTCTTGGCAGCCCCTGCTGAGAGGTTGCCAAACAAATTACGTTAGGTCAGTACTTTTGCGCTTGACAGGACGAACAGGTGGCCCACATCTGTACTGTACACATCTCTATTCACCCGGATCAAGTGCAATGCAGGTGTACACTCTTCAGATCTCCAAAGCATGGACTGACCAGCACGTTCAATAGGTCCTCTGACAGCACACGTGCAGTCACCGGGAACAGCAGAATTGGGGCACTGCTCTCACTTGTGCGGCAAGCTGAGAGCCAGGGCACCTATAATCGTTTTCTCCCAATTAGCAGATTAGGCAGAGGACAGGAAGGAGGCTGATGCTAGCTCTCAGAGCGCCCCCTATGTGCTCAAATGCCCACAAGCACAATGAGAACAATGGAAGCGGGCTGAGAGGTTAATGCGAACAAGAAACCCAAGGCAGGACAGCCGGGACACACAGGTCTTAGTGATGGAACCAGGCTTTGAACACACGTCTATCTGGCTCCAAAGTTTTCAAAAATCCTTTCGTTCATGACCCAGATCACAAGATAAAGTGTGATGAGCTTTGTCAGTCAACAAATGGCCAGGGGTTTCTGTTGTAAATCGATCCGTGTTTCCAACTTTTCATGGACAGATAAGTGGTGGTCCTCTCCATTCTAGAAGAAAAAGGATTTTGGTGGCTGCAGGATTCATCCCATGTGCTTCTACTTTTCTTGCTCTTCTAAAGGCTTTTGCTCTAGGAATTCCAACAAAGGCAACGCCATCACCTGCCATGTTCCTCCCTAATGATGCGCTGTCTTTTGAATTCTTGGCTTCCCTTCCCCTCTGTACACAGACCTTGGCTTCAGTCATTCCTGCCCTGAGCGCAAGTCGGATCAAGCCTGAAAGGTCCTTTGCAAATTTAAGAGTTGCCGATCCAACCGCAGAAGCTCGACAGCACTCTGCACCCACCATTAAAGGCAGGGGGTTTCGACAATTGCCCTGTGCCCTGCACTTCGGTTGAACGTGACCTGTGTGAATCCTTTATCAGTTCATGAATCACCCAAGTTTACTTGAAACGTGATCCTCAGTTTTGGTTTCTGACATGCCATCCTTCAGCAACCTGTGCCAACTGGAAAGGATCTGGTTAAAATCCCTTATAAAACAGGTGCTTTTATAAATTGCCAATGGCTGTGAAAATTGGTGCTACCTTTTAGGAAAAAAAGTTGGGACACTAATCAAGAATTCTTAAGACTGTTCCATGCTGTTTTACTCAGTAATTTGACTTCTGTTGATTTATTGTAAGGGAATCCTTCTTCTTTTTTTTTTTTGCGGTACGGGCCTCTCACTGTTGTGGCCTCTCCCGTTGTGGAGCAACAGGCTCCGGACGCGCAGGCTCAGCGGCCATGGCTCACGGGCCCAGCCGCTCTGCAGCATGTGGGATCTTCCCGGACCGGGGCACGAACCCGTGTCCCCTGCATCGGCAGGCGGACTCCCAACCACTGTGCCAGCAGGGAAGCCCGGGAATCCTTCTTATATCCTTGTATTATTTATTGAGTGCCTTCTCTGTGCCAAGCCAGAGTTGACATAGACTTCTCATTTATCCTCAACACTGCCACAGGGCAGGTAAAAATATCGTACCCACAGAAACATAAGGAAACTATAGTTCAGAGAGGTTGAGTCACTTGTCCAAGTCCTTCAGCTGCTGGGCAAGAAAGGATTCAGGTTTCAGCCCCAAACACTTTCCTTTAGACAAATTTTGCCCATGCAGTTGGCCACACTCCAGAGCAATGCTATTTTGGAAGCTCCATTTAATAAATTAAAATGAGTTTTACGGGTAGATGAGTAATTATCTGACTTGAACCCAATTAAAAATTGAGTCCATTCTGCCTGAGTTAGAGGGATTCTTTTGATGAATTCTGGACAAATGGATTTCTCCTTTTAACCAGAACTCCAAAGTCCAGATGGCCAGGCTGTCTTCTGTACAGAGTGTCCACATGGGTTTGCATGACGGACCCACCCACACCCACTTGTCCGCATGACTACATGGCATATATGTGCACCAATCAGGGAAAAGACTCTTGACTCCTGCAACCAGACCTTACATTCTCAACAGCTAAGTTGTTTAATTGGAACATATTTCTTTTCAGAAGTTCAGTGAAATTCAGAGGGCCTGAGCTTTAGAATTTCTAGACCTGAGTTTGTAAACGGGCTCTGTCATTTAGCAGTTGTGTGACCTTGGGCAAGTCACTTCACCCCATCAGCATCGTTTCTTTCATCTATAAGTGATGGAATGAGTGGTCGGGGACTTTGGTAGCAGTTAACAGAAGCTAAGCCTGGGTGTCATAAGGAAGCTCACCACCAGAGGACCAGTGAGTCATTTTCAGAACCATGAAGCAGCTTCAGCTACCCAAATGTCCCAGCAGAACTAGTCGTCATCACTCCCAACATCACTAAGAGCCTTCATGGTCCTCAGCACCGGCCCTGGACATTGGGTGTGCTGTTAGCCTGGGAACTTGAAGGAAGCCAGCACCACAGCCATCATCCGTTTTCAAAATGGATTTCACTTGTCCGCAGTTTCTTGATGCCTACAGCTCCAGTTCCACTTTGGAGTTGGTGCAACAGATTGG
Organism: Phocoena phocoena; assembly: GCF_963924675.1. Classification (NCBI taxonomy): domain Eukaryota; kingdom Metazoa; phylum Chordata; class Mammalia; order Artiodactyla; family Phocoenidae; genus Phocoena; species Phocoena phocoena. The sequence goes on along the minus strand of NC_089233.1, from coordinate 30,395,247 downwards.
CAGAGCTTGGCAGCCACCGAGACCCATGAAAGTGGGTATTTGGCATTTTTATCTTCTGAAGTGGGAGGTGGGCTCTGCCTCAAAAGGTGGGAAAATGTTCTGGGTGAAGAAAGGAGCTTCAGGTGCTGGGTAGCTAAAAAGTGAACTCACTACCAATGTAAATAATCGTTCCCATTGCTTTGTTTCATTCATTCATTCCACAAGTGTTTACTGAGTACCTATTATGTGCCAGGCACTGTGCTAAGGCTGGGCTACTGCTGGGAAATAAAGACTTATTGTGAAGATTTACATTGCTGCTCAAAACAACAATGTTACTGACATGGATTTTCATTTTTTGAGCTCATGGGTTGTGCCAGGCGGGGTGCTGGTCACTTGATGTCTGTTTGTCTCACTGTACAAGTTAATGAAACGTTGTCTCCAAAAGATCACAGTGCTATGATAGCTACAAGATGATACCCAATAGCTGGTGCACAACAAAAGTGAATTTTCTCTCTCCTCAGCCCAACAGTGTCAAACTCTGATCCCGAGAGATTAGATTTTCTTGCTTTTCTTTTAGATATCAATGAGCTTAAAAATCAAAACATGGAAACCTGGCGATTTTGTCTAAATGCATGATGTCAGCTGCTCCAGCTCAATCACGGAGTACCAGCTGCCAAGCAGGTGACAAATGGGATGAAGGGCTCCGGGGCATTGACGTCCTGTTTGAAAAGGCTTGCCGTGTGCAGCCTTGGATCATCTGTCGCCAGACCCCTCCCTGTGCTAAGGGATATAATTAAAGGCACGTTTCTATTTGGGAAGTGACAGACCGAGCCGGCTTTCGGGGCTGCCACATCGGTCATCCCAGCCTGTTGCTATCTTGGGACCTGGGCTCGGAGCATGGTTCTCCCTAAATCCTTAATGCCCTGACACTCAGTTAACTCAATTCTACAATTGTCACAAAAACAATACCCAGTCCTGGGGTTGATGAGAAACTTAGACAAGGCTAGCAAAGCGCCTGGCTTACCATATTATTGCATGATTTTAGTCAAGTCACTTAGCCCTTTGGGCCTCCGTTTCCTCATCATTAAGCAGAGATACCTCTTCCAGCCCATCTCATGGGAACGGTATAAGGCTAAGCAGAGAAAGCAGATATGCCAACACTTTAAAAATTCCCTTCTGAGGATGGAGCTACTCCTTTGCTTGATATAACAGGAAGGGAAAATGCCATCTTGGACTGTGTCTTCACTCCAAAGCCTGCCTCTTGGTAACGGGTGACTTGTTATCTGAGCACCACTTGGTCTTCTGTAAAACAGGGCTCTCTGCCTACCTCTTAGGGTTACTGTGAAGATCAGGTAAGGAGATGCATGAGAAAGTTCCATCAATTATTGTGTGTTCTCCCAACGACACATGGTAGAGTGGTCAAGCTCCCAGACTCTGGGTTCAGACCTCACCTTGTTTCCTCACTGGCTGTGTGACTTCAGGCCAGTCACGTAAGTGACCTGGGCCCGGCCTCAGTGCTCCCCACACTCTGACGAGAATTTGAAACTCCTGGGGATCTCGTATAAAATGCAGATTCTGCTTCGGGAGGTCTGGGCAGGGCCTGAGATGTTGCGTCTCCAACAGGCCTCCAGGGGATGTTGATGCTGGAAGTCTGAGGACCCCAGTCTGAGTAGCGTGGGGTCAGGTGTGGCAGATTCAAGCCTTGGGCCATCGGGGAGTATTCAGATTTGGGAGCAAGTTGACAAATTAATAGGCTGATGTGAGGATCAAAGGATACCGTGAATTTAAAGTCCTGAATCCACAAATCTTGGCTCAGCAAAGCGTTCCTCACATCAGCTGTCATTCACGGAGCCGCTCCTATGAGAATCAATGGGAAGCAACTTTCTATATGTCAGTCAACGTGCTAAGTACTCTGACATGCAAGCATCTTATTTACTTGTTACAACAGCCCTATGAGGTGGGAACAACTGTTCCCCTATTTTGCAGATGTGAAAATGGAGGCTCAGAGAGGTTAAATTATTATCAATCTAACAATTCTTTTAATGGACATGGTAAAGATATTCCCCTTCTTTGGCTTTCTCATCTTCCTCTTTTAATAAAACCACCAAGGGTCTGAGAAGATCCAATCTGTCCACAGCCCCTGTTACTGCCACGTGGGAGCAGATGTGAGGGCACCAGCTATATTCACCCTCCTTTTTATTCCTTCCTGCAGCCACGGTTTCTTTAGCATCCACTATTGCAAAGCACTGTGGATAAAGTAGGGGAAAAGACATTTTTCCGGCCCTCATGGAGCATACAGTCTAGGGGGACTCAGACATTAATCAAAGTAATGCCACAGATAAACAGGATTCCAATTTGTTGAAAGGAGTTATGAAAAAAAAAAGATGTGGGTGTTAAGAAAATGGGGAATTTGATTGAGACTCTGTGAAGGCTTCTGTGTGGAGGTGACGCTGAAATGATATGAAAAAGGTGAGTAGGAGTTAGCTAGTTCAAGGGGAAGGGTAATGGGCACTCCAGCCAAAGAGAACAGCTTGTGCAAAGGCCCTGTGGCAGGAGGAGCATGGCACATGAAACCAAAGAAGGCACATGTGGCAGGGGCAAAGGGAGGTGTGAGCTGAAACTGGAGAGGTGTCGGGATCAAATCCCAGAGGGCTTCACAGAGCATGTCAAGGATTCCAAGGCTTTGTCTAAAGAGCCGTGGGCAGCCATTGCCTATTTTAAGCAAAGGAGGAGTGAACAGATCAGGCACGAATTTTGAAATTGCTCAAAGGGATTAATCAGAAGAATCTGGGAGGAGGAATTGAGCAGAAAGAGAAAGAGGAATGAGGAAACTGTAGCTGTAGTCCGTGCAAGAAAAGATGGGGACCAGGCTGGGGTGACCCAGGCAACAGCAATGGGGAGGAGGGGCCTTCTGTAGAATGTACATGGGAAGTAAAGAAAAATGATGGGGCTTGGTCATGAGGTCACTGCTAGAAGCACAGTAACAAAGTTGGGGGGCTTCCTGAGTATCCCCCAATATTAGGGGGGATGATCCTAGTGATCACCTTGTTCTACATCTTCCTTAGGGTCCAACAGGTCCCAAGAGGGGACTTATCCAATGTCATACAGCTAGATGGGCGAAGGCAGGGTGCAGGACCAGTTCTGAGATGATGTATGTGCTGAAATCGGTTCTCCCTTTAATGATGCTGTTAGAATCTCTATTCTCAGGATTCCAGGTAATCCGTCTTCCCCTCAGCTGTGACCTTTTGCTAGAACCACAAGCAGAAGCTTGAGGTTCAATGCAGGAAGACTTGGGTTCAAACCCCAGTGGTGCTTGTAAGTAGCTGCTCTGGAGAAGCGCTTGTCTATATGAAACTAAGGATGTGCACAGGAATCTTCATTGCAAAACTGCTCTTGGTAATAAAAAAAATTGGAATCTACCTGAAAGTTCATCAGTAGAAAGAATAAATAGAATATGGTATATTTATACGATGGAATGAAACATGATCAGCAAAAGGAATGTATTTACATCAGCCGGAGAGGTAAATCTCAAAGGCATATTGTTGAGTAAAAATGTGAGTTGCCTAAGAATAAATTCTGCATGATACCATTTATGTAAAAAAAATCACAGAGGATACCATATATTTCATGGACATATTTATGAGCATGTGAAATAAAAAAAGGTCTGGAAGTTCTGAGGTTCTTAACATTGTTTGGAGGTGGGAGATTTTTATCTGCACATTTTAACTTTATAAAAGGGAAATAGATTCATTTATTATAAGAAGAAAAACTCTGGCTGTATGATCTCAAACAAATAATATAAACTTTTCTGAGCCCCTGTCTTGTCACTTTATAATTGTACAAATGTTTACTGTGTTGTCTGTGTAAGTTGCATGAGCCCCTCCCTCGGAGGAGCCAGTCTCCTGGACAGAAAATGAGTCATTGAACAGAGAGAACAGACAAGACAGGTATCAGGGGCCCCAAAGAAGGGTCACCACCCAGCCTGGGGTACAGGGAAGGGCCCCCTGGAGACTGGATTGAACTGCACTTTGAAAGGCAAGAAAGTATTAGCCAGTTTCAGGATGGTGGGGACAGGTGATGCAAGCAGGAAAAACAGTGCGCGCTCAGTGTCAGGCTGATTAATTACCATTTAATGTGAAATGAAAAAAACATGCTGCTACTATTCTAAGTTTGTTTTATTGCTTTTTGAAAGCCAACACCATCAGTAGGGCGGGAATTTATATTTAGCACAGCAGGCTGTTTTGAGGAAAGCATCCAGCATATAGTAGGTGCATAACAGATGCTAATTCCCATCTCATCTGGTGTCTCATGTAACCCACTGTAGTGGGCTGAATAACGGCCCCTAAAGATAACAGGTCCTAATCCCTGGAACCCGTTTATGTACTTTATTTGGGATGTGGTTAAGCTATGGGTTTTATGATTAAGGAGGTTATCCTGAATTATTCCGGTGGGTCCTAAATGCAATCATAAGTGTCCTTGTAGGACAGCAGCAAAAGGAGAGAACACAGACACACAGGAGAGGAGGAGGCAATGTGACCAAGGAGGCAGAGAGAGGTTGAAAGATGCTGACCTTGAAGACCGGAGTGATGCAGCCACAAGCCGAGGAACGCCAGCAACCACCAGAAGCTGGAAGAGGCAAGGAAGGATCTCTCCTAGAGCCTCTGGAGGGAGCAACAGCTTGAGTTCAGCCCAGTGATAGTGATTTTGGACTTCTGTCCACCAAGTTTGTGGTAATTTGCTACAATAGCCACAGGAAACGAATGCATCCACCTCTATTATCTGCAGTTTTCTTTATCCTTACTGCATTGTAGCAAAGATAGCCAATAAATGCATTTGCAGTAAGAATGTGAATTCTTGGTCTCCTAGGAGAATGATGCTTAGTTCAATTGAGCATTTCAGACACTAGAACAGCGTTGAGTTCTGGCCATAAGGCCAGTTTGAAATATTTGTTGCATTATCTGGAGGAAACTGACAGCCGTGGGGGAGGTTCCTGGGGTCTTATCCAGGTAAAACCATCATCTGAGGCTGTCTTAAGGACTGGACTGGGATGGAGAAGCAGAGGCATCCACAAGAGGAAGATGAATTCAGCTTCGTGGAGCAAATACAAGGAGTAAGACACAGATGGAATAGAACAAGCCATGACAGATAAATAATTGTTAACGAATGTGGACTGTTCAGCTACTGGGTGTGGGCCATTGTACTAAGAAGCTACACCTGTTCGATCATCACATTCTTATTACTCTTAGGGAAGCCTGTTTTACAAATTAGGGATCTTAGGCTCAGTGAGTCTGCCCAAGGTCACAGAGCTGGAAGGGGCGGTGCCAAGCTTTATACCCAGGTCTTCTGGATTTCAAAACTAGCTTTCTCGAAGTTGGCTGAAGGCTGGGGAAGGTATTCCAGGTGTACCTGCCTGGGGGTCGCATTTCTTACGTCCTTTCACTTTATGTCTTGCAGATCTGCCTGCTACCCAGAAGCCTGATTCTCATGCCAATGTTTTCCAGGTTTTTTTGTTTTTTTAGGTAGACTCATGCCAACCAGAGGTGGTCCAATTATTTCTGGAAGTTCATTTGGGCTAATTCATTAGACTGGAGCTGAGGAGGAGTGAGTGTGGTGTGTGTGTGTGCGCGCACACATGTACATGCACACATGAACACATATTTGGTCTTATCAGCTCCCTTGTCTACGGCTGCGCTAAACTACTGTCTTTTGGGGAAGAACATTGCCATTTGGTGTCAAGCTGATTAATTCCTGCTGCAGCTCTAATGAAAAACCACATTTCTGTCCCAACCTTGTTACCTTCCATATTTTCTGTGAGTTTTTTCTTCTTTATCTAGCTTCAGAATCTGAACAGCTTTTGTAATCTTCGAAGAAGTCTGTAGGACTTTCTTAGGTGACTCTTTCTGAGAAAATGGGGGGGAAATTACATTGCTCCGGCTTCTCACGAATATGAGGTTGTGGGTAGCTCCTCAAATTATGGGCCATTTGAAAGGTAATCTCTTGTTATCATAATTTACTAAATCTTGAGTCTGATTCTGGCAGTTCCTAATGTAGTTCATGGAAAGATCGTCATAGCTAATACCAAATTGGCTTTGTGTCAGTCGCATTTTACATATATTAACTCATTTTAAACTATGCAACCATTCTGTGAGACAGGTACTATTATTAACCCCATATAAAAGATGATTCAGCTCAGATTCAAAGAGGATAAGAAAACTTCCGAAGGCCACACAGCTATTAATGCTAGGATTTGGATTCAGCGGTTCTTTGGAAGTGAAAATAGCTTTATTTATTTATTTTTTATTACACAGAAAATTCTTGGTAATAGTAGAAACTTCAAATAATACCGGAAAGAATAAAAAGACAAAAAAACTCACCGAAATTCCCAGCAGTCCTAAATAACTTATTAACCACTTTCAATATTTTAAAGAGCATATTTCCAGACATCTTTCTAGTGCTTAAAGAAACACACACCTCTGTACTTCACAGGAGCGGGATTATATGATACAGGATGCTCTGTCATTTGCTTTTCCGCCCAGATGATGGTGATTATAATGGACAAGTAAAGCAGAACCAGAATAGGAGAAATATATCCCGCATCAAAGTGATGAATACAAGCTCAGTGTTCTCACAGCCTAAGTGTTAAGTGCTAACCCCGGGGAGAGGGGTGTTGGAGGGGGGGGCCGTATGAGAACAGAAGGAATCTGTGCTAATTCCCTGGGCCTTACTCACTACATTCCTTGACCAGAATTCATCCAACCAACTATCTGTACCACAAACAAACATGTTCCCAGCTGCCCTCTTTCCATGGCCATTCAAGCCCAAATACTATTTGCGTACAGTCTACGCATTGATCATCTTCTAATCAGGGAAAACCGCTTCCAGAATAACTCTGAGCCATCAAAGGCTGGAATCAGAGGTAAAATGATGGGGGCGGTTGCTGTCCATTTGACTCAGATGAAGCCTCCACGTGTTGTATCATTTCTAAGTTGAAGTAGAAAAAGTCAAAAATGACATTAGGGAGGAATATTCATTTAGGCCAGTTCCTGGATTTTTCTGTCTAATGGAATTCCTCTCTGCACACTTATTACCTCATCTCCGAAAAAACTAGATTTGAAAGTAGTCCTGACGGTGCTTCAGGAAACAGGCAATTTTATCATCTCAGGGAGGTCACGTGGTATGACTATCTGAATAACTAATGTCTGTTGCCACGTATCAGGCATCAGGCACTTGGAAGCAGCTTGCATTCCACCCTGAGGACACCCTGGTGTGGTAGTACTGTGGTCATGAACATTGAGTAGGTGAAGAGGCTAAGGCTAAAAGTGGGTGGGTGACCCCTCTCCCCCAGGCTACCCAGCCAGCAAGTGGCAGAGCCAGGAGTTGGATCCAGGGCTCTCTGAGTCAGATCTGCCCTTGGAGTTGCTATGCTGCTATGCTGGTATTGATACATAGTAGGTATCATCTCAACACATTTTCCCTTCCTTTCCCCTTCCATAGGGGGCTTTTAATGAGGAGAAACTTTATGTCTTCATCATCTGATTTCATTTTTTCAAAGCACTCGATTGAAATATGATTGACATACAAAAATCTGTGCATACTATTCGCAATAGCCAAGACATGGGAACAACATCCACTGACAGATGAATGGATAAAGAAGATGTGGTATATAGATATATACAATGGAATACTATCCAGCCATAAAAAAGAATGAAATAATGCCATTTGCAGCAACATGGATGGACCTAGAGATTAGCATTCTAAACGAAGTAAGTCAGAAAGAGAAAGACAAATACCGTATGATGTCACTTATACGTGGAATCTAAAATATGATACAAATGAACTTATCTATGTAACAGAAACAGACTTACAGACATAGAGAACAGACTTGTGGTTGCCATGGGGGAGGGATTGATTGGGAGTTTGGGATCAGCAGGTGCAAACTATTATATATAGACTGGATAAAAAACAAGGTCATACTCTATAGCACAGGGAACTACATTCAATATCCTGTGATAAACCATAATGGAAAAGAATATGAAAGAGAATGTATGACTATATATAACTGAATCACTTTGTTGTACAGCAGAAATTAACACATTGTAAATCAACTCTACTTCAATCAAATAAATTTTATAAAAAACAAAACCAAAAAGCTGTGCATGTTTAACGCATACAACTTGATGAGTTTGGAGATACACACCCATGAAACCAACACCACAATCTATACCATAAGCGTAACCATCATTTCCAAAACATTTCTCTCACTCAATTAATTACCACTATTATTTTGCGGTAAGAACATTTAACATAAGATCTACCCTCTCAGCAAGTTTTCAGCTATACAGTACAGTATTGTTAACTCCAGGCACGACGCTGTCCTGGAGATCTCTAGGACTGATTTGCGTTGCGTAACTGAAACTTTGGACGTTCTGACTCATACTTCTCATTTCCTCCTCCCTAGCCCCTCAGCATTCTATTCTCCGCTTCTATGAGTTACTACTTTAGATTCCTCATATAAATGGGATCATGCAGTATTTGTCTTTCTGTGTCTGGCTTATTTCACTGAGCATAATGTCCTCCAGGTTCATCCATGTTGCTGCAAATGTCAGAATTTCCTTCTTTTTTCAAGCTGAATAATATTCAATAATAATATTCAACTTTATATATATATATACACACACACACAGTGTGTGTGTGTGTGTGTAATACATACACCACATTTTCTCTTTTTTTTGAGGGTGTGTTCATTTTTAAATTCAGGTATACTAGATGTACAATATTATATAAGTTGCAGGTGTACAACATAGTGTTTTACAATTTTTAAAGAATTATATTCCATTTACAGTTATTATAAAATATTGACTATATTCCCTGCATTGTACAACATATCCCTGTAGCTTATTTATTTTACACATTGTAGTTGTACCTCTTAACCCCCCACCCGTATCTTGCCCCTCCCCCCTTCCCTCGCCCCACATTTCCTTTATCCATCCGTCACTTAATTGTCATGCCACTCTTCAGTATTGATGTGCAAATTATAAACGAGCAGTTTGAGATCCCCAATCACGTTACCTGCGCATGGTGCCTGATCTCTGCCCGGGCAGAATAAGACAGCACTGGATCAAATCCATACTTAGCAGCCTTGTTCACCTGTAACTTTACCTCTCTGAACCATTTCTTCATCTGTTAAATTGGAGCGATAACCCCTGTGCCTCCATCAAAGCGTCTTGGTGTGGATTAAATGAGATGATGCATAGTTTAGGGACTTGCATATGGTGGGCGTGAACTAGATGTTAATACTTAATCTCTTTGGAATCACAGAGGCCTGTGCATTCATCACAGGATGGGGCTCTTCCCTGGAGGTCAATGCAACCCTGGGGAAAGGATTTATCCAGCACTGGGGCTAAGGTTAGAAATCAGAGACTCAGAAATCGACGACAAGGCAGTTATGGCCATAACTTCTCCACTTGGTTAAGGCATTCAGGCGCTTGGGCCTCAGTTAACTCACCTATGAAATGGGGAGAATAAAAGCTTCCTTGCAGGGCCACTGAGAGGATAAAATGAGGTGACACTCGTACTAAGCCCAGAACTGTCCCTCAATCTTGACGGCTTCTCTCCTCCTCCTTATAAGTAACTGATCTTAGTTGCCAAATACCTGTCCTGGGATTTGCCCTCACATTTCGTGTCTGCTCCGGGTTAAAGAAAATTATGCTCCTGTCTTCTCGCATATTGGAGCTGCAGCTAGTTCTGAGCCTGGGGATTTAACGTCTTTGCAAATTGCCCGATTCTGACATTTACCGTCCTCTGCTTGTCTGCGGCTGGTTCCTGTGCAGAGAGACAGCTGCGGACTTTGTTCTGAGCAGAGGCCATGCACGCTGCAGCCTGTTTGTGGGGCAGGAGGGAGAGAAGGTCTGGGCTCTCTTTTTTTTTTAAGTCACAAAACTGTCAGTAGTGGGTCTCATCATTGTCTCTCATCTGGGATGCTGTAACTGGTCTCCTGAGCCCATGCTTGCTTCTTCCAGTCTTTTCTCCATACAGCTGCCAATTGCTCTGAGAATCCTTAAAAATGCCCCATCGCATCTTGTTGCTGCTCAAAACCTTCCAGTGGCTTCCACTGGTCTCAGGATAAAGATGAAATCCTTCCCAGGGTTCATAGTGAGAAGGAGAAACTTTCTCTTTCCTCTTTAGTCAAGCCACACTGGCCTGCTTTTTTCAACTTGATTTTGCGTATTTCCTTCCACTACAGGGCCATTTCACATGCTAGTTTTCCTTTGGGTGGAGGTGCATTGGGGCATTTTGGGTTAGAGGAAGAGGCACAGTCAATAAGGTAGGACATGCAGAGGCCCAACGCCCTGAAAACCGCACACGGCCGCCATATGCAATTTAACAGTAGGTTACAACGTACAATTTTATTTTTCCAAATTACACACATTCAGATGCTCAAATCAATATACCTCTTGTTTGCTTGCTCTCACTCTCTCCTTTAAGATTTTCTAATTCATTCTCTTTTGCTCTCTGTCTCTCTGGGTCCCCGTTTTTCTGATCCCCTAAACCTGTACTTAATTTGCCAGTCGAGAATTCTGGAGTCAATCATGGGCTTTTTAGAAAAAAGAAGGAGGAATTGAAAAAGAACAGAACAAGGAACATTTAAAGAAGACAGGAGGTCTCTGGAACAATACCACCATCATCGTCATGATCATTTTTTAAATAATAGTGACAATAATGACAAAATCACCCACATGCTGGCTATATAGAGTGAAGCAGGTTCTTCACTGGATCCTTCTCAGAGCTCTTTAAGGAAGAACTCTTATCATTTTATAGGCAAGAAAAGCTAAAGGTTGTGTTGATGCCCAAGGTCACCAAGCAGCTGGAGACGGAATTCACATTCAGATCACCTGACCCCAAAGCCCAGGCTCTCAACCCAAAGCTTAGCTCAACATGCACATTTGGGTTCCTGAGACCAGGAGGTCCCTCTAATAAATATTAGAGATCCGCTTTGACCTGGAGCCTCGGGTTGCAAGGATGGGAGGATCTCAGACACATCTGAGTTGAAGACCTTGCATGTTACAAAGCAAGAAAGGGAGGCGCTCAGAACAGGCCTGGGGTGCACCGGGGTGTGTGTCAGTTTCCTAGGGTTGCTGTAACAAATTACAACAAACTGGGTGGTTTAACACAACAGAAATGTGATCTCTCACACTTCAGGAGGCCAGAAATCTGAAGTCAAGGTGTCAGCAAGGTTGTTTCCTTCTGCAGGCTGAGGATCTCCTTCCCACCCCTCCTTCCTTCCCTCTCTCTTGTCACAGGGGTCAGATCCGCACCATGGTCTGAAGACTCTCCACACCTACTCCTGCCCTTTTCCCTTTATGCTTCACAGGCATCCCCCCTCAATAAATCTCTTGCACTTCTAATTTCATCTGGGCATCTGCTTCTCAGAGAACTCAAACGGACACAAGAAGAAGATGAGAATAGAGACATACATCTTCAACTTTCTTAGAACCCCTGATGCTCTGAAACTCAAGAACTCCAAGATTGTAATAACCTATAAGGGAAAAGAATCTGGGAAAAAATACATATATACACATATGTAACTGACCACTTTGCTGTACACCTGAACTAACACAACACTGTAAATCAATTATACTTCAGTTAAAAAAAAAAAAAGAAATCCAGGCTTCATGGTCCTCCATCCACGTGGATGCCTGGGCTTTCACTGCATCTGGAGCATGTAGCAAAGATGGCACCAAGGGTAGCTGGCTGGCTGGCTCCTCCCTACCTATTCCCATCCACTGCCTTGCTTCTTCCTGCTATGGAGCCTGGAAAACCTCAATACTCATTTCCCAGCCTTTTTGGGTTGAGAATTGCTTTCCCGATAAAGGAAGACAAGATGAAGCCCAGCTCTACCTCTTTCGCCACTTTTTTCAGCCTTGAATATGGACAAAGTGCCTGGACCCCCAGCAGCCACTTGAGAATGCGAGATAACAATCATGAAAGAAAGATGTAGAGAGTCGCTGAGACCCCAGCCTTGGCAAAATCAAGCCACGAACGAAGAGCAGCTGCTGCTTCACCGCTGGACTTCCTGTTACATGAGAAAAATAGACTTTTGTCTGTGTAAGCCACAGTGCGTCACTTGCAGGTCAGAACATGCCTAAATGATGCAGGTGATCTGACTTGGAATATGTGCTCTGTGGATTTGAGCCAAAGAGCTCCGGCAAGACTAGCCGCACCTTTTGGTACAGGCAGAATTTCACGGACAGAAGGGTCAGCAAGTGCCCAGATCCCTGTGCACTTGGCAGCCCATGGAGAAATACACCTGGACTTGGCATCACAGGGCTGTGGAAGACCCTTCTTTCCATTACTTTCTGTCTTTGTAGGGGATGAGCGAGATATTTGGGCTCAGTTTGTCTCTTCCCGACTTTATCTGATGAGCAGGAAGAGACAAGAGACAGAAGCTGATGTGACAGTGGGAGTTTATAAGAAAGAATATAAAGCATCACTTACCCAAGTGAGAGGGGGTGGGACCCACAAGGGATGGTCCTGGGAAGATCCCTGCAAGGGAAGACACAAAGGATCCAGCCACGCACCCCCGTGTCACGAAGGGGTTAATCTTTTTTTCTATTTAAAAAAAAATTCAAGTCCACTTTCCACGTCCCCCCAAAAGCCCACATCTCCACCAGCTGAAAGTGAATCACCCCCTCACACTCAGAGTACAATTCGATGTCATGTTTTTCACTTAATATCAGCAGTAGTAACACTCGAGCACCAAAAAAGCCCAAGTAATTATACGCCTGTTTTCTCCGCTGTTATTATTTTCATGGAACAAAGGCACCTGTCACGTTAATTATGCCCTTTTTATAAACATCTCCAGCCAGCCAACCAAAAATGCATTTGAGGGGAGGGGTTATGTGTTGGACGGAGAGGATTTGTATGTACAACAGATTTTCAGATTTTCCTTGAGTCCAACGATACCCTCGTTCACACAAGGCTGCCAAACCTTCACCCAGACCATCAGGGAAGATGATTCGCTGAACTTTAAAAAGATGAGATAAAATAAAGTATCCTTGGAGAAACAGAATCAAGAAGGAAGTCAACCAGACCTCCCTACCTGTGTTCAAAGTCACAAAAGTCACAGCATGACATTGAGGATGAGGTTTCCTAAAGAAAAATAGAAAAAAAGAAATGTGGACCTCACAGCTGTATCATCTAGGCATTGTGAAATACTCCTTGACAGGTTTTTTTTCCTACTTACATGTAGAGGCATACCATACAGTAAACGGCACACATCTTAAGCGTACAGTTTGATTAATTTTGGGGGAAATTTTTAATTGTGGGAAAATATATAAATCCTGAATTTGCCATCTTTATCATTTTTAATTGTAGAAGTCAGTGGCATTAAATTACAATCGTGATGTTGTACAACCATCATTACTACTTTTTCCAAAATTTTTCATCATCTCAAACAGAAACTCTGAAACGTTACGTTTGGTGAATTTTTACATAACATACAATGTGTAGCCAAAATCCAGATTGAGATCGAAAACATTCCCAGCTTCCAACTGGCTCCCTTATGCTCTTCCCTGGTTAATGCCTTCCCAGAGGTAACACCAGTCTGACCTCTATCACTGTGGATTAATTTTGCCTGAAACTTAATATTAGTGGAACCAGAGAGTATGTATTAGGCTTCTTTCAATCAACACTGCCCATAAGATTCATCCGTGTCATTGCATGAATCAGTAGTTTGTTCTTTTTTTATTACATGAACATATGACAATTTATTTTTCTTCTCCATTCATTCTCTTATGAACAGACATTTGGGTTTTTTTTTTTTTTTTTCCAGTTTGGGGTTATTAGAAATAAAGCCTCAGACTCATGGTCATAGAAAACAGACTTGTGGTTGCCGATGGGGAGGGAGTTGGGGGAGGGATGGAGTGGGAGGTTGGGGTTAGCAGAGGTAAGCTATTATACAGAGAATAGATAAACAACAAGGTCCTACTGCATAGTTTGGGGAACTATACTCAATATCCTATGATAAACCATAATGGAAAAGAATATAAAAAAAGAATGTATAATATATTTATGTATAACTGAATCACTTTGACGTACAGCAGAAATTAACACAACTTTGTAAATCAAACATACTTCAATAAAAATAAATTAAAAAAAAGAAATAAAGCCACTGTGAACATTACTGTGTAAGTCTCTTAGTGAACATGGATTCTCCTTTTCCTTGGTCATAATATTAGTCTTCTAGGGCTACCATAACAAAGTACACAGACTGGGTGGCTTAAACAACAGAAATTTATCTTTTTACAGTTCTGGAGGCTGGAAGTCCCAGATCAAGGTGCTATCAGGGTTGGTTTCTCCTGAGCTTGTAGAGATGACCCTCTTCTCTCTGTGTCTTCACAGGGTCTTCCCTCTGTATATGTATCTGTCCTAATCTTCTCTTCTTATAAAAACACCAGTTATGTTGGATTAGAGTCCACCCTAATGGCCTCATTGAACCTGAAATCCCTCTTCAAAAACCCTGTCTCCAAATACAGTGACATCCTGAGGTATTGGGAGTGAGGTCTTTAATATATGAATTTGGGGGGACACAATTTAGCCCATAACAGCCACGTACATGGGACTGACATCACTTGGTCACAGGATGAGCATGTATTTAGTGTTAACAGGTATTTCCAGTTTTCCAAAGAAATTGTACCAAAGTCCCACCACTGTGTGAATTCCAGTTCCTCCACGTCCTTGACAACACCTGATGTTGTCAGTCTTTTCATTTTAGCCATTCTGGCGGCAAGGTAGCAGTATCTCATTGCAGTTTCCCAGGTACTTCTTTTTTTAAAAATAAATTTATTTATTTATTTTTGGCTGCATTGGGTCTTCGTTGCTGTGCATGGGCTTTTCTCTAGTTGCAGAGACCAGGAGCTACTCTTTGTTGCAGTGTGGGCTTCTCATTGTGGTGGCTTCTCTTGTTGTGGGGCACAGGCTCTAGGCATGGGGGCTTCAGTAGTTGTGGCACGTGGGCTCAGTAGTTGTGACACATGGGCTTAGTTGCTCTGTGGCTTGTGGAATCTTCCCAGACCAGGGCTCAAACCCATGTCCCCTGCATTGGCAGGTGGATTCTTAACCACTGCACCACCAGGGAAGTCCCCAGGTACTTCTTGAATATTAACTCAGCATCTGATTTGATAGTTCCCCTCGAGTTCATATACTCTCAGAACATATTTTGTGGTCGTACCTTGGGCGCTGTTTAGCTCACAGAGATTCCTGTGGTGCTTTTGTCTACATAAGTCTGGGAAGCGGTGTTTATTCGTGGTGGATGGAGAAATTGTGGGTGATCTAAACTGACATTTTTATACCTTTACAAAATGTCTCAAAACTCCTCAATTTGTGTGTGTTACTTTTCTAAGAAAAACACAGCCTGATTTTTAAAGGGGAGGTGGAAACGTCAGGAAATGTGTCTGCTTGGGCATCCCTGTAGGAGTTCTGGAGAAGTGATTCTGGGGTGCAGTTGTAAGTGTGTTTTCTGATTGGTTTCATTTTTCAAATAGTTCAATCATCAGAGAGACTTGGGGTCACCCACATGCTGTTGGGAAGCTTCTAGAAGAAGACAGAGGATGGGGCTTGATTATTTGAGACATGCATGCACAAGTACAGATATGTGTGTTTGTGTGTGCATATACACATACACATACTTCTTTTTTGAGTGACCTGTACCAGAGGCTGCCCCAAGAATCTTCTCAGCATCTTAATGAGATTGGTGGTAGCACATCAACAACAATACTAATAGCAATAATAATAATAATCACTCATTTATTGATTGATGTTCAGAGAGGTTAAATGACTCACCCAAGGCCACACAGCTTAAAAATGGCAGAGCTAGGGGTCTGAACTCAGATCCACCTGACCCTTACTTGTTGACATCCTACTGCCTCTGTTATGGTCCGGGCTTCTCCCATGCTTTCCCTGCAGCATCCCTAATGCTCATGATTCTGCAAGGTGGTTGTCGTGATGGCCCATTTTACGGATGAAGAAACAAAGGCATTTGCTCAAAGTCATATGGTTAGCTGACAGGGCCGGGATTCAAACCCCGTTGGTATGACTCCTATTTCTATGATTGCTATTATTATTTCTATGATTTCAAGTCTCTCTCAGGCAGGCTTTGCATTATCTTTGAGTGACAGGTCCATCTACCAGAAAGTTCACACTTGCACTGAGCTGAAATTGGCCTCTTTGAAACTTCACACAATTGCTTCCAGCCCACAGCCCAGCATTCGGCACTTAATAACATCTTGTCTTCTATTATGCAGTAATTGTCTCTTGTGGTTCCTCCCTTCTCCCCTGCTCATTTGCCAACTCCTCGAGGGCAGAGGCCAAGTCTTGTAGTCTGAACACCTTGCAGAGTTGCAGAATAAGAGCTTATTAAATAAATACTTGTTGATTGAAAGTTCCCACCAGGATTTCCTCCTGGGGCCTCAAACCAGGTGTGTGGAAGACAGTGTAGGAAGATCGCAAGGGATTTGCAAGTTAAATATGCATAGAGTTTGTATATAATTTGCATACTCCCGCTGTCAACACTCAGCAATTTTACATTTAAAACGATATTGCTCCCCTGAAGGCTGTCATTACTTCAACTCTCTCTTCTTTCCTTCTTCAACATTGTGTACATATCAAATCAGAACATGGGGAGTTTACACCCTACATGTAAAGTGAATAGAACCTAGGTTGCAGCAAGAGAAGGTTAGAGTGAGGTTGCCTGGTTGAGACTTCATTTGCCCTTTCAAGGGTAATTGTCACACGTGTTTACTGGTGCCCTCAGACACAATTACTCACTCTTACATTACTTTTTTGTTCCACCTGCAGTGACATCACCACTGTGTATCCTAGCTAGAAATTAGTCTGCCTTCTTACAGTTGCAAGTGATTGGAACCTTACTCAAAGCAGTTAAAGCCAAGAAAGAGAATTTGAACTCCTTGGCTTCTGTAACTGAACAGTTTGGGGACTTCAGACACAGCTGGAGGTGGAGACTGAAATGATGTCATCAGGGGTTCATCAGAGTCTCTCTTCCCTTTTCTCTACTCTGCTTTACAGTCCCAGCCCAAAGAGCTTCACTTACTCAACAGATGAAGTCAAAAATCCCAAGGCTGCGTCTCATTGGTCTGACCCAGGTCATGTGACTGTCTCTACACCAATCACCACGTTTGGAACAAAAATATACTGATTAGCTAGTTCTTGGGTGAGTCCTTCTCCATGCCCCAACCGTGTGGTCTGAGAGTGAGGAAGAGGAGCTGTCCAAAGAGAAGTCTAGGGGCTTTCATTAAAAGAAGTGCAGGTACAAGCACAGACACCCTTCACCAGTAGGTGCTGGGTAAGTCTGTCTCTCTTCCTAACCTGGGGACTCCTCGGGGGCAGGAAGTTGGGAGACTCCTCATGAAACTACATGTGTAAAAAGGGGTAGAAAAAAAGAAACCTTCAAGGCACTAGAGAGTTCTTCCTTTCCCAACTGTTTATTGAATGGCAAGCATTGGGATGACAAGGATGAGCAAATGCAAAGGTGGTCCCTGCCCACCGTGGGGCGTACAGTCTTGTTGGCGAGACAGAATACACACACCAGACTTGAATAGTAAGAGAGTGATGTTCATATACTAATTGTTGTATGAACAGATTCTTCTCTGCAGCCTAGAACACTCAAGATGATAAAAGAGTAATAAAGTGACATCTTACATCCTTCTCATAAAGCCCTTTTAAACACCTTTATAGCAACTTCTAGGACAGTAGATGCAATGCTTCCCCCACGTTATAGATAAGGGATGGAGACTCTGAAAAGGAAGCGTACCTACAATGTGCCAGTAACCAACCACACTACGTGCCTCTGTGTAGAAGACCCTATTTTCATTAACCTGCCCAAAAGCCTTGCGAAGTGTGATCTCATTTCATAGACGAAGGAAGAGCCCCTCAGAAGTGAAGAAACTAGCCTGACAGCAAGTGGCGGAACTGGGGGCCCAAGTAAGTGACTTAGCATCACACAAAACCCAAGGCTAGGTCAGAACTCACTGCTGGAACTCAGGGCTCCAAGTCCAGTGCTCATCCCCTGACCTAGCTGGGTGCTCCCTGTGCCTTCAAGCCATGTCTGTCATCCGGCGTTACTCTGATCCGTTATTAGTCTGTGACTCTTGCAACTGGACAGATAGCTATCATCAACCTTGACCCCGAGGAAGAACAAGGTTTCCTTTCTGCTTTCCTTGCCAGAGCCTTGCAGCCCTGCCCCAGAAATGCCAACCTCCTTTTCCCCGGGAGTTATTTCTGTCCCCTCCATCACTCATCACTAACCCTGTTCCAGAAGCTGGGTGGTGACGGCGGCAGTGGCGTGCAGCCAGCCCCACCAGGGCTTGGCTGGGTGTGTGTGGCAGCCGAGATCTGGCCTATTTTGCTCATGTGATGAGCAAAGGCCTGCTTGCTATTCTGCCAGTGTGTCGTGAGAGAAAGGGAGGGGTCGAGGATGCCTCTGACATTTTTTGTCTGAAGAACTAGAAGTTGTCGCTGACTGAGATGGGGAGATGTTGGCCAAAGCAGATTTTGAGCAGGGTGGAGTCCAGAGTTCAGGTTTGTATCCGTTAAGTTGAAGATGCTTGCTTGACATCCAAGAGGAGACATTAAGGGGCAAATGCATATGGAAAGAGGATGAGGCTGGAGATAAAAATGTGGGACGCGTTGTCATAGAGACAGTAATAAATGCCATGGGATGGTTGAAACAACTAGGGAGTGGGAGTTTCAAAAAGAGAATGAGTTAGAGGACAGCATGGAGCACTTCGACCTAGAGCACAGGGGGATAAGAACCAGGGAAAACTGAGAAGGCGTAGTGAGTGGGTAGGAAGTTACCCAAGAATCAAGATGGAGGCCAAGCGAAGAAGGGATTTCAAGGAAGGAGCAATTAATTACATCAAATGCTACTGCGAAATTGGGTTCGGTCAGAACTGAGGATTTACATCAGTTTAGCACATCAGATGTCACTGGTGACCTTGGGTGGAGTAGCCTGGTGGGGAGGTGGGGAAGAAAGCAGGAGAGAACGGGCAGAACATTGAGTGGAGACGATTCTTTTTACAGGTTTGCAGTAAAGGAGAGCAGATGGGACAGTCTCTGGACAGACCAGGGATGATTTTTCTCAAGCTGGGAAATATTGTAGCACATTTGTGTTTTGATAGAAATGAAAAGCAGAGGGATAATTTTATGATGCAAGGAAAGAAATGGGGCAGTTGCAGGAATACTCTCCCAGAGCGGCTGGAGCAGGTGGGATCCAGAGGACCACTGGGGTTTTGGCCTTAGTTTCCAAACCCAGGCTCTCTCTACCCTGCCAGGGAGCCTATCCCCATCAACACGGTGCGTTCTTGCCTTCTCTGCTCAGAACCACTGCAAACTTCCTGAAGAATGCTCCTGTGTGAGAGAACAAAGCCTAGGATGGAATACTTGCTATTTCTGCTACCGATAACCATGAATTAGAGAGAAGAGAGAAACAGGAGGTGAGAGAAGACAGCTATGAATTGAGGTGTGCATGCTGTGAGTGCGCTTGCAAAATCACCTTGCTTGGCATGTTTTCAAGGTTGGGAGGCCATTTCAAAAGGAAGCTGAGACAAAATGAACAAACACCACTAAAATACAAGTGGTGGCGTGAGCTAAGAAGTTTAGCAAAGATGTGACGGTTACCACGGCTTCCAACTTAAAAACAATTGGTGTTTAATAGGTTCCTTTCAAGGTCATTCAGGCAGCAAAGGTAAATTGACAACTGGGCAAGGCCTTGGAGATGGAGAGAAGAGAGGACCGTGGTCTTCAGGGAGCTGGAAGGCCAGTAAAGTATTATTAACACGGGATGTTCACAGTACAGCAAGTCATGGATGCACAGAACAGGGTTAGGTAACCTAGTAAATCTGAAGGAGGCAAGGCTTAGGCAAGTGTCAAGGAGGAGTAAGCTCTATGCTGGGAAGTGTAAGGAAAAGTGTGTCTCTAACACAGGGAACAGCATGTGCAAAGCCTACGTGGTGTGAAATACCAAGACACACTAAGACAACACCAAATGTCTCTATACGGATGGAGATGGAACTTTACCCTGAGCACCATGAGGAGCCACTGAAAGATTTTAATTGGGGAACAACTGCAGTGGATGTGTTTAGAATTCAGAACACAAAAGAAGTCAAAAAGCAGTGGTCAGGGGCTTCCCTGGTGGTGCAGTGATTGAGAGTCTGCCTGCCAATGCAGGGGACACAGGTTCGAGCCCTGGTCTGGGAAGATCCCACATGCCACAGAGGAACTGGGCCCGTGAGCCACAACTACTGAGCCTGCGCGTCTGGAGCTTGTGCTCCACAACAAGAGAGGCCGCGACAGTGAGAGACCCGCACACCGCAATGAAGAGCGGCCCCTGCTCGCCGCAACTAAAGAAAGCCCGCGCACAGAAACAAAGACCCAAAACAGCCAAAAATAAATTAATTAATTAATTTAAAAAATTGAGCTAAAAAAAAAAACAAAACCTCAAGCCCTCTTTAAAAAAAAAAAAAAAATTAAAAAAAAAAAAAGCAGTGGTCAGGTTCCAAGGCATTCCCTCAATGAATGAATAGGTTAGCCTATTTATCACATGTTGTAGTTGAATTATAGCACTATCCAGGGTTTGGGGGTCCAGAGGCAGTTATGGGAAGAGGAGGAAGGGTGTTCTGTTTCATGACTGTGTACCATGCCAAGGTCTTGTGCATAACTGTAAAACAACTGTTCTTCAAATTAAGCTTTAAAGAACCAAAGTTTTCCTTTTTTTAATGGAAGCATACTTGATTTACAATACTCTATTAGCTTCAGGTATACAGCATAGTGATTCAGTATTTTTGCAGATTATACTCCATTATAGGTCTTTACAAGATAATTTCCCTTTTCAATGATTTTGCCATCCTGTTTTACACTTCAATGAGAAATGCTCAGTTTGGTGCTAATGGATCTTTAACATAGTTTTGGTTTTTTTTTTTTTACTGCCTACGGTACACTTTGCCTTAGATTGTTTGGACAATGAAAGAGTATCTTAGGATATTCTCAAAATTTGGGGAGACCAATGGAAAAAGAAGGCCAGATTAAGACATGTGGGAGCACAAAGTAGCCCCTTCAAACCAGTGTTCTTCCACCTTGTTTAGCATCTATTTAGAGGAAAGGTGTGTAAGACGTGAGGGAGAGTGAGGCGCTGTCCCGAGGAGCAGCTATCATTTCTCCTGCTGGAGGAACTCAGTCATACGGGAAACTCCAACACTCCATTTAGCCAAAGCAAACAAACAAAAGTGGCCCCCAGTATCTGAGATTTGCCCTCCATAGTGTACACTTTAGTTCATCTGCCCTTCCTACAGTAGGCGGCATCCACTCACTCCGATTTCTCCAACCATCTTCCCACCAACATTGCTCTCTATGACCAGAGTTGTATCACGCATTTCACTCCATCGTGTTACCTCTCCAGGGATGTTTTAGCTTCCCTTAGAGATTAGGGGCAAGTGTCTGCTTGTCTCATTTTGTGTGTGTGTGGCTTAAAACAACGTTTATTTTGTTCCCCAGTCTGTAGTTTGGGCAGGGCTCAGGGTGGACAGCTTGCTAACGCTCCTCCTGGCATCAGTTGTGCTGGCTCAAAGGCTGTGGCAGGAATCATTTAAAGGTTCATTCACCCCCCACGTCTGGTGGTAGGTGCTGGCTGTTGATCAAGACCTTAGGGAGGGCAGCCAGAACACCTACATGTAGCCTCTCCGTGACTTGGGCTTCCTCCCAACATGGCGGCTTGGTCATGAGGATGAACATTCCAAGAGAGAAAATGGAGTGGAAGCTACATCACTTTTATGACCTAGCTATATGCCATGCAGCATCACTTCTGCTACATTCTCTTCATTAGAGGCCAGCCCATATCTGAAGAGAGAGGAATTAGACTCCATCCCTTGATGGTAAGTTACAAAAAATTTGTGGGCACATCTTAAAACCCACCACAGTCCACCCTCTAGCCACGAGTCACTTATATTCCTCCCACATGCAAAATAGAGAAACTCCCCCAA
Source organism: Phocoena phocoena (assembly GCF_963924675.1). Classification (NCBI taxonomy): domain Eukaryota; kingdom Metazoa; phylum Chordata; class Mammalia; order Artiodactyla; family Phocoenidae; genus Phocoena; species Phocoena phocoena. The sequence goes on along the minus strand of NC_089233.1, from coordinate 30,373,219 downwards.
GATCCTACCTAAAAGTTTCATCTATTTAGAGCATTGGGTCCAAGAATCTTGCCATCTAAATCAAGTCCAGGGAATACCCTGGCAGTCCAGTGGTTAGGAAACTGCGCTTCCACTGTAGGGGGCACAGGTTCGATCCCTGGTTGGGGAATTAAGATCCCTCAAGCCTGTGCGTGGTGGGAACAAAAAACAAACAAACAAATCAAGTCCAAATGACGCTCATTAATCTCTCCTTTTAACACATTGAAACCAGGTCTCAGGCTTAGAACCTCACAAGAGGTCGGTAACCCACTAGTATTAAATAAGGTTTGATTGACTGATTGATTTTTATTGAGATAGAATCCACAACAACATTTTATTTTATCTTACAGCTCCCTTCCATTAGTGTAAGAAGTATTGGTTTTCCAGTCCTAGTGCTAATGCTTAGTTTTCTTTCAATACTGCTTTTTAAAAACAGTGATTTTAAAGAAAATAGTAAGTAAAGAATAGGCTAGGTGGCACTTGGATATGGAGAAAATTGTGAGAGTGGGTAGTATAAAGGAAAGAATTACGGGTATTTGTTACAATGTGGATAAACCTCAAAAATATTACCCGAAGTGAAAGAAACCACCTACAAAATGACACATAGTGCTTGAGTCCATCGATATAAGGTGTCCAGAAAAGGCAAATCACTAAGCAGATTAGTGATTGCCTGGAGCTGGACATGGAAAAGGGAAGCGACTTTTTTTAGGTGATGGAAATGTTCTAAAATTAGATGGTGGAGATGGTTGCACAACTCCGTATATCTACTAAAAATTGTTGACTAGTACGCTTAAAACGAGTTCATTTTATGGTATGCCTCAATAAAACTGTTGAAAAACTGTGAGAGCTCATGTGAACGCTTGGAGTTTTTTGTTGTTGATGGTTTTTTTTCTTGTTGTTGTTGTTGTTTTTGCAGTACGCGGGCCTCTCACTGTTGTGGCCTCTCCCATTGCGGAGCACAGGCTCCCGACGCGCAGGCTCAGCGGCCATGGCTCACGGGCCCAGCCGCTCCGCGGCATGTGGGATCTTCCCGGACTGGGGCACGAACCCGTGTCCCCTGCATCGGCAGGCGGACTCTCTACCACTGCACCACCAGGGAAGCCCGTTGATGTTTTTTATTTATTTTATTTTATTTTATTTAGTTTTGGCTGTGTTGGGTCTTTGTTGCTGTGCGTGGGCTTTCTCTAGTTGTGGTGAGCAGGGGCTACACTTCGTTGCGGTGTGTGGGCTTCTCTTCATTGCAGAGGCTTCTCTTATTGGGGAGCACAGGCTCTAGGTGCACGGGCTTCAGTAGTTGTGGCACACGGGCTCAGTAGTTGTGGCGCAAGGGCTTAGCTGCTCCACGGCATGGGGGATCTTTCTGGACCAGGGCACGAACCCGTGTCCCCTGCATTGGCAGGCAGATTCTTAACCACTGCGCCACCAGGGAAGTCCTGATGCTTAGAGTTTGGGAGACATTAGACAGTAACAGTAAGAGGGTTTTCAAATTACCTTCAACATAGCTGCCCACTTTGAAGGACAAAATATGAGAAGGGCCCATCAGGGCTGGCTCAGCAGCATTCTGATCTGCCCTTATTTGTTTTAGAAGCAGTTCAACGTAGAAACATGGCAATTGCTAGAAATGAACAGAGCTACCCACCAGAGCAAAGGCGGGTCCGCCCTGCCCAGCATCAGCTGATGGCATGAACCGTTGTATGGGACAATTTAACCTCTAGGTCTCATGGATTATTTATGAAGGTGACTCACGCCTCATTTATGATAAAAAGAAGGTCAATGTGTAAACAACTTTGAATGAAGCTTCTTTGGGAAAGGAAGAGACCAAGACAACTCAGCAGATAGAGCTTGGCTTTATTTATAAGGACGTGCATCTGTCACTCATGGCAGGGTCTTGGGATCTTGGCACAAATGGACCCACAAAAAGCTTCACAGAACCGAACCCATTTGTAGGTCGAAGACTGCCTGATTTGGACTTTAGTAGATGATTTCTTTGGAGGACAAGATCCATAAGCTGAAAATGCCTGGGAAGCGCACTGGGCCAGAATATGCAGGGTGGACACCAGCATCCCAGAGTCTGATTTGGTTTTCTAGACTTTCCACTAATTGTAGTAATTACCATCTGCGATTTCCTTTATGGGTCGGCAAATGAAGACTCTGAGATGAAGACAGCTGAGCAAATGACGGGGTAGGCCAGCCTCCCTCATGGAAATTCCGTTTGCAGGAGGTCAAACACCGCCCCCTACCCCCAGTGCAAATGGAGGGATGGGATGGGAACGGATCTAGGGTAGGTCATCCCAACTGAGAGTCCAGCCACCTCTGCATTCAGGGACAGGGGTTATTTCCTGCTGCTTTTTGTCACTCAAGCATAGCTTCTTTTTAAAAAAAAAAAATTAATTCATTTATTTATTGAAATACAGTTGATTTACAGCCCTTCAGGTGTACAGCAAAGTGATTCGGTTATAGATATATATTTTTCAAATTCTTTTCCATTATACGTTATTACAAGATATTGAATATAGTTCCCTGTGCTATACAGTAGGTCCTTGTGGTTAATCTATTTTGTATATAGTAGTGTGTATATGTTAATCCCAAATTCCAAATTTATCCCTCCCCACCCTTTCCCCTTTGGTAACTGTAAGTTTGTTTTCTATGTCTGTGAGTCTGCTTCTCTCTGTTTCCTTCTTTGATGCCTATAGGAGAAAATCTCTGTTAAAAGCCACAGCAATCCTTTTAAAACAAGTAAATGAATCCACACTGCTGCTCAAATCCCTCCAGTGGCTTCCCATCTTATTAAGAATAAAAGCCGCACGGTAGGTTCTATATGATCTTGTTCTATACTGCCCACGTACGGCTACTGAACACTTAGAATATGGCTAGTTTAAATTCAGATATGCTGTGAGTGTGAAATACACAGTGGGTGTCTATTCCTGTATTTGAAGGCAATCTGAAGAAACTAATGTGAAAATGCTCATTAAGACTTTCAAATATTATTTCAGTTGAAATGATAATATTTTAAGTATATTGACTCAAATAAAATATATTAAGGTTATTTTCACCTTTAAAATAAAGTGTGGCTACTAGCAAATTGGAAATTACATTTGTGAGTACATTGTGTTTCTATTAGGTGGCATTAATCTAGCCCCTGCTCATTTCCTGACAGCTATACTGGCCTCTCCTTTCTTTGTGAACAAGGCAATCATGCTCTGGGCTTTTGCACATACTGTTCACTAATCTTGGAGAGCACATCACTTAGCACAGATATGGCTCCCTCCTTTGCCTCATCCAGGTCTCTGTTCAAATGTAATTTTATCAGAGACGTCTTCCCTGAAACACACTTTCTGAAGAAGAACCTTAATCATTCCAATTACCTTTTCTTGTTTTATTTCAGTTCCTAGTACTTAGCATTGATGTTACACTGTGCCCTCGATTTGTGTGTTGCATGTAAATTTCACAGGGCAGAGGCTTTGATGTACTCATCGCTGGATCTTCCAGTGCCTGGCATGGACAGGTGAACTGTCTGATCACACAGAGCTCTGTCTCATGAGGGAGACAGAGGAGTGAGCAGATTTCTTCACTGCATTAGAATAAGTGTTATAAGAGGGAAGGATAGCCTGCCAAGGGATGCAAAGGAGGATGCGGTTCTTGGTGGTCCACCTTTCATCCAGTCTCCCTCTTCTTTACTTACAAAATCTTAATATCCTTCAGGTACCCAAGCCTCCCCTGTAGCCAAGTCCCTCACGGGGCAGAGACCCCATCCCCATGTAGACCTGATCTTCCTTGCCAGTGATTTGTTCAGGAGTGGGCATGTGACCCAACTCTGGCCAATGAGGATATGAGGGCTTACTGAGGGGATACTGGGAAGGTCGTATTGTTTCCTAGAAGAGATGGTCTCTCTTTTGCTTCGAGGCATGGTCGTGTATAGGTGTGACACAGGAACTGCTGCAGCTATCTTGTAACAGCTTGAGGATGAAGCCAGCACTTCAGATCCGTTGAATGGAGGGAGGAGAAGCATCTGGGTCTCTGAAGATGCCATTGAGCTCATGAATTGACTAACCCTGAAGCCTGTACTTCTGATTCTCCATGGAAGACAATAAATATCAAAATGTTTAAGTAATTTTGAGTTAGGGTTTTGGTGACATGCAGCTGAAAATTTCCTGGACCTGATATCTGACCTAGTCTTATGGGGTGTTGAGGGAGGCTTCTGTCTCCCATTGTGTTCCCCAAGAAGTAGATTCTGAATTGCAGATTTTCATGCAGGAGATTTCTCAGGGAATGCCCTTGATATCAGCAACTTTGGGGAGTGAGGGAAGTGGAATCAGGCAAAGGAGGAGTTGAACTGTGATGCAAGAGCGCTAAGGCTTCAGATGATTCCTCTGGATGAAGTGAGCTCTGGAGCTGGGACGGCCCCAAGAGTTGTACTTTCTCGAGAGGAAGAGGTCAGGTTGATATCAACCATGTGGAATAATTGTTGGGTGTGGGTTGGCCCCAGGAATGTGGAGTGACTTTGGGTGGGATAGCTGTCTTTGGCTGAAGACATTTCCTGGACAGTGACTTAGGTGAGAGCTGTCAGCCACTTGTATCCCAGTAGCTGGAAGTGAATCTGAGTAGCTTACCACAGCCTCCTAGAGGCGGTGCTATCTAAGCTATGGTCTAAAGAGGTAAGTAAGAGTTAACCCCATGGAGGGCTGGGAAAATGGAGACCATTCGAAGGACAACAAACAGCGTTTGAAAATCTTGGTGATAATAAAGAGCATGGTGCATTCTCAGTGTTGGAGAGGTGACCCTTTTCCTCCCCACCATAAGTGAGCTTCAGTTGGGTTTTCTGTTACTTGCACCCAGTGAGTCCTGACTGGGATGTACAGGTGGCAGAGCCAAGATCTGAACTCTGTCCTCTGTGATTCAAGAGTCCATGAGCTTTTACTCCACGTGTCATACTGTCTCCCCAGTTAACAAAATTTCCCTGAATCTTGAGACACTTGAAGCGTCTCTAGGCAAGATCTTCACGGTGACCACTCTTTGGAAATGAGGTTATATAGGTCATTGCCAAGAGTACTGACTCCCCCGTACTTTTGTACATTTCACCTCTGCTAAATGTAATTTCTGTTTATGAGCTTTTCTTTGTCCCACCCCTGTGCAGCAGGAGTTCCAGGAAGGAGAAGGAGCAGGGCCATGGGAAAGGCTGGAAGGGCCGGCACTCAATCATAGCAGGAGTCCCATAAACTAAGTCCTAATGATGGAAAAAGATTATTTCATTCACAGTAAATCAGTGGCTTGCAGGCAGGGCTTCTGTCACCACCGCTGAAGGCCATATGTGTTTCTGGAGTGAGTTCATCAAGTGAAAGGAACGGCTAGAGACCAATCAACATAATGTTGAGGGAAGCAAACACCCAGGGTCTTGGGGCCCCGTCAGCAAGAGCTGCACCATATTCTGTGGGCTCATTAGCTGAGCACTTTCTCTCCAAAGCAGCCACACTCCCAGGTCAAAGCAAATCAGGTTATAACTGGGGAAAGAAGACGTTGCTCTCTTAAATGTATACCAGGTTCCGATATTTCCCCACCTCTAGATTTTGATCATGCTCTTCTGTCTGCCTAGAGTGCCTGTCCCTCTCCTCTGCTTAGAAAACTCCTAGTCACTCTTCAAGACCCAGCTTGTGAAGCGTTCTTCATTGCTCCCAAGGATGAGTCCGTTGCTTGCACCTTGGAGGCTTCTCAGCAGTTTGCATGGACCCTTTCCACAGCATTTTCTCTCGGTACATAACACAATGTATTATAGTTCTTACTTTGAGCATCTGATTCCCCTCTAGACTATGACCTCCTTTAGGGGAGGGATGTGGGCCATTTGTCTCTGTAATCTCAAGGTTGCCTGATACATGGTATGTCCTCTGTGAGGGTTTGAAGAATGAATAAGTGACTGCGTGAGTATGTGACAGAGTGAATGAGTGTGAAAGTGGACAAATGAGTGTGTGTTGCCTGAATGGTGAGTGAACAAGACGGCAAGTGTGTGATGGTGTGTGTGTAAATGAGAGCCTGTGTTGACTACCGAGTGGGCAAATGAGTGAGTGAATGAAGGAAAGCATATGAGTGGCATCAGATTTCAGAATTCAGTCTTTGTCTCTGTTTTTCACTGAGTTATAATTAACATACTATATGATCTCAGTTTCAGGTGTACAACATAGTGATTCAATATTTTTATACATTATGAAATGATCACCACAGTAAGACCAGTCACCATCCATCACCATACAGAGCTGTTACAGTATTATTGACTATATTCCCTGTGTGTTCATCACGTACCTATGACTTATTTCTCTTAGAGCTGGAAGTTGTACCTTTTTTTTTTTTTTTTTTTTGCGGTACGCGGGCCTCTCACTGTTGTGGCCTCTCCCGTTGCGGAGCACAGGCTCCGGCCACACAGGCTCAGTGGCCATGGCTCACGGGCCCAGCCGCTCCGCAGCATGTGGGATCTTCCCGGACTGGGCCACGAACCCGTGTCCTCTGCATCGGCAGGCGGACTCTCTACTACTGCGCCACCAGGGAAGCCCGGAAGTTATACCTCTTAATCCCCTTCACCTATTTCATCCGTCCCTCCACCTCCCTCCCACTGATAAACACCAGTTTGTTCTCTGCAGGTCCATCCATGTTGCCACAGATGGCAAGATTTCATTCTTCTTTATGGCTGAGTAATAGTCCGTTGTATATAAATGTACACCACACCTTCTTTTTTCATTCTTCTATGGATGGACACTTAGGTTGTTTCCATACCATAGCTGTTGTAAATAGTGCTGTGACAAACATAGGGGTACAGAATAGAGATTACCAAAATGACAGGAAACAAGTGTTGCTGAGGATGTGGAGAAAAGGGAACGCTCATGAACTGCTAGCGAGAATGGGAGTTGGTGCAGCCGCTATGGAAAACAGTATGGAGGTTTCTTAGAAAACCAAAAAAGGAACTACCATACAATCCAGCAATTCCACTTCTGAGTATTTATCAGAAGAAAACGAAAACACTAATTCAAAAAGATATTTCTAAACTTTTAATGGTTTAATTCCTTTACTACCCAGACTTGGGTACCCTCTGTACCCACCAATCACTGCATTGTTTAGCATAATTTCCCTAAGGACTGGAAGACTTTGTTTCCAATGGTAAAGGAGTAGGCATGGAGGCATGGCAAAGCAGGGTGTACTGTAGTTGGAGAAAAGCAAGAACCTCGTGGGTGTTGAGATGATAAAAATCCTGGAAATGGCTCCAAAAGTCCTTATGGTGAAGGTAGATACACCGATACTCCTGGATTCATAAGTTGTTTTTTTTTAAAGGGAGAGATCTTTGACAATAGGGTAAACTCTACGGGCCTTCTTCCCAGAAAGTACGTACAATCACACATAAACACACACACATACATGCATAGTTATGTACATGATTTTAGACAGTTAATGGAGCTCCTTAACCCAACTAAAGGCTACACAGACCCTAACTTGGGGATCGCACATGTCTGTTTCAGCTTACCATGTATTCTCACAATGCAATCCAGAGCCTAACACAGAATACTAGGTCTGTACACATTTCTATTGAATTGGGTTGAATTGAAATTCTCTAACTCGAGCCGAGAAGCAGAGCCATGGACCTGCCCACTTTCTCAAAGTCTCAACTACCTCGGGAATCCTTGAACTACGTACAATGTGGCCCCAGGAACTGACTCTATACTGATGCAATAATCGTTCCAGACACTTTCCATCTTCAACCCTCACCAGGACATACGAATTGTTCCTTCTGAAAGCGTCATAGGGGAAAATACAAGAGTGTAAAATAGGATTCACATCTGGATGAGCAACCAGAGCTCTGTGTAGGAACAACCTAATGAATGGTGTTGCCCTAGGCCTTGTTCTTCAGTGCCACAGGCTATGCAAATAACACCCGAGCTTCTAATCTGAGCGGAGCTCACTAAGCCCCAACCTAGAGAAGACAGCCCAGACCCGTGAAAAAATTAACAGCTGAGATGGTACAGAATTTGGATTCAATTTACCCTGAACCTGGCCCTTCATGAAAGGTGTTTAATTTCATGAATACAGCTTAGAATGTCTCTCTTGTTCAGAAGGATTTGTATGAGGGCATGATGAGTAACTGTCAAATCACTAAGGGGGCAGAATGGCAAAGGTTGAAAATGCCCGTCATTTGTGGTTTGACCAGGGTGCGAAGAAATAGGCATCTTTACCTACTGTAGGAAGGAGTGTGAAAAATGCAAATATTTTGGAGCGCGGTTTGATAATATCTGTTAAAACTGTTGTCGAACCCAAGTTTGTGTGCCCGTTGCACAGTGAGGCCAAATAAACTGAAACCTCAGAGTCTGGAGCAGAGAAACTTATTGCAGGGTCAAGCAAGGAGAATGGGCAACTTGTGCTTAAAAGACCCTAACTTCCTGGGTCTTTTTATAGGCAAAATTTGGGGTGAAGGATGCAGGCTGTTTGTTGGTGGGGAGGTAACATGGTGTTCCAGGAATCTCAGTTATCAGCCTTCTGGTTCCAACCAGGCTGGGGTCTATGTGCTTGTGCTCAGTCTGAGGTCAACATTCTCCACCTGGGTGGGGTCCTTCCTTCCTGGAGAAGAACTCAGAGATATATGGTTATGTACTTCCCTTGAGGAGGGACTAGGATGCTGCTTTATCTCTGCACTACTGTTTCTTGACTGCCTTGCCCCTGTTTCTGCATTCCCTGCCTTTTCTGATTAGCAACTGTTTGAATCTGCCCTTTGGAACTCGGGGAAGGTCAAGGAGGCTGAGTGAAGCCTTTTTTCCTACAAAGAAGAAATGGGGGACACAGAAAGGATTTGTACCCAGGAGCGCCCCACAGGTCCTACTCAGTTTCATTATTAATATGACTATTTCTAGAGAGAACTGAGGAGGGGATCGATAATGGCATCAATACTTAATTTTCACTGTATATACTTTGTACTGTTTGAATCTTTACTATGAGCATGTATTACTTTTATTCACTAAATTTACTTTAAAAAAATAAGAAATTTATTTAAAAAATAAGCACTGATATATTATATTTATTTGTTCATTCATTTACTTAGTAAATGCTTACAGAGCCCTTCTTAGGAGCCGAGGTTTGATCATCCAGCCTTCAAAAACATGTGACCCAACATTCACCCATTGAGAGGATTGAACAGAATGATATACGTTTTACAAAGCTCCCTAGCCACACCACCCAGCAAGCCTCATAGCTCCCAAAGTTTGCTGGGGGAAGAAAATAAGAAAAGAAAGGTGACGATGATGTTTGAGCATCTGCTGTTTTCCAGCCACTGCACTGGGCACTCTGTTTCCCATCCCATCCGATCTGTTCTTCTCATCACTGAATTCCTAGCACCTCGGTCCAGGCTTGCATCTGACAAGCAAATGCAAGATTGAATTTATAAATAAAGAAACAAATCAATTTAGAGGCAGGGTCCCTCTAGGAAGACGGAAAAAGTAGCCTGTGGGAGGGCAGACTCTGCTTCGCCCAGGGCCCAGAGTCCCCACTGAGCTGCTGAGGGCAAGTTGAGACAATTGGCTTTTCTGTTGCTGCCTCTGGGGAGAAGTGTGCAACCACCACTCAAGATGCTTGCCCAGGGTCTGAACAGGAAATAGCAGGAAGTGTGCCCCTAGGAGGCCTGTTTAATATTTTAATATTATGTATTTTAAAAATCTATCTCCAGGACACACTAGTCTGTTTCTCTCTGCTCTTAGTATATGCTTTGAAACTTAAGGGTTTCTGGAACTTTTTCCTCGGTGGGGAAAAGTCTTGATTCTTTTCAACAAATATATACTAGGTACTTTTATTAAGAATGTTGAGAAATCACAACTGATCCTTTCTCTTTTTAGGGAACACTTTACTCCATTTGGGTCTCAGTGTTCATTCTGTGTGACTATGTTTGTTTCTCATAGGTACAGTGGATCATGTACGATGTTGGGGTTTTCTTTTTGCATCAGCGACTAGGAAGCTCAGAACCCAACTGTGCCATCCATTTTTAGCACCGTTTCCATCTGGTCTGTGTAGATGGCTCTTAGCTCCATCTTTTCTACTACTCTCCATGTCCTTTTCCTTAAACTTATTTTTTCTCGTATTAAATGAACCCTATAAAGACCTTTTGGAGCAAGTCAGGTATACCAGTTTCCTAGGACTGCTGTAATAAGTATCCTCTAATTTGGTGACTTAAAACAATAGAAATTTATTAGCTCACAATTCTGGAAGCAAGGGGTCTGAAATCAAGATGGTGGCAGGGCTGGAGAATTTGTTCCATGTCTCTGTCCTGACTTCTGATGGTTGTTGGTAATGCCTGGTGTTCCTTGGCTTCTAGATGCATCACCTCTGTCTCAATTTCCCCATCTTCAAATGCAAAGAATGGATAGGATGTCCTAGAATCTTCTGGTTCTAAAGGTCAGTGGCTTGCCCAGTGGGGAAGGGTTGCTGACCATCATTGGATTTTATGGGTTCATGTCCCAGAAAGTGGCCCTCAAGGTGAAGTGGGGAGGACTATTGGGGTCACATTCTAGATGGGGGCCAGGACAAGGTGTTCTGGTGACCAAGGGATGTGGATCAAGATAAGCAGAGTGATGGGAGGGAGAACAAAATCATCATCAATAGCAATATCCTTGACATCTTTTCCACAGGCTTGCCACACCAGAGGGAGTCCCAGAGCAGCACCGAGTATAGATCCTGGGGCTGGGGTGGTGTCTGTTGTATCCCCACACGACTGCGTGTCTCAGAGCCTGGCATGGAGGAGATTTCAAACAGTATCTGCTGACTGGCAGTCCAGGTAAGTCATACAGATCTGGTTCACATTCTGGCTCCACCTCTTGGACGAATGAACTTTTGAGCCTCTGGAGATGCATCTGTAAAATGGGTACGACATTTGAAACTTAAGGGTTTCTGGAACTGTTTCCTTGGTGAGGAAAAGTCTTGATTTTTTTCAATAAATATATACTAGATACTTTTATTAAGAATGTTGAGAAATCACAACTGATTCTTTCTCTTTTTAGGGAATACTTTACTCCACTTGGGTCTGCCCCGCAGGGCTGTTTAATCCTGGCATCAAGAATTTGCTGGTTCAGAGTCTGGGTTCTGAGGTTGGATGCTGAGTTCCAATCCCACCTCTTGTACTTATCAACTGGTAGGTTTTAAGCAAGACTCCTGAACTTTCTGTGCCTCGGTTTCCTTATCGATAAAAAGGAGATAATCCCACTTCACTGAGTTGCAGGGAGGATAAAATGAGATATGCTCAGCACAGGTCCTGGGTCGGTAATTCTTTTCTGTTCTTTAATAATCTGCGAGGATGCAGGAGGGGCTTCCCTGACTGTCCTACACTTAACGGAAGCAGAGGCAGTGTTGTCCCCTTGCAGCCCCCAGACCCCTGGAGACTCAGGATTCCCTGCTTGCCAATTCGGGAGGCTGGGCAACACCCTTTTAATAAAAATAGAAAAGAAAGGTTTTTTCTTAGATGGGCTGGCTTGCTGAAGAACTCTCAGAAATCCATTAACTCCAGTATTACTGAACATCTGAATGCAATTTACAAGCTATAATAACATCTCTCTAGTTAGCAAATGTTTATGCCTCTCTATAATTTTCTTTTCCATATGAAAATAGACCTGTCATACTAACGTGGTCGGCCAGCTGCCTCTATAATATCGTTAATAAGCAGGAAGGATCATCCACTCTGCAGTCTGATGGGCTTGGTGTACATTTTTGTTCCAAGCGGGCTCAAGGAAGAATGGGTCTCCAGCTCTGGGAGCTAATTCACATGTATCACTCAATAGGTAGAAAATGTGGGACCCGAGAAGAAAGGAATTAGGAGGCAACAGACCTGCTCCCGACTGCCAAGCACAAAGCTGGGCTCATCTATATTGTAATGGTACCCCAAGTTGGGTGGGTGGGTGTGTCAAATTCCCCCATAGGACTGCTTACGAATATAGATTCCTGGGCCTTATCCCAGACTTACTGAATTAGGATCCCTGTGGGTAGTGCCTGGGCATCTGTATTTTTTAAATGTTTCTTTGACCACCTGGTGGTTTGTATGCATTTCAGATTATGGAGAGGCTAAATCGTTATAGCACAGAAGGAAAGACAGTTACGTTTCAGAGGAAATGTTCCTTTAATACAACAGATATGGGTCATTTAAGCTTTCCCCTCAAAGTTTCCTTCCCTTCAAATAACTGGATACTTTAGACTCCCAAACCAGCCTCCTAATTGTATTGTCTGAGGCATCAATTCAGCAAAACTGAGTGCCTACTCAATGCACTGGTGTTTGTGGCTGGAATTGAAGAAAGACGTTACCCCTGCGGAGGTTGCATCTTAGCAGGTAATTACAAGCACCATGAGTGGGGGAGGGGGAGCATGGAGCCCCAGGGAGGGGCGCTGACCTAGTCTCCGGGACACAGAAAGCCGTGAAGAGGGAGTGACAGCTGAGCCGATGAGAAGGACAAGTTAGTGGAGGGAAAGGGGGGGGTGCCAGGTGGGAGGAAGGCCATGTGACTGGGTCCCAGGGCTAGAAGGAGCTTGGAAGGTCAGAGGGGCTGTGGAACTTTCTGCTCTGCTGGCATGTAGCGTGAGAGACAGAAAATGCTGAAACTGCAATCAGACTGCAGAGGGAAGTTGGGTGTCACATTAAGTTCAGACTTTATCCTGAGGGCGGTGGGGAGCCACCCGAGGCATTCAGCGAGGGAAGACCACGGTCATGTTCATGTTTTATAAAGATCACGGTGGCTGTGACGTGAGATATGAATGAAGGGGGCAGACCTCACGTCTGGGAGACCAGCTGGTGGGCTGCTGCCATTGCCCAAGTGAAGGTGAAGGTGACCTGGGCTAAGGTATTGACAGTGCAAGTGGAGACCAGGCGACAGGCCAAGGCACGTCACAGCGGTAAAAGCCACGCTTTGGGTGAGTGATCAGACACCAGACAATATGGGACATATTTAGGAAGCAGAATAATCAAGTGACCCCCCCCCCAGCCCCAAAGCAATGACTATGGCCTCTATTAGTTTTGAGTTCTGATTTTTTTTTTTTAAAGGAAACAGAATTCGGTAGTCCCAGGAGCACAAGAAAGGTTTTAGCTGAAAGTAGAAGAAACGCTTAGTTTTGTTTTGTTTCGTTTTGCTTTGTTTTGTTTTTTTGGCCCTCCAGAGAGCATGCCGGTCTTATTTCTCTGACCAGGGATTGAACCCGTGCCTCCTGCCGTGGAAGTGTGGGGTCTTAACTGCTGGACCACCAGGGAAGTCCACTGATGTTTTTTTTTCATCTAACATTACCTCACATGCAGTTCCCACTCCATGACAGACTTTTCACACACATTATTGAGAGCAGCTGCATAATATCCTGCTGTGTAGATGCACTACGATTTTTAAACCAGCTCTTTTGAGGCATAATTGTTACGCAGAGGACTGCACATATTAAATGTGTACAACTGGATGAGTCTCGACATTTGCAAACACCCGTGATGCCATCAATATGATCAAAGTAATAGACTCATCCAACACTTCCCAGAGGGTCCTTGGGTTGGTTGGTTGGTTGATTTATCTATTTATTTATCTATCTATCTATTTATTTATTTAGAACCGATTCATCTAGCATAACTGAAATTTTATACCCATTGAATTCTCCCGCCCTTCAGTCCCTGGAAACTACCATTGTATTCTCTGCTTCTATGAGTTTGGCTATTTTAGATATAAATGGAATCATGCAGTATTTGTCCTTCTGTGTCTGGCTTATTTCACTTAGTATAATGTCCTTCAGGTTCAACCATGTTGTCACAGATGTCAGGATTTCCTTCTATTTTTTTTTTTTTTTTGCGGTACGCGGGCCTCTCACTGTTGTGGCCTCTCCTGTTGCGGAGCACAGGCTCTGGACGCGCAGGCTCAGCGGCCATGGCTCACGGGCCCAGCCGCTCCGCGGCATGTGGGATCCTCCCGGACCGGGGCACGAACCCGCATCCCCTCATCGGCAGGCGGACTTTCAACCACTGTGCCACCAGGGAAGCCCAGGATTTCCTTCTTTTTTAAGGCTAAATAGTATAATAATTGTATACAGACCACATTTTCTGTATCCATTCATCTGTCGATGGATACTTGAGTTATTTCCATATACCACCACAATATATTTAAACAATCCACATGGCTGCACATTGAATTGGTTCACATATTATTTGTCACTATTATAAAAAATGCTACAGTTATTATATATTGACTTAAATCTTCTCCCATATTTTAGACATTTTTGGAGAATAAGTATTAGAGAATATTAGAAAGTTTCCTTTTTAAAAGAGAAGGTAGACTGAAAGGAGGACTCAGTGCTGGTTTTACTGGGCAAGAGCCTTCTCTCAGTTCAGTTTACTTGTCTGTAGAATGGGTTCTAAATGCGATGATCTTTGAGCATCTACAGGCACCATCATTCTTTGGGGTGGCTCAGACTATCAGCATAGGGCAGCTGACCCTGACCCGGGACTCTTGGGAGGTCATTCCAGTGAGGGCCCCTCCAGCCAGCAGCTCCTTTAATGGCCCAGAGGGAGCACCGAGGGAGCAGAGCCTGTCTAGTACTCCAAGTAGCAGAGGTTGAGAACACAGGCTCTTCACTCAGACATGGATCTGAATCCACTTACCAGCTGTATAATCTGGGTCAAGCTAATTAGCCTCCTTGGGCCTCAGTTTCATCATCTGTAAAATGGTAGTAATGACAGGACTTAGTTTATTGGGTTATAACAAATGAGCTGAACCACGTAAGGTGCCCGGCTGATTTCAAGCAGTAAGTGAAGATCAGCTCTTGTTATTTTTCCCATCTCAGTACCTCCAGTCTTAAGCAGTAGAATCATTACAGTGTCCTGTTTGAGAGCGGAGACCCTGGGGTTCAAGGACGGCTCTATGACCTTGGGTGACCTCTCTGAGCCTCAGGTTCATCATATGTATTGATAAAATGGAGATGATAACACTTCCATATGAAAAGGTGGCTGTGGGGACTTCCCTGGTGGCGCAGTGGTTAAAAATCTGCCTGCCAGTGCAGGGGACACGGGTTCGAGCCCTGGTCCGGGAAGATCCCACATGCCGCAAAGCAACTAAGCCCGTGCGCCACAACTACTGAGCCCGCACGCCACAACTACTGAAGCCCACGCGCCTAGAGCCTGTGCTTCGCAACAAGAGAAGCCACTGCAATGAGAAGCCCGCACACCTCAACAAAGAGTAGCCCCCGCTCGCTGCAGCTGGAGAAAGCCAATGCGCAGCAACAAAGACCCAATGCAGCCAAAATAAATAAATAAATTTATAAAAACAAAAAAAGACAAAGAAAGAAAAAGTGGCCGTGAATTTTTAAATGAGCTAAGCATGTGAAGCTCTTAGAGCAGTGCCTGGTGCATACTGAATATCAGAGCAACACCAGCTAAAAAGAGCGAGTTTCTTCCAGCTAACGCAGACACTGCCCCAGGAGCTGCCACTCGGCTGAGTGCCCACTACGGGTCAGGGACGTTGTGGACACCTCACACACAGTGTTCAGAACCCCCACGACAATGAGTCAAAGCAGGACTTATGATTCATCCCACTTTACAGATTGGGAAGGTGAGGTCCAGGGTGATGACCTGATGAGCCCAGGATGCTGGCTTCAGAGGAAGGAACTCCATCTAACTGCACACCCTGTGTCCGTCCCGTGACATCACCTGTCAGGCTCCTGGTGATTTCTGACCATCGACTCTGAAGAGAGTGGAGACCTGCCAGATAAAGGGTGTCCTTCAAGCCACGATGAAAAATGATCACTTTTTACTCCAAAGAGCTCGGATTCTAATTAATTTACCAGCTTCCTTTGTCCAAGGCTGGTCCAGAAAAAACTGGCTTGATAAGGGACACTCTGTGCCTGAGGGTCAATTTGGGGCTTGGAATCTGTTATATCTTTTTGAATCAGTGCCAGTGGTCTGATTTGCTGTCATGAACTTCCTAGTAAATGAGCCATTTGACTCAATTGCCCGTGAGTGTGCCAGGATTGGGATAAGGGAGACATTACAAAACGAATCCCTGTCTTCTGGAAGGTAAAAATTGAACTCCTTGGCATGGCTTTCATGGATACAAGCTGCCGACAGCAAGCGGAATAAAGCCAAGGAGAAACAAGGAAAAATGAAAAAGGGCCAGGGAAAGGGGCACATGGGGACATTGCTTAAGCTGCTTCGAGTTTTTTTTTTTTTTTCTTCCTCCTAAATTCGCTACTGAAAAGTCCCAGGTGAAGTTGTCATCACGGTAAATAGTTCTGGAAGAGTTTTTGTGGCAAGAGCATGGGTAGGAGAAGCATTTTGTAATTCATGAGGTGAAGCCAGCGCCTCCCATCTGCCACCCCCTCGTCCCCATTTTCTTGACTCTATCCCAGCACCAGGTGTTTTACCCAAGTCAAGGCTCAAAAGTAAGCAGATGCCGGAATCAAGATTCAGATCAGTAGATGCCGTGCAAAGAGCATGGCTTTGGAGCTGGGCTGACTGGGGTTGCATTCAGCTGTGTCACTTACTAGTTGTGTGGTGTTAGATAAGCGTTTATTTATATTTTCTTCTGTATAAACCCCAGATATTCATACTAATCCTTCTGGGTTGTTCTGAGAATTGCACAAATGAACAACATGGATGGCATAGGACTTGCCACACAGCAGGTGCCCAGTAAATGCTAACAAATACCAAAGGATGGACAGGGTCCCAGATTCTAATTTTAAAATGAGGGGGTGGGACCAGAAATTCTCTAAAAGGCTGGCTGCTTCAGTCTCCACAAATTTCATGTCTCCAGACCCTCCTATAGAAAGGACTTTATGAAATACCTCTAAAAATTTGGGAAATCTATTGCCCTTCTACCCCTGAACCTCTTAACTATTTCTCCATCAGTGTCTGCCAGGTTGAGGTCCAGGACTGAAAGGTTGCCAGAGAATGGCTCTTCCTTCTAAATGCAGTGACAAAACGGTTCATTCAGCAGGGGGAACATCCCTGGTTAACTGCTACCCATCCCCCAGGCCCCAACTCACCCATCGCTGCTTCAAAGTGTGGCCTGTGGACCAGCAGCATTGGCACAGTCTGAGGGCATGTTATAAATGCAGATCCCCCTTCCCACCCTAGATCTGCACCCCAGAATCTGCACATTCACAAGGTCCGTGCTGAAGCGCACATACACCTGAAATTGGACAAGCAGTGCCCTGAGCCCTAGACAACGTCAGCTCCCCATCCCATCCTCTCAAGGATCCTGTATGTCTTCTTTGCGGCATCCTTCTCTCCTGTAAACAATTAGCTACAAGTTAACCCTGCTATCTGAAAGCAGGGCTTTCCTATATAACCTTTCATAAGCTGAAATGGCATAAAGGGAAGAAGCAATGATACACCTTTTTTTGTAAAAGCAGAAATCCTCTTGGGATTTCTTTCAGTTAGCAAAAACAAGTACTGTTACCGACTCCAAGCTTGTACTGCCCGCCACATGACAGGTCAGTAAATTGAGAGATGAGTCATTAGGCAAGGAATAGTGACTATTTGGAACCCAGCAGACTGAGAAGATGATGGACTGGTGTCCCAAAGAACCATCTTGCCAGTTTCTTTCCTAGAATGAAGGGGGTGGGGGGAGGGGAGGAGGTAAAGTAAAAAGGCAATAAGTTGTTGCAGATACTTCCTGGTTCCAACCAGACTCCCAAGGGGAAGTGTTAATTGCTTCTTTTCTGCAGTCATTCACAGGTGGGTCAGGTCAAGATGCTTCCTGTGGGTTAAACAAAGGTATTTTAGCTTAATCCTCAGGCATGGGAGGCAGGGTTCCCAGAGATGAGCCATTATGTATACTTTAAGCTACAGTCAGCATCCCTTTAGTGACTAAACATGTAGCAAAACAATAGAATACAGAAAAGTAAAAGAAACCAATCCAATATGGAGTCAGATCTGTTCTTCTCTATTACAGTAGTGATGTAGGTCTTTCATAAAAGCAAAGTGGTGAAAAGCAGTCTTTTGAAAAGTGGGGGATACCTGTGTCTGGTACATTTTTTTGCTTGATTTCAGCCTTTTCTTCCTAGAGAGTTGACTCCTCAAAACCAGGGTCCGGGTTTATCGTGTTCACCTCTATAACCCCCAACTGTGGTGTGATTACTAGCGGTTCTATATTGGTTTGATATGATGTCAAATTCACTTTTTAAAAAAACGGCTAAGAATGCAGTTGTTTTGTTCTAAGGAGGAAATTGTTTACGCTGCTGTGTCCACTGTCGATATCTGTGGTTGTCGACAACCGTGCAGTAGCTCAGCTATTGGGAGCCCTGCTGGGGGCTTATGGATGAGACCACGTGGAGGAGTGACTATGACCAGGAGACCTTCACTACCAAGAGGTTTGACCCTAACTCGAGAGTGTTACGTCTGGGCAAGGCGACGCTTTGCTGATCTAAATAGCTCTCTAAAGACCTTGGGGCATTAGCTCCTGCTTGAGCAAAGCGACTCTTTGTCGGCAGTGGTGAGAACTGTGCAGCAGCTCCAGGAGGAAATCACCTTGCCCGCCAACATCCGTGTCTTTGCTCCCTAGCAACGTGCTCTAGCAACAAGGGACTTTTTCTTTTGCCCCAGAAGCTGGAGTCAGCTTGCGCTTGGCTAAACCCCTCTCCCAAGAACCAACTCATAGAGAGGGTACCCCTCGACTAAATTTGGACTTTATTTCTTTCATCTCCCCCTGGCCTGGAAAAATAGTTCACTGTTAACCTATTATTAGTTTGGAGTATGTTATTTCTTTATTGGCTTATTAAGAGACATTATCCGCTATGCTATCTATTATAATTCTCACAGTGAAACTGCAGTAAATAAATTATTGGCAGAGACAATCTCAGTCTCTGAGCATAATTTACTGCTGGTCCCCCGCCCCAGACCAAACACTAGCACCACAAAAGAAGCCACTTGATTAGTATTGTGGAATGAATGAAAGAAGAAATGAAGGAAGGAATGATGGCCAAGGGCTTCTAAATCTTCATAAGTGGGTAATAAGCAGCCACCAAGACATAAGGGTCCAAGAGGCCAGCCCTTTCCTCGGCTCCAACACAAGCATCACCAGCGCCCTGGGGGGTCTGTCTGAGCTTCATGTGGGTGTTATTGAAACAAAAACGGAGGGGAGAACACCCCCAAATTATAGAAGAGGTTTATCTGTTGAGTCTGGTCAAGGAAAGGCCATGTAGTGATAATACCACTGGCTTGGGGAAAAAAGAGTAGACAGATTTCCTGAGATTTTGTGCACATCACATTCCCTGAGTTTCTCACCTTTGAAAACGAAAATACAAACGTGTGCTCCCCCAAACATCACATGGTGATTGTGGCGGGTAGTATTGTGATGGGGGAAAGATAATATCCCCTCTGCCCTTCTGGATTCTTGGCTGAGACCTCCCTGTAATAAAACACATGAACAGAAGAAAAGCAGAAGTTTAATAACATGTATATCTCCTGTATGCATGGAAGAGACCCAGGAAAACTGAGCAAATGCCTGAAATGGTTCAAGCCATCGCCTTAAATACCATCTCCAGCTAAAGACAAAGGATGTTGGTCGGGGGCGATGGGGGAGCCAGTTTGCGGAGGTGACCAGGAAAAGCATAGAAAACAAGGGTCTGGTTGCGGTGCAGATTTAAGTCATTGCTTTCTTCACTGATAGACTTAGGGTCGTCCTTCTCTTCCTGATACAGAGAGGGAGACGCCCTCACAACTGGAGATTTCCCTTATACGTGTAAACGTCTCTTACACAAGGGTAATCTCCACTCAGCTTTCAGAGCTGCTCCTATATCTGCTGTCTCTCAAAACGAATCAGCCCAAAATAATCCCTCTGCCAAAGAGACACACCCTGGGGTAGTAAATCGTGCTCCCCTTCAGTACACGACCGCGATTCTCCATAATCATGGCACCATTCAGCCATAGAAAGGAATGAAGCTCTGACACATGTCACAACCTGGATGAACCTTGAAAACATGATGCTAAATGAAAGAAGTCAGACTCAAAAGGTCATAGATTGTGTGATTCCACTTACATAAAACATCCAGGATAGGCAAATCCATAGAGACAGAAAGCAGACTGCTGGTTGCCAGGGGCTGCAGGGCGGAGGCGATGGGAAGTGATGGCTGATGGGGGTGCGGCTTCCTTTACGGATGATGGAAATGTTCTGGAACTAGGGAGACGTGATGGTTGCACAACATGGTGAATGCGCTAATTACCACTGAACTGTGTGCTTTCAAATGGGTAACCTTATGCTACACAAGCTTCACCCCAGTTAAAAACAAAAATCACACGACGGGCTTTTCAAATGCCGTCCCTCTACCCCATTGATTCTCATTCTTTTGATCTGAATAAAGGCCCAGACGTTGGTTATTTTTAAAAGTTTCCCAGGATGTTATAATGGGCTGTCAAGGTTGAGAACTACAGGCTTAAAGAAAACTGGTGGGAAGGGTGTGACTATGGTGTCCAGCCCCCCAGGGTTTGGATTCCTCTCCATGTCCTAATTGCTAATTCCCTGAACCTGTTTCCTCAACTGGGAAAATGCAAGCTATAATATTTACCACATCGGAGCTGCTGTTAAAATCACATCAGGGCTTCCCTGGTGGCGCAGTGGTTGAGAGTCTGCCTGCTAATGCAGGGGACGTGGGTTCGAGCCCTGGTCTGGGAAGATCCCACATGCTGCGGAGCAACTGGGCCCGTGGGCCACAACTACTGAGCCTGCGCATCTGGAGCCTGTGCTCCGCAGCCAGAGAGGCCGCGACGGTGAGAGACCCGCGCACTGCGATGAAGAGTGGCCCCCGCTTGCCACAACTAGAGAAAGGCTTGCACAGAGACGAAGACCCAACACAGCCAAAAATTAAAAAATTAAATGAAGGCTCAACATTAAAAAAAAAAAAAAAAAATATATATATATATAAAAAATCAGCTCATGCTGGTAAACACGTGGGCTTGACATCTATTAGGTGCTAAAAAAATTATTGTTACTATTATTGAGTAGATATCAAACTTGATTGTAAAAGTTAAGAACAGCCATTCAACTGCAAGGGAGTGGGATTTTTTTTTTTTTAACTGTAATTCCAGGATGCTGGGCTTTGTGGGGTGGGAATGGGGAAAGAGAAGTAAGATGAAAAGTTATCTAGAAAATTATTTTCTCTGCATATCAGCATGTCTGTATAACCTCGAATGAAAAAAAAAAAGGTAGCTCCTCATCACAGAAAGACCCTTTGAGCTTTTTTTTTCTGTCTTTGGAAGAATAAAATGAAAAAGCAAGCAAAGGGGTCTAGGACTCCTTGGCACTGAACTGGGTTTTATTTTATGGCCTTGAGATGTGGTTGTTTTATCTCTACTGCTAAGAGCCTCAATCTAGTGCATTATGTCCTGTAGTTGAGTTGATGGCAATGACTGATGAATTAAGCTTATTCCCTAGCTTTCATTGATTCTCTAGCTTTACTTTTCCTCCACCTCGATTTCCTGGTTAACCCAGGCTTGCATCCATTCTCTTCTTTCATTGCTTTCCTGGGAGTTGCCTCAGTGTCATGTGGCTGTTCTGACCTGGGGCTCTTACCTCAGACAGTCCCAGTGGATTCTTTCCCAGTTCAGTTCCTTCCTGGCTGTGTGACATCAGGCAAGTTTCTTAACCTCTCTGTGCCATAGTTTTCTCATCTCTACAACAGGGATTCTAACAGTATCTGCCTCGTGGGGTAGTGAGAGGATTTAATGAGATAGTATATTTACGGAGAGCTTAACATAGTCATAAAGTTAGTGCTGAGTGATGGATGGTAGCACTTGTTAGCATCCGTTCAGCTCTGATAGTATGAGATCACCTTACCTGGGCATGTTTCTTGGTCTCTGGCATTTGGGGATTTGGGGGCCCAGGGAAGGCTACCCCAAAGTGTGCCTCAATGGCATATTGATTATTTTGAACTAAAGTTACTTAAGAGAGAGTTGATGTGAGAGGGTCACTCTGACCCCCTTCTCTGTCCTCCTGAAAGCAGGAAATACATCTCCCACTTGAAAATTTCCCTCCATGTACCGGGAGGTACAAAGACATCCGTATCACCAGAGATAAAGAATCCAGTGCTGAGAAGCCTGTATAAACAAACCTCCTTAGTTCTTTACAAATTAACTACCCAAGCCCAAACCTGGCTTAAACTACTTACCAGTTAAGCACCCAAACCCGATTTCTGTGTCAATTTCTCACAAATGTATTTCTTTGTATAAAAAGCTGCCTGCTTTGGCCACTTCTCAGGTCCTATTTCTGTGAGATTTCCAGGCACATTTTCTCTTGTTACTCTGTCTTGTGTCAATTTTATTATTAGTCCAGGCACAAGACCTCTAGAGGGGTTAGGGGGAAATTTCCTCCTCCCAACAGGGATCATGCTTCTTCAGATCCCCACCCTACAAAGCATCCTTCCTTCCTTTGGGAATCTGAGGTTGGTGTCTTGACCTCTTTGGTTTCAATCTGCCCCACCCAGTGGGATGCAGCTGTGTCCACCCCGGACACTCTGCCCGCGCAGAGTCTGTGGAGGACAGTGTGGCTGCTGGGGGGTCTTTTGCCCTGGCCCTTGTCAATGTTGCTCTTCCGATTTAAATTCCATTTTTAATGCCTGCTCTTACCCCCTGCTTTAGGCTGAATGAATTCAATGACAAATCAGTCTTTCCTTGCGTTCAATGCCAAGTGCTCAGGACTGTTCTCTAAGTGGTACACACGGCTGTCTGTCATGATACTCATCTTCATGTAAAGATGACATGAAACGCCCAGACACACGTGGGGCGTTTCTTAGGTATTGGATCCACCATGATCCCGTTGTCCCTCTCCAGGGCTCTCCCAGGGAGGCAGGGACTTTTCTAGGCTAAGTGGTAAGGCCTGAGATATAGGATATCTCAGCAGATATAGGATGCTTTTTTTTGGTGAATCCCAGATCTGGTCTGTTCATGGATTCCCCTCTTCTATTGAAAAGTATTTATTAGCAATAGCAATAGATGATATTCACCAGGCACACGCAATCAGTCCAGCATCCTACCAAGTGGTTTATACTTAGCATCTCATTTAAGTCTCAAAACCACCCCATGGAATAGGCTCTTTAGTTTATCCTGTTTTTAAAATGTAAGGAAACGTCACAGAGATAATATGTACCAGATTAGGTTTGAACCTGGGCTTCTCACCCCAGAACCCAGGTTCTAAAGTATCATGTGAAGCTGCCTCTTCGTAACGATGATCTTTTTGTCCAACCCTGTAGTTTGACAAAAGAGGCAACAACTTTTCAAAAAGGAGGTGTGACTTGCCTGATCTACAGAAAGAGGGACAGCCACAGAGCCAAGGCTGGGTCTCACAATCTTCCTGTATTTTGCCCCTTGGTATCATTTTGCAGCCAAGTTCCAAAGTGACGTGCCTTGTTGTGGCAGTTACTCTTTTCTGCATGTTTCTGAGAATACTCCAGACCCCAAGAAGTCCCCTCCCTCTCTGACTCATTCCCTCCATGCCATAATATGTGGTCCTTAGATCCCAAGCCTCATATTTGGAATTTCAGCTCATTTTTCTAGGATGATATGTCTAAGACGATACTTAAGGCGAGGGCTTGCACCATTTCAGGGAGTGACTCAGTTTTTCTGAGTCTCTCCCATCTATACATGTTATTAAATTTTTGTTTGATTTTCTTCTGTTAATCTGCCTCAGGTCAATTTAATTCTTAGACCAGCCAGAAGAACCTAGCAGTGAAACAGGAGGGAAGGGGGCAGGGCACAACCTTTGAAAGAATGACAGCCCGAGGACGTGACATAAACTGATTAGAACCAAATGGGTCCAAGATGGCGGACAAGTAGACTTCCGCTAGACCGTGAGCCTCAGTATACGCTCACTGTAACACATCAGCAAGCGAAATGACACACCCACAGACGCCATGACAGTTCCAAGGCCGACCACAAAGATCAAAAGTGGGCGCTGGCCCAATTTCTGGAAATCCCCGCCCCTTCCACTAATACTCCTCCCATACATTAGCCTATAAAGTTTCCCACCCCTATAAAAACTGACAACCCCATACCCTGGGGCCCGTCTCACCTTCTGAGATGGCCCACGCTCTGTCTGTGGAGTGTGTTTCTCTCTAAATAAATCCACTTCTTACCTACCACTTTGTCTCTCACTGAATTCTTTCTGCCATGAGACATCAAGAACCTGAGCTTCATTAGGTCCTGAGACCAGGTGTGTGATCTCAGTTGGAAGACTGTGGGTTTTGGCCGGGTTCGAGTCCTGGCACGTGGGTTCAAGTCCCAATCTGAGGTGCACGTTATCAGCAGGGCGGGGAAAAATTTCTTCCTTCCTGACACATGTAATAAGTAGTAAATGCTGGCTACTTATTTTTAACAGTACTGTGAAATGTTTGCAGACTTTGGGGGAAACAGACATAAAAGCTCCTTGGGGGACGGGGCTTGTGTCTTTTATATCTCTTGTATCTTTCCAGCACTCAGCCCTTGACAGCATGGTGTCATGGGGAAATGTGATCATTCTTTCCTGTATTTAAAAAATAACTTGCCTGAGGAGTAATTTTATGAGAAATCTATGCATCCTTGCATTTTATGCCTTGGAGTTTCTTCTCCTGCCTGCTGCCTGGGCTTAATAAAAACAACTGAATAGGAGCAGCATCTGGACAAACTGAGGAGGGCTTTAACTTTCCAAGAACAAATGCAACATCACAGAGCATCTGCCTAGTGTACAAATGGGCAGGCAATTTGCTGCAACTGCTGCAGCTGTGACCCCGCGACCCCCCCGCCAAGACCTGCTGCCCTTCTCAGCTACTGGGACAGGGACGCTCAGGTGTGACACAAGTCTCCATGGAACTCAAAGCCCCATAGAGAAAACAATATTCAAATGCAGAGGAGAGGTGGTAACTTAGCACACCAGGACCTGCCATTAAAACAGATTTGGAGATGAGCTCAGACCAAAAACTTCAAACCCACCATTGTCCCAGAGTCTCTGCTGGCCAGTGCATTTGTGCATGCATTTCTTTTGTTCTTTCCACTGCCCAAATTAGTTCTTTTAGAATCCCTTGCTGTGGCTAGTATTCCCCCACCTCCATGGGACCGAATCCATCGATTTGTAAATCTTAGATAATGCATCTCTTCAAAAACTACTTTGATCTTAGAAAAAAAATCACAGGATAGGGCTTCCCTGGTGGCGCAGTGGTTGAGAGTCCGCCTGCCGATGCAGGGGACACGGGTTCGTGCCCCGGTCCGGGAACATCCCACATGCCACGGAGCAGCTGGGCCCGTGAGCCATGGCCGCTGAGCCTGCGCTTCCAGAGCCTGTGCTCCGCAGTGGGAGAGGCCACAACAGTGAGAGGCTCGCGTACCGCAAAAAAAAAAAAAAAAAAAAAAAAAAGCCACTAGATGAGATGCCATCAGAAATCTGCTTAAAATGATTAAGCATAAATGAAAATTTTCAAATATGAAAAAACTTTTTTTTTTTTAATTACTGGGCTCGGAACCAATTTTAAAACTTTAAGCAACTTAAGTTCCACCGGGCTGGTTCAAACAGCTGCTAATCGGGGAAGGGAGGGGATGCGGAGATAAGGGAGGAGCAGTGGAGAAACAATAGTGCAGCCTCGGGGCAGGGTCCTGGTTTCCCCTCAGGGGACACACATAACAGTATCTTTGAGCTGCTTTGCAGATACTGAAACCCCTGCCTTGTGGAAGAAGTTAACTATATGCTGCCCACAAGCACGTAGACCCCAGACCAGCTGGAACCGGAAGGTTGATGATGCTGACTCCCGCTTACCTCACCACCAACCAATCAGAAGAAAGTCCACGAGCTGATCACGCCCTCCTCTTTGAACCATGACTATAATACTCCTCACTACCCTTTCCAGGTCCGGACACTCAGTTTTGAGAGCATTAGCTCTCTGTGGCCCCCTTTGCCTGGCAAAGCAATAAAGCTATTCTTTTCAACTTCACCCAAAACTTTGTCTCCGAGATTTAATTCAGTGTCAGTGTACAGAGGCCGGGTTCTGCATCAACATTTCTGGGCTTAAACATCACAGAACTTGCTACAGAGGAGAAGCCTGCTCAGTTGGGAGGGGTGCAGCCTAGTAGCTTCAAGCAAAGGCTGTGGAGTTAGACTGCCTGCTTCAAATCCAAGTCCCATCACTTAGCAGCTG
The DNA here is from genome assembly GCF_963924675.1 of Phocoena phocoena. Lineage (NCBI taxonomy): Eukaryota > Metazoa > Chordata > Mammalia > Artiodactyla > Phocoenidae > Phocoena > Phocoena phocoena. The sequence goes on along the minus strand of NC_089233.1, from coordinate 30,347,092 downwards.
TGTGACCTTGGACAAGCTACCTAACCTCTCTGAGCCTCAGTTCCCTCACTTGTAAAATAGGGATAGCAACAGTATTTACCTTTTCAGCTTGTGGGGATCAAATGATATTAATACATTGTCTGGATGTTAATCCGTTGTCTGTCTCATGGTAAGTATTGGCCCCCAGGACGTTAGCTTTTGTTATGCCTGTCCACACTGAATAAGTAACTGGATTAGGTGATTCAGGACCCTGAAGATGTTACTTATCTTCACTTTGGAAAAGTCCTAGGAAGGGCTTAATGGCCACAACCCCAATTTATTCATGCTTTGCTGTCAAATGATAACATCCAAAACAAATCCCAGAGCTTAACACCCAAAGACAGTCAAGAAACATGAAGGAGAACCGTGGTATCCTTGTTTGGGGGAGACCCTAAAGGTCACTTGTTTCTCCCATGATCCCAGTTGCCTGCCCTCATTCTAACAATGGAAGCTTCAATTCAAACGGGTACATTTCATTCAATGAGACCTAAGATTTCCTGAGTGTCTGCCCCGTGATAGGCACCCTGCTAGGTACTTTTAAATTCTTTGTCTCATTAAATATCCTTCCAATGCCATGCACGGTAGGCATTTTCCTCCTATTCCCAACAAGGTGACAGGCAAATAGAAGCAAATTTTCCTATGTTGCACAGCTCATAAGCAGCACATCTGAGATCCATCCCCAGCCTCTTTGCCCTCGAAGCCCTTGTGTATCTCACTACATCCCACTGCCTTCAGGAAAGTAAAATGAGATTTGCTGAACTGAATGAATAACCTTTCCTCCCTCTAGAAATGGAGGTGCGGTAGTCAGAGCCTGGATTTCAGGCGAATGCCATTTTTAACGTCCTCTTCTGACCACATTTAAAGCCTCTCTCCTACAGTCTCCACTTTCCCAAAGGCCAGGGGAGCAGTTCATAAACCGGCATTATCCCATGTGACACGTCCCTCAATGTAGGGGTCAAAATCTTTGGCCTCTGGGAAATAACCTGCTAAAGTGAGTCTCTCTGTGAAACCCAGTGGATAATAAATAGCCTTTTCTTCTTTCTTTGCAGCTCTTGCCTCCTCGGTTCGGCAGATGGCAGCTGCCCCTGCTAAGGGTTTTCTTCGGGCTGCTCTGAGTTTCCCACTCCTTTGAGGAGGAGGTGGGGATTCGGGAGAAGAGAGCAAAGACAGAAGAATCCAGAAGCCTTTTGCCCCAGCTTTGCTGCTTCCTGGCCATGCGACCCCGGGCAAGACTTTTCCTCCCCGAGTCTTACCTGTAACTTGAGGGATAATTTATCCATTCGGCAATAGGTCTGTGGAGGTCTATCTATCAGGTGTCAGGTGCTGTGCTGGGTGTAGGGAGTAAATACCATCCCTGTCCTAGTTGAAAAGTCCCCTTTGCTCATGACAGTAGAGTTAAGAAGAAAAGGAAGAAGAATCGCACAGATGAGCCCCACAGATGGAGTGACACCTGCTGAGAGCGCAGAATAGAGAGAAGGGACCTGGAGGGTGTGTTCGTGTCCCTGAGGTTAAGATGCTAAGGATGAATAAAAGCCAAGACCATGCGGAAAGCATTTTAAGCTGAGAAAACAGCAGGTTCAAAGGCCCTTCTGGGCAGTTATGTGGGGAGGAAATGAAATGATGCACAGAGGGCTGGGCGTGGCTCTGGGGGCAGGAGGAATCTTGACACTTCCTTGACCCAGGTCCTCTCCTTCCTCTAAATCAAACAGACGTGGGTCTGTCTGGGGCTCTGTCCCTGTGATGGGGCAGTCTCAGGGTGGGTTCCATACGTACATTTAGGTCAATTAAGTTCTTTTTTTCTACTCTCCCTCATATCACACAAAATTAATATTAATCAATTTTAATAAAATATTTTATTTATTTATTTTGGGGCTGTGCTGGGTCTTCGTTGTGGCATGTAGTTGTGGCACATGGGATATTTAGTTGCGGCATGTGGCCTCTAGTTCCCTGACCAGGGATTGAACCCAGGTCCCCTGCATTGGGAGCACAGAGTCTTAACCGCTGGACCACCAGGGAAGTCCCTCAAATATTTAATTTAATTTAAATAAAATTAAAAGTAACGAATTAATATTTTTACTAATTATTTATTCTTAAATAATAGCAATAAGTATTAACTTATTTCACAGTCATTTGCACCAGGTAATGTAGCTAGTTATGAACATGTCAAACCAGAAATATATTAATTCTTTTATTTGACAAACATCTATGTGGCAATCTCTATGTTGGATGTGAAGGATGCAGAAATAAAACGACACTCTCCACACCCTCAAGGCATTTGGAGGATTCATCACATGTGAGAATTAAATGCTTGACTGGGAAAATGCCTTTGAACTAAGGGAGCAAAGAGATTTCACAGAGCAGTGTGGTTCCCCGCCTCTACGGACTGGTGCCAGGCTAACCCTATTAGAATCAACCAGAGACTTTATTAAAACCAAAGAGTAGACATTCCTTGACGTTGACTCCTAGAAATTCTCCTTCAGTAGGACTGAGAAGGGGTCCAGGCGGCCGTATGCGACAATACACATGGAGCCTTGCCAAGCAGGGAAGCCCACCCAGGCCTCAGGGTCCTGGGGCCTCAGTATTACTGGGGCTCAATTTCATAGGCTTGGTTGACCATCCTTGTGTCTGATGTCAGTCTCCAGTCTTCTGGAGGTTGAGCTGATATCAGCCTCCACCCTAAATCACATGGTGTGACTGAAGGCCCCCAAGCAAACAAAGACATTTTCCAGGCTTGCCCTTCCAAGGGCTTAGAGATTACCCTTCAGAAGCCGAGGGCAAAGACCACGCCTCTCTTTGGGCAAGGCTGAATTCTTTACTCCACACCATGTGACTAATGGCAACTTCCTGACCTTCTTGAAGCCTCATTTTCCTCACCTGTAAAATAGAAATAAAGAGAACAACCACACATGACTGTCACGGTAATAACCTGAGAGAGTGGATGTGACGACCCAGCACATCATAAGTGCTTCAAAAATGGTACCTATGGTGTTGACGATGTTCCTCAGAAAGCTGTACCTCCAGGGAGGATCCTGGGTAGAAGTCGCATTTTCACTGCTCCATCCTCACCCTTCTTATGCAACATCCATCTCATCCTTCTCAGAGCCAAGTGCCTGTGGGCTATTCAGAAAGCTTCCCTCTTTATCTTGTCTTCACCTAACTCTGTGCTCAGTAGCTGTTTGCTTACCATGGTCCCTGTCCCCATATTTCAATGACAGCTCACCTAACAAAAGGCGTCTCAGAGAAATGGCATCTTGTTCTTCCCCAGAGGAACATTGTTCCCTTTCACCAGCCTAGGTTATCACAGCCCATTGCTGGGCCCACACAAAGGAAGGCTGAATGGAAGACACACTTGGCAGAGGGAATTCTGTCTGAACGGGGTCTTTCTGTTGTCTTAAATGGGTCTGAGGGGCACTTTCAAAGTTCTTCATTCACCATCACGAATGGGCTCGAAGACAGTCTCTGTCTCAGCTGTTTCTCTCCAGTGACAGCAAAGCCCTATCAACTCTCAACATCCCTTCCTTGTGGCTCAGAGGAGGTCCAGACACCTGAGCAGGGAGCTCAGCCCAAGGCTGAGACACAAATGAACACCACACAGAATGGCTTTACTCCGCAGCCCATCCCACAGAGAGCAGCTCCACAAGCTGTCAGAAGGCCCTCCAAGGAGGGGAGGAGACAGGGAAGAAGAAGGGCACAGAGGAGACGTGACCAGCTTTGGAGTCAAGACGGGGCTGGCTTCCCACCCAAGTTCTGCGAATAACTCACTGTGTGACACGGCCAGATCACCTCACCTAAGGCTCGGTTTCCTCGTCTGTCAAGTAGCAATGTCTCATAGCACCGTGCTAAGTGCTCTGCACGGATTATTACATTTGATCTTCACATCAAATGTATGATGAGGCAGGTACTATTACCAGTCCCATTTTATAGATAAAGACACTGAGGCTGAAGAGGTAAGCAACTTGCCCAAAGTCACAGCCAGTCAGTGGTGGAATCAAAATTTCAACCCAGAACTCAATTCACATCCTTTGGTTTCACTTTCACCCATCTTTCCTCATAAACTCTAACTCCTATCAATCCCCAAAGTAGAGGATGCTATGTTGGGTCAAACTATCAATGGGAAGGCTCTGAGACTGCAGGGCTTTTGGCCAAAGTTAAAGGGACAGCAGAAGCCAGTCAAAGAAAGATTTTGTTATTAACCCACGTATGGAAACATACCAGTCCTCAAACTGACTTTGTGCTTCCATATCGATCAGGGTAATTGAAGTTGTTGTTATACTAGATAACTAACGTTAGCTGAGATCTCAGTGGCTCAGACTGCAAAAATTTTTATTACACGAACCCAGATGTATCAAGACACACAGCCTCCATGGGTACTGTGGCAGGGGAAGAGAGTGTTGGAAGGGTCTTAAATGCCTCAACCTGGAAGTGTCATATGTCTGAACTCCAACACTGCTAATCATTCTTACATTTCATTGGCCGGCACTAGGCACATGGTCCACGCCAGCTGCATGGGAGGATGGGAAATGCAGAGGGTTGCTTGGATACTGGAGGAACACTAACAGGTTTGGCCCCAGGCTCTGCAAAGGTCCTTTGATTCAGTCATAACCTGGATCACCTCCAGCCCACACCTCAGCTAGCATTTTTATTCTCTGTAATTTCTGGAAGCTGGTTGATGGAGCAGTTGGGGTTGAGATGCCCTTCAAAAGAGTTAAGTGACACATAAGGATACCCTGGTAGTTTAGTTAAGGTCTCTGGCTCAGGAGGGCAGATATGTCAAGAGGAATGTAGCCCAGCAGTTGAGATAATTTCTGAGCCACTGGTTCTTCTTGAAGTAAGTTGCTCACGGTGGGAGGTGAGAGGACGCAGGACCAAGAGGTTCAGGGAAACCTGTAGGATGCAGGTGGGAAAGTCCAAAGAAAGCAGCTTGCAGGAGAGAGCAGGTGTGTGTGTTCAGAAAAGAAGGAAGTGATATTCGAGGCCAGCAGCAGGTCCAGTTGCAAAAATGACTCCCCCCACCTGTCCTTTTCAATACTTTTCTGAAGGGCTTTAGGCAATATCTGGTGCATAGTAGGTGCTCAACACATAGTGTTGAATTGGTGGGTGATGCATGGACATGAGGCAACCAGAGCCACAGTGCCAGCCCCTGAGCCCAGCAAGACACCTCTGTTAACCCAGGAAAAAAGGGCAGATAAACCCCGATCCCCTCCCTGTCCCAGTCACCCTTGTCCCAGCATCTCAGCTTCACTTTTAAAGGGAACCCTCTTTTGTGGAATCATCCCCATTGCTGCGGATGCGTTCATTAATTTTGCTACTTAAAGATCCAAAATAATAACTTGTCTTTTCCACTTAAGGAGGTTCATCCAACCCCCAAATACGTGTGGTTTTTATTTGTTCTTTTTTCAATTATAAAAGCAATATGTGTTTATTGGAGGACACCCCTCCCCTCCCCTGCCCCCTCTTGGTGGCCGATTTTATGGCTGCCCCAGTACTCAGATCATTCTGAAAGAATCCGCCCCAGGCTAACAGCATCTTCAGGGACTTGAGGAAATTACAAGACCAATGTGAGCATTTGATTCTTGCTCCCCAACTCCATCCTCAGAGTTTCCCCCTTTCTACAAGCAAAGACAGGCAGAGGGTTGAGACATCCACCTGAAGACCCCCTTGGGAAATCTGGTCTTGTTCTTCCGGGATAACAGTCCAGGGGATGTGGGGCATCTAAGCATGCCAACTGGGATTCTGCTGTCAGGGACCAACAATGCTTTTTGAACACTTCCCCCAATTTTTAGAACTCTTCCTTTTAGCCAAGGAGAACAGTTCCCATTAAAAGGACGAAGAAACAAGAAAATGTCATTTACAGATATCATCAGACTCTCCATAGGCAACAGAAATTTTTACAAACATTCTGAAAAGCAGCTAATATACATCCTGAACTTTAGAAATGTTCTTACCTGTTGACACAGTAATTCCACTTGTAGGAATTTATCATAAGGAAATAATCACAAGCGAAACCAAATTTAATGTATGCATCTGTAAGATGCTCAAGAAACCATTATTTGTAATAATGAGACTTTGGTAATAAGCTACAAGTCCAATAGGAGAATAAAATGGTACATAATACTCCATGCGATGGGGTACTATGTAGCTGTTGAAAATAATGTTTTCAATCCTTTTTCTAATGTAGACAAGCACTTACCAGAGCTCTCCAACTTACGAGCTGTGTAAAAAAAAAAAAAAAAAAAAGAAACAACCTAATAAAATAGGGTGGCAACAGAAACACTCAAATGATAACAACACATGGAGGGGCTGTGTTTGATGTGTTTACTTCTTACACTTGTCTCTATCTCCCAAATTTTTTCCAGTAAACACATATTGCTTTTATAATTGAAAAAAGAACAAATAAAAACCGCACGTATTTGGGGGTTGGATGAACCTCCTTAAGTGGAAAAGACAAGTTATTATTTTGGATCTTTAAGTAGCAAAATTAATGAATGCATCCGCAGCAATGGGGATGATTCCACAAAAGAGGGTTCCCTTTAAAAGTGAAGCTGAGATGCTGGGACAAGGGTGACTGGGACAGGGAGGGGGTCGGGGTTTATCTGCCCTTTTTTCCTGGGTTAACAGAAGTGTCTTGCTGGGCTCAGGGGCTGGCACTGTGGCTCTGGTTGCCTCATGTCCATGCATCACCCACCAATTCAACACTATGCGTTGAGCACCTACTATGCACCAGATATTGCCTAAAGCCGTTGAATTTCAATGATGAGTCACAGATTGGGAAGACTTTTTTATAATGAATTTTTAAAAATTGGAATATAGTTGCTTTACAGTGTTGTGTCAGTTTCTGCTGTAGAGCAAAGTGAATCAGCCACATGTATGCATGCATCCCGTCTTCCTTAGATTTCCCTCCCATTTAGGTCACCACAGAGCATTGAGTAGAGTTCCCTGTGCTACACAGTAGGTTCTCATTAGCTATCTATTTTATACATAGTAGGATATATATGTCAATTCCAATCTCCCAATCTGTCCCACTCCCCCCTTCCCTCCTTGGTATCCATATATCTGCTCTCTATGTCTGTGTCTCCATTTCTGCTCTGCAAATAAGTTCATCTATACCATTTTTCTAGATTCCACATATATGCATTAATATATGATAATTGTTTTTCTCTTTCTGACTTACTTCACTCTGTATGACAGTCTCTAGGTCCATCCACATCTCTTCAAATGGCACAATTTCATTCCTTTTTATGGCTGAGTAGTATTCCATTGTATATATGTGCCACATCTTCTTTATCCATTCCTCTGTTTTATCAATGTTAATTTCCTGATTTAGATGGCTGTACGTAGTTATTTAGGAGATTATGTTTTGGCTTGGGAAATACTAAAATATTTGGGAATAATGGGACATCATGTCTGCAACACATTCACAAATTATTCAAATTAGACTACTTCTACAATTTTTCTGTTTAAAATTATTTTGAAATATAAAGCCCAAACACATATTTTTAAATTCTTAAATATAAAATATTTCATATAAACCAAAAGAGGTGCAGAAAATAATTTCACAGAAAAAACCCCAAAAAGGAACCAAATAAAAAGCATGGTAACGTGAAATAAATATTGAGGCACGTAAACATTATAAACAAATTTCCTGGGTTCTAGTCCACCATCAGCCTTCATTAGCTGTATTATCAATCTGAGAAAGTTCCATGAACTCCCTTTGCCTCAGCTTCATCAACTGTAAAATGAAGGTAACATTAATATCAGCAGTCTCCCAGTCTATTTGAGAATTAAGTAAAATAAACCATACAAAGTGCTTATCATGTTGGCTGATCCATAAGGCAGCTCGGATTAGTGTTTGCTGTTTAAAAAAATTACTAATTTTTTTGGGGCTTCCCTGGTGGCGCAGTGGTTGGGAGTCCGCCTGCCGATGCAGGGGACACGGCTTCGTGTCCCGGTCCGGGAGGATCGCACGTGCCGCAGAGCGGCTGGGCCCGTGAGCCATGGCCACTGGGCCTGCGCGTTCGGAGCCTGTGCTGCGCAACGGGAGAGGCCACAACAGTGAGAGGCACGCGTACCGCAAAAAAACGCCCCAAAAAACAAAAAAACTAATTTTTTATTTATCAAGTTAAATATTCTCAGGTAAAATTTTGCATGTCTAAGTTTTGTCAAGACTATTTGAGTCTTCCAACAGTTTTTTGTTTTTCTTTTTGGTCACGCTGCGCAACTTGTAGTACCCTAGTTCCCTGACCAGGGATTGAACCCGTACTCTCGACAGTGAAAGTGTGGAGTCCTAACCACTAGACCCCCAGGGACTTCCCATTCCAACAACTTTTAATCAACAACAGACTTTGCCAGTCAGTTCAGTTTTTGCTGCTATCAGTTTTACTTTCTTTCAAGCGTTCTACCCGTTCTAATTTTTTCCTCGGGTCATTTTGCTTTTGCAGATTTTCAGTGTTACCAAAAAGCTGCGATTCTTCAATCAGTTTTTCTACCGTAACACATTTTACCATGTGCAGATTTAACAGTTGTCAGTTTTAGTTTGTGCTGTATATTTCTACGAGTAATATGTATGTTTAATTAGATAAAAGACCATTGGCATTTTATCCATCTCTTGAACTGGAGAATGCTCGTCTGGAAACCAGATGTGTAGGTATGGCTGTACATACGAGTCAAAATGGCGAGACACGATGCTTGCCCCGCATCCTACCACTCATCTGGGATGAGTTTGAAACACGGTTAGCAACTGATTTCAAGATGCCTATGGGAGATTTCACACACACATAGCAAGGTGTGCAGTGAGAAACAAATGCTCACTGCAGAAAGAGCCCTGGTTTTGAATCCAGTGCCTTGGTCTTAGATCACAGCTCTACCACAGCCCAAGCAGCGTGACGCTGGGTGAGTCACCTGACCTTTCAAAGCACTAGTCCTCTCAGTTGTAAAATGGGCAGAGGGTACTGTTCACTTCTAGAATTTCGGGGATTGAGGGAGATGATATATGGAATGCATTATCCCTGGTGCTCAATGGACAATAGGTGTTCAACAATTGAAAAGTCCTTGACAAGAAGAAGTCCTTGAACCATCGTGGTGATGGGATTGAGCAATCAGATGTTGGTGACTGGAAGCCCTGCCCTGTCCAACAGAACTCTCTGTGGTCATGGAACGTTCTATATCTATGTTGCCCAATAGTGTTCCCACTAGACACATGAAGCCTTGAGCACCTGAAATGTGGCTAGTGTGAATAAGAAACTGAATTTTAAATTTAATATAAATTAATTTAAATGTAAGTAGCTACATATGAGTTGTCTATAGTATCGATCCACATTGTCATAGACCTATACATTTTCAAACTTCTCTCCAACACACATAAGTCCCCCTGAATATATTCAGCTGGAATGAGTCAAAACCACGCGCTGTGTGTCTTTCTGATTTCTGCCCCAGGACCTACTCCAAGGGCTGCAGAAAACTGCCTGGCCCCGGTGCAAGCAAAGCCTGGGAGTACGGGGGATTAACACTCCTAGGGGCAACCCTCAACCACTGGGGAATGGGAGCTAATGGATAAAGACCCCAACCAACCTTTCTTTCTGAAAAAACAAAGGACTCTCTGGGGTCTTCAGAAGGTTCTGCTGGAAAAGGTCAGTTTGAGAAGTTTTGTCATATTCTATTATAGCTGCACGACCTTCACCATGCCACTTGACCTCTTTAAGCCTCGGTCTCCTCATCTGTAAAATGGGTGTAATGAAATAATCGACCTCATCGGATTGCTGGCAGATCATATGGGATGATTCATGCAAAACCCTTTGCACAGTGCTCAGCACATAATAGTTCAACAGGTGCCTGCTGCCATGATATTGATCACCCCTGCCAGTCTCGCAGTTTGGAAATAGGCACAGCTCATAAATACCTGTTAAGCGAAGGTCAGCAAACATGAGCACTAGGAAAAAGCTAACTCTCTTTCCTGGTCCCAGACTGACGTCCTCATATCTCAAAGAAGCAGGAAGGGGATGGCTGGCTCGCAGCAGTGACCTCTAAACTGGATAGGAAACTTAAAAGAGGCAGTGTCACCCTCCCTTCTGCCCTGGTGCCCTTCTGTTTGCTGCGAAGGGAAAACTTTTCTATAAAGATAGGAAAAAGGGGATTTAGTATCCACTCTGATAGGCTCTCATGGTTTTATAAATACGTTCTCTATGGTAAGCAGTAGTTTATCACAATGCTTGGATATGAGTAGCTGCTTTATCAGGTAATGCCTTTTGCTTGAGCAACATTTAATATTTCTGCTACCGGAATGAGGTGTCTGCATTTCAAAGATTTTTATAACCTGAGAAGATTATAAAACCATATATTTTAAAAGGTCTTGCAATTGACCAAACTGAAGGAGGGAGAGTGGGGAAGAGGGTTGCGTCCACATCTCAGACATTCTCTGTGAGCTCTGTGACCTTGGATAAATCACATGGCAGCTCAGTCACATGATTTAATGAAACGACCAAAATTCCTTTAGAAGTAGAAAGGTCTGTTTCCAATGTTGGATTCACCGCATTCCAATTGTGTGACCTTGGGCAAATTATCCAGCCCTTTTTGAATCTCACATTTGTCATTGGTGTATGGAGAACGAGAACACCAACTTAGTAAGATTGCCCTGTGGGTGAACTGAAATCACATGGGCTAAATGCTACAGCATTTGTCACCAAGTGGGTGCTCAGTTAATGTGCGTACATTTCAATTGTCTTTCCCTTCATCCACCCCTCTCTGTTTCCTCATTGTAAAAGTGGGGCAGCTTCTACTTTTCCTTTCAACTCAAAGTAATTCTGGTTAATGCCTGGGGCTAAGTACTAGGATACAGATGGGTCAGGTACAGCCACCTGGAAACTAAGACAGGTGGGCAGGCATGAGGTCTGTGCAGGTGTGAACTTGAAAGAAGGCAGCAAAATCAGAGGAGCACATAGGTGAGTAGAATCAAAGCTACACTGAAATAGCAGCTGTTCTTTCATGGGATATAATGAGTGCTTCAGGTGAGGAATTTCAGACCTGGAGGAGTCAGGGGGAAAGGGAGTTCAGTGGATTGGTCATTATAGATTGAACGAGGGCCTTGTGCCTATCGAGAGATGAGGCATGTGCTAGACAGGCAGGACTTGGAATGGATCAGTTCTTCATCGATAAAGTGCCACAGACAAGACTCACCAACGTGAGGCTACAGACTCACAGAAGAACAGCTAGATTCTTTTGTGCTTGTGCGAGGCCCTGTCGTAATGTGTGTTAACTCATTCCTGACAATCATGTTATAAACACAAGTACCGGTGTTATACGAGGTATAGGAAACTAAAGGGCCCAAGTTTACAGAGCTAAGAAAAGGCAGAGTGGGGATTCAGATCTTCAGGTTCCAGGGACCCTGCTGTTACTCACTGCTTCTGTAAAGCATCAGGGGGACTTGTACATGTATTAGAGCCACAATGGGCTTTGTCTCCGACAGGTCTTTTGGCCCGGGGACGGGTATGGGTGGACCTGCTCCTTTGAATAGATTGAAAACCTGTGATAGATGTCAACATACTTGGCAAATGTTAGCCAATGCTCCTTAAGTTTTAATGTGCATGCAAATCACCCAGGGATTTGTAAAAATAAATATTCTTTTTCTTAAAATGTACATCACATTAGGCTTCTACAGTCAAACTTTTAATTTTGGCTAAGCCAAGTGTTTAATATCTGTCAGTAAGAATATTCTTCTCCTGGGGCTGCTGTAACAAAGCCCCACACACTGGGTGGCTTGCAACAAAAGAAATCTATCCCCCCAGGGTTCTGGAGGCTGGAAGTCTGAAATCAAGATGTGGGCAGGGTTGGCTCCTTCTACAGGCTCTTGTGGAGAATCTGTTCCTTGCCTCCGTTCTGGCTTCTGGAGGCTGCCGCCAATCTTGGGTGTTCTTTGGGCTGTAGATTCATCACTTCAGACTCTGCCTCCAACTTCCCACGGCCTTCGTCCCTCTGCGTGTATTTGTGTGTCCTCTCCTTCTCTTCTAAGAACACCGGGATATATGATTTCATCTCGAGATCCTTTAGTTAGTATAATATGCAAAGACCCTTGTTCCAAATAATAACAAGAAAATAATTTCTGTAAAAAAAGAAAGAGAGAGAGAGAGAGAAAAGTCACCTCCTGAGGTACTAGGTGGACATGCCTTTTGGGGTGACACAATTCCACTCATTATAGAAGGTCTGGGGTGGGGCCTGAGACTGCATTTCTAACAAGCTCCCAAGTGCTACCGGTGCTACTGGCCCACGGGCTCTAAAAGGCCCATGGGTGTATACACACAGTGGAGTATTACTCAGCCATAAAAAGAATGATATAATTCCATTTGCAGCAACAAGAGATTATTATACTAAGTCAGAAAGAGAAAGACAAATACCATATCATATCACTTACATGTGGAATTTAAAATACGGTACAAATGAACCTATCTACAAAACAGAAACAGACTCACAGACGTAGAGAACAGACTTGTGGTTGCCAAGGGAGAAGTGGGTGGTGGAGGGAAGGATTGGGATTTGGGGATTAGCAGGTGCAAACTATTATGTATAGACTGGATAAACACCAAGGTCCTACTATATAGCACAGGGAACTACATTCAGTATCCTGTGGTAAGTCATAATGGAAAAGAATATGAAAAAGAATGTATGTATATATATAACTGAATCACTTTTCTGTAAGCAGAAATTAACACAAAATTATAAATCAACTATGCTTCAATAAAATTAAAAAAAAATACAGGGCCCACAGGATTAATTACTTGCAGGATTTCAAGTGGGTTATATATCACATGGGTGCACACACAGACCTACGATAAGTTCTAACTTTTATTAGCCAAAATCCTAGAACTTTGCAAGAATGCAGAGTGAACGCATAGGGCAGGAACAGTCATAGCATAACCAGGGCAGGGATTTCCTTGGTCCCTGTCCCCCTAATGTGACACTTGCCTAGTAATGACAATGTCTCAACAGGTAGGTCCCTGTCAAAACATGAAAACAGCATGACCATCTTGGTGCCATTGTCTTTGTATTCTTGGGGCTTACAGAAATCTCTCCGCCTCCCAGAATAACTTATGCTGATAGTATTATGTGTTTCCATTTAAAGGGATGTTTACATATATCAGAGTCTCCGTGTTTCTTACCTACACTCACATCAGCAAGGCCACATTTTCATCTGGGAGAGAAGCCAAGGTCAGAGGCGGGCTGTCTCCAGACTGGAATTAGCTGCCTGGGTTCGAATCCTAGCGCTGCCACTTATTAGCTGTGTGACCTCGGGCAAGTTTATTGTCTTCTCTGTTTCAGTTTCCTTATCTGAAAAATATGGAAAATAATAGCACTTATTTCACAGAATTGTTTTGAAGATTTAAGAACTCATATATGGAAAGCATGTGGAGTGATACCTAGTACATAGTAAACACCCAGAAACCTTAGTCATTGTTATTATATTTACCATTATTACGATTATTTTCTTGTAAGCCACTCATGACTCTGATTTAATCCCACCTTCTTATCTGGGTGTTTTTAAATGGAAAGTTTGGTCCAGGGACCGTGATAACAAAATCCATTTCCTCAGACCTTTTAATATTTCATTTCATTTTTTGTATCTGTTGATTTAACTTATGTCTCAGCTCATGCCCAGAAGGATCTGAGACAGAAGAGAGCTCTCTCATCCTAACACTGACTCCTAACACAGGGACTTTTCGGGATTGTTTTCTGACCTTATTCTTTTGCATGTGTGAAACGCCCAAAGACGTTTCATCCTGAGAAGTGCTACACAGATGAGATCAGAGTGTCCCCAAGCCCTTGGGCTGACAGTGAGAAATGGAAGAAATATGGCTACAGACGTTCCCAGAGCTGGTCTGGATGGAGATGTTGAGACAGGCCTTCCCTAGAAACCTCTGTCTTTAGAGGAGCCTGTGGTCAGTGACAATCAGGAGGAGGCCACGTTGCAGTAAAACTACCCAGGAGACACACAGCCCAATCGCTCCTTCCCTCCGGCTAAAATCTCCTTCTAAATTGTAAAGTTTTCTATTTACCCAGCATTCCTTCTTCCAGATAGAACTCTTTGGAAAACAAACTTTAAATCTTGATAAACAGCCATATGATTTTCCATAATAATCAAATCTTTACATTTTTTTTTTTTTTTTTTCTGGCTGTGCCTTGCTTAGCTCCCCGACCAGAGGTCAAACCTGTGTCTGCTGCAGTGGAAGCGCGGAGTCCTAACCACTGGACGGCCTGGGAATTCCCCGCAATCTTTAATATATGGAGCACAAATCATGTGTTGGGCCCAGTACTAGACATCTCACGTATTGTTGGCAGGTGGGAATTTCCCCCTCTACCCCTCTTGCATTCTTGTGGCTGGACTGATAATAAGATAGGAGAAAAAGAAACCAATTTTAACTTGTGCACACTGATGTCTCATAGAAATAAGACCTAGGAAGTGGCCAAAGCAGGCAGCTTTTTAATTTTTTAGACAAAGAAACAATAAATTTGTGAGGAATAACTTAGGTTTTGGGTGTTTAATTGGTGAAGAATCTAAACAGAGTTAGGGCTTGGGGAAGTCAGTTAAAGAAGTGACAAGGTTTGTTGTTGTAGGCTTCTTGGATGAAACTCCCTCTCTCTGACGATAAGGGTGTTTTTCCACCTCCAGAGGGAGGGAGGATACCTTTCGCAGGGATTTACTTCCTGCTTTCAGAGAGACAAAGAGGACGGTCAGAGTGTACCTCTGCATTGGCCATTTCTTAAGTAACGTTAATTCAAAATAATCAATATGCCAATAAGGCACATTTTGGGGTGGCCTGCCCTGGACCCCAATAATATAGTTTCACACTTGATCCTCATAACAACCTCTTGAACTAGACATCATTGCCTTCATTTTGCAATGAGATAAATGAATTTTAAAGAGGATACATACATCTTCCAAGGTCACAGAATTAGTACATGACAGAACCTACATTTTAATCTATGCTGTCTGACTCAGAAACTTTTATGCTGTAATACATACTGTAATACATAATATTCAACATATTATGGATAACATAGATCATAATATGCTATGGATACAGTGTTTTGAAGCTAGGGAAATTACAGGTAATTCTATGCATTTTATAGGATTGTGGTTGTTTCATATTTGCCATCATGCATACTTGTTATTTTTCTAATTGTATTTTAAATGTAGCATATTTCTATAGATATAATTACACACTTTGTAACACTTTAAAGCAACTAATACAAGGCTGGCTTGACAGGAGATGATGATAAAAGATGAGCTTTTCATAAAATTCAAGGCAAATGAATCTGAGTTAACCTATGGATTCCAGAAATCATCGGAACAGGCCATTGGGTTTCACGGTCTCCTCAAAGTCAGCTCACAATGGGTGATGGATGCGTTTATATGTTTGTTGCATATGAGAAATCAGTGGCTAAATGGTAAGAAAATTACCTGTCAGTTTCCAGAAAGAACAGATGTCGACAAACAAGCCATACTGTTGCACAAATTGGGACAACCAGGACTTATTAGACATGTTTTGGACAGTTGCCTTCTCTTGGAGCTAGAAGATTTTATTCAAAACATTTTTTTTGGATTAGTTTCAATCTAGTCAGGTGGACGAGAAGGAAGAAAAGAAACACGGTAACAAACATTCATTGAGTTTTTATCATATGTCAGACAGTGTTCCGGGTGCTTTATATATGATAAAGCATTTACTGCTCATGAAGGATCCATTAAGTAGGTACTATTCTAATCCCAGTTTTATACATGAGAAAAAGGAGGCATAGTGAGTGTGCTGGATATTCTCCGTTTGTCCCTCCAGATTCATTCTCCACCCTTCTCTATTCTCTGATCTGGTGACTGCATTCTATGGACTGCTTGAACCAGGTTCCCTGGCCATCTGGCTTCTGGTTAGGGTCAGCCAATAAGAGGCATCAGCTGGAGATTGGGGTGTGAGAGGGAAGAGCCATTGGAGAGATTTCTTCCCGTCTCCATCCCTGGTGGGCTGTGGGTTGGCAGGGACTGAATTCCTCTCTGAAGACCACAGTCTGTGTCAGGTAGTGCTGTCCTCCAGCTCTTGCTGAATTCTGGAAAATGCTCCCTCATCCTATGCCTGCTGTGATGATGACTCTCCATAGTTGGTGGCCCAGGGTGCTTCAATATCCCTAGCCAGTTTTGCTAAGCCCACCCATACCTTTGCACAGACTTCCACCATTAAGCTCTTTCCCAATCCCCTCTTTTCCATGACTGTCTTTTTCTGGCCATGGCCCTGACAGTTAAGATGAACTTCAGGTACCTTCCCAAGGTAGCACAGGTAGTGAGTAAAACGGGTAGAACACTGGAGGATGAGCAGATTTGGAGGAAATGAGAGGAAAGCTGAATTAGGTTTGGGACCTGGTGGACTTGAGATGTTGGATGAACAACCTAGTAGGGGGTCCAAGAGACAGCTTCAAATAAAGATCTAGAGCTCCAAGAGGGGACTGGGCTGAGGATACAGATGGAAACGGAAGGGCAGCCATGGGATCGTGTGAGATCTCCCAAGGAACACGCTCAGAATAAGAAGAGTAGAGAGGAGAGAGCTGAGTCCTGAGAAAAAGCAACATGAAGAGCAGAGAAGAGGAACTGGAGAGATGGGGGCTTTGGGGAGGATAATAAAATGATGGGTACCTTCAGTCCTGGAAGTCTTGGGATGAGAAGATGTCAAAGAAGAAGGAGAATGGGTAACACAGCAAAATTTCCCTGAGAGGTCAAGGACAATAGGAATTGAAAAGTTTTCATTACATTCTTTTTATTGTGGTAAAATACACATAACATACAATTTACCATTCAACCATTTTAAAGTGTACAGTTCAATGGCGTTAAGTACATCTGTGATGCTGTGCAGCTGTCACCATCTATCTATAGTTCCAGACTTAGTGGACTGAAAGCTACTTTGTAACACATTGTGATATCGGCAAAATGAAAGAATATTAAATCATTGTCCAGAGACTCCAAAAACGGACTCATCTTAAATGGTTAAATGATTTTAAACAAAGACCCCAAAGCAGCTCTTAGGGAAAGAAAAATAAACCTTGATTTCTTCCTTACACTGTACCAAAAAAATCGATTTGAGATGGACTATGGACCTAACCATAAAAATCAGAAATACAAAATTTTAGGAAAAAATATAGGTGAATAGCCATACAACTTGGGAGTGGTTAAAATTTTCTTGAGTAAAACACAAAAAAAGGAGAAAGAAAAAATACTGACACATTCGACTTTATCGAAATTAAATAATTTTGCTACTTAAAAGTCACCATTATGAAAATGAAGCAAGAAAGCATAGATTGTAGAAAAATATTTGCAAAACACATACATGACAAATGACTTGCATCAGAATATACTGTATAAGGAACTCCTGCAAGTCAAGAATAGAAAGATGAACAATCCAATTAAAATTGGACAAAACCTTAGATATCCTCTTACAAACAAATATGCACATTTCAAATGAACACATGAAAAAGTGCTCAACACCATTAGTAACCAGGGAAATACAAATTTAAAACAACAATGGCGTATCACTATACCCTCACCTGAATAGCTAAAACTAAAGAAGACCGACAACACCAAAGTTGACAAAGGTGGGAAGCAACAGGAACTCTCATACATTGCTGGAGGATGTGTAAAATGGTACAACTACTTTGGGAAGAATTGTCACCTTCTACCCAATAACTCAGCAATTCCATTCCTAGGTATATGCCAAAGAGAAATGAAAACATACATCCACCAAAAAACTTGTATAAGAATGTTGAGAGCAGCTTCATAATAGCCCCAAATTGGAAATAACCAAAAGAAGAATTAACAAGGAAATGTAGAAACGGTTTGTAGCATCCTTATTCAGCGGACTAAAAATTAGCAGTAAACAGGAATGAATTATTTATACACATAACGACATAGATAAATCACTTCTATACGCTGGGAGAAACAAGCTGGACACACAAGAGAACATAATGGTTGATTCCATTAAGTTTTGTAACATGTAAAACTCATTTATGATGGAAAACATCAGAAAAATGGTTGCCTCTTGTGGGGAATTGACTGGAAACTGGGGCACAAGGGAACTTGCTGGCATGATGGAAAGCTGTACATATTGACAGGATTACAGGTTACACAGACGTATGCATTTTCCAAAACTCATACATTGTACATTTCAGATTTGTGCGTTTCATTTTATGTGAATTTTACCCAAAAGAAGAATTAAAAACAAAATTTGAACTCTAGTTAATTGGTTTGTTTTCTATAGCGGCATGAGTTAGCAATTCTGAAACTACATTTTGTGTATCCTGGGCTTGAGCAAAAGAGTAAATATTTTGAAGATAATGAGATCTAGTTTTCTCACTGTTAGAAAAAGCAGCTGCAAGTATAGAAAGGGGGAAAACTAGAATGTTTCTTGTGCCACTGGATTAGATTTAGAAGTATCAGTACAAGCTCTTGGTTTTTATTTAATACAGAGATGTGTGTGTGTGTAGACATATATGTATATTCTAGCTCTATCTGCTGAGTAGATGCTATAGCAGCAATGCTATAGTAGCAGCAGTGAGCACGTTAAGACCTAGATCTTGGTTTCCAAGTATCATTCTCTTCTGAAAGGCACTTGGATCATTTGGAGAAAAAAGGCCAAATCCAGGGCTGGGGAAGGGAGAGTATAAATTGAGCCCGGAATTCCTTTTTGTGCCAGAAAGTAAGGAAGTGCTCCAGGATGATGTGGCAGTGTCAAAAGGAAATGGCATCGACATGAAGGAGTTCCTATTGGCTCAATCTAGTACAGCTTGAGTATGGAAATAAATAATGATAATAGATTACAACTCATTGAATAAAACAGGAATCCATGATGTCCATAATGATACAGATGGTAAATGAATAAATAAGCCCATGGAGAAGAAAGAAAAGTTCTGCCTTATGGTTAAATGTCAACTAATAAATACAGAAGGATTGATGGAGTTAGAAAATCACCAGTTAACACTAAACCATTGCTGTGAAGCTTTGGTAAAGGAATGGGATATGTACAGAGTTTCAAAGTATCTATGTACAAATTATTTATTAATTTTAAAGGGAAAATGGTGAAGATACAGAGGAGAAGCCTGGTAGAAATCACATTAACTGAGAGATTTTGAGGACTGTTCTACAAAATAACCCATCAGAACTCTCCAAGAATATAAGGATCAAGAAAGGCAAAGAAAGACTGAGGAACGTTCTAGATGAAAGAAGACTGAACAGACATGATGACTAAATGCCGGATTGGATGGTGGTGTAGAGTGGGGTGGGGACCGTAAAAGACATTTTGGGTAAAGTTGACAACATATAAACGGTGGATTTCACGATCGTATTAAATCAATGATAAATTTCTCAAATTTGATGATGCTGTGTTTACAGAAAAGAACGTTCTTGATTTGAAGAAACACCCGCTAAAATGAACGATGGACACGATAATCTCCAATGTCTCAAATCCATCGTATGTAGAATGATGAATAAAATGGAGCAAGATGTTATGAAAATGGGTAAAGGGTACTGGGATTTTTGGGGCACTCATCTTGCAGCTTTTCTGCAAGTTTGAAATTATATCAAAATCAAAAGTTGAAGGAGGGGCTTCCCTGGTGGCGCAGTGGTTGGGAGTCCGCCTGCCGATGCAGGGGACATGGGTTCGTGCCCCGGTCTGGGAGGATCCCACATGCCGTGGAGCGGCTGGGACCGTGGGCCATGGCCGCTGGGCCTGCGCGTCCGGAGCCTGTGCTCCACAGCGGGAGAGGCCGCGGCAGTGAGAGGCCCGCGTACCGAAAAAAAAAAAAAAAAAGTTGAAGGAATGAAGGAAGGAAGAGAGTGAGAGACCCAAGATATGATTCTGGGAGAACAAGGCCAGGCTGTTAAGCTCTGAAGGTCTTGACTAAACAAGCCAAGGCTGTCCCTGGGCTGGCAGGGGCTGACAGGCAGAAAGGGATGATTACAAGTTTGTAAATCAGAGAGCTGGTGGAAACCATAAAACTGAAAGTTAAAAAAAAAACACATGTTGAGCCGTAGGTAATTTAATTCCGTTGCGTGTATTATTGTGGAGGTTACTTTATAATTACAAGCATAACAAATATGAAGTTATATACTTTGTTATTAAAGATTTTGTGGGGTAAAGAGAAAAAATCAGGAGCTAGAGCTGTAGTTTCTGTGTATGTGTGTGTGCCAGGCACCGGGCGTGTCGTACTTCCCTGGATCTTCCCAAGAACCCTCCCAGGTAGATTTTATCGCTTGCATCTTACAGAGGATTCACAAACTGGCCCCTGTGCACAGTGGGCAAAGACAGAACGAAGCAAGAGGCAGCCACTCCAGACTGGTAGGTGGCAGGGTTAGTAAACAAGGGAACTTACATATATGGCTTTTCTTGGATGGTGAGTAGATCTCCACACCCACCCGCCAGAATCTTAACAGTTTATATACAGGTCTTAACAGGGTTCAGTCATGTAAACCATCCAGATGGTCTCCACACATTTTCTCTCAAGGCCGCATCCTTGAAAACGGCTCCCACTGTGGGAACGTGGGCAGAATGTACATTCCAAGGACGGGGAGGGGCAAGGAGCCTGTGATTACACAGGTCCTGGTCTCTTTCATGTCCTTTCAATGATCTCCTCCAACAAGGAGGGGAATTAAGGCATTGAAAGGTTGTCCTGCCCAAGGTTGTACAGTTAGAAAGTGTTCCAAGAAAACGAAGTGCTGTGGAGAGAATGGAAGAAATGATGGCTTTCAACCTCTTTACTCTCCTCTGGAAGGTAAGCTCCAGGAAGGTAGGGAACTTTGTCTTTGTTCAGAGATCTATGCCAGAACCCAGAACAAACTTCTAGAAGAAATGGTCATAAGTAGCTGTTGAATGAATGAACGGATCCCCACTGGCTTTGGCAAGATCTAGGTCATTGTCAACGTTTGGTAATAGTCATTAGTGGGGAGTGGGCTGAGGAGAGGATGAAGAGTTAGGAAGAGAGGATGGTGAGTAAGGTCAACCCTCTCGAGGAACTTTGTTCGGAAGGACAGAAGAGAAATTGGGTGTTATCTGGAGAGAATGAGAAGGACTTCCCATAGGACCCATTAAGTCTAATTTATGAACCAGTGGAGTGATCCAGTTAAGGTGGAGAAGTGATGCAGGAGAGAAAGGGGGTGCCAGGGTACAATGGGATTCCGTGGCAAGTGAACTTGGTCAGAAGGGACAGAATGAGAGCAGAGAGTACCCGGTGGGAGACCCCAGATGTAAACTATAACGGCGTGTGTATTTTGTTGGTGTCTACTCCTGCAGGAGACACAGACAATAGCCATGACTCCACAAGTCCTGGGGAGAATGTTCAATGTCCCTGGGTTAGAATATGTCATGGAATTCTTCCCTGAAAGTTAAAAGTTTCCTTTAGATCTTTTCCCTGGTAGAAAAAACCCATACAATGTGTCAAGTGCCTCACTGAAACCTCACAGTGTTATGAAGTCTGTTTTATACAAGCCACTTTATGATGTGGAATCTGAGAGCTACAACTCTTAAGTTGCTTTCTAAGTGTTACATAGCTAAGAGTAACTTCCAGGAACTGAACCCAGTTGGTCTGTCTGGGTTCAGGCTTTTCTACTACATCTTGGTCTGTTTCCTTGTTATTTGTTGGCAGCTCCCTGTACCCAGGGTCCAGCTTAGAGGGAGAGTCCCTTGCGCAGCAGTTTGGCTTCAGACCCTTCTAGCCAGCCTGCTTCTACAGGAAAAAATCCCAGAGATGTTGTATACATTTCCCTGCCAACATACTGAGATAGAATAAGACAGGTGCAGCAAGTTTTGATATCACAGCGGTGACAATATTTTTGCTTCAGTAAGATGAACTTTCTTTCTCTTTCTACTGAGAATTTTCCAGATATCAGCACTGCACCATTTAAAATGTGACCTCTCTCAATAGAAAAAAATGAACAAATCGTAGTATGTTCCTTCCTAAAAAAAAAAAAAAAAAAAAAACAACCGAATGACTGCTACATGCAAAAATATGAAGAAATCTCAAAACCAGTATGTGGAGCATAGGAGGAACGCACAAAAGCATACATAGGGTATGATTCCATTTATATGAAGTTCAAGGACAGGCAAAACAAATCCATGGTGGTAGAAGTCAGAAGAGTGATTGGTACTGACTTGGACGGGGACAGCGGTAAATTTTCTGGTGTGTTGGAAATTTTCAATATCTTGATCTCATTCTAGTTTCACAGGGGTTTGCATATGTAAAAATTAACCAGGCTGAGCAATTAAGAATTGTGTGTTTTATAGGTCAATTCAAAGGTACCCTCCCCGAGAACACGGTTTTTGGAGAAGGGTGAACAGCCAGAAAAAACGTGGGGTGGAGAGTCTTCCAGCAAAGACGTTGGATGGACGGGCAGGGTAGATCAGGGAACAAGCAGCAAGGTCTGCAGCAGAGATGAATGAGAGGGGATCTCTGCTGGCCACCAGGCCACTCGAGGAGCCTGGGTTCTTCGAACAGGGTTTGGGGGGCTGTCCACGCCCTCAGCTTGGTCACTGGCTAGACCCAGAGGCTGGCTGGGAGAGTTTTCTTGCTACCCACCCATCTAAGTTGCTGGGAAAGGAGGTAGGCTTGGTGCTCAGAGCTCGGCAGACATCCTGTCCAGTTAAAATACGTGTCTGTGTTCAATCAGCCTTTTCCCTAGGAAGCCGTGGTGCTCGCCCCAAGGGGAAGCCTCAGTTCAGTCCTGTCAAAAGCCTGCACCCAACACACATCCTCTTCCGCACCACCCCCAACCCCCCGCCCCTTCTCACTTGGAGCCCCCGAGGCTGTCGTGGCTGGAGCATCAGTGGATGTCCTGGCTTCTTCCACCTCTCAGAGCCATTATTTGTGATTTCATTAAAAAGTGTTTTTCGCAGAGCATTTCAAACAAAGAGCATTTCAAAGGCTGGACTCATGTCCCATGCAAGGGAGAGAGGAGGGAGTCAAGAGCAGGGGAAGCAGGGAGGCAGGGAGGAAGCAGAAATAGAAGCGAAGGGATGAGAGTGAGAATGAGAGACAGTGAGATGGTGATGTGGGAGGAGGGAAGAAGACGTGGGAGGAGAGAATATTGAGTTTAGAGATGAGATCTGCTTCTCCTTTGCTCTGGTCCTCTCTCCATTCCCCCCTCTAACCTTGGCATCCTCATGTCCGTCAGAGAAGGTTGCTAGGAAGCATGGAAGAAAAAGGGCCAAAGATGGATTGATGGATGGATGGATAAAGAAGATGATGACGTGGTATGTACATACAATGGAATATTATTCAGCCGGGAGAAAGAAGGAAACCCTGCCATTTGTGATGACATGGATGGACCTTGGGGGCATTCTGCTTAGTGAAATAAGTCAGACAGAGAAAGACAAATAGTGTATGATATCCCTTACATGTGGAATTAAAGAAGCCAAACCCATAGAAACAGAGTAGGGTAATGGTTTCCAGGGCCTGGGAGGCTTGTATAGCATCGTAATGTTCCCTGAATTTTTAACCATATTTATTAAGGTTTCTGGACAAGAAACTCACTCCTTCAGCCTCTTTAGAGGAGAGAATAAGAAGAAAAAGATGCAAACCTCGGATACCCTCACCTTAACAACTCCCAGGGGCTAAACAATGAACGGCCCAACTTTGCTTAACTTAAAATCTTCTCTCCCAATTGATGTTGACCATCTCCCTGTGACAAATTGTTCACCGATTACCTGCTGTGTACAGAGTT
Source organism: Phocoena phocoena (assembly GCF_963924675.1). Classification (NCBI taxonomy): domain Eukaryota; kingdom Metazoa; phylum Chordata; class Mammalia; order Artiodactyla; family Phocoenidae; genus Phocoena; species Phocoena phocoena. Next base: position 30,323,346 of record NC_089233.1, on the reverse strand, counting down.
CTGACATGTTTCACTACGCAGAGGTACAAAAGAAATAAAAGAAAGAACAAATACACATAAAACTGTGTATCAGCTATGACTATAAATAGATGTATTTTTCTACTATAAGGCAAAAACTCCTTATAAAAAACTTCTAAGAACTGTCTTAAAAATCCAAGTGATGTTGTTTGTAAGTGTCTTAAATGACAAAGCTGACAAAAGAAAAATCAGCAAGCGAACCTCAGAAAAAAATCAAAAAGGAAAGCAGAGTTGGCCACATTACAATCAGGCAAAGTTAAAGTTGTGTAAGATAGTGAAAAGAGTCTGGGCTCTGGACTTAGACCTGAGTTTGTATATTAACTTTGACTGATCATCAACTACCTTACTGAAAAAGCTGAGGTTAAATGATACCTACATTTCAGGGCGATTGTGATCATTAAAATGAATGATACAGCATATGTATAGAACTCACTAAATATCTGACTCATGGTAGCTAGCTCAATATAGAGGGTAGTATTTGTTGTTTTTATTATCATTATCTTACAATAGATTTCTGCTCCAAAAAACAAATGCAATAGATCACTGGTGGCTTCAAGATCTAAGTCCTGAAATACATATGAATCCTTAAATTCAAGTAGAGCAACAACGAAATGACTGGCTCTGATTTGTTATAGATTTCCCTGATTGCTCTCAAATAGACTAAACCTCACATTGACAAGACCCCATGTGCTATTGGGCCACTGAAACTGACTGTCTAGACAAGGGGCTCAAAGTCAAATCCATACAGCGATCGAGCTGGAAATGAAAATGAGTGGAGCTGCCTGGGTTAGATGCACGCCTTTGACACAGACATACTCTATTTATGTATTAAATGCATAGGATATATTTCAATTCCACAATACCAAATTATTTTGAAATGTGTGGTCCTCTCAGTCTATATTTTGTTTTACTGTGTTTGATAGGGATGAGTATAATAAATAATTAACCTTTTCCTTCATTATCCTGAAAGGAAAATAACCCAAATGCAATGATAAATGTCAAGGAGCATTTGGATTTAGACTCAGAGAGGTGATAGGGAGGAGTGGGGAGTGCAGCAAATCAGAGAGGACAGATATTGTCAGCTCCAACAGAGGGTTGCCAAGTGAGCCTGGCATTGCTGCATTTCTCAGTCTTCCCAAAGTCACAGGAAATTTGGATTTTTATGCAGAATATTCCAATATTTAAATGTTGTAATTTTATTTTTTAAAACAGTATGTGGGCTGGCTTTCTGTGGGCTAAACAAAATACATTTGTGGACATACGACCAGCAAAGGCACCTAATCAAAATCACCTGCCTGTGGGGACCATCTCATCAAAATCACACAGTCATTCATGTATTCCACACATATCCTTTTCCTACTGTGTTCAAAGCACTCCTGCTAGATGCTAGGAGAAGTAGAGTGGAGCGTTTGCAACTATGGGTTTTGGAATCGGACATCTTTCTTTGGAATCCCAACTCTGCCACCTTCTAGCTATGGTGCCATTAGGCAATATTCCTAACTCTCACTTCATCAATAAAGTGGGGATTATTCCTAACTCTTTAGGTTGTTCTGAGAATTAAATGAGATAATGCATTGATTGTTCACAGTGAATATATATTTTCCGACTGTTCCTAGTGTGGCACAAATAAAGCCTGGCTTTTATGATCACTAACAGCCCTGTGATACAGTCCTGGAATTTTATCCTGCATGTTTATAATCTCCTTCCCTGGACAGCTTCCTGCCTGCCAGCTTTGGCTAGGGCTCCTTTCCTGATAACATCCCCTCAGACAGCTACCACCCAAATTAACACAGCTGATGTAGATACAAATGCTTCTTCTCTGGACATTTCAGCCGTCATGTTGAATTATGGGGCTGAGGCTTCATCATGCATGCTGTCTTGTAATAGGATGCTACATTGGATACCATGAATCACCCAGTTCTGTTAGACCCAATTCATGTCCAACTGCAGAGCTGTATTTTCATGTGTCATGTCTTGTTATATGCATCCTTACTGAGTGACTGAGACAGTGGCTGGAAAACCCCTAAATTCGGTGTCCTGGACTCTGCTGCCATATCAAGGACCTTCTTTTTTTCCCAGCCCTGTGCATCCATTCTCAGCCTCCCCGAAGACTCTGCCTTATTCCTACCGGAAAGTTCACTTATTCACGCCCCCTCTTTCAGCCTATTTGCCTTTTCTTCTTCAAGCCTTCTCCAAATGCTTGCCCAAGCTGCTCTCTCTCTTTGATAAAGAGTTGACGCTGGCTGCACTCTAGACTGGAGAGTTACATCCTCTTGAGTCCTCTTTGCTGCCCTGTGTATTTTTCCCTCTACTCTTACTCAGTTCTGAGGACTTCTAAGACTCTGCTCGTTTTTATATTTCTCATCATTGGGGATAAGTATCGTTTTTGTACTCGATGTAGAGAAAAGTCTAAAATCTCTGGGGTCAGATGAGCATGCATTTGAGAGTCACCTACCTGCCAGCGATTTGACTTTTAGCTACTTCCTTTGCGCCTTGAGTGAAGATTCATCATCTGTTAAGTGAGGTTGTTGATGATAACCGATTCATACCCTTGCAAAGACTGAGTAGACGATGAGATTGGCCATCACCATTTCTGGCACAAATTAGCACTCAACAAATGTTTGCTCCTTCATTATATGGTAAAAAAAAAAAAAGCTTACTAATTTATAGGAAAAAAAAGCTTATTAACATCACGCCATGGGATTTTAACTCTGGAGGGTAAAGACTGTGTCTTAATCGTTTCTGACCCTGCAGGGCTGTCACAGTGCCGAAAGTGTAAAGGAAAGAGGAGAACATTTTGGTCGGGGAGGCACTGCCAAAGATGGGAGCCCACGATGCAAGTTCCTTGTTTCCTGAAGTGAAGAGAGCTCTCCAACCCTCCCACCAGCACCCACGACCTTCCCTCCAAATCTGGTTTGGGTCCCCCTGTAACACTTAGAGAAAAATCTAACCACCTGGAGGGCTTGTTCACACACAGATTAATGGGTCCCACCTTCCACAGGTCTGGATTCAGTAGGTTTCTAGGAGTCTAATAATTTGCATGTCTAACAAGTTCCCAGATGCTGCTGCTGCTGGTCTGAGGACCACATTTTGAGAAACACCGACTTTTTTTATTACCACTCCAGTCTACCTCGGTGGTTCTCAGCCGGTGGTGGTGGTGGGGGTCTATTTCGCACTTCTCAGGGGATGTTTGGCAATATCTGGAGACGTTTTTGGTTGTTACAACTGGTCTGGGGTGGGTGCTCCCAGCATCTAGTGGATAGAGGCCAGGGATGCTGTAAAACATTCTACAGTGCAGAGAGAATTGTGTGGCCCAAAATGTCGATTGTGTCCAGATTGAGAAGCCCTGTCCTTCCTCCCCCCATCCCAGGAAGTACTCAGAAGGATGACATTGGTCTGTCCACCCGGAAGTCAGCTTGCCCCCACCTGCTGCCTTTCCCCTCCCCTGATGCTTCACAGAAACAGCCTAAGGGTCTCAGTCCACCCCAGGGCCAGAACTGTCTGATCACATCACTACCCTGCCTAGAGTCCTCCCATGGTTCCTCACAGCCCTTTTCAAAAAAGGCTGAGACCCTCCCTGGGCCTGCAGGGCCCGCTTGTCTCCCAGCTTCCTGCGCTCCATCCATCCCCCTCTAACTCCTGGCCCCCCCGACTCTACCCTCCAGCCACTCAGATTCTGACGGTGTGAAGCTCTCTCTCACCCTGGACCTTAGCTCATCTGATCCATTGGTCAGGAATGTTTTTCCTTATCTCTTGCTATATTAGTCTGCTAGGGCTACCATAATAAAGCACCACAAACTGGGTGGCTTAAACAACAGAAATTGATTTTCTTATAATTCGGGAGGCTAGAAGTCCAAGGTCAAGGTGTCGGCAAGGCTGGTTTCTTCTCCTTGGCTGGCAGATGGACGTCTTCTCACTGTGTCCTCACATGGTCTTCCTTCTGTGTGTGTCTGTGTCTTAATTTCCCCTTCTTATAAGGATGCCAGTCAGATTAGGGACCACCCTAATAACTTCATTTATTTATTTATTTAAACATCTTGATTGGGGTATAATTGCTTTACAATGTTGTGTTAGTTTCTGCTGTATAACAAAGTGAAACAGCTATATATGTATACATATATCCCCATATCCCCTCCCTCCCACCCTCCCTAACCCACCCCTCTAGGTGGACAGAAAGCACCAAGCTGATCTACCTGTGCTATGCAGCTGCTTCCCACTAGCTATCTGTTTTACATTTGGTAGTGTATATATGTCCATGCCTCTCTCTCACTTCATCCCAGCTTACCCTTCCCCCTTCACCATCTTCAAGTCCATTCTCTATGTCTGCGTCTTTATGCCTCTCCTGCCCCTAGGTTCATCAGAACCTGTTTTTTTTGTTTGTTTGTTTAGATTCCATATATATGTGTTAACATATGGTATTTGTTTTTCTCTTTCTGACTTACTGCAGTCTGTATGAGAGACTCTAGATCCAACCACCTCACTACAAATAACTCAATTTCATTTCTTTTTATGGCTGAGTAATATTCCATTGTATATATGTGCCACATCCTCTTTATCCATTCATCTGTCGATGGACACTTAGGTTGCTTCCATGTTCTGGCTATTGTAAATAGAGCTGCAATGAACACTGTGGTACATGACTCTGAATTATGGTTTTCTCAGGGTATATGTCCAGTAATGGGATTGCTGGGTCATATGGTAGGTCTATTTTTAGTTTTTTAAGGAACCTTCATACTGTTCTCCATAGTGGCTGTATCAATTTACATTCCCACTGACAGGGCAAGAGGGTTCCCTTTTCTCCACACCCTCTTCAGCATTAAGTGTTTGTAGATTTTTTGATGATGGCCATTCTGACGAGTGTGAGGTGATACCTCATTGTAGTTTTGATTTGCATTTCTCTAATGATTAGTGATGTTGAGCATCCTTTCATGTGTTAGTTGGCAGTCTGAATATCTTCTTTGGAGAAATGTCTATTTAGGTCTTCTGCCCATTTTTGGATTGGCTTGTTTGGTTTTTGATATTGAGCTTCTTCTATATTTTGGAGATTAATCCTTTGTCAGTTGCTTCGTTTGCAAATATTTCCTCCCATTCTGAGGGTTGTCTTTTTGTCTTGTTTACGGTTTCATTTGCTGTGCAAAAGCTTTTAAGTTTAATTAGGTCCCATTTGTTTATTTTTGGTTTTGTTTCCATTTCTCTAGCAGGTGGGTCAAAAAGGATCTTGCTATGATGTATGTCATAGAGTGTTCTGCCTATGTTTTCCTCTAAGAGTTTTATAGTGTCTGGCCTTACATTTAGGTCTTTAATCCATTTTCAGTTTATTTTTGTATATGGTGTTAGGGAGTGTTCTAATTTCATTCTTTTACATGTAGCTGTCCAGTTTCCCGGCACCACTTATTGAAGAGGCTATCTTTTCTCCATTGTATATTCTTGCCTCCTTTATCAAAGATAAGGTGACCATATGTGCGTGGGTTTATCTCTGGGCTTTCTATCCTGTTCCATTGATCTATCTTTCTGTTTTTGTGTCATTACCATACTGTCTTGATTACTGTAGCTTTGTAGTATAGTCTGAAGTCAGGGAACCTGATTCCTCCAGCTCCGTTTTTCTTTCTCAAGATTGCTTTGGCTATTTGGGGTCTTTTGTGTTTCCATACAAATTGTGAAATTTTTTGTTCTGTGAAAAATGCCATTGGTAGTTTGATAAGGATTGCATTGAATTGGTAGATTGCTTTGGTTAGCATAGTCATTTTCACAATGTTGATTCTTCCAATCCAAGAACATGGTATATCTCTCCATCTGTTTGTATTGTCTTTAATTTCTTTCATCAGTGTATTATAGTTTTCTGCACACAGGTCTTTTGTCTCCTTAGGTAGGTTTATTCCTAGGTATTTTATTATTTTGTTGCAATGGTTAATGGGCGTGTTTCCTTAATTTCTCTTTCAGATTTTTCACCATTAGTGTATAGGACTGCCAGAGATTTCTGTGCATGAATTTTGTACCCTGCTACTCTACTAAAGTCATTGATTAGCTCTAGTAGTTTTCTGGTAGCGTCTTTAGGATTCTCTATGTATAGTATCATGTCATCTACAAACAGTGACAGTTTTACTTCTTCTTTTCTCGTTTGGATTCCTTTTATTTCTTTTTCTTCTTTGATTGCTGTGGCTAAAACTTCCAAAACTATATTGAATAATAGTGGTGAGAGGAGGCACCTTGTCTTGTTCCTGATCTTAGTGGAAATGCTTTCAGTTTTTCACCATTGAGAACAATGTTGGCTGTGGGTTTGTCATATATGGCCTTTATTATGTTGAGGTAGGTTCCCTCTATGTCTACTTTCTGGAGAGTTTTTATCATAAATGGGTGTTGAATTTTGTCGAAAGCTTTTTCTGCATCTATTGAGATTATCATTTGGTTTTTCTCCTTCAATTTTCAATATGGTGTATCACATTGATTGATTTGCATATATTGAAGAATCCTTGCATTCCTGGTATAAACCCCACTTGATCATGGTGTATTATCCTTTTACTGTGCTGTTGGATTCTGTTTGCTAGTATTTTGTTGAGGATTTTTGCATCTATGTTCATCTGAGATATTGGCCTGTAGTTTTCTTTTTTTGTGACATCTTTGTCTGGTTTCGTTGTCAGGGTGATGGTGGCCTCTTGGAAACTAGCAAAACTGATGACCTATCCTTTTTCAAATAGGAATGAGAAATCATTTAGGGCCACTCACTCTGATCAGAGAGCAGCAGAACAGACAAATCATCATCCACTCAGGATTGAGGCTGACCCTCACTAGCCAAGATCTCAGACATCTAAATCTTCATAAATAGCTTTCAAAGGGTTCACTACATTTATTTTATTCAAGGCAAAGATGGAACTTGACTTGGGGAGAATTTGTTGAAATAAATTGGAGTTTAAAAGACCCAGTTGAGATTTCTCTCATTGTTGGGTCAGTCTGGATGTGGGCACCAATACCAGTACTCACCCCTATATCCATACTAAAGAAGGAGATTGGCCTTAGATTCTTTTAGCTTCTGGAAAGCACACCATACTTGGCTTCAAGCCAGACTCACTCCACATTACAATACTCTCTCCAGTTTCTTCCCAGCGTTGCCACTTCTAGTATTATAATACATAGCCGGGGGTCCCTCACAAAATAGATGCTAGTTTCCACCTTTCCAGGACCTCCTGACTTCAATGAAGACAGAGTTTCCTCCTTCATCCCACCATCTTTTAGGCCCTGTTATTTTACCTGTATCTGAAGTGCCCTTATTTGTCCATTCAGACATATTTATGGTGTCTTTTTTTGTGCCTGGAACTGATGTAGATTCCGGGGTTGGATAGAATGGAGGACCGATTAGACAAGCTCCCTGTTCTCCTGGAGCTCGGGCTCTGCATTATAAAAAAATCATACAATAGAGGGACTTCAGAGAACAAAGAAGGGAAATTTAGGCCCCAGTCAAGACAGCTTTAACATAGTAGATAAGAAGAAAAACACAGGTAGTAAAACATATTTTACAGCACTCAGCTGGGAAAGCAAAGAGGAAAAAAAAAGAATCAATTATGGAAATAAAGGGATTAGTTCTTGAGAAGCATAGAGATGCTTGTTAGAACACAAAGACAGAGGGAGAGGGAGGTGAGTTGTTTTTACTTTATTTATTTTTTTGTCCTTTACCTTAGGTCACTTCAGTTGCGTTTGAATATTAAGCCCATTTCTGGTTAATGGTATTGCAGCTATCAATGGCTGATTTTTGTACTGAGGGAGGTGGTAGAGCAAGGTGGGCAGGAAAGATCGAATCTGGCCTCGCCACTTGCCAACCCTGTGATTTTGACAATTTCTCTCACTTCTGTATACCTTGATTTTCTCATCTGCATGTATTTCCACAAAAAGAGATCCTTTAAAAAGAATAACCTACCACACCCGGCAGCTGTGAAGGACTAAATTAGAAAACGCGTATGAAATGCAACCAGAGTGGTTGCCAAGCGCTGTGAGAGATGATTTTCACAAGTTGTAGATGAACTGTTTACTAATGACAGCTCTCCTGTTTGGCAGTTTTGTTGGCCACACTTGGATACACAAGGCCCTAATTTGTTTTCCCTGCAGGGCCCAAGTAGCACCTTCCATTTCGTTTTTCTCACCTTGACTCTGGAATTTGAGATGGGCAGCTTCTTCTCTGTGGCTTTTCTGTGCTTTATTTATCCAACAGATATTGGTGGAGTGCCTCTTCCTGGGACTGGGGACAGGGCAATGAACTAAAGAAACAAATCTCTGTCTTCTTAGGGCTTAAATTCTAGTGACAGAGAACATGAAAGGCACAAAAACTAAGGTCAGGAGGTGTTAAATGTTATGAAAGACACACAAAGTGTTATTAACCAATAATTGTTGGATATCTGTTAGACACATCAAGGGCTATGGAGGCTGGGGCTGCAGCCACTGATGAAAATGGAAGTGGCCATTACAAGCCGGACTAATGCTGTAATACAAGAGAATGCATAATCTTTGTCTGGAAAATTGAAACTATCAGAGCCTAGAAATTACCACAGGTGTGCTGATCAACCAGGACACATGCAAAAGGTGAGGACTTTGTCCCAAACTCCTGTAAATTCTATCCTCTAATCCTCAGATACGTTTACTACCTTTGTTCTAAACCAGAGATGCAAATTTGCAAGAAGAAGGAGAAGGAGAAGGAAGGAGGGGGAGGCTGCAGCTAGAATGGATATAATGGAGTAAAACTGGCCTTGATCTTTCTAAAAGGCCAATGTGGGATTTTAGTTTCTTCTCTAAGCGGGAAATGGAGACGGTGTTTGCCCCAAATAATTTGAGAATACTGCTTCTTCGTTTAATTAGGAAATTCCTCCAGAAGTGTTTTCACTGAAAAATTCAGTTAAATATAATTTAAAAGCTAAGGAAATCCCAACAGAGGAGGAAACTCAAAGCTTTGGAGTGGAGGGAGCTTCTCAATGCCCTGGGAAGGCTCCCGAGGGACCTCTCTATTTTCTTCCTCTAGGAAGCTCTGCTCTACAGTGACAGTCCTCTCCCAGCCAGCTGCAGAGACCAAAGGCCTCTGACAAAACAGCACGTTCCAGGGTGGTCAGTCTTGCTGGATATTTTTTGTGTGTGTGTGGTACGCAGGCCTCTCACTGCTGTGGCCTCTCCCGTTGCGGAGCACAGGCTCCGGACGCGCAGGCTCAGCGGCCGTGGCTCACGGGCCCAGCCGCTCCGCGGCATGTGGGATCTTCCCGGACCGGGGCACGAACCCGTGTCCCCTGCATCGGCAGGCGGACTCTCAACCACTGCGCCACCAGGGAAGCCCTGCTGGACATTTTGATCAGCCCTGGGAAAAGAGGCCCCAGCAGTGCCCTGCCCTGGTGCAGACAGCTGACCTCCTTTCTCCCCACCAACTTTGTAGCCCTTGGAAAGTACAAAACGGTGCTGCCCTAGCAGACAGTGAGCTGTGAAACGCCTTCAGAGTCAGAAAAACATGGGCTTGATCAGCTCCTCCACCAATTATCAGTGGTGTGGCCTTGGACAGTGAACTTAACCTCTCTGTTTCCCTTCCTGTACGATAAGGGTGTGTCCATAGAGCTTAACCACTAGTATGTGTGTTAATTGTCTGGCACATGATAAGTGATCAGTAAATGATCTCCAGGACCTTTATTATTGACCTCAGATCATGAAAATCCACACAGAGCCTGTGGGTCCTGAAAGCAGAGAGGGATTTCCAGCTTGGTTGAGGATGGAAAGGTGATTAAAGTGAGAAGAAGAGAAGATGTGGGAGTTTGGGATTCCAGTCTCTCTGTCCCTCTGTTTACCTGGGCTCCCTCTCAAAAGTCATTTTAGCCCGCGTCCACCTGTTCTCATATGTGAAATGAAGACTCAAATAAATAGAATTAATCTTTCCCCTCCTTCTCTGAGATTGTCGTCTGACACTCACTGGTGCCATAGGAAACACCTTGAAGTTCAATTAGAACAATGACCTTCAGAGCAGTACTTTTCACCCCGTGGGGGGATTTTCACACATATCATCTCATAGCATGATGATGACTTGATCATGACAAACATTTTTTGAGATCTCATTTTCCAGTTGGATAACCAAGGTCCAGAGCTTCCAAGGGACTTGTGCCAGACCACAGAGAGATGGAGATTCAGACTTGAACCCAGTTCTCACAGCCAAGGTGTGAAGTCAAAATCCCACATGGATTCTCCTCCACAGAACCTGCAGCGTGCCCAACTCATAGTAGGTCCAGACCCATGCTGAAACCAAGTGAGTTAATATCCATGAAGGGCTGTTGAGGGCAAACTCCAGGAACATGGAGGAAAGCCATCAAACAATGTTATGGAACCTACTTTGTGGTTCTGAGGCCAGGAGAGAGCACACGGTGTGGGTGGGTCAGTGCTCACGGGGCTGGTCTGCTCTTCCTCAGTGCAGTTTCCATACTTTGAGAAGCTGCCCATCCTATGTCTTCCTTCTATGCCTTTTGCTTTGATTAACCGCAACTTTCGTGATTTATATTGCCTAATTACCTTCCAAATGGGTTATTCCTGGGTGGCAACCTTATAAGGGGAGGTTTGTGGGTCTCTGGAGTGTCTTAAGTATGATATTGCAAAGCTCCAACTAAACAAGGCATGATCTCCTGATAGCACAAGGCAGATACAGGAAGGGTGTAGCGAGTCCTCTAGAGCAGCTCTGTTCCATAGAACTTGCTGGATGATGGAAATGTTCCACATCTATACTACCCGATACAGTAGTTACTGGTCACATGCGGCCATGGAACACTTTGTGACTGGTGCAACTTGGAACTGAATTTTAAATTTTATTTAATTAACATTTATATGTAAATAGCCACACATGTCTGGTGGCTACCATATTGGACATTGTAGCTCTAGAGTAGTCCAAAGATTAATTTTGCAGAATGAGATTCGAATCCTAGGTCTACCGCTCTCTGCCTGCATCACCTTGGATGTGCCAGTTGGAGCTTCGGTTTTCTCATCTATTAGGTGGGCTTAGTATGTTGTCTTCCTTGCAACTCTGCTGATAGTTTAATAATATGTTGTATATTAAGTGTCTAGAAGAGGGCTTGGCACGGAAAATGGAAGCCAGTTCAGTGAGAGCTATTAATATTACACTTACAGTTGTGTGAATGGGACTTGAGTAGCATCTTTTCCTTCGTGTTAGTGCTATGGGTGGAAGAAGGAATCCAGGACCGTTTACCTGGGATTTATCCATCTAATGTTTCTATGGAGATGATGGAGTGAGGCTGTGAAGACAGCTTACAGCAGAAACTTTCACCTACTTAGAATACATGTTACAGCGTATTGAAGACCAGGAATCTTCTGTGGCCGTGAATGCACCTTAGCAATGTTCTGAGGGGCCATCAGTTCTGCTCACATATCCCTGATCAGGTTTTGTGCCGGGTCATATAGCACCCTGATTGCACGTTGCAGATCAGGGTCTCCATGCCCTTCCTCTACCTGGAATGGTATCTTGCACCGTACACAGCACCCTCTCGTCTGCCTTACCAATTTCTTCTTCTCTTGGAGCTTCTTAAAGAGTCAGTTCAAACACTGCTCCCCTTGGAAGTCTTCATCTATTTCTTCTCTGTGCCCCTTCCCTTGAACAAGTGTTTGTTGCAGCACCTGTGGATGTCTGCATGCCCAACTTCCTGTTAGAGGATCGTATCTTTCAATCTCTAGAATTCTCTGAACCTAGTATAGAACCTGGTATGCAATAGGATCTAAGTAAATATTTGACAAGGCAATCATGATGACAATAGCAAAGATGATGGTGATAACGATATAGTGATGATGGCAAACATTTATAGAGTGGTTGCCATATTCTAGCACTGTTACAAATGCTTTAATAGCATTCATTTAATCCTCACAACTCTACGTAGTAGCTACTATTTTTGTCTCCATTTTACATGTAAGTAGAATGAATATCAGGGAGTTTGAATAATTTTTCTAAGTTTGACCAAGCTTAGAAGTGGATTTCTTACTGAGGTGGCTACACGTCCAGGGTGCTAAAGCACCTACTCTCCCAGGAGATCTGGCCCCTCGCATCTTCTCCCTGTGGGCCCCACCATGAGAATGAAAGTCACCCCGCCTCCTGTTGATTCGGGATCCAAGGGACCAAGACCCCTGCATTTCAGCAAAAAATTGCCAAGCTTCGGAAAAAGCCTGCTTGGCTCCCAAGGGCGGGAGCATGTCCCCACAACCCTTCCCAATTCCCAGGCACTTAACACTCGGACAGCTGCATTGGAATGATTTACAACCACGTCAACTACTTGGTGCTTTCCAGCAAGAAGCTGAAAAATGGCACATACTGTGGAATACCAAGTGCAGAAACCGCTCATGGAGAGCAGCCCCTGGTGACTTTCTGCAGACATGCCTGCCTTTGCCCCCAACCCCACACACACTGTTTACTGACTCACCTGGCCCCGTGGCAGCTCTGCCTCGACTTAGCTCTAAGCAGCAGGGAGGAAAGACATTGAGATCAAGGCTGAGTGGGGTGAAACGTATACCTCGGTGGATTTTGTGTGTGGTGAAAGCTCCCCATGCCTCACGGAGCTTCAGGGTTTGTTCCTTCACATTCTCCTTCTTGACTATAAGAAATTGATTCATTTAACAAATATTTATTGTTCCCCCTTTATGTGCTACATGCTGGGGACACTGGGTTGAGAAAATACCCACGGTCCACCTAGTCTAGTTGGGGGGTGCAGGGGATAGAAGTAAATATTTGCTGTGCTGTGTGATAAGTGTTGTGACAGAATTGAGCCTCGGGTGCTATGGGGGTCGAGAGAGGGGGTCTCACGGTGCTTGGGAAAATCTGGGAAGCCGTCACAAAGGAGGGGGCGTCTGGGCAGTGCCTCTAAGGCTCACAAGACTGAGAAGGCTGGGAGGGACGCCCAGGCAGAGGGGACAGCTTTTGAAAGGGCATGGGGACATGAAAGGATGCTGTGATAACAGGCTGTGGTACCCAGTTACTTAATCAGACACTAATCTAGGAGTTGCCCTGAAGGTATGGTGTAGATGTGGTTAACACAATCAGTTGATTTTAAAGAAAGGGGATTACCCTCAATAAGGTGGGTGGGCTTCATTCAATCAGTCGTAAGGGCTTGGGACAGAGACGGAGGTTTCCTGAAGAAGAAATTCTGCCTCAAGTTTGCGGCATCGGCTCCCGCTTGAGTTTCCAGCCTCCCAGCCTGCCCCATAGATTTCACATTTACCAGCACCCCCCACATCAAGCCAATTCCTTGAAATAAATCTCTTAATACGTATATGTATATCTCTATCTCTAGCTTGGCTCTGTTTCTCTGTAGAACACTGACTGCCACAGATGCCATAAGTGTAGAGATTAGTTTATGCTTCCACGTGGCTGGAGCTTGGGGAATCTGGCTGGCTGTGGAAGAAGATGAAGCTCGTGGAGGAGAAGGAAAGAGACTTAACTCTTTCATGAGGACGATGGGGAGCCATGGAAGGAGTGGGTGTGAGGCAGCTTCAGGTACGTGTCTCAGAAAGATCGTCCTGGTGGCTAAGTGGAGGATGGCCCTGTCACCCCCCTCCGTGTGTCCTGTGCCTCTCCTGCCTCATCCTCTTCTCATGAGATCATCCCAAGGATGCCGATCATCTCTGACAGTTAGCATCGCTAACAGAAGTAATTGTGAGGATGGCTCCTGATTCACACAGACCCAGGTCTGAAGACCAGCTCTGCCACTCACCGCATTGTAAGTTGGATGAGGCTCCTAAACTCTCTAGGCCTCAGTCCCTTCATCTGTAAACAGGGGTACAGCAGCCCGGACCTCTAGGCCATGGCAAGGATGAAATAAGACAAAGCCTGCAGAGTTGTGCTGGTGATCTTTTCACCCTGCTCAACCCTCTCTGTGCTCCAAGAGCGGAAACCTCTCCAACTGCATCACCCTTCGCTCCGTCGCCCTCTGGTTTTCAGTGGGTTTGGCCCTCAGGAACCACGGCAGAAACTGGAAAGTGCGTTTGTTCCCCTGGTCCCTTCCCGCAGCCTTGGGAGTTTCCAAATTAAAAAGCTGTGCTTCTGCTGGGCAGCCCTTTCCCACAGCCACGGCCGCTCCCTGAGCTCCTGGAGCCCGTCCTTCTCCTGACCCTGGAGGCTGAATAGTTTATGGTTTCGCACTCTTGCCAACTCTGGGGTACTTCACCATACACCGTAACCTGACCCCCATCTTTGTAACTATATGCCTCATTAAACTCTCGTCGATTACCTCTTTGTTGTGTGCCCACCACACACTAAGAATCCAATACGTGGTCTTCATGGTTAGCTATTATCACCATGTTGTTATTATACTGATTACGATAAAACCGAGGTACCAAGAGACCATATTAACTTGTTAAGGTCATACAAATAAATTTAATTTAGCAAGAACCCTGGGTTGCTAGCTGCTTTATACCCACAGCAACCCTCAGCAATCATTACTATTCTCAGCTCCATCCATAGGCGAGAAAACTGAGGCCCAGAGAGGTTAAGACACTAGCCTGAATGAGCACAGCTAGTAAAGGGCAGATCCTGGATTCAGACCCAGAACTTTGAGACTTACCCTGTCCTATGGTGATGCCACCTTTTTTTTTTTCCTGCCTGACCCTAAAATCCCACCACTGGTGTCCTGTCCTATGTTCTTGCTGCAAGAGTCAAGGCATCCCCATCTCTTGTGACAGCCGCCTTGTCTGAGGAGATAAAATCAGACTGTGTGTTCATCTGTCTATGAAAGCCAAGAGGGGCTGGGACCTGAAGATGGGTGAATTTCTGCCACATGTGTAATTTATTGCCAGAAGCACCCCCTGGAATCAAATCAGAACATGGTCTCCAGATCTCACCCATCTGCCCTCAATCATTTTGGATTCTGGGGAGGATGTATCAGGCAGTCAGACATGTCAGCTCCCCAGGATGGGGGCTCGCAGGGTCCACCCCAGCCCCACTGGATTGCTGACAGCCCCAGCTGACAGCCTCGGGTACCGGGCTTCTCAAGCAGAAGAGTTTGGGTCAGTGCGGTGCTGTCATCAATTATGGCCCACGGCTGGGCAGCTAGTCATCCATCATGCCTTCGCAAGCCCGCTGGAACTAAATCATCGAGACCCTGCAGCCTATTCTTCTATCTTAGGGTCTGAGATCTTATGGTCAGAATTAAAAGACATCTGTTCTACCCTCTGTTTTGAAATTTCTTTGTATCTAAGTTGTTGGTATTTCTTGGGCTGTAGCTTTGTAAGTGTTTAATGTCGGAATAATGGGACTTTGGGGTTCAGAAAGTCCTTTAGTTTCATTTCAATTTCTTTTGCTTCTATTACATCTAGGGAAAAATTAATTTAACATTGTATTTCTAAAAGTCAGGATACAATGATCCTGTTTTTTATAATTTTCTTTCTGTCTGTTGATCTCCCATCTATTAGCACATGACCTTAGAAAGATGTCTGGAGTGACCTTCATCAAATGTGAACTATGGTTATTTCTGTATGGTGGGATTTGGGGTAAGTTTGCCATTCTTCCTTTGTACTTTCCCACAAAGACACTCATAAAATTTTCTTAAGAGAGAAGGAGGTATATGGAAACTCAGAACTAAAGAGAGGACCCTGAAGATTTTCACATCCAGATGAAGAAACAGAGGATCAGAGGGGGCAATGGATTTATCTCAGGTCACACAGTAATTTGATTGTTGAAGCAAGACCAGAACCAAGACATAGATCTCAGAATAGGTTTTCCCCCAATATTCATTCATTCATCAAAAATTTAGCAAATGCGTACTTGGAAATAAGATGAATCCAATGCAGTCCCTGCCTTCAAGGAGACAGAGAGGGGAATCAAGGCTGATATTGTAATCAATGAACTTATGGAGGAGAGAAAACACAGGGGCTGTGAGAGCACAGAGGAGGCAGGACAAAGCCAAGGCAGGGGAGGAGAGAGAGCTTCCAGGAAGCCCCCTGGAGGAGAAGGTATTAGCAACTGTTGGTTAGATCCAGAGCAAGCAGGGAGCAGGTCTCAGGCAAGAGAACAGCATGAGCTCATCCGTGAATGCAGGAGAAAATCGGAGCCATTTGTCTGCTAATGACTTGTTACCACGTGGTTAAAACACAGGTGAGGTGTAGGGTGGGGCTAGAGGAGGCATCGTGCTGGAGGGGTTGACAGGGGCCAGTCACAGTTCCCTAGAATCTGCTTGGAAAGCCCATGAGAATACAGCTTTGATCTTTTTTACTCACTGCAGCATCCCAAGCACCTATGAGAGATGCTCAGTAGATGTTTGTTACATAAGTGCTCAGCTAAGACGGCATCCCCTCCAGGAAGCCTTCTCCAGCTCCCTCCCCACCCCAGTGCTGAAATTAACCTCTCCCTTATTTCTATTTCATAGACCTTTGCCCATTTATAATAATGTGTCTGGTAGAAGACATCATTTTTTTCCATGTCAGTCTCCCTCCATTTGACCATAGGCTCTAGAAAGAAAGGCAGCACCGATTCCACTCTGCATCACTCCAGAGTATCTGGCACGCAGGAGGTACTCAACAGAGGTCTGATTAAAAGACATCTATTAGGCTCCCCTTATTCCAAGTCTTCCCTCCCAATTTATTTGAAGCCTTTCACTACACCTGGACAGAGTATCTAAAATTCTAAACACCTAAAGGGCTCACTAGTGTCTGCAGGAAAGATCCTGGTGGGATGGAGAGGACCGTAGTGGATATCTATTGGTTCCCCTTGTTCAGGAATCCTTCCCCCTTCTTTTGGTTACAAACACTTTTGTTTTCCTTTGGTGAGCTACTAACTGAATGCAATTTCCGTGGGAATGTCTCTGTCAAGGTGACTCATCCAACCCTCAAATAGTAACATTTTGCGAGAACATATATACAGAAATGATATCCATTGACTGCACTGGAATGCTTGTCCATGGGAAAGGGGAAGTGAAATGGAGAGTGGGATTCAAGTGGAATATGGAATAAAACAGAAGAGAAAAGTTGACATTGTTGCATCTTTTACCAAAAGGCATTAGGGAAGGGAGTTGACTTTAAAAGGATGCGATGGCAGGACCTGGAGAAGCTGGTGGAATCTGATCAAGGACAAACTTTGGCATCATCCAGGGATCAATGGGGCAGCACCTTGCTTCCTAGAGGGTCTATGGACATGTCTTCCATGAGTAAGAGGCTGTTTTCTGAAAGCCTGTGAAGGACTGACCGAAGTAGTTCACTGCAATCTGTGTCTCCTCGGTACTACATGTTCTGATGTCAGGGAGTTACTACCACTCACACTGTTGGGACCAGGAGAGAGACACCTTCCTACTTTGGTTCCATGAGTCACTGTTTCTCAGAACAGAAGGATCAGAAGTCATTAGCAGAAAGCCACTGCACTAATATGCGTTATTTGGTATTACTAATTAGTTCGGGTCAACTTATCATAAATTGTATATAGTTTTAATTTCTTAATCTTTTAAAAGTCCTGAATAAAAGAATGTGGGGACTTCCCTGGTGGTCCAGTGGTTAAGACTCCAAGCTCCCAATGCACGGGGCATGGGTTTGTCCCCTGGTCGGGGAACTAAGATCACGCATGCTGCACGGTACGGCCAAAAAAAAAAATGTAAGTATTAGTATAGATGAGTGGTTGGAGGAGTGAGAAGTCCTTAATAAATATCGTGGTCGAGATTCTGTGGTTCTCCAGCAATTCTACTCCTATGTACCTGCCCAAGAGAAATGAAAATATATTCCATATGGATTTGGGCTTGCACACATGTTACTGAGCAACCTTATCCACAACACCGAAATACTGGAAACAGCCCCAGAGTCCATCAAACATCGAACAGATAAACTCTGTTATAGCCATAAAATGTGATACTACTTAGCAATAAAAAGGAACAAACTACTGATACACAGACACATAGTTGAATCTGGAAAGCACTCGGCCGAGTTAAAGAATCCAAACACAAAAGAGTACATATTACATGATTCCATTTATATGAAATTCTATACAAGACAAATGTGCTCTGTAGTGACAGAAAGCAGGTCAATAGTTGACTGAGGCTGGGGGAGGAGGATTGAATGGGAAGGGATACAAGGAAACAACTGAGTGTGATGGAAACTTTCTGTATCTTGATAGTACAGGCATGTGCATTTGATAAAAGTTCACGAACAATACACTTAAAATGTGAGCATTCTATTTAATGTTAATTATGACTCAATAAAGTCGATTAAAAAGTTGCTGGGGGCTTCCCTGGTGGCGCAGTGGTTGGGAGTCTGCCTGCTGATGCAGGGGACACGCGTTCGTGCCCCGGTCCGGGAAGATCCCACATGCCGCGGAGCGGCTGGGCCCGTGAGCCATGGCCGCTGAGCCTGCGCGTCCGGAGCCTGTGCTCCGCAGCGGGAGAGGCCACAACAGTGAGAGGCCCGCGTACCGCAAAAAAAAAAAAAAAAAAAAAGTTGCTGGGATATTAAGTGAATAGAACAGATGACAATATCCCTCTATTAGGGTGCTAGAATAGCAAGCACTATTCCTCTCTCAGTGGGTTATACTACTTTAAATGATGCTATTCCTTTTATTACAGGCTGCTTGAAAAGATCTAATGAAATAGCATATTGAAAATAATAACAACAATAAAAATAATTATAATGAGAAGGAGGAGAATGGACAGGGCATTTACTGAAGATTTAATATGGACTAGGACCTCTGACAACTCTACAAGGTAGGTACTATTATTAACCTCATTTTACAGATAAGAAAATTGAGGCACTGAGAATTTAAGTGACTTAAGATCACAAAGAAAGTAATAGAGCTAGGGTTCAATCCCAGATAATCTGAGGACAGAGGCACACCTTTAAGCTCTAACCTTTACAGGCTACAGGGCTCTGTATGAGCTGTAAAATGTGTAACTGTCTTAAATGTCTTTACCCAGAAGAAAAATGAAGAATAGAAAATTCACGCATTAAGGCAAGCAAGGAATATGGGGACCCTCATACCTTACAGGTAACAGCTATCTTTAAACTTGGTCACGTGGTCCTTCATATGTTGAGAATGAACAAGAGTAACTTCTATTTTTTTCTAACCTTCTTTATAGCGAAATTCTCTTATTTACTTTAAATCTGCCACCAAAGTTACCATAAAACCAATTAACAAATTAACAAAAGAGATCAACAGTGGGGCCATGAGTAATGGCTGTCTTTCTCTCATGGTGCACAAGGGTAGACAAGATAAATGAGATTGAAGGATGACTCTGATTATCTGGACAAAAGCATGAATAATTATGTGGCCATCAACAGCCCCTGAGCTCCGCATTCATTGGAAAGTCAGTTCTCGGTACTAACACAGTAGATCTGTGCAGCCAGTGTGGCCAGGCTGGTCTCGAACCTGGAGGTGCCCATCTTCTCCTCTGAGGCCAGGGAACTTATGGCATTTCCATGTTGTACTTGGTATGGCATGGTAGAATTGAGCACAGAGGGCAGAGAGGAATGCCCAAGGGCATGGGATGTGTCATTGGCTAAGGACTGAGCCCCCTTCAGCTTCATCCACTGACACTCAGCTCATCAATTATCCCTGAAAGCAGCTGTTGGAAGAAAAGCCCATCTTGGAAATTGGAGCTGGGTCAAACATGTAAAGCTTGGTCATATGTAGTGGTTATAAAGTTCTGGAGCCAGACTGCCCACATTCAAGTCCTGACTTGGTCAATCCTAAAAGGGTGACTCAGGGAAAACAAGTTAACATCTCTGTGCCTCAGTTTCTCTATCTGTATTGTCTAAGTTTTAAATTAAGAGTGCTTAGCAGTGCCTGGTACATAGTAAAAACTCAATAAATGTTAGCTGTGATTGCCATAATCATAGAAATTGGTACAATTCCAAGATGTATCTTCTTCACATTTTGAAGTTCTGAATGCATCTTAAAATTTATGTGTTTTCTATAAATCTAAAATTATTCAAAGACTCCAAACAGCCAAAGCAATCTTGAGAAAAAAAAGCAGAGCTGGAGGCAACATGCTGCCTGTCTTCAGGGAGCATGTTCTATACTACAGGTTCTATACTTCAGGGAGTTTTGTCCTACACTACAAAGCTACAGCTATCAAAACAGCATGGAACTGGCACAAAATCAGACACATAGATCAATGCAACATAATAAAGAGCCCAAAAATAAACCCATGCACTTATGGTCAATTAATCTACAACAAAGGAGGCAACAATATACAATGGAGAAAAGACAATCTTTTCAAGTGATGTTAGGGAAATTGGACAGTTACATGTAAAATAATGAAATGAGAACATTTTCTCAAACCATATACAAAAAATAAACTCAAAATGTATTAAAGACCTAAACATAGGACCAGAAACCATAAATTCCTAGAAGAAAAAGTAGGCAGAACACTCTTTGACAAAATCGTAGCAATATCTTTTTTTGGATCTGTCTCCTAAGGCAAAGGAAGCAAAAGCAAAAATAAACAAGTGGGACCTAATTAAACATAAAAGCTTTTGCACAGCAAAGGAAACTATTAATAAAACAAAAGAACAACCTACTGTGAATGGGAGAAATTATTTGCAATTGATATGACTGATAAGGGGTTAATCTCCAAAATATATCGATATAAACAGCTCATGCAACTCAATGTCAAAAAAACCCCCAAACAACTCGATTAAAAAATGGGCAGAAGACCTGAACAGACATTTTTTCCAATGAAGACACACAGATGGCCAACAGGCACATGAAAAGATGCTCAACGTGATTAACTATCAGAGAAATGCCAATTAAAACCACAGTGAGCTATCACCTCACACCTGTCAGAATGGCTATATTAAAAAACACAAATAACAAACGTTGGTGAGAATGTGGAGAAAAGGGAACGCTCGTACACTGTCGGGGGAATACAAATTGGTGCAGCCACTGTGGAAAACAGTATGGACATTCTTCAAAATACTAAAAATAGAATGATCATATGTACTAATACTTCTACTCTTGGGTATATATCTGAAGAAAATGAAAACACTAATTTGAAGAGATACATGTGGGACTTCCTTGGTGGTGCAGTGATTAAGAATCCGCCTGCCAATGCAGGGGACACGGGTTCGAGCCCTGGTCCGGGAAGATCCCACATGCTGCAGAGCAACTAAGCCCATGCGCCACAACTACTGAGCCCACGAGCCACAACTACTGAGCCTACGTGCCACAGCTACTGAAGCCTGCACGTCTAGAGCTCGTGCTCCACAATGAGAGGCCACCACAATGAGATGCCTGCACACCTCAACAAAGAGTAGCCCCCACTTGCCACAACTAGAGGAAGCCCGCGCACAGCAATGAAGACCCAATGCAGCCAAAAATAAATAAATAAATTTATTTTTAAAAAAGAAAAGATACATGCACCCCAAAGTTCATAGCAGCATGATTTATAATGACCAAGATATGGAAGCAACCTAAGTGCCCATCAACAGCTGAATGGATATATACGTGCAATGGAATATTAATCAGCCATGAAAAAGAATTAAATTCTGCCATTCGCAAAAACATGGATGAACCTAGATGTTCTTATGCTTAGTGAAGTAAGTCAAACAGGGAAAGACAAATACTGTATGATATCACTTAAATGTGGAATCTAAAAAGTAAAACAAACCGGTGGATATAACAAAACATAAACGGACTCACAGATATAGAGAACAAACTAGTGGTTACCAGTGGGGAGAGGGAAGGAGTAAGGGGCAAGATAGGGATTGGGGATTAAGAGGTATAAACTACTTTATGTATAAAATTAAAAAGCTACAAGATATATTGTACAGCACAGGGAATATAGCCAATATTTCATAGCTTTAAATCTATAAGAACATTGAATCACTATGTTGTACACCTGAAACTAATATAATAGTGTAAATCAACTATATTTCAATAAAAAATCCAGAATTAAAAGTTTATTTAGAAATTCATGTACTAATTTAATGTGGTAATGAAGCTCTGACTAGTTTTTTTTTTAATTCCTAATTTTAAAAAAAAACAATGTTACTAAACCAATGGGGTAACTTACACTGGCATCTTAAAATCAAAGTAGCTAAGTATTACTAGGGCCCAAATACATGCTATAGATGAAGAAACAATGATAGGTTTTTGCTCAATGAATGGAGCAATGGCTTTTGCCAATTCTTCATATACACATGCTCTTCTCACCACAGGACCTTTGCACATGCTGTTCTGTCATGTTCTCCATTCTACCTTCTTCACCTAGTTAATGTCTTATCATTCTTTAGTTCCCATCATTTCCTCAGGAAAATCCTCCCCAACTTACCTGTCTAGGTTAAAACTTTCTAATATCACTTGCCATTTCATTATAGCCCTTGTCACAGGTGTGATTTTATATACATTACACAAAACTGAGTTACTATCTGTCCCTTTCAATAGCCTCGAAGCTCCATGAAAGGAAGAGACTGTATCTTCCCTTACTCATCACTGTATCTCCAGCTTTCAGTATGGACTCTGGCATACAGCAGGAGCAGAATAAGTATGCTTTGTAAGAATGAATAAATAAATGAATGAGTTTTGGAGACATCATAGATCCAGTTGCAGAGCCTGGCATTTCAATTTTTTGTGTCCATTTGAATGAAAATTTGATTCACGTCTATTAAATTGCACTAAAACCTAAGCTCCATGAGGACAGGAGTCTTGTCTGCTTTTATCTGTTGTGATTCAGCGTTCGCATGTTTTATATTGTACTATAATTATTTCTGTCCTCGCCACAACTCATCTCTACTACCTTTGAGAGTCACGAAAACAAGTATCATATCCTGGCCCCTTGTACGACAAAGAGTCATAAATCTGCAGCCAAAGCTCAGATTGGTTTCCCAAGCTTCAGCTCAGTGAGTCCATCTCTCACTGACATTGCATCTTAAATTAGACAGTGCTACTTGGCTTCCCCACAGACAATTTAACACGTAGATAATGTTCAAAGTTGGACTCCCTGTCCCCCTAAATCCCCACAGGGCTCACTCTCTGAACAGTGAATAAATGCAGGTTCCTCTAGTACCCAGGATCTCCCTCTCTGTTTTGCAATTTACAAGAAGGCATTACCTCACCCTTGCATGGTATTATCATAGTGGCAGAGGGTCAAGTTTCCAGGCAGCATGAAGAGGTGAAAAGAACATGGGCTGGGTGATCAGTTAGTTTGGGTTCAAGTTCCAACTCTATTCAACACTATGAAAAAGGGGGAAAAGAGTGGATTATTAAGCAGTATATATGATGTTAAGACCTTTTCACATACGATTTCATTCAATTTATAATAAATCTATGGGGTGGGTATTACAGTGCCATTTTAATAACTAGGAAATGGAGGTTCAGAGAGGTGAAACAGTTTACTCAAGGCCACCCAGTTGTTAGGTAGCAGAGATTAGAACCCAGATCTCTCTGACCTCAAAGTGGAGCTCTTTCCTTTAGACCGTCTTGCCTTATGCCCTGGCTGTGTGATATTGAGCAAGTTGCTTCACCTCTCTGATCCTGCATTTCCTCATCTGTAACTCAGATGATTACCACACCTACCTCCAAAAGCTGCCCTGAGGATCCAATGATAATGCACATGAAAGGCAATATATAAATGCCAGTTATCACTGCGCTCAATATCCAGAAACAGGTAGATCAGAAGGAATAAATTCTTTTGTTGGTCTGTTTAAGACTGAAGAGAGCTCTTATTATTCCTGAAAGAGTTATCACAGCTGAAGAAGCAGCCATGCAATTCCTGCAATAAAAGTGTATGTGGGGGGAATCAAAAGGCAACACAACTGTCTTCCAACCCAGGCTGTTTTTATCTTTACCAAAATACAATTTCAGGTTCGATGGCTTATTCTTCGTCTGAAGTATGAGCATTTATAGCCCAGCTATTGGGAGCAACAGCAGAGCGGTTAAATGCTGCTCCGCACACTGGCCCTCCTCCAGCCGCCTGGCAGAGGACTCAGCACACTCCGCTCACAGGAGCTCTGCTTCCCCTAATCGATTTTCCCAGTGTCACTCCCTGCCTTTGACCCCATGCTCTGCCTTTCCCTGTACAGGCACCGGGATGCATGAGAACATATTGTCAACTCTGTACTGTCACCTGTTAGAATGGTCCATCCTAGCCACTAGGTTAGCAGTTGGTGTGACACGCCAGTTGGCCCCAAATAACCATGCTTTTCCCACAACTCCAGCCTCCTACCTTGGCTCAGTTCACCTGTTGGCTGAGATTTGCTTCTGGATGAGTTGCCCCATGATGAACCCGGGGATTGTTCATACACACGTTGCTCAGAAACCCAGTTTCTTTTTGCGGTAGACGGAAGAAAAGAGAGCACATAAACACAGAGGGAAGAGAGGGGAAGAAGCCACAGCACTGCCCTCAAAGAGTCTACAATTTACAAGGAGAAAGAAATGTGAATGGACAAAAACAACAGCAGTTGCTTCTACAGTGCTCGGGATGTGCCAGGCACTGCTCTAAGTGTGTTAGATCACCTACCACATTTAAACCACACGATAATTCCAAGAGGAAGGCATGAGCATTGTCCCCCCATTTCACAGATGAGGAAACCGAGGCTGACTTGACCAAGATCATGGCCAGTAAGTGGTAGAAGCAGGATGTTGGATTTCGAGGGTCTATGCTCTTAGGCACTGCATTATAGCTTCTCTCAGATGATTATAATACAGTGTTGGCCTAATGAGGGGAGTTTTAAAGATTGTTCATGGGCAGAGGCAATCACATGTGCAAAGACCCTGAGGTACCAGAGAGCCTGCACATGAAGGGGGCAAAAAATATCTCATTGCAGTTGGAGCATAACAAGCCATGAGGGAAAAGGAGAAGATGGAAAATTGTGGAGGACATGTGACTGGAAAGGTGGGTTCTGGTTGGGCTGGAAAGAGCCCCGAATGCCAAGTTAGAACCTTGGACTTGGACCTAGTAAAACGGGGATCCACTGGCATTTAGGAAGGGGAGTGACATGAGCAGTTTAGAGCTGGGAATTACCTCTTAGCTGGTAATGTGGAGGATGGACCTAAGACAGGAGGAAACAGGAAGAGGGAGAGAGGCTGTCCCAGGATGCTGACGGAGAACAGAGTCACCATCTCCTTCTGTCTCCTTTTTTAGGAGGGTTATGGGGGCCCCTGAGGATCCCCTTGCCCCAGGTGAGCCCATCGGCCTGAAAGCTTGTGTCTTGGCAGTAGCATGCTAGCATGTAATCAACATCTGCTTATAAACTGGATTGTAAGGCTTCCAAGGAGTGAGATTTGGCCGATGACACCACTGACAGAGAAGCCACTGTGCCCTTCCAAGTCTGAAAAGTCTAATAAGAAACTCAAATTTCTGGACACTGGCAAAGGATAGGAAGCCACTCGTAGTTGAAAGGCATTCTGGAGGGCATTTGGACTTTGCCTGCCTTAAGGAAACTCCTTATCCTCCCCTGGGAGTAGCTTCATGGTGCCTGCCTGCCCCACCTCCCCACAGTTGCAAAGATGGCCTGGACTTGTCATAGAGCTTCATTTCTTCAACTGTGATCACCCAAGGGATGGACTGTACAGGCAAGTAGGAGTGACCAAGGGTTCTGTGAAATTTGACATATGGATGCAAAGTCAGAGAAGGGCCCTGCTGGTGGCCAGCATTCCTGCCCTATGTAGAGAATGAACCTAAAAATGAAGCAACATCAAGAGAAGCAGGACCAGAGATGGAGAACGACAGAGTCTTGATTATACAACCGAGCCTATGGATATAGTTGAGCCTGAAATCTAAGGGATCTATCCGCAACTTACATACTTCTCTTCCCAGCATTGCCAACAAATTAGAATTGAATTTCATTGGCTTATTCCCGAGTCAATCACTGAGCCCAAGGGGATGGAATTTGCTGATTGGCCAGGTTTGAGCCACATGACCCTTCCTGGAGCCAAGGTCTGGGATGTGAGTGGGATCCCATCAGAATCACATAAACTGAAAGTAGGGATGGGTGGCTTCCAAGGAAAATCAAAGTCTTATTACTTATTGTTTTTGGACAGGCAAAAAGTAATAGATGTACTCTACAACCTTTTGCAATACAAATGTTAAGATTACATCAATCTTTCAAACCCACTAGTCCTTGAACTGGGTTGCTTAGAGAATAATTCCACCAAGGTGAGAGCTCTTGGGATGGGAAGTACATGGGAAGTGGCTCTCTTCATTTCAGTCCCTGTTCTGAACCCCATCTCCTTGTCACTCTGCCCTACCAAAAGCCATTGGGTCAGCTAAAACACAAAATTTTGTTTCTGTGAGCCCAAGGCCTCTGCTTCCAAGTTCTCATGACTTTGCCCTTACATTAGCATTCATGAACTCAAACTGTCAGAGAGTCTCAGGTAATTAGAAACAATACAAAAATGCTAATTAGCCCTCTGGCTGTACCCAGAGGATGACATAGGCAGAGACCCAAGCCCTACGTTTGTGTTTCCAGGACTCCTTGAATTCCCACATCTAAGAACCCTTTACAAAGCTTCTTGATGAGAGAAAGAGCTCATAGATAGTATAGCATTGGGTTCAAGGCATTGCCCTTTCAGTACGATGCACTTGTTTGCATGTCAATCTCAACTCTGCCACTTACACATGCTATATCCATCGGCAAATTACTTCACTGCTGAGTCTCAGTTTTCTCCTCCATAAAATGGGAGTAATAATCATCTCTATTTAACATGTTTTTGTTATGTGAATGAAATAATGAATGCAATATGTACAGTACCTGGCACATAATAAGGGTTCAATAAATGAGTTTCTGTGTGTGTAATACACAAGGGGGGAATTATAGGAGGTCAAATATGAAAATTGGGTTGTAGATTCCTCTTGGCTCCAACCATTCCCATCCCCACTATTTGGTGTGGGGCAGTCACACCTCATGTGTGGACCAGTGCAATGTTTTCCTGTCTGGTTGTGGTCCCTTCTCTCTCTTTTCCCTCCAAATCATTTTGCGTTAGTTTCCAAGGATTGTGGTGAGAAGTTACCACAAAATTGGAGGCTTAAAAGAATGTAAACGTATTGTCTCACAGCTCTGCAGGCCAGAAGTGTGAAA
Source organism: Phocoena phocoena (assembly GCF_963924675.1). NCBI lineage: Eukaryota > Metazoa > Chordata > Mammalia > Artiodactyla > Phocoenidae > Phocoena > Phocoena phocoena. The sequence goes on along the minus strand of NC_089233.1, from coordinate 30,296,340 downwards.
TCAAGTCATTGGCAGGGTTGGTTGCCCCGGAGGTTCTGAGAAAGAATCCATCCCGAGCCGCTGTCCTGGCTCTGGTGGTTGCCGGCAAGCCTGGTGTTCCTTGGCTTGTAAATGCATCCTTCCATCTCTGCCTCTGTCTTCACAAAGCCTTCTTCTGTCCTTCTGTGTCTTCTCCTCTTCTGTCCATCTCATCTCCCTCTAGGCTTTGCCCTTGTAAGAACACCTGTCATTGGATTTAGGTCCTACCTAAGTAATCCAGGGTAATCTCATCTTGAGATCCTTAAGTTAATTCTATCTGCAAAGACTCCATTTCTAAAATAGTTCATAGTCACAGGTTCTTGGAGTTAGCATGTAGACATATCTTTTATTTGAGGGGGTGGTCACCTTTCAATCCACTATACATCCCAACACCACATCACCATTTCAAGGTCAATCTTCACCAAACACACATCAAAAGGCCTACAAAGCCTTCTCATTTTCCACCTAAAAGTCTTCCAGCCATGCTGGTCTGCCATCCAAGGCTCTCTCCCAGCAGGTCCTGAGCTTCTCCTCCCTTCAGGCACCTGGTTCTGGAGGTGCTGAGCTGCTGGCCCTCATCATTTTCTCATCCTCCCTCTTGCACCGTCCTTTCACCCATGTTCCCATCTTGGGCTCTGTATCACTTTTCTATTGCTCCATAGCAAATTGCCACCAACTTAGCAGCTTAAAACATCATGGGGCTTCCCTGGTGGCGCAGTGGTTGAGAGTCCGCCTGTCGATGCAGGGGACACAGGTTCGTGCCCCGGTCCGGGAAGATCCCACATGCCGCGGAGCGGCTGGGCCCGTGAGCCATGGCCGCTGAGCCTGCGCTTCCGGAGCCTGTGCTCCGCAACGGGAGAGGCCACAACAGTGAAAGGCCCGCGCACCGCAAAACAACAACAACAACAAAAAAAACCATCATGAATTTCTTATCTCACTCTGTGAGCCAGAAGTCCGGGAAAAGCCTAGTGGGGTCCTCTGCTCGGGGTCTCACAAGGCTGCCATCAAGGTATCTGCCAGGCTGTGTTCTCATGTGGAGGTCTGACCAGGGAAGAATCCCCGTCCAAGCTCATTAAGGTGTTCATAGAATTCGTTTCCTTGCAGCTGTGGGACTGAGGGCTCAGCATTTTGCTGGCTGTTGGCTGGAGGCCCCCTGTAGTTCCTAGAGGCCACTTAAAGTTCCCTGCCATATAGGATTCCTCCACATGGCTGCCCACCTCATCAAGCCAGCTAGGAGGAATTCTCACCTCAGGGAGGGCCCTGTCTCCCTTTTAAAGGCTTTTACCTGATTACATCTGACCTATTTAAGATAACGTCTCTTTTAATGAACTCAAATCAAAAACCTATATGAAACCTTAACTACATCTGTAAAATCCCTTCACCTTTGCTCTATCATTTGGCTAGGATGTATCATAGGTCCAGCCCACACTCAAAGGGAGGGGATTGTACAGGATGTGACAACCAGGAGGCTGGACTTCCAGGACCACCACAGAGTCTGTCTGCCTCTTTGAAGTCTGTGCTCCAAAGAGGAGCTTCCCAATCTACCTCCCCCACCAAAGCCATTGCCATTCCTCTCCAGCTGGATCATCTCTCCTTCTTCCTAATTCTTGGTGGCTTCATTTTTAGCCCTCTTACAGCACTAACTGATTTATTTGAGAGGCAGCAACGTGGTACCACACAGGGGTAAAGAACAAGGACTCAGGAGTTAGACCACCTGGGTCCACCCTGGCCCCTCTACTTACTATCAGTGTAACCCTGGGCTACTCAACTTTCAAAGCTCAATTAGAAACATACGGAGAATCTTTTCATGGGGTTATTATGATGATTTTTCTAATGCAGTTAACAGGGTCTGGCTCACAGCAAGGATCTGATATATGGCTATTTTGTGTGAGTCAGGATAGGCTAGGTTATATTGCAGTAACAAACAGCCCCAAACAGAGAAAAACTCAGGGGTTTAAAACAAATGTTTCTTTCTCCCACACGCTGCGCGCCCACTGAAACTTAGCAGAAGGGTTCTGTGCATTTTAATCACTTAGGGTCCCAGACTGATGAGCAACGATCATGTTGAAGAGCGCAGGGGCCGTCTTACCCGGCAACCGAATGGTCCAGCTCAGAAGTGAAATGGGACACGTGCTTTCCACTCATTGGCCAGAATGAGTCACATAATCCCACTGGGAGGACGGGAGAAAACCTCCCAGGAAGCTGAACGGGGGAGACCCACACGTGGGTGCTCATCGTGTAATTTCCATTAAATTACCATGAACCTCATTTCACCTTAAGGAACAGTACGATTTCATCCTCCTTTATCCTCAACAGCACTAGATCACAGTGCCTAGCGCAAGGTAGAACTTCAGGACGATATGTTAGAAAGCCTAACTCTAAAAATAGGACAGCTGCAACGCACATAGAAAAAGACTTGATCCTCTTACAATATAATCTGAGGAGACAAAAAATTTCCATCCACACTCAAATATTTTCCCTGTTCACCTGCTACCATGTCTTATATTTCTGCCATTAACTTGATCCTTTACGGTCTTAAGAGGTGCATTTTTAACAGCCCAAGGCATCGGACTGCCCGGGCAGGGTAAGATATTTACTAGTGCACCGTTTACTCTCTGAGCCCATTACCAGGGCTGCTGTTCAATTCAACCAGCATTTTCTGAGCGCAGTGCCAGGCAGCACACTCAAAGCCTGGTGGGTCCTAACGTGGACACAGTTCTCAAAGAACTCACCATTTAGAAATCTTAGCATGCCAGGCAGAGTCTAGAGAATGGGACAGAAGATGAAGGAGGAAATAATTATGCCCGCTAATAATTATAAAGTGCTTTCTGGGTGCCTGGCTGAGCAAACTTAGACTTGGGAGATTTAATCCTCAAAGCAGCACTAGGAGGATGGAGACTAGAATTTCCTTTAACAACTGGCAGATTGAAAAGGATTTCCACTGCTCCTTCTCGGGATGGGTCTTTGCAGGAGATATTAGTATACTATCAGGACTCAAAAAATTTGGAGCAAGAAGACAGAGGCAATGACAGCATTAGAGTTTTCCAGAAGCTGGTTCTGTTAGTAATCCTGCCTCTGTCACTCACTAGCAGTGTGACCTTGGAAAGTTGCATAACCTCTCTGTGCCCCAGAGCCTTCCCTTGTTAGCGTGAGCTCCTGAGTCCTCGTCTCCAGGGAACTGGCACAGGGTAGGTCCCCAGGCATCACTTCTACCTCCTTTTGCCCCCTCTTCTCGAGGTAGGAAGAGTAGCAGCAGGGGCACAGAGACGCTGGGCAGGCTCCCAGCTGAAAACTAAGACAGTTTTGAATGAATGGCAAATTTCTTTGAATGGAAATTTTTTTTAAATTTATTTTTAAGACAATTTTCAAATAAGTTGAAACCATTATTTTCAGAGGCAACCAATAGCACCGACCAGGACTGGGAAGGGAAGAGATAAAGTTATGGAAAATGCAAGCAATTAAACTCTATTAAAAACCCGTATGTGCTTTTTTTTTTTTTTTTTTTTTTTTTTGTGGTACGCGGGCCTCTCACTGGCTCACGAGCCCAGCCACTCCGCGGCCTGTGGGATCTTCCCGGACCGGGGCACGAACCCACGTCCCCTGCATCGGCAGGCGGACTCTCCACCACTGCGTCACCAGGGAAGCCCCTGTACATTTTTTTAATGCGGAGAAAGTAAGTCCAAGAGTTGACAAGTGAGCAAGGCTGGGCTCCAGCATCTTGGGGTTTTGGAATGAAAACCCTGCGAAGGGCAGAAAATCTGCTCAGCGGCACAATCTCGCCCCGAGCAACACACACATCTGTGCGCTCGACTGTTTGGGACTTGGCGGCAAACAGCAGTGGCAATAATTCTTTGCAAAGGAGGAGGATCAGCAAAACACAAGGAAAAAAAGAGACAAAAGAAGAGAGCACGTGGGATAAGAGGAAGATGGCGGGGAAGGGGTCAGTTTTCTCTGCCTCACGCGGCTTTGGTGGCTTGTGGTAAATGAGTTTCTAATGATGTTTTTAAAAAGCGGGTCTTATTTACTGGGGCTGACGCAACTCCTTCTGCTTCTTGGGCTGTGTGCTGGGGAAGCAAATGAGGCAGGAGGGAGACGGCGTGAACCCGGGGTTTGCTGGTCTCTTAGTCCTACTGGGAAGGACCCCAGGCCATCGCTCCCCCTTCCCCACTCCCTGCACTGGCCTCCGCTGTGCGCCAGCAGTTCTGACCTCAGAGGATCACAGTCCTGTGTGAGAGGGAGGCACAACCTGGCTGTGAGAATCCTGTGTAATCAGTGCTTCTTTGGGTGCCCCCTGTGTGCCAGGCACAGTAGTTTTTGAATAAACAAACAGAGGAATGAATGAATGAGTGAATGGAACACTTGGCGCTCTGTGGGCCCAGGGAGGGAGCACCCCAACCTTTGGAGTGGGGAGAAGGGAAACAGGAAGGCTTCCTGGAGGAGGTGACACAGGAGGATTCAGAAAAGAAGACGTAAAGGGGAGTTTGAGGCAGAAGGGAGGGCGTGAACAAGTGCCTGGAGGACTGTCAGAAAGCACATTTCGGTGTGGGAATGTCAGGTCATTGGATTTAGGAGGAGGGTTTTACAGGCAGGTGTGGGAGATGAAGGATAACCCTAATTGGGCCCTTACTGTGTGCCTGGAACATTTGGTGATACCTAGAGCTACTTTGGGTTATCACAACTGCAGTGGGGGTGGGGTGCTACTGGCATCGAGGGGATGCAGGTCAGGGATGCTTCCAAGCCTCCTGCAGTGAGTGCACAAGACAGCTCTCCTCCCAAACCCTGCTGTATGCTGACCTTCTGCTGACCACTCTCATTTCCTCCTCCTCCTAGCCCCGTGAGGTGGTACATTTATCCCCATTTCTCAGGCAAGGAAAACGAGGCTCTGAGAGCTTCAGTCCCTTGCCTAAGATCATACAGCGACTAAGAGGAAGAGTGGGGATTGGAACCCAAGCAACCAAGCTCCAGCTCCCTGCTAATAACTACAGGAAAGAAATCCATTGGCCACACTGTAAAGGTCTTCGGATGCCATGTTACAGAGTTTGGGCTTGTACCTGTTCTGCAACACACGAATACTTTTCATCTACAGATTTTCCACCTTTTCACGCACTAGCGTAATTTCCCCTGAAGAACCAAATGTTGGAGGTCAAACAAAATTCCCATTTGCAAGCAAAGACAGAGCAGAGACAGAGCAAAGGATCTGTCACTGCATTCATTATGTCGCTCCCTCCCCCGCCCCACGTCAGGCAAGCTCTGGCCTATTACTAAATACACCGTTAAGAGCAATTGCCCTGCTTTATTCAGAAAGAACCTTAAAATATAATTAACGGAAGTCTCCCCGGATGGTTTCAGATCTTCCCTTCTCTGCAGTAGCAATACCAAGTCCAGTGATGTCTGTTACTCTGAGACTTCCTTGAAACCCTAATCATGTACACCGCGCTTTCTCTGCACCTCTTCGCGGAGGTGCGGTATCCTCAGCGCGTGCTGGTCAGGGCTGCTTTTTCTCCTAATGAAGTCACACTGGGCGCTTTCCGTGAACAGCTGGACCGCCGCAGCTCAGAGGAGAGGGAGCTGCCTCAGCCTCAAGACGACCCAGAGCCAAGCTCAGAATATTTGCAAGCCGATGACTGGAAAATTGGAGTTCGGGACGATCGCCCCTGTAGTCCTTAATTGGATGCCAGCTTCAGAGCAGGACCTTCTCATGCTAGAAATATCCCTAGACTTCACCAGAGACTGGTGAGGTAGGAATTAACCTACCCAGGATACAGATGGAGAAACTGATGCTCAAAGAATCCAAGGTGTGAACTGTGGAGCTGGAATGCAGGCACTTCGATTAGCACAGAGTGTAATGAAATAATCACTTTGCGTTTATTTGTTCAATGGCTTTAAAGCAGAAGCTACTTCTGATTCTGTATCCTACCTAGCACAGTGCCTTTGCTCAATAAGACTAAATCAGCCACACAAAGTGAACACATCACAGACGACCCCTGCAGGGATGCTCTTGACTGATTTCATTCATTTTTCTCTAAATAACTCTAATGGGGTGATAGCTTAGAGTGGGGTCCCTCTGCAATTCATTAAGAAGAACAGAGGGTCTGGAGAGAGTCATGTTTGGGTTTGTATCCTGGTTCTGTCTCTCCCAGGCTGTGTTACACAGGGCAAGTGAGTTCACCTCTCTGAGCCTCTCTTCTGCTGCCTATAAAATGGGCATAATAACACCCACTTCACTGAATTACTATGAGAATAAATGAGCCCAGAGCAGAGGAAATTCTTTTATTAAACTTTTAGTACACACTTGAGGTGATCATTTAATTCCCCAATCATTTTTTTTTAGGCTCTTATTCATTTCAGCACTAACTTAAATTTTATTTTCTCTTTGATATTTGAAGAAAGTTGGGCTCAGAGAGGTTAAGCAATTTGTCTGGGGACACACAGCTGGATGGTGACACGGCTGAGATTTGAATGCAGAGCAGTGAAACTCTAAGTTTGTCTCTTTCTGAGGTACCTTGATGCCTTCTCAGAGGGCTTGAGAATCTGGCTTTTTGATTCCAAATTTAGAGTGTTCTGGGGGGAAGAGAGGGGACAAGGAAAATATTTCAAAGAATGGGAAGTAGAGGAGGAGAAATCTGTCTTTTGAAAGTGAGCACTGGTAGGTCTGATTCTGAGGAAAGCTGATTCTGCTCCAGGTCTGTTGTGTCTGGGGTTTTGCCCTCTTGAGGTAGTGAGTGCATCACATCAAATCCCTTCTCTGATGGGGAAGGAGTATAAAACAAGAGAAAAAGTACAGGCAAGATGAAAACAGAAGTATATATTTCCTGGAATTAAACGCTGATATATAGCCTGGAGAGAAAACAGGCTGAGGTGTTAAATGGATGGTCTATAGGAACTTGTACCCAGAATATATAAAGAACTCTTACAAATCAGTAATAAGAAGATAACCTGATTTAAAAATTGGCAAAATATTTAAATAGACGTTTCTCCAAAGATGACATACAGGTGGCCAATAAGCACATGAAAAGATGCTCAACATCATTAGCCATCAGGGAAATGCAAATCAAAACCACAATGAGATATCATCTCACGCCCATAAGGATGGCTGAAATAAAAAAGATAGGCAGTAAGGAGTGTTGGAGAGGATGTGGAAAAATTGGAATCCTCACACATTACTGGTAAGGATGTAAAATGATGCAACCACTTTGAAAAATAACGTGACGGTTTCTCAAAATATGAAATACAGCATTACCATATGACCCAGCAATTTCACTCCTAGGTGAATTGAAAATATATTTATACAAAAACTTGTACATGAATATTCATAGCAACATTATTCCTACTAACCAAAAAGTGGGAACAGCCCAAATGTCTAACAATGGATGAAGAGATAAACAGAACATGGTCTATCTGTACAATGGGGTATTATTCAACCATTAAAAGGAATAAAGTACTGACACATGCTACAACATGGATGAACCTCAAAACATTTTGTTAGGTGAAAGAAGTTTGGCACAAAAGACATTCTATTGTTTAATTCCATTTATATTAATTTTTCAGAAAAGGCAAATTTTTTGAGACAAAAAGTAGATTAGCTAGTTGCCTAAGGGATGAGGGTGATGGAGTGGGAGATTGGGAATGATTGCAAATGGGTGTGAGGCTCCTTTTGGGGTGATAGGAATATTCTAAAATTAGAGCGTGGTTATGGTTGCACAATTCTGTAAATATACTGAATATCATTGAATTGTAGACTTATAATGGATGAATTGTACGGTACATAAATTAAATCTTAACAAAGCTATTAAAAAGGACGACTGGTCCACTGTCCCAGCTAGTAAGGGTCAACCATTGAATCCCAAGCAGTGTGACCCTCTCTCTCTTGTCCACTACACAGCACAGACTTACTCCAGTATGAGGGTAAATCCTAAGCTTACGAGGTCACAGATCTTTTTCTAACGCGGCCCAACAACCCAGCTTGGAAAAGACCAGGAATAACCAGCCCCCAGCTTTGTTGCTGATGAACGTGGTACCCTCAACGGCCCTTGGTGTAGTGTCAGCCACCAGCCAGCCCAGATGCAAGGCGGGGGACCTGCCCCTGATAACACCTCAAGAGTGATCAAGTCAGCGGTATATTCAGCTCGTCTGCTGGATTTGTATCATGGTTCTCCCTGCGAGGCCAGCCATTCATCCAGAATAAACTTCGCAGGACTGGGCAGCCAACTAATTAATTGTTGCATCAATAAAACTCAGGTTTGGCCGTCTCATGATGGATTACATTGTTAAAATGAACTTAACAGCAGCATTAAAGAAAGAAAACAAGGGAAATCAATATAGGAGAACTTCCTCAGCCAGAGTTTGCACTTCTCATGGACCAGATGTCAGTGGTGAGACAAGCACTTATCACAAAGCAGAGATGATGTTTATTAGTGGCAAGACCATCCCTAGTTTACATGCAGGATTTTAAAAGGAGAAAAGCAGAATACTGGAGCCCTAGAAGGAGTAGAATGTGGTTGGCACAAAGCCCAGTCCCTAGAGTCTGTGAGACCTCAGTTCAAATACCAACTGCTCCACTTCCTAGCTAGCCAGGGATTTGGGCAAGCCATCTAATGTGGGCCTCAGTTTCTCTTATCTGCGAAATGGGGATAACAAGGGGACCAATATCTTAGTGTTGTTAGGAAGATTAAATTAGATAAAATGGTGTAACATTGCAGTTCTTGCTAAGAACGTGTTCAGTAAATGTTTGCTATTGGTCATACTATATTTTTCTCTTGTTTAGGTATTTCCAGAAGCAGAATTCTCATCATTTCTACCCTTCTCCGTGACAGGTGATATAGTCAATTGCTCTTTAAATTTACACATTTTTAAAATTAAATTCGCCTCCAAATACCATCACGTTGGGGGTTAGGACTTCAACATATGGATTTGGTGCGGGGTGGGGGGGGACACACAAGCATTCAGCTCATAATGATCAATATACATAACAGATCTATCACCTGCCCCAAATTCATTCACGCTTTCATACCCCGCCCTCTTCCTACCCCCTAATCCTGGCAACCACTCATCTGTTCTCCATCCCTGTAGCTTTGTCTTTTGGAGAATGTCATATAAATAGAATCATACAGTATGTTACATTCTGAAACTGGCCCGTTGCATGTAATTCACTTCTTTTTGTTGCTGAGTAGTATCCCAGTATGAGTGGATGTACCATCCAGTTTATCTGTTCATTCATTGAATAACATTTGCGTTGTTTAGGTTTTGGCCATTATGAAAAGAGCTCCACCTAAATATTCATGAACAGGGTTTTGTGTGAATATAAGTCTTCATTTCTCTAGGATAAGTGTCCAGGAGTGGGAACTCTGGGTCATATGGTAAGTATGCATTTAAGTTCATGAAGATCTACCACCCTGTTTGCCAAAATAATTTCCATTTGCATTAGCAAAGTATGAGAGTTCTAATCAGTTTGTGCGAATCCAGTGTTTGATATTGGCAGTATTATCTACTTTAGCCATCTGAGTAGGTGTTTAGTAGTATCTCATCATGGTTTTAAGTTGAATTTCCCTAATGGCTAATAGCGTTAAATATCTTTTCTTGCGCTTATTTGCCTTCCATCTACCCTCTTCAGTAAAGTATCTGTTCAAATCTTTTGCCCATTTTGTAACTGGATTGGTTTTTGACAGTTGAGTTTGTGAGTTCTTTATATATTCTGGATACAGGTCCTTTCTTTTTTTTTTTTAACATCTTTTTGGAGTATAATTGCTTTACAACGGTGTGTTAGTTTCTGCTTTATAACAAAGTGAATCAGCTATACATATAAATATATCCCCATATCTCTTCCTTCTTGTGTCTCCCTCCCTCCTACCCTCCCTATCCCATCCCTCTAGGTGGTCACAAAGCACCAAGCTGATCTCCCTGCGCTATGCGGCTGCTTCCCACTAGCTATCTCTTTTACATTTGGTAGTGTATATATGTCCATGCCACTCTCTCACTTTGTCCCAGCTTACCCTTCCCCCTCCCCGTGTCCTCAAGTCCATTCTCCAGTAGGTCTGAGTCTTTATTCCCATCTTGCCCCTAGGTCCTTCATGATCATTTTTTTTAGATTCCACATATATGTGTTAGCATACTGTATTTGTTGTTTTTCTCTTTCTGACTTACTTCACTCTGTATGACAGACTCTACATCCATCCACCTCACTACAAAAAACTCAATTTCATTTCTTTTTATGGCTGAGTAATATTCCATTGTATATATGTGCCACATCTTCTTTATCCATTCATCTGTCAATGGGCACTTAGGTTGCTTCCATGTCCTGAAGAGCTGCAATGAACACTGTGGTACCTGACTCTTTTTGAATTATGGTTTTCTCAGGGTATATGCCCAGTAGTGGGATTGCTGGGTCGTATGGTAGTTCTATTTTTAGTTTTTTAAGGAACCTCCATACTGTTCTCCATAGTGCCTGTATCAATTTACATTCCCACCAACAGTGCAAGAGGGTTCCCTTTTCTCCACACCCTCTCCAGCATTTATTGTTTGTAGATTTTTTGATGATGGCCATTCTGACCGGTGTGAGGTGATACCTCATTGTAGTTTTGATTTGCATTTCTCTAATGATTAGTGATGTTGAGCATTCTTTCATGTGTTTCTTGGCAATCTGTATGTCTTCTCTGGAGAAATGTCTCCTTACGTCTTCTGCCCATTTTTGGATTGGGTTGTTTCTTCTTTTGATATTGAGCTGCGTGAGCTGCTTGTAAATTTTGGAGATTAATCCTTTGTCAGTTGCTTCATTTGCAAATATTTTCTCCCATTCTGTGGGTTGTCTTTTCAGCTTGTTTATGGTTTCCTTTGTTGTACAAAAGCTTTTAAGTTTCATTAGGTCCCATTTGTTTATTTTTGTTTTTATTTCCATTTCTCTAGGAGGTGGGTTAAAAAGGATCTTGCTGTGATTTATGTCACAGAGTGTTCTGCCTATGATTTCCTCTAAGAGTTTTATAATGTCTGGCCTTACATTTGGGTCTTTAATACACTTTGAGTTTATTTTTGTGTATGTTGTTAGGGAGTGTTCTAATTTCATTCTTTTACACGTAGCTGTCCAGTTTTCCCAGCACCACTTATTGAAGAGGCTATCTTTTCTCCATTGTATATTCTTGCCTCCTTTACCAAAGATAAGGTGACCATATGTGCGTGGGTTTATCTCTGGGCTTTCTATCCTGTTCCATTGATCTATATTTCTGTTTTTGTGCCAATTAGAGGTCCTTTCTTGATTACATGATTGGCAAGCTTTCACCCTGTCTGTAAGTTTGTATTTTCATTCTCTTAACAGCATCTTTCACAGGACAAAAGTTTTAAATTTTGACGAGGTTCAGTTTATCAACTTGTCTTTTATGGTGTGAACTTTTAGCATCATGTCTATTAATTCTTTGTCTAACCCCAGAATATGAATACCTTCCTCTATATTTTCCTCTAAAATCTTTATAGTTTTGCATTCTACACCTAGATCTATAATTCACTTTAAGTTAATTTTTGTATAAGATGTGATGTGCAGGTCAAGGATCTTTTTTTTTGCACATGCATGTCCGATTTTTCCAATACCATTTGTTGGAAGAGTATCTTTTTCCACTGAGTCTCTTTTTCACCTTTCCAAAATTCAATTGGACACATTTATGTTGGTCTATTTCTGAACTCTTTATTCTCTCCCATTGATCTATGTATGCCAATCCGTTTGCCAATTTCATACTGTGTTGATTATTGTACTTTCTTATAGTAAGTCTTAAAACTGGGTGATATGGTTCCTCTAATTTTATTCTTTGTTTTCAAATTTTTTTGGCTATTCAAGGTCTTTTGACTTTTCACATAAATTTTAGATTTGGGTCAAGAGATTATTTTTTGGAAGGCTTTTCTTATTCTTTCTTTTTTTTCTTTTCCCTATGGCACCTATGTCCATTCAGGTTATCTATCTTATCTTGGTGAGTCTGATAGTTTGTACTTTCTAAGGGATTGGTTTGTTTCATCTAAGTGCTCAAATTTACATGTATAGAGTTGTTTGTAGGGTTCCAATCTTAGCCTTTTAACAGTTGCAGGGTCTGTAGTGTTAGCCCCTCAGTGCTAACATTGGTAATTTGTGTCTTTTCATATTTTTATTTTCCAGTCTTGTTGGAGATTTTTCAAATGCAGTGATTTTTTTCAAAGAACAGCATCTTCTGGTTTCATTGTTTCCTTACTCCTTTTCTGTTCTCAAGTTCATTGATTGCTACCCTTAATCATTTCCTTGTTGGAAGCAAATATAGTAACACTGTGCTCTTTGCCTGGGGATAGCTCGCTCATTATTTTCAGATTTCTTAAAGTGGAGGCTCAGAATATTGATTTGAGGACTTTTTCCTTTTTTAATGTAGGCATTTAATGTTATAAATTTCCCTGTAAGCACTACTCTGTTTCTACCCCACAAGTTGTTATATGTTGTATTTTATTTTCATTTGGTTCCAGATATTTTCTACTTTTCCTTGAGGTTTCCTTTGAACCTCTCTTAGCATCCCATTTTAGTTTATAAATTGTGTTTTTAAAAAATTGAAGTAGAGTTGATGTACAATATTATATAAGTTACAGGTGTACAATATAGTGATTCACAATTTTAAAGGTTATACTCCATTTATATTTATTATAAAATATTGGCTATATTCCCTGTGTAGTATAATATATCCTTGTAGCTTATTTGATACATAATAGTTTGTACCTCTTAACCCTCTACCCCATATTACCTCTCCCCACTTTATAAATTGTGATTTTGACCATATTGCTTGTATAATTTTTTTTTGTAGTGATTTCTTTAAAAATGCTAACTTTTCACAGTTCATTTAGATTCAGTTTTTACCACTTCAAGTGAAATTTAGAAATATTACTGCCATACAGGCCTTTCACCCTTCCTCCTTATGTTGGTATTATTGTCTTATTACATTTACATACATCAAAAATCCCACTAGACAATGTTATTATATTTGCTTTCAATGAATCTATTTTATGGGCATACCCATGGCTTGGGGCTGGACAAAACCCATTTGGTGGGTCAAAACAGAAAAAAAAGAGTGTGAACTATTGGTGAGATCCACCACATGGTTGGTATCTTCCTTGCTGCTTGGAAATCTCTGAATATTTATAATAACTATAGGCATTTCTAAACATCTAACTTTTTTCTGCAATTAAGCTAAGATTTTATACAGGTAACATTAAATGAATTCACTTCTTTTGAATTAAAAAAAATCTATTTTAAAGAACTCAAGAGGAGAAGAGTAGTGTATTGTATTTACCGATTCACCATTTCTGTTGTTCTTCCTTCTTTACCAATATTCCAAATTTCTTTCTGCTGTAATTTCCTTTAGCCCAAAGTTACCTTTAGCAATTCTTTTAGAGAAGATCTGCTGCAACAAATTCTCTTACTTTTCCTTCGTAGAAAAATGTCTTTATTTTACTTTCATTCTTGTAGGATATTTTCTTTGTATATCAAATTCTGAGTTTGACAGTCCTATTTTTACACATTAAAAATGTTATTCTACTTTCTTTTGACCTCCACTGTTTCTGATGATAAATTCATAGACATTTAAGTTTTTCCCTTATAAATAATACACATTTTCCTCCAATGGCTGCATTGAAGATTTTTCTTTGTCTTTAATTTTCTGAAGTTTGACTATGATATCTGTCTGGCTAAGAAGTTTTCGGGTTTATCCTTTTTGAGGTTCACCAAGCTTCGGTACATTTATGTGGGTGTGGGCGACTTTTTCGTCAATTATTACTTGAAATATCTTTTCCCACTCCATACTCTTTCTTCTGTTCTTCATGACATGAATGTATTGTCTCTGAGACTGTGTTCGGTTTTTTAAACTCTTATCTCTCTGTTGTTTGGATTGGATAATTTCTACTAATCTATCCAACTCTGTCCTTTGTTAATTTTCATTCTGCTATTGCATCCTTTCAGTGAGCTTGTTTATTTTTGTTATTATATTTTTTCAGTTCCAAAATTTCCATTTGGTTCTTATTTATACCTTCTGTTTCTTTGCTGCAACTTTTAATAGTTTCATTCATTTCAAGAATGTGTGCCTAAAAAAGCACTGTTTGTCATAGATGCCTTAATGTCTTTTTCAGATAATCCTAACATCTGTGTCACCTGTTGGACTGTCTTTTCCCATGTAAGTTGAGTTTTTCTTGATTCTTCATAACTGAGTAATTTTGGATTGTATCCTCATATTATTTTACAAGACTGAACGTTGTTTAAATCTTATTGAGGATGTTGATAATTTTGTTTTAATGAACAACTGAGCTTGTTGGGTTGAGGCTACAAGTTCCTACTGCCCTTTTCTTGGTTGTTGTTTCAGTGTAACCTCCGCTCTTAAAGCCTTTGCAGTGTTATTTGGCTTTGACTCTTGCGTGAGCCACCCGTTAGTCAGTCTGGGATTTAGCCAGTGGTCTATTTCACTGGAAAGAACCAGATCCACACATATGCAGCTCACAACTGAGCCCAGTAGTTCAAACAACATTATGGAGATGTTTTCCTGAGCTTCTATCCCTCTGTGATCTTCCCAGTACGTCTTGATTTCTTGGTTCCCCCCAGTTTGCTCCTCCATCCAGAAGCTGGGCTTTATTTCCCTCACTGTGTTGAACACTCCCATGTATGGTAGTATGAGGATAGAGGGGAAAAGAGCAAGTTTTTTTTTTTAACTTTCTTGGGACCACAGCTTCTTCAATCAGAAAGGAAATTTCCTTCTCAAGAGCTTTAAGCTCTCTGTTGCTGCTGCTGCCCAGATCCCCCCTTTCCTGTCCCTAGAGCTCGACTTAAAGGACTTCTCCTGGAGCTCTCTCTGTCTTCACTGATGCTCACATCCTGGTTTGGGGGCTACTTTGAGCACACGCTAGGGGATTCCAGAGGAAAAACGTGCTAAACTTATAGATGATTTGGTGGTACTTCCTATTATAGTCTATCCTCCCATCTGCCTGCCACTTTTTACTTTTCAGAGTTCTCAAAACCTGATCCCTACATTATGCCTAGGCTTTGTCACTCTATCCAGCCAGAGAGGCAGGGTACTGTGTACTTACCCTATCTTACCTGGAATTGTAAGAATCCGGCTGTTTTTAATGCAAGGCAATAGTCTTATAAACTAGAAATAGTTATGGGCTTATTCGTTGAAGTCAGGGTAACTCAGGTTTGAAACCCTGTTCTTACTTTACAGGTTTGACCAAATAACTTATGAAATAAGTATTCTCTCCTTTCATGAGGGCTTCCATAAATTAATCCCTTAGGAGCATCAGCTGGAGATTAGCATAAGCGAAATTTGAACCCAGGCCCATTTTTCTCCCAGTACCATGTGCCGATATCATATAATCACTTTATTACCTGCAAGCATAAGGCTTACGCTCTCGTTTCTCAGATAATGGTGCTTGATGGCAGCTCTTAAAGGCTGGAATTGGATCATCAAGTCCCAGTACAATTTTGATCAATAAAACAATAAAAACCTAAGCCAAGTCATTGTTTCTAAGCCTTTGTTCTTTCACAGTGATTTGTGAGGGGAGTCGCCACCTTCTCTGGCTTCGTGCCTTAGAATCCTGACCCATCACTCCAATTTTACAGATATAACCATTTTGGAAAAGAGACAGAACTGAAGTTACTCATGCCAGATGCAGGTAACATGCTTAAGGAAAATAATCTGTATTCTGTACTTGTGAAAAATGAGGGCCGTGTAGCTGGCAACTGAGACTCAGAGAAGAATTCAGTAATTATATGCACTTTACTTCTGGAAGACACCTGCCCCATAGTTCAGCTCCCTTTGAGGCCAAAGGGTCTGATAAACATTGGTCAATTTTAGGAGAAAAAGTTTAATTCACCCAAGCATCTTTCCAACCCACTGGAATAGCTCAGTGACTTGATACCTTTTCAACTGATGTCAAGAAAGTCCTATTACATTCAGGCTACAGAGAAAAGGGTGACTAAGATGACTACGGAGCTAGGATGGAAAGCTCTAACATTATTACAGAAGAGAGTGGGGCTCTGAAGTCTTTAACTGTCAGTGAGTTTTAAAATCACAAATGCAAGGGATAGAGCCCTAAAATAAAAGTCAGGAGATTGTCTCAGTTAGGATTCATTTAGTTGATCATGTTAGAAAGCGTCTCAAATTAGGTTAAGGAGTGGAACAAAAATGTATCGGCTTAAAAATGTATTGTCTTCAAATTCTAGGAGTTGCACTAACTTCAGGCATGTCTCAATCGAGGTGCTCAGCGACACCAGGAGTCTCTCTCTACAAACTTTTCTCTGTATTGGCTTTATTCTCAAGATGACTCTCTGCATATGATGGGGGATGGTCCCCAGCA
This sequence comes from Phocoena phocoena, assembly GCF_963924675.1. NCBI lineage: Eukaryota > Metazoa > Chordata > Mammalia > Artiodactyla > Phocoenidae > Phocoena > Phocoena phocoena. Next base: position 30,279,990 of record NC_089233.1, on the reverse strand, counting down.
GCTCCTGACTCCCATCCCAGCTCTTTAACGACCTTATCAGAAAGATAGTCTGCCTTCCTTAATAATTCCAGAAAAAGCTTTAGGGCAGATTCTCACGAACTCTTATTGACTTAACTTGGGTTATATGCCTACTTTCAACCATCACTGTGGTCATGAAGTTGCATTTCTCTGATTGGTCAAGCCTAAATTGTTTGGTCATTTCTATAGATCCCTAGGAAGGACCAGCTCAACCTGAATCACAGTGACGGAGAGGAGAGAAGAGGTGTTATCCAAAGGAAAATGAGGTTTTGTTGCCAAATGGATGGAAAGGGCAATGGATTCAAGGTAAGAAAATAAAATAAAGGGAGAAAGAAAGAAAGAAAGAATGAATGAATTAAGAAAGCAAGCTTATGGTTACCAAGGGGGGAAGGGGGGGATAAATTGGGAGATTGGGACTGACATATACATACTGCTATATATAAAATAGATAACTAATCAGGACCTACTGTATAGTACAGGGAACTCACTCAACTCAATACTCTGTAGTGACCTATATGGGAAAAGAATCTAAAAAAGACTGGATATATGTACATGTATAACGGATTCACTTTGCTGTACAGCAGAAACTAACACAACATTGTAAATCAACTCTACTCCAATAAAATTAAAAAAGAAAAAAAGCAAGCAAGCAAGCTGTGTCTGCTCCATCTGCTGTCAGCACTGGCTCTGGCCCTTACTAGTTCTCTGTGGCCTTAAGCAAATCCTTTGCCTTCTTTTTTTTTTTTTTTTTTTCAGTCCGGTTACAGTTTAATATAAAACCACTACCCTCAAGTGGTTTAAATCCCAGATGAACTACTTTTTCCTTTCCATATGGTTTTTCATTTTAGAAACTGAAGAAAAAGTTTAAAACCTTTGCTGTTTTATTTGACTTCTTGGCGTTTGCTTTAGTTGAGAAATAAGCTTCCAAACTTTGATCGGATTAAGTGCCAGTCCTTACAAAGTTGAAATAAAGGCCAGGATACATAGGCTGTAGCTAAGATACCGTGCAAACATTGGCTGAGATACTGTGCGAAGATACTGTGGCTATACACGTGGCTAAGATACCGTGCAAACGTTGTTTACACAAAAGAGGTCCCGAGTTACAGAGTTAAAATCAAGGCTCTCCATCCTTTAACTTTCTACCCACAGGCAGGTGTGGAAACACCCTGGAATTCCTAGACACTGTTCTTAGGCTACTGCTTGGGCTTGAGATGGTTGAGCAACCTTGGCAGGTATTTAAGCCTCAGTGCCTGCTGTGTACAATGAGTGTCATAAAAATACCCACCGTAGAGAGTAGTGATGAAGAGTACGGCGAACAGAATTCCAAGATGACCCCGTGATTCCCACCTCCTGGCATCCACGCCCTTGCAGAATCTCTTTCCTTGAGTGAGGAGGAAGCTGTGACTTGCTTCTATGTAACAGAACATGGCAAAGGGGATGGGATTGTCACCCCTGTGACTGTGTTATGTTATATAAGGCACCATCTAATACATAAAAAAGGAACCAATCTAAAATTGTACTATTTATTTAAAAAAATAAAATGTATGTGGTCCAACAGGTCCAGCCAACTGGAGCTAGAGAGTCTCTTGCTCATCTTGGAGAATTAAGTTGCTCTTTTATGACAGGAAGGGACCGTGGTAGAGATTAGAGAACAGGTTCTTGGACCTTAAAGAAGTCCCTGGCTGACAGGTAGCAAGGAAACAGGGACATCAATCCTACAACTACAAGAAAATGACTTCCTCCAAATGACCTCAGGGAAATAGGAAGTGAGCTCTTCCCCAGTCAAGCCTCCAAATAGGAAGGCAGCATGGCCCAATACCTTGAGCGCAGCCTTGAGAAGAAACCCTGAGTAGGGGAACCAGCTGACTCATGCCTGGAATCCTAGTCCATGGGAGATGGGAGAGAATGCATGCTTGTTGTTTTAAGCCACTAAGTGTGTGGTAATTTGTTACATAGCAATAGAAAACGAACACAAGGGGTAAAAGAGATTATGCGTGTAAAATGCATAGGCTTAGCACTATGCCTAAGTGCTCAATATTACTTATCCTCAGTATTATAATGAAAGAGTTAGGCATTGTAGGTTCAAGAGAGTACAAGGCTGTAAATCTCCCTGTGTCCATCAGAGATAGCCTTCTGGGTTGGATGGACCCCAATCGGGGGCTATGCTTCCGTACAATAGAGGCCAGCGTTGCAGACATCTATACAGCCAAATGATGACCAAGCTGACGAACCACTTATTTGAAACACAACTTATCATCATATAATTTCAGCAGAAATTAGTTTAGTACAATGGGAACTGATCCAGAGTGTTAGCGTTGGAAAGACATCGAGCTTACCCAATAATGACTGGCGAGCAGGCAAGGAGGAACAGGTGTTTCAAACAAGATCAGGTTTGAAATTCTGCAATTGGGTTCATCCAGGATTTGGAAACTGAGAGAAAGGAAAATAATATGTTATTGAGCACCCGCCAGATAGTCTCAAACATATTTTTGCCTTTAGTATGAGTAGTCTATAGGGAAGAAATTATCTGCTTCATTTTACAGGTGATGAGGGTGAAGTTAAGGAAGATGAGCTCAGAAAAGGTAAGTGACCTGCCCAGGACCCCCAGGGCTAATCCAACCTCTGGATGAATTTGGTAGCTGGGAGAGTCCTAGGCGTCTACCATGATGGGACTGTAATATGTGTATATAAAAGGAATCTCACCCAAAAAGAAGGAAATGAGGAGAATGGATGAGTAAGAACAGGAGCCAAACAACCTTGATTTAAAAACTTTGACACTTGGCTCAACTTGTATCACATAATATGTTTCCGGACTTCCCTGGTGGCGCAGTGGTTGAGAGTCCGCCTGCCGATGCAAGGGACGCGGATTCGTGCCCCGGTCCGGGAGGATCCCACATGCCGCGGAGCGGCTGGGCCCTTGAGCCATGGCCGCTGAGCCTGCGCGTCGGGAGCCTGTGCTCCGCAACGGGAGAGGCCACAACAGTGAGGCCCGCGTACCGCAAAAATAATAATAATAATAATATGTTTCCAAGAAAAAAAAATGTTTAGGGAGATGTATCCTGAACCCCCTAATGGGAGAGAAGAAATAAAAGGCGGACACCTTCTTCGTTTAAATTTTACTGTGGTAAGAACACTGAGTATAAGCTCTACCACCTTGCGAGATTTCTTTCCAGGATACATTCAGTATAGTCGTGTATAGACACTGTGTTGTACAGCAGATCTTTAGGACTTATTCATCTTGCATGACTGAAAGTTTATACCTATTGATCAGCAGCTCTCCGTTTCCCCCTCCCCCGGGCCCTGGCAACCACCATGCTATTCTTTGCTTGAGTTTGACCCTTTTAGACAGTTCGTATGCATGGAGTCATATGGTGTTTGTTGTTCTGTGACTGGTTTAATTCACTTAGCCTAAGGTCCTCAATGTTCATTTATGTTGTCACACATTGCAAGATTTTCTCCTTTTTCCGGGTGGGATAATACTCTATTGCATGTATATACCACATTTTCATTATCCATTCATCCATCAATTGGACATTAGGTCGTTTCCCACATTCTGGCTACTGTGAATAAGGCTGCAATGAACATGGGAGTGCTAATATCTCTTTGAGATCCTGATTTCAATTCTTTTGAATAAATACCCAGAAATGGGATTGCAGGATCATGTAGTAGTTCTATTTTTAACTTTTTTTCTTTAAAATTTTTTAAAATTTAATTTTTAATTGTATATTGGGGTATAGTTGATTTACATTGTTAGTTTCAGGTGTACAGCAAAGAGGTTCAGTTATACGTATACATATATTCACTCTTTCAAATTCTTTTCCCATACAGGTTATTACAGAATATTGAGTAGAGTTCCCTGTGCTATACAGTAGGTCCTTGTTGATTATCTATTTTATATATAATAGTGTGTATCTGTTAAGCCCAACCTCCTAATTTATCTCTGCCCCCGACCCTCCCCCTTTGGTAACCATAAGTTTGTTTTTTATGTCTGTAAGTCTGTTTCTGTTTTGTAAAGAAGTTCATTTGTATCATCCTTTTTAGATTCCACACATAAGTGATATCATATGATATTTGTCTTTTCTGTCTGACTTACTTCACTTAGTATGATAATCTCTAGGTCCATCCACATTGCTGCCAATGGCATTAGTTCATTCTCTTTTATGGCTGAGTAATATTCCTTTGTATATATGTACCACATCTTCTTCATCCATTCATCCATCCTTGGACACTTAGGCTGCTTCCATGTCTTGGCTACTTTTTGAGGAACCTCCATACTGTTTTTCATAGTGACCACACCATTTTGCATTCCTACCAATAGTGGACCAGGGGTTCTAATTTTTCCACAAACTTGCCAACACTTGCTGTCTTTTTTTTTTAATGACAGGCATTTTAACAGGTGTGAAGTGGTGTCTCATTGTGGTTTTGATTTGCATTTCCCTGTTGATTAGTGACATTGAACATCTTTTCCTGTACTCGTTGGCCATTTATATGTCTTCTTTGGAGAAATGTCTATTCAAGTCTTTTGTCCACTTTTTAATCGGGTTATTAGAAAAGCACAGGCAACAAAAGCAAAAATAGACAAGTAGGAGTACATCAAGCTAAAAAGCTTCTGCATATCAAATGAAATAATCAGTAGGATAAAAAGGCAACGTGAGAAATGGAAAAAATATTTGCAAACTATGTATCGGATAATGGGTTAATTTCTAAAAGATACCTTCCATTTTTAGAGTGGGCATTAATCATTTTCTTGATAGCCTCTATATTGATATTTTTCATTCAGATTTTTAAAATTGATCACTTAAAATTGAATGTCAGAGGTTGCTAAGGTCTTTCTTTCTTTCTTTCTTTCTTTCTTTCCTTCCTTCCTTCCTTCCTTTCTTTCCCTTCCTCCCTCCCTCTCTCCCTCTCTCTCTTTCTCTCTTTCTTCCTTCCTTCCTTCCTTTCTTTCTTTCTTTCTTTCTTCCTTCCTTCCTTCCTTTCTTTCCCTCCCGCTCTCCCTCCCTCTCTCCCTTTCTCTCTCTCTCCCTTTCTTTCTTCCTTTCTTTCTTTCCTTCCTTCCTTCCTTCCTTCCTTCCTTCCTTCCTTTCTTTCTTTCTTCTTTCTTTCTTTCTTTCTTTCTTTCTTTCTTTCTTTCTTTCTTTCTTTCTTTCTTTCTTTCTTTCTTTCTTTCTTTCTTTCTTTCATTTTGTATTAGAATGTTTCTATCTCAGCTTACTCCAAACAGGATTTGAGGCAGGTATGAAAGATATATGCAATACTTCAGGTATAATAAATTATAATCAATTAATTAAAATATGCAAACAGAAAACACCCCAACAGAATAAACAATAAAGGGAGAGAGAACCAGGAGCAAGATTTGTTACACAAAATCCACACCAAGGAGTCCTAGACATTTGCTGGAGATTTGCTTCTGTAGCTCCCAGCATCTAGAAGAGGCAAAGACAGTTATGAGTTTCATGTCTATACACAGAAGCAAACAACAGTGGCACTGACCATCAATCATGCACAAACTAAGTACCGGGCTTCTATATATATTACCTCATCTAATCCTCACAACAAAATGCAAGCTAAGTATTATCTTATGCGTTGGAAAATGAAAGAGGTACCCAACCTGAGAGCTGAGAGATAGAAAGTGGTAAGGAGGAAATTCACGTCCAGGTCTGATCTCTCCAAGACCTGCCCGCTTCTCGTTGCACTGAGCTTCACTTCTCCACTATCAGCTGCCCTGCAAATGTACAACCGTCTCTCGTACCGAAAGCCGAAAAGAATTTCTCGAGGGCTTCTCAGAGGGAGGGCCCTGTGTTAAGTAATGAGCGTGGCTGTCAACAACAGCCTTCCAGTGAACACAGAAACAGTTTACGGGTTATTTCTCACCTTGTATTTTGGTCCCTAAATACAAGTGGGTGGCACCATGCCAAGGTAAAGTTTGGCAAGAAAGCGTCCTATAGGGAGATATCCAAGACATGACAGGTCATTGCTATTTTATTCTTTAAACTGATGTAAAGTACTCCAACAGAGAGGCTTCTGGTCAACAGCACTGTCACGGAGGCCCCAGCAATCCTAGTCTACATTCTACCTCTGGCATCTGACTAATGAGCTCCTAAGAGGAGCTCTGCTTCAGTTAGTACCTGCAGGGAGATAATGAGCTGCAGCCTGGACTGAAGTTAATTACCCAGGTTAGAGGCAGAGGGAGGCTGGGCTGAACCCATTTCAGCCACAGGGCTGTCAAGAACAAGAGCGAGACAAGCTGTCGCGAGGAACCTGCAAAAGGGAAGTAGGAACAGTGAGATGTGCTTGGGAGGTTGTGAATTTCAATCAAGCACGGTCTTTTTTTTTTTTTTAAAGAAGATGTTGGGGGTAGGAGTTTATTAATTAATTTATTTATTTTTGCTGTGTTGGGTCTTCGTTTCTGTGTGAGGGCTTTCTCTAGTTGTGGCAAGTGGGGTCCACTCTTCATCGCGGTGCGCGGGCCTCTCACTATCGTGTCCTCTCTTGTTGTGGAGCACAGGCTCCAGACGCGCAGGCTCAGTAGTTGTGGCTCACGGACCTAGCTGCTCCGCGGCATGTGGGATCCTCCCAGAGCAGGGCTTGAACCCGTGTCCCCTGCATTAGCAGGCAGATTCTCAACCACTGCACCACTAGGGAAGCCCCAAGCACGGCCTTAATTAGGACTGAAACAGCTTAAAAAAAAAAAAAATCCTCATGTACTCCCATAAGTACCAGCAAGACACATCACAATCTCAGCCTGATCCTAGATCCTGGTACTCTTCAACCATTTATTAATGAAACATCCACTATGCAGCAGGGCCAGGCTCTGGGAACCAGACTGAACCCTGCTCTCGTGAAGTCTGCTTCTAGGATGTCTGGGCTCTGTCCCTACTCTGGGCAGCTGAGAGAAACGACCTCAGGAAGGGAGGAAGTATGCCCCAGTGGATGGAGGTGAAGGTGTCCAGCTTCCTTGAGTGGCACGCACTTGACATCCATAAGCCTCTAAACCCCAAATTCTGGGGACGAGGGACTAGCCTCCCCATCGTGTTGGTGGGTAGCTAAGGAAGGAATTGGAATCTGGTTCGGCTATAAACCCCAATTCATTCCATAGCATCTCACTGCTCCTTGACTAGACGATCAAGGGATCTAAGTCATTGATCCCGTTCCTGCATTGAAAATGCCTCTCTGGAACTATTTGTAACCTTTTCCTTTCTTGGGAGAATCTCAAATGAAATAAAACCCCTGCCCTTTGTTATACAAATATGACATGATGTTCACATACCAGTGGTTATTTTTACACCAGCCTTGCTTATTCAAATCCCCAGTGAGGAGTAGAGATGGCACCAGCAACCTCAACATCAAAACACAACAGAGGATCCAGAAAACAATGTCGCCAACATTGCTCAAAGCAAACTGTAGCCTCTGAGGTCTGCGTTGGAGGCGAATTATGTCACACTTTGCACCCAACTGAAGAAGGAGACGAGAAGAAGCGTGAGGAAGCAGGTGAGAGAAGGGGAGGCTGACTGCCCAACTGTGGAGGATACAGAAAACCATGAACAGCAGACAGGGCTCAAAAGGCTCGTCTTTCCTACAAGCCAGCCTACTCAGCTGGATATTTCCAAAGCCTCACCGTATCATTGAACTTGGTGAAGTTCCCAGAGGTGCCGTGTGCTGAAGAATATTAATAAGTCAGGGTTACCTGGGTATAACATTATTTGTATCGAGGTTCAATATTCATAAAACACGATCGGTATGGGGAAAAATCTTGCTTTTTTTTCCTGCAGTGTTGACCCTACTTACCAACATTCTGGCAGACATTTGACATTATCTCAAGGAAAATGGCCATGAATGCCCATCCACTAACATAATGAATTTTAATTTTATTTCTTTGGGCGTTTCTGTGGTCCCAACTACTTGCTTTAACATACCTGTGTTATTTCCATTCATCCTTCAAATAGGTGCTTAGGGCCATTGATTATGAAAAATATAGACTAACAAGGCATCTTCAAAGCAGAGTGCTGAATGGAATGGTGGTGCCGCAAACTTTGGGAGCATCAAAGGTGAACTCACCCCTGATCCCTTTTGTTACGTGGGTTGCCACAGTGATGACAGCTTAGGGTGGAAGGAGACTGGATAATGACAATAATAGATACCATTTCAAGAGAACTTACTACGTGCCAGGCGCTATGCTTTCCACCTTTAACCCTCAGAAAGACCCCATGGTCTGCTAAGTTGTTGAGCAGACCATGTTGTTGTGTCCAAGAGGAAACTGAGACACAAGAAGTTATGTGACTTGCACAAAGTCCCGTATCTAGAGAATGACACAAACCAGGATTCATAATCCATGTGGTCTGGCTCCAGAGCTGTCACTGACCTATTGAATATTTGCTGCGTGGAGAAGGTGGTCAGATTTGAAGATGCTTACAAAATGGATGCTTATTTTCCTTTCTGATTCCTGTAATAGGATAAATATGCCGTGAGCCTGTCCCACCCTTTGGAAACCAACGTGGTCTCTTATAATGTTAACCTGGAACCACAGAGAGACATCCATTACTTGGAGGATGGCTCCAAGTACACACAATGCCTTGAGACATGAAGAAAAGTTGGATTCTTCCCTCATAAACTGTTTTGAAGGCAAGAAGCCAGCAAGGCAGAAACCTGTGGGGTTGAGGGAAGGATAAAGAAAGAAGAAAGTATATGTTTTGTGGTTCCATGATGAGCACTTGGAGGCATCCCACAACTCTATGTAGAAGTTCACAGGTATCATCCTTTCCTACAACACAATATCGAATTGTTCAAGATCTACTCAAAGATAATATATGACCATACGACCCAGCCATTCCACATCTAGGTATTTATTCAAAAGAAATAAAAATGTATATCCATACAAAGACTTGTAGATGAATGCTCATAGCATCTTCCTATACCATAGCTCCAAACCAAGAACAACCCAGCTGTCCATCAACAGGTGACTGGATGAACACACTGCTAGATCTATTACCCATATGATGCAATGCTGTGCAGCAATAAGAGGCAATGAACTTTTGATATCTTCAACAGCGACAATGAATCTCAAAAATAACTATGCCAAGTGAAAGAAGTAAGACAAAAAAAGAGCACACACGGTATGATTCTATTGATCTAAAATCACAGAAGATGCAAACTAACCTATAATGACCAGTGTTTTCCTGAGGATGGGAGGGAGGGAGCATGGAGGGGATTGCAAAGGGACAAGAGGAAACTTTTGGGGGGATTCATGTGCTCATGATCTGAATTGTGGTGATGGTTTCACAGGTGGATATGCATGTCAAAACTATTCTAACTGTGGGCTTCCCCGGTGGTGCAGTGGTTAAGAATCCACCTGCCAATGCAGGGGACACGGGTTCGAGCCCTGGTCTGGGAAGATCCCACATGCTGCAGAGCAACTAAGCCTGTGTGCCACAACTACTGAGCCTGCGCTCTAGAGCCTGCGAGCCACAACTACTGAGCCTGCTCTCTGGAGCCCATGAGCCACAACTACTGAAGCCCGAGTGCCACAACTACTGAAGCCTGCACGCCTAGAGCCCATGCTCCCAGCAAGAGAAGCCACTGCAATGAGAAGCCCATGCACCGCAACAAAGAGTAGCCCCCGCTCGCTGCAACTAGAGAAAGCCCGCGCGCAGCAACAAAGACCAAACACAGCCAAAAATAAATAAATTAATTAAATAAATTTATTTAAAAAAACTATTCTAAGTGTACACTTGGAACAGTGTGGTTTACTGTATATCAGTTACATCTCAATAAGGATGTTAAATAAGAGAGTGCATAGGTCTTCTGATGGAGGAAAATGCCAGACCAGGAGTTATGAACCCAGGGGTATGATGGCAGAACCTTAACTCGGAATGATTAGGTTAGAGGAAGGAGAACAAATAGAAGAATAAATAGAACAAAGCTAGGAGACCAGACAGAAGGCAACGCTGTAACCTGGCTGAAGGATGCTGAAGACTGAACTAAGCCAGAGGCCACGAGGAACTGGGGGAGGAGATAGAAGTCAAGGGACAGAGTCCAGGAATGGGTGGTGGGAGCAGTCAGACGAGGAGCAGCAACAAAGGTGCAGTGGGGGACAAATCAGAAGTGCCCCCGTGGTTCAGAAGTTTCCACTGATGCTCTTCATAGCCGGTGAGAGCTAAGTCACAAGAAGATCTGACTGTGGGGACATACAGTTTCCACAAAGAGCTTTGCTCTTCCTTTTCATACTAGAGCTTTTGTGTCATTTAACTGGGCAGTGCAGGCCACCAGGATCACCTGAGCCAGGAGAGAACCCAAACATCACTAGTAATTCAACCAGCGTGCTCTTCTTCCAGTTAATTCCACAGCCTCTTGACAACCTGGCATTCACAGCTCAGAAATCCTCCCAAAGTCTCCTGCCACTCCCCTGCCTCATGCACTCTCTCTGTAATGAACACTGCTTCCTTCCTCGAGAAAGTCTCCCTCACAAAGCAATTGCAATACTGCCAGCTACTCCCCAGAAATGAGAGAGACCGAGGGAGCAGGCTGGGGGCATCCAATACCCCTCGGTAACCAACCACTCCTCAGCCCCTGGAAGAGAACAGAAACTCAATATACCTTATGACCACATCTCCACACAAAAGAAACTCTCTAGGCAACTTGTCTTAACACATCAATGTTACAGATATGTCTCAGCAAAGGAGGGCAAACAGTTCTAATGAAAGTGGGGACTGACACGGAGCTCACACATGACAATGGGTTTGTCATTGATCAACAGTGAAGCAGGGTGACTGACTCATGCCTGTTATGTCTATTGTCAGAAAAAGAGTTTGCACTTCTTTCTTGGGTTCTTAGAGCTAGAAAAGATTTTTGGCGTAATCTAGTCAACCATCAGTGAGTGCAAGGCAAGGCATTATGGAATCCCAAGGAACAATGGTGGAGCTTCAATGCTATAGGTTGCAGGAGATGGAGAGAGTCATGCAGTGAGAGTGGGCAGGCCCCAAATCACCAAGGGACTGGTGTGCTCACCTAAGGAGTTTTAATTCTCTCCTGAAAGCTGGGGAGTGACGTTCTCAGATCTGTGCTCTGAAGGTCACGATGGCAGACTTGAATAAAATGCAGCCAGTTAAGAGACAGGGAGACCCTAAAACACGAAAGTCTGGTCTAATGTCACAGAGATAATTAGGGATGAAGAAAGGGGGAATTCCCTGGTGGTCCAGTGGTAGGACTTGGCGCTTTCATTGCCATGGTCCCAGGTTCAATCCCTGGTCGGGGAACTGAGATCCCACAAGCTGCATGGCACGGCCAAAAAAATAAAAAAATAAATGAATAAATAAAAAATATATATACCAAAAAAAAAGAGGAAGGGCTAGTACGGGTACAGTACGATGCTGGCTGGCTCACCAAGGCCATCCCCTCCAATCTGCTCACCTTCATGGCTCTGTTCTGTGCCTGCAGCTCATCTTCCTCCCTGGTCCTTCCTTGTGACTTCCAGAGGTGCTAATTCATTGGGTGTGCTGCTTCAGGCACTGGCTTCTTCTTGATCAGCCTAAGCCAGGACTTCCTGCATTGTTTCCTTAGCTGGACTCCAAGAAGTGCACCTCTCTAACACCATCCTGTGGCCTAGACCCTCTCAATATTAAATACAGCTACACTAACCCTTCTGTTCCTCCAAGTGCCAGGCTCATGTCTGCCTCAGGACCTTTGCATACGCTGTTACCTCTGCAGAGAATGCACTTCCACCTCACTCTTCATCTGCAAACGGTGCCCCATCCTTGAGGGCTCATCATATATCGTATCTTTAAAGCAGACATTCCTGGTTAACCTCTCCCTCCCCGCCAGCTAAATGAGACCTTCCCTTTTGTTTTCCTTAATAGCTCTTTTCACAGTCTGAAATGATAGAATCCATTACATTCTATGTTTAACAACAGTCCTCCACACTAGACGCCACAGGGCAAGGACTGTGTCTAATTTTCCAACTCTGTATCTGTGGCATTTATCCCAGGGCTTAGCATAGTCTATGCCCAGTAAACATTTGTGTGAACCCTCAAGCCCACCTCGCAGCCTTAATTCTGCTCCTCTCTTGTCTGATACATGCTTAGTTATAGCAGATGCCCTCAAAGCGTTTCTGGAATATTAGAACAGTCCTATTCATAGAAAGAAACCGTTTTTAGTGGACCTTTGGGGTCCTGAGACCTGGGTTCAAATCCCAGCTCTACCCGAGTGGCTATCTAGTGAACGACACTGTAGTCTGTAGTGTAGTATATAGTAAAGTGTGTCAGCACTTAGTAAACAGGAATCGTGTTCCCAGCTACAGAGCCAAAGCTGTGGCTGGACAGGAAATGGCTTCTACTTGGTAGAAGTAAGTGTCTGAAATATTGCCCAGAACTCAAAGCCTTTGTTTTTTCCTGGAAATAAAATAACAGTATAATTCGTTTACACTTTAAAAATAAAAGAGTAGTTTCCTCACTCCCACACTATCACATACAGAAAGTTTAGGTGCAAAGTTTAGGCTGTGGCAAGACACGTCTCCAGATAGTACATTTATGATCATGTGAAGTACACTAACTTACGTAATTGTATACATTTGTGACTTGCATCGGGGTTTGAAACCCGACTCCGCCCCTCCCTAGTTGAAAAACCTCAAGAAATTTACTGCACTTCTCTGAGCCTGTTTGCTCAAATGCAGAACCTCATAGGGTTACTATGAGAATGCAGTAAATGTGTGTATAAAGCACGTGAAGCCATGTCCCACACGTGGCACGTTCAATGTAAATTTCAGTGGTGATTGCTAATCTACTTAGAACAGGGCCTGGCGAGCGGTAAATACATTCTCACATTAGCGGTGATAAATCAACTTTTGCTGAAGTCCATTGGATGAGATCCGGGATATGTGAGAATTGCCAGGACAAGGGCGGGGGTGGTCTCTGAGCAGCTGGGGGCTGTGCTGCTGGCTGGTTCATGAAACCTTAACGGCTCATCATGCAGGCGCTGATGGGGCACTGTTGCTTTAAGAGAGGAAGTCAAAGATGCTTTTCCTTGAACACCACAAACAAGTGAGACCGTCAGTGCTATGGGAGGGGCCTGGGGATTCAGATTTTTATATTTCACTTGATATGACGTGTTCTAACCTCGCAAGTGCAAGTCCATCCCCTCTTTGAGGCATACTTTCACAGATATATTAGAGTGGCTTGTTGAAAAGAAAAATCGAAGGTGCCTAAAGAACATTGAGGTTTTCTGGGTTCTGGCTTCTCAGGCATGAGAAAGTGATAAGGAGAACTAAGACCAGGAGAGCCATTTATCCATTTTACAGAGAGGAAGCTGCAGCCTGGGACGCCACCAGATCACACAGTGGATAAGGGGCCAGGGCTGGTATTTGAACCCAGGTCACTGTGGTCTCCAACTCCAGGGCTCTTTTTTTCTGATACTTAGGAGTCTTTATTTATTGACTTTCCTATTCCCAGAGAATCATTGTCCAACAGCACCATATTTATCTCGGTGCACACATAAAGCTGGCCAATGAACCCTGAAGTCTAAGTCAGCTGGGGGCGGACTACAGGAAAGTGGAGTCCACGGAGAAGAAAGACATGAGATATTTACAACCTCTTTCCTGACCCTGGGTGGCGTTGCCTCTGTATGATGCCTGGAACTGCAGCAGTCATCTTGAGGCCATGAGGTAAGAATAAACCCCATCGGACGCTGGCATACCAAAAAGAGGGAAAGAACATAAATGCTCATCATATGCTCCTTAGTTTCTCAACCACGGAACCCTGCAGAAAAGCCCGTGTCCTTGGATGATGGAAAATACACTAGATCTCTACTATATGACTGCCAATAGGATAACTGACAGAAAAACTACAGAAGAAGTGACACATGCAGTGAAATCTCTCTATAGTCACACAGGGGAGGTCTGGTCTATATTCCACAAGGAGAGTGCTACCCAGTGGTGGAAAACAATCTCTCTCTGTGTCCTTTTTCTAAATGGAAGAAAAGCTTTCCCAGAATATCCCCAGCTGATTTGGCCTCATGGTTTATTGACCATGTTTATGTCACATGCCCCGATTACTATATCAATCACTTGACAAAAGGAATGGAATTGCTGTGACTGTCTTAGATCACTGGTCTTCAATCCTGGCTGCCCCATTAGAATGATCTGATGGTGCTTATAAAACACAGTCATGCCTGGGCTCTCCCCTGTGGACAAGAGTTCTCTCTCCTTGTCCCATAACTTGAGGACTTGATTCTGAAAAACTCCTCTCATTTCAGAAGGTCAGACAATCTCTCAAGTTATGAAACTGACTTTGTGATACCCAGGGTGGCATATACAGTCATTCACTCGACAACTCTTCATTGAGTGTCTGCAACAGGACAGAAACTGCTCAGATTGATAGAGATGTTATTCCAATCAATATGCAGGGAGGTCCTTGAGCTTACGGAGCTTTATATTTTAGTGAAGGGAGACAAAAGAATAAACAGATACCTACAGTAATTTCAAATGGCGTCAAATGCCACGAATAAAGTAAAACAGAAGAATGTCATGAAGAGAGACTGGAGATGGGGTGTCAGTTTATACAGAGAAATCAAGGAAGGTCACTTTGAGACAGAGACACTGGAATTGGGACCTGAATGGCTGCAAGGAAGCATAACATTCTTGGAAGAGGGAGCAGCATTCCTGATTAAGAATGAAGCCTGTGTGTTTGAGGAACACTCATGAGGCCCATGTGCCTGGAATGATGGGGAGCTTGGTAGGAGCTGAAGTCAGAGGTGGGCAGGAGCCTCCTGCCTTAGAAGTTGTAGTGGGTTGACCGGTGGCCCCCCAAACTATATGCCCACCCACAACCTGGAAGTGTGACCTTATTTGAAAAACGGGGTCTTTACAGATGTAATTAACAGTCTTGAGATGATTTTATCCTGGGTTACGGTGGGTCTGAAATCCAATGACAAGTGTCCTTGTAAGATAAAAGAAGAGAAGATACACAGAGGAGATGGTGATAGGAAGACTCATGAAGACACTGGAGCACAGCATCTAGAAGCCAAAGAACGCCAAGGATTGGCAGCCGCCACCAGAAGCTGCAAGAGAGGCATGCAGTGGATTCTCCTTCAGAGCCTCCTGGAGGAACCCAACCTGCTGACACCTTGACTTCGGACTTATGGCCTCTAGAACTGTAAGGGAATGCGTTTCTGTTGTTTTAGGGCATCACGTTTGTGGTAATTTGTTACAGCAGCCCAGGAAACGAATTCAGAAGTCACGACTCAAAGTTGACTCAAAGAGCAGCCACTGTTCTGGTCTGAATTCGTGATACAGGTCAGCACCCTGTCCAGCTCCTGAGGAAGCAGGCCAGACTCCTCCGAGCTTGTTCCCTCCCTGGAAACATCTGCCTCTCCATGCTGAACATTCTAGGAAATGTACAAGAGACCATCATTGTGTTGCAATTCAATTCACTTGAATTCACACTGCTTGAAAAGATTACATCTGTATGTTTGAAAATTCTGTTCAATTGTTGAGCATGTCTTGGCATCCATCGTTGCACTGAGCTTAAATTATCTTTCTGGTATTATCAAAATCCAACAGTAGCATTAATTGTGCTGGGCCCAACTCTAATGGCTTCAAATAATTATTAGCAATTGCTCATTATCTCTTTTGGAAATCCTAAATATATACCTATTTTTTAAGACGTTGACTCATTGGGACTGGAAAAGATACAGACTGCCATTCTTGGGCTAATGTGAATCAGGGCATTGTTCAGGAAAGTAAAAGTCTGTGGGTGTGTGGATGCCAATTTGGAATATTGATCATTTTGATGGGTAGGCTAAGCCTTGGTGGGATATCAAGCCTCTGCTTTCAGATGTGAGGCTCAAAATAAGATGTGGGAGTGAGGAGGGAACTGTTTTACTTTGTTCTCTTAGCCATCTAAGTTTCTCCCAGGGTTGCTTTCCCCTCATTTCTTAGACCCCCATCATCTCGTACCTTAAAACGTTTGAGTGACCTTGACCGGTTGCATCTATGGTTGGTTGACCAGTTGGCTGGGGCTGGATGCTCCAGGATGACCTCACTCACGTGTCTGGTCGTTGGCTGGCAGTTGGCTGGGGTGGAGGTCACGTGTCACCCATCATTCAGCAAGATGGCCTGGGCTTGTTCACATGGTCACTGGGTAAGTTTCCAAGAACAACAGCGAAGCACACAAGACCTCCTAAGACCTCAGCTGGGGACTGGCACGTGCTGTTACCTCCATGACATCCTAGTGACTAAAGCAAATGCTGGGGCCAGCTGGCATTCAACGGGTGAAGAAGTAGACTCCACATCTTGACCAGAGAAACTACAAGGTCACGTGGCAAAGTAACGGATGCCAGGAGTGGTGACGACTCAGGGACACTTTTGAAATCAATCTAGCATACACACATATTATAGATAAGGAGATCCCGGAGCTCAGGCTTGGGAGCACGGCGTTATCAATGGGCACACCACTCCCCTTTACCAGTCCTCATGGGTAGGATCATCTTTGCCTGATAGGTTGAAAGTCCATAAAGAAAGCCACTAACTTCCTCTGCTCCTGAATCACTCAGTCTGCAAAAAATCCTGGGATCTTCTGTCTCTTCCTCCTCCTCTCCTGATCCCTGGGTTCAGTTAGCTGCGGCCAGAGCTCCCCAAGCACAGACACCGGCAGCTTCCAGGGCAACAGCAAAGCTTCCACGGATCGGTCCTCCCTCGCCTAAGTTTTTCTTCCAACTAAGGAGTGACGAGCCTCCCCACGCCATTGGAGCCTCATGTCCTTTCTCCACCCCTTTCTCCAATTCTGAGAGGGCTGAGGTCCCACTCTTGTAAGAGATGAACACCCAGGTCTATGCTCAAAATCAGTTAATGGGAAGAGATGGGGATGGGGTAAAGAGTTGGACCTGATGCTTGAACTGCACTCATTCTTTGTCGCTGCTGGTTGGGAGCCTTTTTTCTTTGCATCTGTGTGAAAAGGAGTCAGGAAAGAGGCTTAGATCTTGGGGAGGAGGGAGAGGATGGCTTTTGGATTTTAACCAAAGGGACCAAAATCAGTCCAGGGAACCAGGGCAGAAACAGACACTATGGTTTCTGCTTGCCCAGCCTCAAGTCCTCTGCAACTTCCAGGACCCCAACCTTCCTTTGGGAATCACCTTCCCAGTAACACACATTCTGTCTCTTGTCCACACAAACAGATTTAATGAAGTTGGTCAGAGCCATTGTGAGTCAGCCCTGGGACTCTAGCTAGATGTCTTGGGGAAGAGAAGCTCTCTTTCCGGTGGTTGCTTAGTGGCTAGAATAAAAGGCTGGAACTCTTGGTGGCATCTTGTCACCTCATAAGGAAAGCACATCTGCAGATGAAGCTAACACAAAGGAAAGCGGGGACCAGAGATAGAGGGAGGTGACAGCACGGAAGCACTTGGATCCATCCATTCCTGAAGCCAGTATTACTGAATTATTCAGATATGAGCCAAGTCAGTCCTCTCTCTTTCCCACCCTTCCCCCTTTTCCTCTCTCAGTTTATGCAAGTCTAAGTTGGGTTTCCAACAGCCCTACCTCATAAGGAAATTCAGTCATAGCTCCATCGATCTTTTTCCAAGATTCTTAATCAAAACTCCTCCTTTCTTCCCCAACTACAAAATAAAATTGCCATGCGTATCAGTGAATGCAGAGTCTGTGGTGATGAGAAGGGGGCGTGGATAAGGAAATCGCTGTCTGCAATTAGCTGTGCGTCTGACCAGCCCAAAGCATCCTACTTCTCATACACTCGCCCCTCACACTCTCGCGCACCCTCTTTCCTCTTGGAATCGAGGTGAGATCAATGTGGGCGTGCAGTGTCCCACGGAAGTCCAGGTTTTCAGTTAATTATCTATTGGGAAGAAGGGGTGGTTAGGGTCTTGAGGTCACCTGTGTCTTCAGGAGCCTGATGCCCTCAGACTGCCTCCATTCCAGGCTTCACTGAACCAGTGTGATTGACATTCAGGCTTTCCTGAAGTACTAAGCCACACACACGCGCGCGCGCACACACACACACACACACACAGATACAGAGCATTGGTGAATGTAATATAGTTGAATGCATACAAAGAAGACTGACGAACAATTTGAAATTGGGTAATATATGTAATATATGTATTCCTTTTCATTCAAATGTCCATCTTCTCCCCCAGATTTCCACTAGCCCATAGCTGCACACAGTCTTGGTAACGCCTCTCTCCTCTCTTTTTATTCTCTTTACCCCTCCCTCTCAAGAGAAGAGCTACGTATACCTTTCTCTCATTCTACACAAGGAGCATCTCTCTCTCTCTCTCTCTCTCTTCCTGAAGGACACCGATATCCACAAGCTCATCTTCTACAGCAAATGGCTCTCCAATGCGTTATTTCAGACACTAAAAGAAATTCCTGGCTAGATCTTAAAAATAATATTTTCCCTTTATATCTTCACAGAAAAATATCAGGTAGGAAACATCCAATGGTGGTTGGTTAGATTATAGGTGATTTTTAAAACTTGTATTTCTAATGGTACAGATGAACCGGTTTGCAAGGCAGAAATAGAGAGACACAGATGTAGAGAACAAACGTATGGACACCAAGGGGGGAAAGCGGGGTGGTGGTGGTGGTGTGATGAATTGGGAGACTGGGATTGACATGTATACACTGATGTGGATAAAATAGATAACCAATAAGAACCTGCTGTATAAAAAATAAATCAATAAAATTCAAAAATAAATTAAAGATTGTATTTCTAACTAAATTTGGGGAGAAGATAGATTACAGTGTTGCATAAGTATCCCAGGCAAGAAAATAAAGAAGAGTAAAACTTTATTTGTAGCCCACACAGTGGTACTAACCAGTTATACTCAGACCCACAGGACCCGGGCTTCTCTGATAATATGCGGGCTCTGAAAGTGACACCTATGGCATCCGATTCTAGCCTCTCTTTCTGGAAGGACTTCAAGGACACTTTTTCCTGCTAAACATTGACACTCAGAGCTCAGAGCGGTTAAGCCATTTCTCTAAGGTCATACAGCTCGGAGGACTCAAATGTCTGACCCTACACACGATGTTCTTTTCATTACTGTATATCTCTATCCAGAGAGCCTGAAGCTGGACATTCAAGGATCCCAGCCTGTGGAGAGAAGGAGATCTGAAGATGCCGGAAAACACTTGGCCAGGCATCATGTGTGATTCTTATGGGGTTCTCTGACATAAATGGCGAGGGTTCTGGTACAGGTCACACTGCTAGAGGGAGGGATCCCCTCACACTTCACCCCCTCTGAGAAGGTACGCCCAGCATTCCTGATCACCACCAGAAACATTTCACCTGTGTGAAATGATGCTAGGAATGACCTTCAGAACAATCCTTCCTATAAAATTATGTGGCTGAAACATGGCCTTTTAAAAACGAATGTGATCAGACTCAATTTGGCTATAGTCATTCAAGACACTGACTCATCAAACCTTTATTAGAACCAGAGGATTGTCGCCATGGTTTTCTGCCTGGGAGTTTACAATCAAGTCCCCCACCCTCAACTCTGGAGCAAAAGCAATGTAAGCTACGGATGATGTGTCTCCATCTGTGGACACATTTGTGATGATGCGTTTGATCGAGGGGGCAGGAAAATAGATCCCACACTGGGGGAGGCAGATAATCCTTCCCCAGATTCTTCCTCCAAGTTCTGGGCTCTATTTTATGTGGAAGACGATTAAGCATCAAATCTTAAAGTGATAGGACCTTGGTGATAACCATGCAAAAGCGGTGGTATAATGCAGCCGCTAAGAACTTGAACCAGACTGTCTGGCTCCTTTGATCATTCATTTCTGCATTTATTATATACCTACTGTGTGCCAGGCACTGTTTTAAGTGCTGGGTCTCTAGCTGTCACTAAGATAGGATCCTTGCTTTCGTAAGGTTCCAAGTCAAGTTGAGGAAGAGAGAATATGAGCAAAAACACAGCAGATGGAAGCGAGTGATGTGAGGAAAGCAAAGCTGGGGGGGTGACAGGGGGCAGGGAAGCGCTGTAGGGCAGGGGTCAGGGAAGTCCCCGCAGAAGTGACCTAGCTAAAACCCGAAGGAAGAGAATGAATCAGCGTGGAAATTTCTGGGAGATGAATTCCAAGCAGACACGGCTATTTACTAGTGTGACCCTGGGAAATTTCTCAACCTCACTCGGACTCATTATACTCATTTATGAAATGGGGGTCGTACAAGGCCATTGTTAGGACTGAATGCCTTAATCCGTATGAAGCCACAGCACAGTGGGTGGGGCTGAACCTTAAGAAACTAATGACACTTGCTATTGACCTACAAAACAGCAACACTGTATCGTTCAACTATCTCTGTTTAATAAATGACAACTATTACTGTTCACCATTCCTGTTTATTGAGCACTTGCTATGTGGTAGGCACAGTCCAGTTTACTGTTTCTTAACATGGTCTCTAATCTCTGCACTTTAACCAAGTACACATCATGAGCTGCACTTTCTAGGAGAGGGAATCGAAGCTCTGAGAGGTGAAGTGATTTGCCCAGGGCCACACAGCCAGTAACTGGGACTGTCTGAACCCAAATCAATGCTGCTTCATCCCACTCCCACTGCCTGGGGGATCCCAGCACAGCCCATGTGCCTAGAAGATGCTCACCTGAGATTTGTTGAGACAATGGAAACTGAGTTCCCTTTCTACTCTGCGATAACCAAGGATGTTTTCAATAACCGTAAAGGCATCCCCAGTCGTCCCATAAACTCATTTCTAAGGTGTCATTTTAAAAAGGCTAAGGAGCTTCCTGCAAGTGACGCTGTCACATCTGAGCTGGGGTTTGTTAGAAGACCAAGCTAGAAATCTCTAAAGTTTTAACCTTGAATGCACTTTGAAATCACCTTTGATTGGGGCCGGGCTAAGTATTTTTTTAAGTTCTCCAGAAGATACTACCGGGAAGCTAGATGTGAGAACCAGTGTCTTAAACAACATGTAACCAGGAAGCCTCTGGCCAGGGCAGCAGGGGATCAGGGCACAGCAGCTTCTTGGCAGGTGGGGGGTTATTCTCTTTAACACACAGGACGTCTACTGCAAGGCTAAAACAAATAGGGACCAACACTCCAGAATGACAGTTATTATTTTTTTCTCTGAACTCTACCCTAAGAGAAAGGTAATGAGGGAGAAAACAGTATAGCCCCCTCGGTCAAGAGGAAGAATATTGACTGCAAACACCTGGATCCTTGCTCTACTCCTTACTTGCTGTGTGACCATGAGCAAGTTACTAAACTTCTCAGACTTCAATTTTCTTGGGTGTAAAAGGTGGATATTGAAGCCTTACCCATGAGGGTATTATTCTCTCTCTCTCTGTTTATATTTATATATATAATCACCAATATATAAAATGTCATTATAGTTATTATACATATGTATATTTACTATATATGTGTAATATATAAATATAAAAATATGTATTTATATATTACAAATATATTATAATAAATATTATAATAAATATATTTGGCAATGTGCCTACCTGATGTCTAGTAAGTATTCAAATAATGCTAGCCTTAATTTTTTTAAAAATACAGCGGCAGTTATGAAGCAGGCCCCCGCCCAGCTGCTGCAGTGGGCGCCTTCGCCTGTTGTTGCCCTTTATCCTCACCACCGTCTTGGAGCTGGCTGTCATCTCTGTTTTACAAATGAGGAAATTGAGGCTCAGATTAGTTAACTGACTGCCGGGATCACACACCTAGGAAGTAGTGAAGCTGGAAATTGGACTCAGTGTCTACTCCACCACTGAGCCTCTCAAAGATTCAGCCTCAAATGTAAAACGGGAAACTACTCCCAGAGCCTGACCAAATACACACGGTGACTCCAGACAGTGGCAAACACCTGGAAGGAACTAAGCTGGGATGCTGGGGAGCATCGTGAGTGCGCTGCCCGGCCTCATCTCCCCGCCTGCGAAGTGCATTAGTAACAGTACCTTGCTGTCGCTTTAGCATCGGGGTTACGCCAAACAATAGGCAAAAGGCCTGAATTCAGCGCCTGGCCCCGACTAGATGCTCAGTGACAGTCTGGGTGGCACATCTTCTCCACATCACCGTATCTCGTCTAGAGGTGGGCACTGTTCAAAAACCCCAGTTCAGGTGACCCTGCCAGTGCGTTCCTTTTCCTTTCCCCACAGGACATTTGAAATGGCCAGATGGGCAGAGATGGAGATTACATATCAGTTCCAGTTTATGGACATCGACAGGGCTATTTATTCACTGAGACCATTTTGCATTCAAAGCAATGATCATTACCATTCTTTTATACTCACCATTACCATCTAAGTGTTTTCCAACGCGTCCGCCTGAACAAAATCCTTTGCACAGCCAAAGGCACGTGCCGTGGGCCAGGGTGGTCAACGGAGAGCAGTTGTGCGTTCCAGCCACACGTCCTTCTTCCCCTTCCTTGGACATGGCATGCTCCATATCTCCACAGTGCCTTTGCACAGGCTCTTCTCCACCCTCTTCACCTAGTTAACTCCCACTCAGCCTTCATTTCATCTTAGATGACTTTCCTGATCTCCTAGTCTAGGTCACGTTGCTTTGCTGTCCTCCGTATTGAACATTTCTAATGCTGTAAAGGAATGGGGACCAGATGGCTGTTTCCAAGGTCTTGCAGGGAAGCACATTTAAAAAAATAGCAACAATCAAAGTGAAAGAGCCCCAGACAAAGAGCTCAGAATTGTTTAGTAAATAAAAGAATGGCATTCCCTCTACGCTCCCGTTATGAAAATGCTGAGAGTTTATTTGAAGAATCCCAGGTCTTTTTGGTTTTCTTCTTCTTCTTTTTTTTTTTTTTACTGGCACAGGAGAGATGAACAGAGCAGAGAAGGCTGGTTATGTGTACATTCAGTTAAGCTGCAACTCACTGAATAAGAAGCCGGAGGAAAAAGAGAGATGGACGTTAGATTGAGCATCTGCTGTGAACCCAAGCATTGGGCTGGGCAGGTAGCACAGTGCAGTGGATAGGGTATTGGTTCTGCAGTCAGGATGCTTTGGGGTCGAGTTCTGGCCCTGCAACTTCTTAGCTCTGTGACCCTGGACAAGTTACGAAACTGCCCCATAACTTGGTTTTCTCAGAAAAGAGGGGAAAATATGGCTACTTCACTGAGTTGTTGTAAAGAATAATAATTAATGAAGATTCAATAAGCAAAAAAGAGCCAATGATTAAAACAGATGGAAAATGAAGAAAGCCTGTAGATTATGTGGTTTAGGAGAGTCTTGTTGAGAAGAGGACATTTACTTTGAGATCTAGACAGTGAATAAGAGCCAGTGGTGAAAGTAGAAGAGGAATCTTAGACGGTTAAAGGCCAGCTGTGAAAGGTCCAATGCATAAAGAAGGCTGATATACTCAGAAAGCTGAAGGACGGACAGTGTGGCTGGAAGGGTATACAATTCAAACAGAGGTTAAATCACATCATGCCTTAAAGGTCATTGACGGAGGTGGAATTCATTCTAAGGGATGAGTAGGAAATAGGTTGAAGAGGACGGCAAGAGCGGAAGCAGAGAGACCACAGTTGTTGCAGTGGTGCAGGGAGAAGTGGAATGAGGTGGTTGGAGGGAGAAGGCAGGGTGGGGCTGTGTGATGGTGCGTGTGAGGCGGAGAGAACAAAGGCTCTCTGCTTTCTGTTCTGAGCTTGAAGGATGGTGGTACCAACCTCTGCAGGGGGAGGGCTGCAGGATGAATCAGTGAGCTTCAGGTTAAGGTGAAGGTTTCAGTTTGGGGGGTGTTAAGTCTGAGATTACAGTTAGATAGCCAATGGAAAAGTCAAGGAGGCAAAAAAGTTTACAAGTCTGAAGCTCTCAAGGGAGGTCTAGGCTAGAAATACGAATTTGAGAGTTGTCAGCCCGCAGCTTGCATCGAATGCCGTGAGGCTGAGTGGGGACATAGGCGGAATACAGGGAGAAAGAGTACATTGAGGAAAGGAGATTGAGCCTTATGGGCTCTGTAATTAAACACACACACGTACATACTCACACACACACCACGGACAATGAACTGGGGGACAAAGCTATTTGAATTCTGCCTCTGCCCTTTACAACCTTGGAAATTTTGTGCAAGTTACCCCCGCCTCTCTGAACCCCCCTTCCCTTACCCACAAAACAGGAGAATGTTACATCCCAAGGTTGTTATGAGGATTAGAAATGATGTGTGCTAATACCTTGGGTGTGTCATAAAGGCACTACAAATTATAGGAGGCTTGGGGGCTGCTTTTTCTCCAAGACCCCTCCCTGATCTCCCAGCCTCTGCCCCCAACTCACACCACATGCTTTCCTAATCTCCTTCCAAACTCCCAGTAGCAAAAGGCAGATCATTGATAACTCTCTGTGGACAGAGATTAGATGACAGCCAGAGTTTAAACAGGGAGGTCACATGATCTATGGGGTTTCTTTGATTTCAGATACTCCTCCACTTTCCTGCCTCCAAGCAATAGCTGCTTATCTGAACAATCTCCAAACTTCTCATGTGGAAAAAAAAATAGACCATTTGGGACGAGCGACTTTCTAAGCTGCGTGCTAATAAGTGGTGTTCTTATTGTTATTATATTTGCTTTCAAATCAGCAAGAATTCTGATTGGACCGTGTAGATGGGGGACAATATTAGCCAGTGGTGTGGAGAAAATAAAAGCTATTCTTAGAAAACCTCTCTTTTGATTAGACCCTGATACTTACTGGGTAGTTGACGATGTCAGTAGATAATCTTGAGGGATGTCAGTAGGTGTTGAGGGGCTGCAGAAGGCGGAGGAGAACGAATGTGTCTGTACGTAGCAGAGTGCTAGCCACACCTCCTCCTGTAGGCCTTTCTCACCTCCAGCCTCTCTCGACCTGTGCTTCCACCACTTGACCCGCACCGGGCGCTTCTTAAATATTGTGCGTGAGGCCAAAGGGAAGGTGATGAAGAGCTCAGGCTCTGGGTCCACACAGGTTGGGCTCAAATGTGGTTTTTCTTTCTTTCCGTTTCCCATGTGACCTTGAGCGAGACACTAATGACTCTGGATTTCCATATCCTCATCTGCAGCCTGGGAAAAGTGATGCCACCTGCCTCAGAGCTTGGTTGTGAGGATTAAATGGGACGATTGTGTAAAAGATTAAGGCTCTTAGTGGGAATGTGGTGTCTGCTCCATAACTGTCCGTTTTTGTCATCGTATTTAGTGATCCTCTTACTATTTAAAACAGGTGCTAATGTTATCTCTCCCCCTTCCCCCTTTCTCCCAACTTACCCAAACTGATGCTCAAAGAGGTTAGAGGATCGCTCTGGAGATACAAAGAAACTGATCTGGGATTTGAATCTGTCTTCCCCATTCACGAGGCTGGTGTTGTTTCTTCTACACCTGTAACCTTGAAAGTGGGATGGAAAACTAATGACCAAGCCACCAGGAAAACTTGTAACTGACTGAAGGATAGTATCCTAGGGTATGTGTGGGTAGAGGGGTGAATAGACAGGCCAAAGAGCCACAGTCAGTCAGCCTGAAGACATGCCCACTGTGTTCAACAAGGCACATACACACGTTCAGCAAATACTGATTGAACTTCCAGAAGTACCACAAACTGGGCCAGACACTGAAATGAGTAAAAGGTGACTCAAGGCACTGCCTTTGTGGAACTTACAATTTAGTGGGAGGGGCTGGTATAATGCATATAATCACCAAATAAATGCAAAATTACAACTGAAATAATTTCTACCCTGAGGAAGTAGAGAGTCCCTGATACACACACACACACACACACACACACACAGACACACACACACATTCACACACACACACCCTGGGTCCCTGACCTAGTCTGAGGGCTTGGAGAAAGCTCTCCTGAGTAATTATAATTGTTATTATGTAATAAGAGTTGTTAATGCTTTTATAGCATTTCTATGTGCTGAGACACTGAGCTTTCTTGTTATGCTTTACATATTAGCCTCACAGCAGCCCTATTATATATTGCTACTAGGGTGCCCATTTTAGAGACGAGGAAACTGAGATCCAGAAAGGTTAAGTGATTTGTGTGCTCAAGGTCATGCAGTCAGCACATGCAGAGCTGGACCAGGCAGTTGGCTCCAGAGTCCGTACTCTTAACCATCCTGAGATCTGAAGGTTGTGTAGGCTTTAACTGGACAGAGGAAGGAGGTAGAGGACAGCACGCCCAGATTCCCTTTTCCGCAGGGAGCTCACAGGGTGCTCGGGACTGAATGCAGCTGAGTGGAGCTACAGCTCAGGGGGCCGGGAACGCAACCAGAGAGTGCGCTGGAGAGAAAGGCGGAGGCGGACCAGGAAAGGCCTCCAGATCACGGTAGAGGCTTTGGTCTTTACCTGAAGAACCATGGATATCCATGGAGAGTTTTTAAACGGGGAGGTCACATGATCTGCATTTATTAAAAGTTCACTCTGGCTGTTTTGTGAAGCACAGGTTGCAAAAGAAGCAGCAGGGAGACCGATGCTGAGAGCATTCCATCATCGTCCAGTATGAGATGATGGAGGCCTGGACCAGAGGGGCAATGGCAGAGTCAGAGAAAAGCTGACAGATTAAAAAAAAAACCCTTAGGAGGCGAAATGGACAGGGACTTTGTGATTAATTGGTTCTGTGGGTGAGGGAGAAGGAGAAGTAATCGTTCCCTCATTGGATCGAGGGCATAGAGAGCTGTTCGCCAAATCCAAGGCTGGTCCAAAGACAAAGGAAGAGGGAGACGTTTGGCAACAGTTTGGGATCTAAAGTGACTCAGTAAGTTATAATTTAACTGGGGATAAGATAAATTCTTGCAACTGGGCCCCAAATAGCCACTGTCCCAGAACATGGTAGGGGTGTTATTTCTAAGCAGAGCACATAGCGGGGCAAGACCTCGGGGTCCGAGTCAACTAGAAATACTGTATGAACTGTCCGTGTGACATGCTCTCCCAAACACTCATATTGTCACAGGTTGTGTCCCCAGGTGACTATCAGAAGACACCTAGGGTATGACATGTACAATTCTGCCGTCATACATTCAAGGAGTTGACAGACCCCACCGTGTCGTGATGGTGTCCAGGGCACTGACAGGGAAACGTGTAGCATTGTCTGAGCATTTGTTTTGTATCAAGCACTTCACACACATAACCTCTACGTCTCCTCCTGACCTTCTAATATGTTAACCCTGTTGACGAGGGGACAGCAGCTCAGATATTTAAGTGACTTGTTGAAGGTGGTGCATCTCGCAAGAGACAGAGAAGAAATTTTAATTTGGGTCAATGTGATTCAAACTGTTATGCTTTTCCCACTGTACCGTGTTGCTTCTCAAGACAAAAGACAAAATGCTAATAAAATGGGAGGATACATAGCTTCGAAAATACAAACTTGGTGGAACTGGATATTTATTTTCTGATACAGATACCTCATCTGTGAAAAGGGGATAATAATGGTACCTACACCCTAGGGTTATTTTAGGGATGAATGATATATTGCCGGTAAAGCACAATCCTGGGTCTGACACATGGTCCTTGAGAATATGAGTTTTTATTACCATTATATTATTATTATCATCATGACTGTTATTGTTGAAAGGGAACTGAACTTAGCCTAGGTGAGTCCAGAAGACAAGATGAAGGCGAATGGGTAGACATTATAGAGAGGCTGGTTTGTCTCAACGGTGCCGGGAGAGACTTTCAAACAGGTGGAGCCTGATCTACTGCGCGAGGAATAGCCTCAGGAAGTGGTGAGCTGTCTGTGACAAGAGGTGCCCAAATCTAGGCTAGACAACCACTTATGGAAACGACACATGAAAGATCTGCTCATCACACTGAGCTATACAACCTCCGTTGGCCCTTTAAGCTGAAAGTCTGATTCTACCTCCCCCACCTGCTCTAAAGTGACAACTTTGGTTGTGACGTGGCGTAAATCTAGGGCGCCTGCTCCAAAAATAGCTGTCCAGTAAGGCAGGAGGAGGAGTTGGGGCTTGTGTACGTCACCTTCCCTTGGATTCAATCCTATGTATGTCACAAGGGCTAAAGAGACAGTCCCCCCGACCCAGCCCTTGACTTTCTGCGGCGTCTCACCTCGGGCAGGTGCCACGGGCTCCATCTGCCCCTGAGAGACCCAGCTTATGGCTGCCCCAAGGGGAGGACCCCTACCTGTAGCCACGGCCTACCTTCTTTAAGGCACTGATCCAGAATTTCAAGAAGTCATCCCTGTGAAGGAGAAGCTGGGCTTCTGCTCGTAAGGGCTTAAGGCAAATTCACCCTTGAGAGCTCTTGAGGCCTCATATAGGGATTAATTGATATTCAGCAAAATGAGAGCCCCTTTAAGATAGGGATTATATTTTATTTGTCTTTTTTTTTTAAGCGCCTTTGCTGTATGTGCTCATTTCTTCTTTTTTATCCTTTTGAAAAATTTTTGGCCATGTTGGGTCCTTGTCGCTGCACACGGGCTTTCTCTAGTTGCGGCGAGCGGGGGCTACTCTTCGTTGCGGTGCACAGGCTTCTCACTTCAGTGGCTTCTCTTGTTACGGAGCACAGGCTCTAGGTGTGCGGGCTTCGGTAGTTGCAGCATGCAGCCTCAGTAGTTGTGGCTTGCAGGTTCTAGAGCACAAGCTCAGTAGTTGCGGTGCGTGGGCTTAGCTGCTCCACAGCATGTGGGATCTTCCCGGATCAGGGATTGAACCTGTGTTCCCTGCTTTGGTAAGTGGACTCTCAACCACTGCACCACCTAAGAAGTCCCATTTTATTCATCTTTGTATGTCTCACATAATACATGCTCAATGAATATCTAATAAATGAACATAAGAGGAAATGAACAGGCATTTGAATGATGTAATTTATTCATTTCACAAATGTGAATCTACTGGGTTTCAGTTCAACTTGGTGTTTACATAAGGATGCAGTTTAATACTATCATTAGTGTGTGGTCATAGGTTTAGAAAATATCTCTAGGCTAGGAAGAGTTTCAAAATTTTGGTGGAGGGGTACAATTGATACTGAAATTTCTGTTTCCAGGGCTTGGCTGCATGCGAGATCTGCTCACATGCAGCAAAAGATGAGAGACAGAAAAAATAGTTGAACCACTTTGGATAAATGAGGTCAGACATACTTGGCCCTCTCCTACACTCAGCTCTCTCCCCCTCTCTCTCTCTATATATATAGTGGTTTTAAAATATGGCCAAAAATTCTTTGATACTCCCTTTAAGAGGTGAAGCTTAATCCCCACCTCTTGAGTGTGGGCTGAACTCAGTGACTCATTTCCCTCGAATAGAATATGATGGAAGAGCTGGTGGTTCACTTTTGAGACTATTTTATAGAAGGTGTTGCAGCTTTCTCTCTCTCTCTCTGTGTCTCTCTCCCTCCGTCTCATCACTCACTTTCCCTAGACAAGTCAGATATCATGTTGTGAGCACTCAGGCATCCCTGTGGAGAGACCCACGTGGTGAGGAACTGAGGGCTCCCTCCAGCAGTCATGTGAGTGAGCTTGCAAGAGCTCCTCGAGCCCCAGTCAAGCCTTCAGATGCCTGAAGTCCTAGCTACCATCTTGACTGCAACCTCATGAGAGACTCTGAGTCAAAACCACTCAGCTAGGCTGCTTTTAAATTCCTGACCCACTTTGAGGTAGTAAGCGTTTGTTGTTTGAAGCCATTAAGTTTTGGGGCAATTGGTTTTTTTTTTTTTTTGCGGTACGTGGGCCTCTCCTGTTGCGGAGCACAGGCTCTGGATGTGCAGGCCCAGCGGCCATGGCTCACGGGCCCAGCTGCTCCACAGCATGTGGGATCTTCCGGGACCGGGGCACGAATCCGTGTCCCCTGCATCGGCAGGCGGACTCTCAACCACTGTGCCACCAGGGAAGCCCGGGGCAATTGGTTTTGTAGCAATAGATAAGTGATGTGCTTTTCATTCCCATCCTTGGCACCAAATTCTGTAGTAGTTAGGGTCCAATTGGATAAGAGCCACTAAGAGATAGATAGATAGATAGATAGATAGATAGATAGATAGATAGATAGATATAGAGGCAGATGATAGATTTGTTGACTTGTTACAGGGATTTGACCTCATGCAATTAAACAGTGTCTGTAAGGTTCTTGTCGTCACATCTACTGGTGAAGACTGAAGTCTCCAAGGAAGGCCATCAGGAAGGGCAGATTGATATGACGGGGAGAAGAAGAGCAAGGGCACTGTGGAACCCATGGAAACAAGCCTGGAACTCGTGATAAGAGAACAGAACTTGTGTCAGTTTCTCACTGCCTCCAACCTTGATGACATGGAGTCCTGCTCGAGAAGCTGACACCCTTGGTCATGGAACTCAGCACACACCTGGACTTGGAGTCCGAGAAGCTGAAGGGGGACTTGGGGTGGGGGATGGTGGAGCAGGTCAGCCTGCGACCCCACCCCAATGAGGTGAGCCAGTCAGATAAACAGCAACATGTATGCACTACCCTGACCTTCCAAGCATAAAAACCAATGACTGCTTTCTCCCTCCAAATCTCCCACCATATCTCTTGTAACCCCCAACCAGGAAGGTGACACAGTACAAATCCAACACACTCTCAAGTGGTCTCATCCACAACCACAGTTTTTTTGTTTGTTTTAAAGGAATCAATGTTATTTCAAACTTTATTTGGTAATGTTCATTCAACAACGCTTTCCAAGGTTACATTATAAAAAGAAAGAGAGAACAAAATTTCAACCAATCCTTAACAAAGGGAGACATGTATCCATCTAAAGCTCTAGCACATCAGATAACAGCCTCAACTGTTAAAGTAAGAGAACATCGTATAGAAAAAATGATAATCTCCTCAGGGAGAACAAAAAGAAAATGTAAGGAATTTCTTGAATCAACTTGGTATATGGGCAGACCTGGCATAGCAACTTAGCTAATTCAAAGTGCTATCAGAGTCCTTCATTAGAGACTGTAGGTGACATGTGGGTGAGTGTACTGTGCTCTATAAAAACAGGAGGAAAATTAGTACTGGAAAATGAAATTAATCAACTTTTTAAACTTTACAATGTGTAATAAAAAAGACTAATGTTTCAAGTCACCCATGGAGGGTCCAAGAGACTAACAAGTTTATAGACCATCTTCTAAACTATTTGAGGCCTCTTATTCAGGACTGAGCAAAAGGGAAGGTCTTTAGTAATTTGAAGTATGAATAAATAACTAAAAATAGCTAACATTTTAGAGTGTTCCCTTTGTGATAGGCATTTCATTCTTTACATTCTCTCTAATTTCTCAAACCTAGAAGGTAGTAATATAATTATTCTGTCTTAGATAAATCAACTGTCTTTGAAAGATTAATTACCTTGTTCAAGGTCATAATGGCAGGAAATGTTGGAGGTTGGTCTACCTCCAAACACCACTCTCTTAAGCCCTATCCTATATTACCACCTGTGCTGACACATGGTAACATGCATTTTGTGGGGCTAACATTAGATAATCCTCCACATCCACAGTTTTAATTATGATCTGTATCTTTCTGACTTCCAAATTATCTCTAGTTCAGTTCTTTTCCTGTGCCTCACACAGTTCATTATCTTAAAAAAAAACACTTTATTGATGTATGATTGACATGTAAAGAGCTGTATATGTTTCATATATACGACTTGATGAGTTTGGGGATAAGTACATACCCATGAAACCATTGCCACCATCAAGGCTATAGACATCCATCACTTCCCAAAGTTTACTTCTGCCCCTATTGTTATTGTAAGAACACTTAACATAAGATCTATCCTCTTGGAAAATTTAAAGCATCCAATGCAGTATTGTTAGCTATAGGTTCTATGTGTAAAGTAGATCTCCAGAATGTATTCATCTTGCAAAACTGAGATTTCACGTCCTCTGACCAACATGTTCCCCTTCCCCCCTCCCCACCCCACTGCCACCCCTGGCAGCCACCATTCTATTCTCTGCTCCTATGGGTATGACTATTTTGGATTCATATACAAGTGAGAACATACGGTATTTGTCTTTCTGTGTCTGGCTTATTTCACTCAGCATAATGTCCTCCAGGTCCATCCATGTTGTCACAAATGGCAAGATCTCCTTCCCTTTTAAGGCTGAATGATACTCCATTGCATGTACATATACCACATTTTCTTTATCCATTCATCCATTGCCAAACATTTGTTTTTATATTTTGTTATTGTGAATGCTGTTGTGAATATGGGGTCCAGATGTCTCTTCAAGGTCCTGATTTCAATTTCTTTGGATATATATACCCAGAAGTGGAATTGTTGGATCATCTAGCAGATCTAGTCTTAACGTTTCGAGGCACCTCCATAACTGTTTTCCATAGTTGTTGCACCAATTTACATTCCCACCAGAAGCGGCTGAACCAGGGTTCCCTTTTCTCCACATCCGTGCCAACACTTGTTATTTCTTGTCTTTTTGATGATACCCATTCTAAAGAGTGTGCAGCGATATCTCATTGTGGTTTTGATTTGCATTTCCCTGATGATTAGCATCTCTACTAATGTGTCTGTTGGATCACAGGTTACTTGTCTTTAAGGGAAACCTCACAGTGGGGAAATGTAGACATACAAAGGGACAAATAACATGCTACAATGGAGAAATGTCCAAAAAATCATGGGAGTTCAGAAAACAGGGCCTCTAACCCTGGGTGAACCGAGAAAGGATTCGTGGGGGTGACACTTGAGCCGGGACGTAAAAGATAATTGTGTATTTGTCAGATGGTGAAAGAATACTCATGAAGAAGAGGAAACAGTATTTTTAAGGACAAAGGTTTGTTTCGGCTGGATCAGCATCTGTGTACAAGGAAGTAGTGGGAGTTAAGGTTAGAGAATTCGTGTCAGCAAGAACAGACCAGGAAACTCCACGCCAGGCATTCCAGAGATCTTGGTCTTTACACTATTAGGTGATGGGGAGTTATTCAAAGACTTTCAGTTGGGAATGACATGGCCAGAATTTTATTTTAGAACGATTCCCATTGCCGGTAAATAGAGAAAGAATTAAAGGTGAGTCAATATTGGAGGTAGGGAGACCTGTTATTAGACTGTCACAATAATTCATGTAGGAGAAGAGGAGAGATGGAAATCAGACAGTGAAGATGGCAAGCAGGAGGCACGTGGGAGGTACAGACAGGGAAATGAACCAAAACTGGAGGAAGGAGAGAGAGAGACGAGTCAAAAGACTGTCATGATTTTGGCCTGGTGAGTGGGAGCTGATGACGCTCTGCTCTTAGAAAACTCTAGAAGGGAAGAAAGCGCTGGTGAAAGGAGGAGGATACATTTGGTTTTGAAGATGTTGCATTTGGGATGCTTTCAAGATATCCAAGAGGCAACTGAAAATATGTATCTGTGTTGTTATTTTACTTATCTTCTTTTAAAATTTATTTATTTTTTATTTTACTTATCTTTAATGAAAAACTGTGAGCTTTACAACCCTGAGCTTTATCCCTTACGGCCAACATTGAAAACTGCTGAAGGCAATACCAATGCTCACACTTCCCGTAAATTACTCTCCCCTGCAGCTTATGATGGAATGTGAGTTGTTAAGACGGTGGGAGGGGATTGGGAAAGATGTAGAATTAGGTTTATGGTTTAACCCATGGTAGTGGCTTTGGGATGCCGTGGATTATGAAGCGTCCTGGGCATGTTGACTGCCCCGAAATAGGCTCGTATCTCCGCATTCCCTATTCTGATGATGTTTGTACGTCTTGAAGCCAGCCAAATATGCTATGGTTTCGTGAGTCAGATTGGACCCTGGCTTCTTTAAGTTACTCTGAGTGCAGCAGGGAGGCCACAGGTAATCAGTCACATTCTTGGAACACAGCATTATAAATTTTCAAGTGGAAGTCTGTGTGCTTTTTCTCATTGTGCTTGGTGATGGGGCCACAGAGTGGGATCTGGGTGCTGTTTGATAGAGAATGACCGCCTCTTCCTTCTATCCTTTACTGTACATTTGTATTCCTGGGCTCTTGTTTGGATGAAAGGCTACAAGCAATCAAAAGTAACAAGATCTCTGAGCACATCTGATGCCACTAGCTCCTGGCGCCCAGCCTCTGAACTGGGGACTGGGATGTCTTATCTGCTTAGGAAGAAATGGAAGAGGAGGAGGCTATCCTTTAGAATGCACGGTTGCCTGCAGTACTGCTGAGTTAAAAAGAACAAGGCTGCTGTTTCTTCCTCAGGCAGGAACAGAGACAAAGTGAGAGAAAGGCAAGAGAAAGAAAGAGAAAACTTCTGGAACCCCCTGGCATGTCAGTGGGTGGTGGGAAATAGGGGACAGCTGGACACTTCTTCAAGGGGGGTAAAGGCTTTCAAATGGCAAGTCATAGCACAGTCTCCCCCTGGCTCCTGCCGGCGTGAACACTGAATGGAACTTTTTGCTGAACCATAGTGCACAAGGCTTTGCATACACAGCCCCAGAAA
Source organism: Phocoena phocoena (assembly GCF_963924675.1). NCBI lineage: Eukaryota > Metazoa > Chordata > Mammalia > Artiodactyla > Phocoenidae > Phocoena > Phocoena phocoena. Next base: position 30,245,646 of record NC_089233.1, on the reverse strand, counting down.
TGTTAGCACCTTGGAGTTTCCAGAAGCAAAAATGTGGACCTTTTCCATCTGCTGTCTAAGGAGAGTAGTAAAGACCTGACACCTACATCCTTGGAACTTTCAGTACCTTGGAGAGCTCAGCAACAAAGCCAGGGGCCACTTTTCTATCTGCTTCCTTAGGGGAAATTCCTGATCTACGACCTCTAATTCTTGGACCATTCTCACCCCCAAGGAGAGATACCCTCTGTCCCCAGAAAAGCAGAGGTCAGATGGTGTGGACTTCCAGTCACTGGAAGTTGTTTTTCTTTGGACACACCCTGAACACAACTCCTAAGTTTTGGAACTAAAAATAGTACAGAAGGAGTTATCTTTTATTGATATATGGTATGGTTGACAACGCCTCTGCACATGCCTAGGAAGCGGGCAGAGTTGGAGCTGAAAATCTTCATTTTGCAGATATGCATGAGAAGACGACGAGAATAAGAGAAGAGAAGTGAAAAGACAAAAGTCATACAGTAAGGATGTGGCCAAGAACTCAGACTTCCTGGCTCTTCTCTCTGCTTCCTGTTTATTTAAAAATACTTACTGGACATTTACAGCATATAAGGCATCAGAGACACAGAGGCAGTTCCTGCCTGTACACTATTGGAATCTAGGTAATAGTGAGCACTAAGTAGAGACGAAAAATCATGGGATATGAAGTCCAGCTGACATGTGCTCACTCCTGGTCCCAGCTTCACAACGACCTGGTCGTATGGTCTTAAGGAAGTCACTTCAATCGCTAAACCTCGGTTTCTGAATATGTAAAATGGGGACTATAATCCCTGCTACAAAGGAGGGCTTTAAAGATTTTAAAAGGGTTTTTACAAAGATGGGTTAGTTTAGTGAACTTTAATAATAAATTTCATCAGAACTCTTGGTAAAGAAGGTAACAGACCCCCCCAAACTCCGTCTCTAGCGGAAGACTACAAGGTCTTCCAAGAGAAACGTGTTTGGTTTTATCCTCAGAATGACAGCACATTTGAGCTTGTCCCTCCCACAGGAACAGAACTGTCTGTTAATTAAGTTTGCTTGGCTGTCTGGTCATCTGGCTTCAGCCAGCAGAATCTTGGGGGAGAAAAAAAGAGAACTGAGCCATTTAGGGTAGCCACGGAACTGGCAGAAGCAAATGTCCCAAGTAACAAGTATAAATTGCCTCCTAATTAGGAAATAATTATGCCCCCAAATGGGGCTACATGGGTGTAAAGGCATCTCACAAATTGCCGATTAGTTTCATAGCAGTGATGGTATTTAGTGCCACTTCAGTTAATGGAAAATGTGTTGGAAATGGCCCATCTTTGGCTGCTCCAGAAAAAGAGAAAAGGCTAGGGAAGGAGAGGCTCCAGAGACAGGGAATGAGGCAAGAGAAAAGAGAAACATTCGTCTTTTTTCTTGGAGCGTGGACTATAGTAAGAGTTTGGAACATGGAGTTAGAATGGGGAAGAATTTTGATTTTATTCTGACTGTAATGCAAAGGTACTGAAGGCTTGAGACCAGGTGAGGGATATGATCTAATTAGTGTCTTTAAAAGATTACCCTGGGACCTAATGAAACTTAAAAGCTTTTGCACAGCAAAGGAAACCATAAACAAGACAAAAAGACCCTCAGAGTGGGAGAAAATATCTGCAAATGAAGAAACTGACAAAGGATTAGTCTCCAAAATGTACAAGCAGCACATGTGGCTCAATATCAAAACAACAAACAACCCAATCCAAAAACGGGCAGAAGACCTAAATAGACATTTCTCCAAAGATATACAGATTGCCAACAAACACATGAAAGGATGCTCAACATCACTAACCACTAGAGAAATGCAAATCAAAACAATGAGGTATCACCTCACACCAGTCAGAATGGCCATCATGAAAACATCTACAAACACTGAATGCTGCAGAGGGTGTGAAGAAAAAGGAACCCTCTTGCACTGTTGGTGGGAATGTAAATTGATACAGCCACTGTGGAGAACAGTATGGAGGTTCCTTGAATAACTGAAAATAGAAGTACCATATGACCCAGCAATCCCACTACTGGGCATATACCCTGAGAAAACCATAATTCAAAGAGTCATGTACCACAATGTTCATTGCAGCACTATTTACAACAGCCAGGACATGGAAACAGCCTAAGTGTCCATCGACAGATGAACGGATAAAGAAGATGTGGCACATATATACAATGGAATATTACTCAGCCATAAAAAGAAATGAAATTGAGTTATTTGTAGTGAGGTGGATGGACCTAGAGTCTGTCATGCAGAGTGAAGTAAGTCAGAAAGAGAAAAACAAATACCATATGCTAACACATATATATGGAATCTAAAAAAAAAAAAAAGAGGTTCTGAAGAACCTAGGGACAAGACAGGAATAAAGACACAGACGTAGAGAATGGACTTGAGGACACGGGGAGGGGGAAGGGTAAGCTACGACAAAGTGAGAGAGTGGCATGGACACATATACACCACCAAATGTAAAATAGATAGCTAGTGGGAAGCAGCCGCATAGCACAGGGAGATCAGCTCGGTGCTTTGTGACCACCTAGAGGGGTGGGATAGGGAGGAAGGGAGGGAGATGCAAGAGGGAGAGGATATGGGGATATATGTATACATATAGTTGATTCACTTTGTTATACAGCAGAAAATAACACAACACTGTAAAGCAGTGTAAAGCACTCTAATAAAAATGTTAAAAAAAAAAAAATATTATCCTGACTTCTGTATGGAGAATGGAGACATGGAGGCCAGAGAAGAAGCAGGTGGATGGGTTAGAAAGCAGTTGCATTTGTATAAATGCGAGGTGATGATCTGGGTGACGGTGGTAGAAGTGATGAGAAGCACATGGATTCTTAATGTATTTTAAAGGTCATGCAGACAGAGCCGGTGGATGGATTGAATGTAAGGGGTGGGGCGGGGTCGGGAAGAAGACTGAAGGATGACCAGAAGGTACTTAGCCTGAGAAATCAGCTCAGTAGCAGTGCCAGTTCCTGAGTTGGGGAACTCTGGGGGAGGATAAGATTTCTACTGGGGCTGGGGGATGGCCCAATATACCTTTTAAGATATTTTGGGATCTGAATGTCTTTCAGATCTCTAGGTGGAGTTACTAATATAGATATGGATATGTGAGTCTAGAATTTATAGGGGAGGTCGGACCCAAATATAAAAACGTAGGAGTAATCGGTGGCGTTTATAGTCAAAGGTCTGGGTAAAAAACAGTAGATAAGATAGAGAGTGAAGTAAACCAAGAACAGATTCCAAGGCACTCCATCTACATGCCCATCCAGCCACTCACCCACCCAACAGCCACCCAGTCTTCCAATTAGCTATTCTCCTATCCATCCAAAAATGCCCACTCTTTGTTAGATGCTGGGCTGGGTGCTAGGATTCAAAGATGAAAAATTATATATTTTCATCTGGATATGAAAAGCCCTGGAAAAGCTCACATTCTAAAGAGAGATAGCACACACTAAGAAGTTTAGTAAAGGCTGCTAAATCATGTGAGAGATGGGTGGGCAAGGGGCTGGTTCACGAAGTCAAGTGTTAACTCTGCTGCTGGGAGAGAGCTTGGAAAGACTACGAAGAGGCTTCCATTGAAGATACAACTTGAAGGAGGATCAAGAGTTGGCGAGGAGACGTGGAGGAGACCAGCATTCCAGGAAGAAAGAATAGCATGAGTGAAGGCATGGAACCCCGAGAGCTCACAGTGTCTTTGGAGAGGAGCAGAGAGACGTTAGGTGCATACGGCACGTGGTAGGAAGGGGTTTGTGGGGATTGGAAGACTTTGTGTGCCAGGCCATGGAATCCGGTCTTTTCCTTTGGGTCATTTGTTTTAAGCTGAAGATTTTAAGTAAAGGAGAGGTAGAGTGAACAAGGTCAGATTTTTTAGAAATGTCATTTGATCTAGGGATGGAAGTTGTCACATGAAAATTAAATCTAGATTTAGTAAGGAGGGACTCGATTATAGAAAAATTATTGCAAGGAGGAGAAAGGGACTATTGCAACAGGGGGAGGAGGACTATTGGAATAGGGGGAATGCTCCGACTATAAGCTCTGCAGGTGCCTCACGAGTCAGGTAAAAAGAGCGCTTCTTTTATAGGGGGGAGTAAGCAAAACTGGACAGAACAGGGTGTGGGGATGTGAGATGAACGGGAGTGGTGGGATTGGATAGTAGCAGACCCAAGAATCTGAGCCCCGCCTATTCCCAGGAGGAGGCTGTGAGCTGGCTCTGGCTGCTCAACAAGCATTTTGCTCCAATTGATCAGTGAGAACAAGAATGTCCGCTAATCGTTTATGAGGCAAGGATTGGGGATTTGGAGGCTCTGTGTCTGGCCTTGGCATGGAGAAGGGGGGCACCCATGGGTCATATCGAAGTCATATGGAGAAGGGTGGTCCTTTGCAGTCAGCTGTTGCCTGGGATACAAAAGGAGAGGAGGTCTTTAACCATCACTCTTTTCCAGAAACATAAGTCACAGGGCTCGGTGAAGTCCAACGTTATCAGAGTCAGTGCTGCAAGTGTGGGAACTGCACAGGAAGATGCGATCCAGGTTAGGGACAGTGGCAAAGCTTGCCAGTAAAACCCTGAAGCCAAGTCCTGTATTCTTCCCAATTCCATGCTCCCCCCTCCACTCCTCCATTGCACAAAGGAGGAAATAAGTGATTTTCCCCTTTGTACAAACACTAAGCCCGCCCGAAACGTTAGTGATGCCCTCAACCGCAGCAGCAACAACAAAGACCACAACTCCATTTCTCATTTTCATATCAATTGGCAGAAATTATCTTTATTAGAAAAATGAAATTCTCCTGTATTTACATTTTTACACGATATGACTGGGCACTTTTGTTGCCTCGGGAGTTATGTACATATCAGTTTGCACACATATTTCAAACCCCATTCCTTAAGACAGCTGATAACACGCTGAACAAAAATAAAAGACGTACTACAAGGAGACAACCATAGTATATACTTCCTCTATCATAGAAAGGTATTAAGCAAACGTATAATTTTGTAGCTATGCTTGGAAATATTTAATACACTTACTAGCACTTCCTCATGCAGTGGATTAAAACATGACAGGTATAAACTGTTACGGTTGGTAAGTGAACATCTTATTCCCAGATGAAAACCACTGAGTAGAGAACACAGCTTGCTTGGGGCTCCTCCATACAAGAGATCGAGCCAGTTCTGATGTGGGTTTTAGACTGTTTGAATGTAGCTGTGAATGGAAACCCTCTGCACAAGGACTTCAAACCCATCCATGTTGGGTTAAAAATGAACTCAGACACGGACCTTTCAAGCTGCTTAATTCAATTCCTTTCTTGTGAGTAATGACCAGCTTGTGTATTATTATGCAACGAGTCTTATAACACGAATGAAAGACGGACAGTTTACCCTCTTTTTCTGGGTGAGAAGGCCATTATTTACGATGTTTATGATCTGCTTCTTTTTCAAGCCACCAATTAACTCACCTAATTCTTTCTGAATATTCAGCTTGAAATATATAGACTATACATAAACATACGCACATTCTATTGTGATATACTACATTGAATTATCCCGACTACATAATCTGGAAAGTATATGCTTTTAAATTTGTTTTAGCAAGGGAATGAACAAGATTAAGATTCATAGTTAAAAACAACTGTTAAAGAAATATTTTGGGACCCTCAGGCTTGGAAGGCATCTGAGCCATATCTAGCCATGTAATTAGTTGTATTGAGTAGCTTACTGAATTTTCTATGAAAATGTTACTCTTGACCTAATTTCTTATTTGAAAAAAAATAAATAATTGACACCCTTTCCCAGGGAAAAATTTGAGAAACATAAATGTTACAATAGCCACTTTCATCTTCCCAAATCCATCAGGATTTTCAAAGATGATCACCTGAATTTGACCCAAAATAGTCGTCTGAATCTTTAGTTTCTACCCTGGAACATTTACTTAATGGTCATGGCCTCAGAGCTGTGTCTACGAACCTTATAAACTAAAGATTAAAAAAAAAAAGATTTGAAAAGTCAATACTGTTCATTTGTTTGAATTAGCTTAACTGAGAATAGAAATAATTCAATAAGTCTTAGATGGCTAATGTAAAAACCTCGGTCGAATTCAAAAGTCTATGATTGTTCTTCATGGAAAAATTGACAATGTTTTTATATTTCTGGACCTTCACTATTTGCTCAGCTATCAATAGTCTTTGATTTGAGCCCTTTAAAAGCTTGAAACAGCAAAATGTCCGATCAATGAGAAGCATTTAAAATGTCAAAGACAAACTTATGTTTGCTAGAGAACAATTAACCTTATTAATTTAAAAGGCAGCTGTGGTATTGGCTACTTGTTATATTAATATCCTTTTGAAGGCTCATCTTAAATCCTTCCCAAAGGTGTGAGAGAGAATTAACTGGAAGAGGTTACGACCCAGGGCTACTGCTAATGAGAAATGTTCTCAGAATTGCAGAAACGCAAACTCATTGTTTCACAAATGTAGCAGATAAGAGGGATTTATGAGTGATAATCTGTTTGGTCTTGTTTGTCTCTATGTACTGATGACACTTTTTCGGAGGAGGTTAATCTGAGAAATGACTCCATTTTCAACAGTTTGGTTCCTGCTCCCTGGAGAGTTGTGTGCTTTGAAATATGGCCGCAGTGAAGAGATACCACTGGCCAAATTGTTCTTTTGAGTGTTCCAGTTTCTGCAAAGCTCAGCATCCCTGGGAGAATGTTGTCATGCACTTGTAGACCCAACAGGATCTCAAAATAGCTATGAAATAATAATAACCTTTCTGTCTTAAGAGACTTTACTGCCAGCTTGAAAGATATAAAGGGCTAGAGCATTTCTCAGGGACCAGGATGACCTTACATTAGGTTAAATGACCCCCAGAGGGGGTGGAATCACAGAACCTCTCCGGGAAACATTCCTTCAAACCCCGCTCAGTTTCCTCATCTATAAAATGGTCCTAATGTGTCCCACCTCACAGTAAATAAAATGCCAGGAGAGAGAGGTGTGGCTTAGAACATGGGAGCGGGGTTCAAGAACGGAATGATGCATCATTGCCTCAGGGTCATCGCGTACACAGTGTATTACACACTACATCATTTTAGGCTCCTAGAAAGCCTGGTGGAAATATTCCAATTGGACATTCTTTAATGAGATAAACCAAACAAGCATTCAGTGGTGCAACAGTTACCTTGACGTCAATGACCAGGAAAGTATCTCTAAGACAATTCGAAAAAAATAGAACAGACTAAGAAGGGAAAAAAAATCTTAATAGCTGCCCCTCAGTCATACTGATTACCAAACTCTTGATCATTTATGCAAAAACTTTATTTTCAATTCCCTGTCACACCTCTGAACCTCATTCTGTCTGCTTGGCAAAGACAAGCAACAGAAGGGTGCAAAGAGCATGCCCTTTCTGAAAATGGGCCACAATGTTTAGGAGAGCGTTAATGGGGGCCACAAGGCAGTGTGTGTGTGTGTGTGTGTGTGTGTGTGTGTGTAACCGCACATATGTGAGAGCATATTGTTTGCATATGTTTAATGGAATTATCCCTGATGTCTACTAAGAAAGAGAAGAGAATAGGCACATGCTAAGTAGAGAAAATAACTCCCCAGGAACCAAAAAAAGTTAAGTGCTGAGTGCAAGCATTCAGGGGAGAGACACATACAGCATTCAAGTCTCAGAAGGGACCGTGAACAGAGGTGGGGTCCCGGGAGTTTTCAACACACCCCAAACCAGACGACGAGGGGTAGGACACCAACCAACTTCCTCACCACAGAGGCTGAAACTCAAGCAATAGCCCCAGGGACCTCAGAACAGAATATCTCTTTTCCTGACTTCTATTCTGACCTCCCTGGAGGAGATCAGGCACTTTGAGACTAGGCCTAATATTACAGATTTATTAGCAGATTCTGTGGCCGATGAGGCTGAAACCAATCTGAGCCTGTTTCCTTATCTGTAAAGTGGGAGCAATCATACTTAACATCCTAAGGTTATTTTGAGGATTTCATTCTAGGACACGCCTAGAATACAGTCTACACTCAATGTAGATACATTTTGATATTTCCAAATTCAGGTGCTGAACCAAGGTGTGTCCTTGGGATGAACAGAGAATCCAACGTTCCAGTAATGTACAGAATAGGATGGACAGAGAAAAAATAAGCTCCCTCTCCACCCCACCATCTTTCTGAAACACACCTTGACCCCTTTTGCCATCTCCTTGTCCCATCTTCTCTCCAGGCACCTGATGTGTTCTCTTTTGCCAGTCACAACACGAGGCACTTGGGACTCAACAGGAATTCTCTCTACTTCCCTCCCTGATACATTTATACCCTGAACTACCCAAAGTATTCTTCACAAGTCAGAAACGAAACCAAACAAAAAAAGGTTTCAGAAAATAGTCTTTTTACATCATGGTCTATTTCCCAATCCTTTGAGGATTTTTTTCGACAACCTTTTCTTAAAGCACATGTCACAAAGCAGGGCTGGGAGGAGGCATGATTTGGCAACGGTTGGAGAACTGAATGGAACCAGATCCAAGGCTGCCTGTGCAAAAACCGAGAAGGGCAAGTCTGTTCACCTGATCAGATGCTCCTGGGTTCCCTAAGTACTGTCTTTGAAGGTTGAAATAATCAAGGGCATCTCCAGGAACAACAACTAGATTCTCTAAAGTTACTTGGGAGTGAGCCTAGGGAAGGGATTGTCTGTCTGTCAGTTTGTTTGTTTGAGCATGGAATCAGATAAATTTTTATCTCCTGACAAAAACTTTATTTATCATTTCCAGTTTTTTCATGTAGTCTATGTTTGCATTTCATGGGTCCTCAGCTATCTTTTGCATTAGGGAACTGAAGTTCTAGACCATACACTACTTATGGGAAGAGACTGTACTTTCTATTCCCTTTGCAGCGCCCCAATCCCAAATTGTCCTTAAAAGGAGAGTGGATACTCAGTCAGGTTCCATCAGCTAATCAGTGTCCTATGTTCATCCCTGGCTCATGAGAAATATAACAATATTATCGCAGTGATCACTGCCAGCTTTCAACTTTGGTTTGAGGTTTTAAACTATATCCCTTATCAACTCTTCCCAGGGAAAAGGTAGGTCCCTAAAAAGAAGTTTCTCTTCTCCAGGACTCTGAAGCAGGAGGTTTTGGGGAGCTTAAAGGAAAACCACATTCAGAGAGGGATGCGTGGGTCTGTATAAGGCAAAAGGCAAAGATAGCCAGGTCAGTTCTCTTAGGTTCTCTGGCTCTGATCCCAGAGGTACTCAGGGGAGCACTCCTGTGAGAAACCTAGGAACGAGTTAGCCTGGAAAGGGGGACCAAGCTAGGAACTGGACCAGGAAGTCTCGGGTTCTAGACCTGACAACCTGCGATCTTATACAGACGACTACCGCCCCTCTGGAATTTCATTTTCTCTTAATTTTCCCATCTCCCTTCCCCTCCCGCCAAACCTTGGCGTAGTTCTATAAGTTCTGGCTTTCTAAGGCCCTTCTGGGCAGGCACCTTTAGCTGATACTATACTGAGTACTTCCGGGCACAGAAAGAGTGTGGGCGGGGGAAGAGGAGGAGTTTAAACAGGAAATACGCCCTTTGATGGGTTTACAGAAATCACATACATGTCCGTACCAGCACTGTCTTCTAGAGTAAAAGTGAGCAGAATACATCCCACACCCCCAACCCCAGATATATATTTTTTTAATAAGGGGCCAAGAACTCCAACACCCAAATCCCACTTGGGCTCCATTATCCTCCCTAGAACTGAGATAAATTTTTTTTAGAAAAACAGTGCCCTCTTTACATAAATATCATCCCATCAATAACCAGAATGGGTTTTCCATGTGTTAATATCATTATCACCATTTAAATTTTAACATAAACTTTACATTATATACAATTTTATTTGGATAATACACTTACTTGTGAATTGTAGTAGCCAAGCATGTATATTATATACGTGTGTACATGAGCATTTATATTCACAGGATAAGTGCATTTGATCATCTCTGATCTCCAAGTGGCAAGCTGACCTCCTCTGATACAATAAGATATGAACAAAGAATAATATAAAGGGATTGAATGGAAAAGGGCAACTGCATATTGGGAGAGCTTTTCAAGTACAGACCCCACGTAACCTCTCATTGAGCACTTAGCAACCCTGTTTACCAAGAAAGACTGGGTATCCAGAAAGGTCTAGTTTTATCTCAAGTGAAAATAAACACTGCTTTTCAAATGAAAATTGCCTTTAAGTCGTATTAAATACCAGCCACTGAGTTTAGCTTTCACCTATTCAGTTTTGGTTTTTGTTGGTGTGGGTCTTTCCCTTGAAGTCCAATTATGTCTACTCTAGCTGTGCTTAATACAAACAGGCTCTATTTCAGAAACAACTCATGTCCCCCTTTTAAGAATTCATACACAACTGTTAGGCACGAAGAAACAGTACAGGGTTTTCATAAAGTTAATGAATATACTCAGCTCTTCTGAAAGATGTTTCGGTTTCTCAACTTAGTATTTATTTAGGTCTTAAACCGCAAGGGATTTCAGTGCAAGCTATTTATTTATATGACAACTGATTATTAAGGCTGCACTTTTTAAGTTTAAAGGAGATAAATTTTTAATCACCATTTAATTAACACCAACTTTTTTTTCTTTTTCATTAGCAACTCCATCTGCAAAGAAGTCGGGGCATTTGTCATTTCCTGAGAAGGATGCCGAATATTAAACACACATCAGTGGTAGACATATCCAATAGAATAAACAATGTACGACTGCATGGCTGCCGTGGATCCTTTGACTAATTTAAGTGAAACTATTTCATTTGTAAACAAGGTGTAATTTTCTTTTTTCTCCCCTGAAAATAGGCGTGAATTGATTTGACAGATTTTGCTGCAATGGGTGAATTTTGATGCTTTCATCAGAGAACCTACGTATGAACACTTCTCAGGCACCTTATGAAACAGGGAAGAGAAAACCGGGTATAAGCCATGAGACAGTGCTGGCTACAAAAATGCAGTGAGATTTGCAAAGGACACAGAGTAATGAGTAGGCTGACTATGATCCTGCGCCTCTCATGGAAGCCTCACTGGCAGAAAAGCAGACCCACTGGGGACCTGCCCTCTCAGAGCATTAAAACTAGAGGTGCCCTAAGAACTTGCAGGTGTAAGGATCACGGAAACAACTTTCCAAAAACCCAAAGGTTTCCCAGAGTAGAGTTCGCATCCTAGAAGGCTCTCCTCATACACAGAATCTTTTAAGTTGGTTGCATGTGCATACCGTCACCTATCTGAGGACTAGTTGGGTCCTTCTCAAGGGGAGAAAACCATTTGGAGTTAATGCACTATCATTACGGATGCCAGTTCTGACTTGAGTCAGAGGAAACTCCGGCACACATTTGGGTTCAGAGATTCTGGATCCTTGGCATCCACAAATCTAAGGACTCAGAGCCTAGACGTGTCAGAGGAACCCTCTGTAATGAACCCATAGTTCAGGGCCTCCTATGTAATTCTTATCACCTCCTGTACTGTAGGTGAGATTTACTGTTGGATGTTATATTCCTGCTACTCTTTCTCCAAAGAACTGAAATGACTTGGACTACCTCTGAATAGCTCAACATCACTACCTTTCACTTGGAAAGTGACCATCCCATCAATGGTTGATTGTCTGAAGTTTGGGATCATCACTATTAAGAGTCAGTGAATTTGTGGAGGAAGGAAATGGTATTTATTACATAGCATCCAATCCTAGTTATTTTTTTAAAAACACTTTAGGCATTAAAGGAAGTGTATACTTTTTCTCACTACATTACTGTCGGTTCTTCCCAAAGCCATGTTTCTAGTTTCTATACCCAGAGAGGCATGGGGTTAATAGCAGAACTAATGCTGTTATTAGAAGAAGGGTTTTGGATCTATGGGATCATTCCAAGTGTAATTCTCACTCTCCCTGGAGATCTCTGCCATATTTGGCAGCTCCCTGGTTTGGAGGACACTGGAGGAAGACAGACAGCCTCTTTAGACTGGCGATGTGCCGCTCTTCTGTATTCTGGGGAGACTTTTCAATTCATTTCATGTCAAGACATGCCAGTCTTGTGAGGAAATGGAGGTGATCCTGGCTGGGGCTGTATAGGTCTAGAATGCAGTGGAAGGGCAAAGGCAGTAAATTCTAAAAAATGATATGGTCACAGGTGTGTCTAAGATTAGAAATTGGGGGGACCATTCCGGGTCTTTCAATCTAGGCTTCTCCGTTCTCTTGAGGCAGTAAAGGTGCAACATTCAAGTGCGTTCCTCCTCAGCACGTAGTTGGCCCCTTCTGCCTTTCAACCTCAAAGACTTTCTCACCCACTGCCTCCCTCTGCCTCTCTACCACTGACCCTGAACTTTACTGCAACCACTTTTCATCGTTATAGGAATATTGTAGGTCAGGTGCACTTTCTCAAAGAGGGAGCCACTCAATGAATCCTCAAGCTCTAAGAGAATTATTCCTGGCACCTGCCCACTCATGGGAAAGCATTGCCTACAAAACAGAACACAGCGTGACTAAAAGAAACAGGATAACTTTTCAACCTGCCATTCTGTCCCCTCCTCTGGGAACGCGAGCAAAACGCAGGAGGAAACCAGGAAATGGTCAGGCCCGTTTACATTAGCCTAGGGCTTCTGTAACATGACACCACAACAGACCCAGGTGCCCTGCAAAATGGGTGGCTACTTAGCTCCAGCATTTCAGGGATATTCATGTATTTAAAACACACTAATTATTGGATTAGAACGATATAAAGTGTTCAATTAATATGGCTGTGGGTTTCATCATATTTAATTTTTAAACTAGAAAATTCTTGTCTGATGAAGCATCATAACAACTGCCTTAATTCTGGGGGGCCACACCGCATGTACCAGGCACGGTGCTAAGAGCTTCTCACGCATAAAGATTCCCTACCCTTCCCCCAAGGTTTACAAAATGCGTATCATCTCATACCATTTATGCACAGGTTTGAGTAGCGTGAGGACGGAGGTGGCTCGGAAATGACAAATGCTTCGAGGAATTTTTCATCTCCCGTTGGTGCTAGTGAGGCAGTTTGCCTCCAACAGAGTGACTGTTTCAGAAGAGAGAAATCACTTGTCCCACTAAAGTTTATCCACAATTTGGAGGCTGCTCAGGGTAGATGCATGAGTGTCTCTCATGTTTTGAAGGCTTTTGATTTAAGGAAGTGGGGCTGGAGACGAGTGTCCAGCTGAATTTCAGGACGTTAAGGAAGATAACCCTACAGCCACGCTGGCCTTCAGCAGACGGACGGCCTTTTATTTCTCAAGGATCGCAGTACACATACGGCTGCCGGCACATGCCACCACATTCACCACACTGGGAACAGCAACACGCAATGAAACGCCACCATGCTGATTCGGGGACTGAACGCGTGATGGTTACTCTGCGGGGGAAGGGTAACAGATACTATACAACCCTGAGTCATCACCAGAAGGGGGAAATGCAAACTTACGTACACAGGAGTCTTCGGGATAACCTACAACGGCCGCTGTGTCATAGACAGAAGATCCACACTTACACGATATTGAAGACACAAATGTGTGAGTTTATGCAGCTCTGAACAAGACCATCGAAGCCAAGGGTGAGAGAGTGTCTGTGAAATACACAAATCGACATCCAAAGGGATTCCTGTAGCTCTCTGCCTGAGGGCCCTTCTGGCCTTTTACTCCAGATGTGTCTTGGAAATGGACTACAGTGAAGCTAGCAGGGTGACCACAAACACACTGATTTGCTACTCCTCGGGGGAGCCTGGAGTTCTGGGGTTGGGCCGGGGCTGTGATGGAAGGCGTAACAATAAAGCTGGACCAGTTATAAATCCAAACTTCCTCATCTCCTGCACGCGTCAATCTCGCTACACTGCAGGTGCATTCTTATCTTATCTGTGTCAGATTTACATGCACACCATATTGCTTGCTCTGTATCAGAGAAACCATCAGGCATTTCTGATGAGGAAATTACATGGTGGACTGGCCTTAATGGAATTTGGAATATAGGAAATCATCACATAACCATTGGCATCCAACGCGTCATTATTGCCAACATACCTAGCGGGCATGTCCAGGAGACTGGCCCTTTTATGGGTTGATTTTTGGTTAAGGACTCACCTATCTGGTATCTGCCACGCTCAGCACACACCTCACAAGATTCCTTGAGTGGAAGACTGTGGCATGGAGCCATGTGCAAAAGAACCAACGAAAAATACCTTCCTAAATCCTCTTGCTCTTTGCGGGGCACTATCGGACATCCAACATTTATCCTCCGGAACGTTGGCCATTACCTATGTTTCCCTATAGATAAAACATTAATGGAAGGTTTTAAACATCGGATTCAATACTAGGCATTTTCTTGTACACGCGTCTATTGCTGCAGGAATTTAAAACCCTGGGGGCAGAGTACATTTTATTCTTATTTGCAGCATAAGGCATAACATGCTCCGAAATATACACATCGCTGTGGCCTCTACTGTCCCTGGAACAGTATGACGCCGTCGACCTCAAGGACGATCGGAGATAGCTGTCATTCACTGCCTGGGATGGCAGCGAGTGTTTATAAGGGTCCGAGGGGCACCTCCCAATAACTAAGCGTTGGTCATCCCCATAGGAGTGGAGGAAAGGGTTATCGGAGGTGTGGTCTGGCAAGAGAGACTTGCTCCGTTTGCTGACCTCCAGACCCTGGGGGAAAAGGGAGCCTTTGTTCCCCGAGAGTTTGCTGGAGGGGACACTAAAGAGACTCCCGTACAAGTTTCCCTCCAGAAGCCGCTCCCTGTCCTTGAGGCTTATGCTCCGGGAGGGCCTGCTAAGGTCCACCTCCCTGGGTTTGTCGAGGATGTTATCGTAGGAATGCTGCCGGCTAATCCTCAGCTTGTTCTTTTGGAACTGGAGGGCGCTGCTCTGTGCCCAGTCCTGCTGGTAGACCTCCTCCTGGGTAGCTGGGTTACCTGTCTCCTGAAGCATCTGGTCTTCGTCAATGTCATAGAGGTTCCCCATCCGCAGGCAGGAGTCGCATTTGAAGGGGGACCTCATGGTGAAGTGGCCTGAATAGGTGGGCAGGTTGGACAGGCAGCTCCTGCAGTGCGTGGAGTTCTGCCGGTAACGGTCGCTGCCCTCGCTGTGAGGGGAACTCTTGTCTTTCAAGGTGAAGTGCTTGGAGTAGAGTTTATACTGGTCATTGTTGGGGAGCCCATCTTCATCGTGCAGGGGGCTCCTGTTCATGGGCAGTGTGGAGTCCCCCTTGCGGAAACTGTCACCATGGTCCTGGTAGACATTGGAGAAGTCCACGTTCTCGGAAAGGGTCATGTTTTCGACAAACTGGGGAGGATCGAGGTGGAAACTGGCCTCCCTCTCCCCATCAATGGTGTAGATCTTGTCCCTGGGGGAGCTCGCTTTGGTTTTCAGGTAGGAGCGCTCGACCTCGCTGCAGTCCTTGGGGTATTTGGAGGCCACTGACCTTTTGAAGTTGTCCTTGGCCTTGTGGTTCTTACTGTTGTCAGGCTCCCGGTGGCACGTGGCCCGGCTCGAAGTTTCTGAGATGTCCGAGTGGGCCACCTCTTCTGGAAGGTACCTAGGACTCTTTAGGGAGTAGCTCCTGTTCTCCACGGTTCCCTCATCCCTCTGGGAGACTGGGTTCTGGGTCAGCGAATCTTGGCGTAGAGATTCCATGGATTTCTTCCAAAGCTGCCGGGGCCTGGAGTTCCCTTTGGATTCCGTGCTCACGGCCACCTCCACTGTGTTAGGGTTAGACTCATTGAGAGTCAGAGGGTGCTGGCCCTGGAACACGTAGTTGTTGAGGTTATCCTTGTGCCTGTTGGCCATGAAGGTTTGCAGTTCATTCATGTTGTCCCCAAAAATGCTGTCTTTCCCCTGAAAGGACCTGTTGTCTGAATATATCAAGTTTCCCTTATCTGAAACCATGTCCATGATGAGGGACCCTCTTTGAATGAAGTCAGCAGCTCTTTTGGGGGAATCCATTCTTGAGGAGTTCACGTTGGACAAGCTGGAAATGTTTTTGGCTGACCGGAGGAGTTTTAACATGTTGCTCTGGGATCCGGTCAGATTGAAGTCTGGAGACTTCTTCTTTTCTTCAATGTGCACCCCGTGAATGCAGCTGTAAATGCCCTGTGGGGAGGAGCACAAAACACCATCCTCAGCAGCAAGGACATGAAACCATTTCACACCTGAACTGTACCTGCAAAGGTGAGACATGACCTTCTTATAGGAGTCCTGGAGAAACAGTGAAATCCGGTCTGAATCCTGATAATGCTTCTTAAATGTACGAGGCCAGTGGCAAAGCGTCAGGCTTACCTTGTCGCTCTGGCACAAGATATCAAGATTATCTGACACTTTTGCCAATAGTCATACATAGAGTTTGAGAAAAAATATCCACTAATCCTCATACAACTCTAAGTGTCTCAGCACCTCCAAACTGGCGTGTAAGGATTTGGTTGACCCTCCCAACACCCCGGTCACCAACCCTTACTTTTATTAAAGTTTCCCAGGATCATCTTTGGACTCTGGATACCAGAGAGTCAGCATACAAGGATCACCAATCATTGATTCCTCTGGGGAATTACTGCTACCCCTACACTGAAGCCATCAGTTAAAGCATGAGACCCAGTATTTATCTGAAGGAAATAAAAACACTAAAAAAAATACATGCATCCCAATGTTCATCACACCATTATTTACAGTAGCCAAAATATGGAAGCAACTGAAGTGTCCATTGATAGAGGAATAGAAAAGAAGATGTGGTATGTACACACAGACACACACACACACACACACACACACACACACACACACACACACACACACACAAAATGGAATAGTACTCAGCCATAAAAAAAGAATGAAATCTTGCCATTTGTGACAACATAGATGGACCTAGAGGGTATTATGCTGAGATAAGTCAGACAGAGAAAGACAAATACCATATGATTTCACTTATATGTGGAATCTAAAACCAAAACAAATGAACAGCCATAACAAAACAAAACCAGATTCAATGGAAACAGAGAACAAACTGGTAGTTGCCAAAGGGGAGGGGGTTAGACAGATGGGTGAAACCGGTGAAGGGGATTAAGAGGTAAAATCTTCAGCTTTAAGATAAATAAGTCATGGGAATATAATGTACAGTATAGAAAATATAGTCAATAATATTCTAATAACTTTGTATGTGATAGATGGTAACTAAAGTTATTATGGTGATTATTTCATAATGTATAAAAATACTGAGTCACTATGTAGTACACCTGATATACAATATTGTAAGCCAATTATACTTCAAGTTAAAACCTCTGGAACAGTCTCTCCCAGCTCCACCCCCCGACAAAAAGAAGAAGACCTGAGACCCATGTGTGGTCAATCAGACATTTTTTGGAGGAATAGACATAGATGGTGGGATAAAAAAACATCATATAGTTTGAACCCCTGGAGCTCCCTTCTTGGACTTTTCACTTACCCACTCAATATATATATATATTCTTTGTGTTTTGGCTGTGTGAGAATTTGTTGAGCATAGTTAGAGTTTTAGTTACTAAGAAGAGTGGAGAGTCCTGATGACACAGTGATGCTGCATTTAAATCCATCCAGGGAACTGAATGACTGAGGGACTCGGGGGTAGCTCAGATATAAGCACCCCCATCCATACATCTCTTGTTTTCCACTCCACCTTCTTCCTGTCTTAAAAATAACTGTTGGGTTTCCCTGGTGGCGCAGTGGTTGAGAGTCCGCCTGCCGATGCAGGGGACACGTGTTCGTGCCCCGGTCTGGGAAGATCCCACATGCCGCGGAGCAGCTGGGCCCGTGAGCCACGGCCGCTGAGCCTGCGCGTCCAGAGCCTATGCTCCGCAGCGGGAGAGGCCACAACAGTGAGAGGCCCGCGTATCGCAAAAAAACCCCACAAAAAACAAAACTGTTTACTTTTCCTTGAAAGTACCTCAGGGGCAGAGCTCTCGATTCATTCTACAATAACAGGCAAAAGAGCGTCAGTGGTGTTGTGATTTGTGCTCCTCCCTTCCCCACTCCTGCCCCCAGATTTTGGCCGCGGTACCTAAAGGGAACAATTCGGTCCAGGCTGCAGGATTTGACCTGGTCCTCCCAAGACTGACAGGGAGCCGGTCCAAGAAGGGGTTTGTTTGTAAAAGGGATGCGGTAGCTGCTGCTGACTTTGGCATAAACTAGTGGGGACTATGGGTCGGTAACTCTGGACTCTTATAGCGGCTCCATCAATTCCCCATGGTGGGGATGCACTGAACCTGCAGGGATGCTCACAGAACTGTGACAGCCTCAAACTGTTTGCACTGCTGCGTTTTTCTTGTAGTTTTCTAGAGACAGTGTCCACTCCGTCGAGGAACAGTAAACAGAAAAGCCTACAGTTGTACATTTGAGCTTCTCTTTCTCTGAGCCCCTTCAACCCCAGGCTGCACGGTAAAGGCTCCCTGAGGCCAAGGCCCTGGCATCGGGCACTTCCCACCTGCTGCAGCCTTACCTTTAGTCTCTTTCTCGATGCTGTGTGGTCTCCTTCCCTGTTCCCTCCCAGGAAGCAGTGTCTCCTCTTTGCTTCCAGGGCTGCTGGACGTCAAAATCATACACACACACCGTGTATTTCACATAGCACCATGCTTTTGAATCTTTTATGTTAACGTATGCCTTCCCTGTCCAATTTAGTAATGTAATAATCTCCTACAATGACCTAGAGGGATTCTGCTACTATGGGTGGAAATCAGTGTGTCTCCTACATGTTTGAATCAGCCAAGATCATAGCCTTTTTTTCCTGTTGCTAGCATTACAAAAACACTAGTTTTTAAATTTTTTCTAACTTTGCAATTTTATTTTAATGAGCTCCCCTCTTCCTTTTAGAGACTTTGAGAACTTGCTTCCACCCTTCGCCATCAGGGCAGTGTGCTCCCGCCCGCCAAGATGAGCTGGTTGTCTCTGTATTTGCAGAGGCCCAAAGAAGTGGCCAGGGAGCTGCGCTATGTTTCAGGAGCAGAGAGGATGGCTGCTGACTGCTTTTTCTCATCCCTGGTTTCCGCTGGGACTCACACAACACAGCTAAGGCAGTTCCCAGGTGCCGATCTGCCTGGCAAAGCCTCGGGAAGGAGTCAACGTGGTGCCTGTACCCCAGGTTTGGATGAAAGTGTTCACCAACTAAGTTGACCCATCTTCCAGATGTGCTGGTGAGGAGGTGGGGTGTGTATTACAGAAGGATGGGAAGAGTCAGAGACCTGGAACCCACTGGAAATAAGCCCCAGCTCCATCCTTTTTTAGCTCTGTGACCTTGGCTGAGCAACTACATCTTTTTGAGCCTCAAGTTCCACATCTGTAAGATGGGAATCATACACTCTAAGGTGGGTACGAGGGCAAGATCTGATAATGCAAGCAAAGCACCTGACATGGAAGGGGCTCCATAAATGCTAGTGGGTGAGCTGCTCAGTCATCCCCGATGTGCCCTCCCTGTTTGTCACCTCACCTCTCTCTCCTCACACTAGTACAAGCACACAGCGCCCGTTTGATCGAAGCTGGAGGTTTGCTCTGGAAAGCCACTGCGGCTTTCTAATTAGATAAGTTGCCTAAATCCTCCCTCAGGAGCCGAATCCCTGGGCTGGAGTTTCTTTCTTCCTTGCAGAGTTCTTTCTTTCCTCCTCTCTAATATTCATATTCCGGCTACCTTTTATGGGTTGTGGAAATAAGATGCCCTCTCGGCCCTATAATGGGCTCAGATGAAATTAGCATTGAAGACTCAATGTACCATTCCAGACAGTTTGCTCTGTTCCACTCCCCACCCCCTTTCTCACTGGGGCGATACTGTCCTCCTTGGTTCCTTGGTGCCTGGGCCTGATCCCTAAAGTGTCTGCTATGGTCTGCATGTTTGTGTACCCCGCCTCCCAATTCATATGCGGAGAGCCTAGTCCCAAAGGTGATGGTATTAGTGGTAGGTAAGTGCTTATGTCATGAGGTCCAAGGTGGGGCCTTTGGGAGGAGCCCTCCTGAATGCGATAAGTGCTCTTGTAAAAGAGACCCCACAGAGCTCCCTCATCCCTTCAACACAAGGGGAAATCTGCACCCGGAAGAGGGTCCTCACCCGACCACGCTGGCACCCTGATCTCGGACTTGCAGCCCCCAGAACTGTAAGCATTACATTTCTATTGTGGATAAAGCACCCAGTCTGTGGCATTTTGTTATAGCAGCCCGAATGCACTAAGACGGTATCTGACTTCCATTCTGCTGGTCCCCATTGTGGGTCAGCCAGAAGCTGTGCAAGCTCTCCTCTGGGCTCGTTGGGAAGATGCCACGGTTTCCACCTCCCTGGCCTCTGGCTTTGCTACATCTCCCATTCCTCACGTCTCTGGAGACAACCGAGGTGGTTCTTTTTTACTGGTGACAGTGAATATTTTTTTCAACATGAAAGGGACAGCGTTGCGGAGAGAAGACAAAAGTTAAGAGCATCCCACAGAAGAGAGGACGCGTTTCTGTAAGTCGTAATAAACAAAGGCCACAGCTGTGGGAGAAACTTGGTTCTAATGTAAAATAAATGACTCTGTGAACTCTGACCTTCACCGTTGGCCGTGCCAGGAGGGCAGGCATCTGAGGTTTGCATTTGTGTCCCATGGGACATGGGGTCCTCTCTCCTCTAGGGAGGGGGAGACAGAAGTTCCAGTTCCAGCTTGTCAAGGCACAACACAGCAATGCTGTGCCCAGTCCCCACTTCCCCGCCCCCCGTCCCTCAAGATGCTTGGAATGGGAGTGAGGGATTTAGTCCATTTCTCATAGTGACAATCCTATTGACTTGGCTTCTTTAATGATATCTCGGACAGAGGGAACACTCTTGCAAAAACAAGCAGGATTTACGAGTGAAGGCAATAGTGTACATTTGCTCATGGCAATCTCAGAATCATTTGGATATGGAAAGCCTTTAGTAACTGGTGCAGAGAATTAGCTTAAAGTTGCCTTAATACCTAGCTGTATGCATGCACGTTGTTATTTCTAAGCAATCTGTGTGTTTAGAGGCCATCAAGCTAATTAGGAAATATGTATTTGCATAGAACTCAAGTTTAGAGTGCCACTGAATGGAGAAAATAAATCCTCCTGACTAAGCCCATGTGTACCTTCTGGATGTCTTAAAACCACCAAATACTAAGAATACACAAGTTCCTCTTTAGATGATTATTTCATTTTCCCAATGAACATTAGCATATAAAATTAGATGTCTCTAACCACATATTTTTCACCATGTTTCAAATCCTAATACGTTAAACTCTTTCAGAGTAAAAAAATTCCAAGGTGAGTAAATGGAAGAAACAGGTAGATAAATAGATGGATGGATAGATGGACAGATGGATAGATGAATGGATGGATGCATGGATGGATGGATGACTGACTGACTGATTGCCAGGTGGATTGATAATGTTATACTGTGTTGGAAGACAAGTGAACGATATGTACATATGTGCTTTTATTGTGATGCAAGTAAGTGAGTAGCTTGTATTTAAAAAGTAAAAATAGGGCTTCCCTGGTGGTGCAGTGGTTGAGAGTCCGCCTGCTGATGCAGGGGACACGGGTTCGTGCCCCGGTCCGGGAAGATCCCACATGCCGCGGAGTGGCTGGGCCCGTGAGCCATGGCCACTGAGCCTGCGCGTCCGGAGCCTGTGCTCCGCAACGGGAGAGGCCACAACGGTAAGAGGCCCGCATATCGCAAAAAAAAAAAAAAAAAGTAAAAATATATATTATATGAGTTGTGTGCACATACTCGTTGTGTAGTATGATTTGTATCAAATCTCTTGTTTTGCTTGTATTTGATGTTTGTTGCTTGTGTAAGAGTGTGGGCTCTGGCTGCTACCACACCACCTGGAGTCAAATCCTGGCTCCAGCAAGGCTGTGTGGTGTTGGGTAATTCCTCTAACCTCATAAATTTGAGTTTCCCCAATTCTGGGCCAATATCAGTACCCACCTCACAGAATTGGTTTGTAGGTTAAATGAAATGATGAGTATAAATTCCTTATATGGTGCCAGGGACATACATGTACCTACAAATATAAGCATTTTCCACAACTGTCATCGTTATTGATGAATTCTGACGCGTGTACCTGTTTACGGCCACACACACGCCGTATCGTGCAGCATGTAACGAGGTTTCCGTGGCTCGAACGTGAGTGCACTTACTACAGCGTGTGTATTCTGTGCTGTGGTTTATGTCGTGTTGAATGTATATTTTGTTTCCTGTTTGATGTGTGTGCATTTTCTCATGGTTCTTCATGCCTGTGTTTCATTTCAGGCTCTGTTAACATCGTACACGCTTTTGTGGTTTGTTAGCTGCGTTCACACACACAACATGGCTTTGCATGTAGATTTCGTTTTGTCACACGTGATCTGTTGGAATGCATGCAAACGTCATAACATCCTACACAGGAATTTTAATAATGTCCTAGAGCATATCTGGGTGCTCATGAGGGAGGCCACAGACTGGCTGTGTTTGGCCCATGTGTTTTTCTATTTGTCAATGGAATTAGTTACTAGTATTCAAAAGTTGAAAGTTTTCACATATAATCAGATGATTGCTTTCTCTTTTAAAAACTGGAAGACCTGATAAGACTGGCTCTGCCTTCCGCTAAAACCATACTCAGCAGGAGTGGAAGACGACTGCCCACTTTGGGTGTGGTGGGTTTTACGCTATGTGTCTTAGTTCTCCACATTCTCCATTGTTCCCTACCTTTGACACCAGCGTTCAGCTGCTATTTTTAGTTTCACTTCTGCTCTTTTTCTCATGCCCGGCCTGCCTTACCTATTCACCTTCATCTCTAGCTTGCAACTGGCTTATGAACACAGAAACTGGTGCCCTTCTGACAAATCCAAGAAGGGCTGATGGGTGAGGGGAGGGTGTGGAGACACCACACCCCCACCCAGGAGTCAAGAATCCCTGATTCTCTGGAAGCCCTGTGCTTTTCTGGACCTGCCTGCCGCAGAGGGAAGTAGCTGCCAGGGGTACTGACCCTGCTGATGGAGAAGAGCAGGCCCGGCCGGTCGGAGCACACGCCCGTGAAGCAGAAGCGCAGCTTCCAGTAGAAGAGGTGTTCCCAGATGAAGGTGATGAGGCTGAGGGCCATGGCGGCCGCCAGCATGTAGAACACACCCGCCATGTTGTCGACGTCCAGCTGGCTGCTCATCACCTCATTCTTCTCGTTGTGGCAGATCCCCGTGAGCCACAGGGTCTCCAGCTCTTCCATCTCCCCTGGACAGAAGACAAGAGCCACAGGCAGTAAGGAGCAGGGCACACACTGTGGGGCGGACACGCCTGCGTTCGGGACAGACACGTGTGATTTATAGCTGTGCAACCTCAGTGAGAGCAACTGAGCTCTCCTGGTCTGCGTTCCCTCACTTGCGGGGTGAAGACAGTGATGACAACAGCATCTATGTAATATCGCTGTAGGAGGATGAAGTGAGATCATGTATAGAGAGAATCTGGCTCAGGCCCTGCCTTTTTTTTCTTGGTCATCATTACTATGTTCTCCCCACCCCTCTTTTCTCTATCCCCGGCACCAACACCCACCCGAGCCTGGAACAGGACATGGGATAAGCTGGCCGAAGCCTACATTAGAAAGACTCGCATTCCCATTCTGACTTCGTCATAGACTAGCTGTGTGACTTCAGAGCCACAGTGATCCTGTCTGTGAAATGGGTATTATAATAGTGTATACCCCCTCGAGTTCTAGGGAGGATATGAGCTCACATACACAAAATTCCTAAACGTAGTGCCTGGCTCATGGTAAGTTCTCCTAAATAGGAGCCTTCATGGGTTGCTGTAAAGGAAGTGCCTAGCACACTGCCTGGTACACAGTTGTCCTCAAATATATTTGTTTCTTCTTTCCTCTTCCTTTAGAACATCCAATATTATTCCAAAAAGTCACCCCAAGTAGTGCACTTAGAGCACAAAGTTTTCCTTGACAAGAAACATCCCAGTTGGCTCTGAATGGTCCCTTGCAAACTAAACACCTCTCCACTTCAGTAGGCAGCTAAAGAAGCAGGTGGGGTTTGCAATGGAAAAAAAAAGTAGGCACGGTTGACATTATTATGTCTCTCTTTTATGCACATTTTATCCAGTTGTCATTTAGGAGGAAATTCTCTAGTCTAAATGTCTAGTAATTATACGAACTATCTAGCAATTCACTAGACTGTGATTCAGGTCTTTAAAAATTATCCTTCGAAAACAGTGAAAATCAAGGAAATGTTAAATGAATAGTATGACTACTTTGTATATACACACGACCTCTAAGACATAAAAGATGTATGGGATTAAGAAATATAAACTACTCTGCATAAAATATATAAACAACAAGGATATATTGTACAGCACAGGGAAATATAGCCATTATTTTGTAATAACTTTAGGTGGAGTATAATCCATAAAAATATTGAATCATTATGTTGTACAATTTAAACTAATATAATATTGTAAATCAACTATACTTCAATAAAGAACACTTGCAGAGGCATGCAGCGGGCGTGGTCTGGAGCTGGGAAGTCGCAGCTGCCGCCGCCGCTGCCACCGTGACGTGCGCAGGTCCTCGCCCGGGTGTTCATACCGCAGCCTGTCAGGCGACCGGTGTTGCGGCCACTGCAGCCGCCCGCAGGACCCTTGGGCGCGGAGTATGCGCCACCTTGGCACCTAGTCCCTGAGGCAGGGACGTCCTGGCCCAGAAAAGAACGCTGTTTAGGTGCGAGCCTAACCACCTAAGTGAGGGCACTAAAGCTGCCTGGGGAAGGGCAAGGCCCGCGTTGCCGAGCTCGGGCTCGGAGCCCTGGATTTGTTTGGGTTAGCAGAGATTATAAAAAAGCAAATACTGGTGAGGATAGAGACCAGTGCTGGCAGGAATACAGGGAAAGAAAAAATCTCATGCTCAGTTGCTGGAGAAATAGGAAAAGGGAGGCATGAAGACAGTTAGAAACTTGTCCTAAGCCAGTTAGCTCAAAAGTGGAAGAGCTAGGATTCAAATCCAGAGAAGTGTCCACTTCAGACTTCATTCTGGGAGAAAGTAGTATAATTTACAAAAGGAGAAATGAGATAACACATCCTTTCCTAGAAGAGCATTTACCAATTCCCAGTCTGTGGTGATTAACTGCTTGCAGGATCTTGGTTCCCAGGCCAGAGGCTGGGCCCGAGCTCCTGTGGTGGGAGCTCCGAGTCCAAACTGCTGGACTAACAGAGAAGCTCAGACTCCAGGGAATATCAATTGGAGTGAGGCCTCCTGGAGGTCTTCATCTCAGCACCAAGACCCAGCTCTATCCAGCTGCCTGCAAACTCCAGGACTGGACGGCTCAGGCCAAACAACCAGTAAAACAGGAATATAGCACCACACATCAAAAAAAAAAAAAAAAAAAAGAAAAAAGAAGAAAAAGAAACGACAAAAAAATATGTTACAGACGAAGGAGCAAGGTAAAAACCTACAAGACCAAATCAATGAAGACAAAATAGGCAACCCACCTGAAAAAGAATTCAGAGTAATTATAGTAAAGATGATCCAAAATCTCGGAAACAGAATGGAGAAAATACAAGAAACATTTTACAAGGATCTAGAAGAACTAAAGAGCAAACAAACAGTGATGAACAACACAATTACTGAAATTAAAAATACTCTACACAGGGGCTTCCCTGGTGGTGCAGTGGTTGAGAGTCCGCCTGCCGATGCAGGGGACACGGGTTCGTGCCCCGGTCTGGGAAGATCCCACAAGACGTGGAGCAGCTGGGCCTGTGAGCCATGGCCACTGAGCCTGTGCGTCCAGAGCCTGTGCTCCACAATGGAGGAGGCCACAACAGTGAGACGCCCGCGTACCGCAAAAAAAAAAAAACTCTACAAGGAATCAATAACAGAATAACTGAGGCAGAAGAATGGATAAGTGAGCTGGAAGATAAAATGGTGGAAATAACTGCCAGGGAGCAGAATAAAGAAAAAAGAATGAAAAGAATTGAGGACAGTCTCGGAGACCTCTGGGACAACACTGAACGCACCAACATTCGAATTATAGGGGTCCCAGAAGAAGAGAAAAAGAAAGGGTCTGAGAAAATATTTGAAGAGATTATAGTCGAAAACTTCCCTAACATGGGAAAGGAAATAGTCAATCAAGTCCAGGAAGCACAGAGAGTACCATACAGGATAAACCCAAAGAGAAACATGCTGAGACACATATTAATCAAACTATCAAAAATTAAAAACTAGGAAAAAATGTTAAAAGCAACAAATAACATACAAGGGAATCCCCATAAGGTCAACAGCTGATTTTTCAGCAGAAACTCTGCAAGCCAGAAGGGAGTGGCAGGACATATTTACAGTGATGAAAGGGAAAAACCTACAACCAAGATTAGTCTACCCAGCAAGGATCTCATTCAGATTCAATGGAGAAATTAAAAGCTTTACAGGTAAGCAAAAGTTAAGAGAATTCAGCACCACCAAACCAGCTTTACAACAAATGCTAAAGGAACTTATCTAGGCAGGAAACACAAGAGAAGGAAAAGACCTACAAAAACAAACCCAAAGCAATTAAGAAAATGGTAACAGGAACATACATATCGATAATTACCTTAAATGTAAATGGATTAAATGCTCCAACCAAAAGACATAGACTGGCTGAATGGATACAAAAACAAGACCTGTACAAATGCTGTCTACAAGAGACCCACTTCAGACCTAGAGACACATACAGACTGAAAGCAAGGGGATGGAAAAAGATATTCCATGCAAATGGAAATCAAAAGAAAGTTGGAGTAGCAATTCTCATATCAGACAAAATAAACTTTAAAATAAAGACTATTATAAGAGACAAAGAAGGACACTACATAATGATCAATCCAAGAAGAAGGTATAACAATTGTAAATATTTATGCACCCAACATAGGAGTACCTCAATACATAAGGCAAATGCTAAAAGCCATAAAAGGGGAAATCGATAGTAACACAATCACAGTAGGGGACTTTAACACCCCACTTTCACCAATGGACAGATAATCCAAAATGAAAATAAATAAGGAAACACAAGCTTTAAATAACACGTTAAACAAGATGGACTTAACTGATATTTATAGGACATTCCAACCAAAAACAACAGAATACACTTTCTTCTCAAGTGCTCGTGGAACATTCTTGAGGATAGACCATATCTTGGGTCACAAATCAAGCCTTGGTAAATTTAAGAAAATTGAAATCATATCAAGTATCTTTTCCAACCACAATGCTATGAGACTAGATATCAATTACAGGAAAAAAACAGTAAAAAATAGAAACACATGGAGGTTAAATAATTCACTACTAAATAGCCAAGAGATCACTGAAGAAATCAAAGAGGAAATCAAAAAATACCTAGAAACAAATGACAATGAAAACACAATGACCCAAAACCTATGGGATGCAGCAAAAGCAGTTCTAAGAAGGAAGTTTACAGCAATACAATCCTACCTCAAGAAACAAGAAAAATCTCAAATAAACAACCTAACCTTACACCTAAAGCAATCAGAGAAAGAAGAACAAAAACCCCCCAAACTTAGCAGAAGGAAAGAAATCATAAAGATCAGATCAGAAATAAATGAAAAAGAAATGAAGGAAATGATAGCAAAGAACAATAAAACTAAAAGCTGGTTCTTTGAGAAGATAAACAAAATTGATAAACCATTAGCCAGAGTCATCAAGAAATAAAGGGAGAAGACTCAAATCAATAGAATTAGAAATAAAAAAGAAGTAACAACTGACACTGCAGAAATACAAAGGATCATGAGGGATTACTACAAGCAACTATATGCCAATAAAATCGACAACCTGGAAGAAATGGACAAATTCTTAGAAAAGCACAACCTTCTGAGACTGAACCAGAAAGAAATAGAAAATATAAGCAGACCAATCACAAGCACTGAAATTGAAACTGCGATAAAAAAATCTTCCAACAAACGAAAGCCCAGGACCAGATGGCTTCACAGGTAAATTCTGTCAAACATTAAGAGAAGAGCTAACATCTATCCTTCTCAAACTCTTCCAAAATATAGCAGAGGGAGGAACACTCCTAAACTCATTCTATGAAGCCACCATCACCCTGATACTGAAACCAGACAAAGATACTACAAAAAAAGAAAAAAAATTACAGACCAATATCACTGATGAATATAGATGCAAAAATCCTCAACAAAATATCAGCAAACAGAATCCAACAGCTCATTAAAGGGATATTACATCATGATCAAGTGTGATTTATCCCAGGAATGCAAGGATTATTCAATATACACAAATCAATCAATGTGATACAGCATATTAACAAATTGAAACATATGATAATCTCAGTAGATGCAGAAAAAGCTTTTGACAAAATTCAACACCCATTTATGATAAAAACTCTCCAGAAAGTAGGCATAGAGGGAACCAAACCTACCTCAACACAATAAAGGCCATATATGACAAACCCACAGCCAACATTGTTCTCAATGTTGATAAACTGAAACCATTTCCTCTAAGATCAGGAACAAGACAAGGTTGCCCACTCTCACCGCTATTATTCAATATAGTTTTGGAAGTTTTAGCCATAGCAATCAGAGAAGAAAAAGAAATAAAAGGAATCCAAATTGGAAAAGAAGTGAAACTGTCACTGTTTGCAGATGACATGATACTATACATAGAGAATCCTAAAGATGCTACCAGAAAACTACTAGAGCTAATCAATGAATTTGGTAAAGTTGCAGGATACAAAATTAATGCACAGAAATCTCTTGCATTCCTATACACTAATGATGAAAAATCTGAAAGAGAAATTAAGGAAACACTCCCATTTACCACTGCAACACCTAGGAATAAACCTACCTAGGGAGACAAAAGACCTGTATGCAGAAAACTATAAGACACTGATGAAAGAAAGTAAAGATGTACTATGCTCTTGGATTGGAAGAATCAACATTATGAAAATGACTATACTACCCAAAGCAATCTACAGATTCAGTGCAATCCCTATCAAACTACCAATGGCATTTTTCACAGAACTAGAACAAAAAATTTCACAATTTGTATGGAAACACAAAAGACCCTGAATAGCCAAAAAATCTTGAGAAAGAAAAACGGAGCTGGAGGAATCAGGCTCCTGGACTTCAGACTATACTACAAAGTTACAGTAGTCAAAAGTTACAGTATGGTACTGGCACAAAAACAGAAATATAGATCAATGGAACAGGATAGAAAGCCCAGAGATAAACCCATACACATATGGTCACCTTATCTTTGATAAACGAGGCAAGAATAAACAATGGAGAAAACACAGCCTCTTTGTTAAGTGCTGCTGGGAAAACTGGACAGCTCCATGTAAAAGAATGAAATTAGAACACTCCCTAACACCATCCACAAAAATAAACTCAAAATGGATTAAAGAGCTACATGTAAGGCCAGACTATAAAACTCTTAGAGGAAAACATAGGCAGAACACTCTATGACATACATCACAGCAAGATCCTTTCTGACCCACCTCCTAGAGAAATGGAAATAAAAACAAAAATAAACAAATGGGACCGAATGAAACTTAAAAGCTTTTGCACAACAAAGGAAACCATAAACAAGACGAAAAGACAACCCTCAGAATGGGAGAAAATATTTGCAAATGAAGCAACTGACAAAGGATTAATCTCCAAAATATATAAGCGGCTCATGCACCTCAATATCAGAAAAACAAACAACCGAATCCAAGAATGGGCAGAAGACCTAAACAGATACTTCTCCAAAGAAGATATACAGATTGCCAACAAACACAAGAAAGGATGCTCAACATCATTAGAGAAATGCAAATCAAAACTACAATGAGGTATCACCTCACACCAGTCAGAATGGCCATCATCAAAACATCTACAAAGAATAAATGCTGGAGAGGGTGTGGAGAAAAGGGAGCCCTCTTGCACTGTTGGTGGGAGTGTAAATTGATACAGCCACTATGGACAACAGTATGGAGGTTCCTTAAAAAACTAAAAATAGAAGTACCATATGACCCAGCAATCCCATTACTAGGCATATACCCTGAGGAAACCATACTTCAAAAAGAGTCATGTACCACAATGTGCATTGCAGCTCTATTTACAATAGCCAGGACATGGAAGCAACCTAAGTGTTCATTGACAGATGAATGGATAAAGAAGATGTGGTACATATGTACAATGGAATATTACTCAGCCATGAAAAGGAACGAAATTGAGTTATTTGTAGTGAGGTGGATGCACCTAGAGTCTGTCATACAGAGTGAAGCAAGTCAGAAAGAGAAAAACAAATACCATATGCTAACACATATATATGGAATCTAAAAAAAAAAAAAGTTCTGATAAACCTAGGGGCAGGACAGGAATAAAGACACAGACATAGAGAATGGACTCGAGGACATGGGGAGGGGGAAGGGTAAGCTGGGACGAAGTGAGAGAGTAGCATTGACATATATACACTACCAAATGTAAAATAGATAGCTAGTGGGAAGCAGCTGCATGGCACAGGGAGATCAGCTCGGTGCTTTGTGACCACCTAGAAGGGTGGGATAGGGAGGGTGGGAGGGAGACGCAAGAGGGAGGGGATATGGGGGTATACGTATGCATATAGCTGATTCACTTTGTTATACAGCAGGAACTGACACAACACTGTAAAGCAATTACACTCCAATAAAGATGTAAAAAGAAAAAACCCTGCAGAGAAAATAAAGGAAATACTCGAAATGTTTGGTTTTCTTTTGAAGTTAGTAATCATAATTATTGGTTTCACATTGCTCTCTTTTTTAGGTTTTGTAAAATTTGTGTATATTGCTTTTGGTTTGTTCTCACTCTTGAATGATTCGGCTGAACACAGAAATCTAAGTTGACAATTATTTTTCCTTGACCTTCTGAAGATGTTATTAAGCGTCCTTCTGATCTGGACTGTAATTGTTGAGAAGTCAGCTCATAATGTATTTGTCATTACTTTCTATGCAATCTGTATTTTCTCTCTAATTGCTTTTGAGAATTTCATTTTGTCTTTGGTGTGGAATCTAGGTGTGAATGTTTTTATTTGTTCTGCTCTGGACTCAGTGTGATTCTTCCATCTGATGATTCATAAATTTAATTCTGCAAAAATTTCACCCATTGTTGCTTCAGCTCTTAACTCTCCCCATCTTACCTTCTTTTAAGTTAATAGACTTTATTTTTTAGAATAGCTTTATATTTAGAGAAAAACGGAGCAGAAAGTACAGAGTTCCCATACACTCCCTCTTTCCATTTCCTTTGTTTTCCCTTATTAACATCTGGCATTGATGTGGCACATTTTTATAATTTATGAACCAAATACATTATTATTAACTAAAGTGTACAGTTTACATTAGGGTTCAATCTTTGTGCTGTACAGTTCTGTGGGTTTTGCCAATGCTTAAGGTCATGTATCCACCATTACAGCATGATACAGAGCAGTTTCAGTGCCCTAAACATCCCCTGGGCTCCAGCTGTTCATCCCTCCTCACTGCTCATTCCAACTCCTGGCAACCACTGATCTTTTAACTGTCTCTACAGTTTTACCTTTTCCAAACATCATATAGTTGGAACCATATAGTATGTAGCCTTTTCAGACAGGCTTCTTTCTCTTAACAAGATGCATTTAAGGCTCCTCTATATGTTTCCCTGGCTTCATAGGTTCTTTTTTTGTTTGTTTGTTTTTTATCTCTGAACCGTATTGCATTGCATGTATGTATAGTTTTGTTTACCCATTCGCTTATTGAAGGACATCTCGGTTGTTTCAAAGTCTGGGCAATTATGAACAAAGTTCTATAAACATTCATGTTCAGGTTTCTGTGTGGACATAAGTTTTCAACTCATTTGGTCAAGTACCTAGGGGCATTACTGCTGGATTGTATGGTAAGACTATGTCCAGCCTTGTAGGAACCTGCCAAACTGTCCTCCGAAGTGACTGCACCATTTTACATTCCCACCAGCAATGAATGAGGTTCCTGCCCATGTGACACATCCTCACCAGGATTGATTAGTGTGTCAGTGTTTTGGATTTTGACCATTCCAATAAGGTGTGCAGTGGTATCACATTGTTTTAATTTTCAATTCCCTCATGACACATGATAATCCTATCTTTTCTTCTTCTGAAATTGTTTAAAATATTCTAGATCTTCTCATTGTATCTTCCAGGTTATTAACTTTGTTTTCATATTTTCCATTTCTTTATTGCTCCATCTGGCAGTTAGCTGATTCCCACAGATCTATTTTCCAGTTCATGAATTCCTTCATTAGTAATATTTGGCTTTATGTTTTAAGTTTTAATCTATTTTAATTGTGACATTCATCTGGCTCTTTTAAAATTCTGCCTATTCTTTTTATGGTAAAGTCCTACTCTTTTGTTATGACTTTTAAAGCTTTGATACATTTAATAATTTCACACCTACATTCTTTCAGATTACTCTCAGCCCCACACCCCATCCCTGCCCCCTTAGTTCTTGGGATTCTGATTCTTCTGTTTGCTGTTCATGCTGACCTTCATGGTGGATTACTTTCTTGTGGTATTTGTAACTTTTGACTATGAGCTAATCTTCAGCAGAGCTGTTCTCCCCCTAAACCCCATGGGATTCCCAAGCATCCTGGGCTACATGTAGGCATGTCCCTACAGAGGGGTCCTGGGTTTGCTTCCGCCATGGTTCCAGGGCCCTTCAAAGTACCAGTTTTCATATAAAATAAATTTTACTGTAATTACTGCACCATTTAAGTAATATACACTTAGATCTCCATACTCATTTGGGTTTTAATTTCTCACTCAGCTTCAAATGGATGGCAAGCTCCTTGTACTTTCTTTGCTTTGATGGACAGTTTTTTCTAGTCTCCTTTTCATGGACTCATTGACAGTCTCAGATTTATACAGTGGTATCATTTTCTACCCTCCTTGTGCAGTTCAGGGTCCCCACGTGGGTGTTAAAGCCCCAGGCTCCATCCCTATTGCCTGTATCCCTGTAGGCACCTCAGCTGAAATGTACCATGAGAATATCCCATTCCCCTCTGTTTCTGACACCTAAGGATTTCTCTTTCTTTTGACCTTGGCTGTGCATTGTGGGTTTGTGTATGTGTATGTGTGTGTGTGTGAGCGCACACACCTTCAATTCTGCATTTTTATGTGTTTGTAGCATCAAGGGGTCCCATATCAGTCAGTTTTCCACTGTGCCACCACCCTTTGTACGAGTATAACTTTTGTAATAATGATTTTTTAAAAGCATGCATATTTACGGGAGAAAAAATAGGAAATGTATCCTCTTATAAATTCTTGACCCACAAGGAAGGGTGCTGGTTGACCAGTGGTGCAGGCAAAGAGGTGGGAAGGGATATCTTGATTTCAATTCCTTTCTTTCCAACAGCCTGCAGTGCTTTCATATAGTCACAAATGTCCTGGGACATTCGGCAATATGACCTCACTCTCCACCCAACACCACAATTGACTCGTCCAAATTCGCTGCCCACTATGTGCTTCAAGATTTACATGATGGCTTCCTCCTCGCCCCAAAACACCGATGCCATCCCTCCAAAAATACTACATGCTGTTGACCTTCTCCCTCCCTTTGGAGTTTGTGAGGACTCAAAAATGGGTCTTTTCACCACATTTTGTCAAATTCCCAGCAAGTCTTCCCTTTGGTGTTGTCCCAAAGAGAGCCAGGTTTGGATGCCTGTAACAGGGTCAGTCTCGGTAGAAGGAACATCATTTTGATTTCTTTCAGGATGTAAATATAAAGATTTTTCCTCTGCCCTTTGTGCAAACACCTCTGCACACCTCTGCACAAACACCCAGGCCCACGTCCTGAAAGGGAAGCAAACGCACATTTCTCAACACCAGTTCCAACCTGTTCCAATCATTTTCCAGCCGTTCATTTCCTGCCTCGTGGCCTTTTCTACTAGTGCACTGAACTGTAGTTCAAATACTTTCTGATTTCATTTTTAATTTACTCAAGTATATTGTAATCTCCTTGAGGGAGATCAGGGACCACATTTTTTGATTTTGATATTTCTCATGGCCTGCAGCACATAGTAAGCATTGGATCCATATTTTCTGTTCCTGTTTCTTTCCTTATATCTCCAGGCTTTAATTGGGCAGCATTGTAAAAAAAAAAAAACGGTCAGATATGTTGGGTGAGTTTTTCTGCCACATAAATAGAGGAGATAACAGAGCAAAAGGGAACTTGCAGTGGCTTGAGAGTGAAAGGCTGGGAAGTCTGCGTGTCCTCAGCTAGGGAGAAGAAGCAAATGTCATTGTTTCCCAGGAAGCAGCCCTGTGCTGCTCTTTCCATGTCCGTTTCTCCCATTACAAAGAGGCCATGATCTTTGTCAATGTGATCTTGTGAAGTGGAGCCGGTAAATGGGAAAATTAAACGTCTTTCCTGAAGGAGACTGATTCTTGCTGGGAGGACAAAAGCTAAAGGTGCTCCTGGGGGCAGAGGGGGCCTGCACAGCTTTGGGTTTGCAGCCAGGGCCATACTGTCTTTCTCTCTCCGGCAGACAGCATTATCTATCTACTCACAAGGTCGAAGCCATGGGTTTCATATTTGAAAAAAAAGAACATTCAAATAGACATCATCCAGCAAATCACAGGAAAGAATGTTTGAGGTAGAAAACACTAGAATAAACTACAGAAGGGAGTACCCTTCCCTGAAGGGTTTAGGGAGTGTGGCGCATCATCCCGTAAGGTCTTGACAGTGACCGGAGGTAGAATTAGGGTCAGACTGCCTGCAATCAATTCGCCTTCAACACTTACTACCCATTTGATCTTGGTTCTGATACCCTGCTTCTCTATCCATCCACTCAACCATTCGTTTATCTATTTCTCTAGTCTTTTAGTTAACAAAGTTACATAAATTCTATTCTGCTTCAGGCACTATACTAGAGTTTTCACAGATTAACCCAGGCAGCGCTCATATCAACGTAATGTGGCTGGTGTCACTGTCCCACCCATTTTACAGATGAGGCACAGAGCGGTTAAGGAACTTGCTCAGCCTCTCTAGCTCCAGGTCTAACATCCACCAAATGCAACACAACAGTATTTACCTATAGGAGTTAAGCGGGGCTGCATGCATACATCGTGCCTGGCACACCTTGATTACTCAGTATGTATCCCTGCAGAGATCTTTATTTCCTGCCTGAAGCCAGGGAACTGGTGGGTGGGGTGGATCACATACCCCTCCCTGAGCCCTTCCCGTTCATGGAGTCTATGATTCCAAGAATGCACATCCAGAGAGAAGGCTTAGCTCTCCAATAGGAACTTGCTATGTCCAAAGTCAGAGAAATCAGTTCCTTCTCTGCCCTCAGACTCATCCTCTGCTTCCAGAGGGCCTGCAGTTGTCTTTCAGATTAGATTTCATTCTATTCTGCGAGGCTGTGTGAGTGCTAAGGGGATTGCTTCGGGAAAGGATTTTATAGCATGGACTAGCCTTCAGACTGCCTCAGCATTCCTCCCCCAAGGTCGGTTGTAAAAAGTCCATTTTGAACCTGTACCCCTTTGGTTTTGTCCAGGAACTGAGAATTTGCTGAAATACATCTTCTAAAATCAGCCCACTCATATACCCTTGCAGGCACACGTCTACATTTTTTTTTTCTTGGTTTCTGGCCAAAGCCCCTGACCCTAGGCAGTGATGGTATGGAAAGGAACAGTGTGTGGGTTTGAGAAGCTGGGTTTGATGTTCTGTTTCATTCCCAGTCGAGGAAGTGAATGCTTTGGGGGTCTCTGAGGACCTCATTGGGTTGTGCCTTACTCCCTCACTCATTCATTCACTCACTCGTTCATCCATTGTAAAAAGAACATTACTAAAGCACTTAGTGCGAGGTCGGCATCTCTGTATTTTCACAGAGATGAATAACACATAGTCTTTGGCCTCTACCAGCTCAGAGTCCTGCTGGAGTGACAGTCCTGCAAACCAGTAATTATGGCAAAATGAGACGACTGAATTTGCATAGGGCTGGAGGTAGCAAGAAACATGGAATGTTTTGCCATCAGAGGATGGTTCAAAATTTGGGAGAAGAAAGAAGCCATCAAAGGAGAGGCCTGAAGGGCAGGAGCCAGATGGCAAAGAACTCAGCTTTTGTGCTAAAGGATCTGGGGTGTCCTGGGAACAGTGGAGCCATTGGATGAGACTAGCTGTATGCCTGGTAGACCCAAGATTCTTCACTTGCTGTCCATGTTTTTGCAGTCCTGGCCTGTAATTGGAAACCACGTGTAAGATTGGCTGTTACAAGACATGGAAGCAACCTAAATGTCCATTGACAGATGAATGGATAAAGAAGATGTGGTGTATATATATACACACAATGGAATACTACTACTCAGCCATTGAAAAGAATGAAATAATGCCATTTGTAGCAACATGGATGGATCTAGAGATTGTCATACTGAGTGAAGTAAGTCAGACAGAGAAAGAGAAATATCGAATGATATGCTTTATATGTGGAATCTAGAAAGAAATGATACAAATGAACTTACTTACTAAACAGAAACAGACTCACAGACTTAGAGAACGAACTTATGGTTACCAGGAGGGAAGGTGGGGGGAAGGGATAGTTAGGGAGTTTGGGATCGACATGTACACACTACTATATTTAAAACAGATAACCAACAAGGACCTACTGTATAGCATGGGGAACTCTGCTCAATATTATGTGGCAGCCTGGATGGGAGGGGAGTTTGGGGGAGAATGGATACGTGTGTATGTATGGCTGAGTCCCTCTGCTCTGCACCTGAAACTATCACAACATTGTTAATCGGCTATACTCTGATATAAAATAAAAAGTTAAAAAAAAAGATTGGCTGTTACAGGTGGGTGAGGAATGGCAAATTTGAACAATGGTGCTATAGTGTGCAAGAAGGTCACCAGTAAATTCTATCCCAGTGATACAGATCTGTCAGGGTCCTCCCCTGGTCTCAGAGGCAGGCAGTACAGACTAAACTCTCCTGCTCCCAGGCTTTGAAGTGACTGGGAGAAAGTCACCTGTAAGAAATTGCTGATGAGGATCCATTGTAAACTGTTATTAATATCACCGCTACCCATAACAATTTACTCTGGATCTACCAGTTGCATGGTATCGTGCTGAAAACTTGGCAATGGCTATCTTTGGGGTCCAGCTCAGAGGTCTCCACCTCCAGGAAGTCTTCCCTGAATGCACAGGGATGTGAGTATGAGACTATGTTTTCTCCTTCCATGACATCTTGGATATCTCCTCAATAGAGAACCTGTCACACTGGAATATAACTGCCACTTGCTTCTAAGTTCTCCCCATTGGGAGATGAGTTTATTCAGGGTGGGGATGTTGTCTTATTCTTCCTGTATCCCCAGTCCCTGGCACAGGGACTGGCACATAGTAGGTGGTCCATAAAACTGTGTTGACTGTAGATGACACAAATCTCCTCTCCTTGATCAGCTTGTGATCTACTGGTCCGAGGATCAGCAAGAGCTAGGGAGAGGAAGGAATCTGTGAAACCCCAGGCAAAGGGGTCAGAATAGTTTCTGAAACACAGAAATCAAGGCTGACTCTTGGGGAAAGCAAGTTCCAATCAAAGATGCCAGTGATAGAGTCCAGTGGTCCCCCACAGAGATGCACCTTCCATCTACAGCCTAAAGGCGTCAGGGGGATGTTGCTGCTGATCCCATTAGGGTTTGCTGTGAACACTGAGAGGGAAACTGACCCCGTTTCAATCCTGTTTCATGTCTTTCCCCAGGGACCGGCCACTTTGGGTTTCTGAGAAGCCCGAATGGAATTGGAAATGGCAAAGGAACAACTTTCTTTGTAGAAAATATAGGGCACCCTCATCAACAGGCTTATGTTCTCAGTGAGAACAGATCCGGTCTCTGTGAGCTCTGAGCTGTGGTCCTGGGAGTGATGGTGGTTGGGGGGCTGCAGCACTGAGACCAAGTCCTTTCCTTACCAGTTGCCCTGGAAGGAAGCTGCTGGTCAGAGCTGGGATGTAGTCTGTGGCTTTGGAACAGAGTGAGGTCAGCCAGACCTTCTGATCACTGACCTTGGGGCCTTGGCTTCGTTAATCCCACGCTCTAGATTAAAAGCCAGATGACCCTGGATCTGGAAATAATGGCATTCCATAGCCTAGGACCTCTGTATCCATGATCTCTAAATTGAACAATTTGCTAGAGAGAAAAAAGTACCTTTGGGGGGAGGAGAGGAATAGTACAAGATTCTGGACACAAATAGACTGAATTTGGAAGATAAATCTCCCTTATTTAAATGTCAGAATATTCCATTTCTGCATAATGCTGAGAAGTCACAAAACCAAAATAAAAATAGGGCTAGGCTTAAATGTACCCAGTTAGATGCAGACACGGGCTGTCTTTGCCATAAATGTTTTAGCACCACCTTCCAACTGAGGTCTCTGCTCTGCGGATGGAGCTCAAGTGTTGCAGAACTCACTGCTGCTTGTCGCCATCTGGCTGAGATTTCATAGGCCACCTGATCAGCCGTGCAAGTTGGTGTTGGGGAATTTTATGCACACAGGTCCCCAACATGTGTCTCTCGAAGAAGAAAAAGGAAAAAGAGGAGAGAGGACTGGGCAACTCCATCAAGCATCAAACAACGTACATGGTCACAATTTTCCATTAGAGGGTGGAGTTGGCGAAATATAACTCTCTGGAGGAAGACTGCAGAAAAATGGCAAGAAGTCCAGGAAATCCTATGTGTACCAAGTCCTTCTGGAGTCAGCTTCACATGCCTAGAGATGGTCAAGTTGCTATAAATTTAAAGGAGTATGCATTTGTGAGCATAAATGGATTCATAGTAACTTTTTGACATTGCACATTTTCTCAATCAATAGTCCTCAAAATCCTATGACTCACTGTGTAAGAGTGTGAGGGCCTTTTAATATCACAGAACGATCCTTGTGTTTTAAAAGGCTGTGAATGTAAGAAAAAAAAAGAAAAAGATAGCAATAATCCTACAACCCGTGCCAAGAAATATCTTCTTTCTTTCAGCAAGTAACATGACATCACTGCCTTTCAGTTCCTTTTTAATTGAAGTGCTATCAACAAGCTCTCTGAGACTGTAAAATCCTTAAGCAAAGGGATCATACCCATTGTCCATTTTATCTGCATTTGCCAATGCCTAGGACAGTGCAGGGAGCTTAGTGGGCACTCAAGACTTGGTTGTGGCTTGAAGGAGAAAGAGAAGGAGAGAGTAAAAAGGAAAGAAAAGAGGAGAGAAAATGGAGGAGCAGAGAGGGAAGAAAGAGGAAAGAGAAGAACAGAAAGGGAGAAATGAAGCCCTTATAGGGAGGATCCTGTACCTGTTGTCAGAGCTATCCACAACTAAAGTAGAAGAAGACCCGGTTTCTCTTTCTGTGGAGCGTGGTGGGGTGACTTGGAGGGCTGGGCTGGGCCCTACGAGAGCTCGCCCATCCCATTTAATGACAGCCTCCTCTCCCTATTAATGGTGGTGGTGCTCCTCTGGCTTCCTCTCCTGTATCCCAAGTCTGAAGTACCAGATGGGGGTGAGCCCATGGCCAGAGGTGCCTGGGAGAGTGTGTGGGGTAGGGGAGTAGTCAGGTTCAGATTCCAATGCAGGAGAGTGTTTGGGACAGACGTGACGATCCTCTCGTCCCATTCCGCTACGATGCAGCTGAAGTCAAGATAAAGAAGCTGGGAATGGAATCTGGGTCTTTCAGCTATTGGCTATGATCATACAACAACAACCAACCACACAGACCCTGAGGAACACGCCGAGAATTCAGTTATACAAGCCTGCTTTACCTCTCTCACGGAAGGCAGAAACAGGGCACTCAGAAATTAAAGGAGGGGGGAGGGATAAATTAGGAGGTTGGGATTAACATAAACACACAACTGTATATAAAATAGATAACCAACAAGGGCCTACTGTATAGCACAGGGAACTCTACTCAATATTCTGTAATAACCTGTATGGGAAAAGAAGCTGAAAAAGAATGGATATATGTATATGTATAACTGAACCACTTTGCTGTACACCTGAAACTAACACAACATTGTAAATCAACTATACTCCAATATAAAATAAAAATTAAATTAGAAAAATTAAAGAACAACAAAAAAATAAATTAGGGGAGCCACATGCACTGCTGGTGGGAATGTAAATTGGCTGTACTTCTTCTGAAAACTTTAGAAGTATCTACTGAAGTGGAGTATATGTACATCCTATGGCCCAGCAGTTGCATTCCCTGGTGTATTCCCCAACAATTAAGTGCCTACATGCACCAAAAATATGTGCAAGTATGTTCAAAGAAGACAAAAATGAGAAACAACACAAATGTCTATCAATAGCAAGTGTATAAATAACTTACAGTGTATTTGTACAATGGAATACCATGTAGTAATGAAAAAACAGGAAGCTATGATTAGTAATGCAGTAATATGGATCCATGTCATAAAAGACACAAGTGAATATATGTTGTATGATTCCACCATTTATTTAAAGTTAAAAACAAGGCAAAACCTACCCATGACCATGGAGGGCAGAATGGCGGTTACCTCTGGGAACGATATTGGCTGTAAGAGGCCATGAAGGACCTTTCTGGGGTGCTGGTCATGTTCTAGGTCTCAATCTGGGTGGCAGTTACACAGATATACAAAAATTTAACTGGGCACTGAGATCTGTGTAATATAATGAATGTACAGTCAGCCCTCTGTATCCACGGGTTGTGCATCCCCGGATTCAACCAGCCACAAATTGAAAATTTTTCAGAAAAAAATTCCAAGAAGTTCCAAAAAGAAAAACTTTGATTTGCAGTGCAGCCGCAATTATTTACATAGCATTTACATTGTATTTACAACTATTAACATAGCATTTACATAGTATTAGGTATTAAAAGTAACCTAGAGATGATTTAAAGTATGTGGGAGAATATGCATAAGTTATATGCAAATACTACTCCATTTATATAAGGGACTTGAACATCTGTGGATTTTGGTAACTGAGGGAACCAAAGGAACCAGTCCCCACTGATACCAAGGTTGACTGTATATTACAGTCCACAGAAGGGGAAAAAAAAAAAGAAGAGTGGCATAGTAGAGAGGTCTAAGGTGTTCTTCCACTTTGGGGGTCAAAAGAGGGAATAACAAGAAAGTGGAAGGAAGCTGACTTTCTAAACAGAAAATAAAAACCTCATTTTTAAAGAAATATGAACTTTTTTAAAACAAAAATGTCTTAAAGGATGAAGGGGCATGAGCTATGTCAAATTCTTCCATATTATTGGAATTATTTAACAAGACATGTTTTACTTTTATAATTTAAGCCAGAGGTCAGCAATCTTTTTCTGTAAAGGGCTAATTAGTAAATATTTTCAGCTTTACGAGCCATATAGTGTCTGTCACAACTACTCAGCTCTGACTGAGTTCGAAAAGCTCGAAAGCAGCCATAAAAACACAAAGTGCATGAATGGATGGGATGTGTTCCAATAAAACTTTATTTACAAAGACAGGCAATGGGCTAATGTGAGCCATAATTTGCAGGATCCTGATTTAAGCAATCAAAAATGGAAATAAAATGATTACAAAATAATATATATATGAACAAGAATAAATCCCAATTTAATCATTGTTATCATCTATGATATTTATTGGGTACCTACTGTTTGATGGGTATATACCAATTATACTATTTAACTTGGTGAGATTGGTGCCATTACAATCCCCAGTTGAAAGAGGAGGAAACTGGCCCTTAAAAAGGGTAAGTAGGGCTGCCCTGGTGGCACAGTGGTTGAGAGTCCGCCTGCCGATGCAGGGGACGCGGGTTTGTGCCCCGGTCCAGCAGGATCCCACATGCAGCAGAGCGGCTGGGCCCGT
Organism: Phocoena phocoena; assembly: GCF_963924675.1. Taxonomy (NCBI): domain Eukaryota; kingdom Metazoa; phylum Chordata; class Mammalia; order Artiodactyla; family Phocoenidae; genus Phocoena; species Phocoena phocoena. Next base: position 30,203,811 of record NC_089233.1, on the reverse strand, counting down.
GAGCCATGGCCGCTGAGCCTGCGTGTCCGGAGCCTGTTTTCCGCAACGGGAGAGGCCACAGCAGTGGGAGGCCCGCGTACCGCAAAAAAAAAAAAAAAAAAAAAAAAAAAAAGGGTAAGTAAATTTCCTAAGGTCATAGAACTGGTAAAAGTCAGTTCTTATATCTGAACCCAAAGCCTTTGTTCTTAACTGCATGCCAAGCTGCTACATTTATGACTTTTGTGTGTGTGAAATGGTACCACCAAAGTTGTAATAAATTACCAGGATATACAAAATGTCCACTAAAATTTGTATGTAAAAATAGTTAAATGCCCCCAAAAGATGAAAAGACAACTCACTTTTTTCCCCCATTTTCACCAGTATTTGAAGGAATTCAAATTAAGGCAACATTGCACCTCCTAAAATATCAAAACAAATGGTAACACTCGATGCTGCTAGGTTATTGTAAAATTGGTCCATTGATTCATTATTAGAAGCACTTTTCAATGGAGACAAACCTTTGGGGCATTAATATGAGACTACAGAGTGAGGCTCCTAGAGATGTTTACAGCCATTAACCCTTCAAAATCTACATCTAAGAGATTGTTACAAATAAACAATTCAAAAGAGAAAAACAATGGGCAGAAAGATGTTCATTCCAGCATTATCTACATTAGGGAAAAAATGAAATGTTTAACGTTAGGAAAATAATGTAATGAATTATGGCTTAATAATGATTATGGTATTTTAGGCAAAAATTAAAATAACTGTGAGGACCAGATCATGTAACGCCACGCAAAAATGTTTAAAATATACTGGTAAATGAAAACAGTAGAACATAAAAGTGTATATAACCAATAATTATACTTATTTAAAGAAATGTGTCTGTAAGTAACAAGGTTCAGAAGGTAATATATAAATTGAAAAGAATTATGTTAAGGTAGTAGGTTGGGGTGATTTTATATGTATATTATATTGCCTTTCCAAATTAAAGTGTTCAAAAAAATGTAGACTGGGACTTCCCTGGTGGCGCAGTGTTTAAGAATCTGCCTGCCAATGCAGGGGACACGGCTTTGATCCCTGGTCCGAGAAGATCGCACATGCCTCAGAGCAACTAAGCCCGTGCACCACAACTACTGAGCCTGCGTGCCACAACTACTGAAGCCCACGCGCCTAGAGCCTGTGCTCTGAAACAAGAGAAGCCACTGCAATGAGAAGCCCGTGCACCACAAGGAAGAGTAGCCCCTGCTGGCCGCAACTAGAGAAAGCCTGCATGCAGCAACAAAGATCCAACGCAGCCAAAAATAATAAATTTATTTAAAAAAATGTAGACCGAGAGGGATTTGAGGTCATTGTTTATCCATCCCGTAAAACCTACATAAGGGTCTGTGACATCAGTGTTTGACTTACCAGCAAACCATTCATTATGTTTTATTTCACCTTTGATGGTTCTCTCAACATTTGACTTTCCCTGGTTTGACTGATTCACTGCTTGTCAGGCAGGAATATGGCACCGCTGACCTTGTTCTAATCCTGGTGTCAGATTGATAATAAACACTGCAACTCTGGATCTCAAGAGACCTATCGGGAAATTCACTGTGAACTTACACAGATGAAAACCCTCAGAGCTTTAACAGAGAGGGAGAGTCAATGGCTCTCCAGGATATTTATGGATTTTATCTGCTTCTTCAGTCAGTGCCGCTCCATTATTATTCCAAATATGTCTCTAGTTAAAATTAGGAGGGAGATAAACAAGTCTAATTTCTATGGTACCATCTGGTCACAGGCCAGTGAAGAAGCAGTTAAGTCCTTTATTGCTACTCTATGCTTAGGATTGACACATTTCTTCCTTTGAAAACATTTTATTTCCGAATGAGTAGTTTGCCCTGGACTTCGTTTTTAGGTCATAGGAGGCTCAAAGTGACTTAGTTGCTGGGCATCAAAATGTTCATTTTAATCATCACCGCCTTTGGGTATATAACATCAAAGCTGCTATTCTGTGTATAAATGAGGTTTGGGTGCATGTAAAAGTCACCCACATAGAGTGGGAGCATTAATGAAATCCATAGGAAAAAATTAGACTCAGTCAACTCAGCAGTAATGGTTTCCGGCCACATGTCCCTGGTGGTTTCCAATGAGACCACATCTGCATGTGTAAGGAATCAGGACAACCATCCAATCCAAATCTGGTTCCAGATCTAATTTAATCAATAGAAACACTGGCTCGTTTTCTGCCCAAATGTCTTTCAGTCTTGCCTGCTTTTTTTTTTTTTTTTTTTTAAATGCTGTTATTATGGTCAATACATGACAACGAAATCTTTGGAAGCAACAAACACTTTCATGTCTATTTTGTTCCTTTCTGAATGAGAAACATTCAAGCCTATTTGACTACTTCTGTTAACAGTCTAACCCAGTATCTCCTATGTTCCTTTTTGTGGTCAGCGTGCAGGCTGACACAGCTCCACACCATTTCTTCCTTGGGTTTTCACAATCACCAAGGTCTCTGGATATGGAAACTCAAGTAAGAGACCTACCTGAGAGAAGGAGGATGAATAAAACACAGGGCCAACATCCAACTTCATAGACTCCAAACGGGTGGGGTCTATTGGCCACTGACATTGATATCCAGTACTTGGTAATCAGAGAATAAGAGGCTTCTAAATACTGTTACTCTAAAGAGTGGTTCTTAAGTCTTATCGTGTATTAGAATCACCCAGAGAAGATGTAAAAATGCCCTGTGGGGTGAAAACTTAGGTATCTGTACTTTCAACAGGCTCCCCAAGTGAGCCTGATGAACACAGAAGTGCCAGAACCATCTTTATAAGTAGGTAAGTGAAGGCAATAGAGCAAAAGCCTTTAATCATTTTTACGTCCCACCACCTGGAGCTTGCAAGCTGCTCAGTTACTCTTTGTTGATGAATGTCCAGAGGGAGAATGAATGAATGAATGAGCAAATGTGTGAATAAACTGGGGGGCTTTGTCTATGGTCCCTGGCCTTTGCTAACTTGATTACAAAGTTTGTGATTTACAGAGTAGACTTGCTCAGCCCAAACTGTGATTTCCACGTTTGAAGTCTTAATTTGATTAAAATACGTTTAGCAAAAGGAACAACAACTTTCTGAAATGCTGGGGATCATGCAGCTCTGAGGACCTCTGTGGGGAGCAAGAAATACCAGCAACCAAGATGGTCCTTGTGAACCTGGAGAGGCTGCTCTGCAAGCCTGTACTGGGGCCAAACACCTGACTCCTCTTAATTACATCCTGTCCTTGTTTCATTCCTTCTCATCTCTTGCTTCTGGGTCCTGAGTTTTCCCCAAACTGCCAGGGTTGAATGATCTCAAAAATTAGGCTGAGCCTTTTCCCATGGTGCCAGTGCCTGGGGCATGGACAAGTCTCCTTCTCCGTGGAAAGATGGAAAAAACATAGGTCACTTTCTCTCCCACCCTCAACCCCTGTCGCCAAGTTATTTTGCCCAGTATCACCTAAAGGCAAACCATGCTGTTCCTTCAGTGAAAGAGGAAGGAACAGAGGCTGGATGCTGACCCACCTGTGTTTAAATCACAGCTTTGCCCCTTCCCAGGTGGTAACGCCTGCCTTATGAGATGCCTGGGAGGGTTACGGCAGATAAAGGAGAAGCAATACAGCATAATGGTTCAAACGAAGGCCCTAGAGCCTGCTTGCCCAGGTCAGACTGGCCACATACTAGCTTGACACATTACTTAACCTTCCTGTGACTCAGTTTCCTCAACCTGTAGACAGGGAGTTGTAATCATAATTCAGGTCACTGAATCACCGTGAGGACTGTATGAAATTAATACATATAAAGACAGATTATTTTATGACCCATAGTTATCCCTCTGTGTTACCTGTCGTTATAAACGTCCATAAAAATAACATAACAATGATAATGGTAACTTTGAATGACTTCCATTTAGAGTCATGGAAAACTGTCTCTTCCCCCTCCAAGTAAGTTCCCAGATTCCCGGCACCTCCTCTCCCACACATCCCCCATCCTTATTTTGGCGTTTATCTCTTAAAATGGTCCAAGGCTACTGGTTGACACAGGGTGTTGCGGAGTCATCTGAGGACACAGGGCCTATGTCATGAAGAACTGATGGCAGGGGAGGCCAGCAGGAGACAGATTAGACTTCTCCGAGGCAGGAGTGAGTCAGCCGGGGGTATGTGCCCAGCTCCACCAAGGAGCCGAGAAGGGGTAGCGGACGGCTGCCAGGCTTGTTCAGTGTCATCTTCAATATGGCTAATGGCTCAGATGAACAAACCAGCCTGCTCTAGATGCCCAGGCTGAATATTGCCCGACTAGTCCCAGCACACCGCTCTCTCTGGTCTCTCCTCTCCCCATCCTGCCTTGCTTTGCCCTCTCATCTCTCCTTTTCCTCCTCCTCTTTTTCCCTATCTCTTCTTCTGTCCTTCCTTTTGGACCATTCTTTTCTCCTTTATCCCTTTATCATTTTATTCCTGCTCTTCTTTCCTTTCTTCCCCTCGTATTCCCTGTCCCTCTTTCCTATCTGCCTCTTTCTTCCTTTTTCCATCTAAATCTTTTCCCTTCCCTCGGAAGAACCTACAATTTCAAGTCTTCTCTGCCTTTCTTGTCTTTCTCCAGACAGTCTACGACCAGGGTCATCATACTTTTTCTATAAAGGGCTAGATAGTAAATATTTGGGGCTCTGCAGGTCCTATAGCTTCTGTTGTAACAACTCAACTCTGTCATGGTAGTGAAAGCAGCCACAGACAATACCTGAATGAACAGATGTGGCTGTGTTTCAATAAAGCTTTACTTTCAAAAACAGGCAGTGGCTGGATTGGAGACGTGGTCATAGTTTGCCAAACCCTAAGGAAAACACTCCTTCTCTCATTCACCTCCTTGATTACAAACCACAAACTCACCAACGATTTATGATCCACTCCGGTTCTAAAAGTCAGGGAATATATAATCTTGCTGATTATCTCTCCCAGAAAAATTGCGTTAAAAAGACAAAGTAAAACAGAGATATTTGCCTACTATAGCACACAAATTAGACAACAGAAGAAGTTGCCTGTCTTACAGTGAATATGGGGGTCAGAGGTTTGGGAAGATTGTCAGACTGAACAGTGATTTAGTGATTACCTCTTTGGGTCTCTTCCCTAGAGACACCTGATGTCCTTCCCAAAGAAGAAAACATCCCCTTCATCAGAGAAGATATTTAATTAATGAAATAAGCCCCCCCAAAGTATATCTGTGGTGTTTTCAAATCCATTCATTCATTTATTCATTCATCCACGGAGTTTTATTTGAGCACCTACTATGTGCGAAGCTCAGGAATGAGTCCTAGGGGAAACGAAAGGGCAACAAGAATGGATGTGAAAGAGTGTGCCCTCCAGGGACTGACGGTGTGGGGCACGGCAGGGGACAGGGGACGTGGAGAGGACAGCAAGGAATAGGCGTCTAGTGTGTGCCAAGCACCGGACTAGTTTCTTGATGTTTGTTCTCACACTCAATCCTTAAACAACTCCAATTTAAAGATGAGGAACCTGGCACTCAGAGAAATAGATCGGCCATGCAGCTAGGAAGTTGCAGAACCTTCCATTGCACCCCTTTTATGTGTTGGTTTGCTAAATGCCACAAGAATGCTGTAAGCATGGAGCTAAAGGAGTTTATAGTTTATAAGCATATCTAGAGCTGTAGTCTTTAAGGAAATGGAGGAGTACATGGGCTGAAGGATGGGTCAGATATCAGAGTAGCAAATGAGTTCAGGAGAAGATGTAAGAAGGGACTCCATTTTTAAATGGGGTTGCATGGAAAAATCCACGCTTACCTGAAAAAAATTCCAAATGGTGGAATTTCAAATACTGTAGGCAGCCGAGCAGGGAAAATATTTAGGAGTGAAGGGGCCTTCAGTGATTTCCTCAACCCACACGCCATACCTTTCCTAAGCCAGCCCTAAGAAGACGGACTGCAAAAGCCACGCAGAGATGTGCCCATCCTCAGAGTGGAAGCGTGGGTGCCTCACCATCCAGGCTGCAGGGGTGTCGAGCTCTCCCTGAGACTCGGATGTTGGCCCAAAATATTAAGCTGGGAAGCTGGATGAGGACAGTGCTGAGGATGTTAGCAACCCATCCAGTGGCTCAGAGCAATTTATGAGAATCCTAATTAGATACACAAAGAACTTCTGCAATCACACAAACACCCTCGACTCTGGCTGGCAGCACGGGGTCTCTCACCATCAAAAGCCATCCTGCGAGCTTCAGTGGAAGAGCCACCAACAAATAAAGGAATCAGGAACACTAACACTGACCCACCCGGAAGCAGGGAGTGGGATTCTCCACTGACTACCACCCCCCCAGCACTCCCCCACTCCAAGACCTGTGAGCATCTTACCCTGGCGTGGTGCTTTCCAAAGCCCTAGAGTCTATTGCTGCAAGGTTCCTTATTGACACAAGAGCAGAGGGTGTGGTTCTTTCTGATTTGTTATCAATTTGAATGAGTCTTTAAGGCTATTGCTTGCAAAGTTGCAGTACAAAAGGGACAAAGGGAACCCAATGCACCTATCCAACTGAAATGATATAGATGGAATCTTGAAAACATTTCATATATGATATTTATCATATATGCCCAAATATGATATAATTGGGGTCACTAGCTAGTTTTAAAACTGGGAGAGTCCCAGCAAAATAGGTTGAGTTGGTTATCCTAGAATACAATATGAATACAAGAGATACATGTGTCATATTTTCCAAATATTTACATATGATATCTATCATATATACCTAAACATAAGTGCAATGGAATACACCATATAAATAATTTATAGAAGTATATGATAGGGCTTCCCTGGTGGCACAGTGGTTAAGAATCCACCTTCCAATGCAAGGGACACGGCTTCGATCCCTGGTCCGGGAAGATCCCACATGCCCCAGAGCAACTAAGCCCGTGTGCCACAACTACTGAGCCTGTGTGCCACAATTACTGAAGCCTGTGCGCCTAGAGCACGTGCTCCACAGCAAGAGAAGCCACCACAATGAGAAGCCGGTGCACCGCAATGAAGAGTAGCCCCCGCTCGCTGCAACTAGAGAAAGCTTGTGCGCAGCAACGAAAACCCAATGCAGCCAAAATTAAATAAATTTTAAAAAATCAATGGTTTCCTTCTATTTTCTCAGCATCACTTGCTTCTGAATAATATTATTATATCATCTTGTTCTCCCTGATATCTTTTTGCTGGCCTCTATACATCGAAAGTGCTTTAACCTCTATGATCTTCCTTCTGACTCTTCAAATCCCAGAATCACATAAAAAAATTACGAAATCAATGAGATTGCTGGGGCCTAAGAGATCTTCTGTTCAACCTCCCCTTTGAAACCAGAAATGCCATTTTTTTTTAGGTCCCAGACTTACTCATTCTTTATGTTCTCACTCAGCTGTCAGCTTTTAGGTGCCAGGGGGATAACAGGGACCCACCAGTTACTTGATGGTCGCTGGATAAGTTAATGAATGGGGCTTTGTGAACTCTGGCCTATTCTTATCTTTGTCTAGATCTTACTTGTTTTCTTTATGACTTATTCTGTCTTTTCATTCTTCCATTTATAAAAAAGCTGATATATCTCATATTTCTCCTTGAGCATTCTCTCACCTACCCAAGATACCAAAGAGTATATATAGGTATGTATATATATAAACACATATATAGTATATATTAACTCATAGATATATATGCATTATTACAAATATGTTCATACTTTGAGATTAGATATTTTAGTTTCATACATTGGCAACCAACTGGACTGTAAGCTCCTTGAAAGAAAGAAGGAAAAGACCATGAGATCACCTTCTTGGAATATCAGTGCCTGAGAATGTGTGTTTCTCAGTAAATGTTGGGTATTGATGATCAATGCTGAAAAGTACCTTTGAGTGTCCGCATGGTGCACTCCACTGTTCCAGAAAGAACACGACAGTTAGACAGGAAAAGGAAGGAAAGGTCTTATTGGGATCCTGTGCGTCTCTTAAGGGAGATCAGTAGCCTGTTTCCTAGGGAAATGCCTGGCAGGCTTCACATAAGAGGTTTCACAATGACCAAACACTCCATTCAAAGTTTATATTTACACAGCTCATTAGGAAAATTTTTTATACTTTCGACACTCATTAGACTTGTAATCGTCCACCGAAGCTACTCTATAACAAGAGATAAACACTCCATTCCAGAGGATGAATAATAATTGGGGACCGCTCAGCACTGTGCTCTTTCCAGGTCTAATTTCAAACATAATTAATCCTGCTGAAGCTGCATGAGATAAGTGAAATATTCACGCAGATGTGTTAATTCATGTATTTACTCCTAGAGAGACATTCAGAACTGGACACGCTTTCCGAGAAGATTATCTTAAGACGCCCCCTGGAGCGACGTCATTTTCTCTCCAATGTCTTTGCCCTCGGGTGGTCTCTAAAGATGAAGCTGTGAAGACACATTTCCCAGTCCAGAGAGTCTGACCAGGAAAGCCGCGAGTCGGGACAGAAAATATCTCCAAGAATCTGGATGCTCTGCTCGTACAAAGAACACACCTCTGGCTTATCTGGATGCCTTTACTTTTTATTTTTTTTAATTTGCCACAAAGAGGACATTTTCTGTTCAGCACCACATTTCCATGATGCTAACTTGACCATATTATCAAAACCACGACGCTAACCTGGCTGTGCTGAACGCTGGATTTGTGGACGGACGACAACGACGAGGAGGGGGAGGGGGAGCAGGGCGATGATGGCGTTGATGGCACTGGGGGTGACGATGGCAACGGCTAGCATTGATTGAACCATTTCTATTTCCAGGTGGCTGTACTTAGCTAGCTCTTTACATAGAACATCTCATTTTGTCTTCATAACAACCTTATCAGGTAAATATTTCTGCATTTAGTTGAAGATGAGTAAACTGAGGCTAAGAAAAATTACCCCTTTCACAGAAGCATTTGTAAATGGGACAATAGATATTGTTCACACATACACAATTACTTTTTCCTAAAGTATCTAAATATCTCAAGCATCTGATTAGCCAACTTGGATAGACATCCTAGAGAACTGAATGAAACAAGAGTCTTACATGATTGACCCCCATCCAGAGTAAGGCCCCTTAAGTAGAGACTGCCACTTACTCACTAGGGGACTCACAAGCCCGCTGAGCTGAAGTTTCCTCCTCTGTAAAATGAGTATAAGCAATATTTAACTTCATAAAGTTGTTAACGAATATTAAATTAAAGAACACATGTAATGTATCCGGTATGATGATTGGCATATTCTATTCCCCAAATATGTTGCTATTTCATAATAGATGCTGCAAGAGTGACAGCAGTGGTAGGTAGGAGTAGAGTTAGAACTGACTTATTTGACAGCTACCCATCATATTTAAAAGTTTCCTGTCAAATGAAATGCATCCTGACACCAACCATTCATCCATGCATGTATTTATCCATTCAATCCTTCATTGACCAGTTACCTGTCATGATCAAGATTTTGTAGTGTTTACTGCTGGAAGCAAGACGCTCGTTTGCCGAGAATTGCACCCCACGTGGAGGTGCTTAGTCAAGCACTGTGGTGGAGGGGTGCTTCACTCCTCTCTGTGTCCACATGCCTTGTCGTCTAACTCCCAAACTCCTCCCACACAAGGCAGAGTATACCTCCAGAGTATACTTTGGGCTTGGCCATAGGATTTACTTTGGACAGAAGGGTGTTAGCCGACGTGGATCTGACAAAGCAGAGACCTGAAATGTGCACGTGCAGGTAGGTGTTTTTTCCTTTGCCTTCATCATAGCCAAGGGAAGAGCTTTCCCCAGGTAGGTGCTGCCCCTTCAGCCTGAGACCCAGAATAAACACAGGTGGAACAGAGACCACAGAGATGACCCATGGTCTTGCAGCATCAGGGGAGCCACCACGGCCTGAAGCAGAGCTTTTCCACTCAACCGGTGCTCCCACGAGCAAAACAAATGCTATTGTCGTGTACCTCCAAGATTTCACAGCAACAGCTGAGCAACACAGCCACAAATCACTATGACACAGCAGAGAACACGGCTCTTGATCTGAGGAAGGTACAAATGCCCTATAGGGAATTCAAAGAATCAGATGCTTTCATTTGGGAGAGAAATATAAAACACCAAAGATTTCTTGACGGCACTGTGAGAATCCAGGGTTTAACTCTGGGAGTAGAGACTGTAAGGCATTATGCACTTTGTTCAAATTCACACCAACCACAGCACTAACCCCTGCCCCTTTCAATACCGTATTTGGCCATGGTGGTTGCCAGACTGTCCTCTACCAGCTCTAGACAGGCGTAGCCTGCCCTGGCACCATCTCCGAATATAGCTTCCACCGTTCTTGAAGGCAGCTTCTGCCCTATGCCCTGAGCTTTTGTTGCCTACTCACACTTACTCAAGTTTTAAGGGTTCACCTGCCATCTCTGCTGCCTTTGCTTTTCCTGTCTCAGTTTTGGCAAGTCCAAGGGTAACTAGCATGCCATGTGAGCCATGAGAGGATTCTAAAACCCATGCTAGGGAACAATGGGCTGCAGTGAGATCACCAACTATGAGTAGAGAAGTACCATCATCCCATTAGACTGTAAGCCCCGTGAGGGTGGAAACAGTCTGTTTTTGCATGATAGGCAGCTGAGAGGTGGACTGTAGAGGAAACCCATGGGATTTCTGCTCACTGTTCCCTTTATAGAGATTGGCTCTCCTTCATTCCTCCATAGGATAACAGTTGGAGCTGTTGTGTTAGTACAACGTAAGCCCACCCCTTATTCACTCCTGATGGGTCCAAGAAAGAGTGCTTGACCCAAAATGAATCAGGAATCCTTCCTCTGGAATTTGAATTTTAGAATTTGGCAAATAGAGATTGGGACTTATTGTAGCCTTGTTACATAATGTCACTGCTCTAGAGCAGAGTTTTTTTTTAACCCTGATACTATTAACGTTTGGGGTCAGATTAAGTCTGTGTTTTGAGATGTGGGGGCCTGTCCTGGGCATTGTAGCATGTTTGCCAGCATCCCTCACCCCTGGCCTCTACCCACGGATGCCGGTATCAAATAGCCTCCCTGTCATGACAATCAAAAATATCTCCAAACACAGCCAAATATCCCCTGGGGGGCAAAATCCCTGCCCCGCACTGAGAACCACTGCTCTACAGAGAGGACCTATGAATTCCTGCTGTTGAGGCCCCAGGACTGTCCTGGTTCTTGTTTTTTTCCTCTGAACCTATTTGCTCAACTCTTTCTTAAATTCACTGAGATAGACACTTCTGCATCCTTAAAATAAACTCCTTTTAATTTACTGAGTTGTCTGTAATTGGTTTCCATTACGAGCAAACTAAAGAATCGTGGTATCATGTGATCAGCACTCGATAAATACTTTTGGTGAGCAAACTCACCACCCAAAGATCTACTGGAAAGCCAGTTAGAAAAGAGAGAGTGTGAGGGTCTCAAGTCCCTCAGAAGTAGGGGGTCAACCAAGGTCTTACCATCACCCACAAACTGGAGCAGGGCCAGGTCAATCTGCCTCTTCCAACGGGAGCCTTTCTGGAGGGCAATTCCATAACCAGTGGTGGCAAAGATGTACCCACTTCCGATGGTCACCAGCTTGCAGCCTTCGTCCCTCCCAGCCTTGTAATTCAAGACCGCAGCATCATAGATGAAAGCGTCCAGTTTCCTGCAATGACAAGAAACCAGGGAGTCACGGGGAAGGTGAGGTACCGTCTCAGGGCCCAGCTCCTAAGGACTGATCCAGCATCACACACTTTCTTTCACATGGGAGATGATGATTCATGACGGCTCCATCCCATCAGCATAAAAGGATCTATTTTTAATGAGGAGATAAAAGCCAGAACCTTTTCTCTCGAAGTTTCAAGAGGCAGTTAAATAAAGACATGAAGAATCCTTATGCCCAAGTGAGTAAACAGTCGAATTTGCTGGTTTGCAAGTGTTTGCCCTTAGCACTCCCAACAGTGAAGAGCAGTGGCCTATTTAGAAAGGTTTGCATTAGAACAAAATAAACCATTAAGGGACAGGAGAATCAGATGGTTTCGTGCAGGAAGGGGAGAGAGACTAAATAGGAATGATGTCTCTTCCTGCCCTAAGAAACATGTTTATGAAACATGTTTCATTTATATTATAAAAATTATTACATAATAATTTTTAGAAACCCAAATAATGCAGAAAATATTAAGAATACAATTAAAATTAAAATTGCCTATAATTCCATAACTCAGAGGCGACCTCTGTTCATAAATTTGTGAACAACTTTCCAAATTTTATATGCATGTGTGTATACACACACCTCATATACACACACACACGTATACACTCCTTTTAAAACAGGGGTTGGTAACTTTTTCTGTAAAGGCAAGATAATAAATAGTTTAGGCTTGGTCTCTGGTGCAACTACTCAGCTTTCTGTTGTAGCATGAAGCTGAACTGTGTTTCCTCAAAATTCATATGTTGAAGTCCTAACCCCCCAGTACCTCCAAATATGACCTTATTTGGAGATGGGGTCATTGCAGATGTAATTAGTTAAGATGAGGTCATATGGAGCAGGGTGGGCTCCTAATCCAATATGACCGGTGTCCTTATAAAAAGGGGAAATTTGGACACAGACGTGCACACAGGGAGAACGCCAGGTGAAGGTTGGAGTTATGCTGCCACAAGCCTCGGAACTACCAGAAGCCAGGAGAGAGGCCCGGACAGATCCTTCCCAAGTGCCTTCACACAGCCCTGCTGACACCTTGATCTCGGCGTTCCAGCCTCCAGAAGTTTGAGACAAAAAATTCCTATCGTTTAAGCTTCTCAGCTTGTGATGCTTTGTTATGACAGCCCTAGGAAATTAACACACAGCATGAGAGCAGCCAGCGATAATGCATAAATGAAGGAATTCAACTCTGTTCCAATAAAAGGTTATTTACAAAAAACAGGTTGGCCCATGGGACATAGTTTGCCAACCCTGTTTCAACTCTCCAAATATAATTACACCACGCAAACCATTTCACCAATGGCTTTCTTTTCTCGTTTAACCCCACACATAGTGAATGTATTTCTATGTCAGTATACAGCACTCTTTTTAATTTTTTGGTACATTTATTTTTATTGAGGTATACCTTATATGGAATAAAGCACTAGATAAATTTTTACCTATGTGTACATCCTTGAAATCACCATGCAGACTGAAGTAGAGAACATCACTATCACCTCAGAAGTCCTGTTTACCCCTCCCAGTCAGCACCCTCCAAAAGGCAAGCACCCAGTAATCCCCTCAAAGGCACGGCTGTGCCTAATTCATGACCTACATCCTTATTGGTGGGCATGTATGTTGTTTCTAATTTTTAAAGTTATTTAACAAGGCTGAAATGATCAACCTTGAATACAGGGGATGGATATCTCAACTCTAATGTAGGTAGGAAAACTAAATGGGAGAGTACTCAACTTCCTGACACTTCTTCAACTTTACTGCCCTTCACTCCCTAACAAGAAGACATACAACAGTGAAGCAAAAATAAAATAAAATAAAATAAAATAAAAGTGGCAGGAAGAGGATGTCAAACGCTGCATCCTTCCAAAGACAGCTGCTGAAGGACTCCCTATGGGAAGAAAACTATTTGGAAGGTTTACAGCTGTGTTCTTCACTTTAATTTTTTGTTTCTGTAATGGTTAGAGATGGGGCAAGACTACAAGGCTTGTCTCACCAACAGAAAGATTCTGAAGCTTTCATCTCAGGGCTGTAGGGCTGGAGACTTAGTTTTATACTCTGAGAGTATTAAAAGGGGATCAGATCATCCAAGTGGAAGAGGGGGAAAAACTGGGCATTGTCAACAGAAATGGCAAACAGAGCTGTCGAACCAAGAGGAAACACCCTTTCTGGACAGCCAGTGATGCTGAGACCCATGCAAATACAGGCTGGGGGGCTTTTAAAGGTTGGTTTGTGTTATGATGGCAGTACGGCATGTGACAGGAGCGGTGGGGGAGCAGGTGGAAGGGATCTGAGTTCTAGTCTACATTTACATCTATGATGGTGCCACCTCGGAAAGTCACTTCCTTCTTTTGCACTGCTGGTTTCTCATCTGTGAGATGAGGTTGTCATTGCGGTCCTTTTGAACTGTGGCATTCTACGGTTCTGCAAGCCAAGGGTCACCTTCTGTCAATCTCAAGAGGGAAACTGAGACTCTGGATAACGTGTGTACCCTGAGGACTTCAGGACAAATGGACAACATGTGTACTCTTAATGAAGTTGGGGTGCTTGCCACCTCAATACTTCATGTTGCCATGGAGATGGCGAGAACCGGGGTTTTATTAACACTTTCTAAGACTCCTGCAGCTCTCTTCTCTCAATTCCTCAAAAACCAAACAAATACACACACAGGTGCGTATAGGTACATTCAAATGTTAAGGCCATCTGTTGGTATTCATGGGGTGAAAGCCCTCCCCATCCTGTTAACCCACCACACACTGATGCATTTCTGCAATGGAAATCTAAAACTGTACCTGGCACTCATACGAGAGTTGTCCAACAGCAGTTTAAATTCATATTTTATGGACAGGCACAGATTTCTGCAAATCATTACCATATTTCATGACAGATCTTCAGCTGAGCAAAAAACAGCCGGATGAGCCCAAAGAAAAAGGGAAGTTTTCTCGGAAAACAAAGTTTGCAAATGCAAGATGCCATCAAGTCAGAGGGAGGACAGCTGCAAAAGCACAGTTAATTCTGAGCAAAGCAACCACACGCTGGCATGTCTGGGTGGCTGGCGGCCACGCTCTTAGAGCGGTACGGCCAGGGAGACTCTCTGTGGTCTCAGGGCCACGTCAGAACCAAAGTGAGGACAACACATGAAGGAAACTACAGGGCCATGTGGACTTTGATTTCTGTCCCTCATTGATGATTCTAGAGAGCTGGGGTCTAAATGCAATGGCCACAGATACCTGCATGTTTAAAAACATCCTGGGGCTTACACAGCTCCCTCTGATAGACAAGGCCATTGTTTGCACAATGCTTGACAAAAGAGCACAGCATTTTACATACATTGTCCCACCGGGGCCTCACAAATGCCCAGTAGGGAAATTTATTATTAATTATTATTTTCTCCTATGTTGTCTATGAGCAGATGAGGTTCTGAGAGGCTAAGGCAGCCTGAAGCTCATCGGCAGTATTTCCGAACTCTGTACACAAACCCTCTATGGCAGGACTGTCTAGGAGAACTTTCTACGATGATGGAAATATTGAGCACTTAACATGTGATTAGTGCAACTGAGAACCTGAGTTTTAAATTTTATTTCATTTCATTAATTTAGATTCCGGTGTAAATGGCCACACGTGGCCGGCAGCTACTGAAGTGGCCGCCATGGTGGCTCCTGGTGGGCGGGGGGAGGTGGAGGGAGCGAGGGCCCTGGGCTCTCCTTGCTCCGACTCAAAGACCTGTGCCTTTGATATCTTTCCCACTGAAGGAAAAATGTTCCCATTGTTGAAAAGAAAAGATGTAAAACTCACTGACATCCTCAAGAGTGGGCTTTGTGTTCAAAGACTTTGAACAAGGCGCCTGTATTTCTGAGCCTCATTCTTCTCGCTGCAAAGTGGAGCAGACGTTACCTGCCCTTCGAGGGCTGTTGGGAATAAAGTGATGTTATATAAGGAGATGTGTGCCCAGTGCCCGGCACATAACAAATGCTCAAGACACACAGATGTGTTCAACTGAATTCAGATTTTACAGCAAAGGAGCTTACAACTTTTATGCATTCTGTGGGACAAATCCAGTCCTGAATACTTTATATGCATTATCGCTTTTCACTGAGTCCTTTTAACTGAGCAAAGATGGATGCACTACTGCCGTCCCCACGGAATGAGGAAACGGAGGCACTGAGAGGTAAAGTAAGGGACACAGCTGACCAGCTTAGGTAAGCGTCAAAGCAGCATTTGGACTTGACGCAGTCTGATGACAAAGGCCACAGACCTAACTACTCTGACCATGTTACCCATAAGACTTGTGGAATAAATGGAAACAGCTCTGTCTACTACTTTGAGATTCAGACTGGGGGTTACAGCTCTACACAAAGCCCAGCGTTATGAAAAAAGTGGAAGGATCAGACCAGAGTCGTCAGTTTTAAAAGATTTGGTGGGTCGTTCAGTTTCATCTGTCTCTTTCCCAGGAGATGCATAGCCCTGTAAGGTCTGGAGTCACCTCCACAGAAAACATCTCTTGCCCTCAACACATCCTATCCTACATGTCTGGGAGACATTTAAGCATAGATGGCCACAGCTTCTGGTTGAGGGTAGGGGGTCAGAAAGAGAAAAAGGCCACCTGAAGCCCAATTTAGACCAAAAGCATTCGGGGGATTGGAGCTGCGATGGTGGGAGACCGAGTGACATCTTAGCCTGCAGCGTAATTGGCAGCACTGGATTTGGAACAACACAGAGATTACAGGCTGGCGCTGGAGCGAAGAGCCCCTCAGAACTCAGAGCCATCAGCTGGAAGCTTGAGGGCTCACAGGGAGGCGACACAGTGATGCTTCTCTGCTTGGTGTTTTCTTCTCCTGCTTTTCAAGGGGAGATCATCTATGTCTCTGCCTTCCCAGCTCCTACCGAGCCACATGGCTGTCACTGGCTCAGTGCTTCTTCCACTGGGTGGGTGAGGCTCAAAGATCCGGTCTGAGAACCGTGATGGGGACAGAGGCCCTGCCCAGCCCGCCTCTCTGCCTCTGCTCCCTACAGAAGGGCAAGCACTTCTCCAAACATTTGTGACAAATGAAACGACATCTCGGCTCCCCAGTGCAAGGGCTGGAACAGAACCGGAGTCTGAAAATTCATGCTGTGCTGTGCTGGCTGTGTGATGTGCCCACCCCCCGCCAGGCATCACGGAGGCTGTGTGGGTGCTGTCACCCTCTCCCTGTCACCCGCAGCCCTCAAGGAAAGCAAACGATAAAAAATGACAGTAATTCAGAATGAGAGGGGGAAATAAGACCTCCCCTCTGCAAATTTGCCAAGAAGCAAAGTAAGGAGGACTGTCATGTGTGCTCCATGCCACTTTAACCCAGCAGTTTCCTGCCAGATTTTTTGACAGCTTTGAAGAGCTGCCACAGCTTTCTGAAGTGTGTAGATCTGACCCTGTTACTTCCGTTGATCTCTCCTGTACCTACACGATGGCCTGAATGTTCACTCCTGGCCCCAAGACTGTTTACCGGCAAAGCTGATTCTCCCTACAAAAGGGGACACCATGGCCCCCAGTCAAGGCATGGCCCCTTTGGGGAAAGGGACTTGTATTGTCAAGTGGCTTGACGTTTCCTAATCAAAAGTTTCCGGTTTTAGCTCATCATCTCCTCATCCATGTTTTCAGATGCTCTCTGGGGGTCTCAGCACATTTAAAGGCTAATTATTTAGTTAAAATTAATTATTCATTCATTAACATTCAAGAAGTCTTTAACTAGACATTGACTTGTTCTGTTGAATTAATGAAACCAGTGTGTGTGTGTGTGTGTGTGTGTGTGTGTGTGTGTGTGTGTGTGTTATGTGTGTATGTTTTGGAAGTCTAGTCTAAAGCATTACTGAGAATTAAGAATCTCTTTGGGGACTTCCCTGGTGGCACAGTGGTTAAGAATCTGCCTGCCATTGCAGGGAACACGGGTTCGAGCCTTGGTCTGGGAAGATCCTACATGCCACGGAGCAAAAAATCCCATGTGCCACAACTACTGAGCCTGCGCTCTAGAGCCCGTGAGCCACAACTACTGAAGTCCGCATCCCTAGAGCCCATGCTCCATAACAAGAGAAGCCACCGCAGCAAGAAGTCCGCGCACCGCAATGAAGAATAGCCCCCACTCACCGCAACTAGAGAAAGCCTGTGCGCAGCGCTGCCAAAACCAGATAAATTAATAAATTAGTTAATTTAAAAAAAAGAATCTCTTTGATGAGAACTGAATGTATTTTTTTAGGGCACATCAAAGCCTCGCTAGGAGGAGGAGCACATCAGCCAGTAATTCAGGCCAGTCAGCACGTTTGGGCAACTGTGGAACAGTGGACGGGGTTCAGGTCCACCTCTGTGAGCTCTATGAATGAGACCCAGTCATGCGACCTCTTCGAGCTTTGGTTTTCTCATCTGTAAGATGAGGGAATACCTCATTCACAGGGCTGGATATTGGATGGATGGAAACGGGAGTGAAGGTGCTTTGGAAATTGCACACCCTGGTGCAAATTCAGGACTTTGCTGGGGCAGTGATGATGTCATTGTACAGAGAAGCGATGGTGCAGGTCATCATCAAGCACCCAGACACAGGGCTATTAGTGGGTGAAGGGCATTCATGGGCCAAGAAGTGGTACCCCTGAGGATACCTTTGAATGTGCCTGCTTGGGCAGGAGACACTCAATACATACAGAGATTGTACCTGACATCAGCACAGGATGGTCTAAAATAGGCTTCAGGAAAATGGCCTAGAATCACATTATGACTCTGAGTTTGTGAATACAAACTTCAAAGTCAGAATTATACCAACACTGATGCACTTTCACTAAGGAAGCATTTTTCAGAGCAAAGTCTGTTACATTAATTTAATTCCTAGATCAATGTCTTGCATAGCATAGTTGAATTGTTTCCAATTTTTTTGGAAACTACTTTCACTGGGATCAATTCTTTTGTGTTGGAATTTTATAAGGATTTGATTCATTGATCAGAATTTGGACCATAATAAATTTTACTAATTTATAACTTCTGCCATTTTGAGTTTTCTTTTGTGGGTATGGTTGCCACCAAGTCCAATTCTTCTGGGTCAAAATTGTTCAGAGAGGCAAAAGTGGCCAAGAAGATTCAAGTCGTCTATGGCTTTGTAGTCAATAACAAATTTCACTCTGTGTGCTTTTTGCTGTTGTCAGTTTAATTTGTGTTGATTAATTCTTCCAGTAATATTCACTGTGAATTGGGTAAAAAAGATGGATGGTGAATATTTACTTTTTAACTGAGAAAATTCTGTGCAGTATCGTAAGACTGAGACAGAGAGAGGCAGAGAAGGAGGGAGGGAAAAATACAGATGGAAGCAGGCTCCAAGGAAAATGAGAAGACAGTGAGAGAGAAAGAGAGAAAGGAAAGAACAGGAAAGCGAGAGTGAGGGAAAGAGACAGAGAAGGAGAAAGAGGGTAAGACAGAGAGGGAGAGAATGAAGAGAGGGAGATGGACTTACAGGGAGAGACTGAGACAAGAGGGAGGGAGAGGGAGGCAGAGAGATGGAGAAAGAGAGAGAGGGAAGAAGGAAGGAAAGAAGGAGGGAGGGAAGGAAGGAGGGAAGGAGGGAAGGAAGGAGAGAAGGAGGGAGGGAGGGAGGGAAGGAGGGAGGGAGGAAGGAAGGAGGGAGGGAAGGAAGGAGGGAGGGAGGGAAGGAAGGAGAGAAGGAGGGAGGGAGGGAGGGAAGGAGAGAGGGAGGAAGGAAGGAGGGAGGGAAGGAAGGAGGGAGGGAGGGAGGGAGGGAAGGAGGGAAGGAAAGAAGGAGGGAGGGAAGGAGGGAGGGAGGGAGTGAGGGAAGGAGGGAGGGAGGGAAGGAGGGAGGGAGGGAGGGAGGGAAGGAGGGAGGGAGGGAGGGAGGGAGGGAAGGAAGGAAAGGAAACAAGGGCAAACATACAGTTTGCCTACTGACTAACAACCACAAAAACAGGAAAAGGTTAAAGTGATACAGAAAATCCCTTCTTCGTTACTGTTGAATTTAACATGGAATTTAACAAACTAACCTTGTCCAAGTTGGTGATAGATAATGTAATGCAATCTTTTAATTTTTCAGAAGAGAAAACCGAAGGCTGGAGGTCTCAGTCCCGGGTGTTCCGCAGAGTCAGTGCTCCCAGACCTGTCTACCACCTGCCAAAGCAACGCATCCTCGAGGCACTGCTGCAGGGCTTCCCAAATCTGAGCGCATGTCCTCAGGTGGGATGTCGGGTCAGAGGAGTACTACTGTGGGGTTTTGGGTAAGTCTGTGCACATATCTAAACCTTCATTTCCCCATCTGACCAGAAGGAAAACAACCTCTCCCATGTGGTTGTACTCTGGTTGAAGGAAGGAACGGCTATAAATTTGCTTGAGGAATTGTAAAGCACTATGCAAATGCTATTCTTTCTTCATGTTACCACTCATGTTCTGCCATAGGAAAAGTATTGATTCCTGCTGACATGTAAATCTTTTATAGAGTTTCTTAGTAGATACACTTCAAGGGTTGGGATCAGAGTAAACATTCTACTGCAGTTATTCCATGGTGCACAGCATATTATGAAAAATGCTCATGTTACAGAGAATGTTTTCTTTGTTCAGACTTTTCCTGAATGTTTCCTATGTGCCAGACACTGCTCTTTGCCTGCATATCTCATTTAATCCTTACAACAGTTCTAAGTGCAAGTTCCTAAGTGAAGAAATCATACTTACCATCATCTTATAAACAAAAAAAACGAGATCTAAGAAGTTAATTAACTTGTCTAAGGTCCCACAGCTGAATGTTAGCAGAGAGGGAATTCGAATCCAGGATGCTGGCTTTTAAGCATCATAACACACTCCTGGTAGTGACAATGATCCTGCTAAACTTGCCACACACTAGGACTGAAAGACAGGGACTCTCAAAGGCCAGAAAATATATGAAAGTGAGAGACTGGGAAAAGAATCAATATTTAATGAAACCCTATATGTGTCTGATACAGTGCCGGCTACTTTCCCTAAGTCAATTCATTTAATTCTCAAAAGAATCTGGGAGACAGGATTTGAAAGATGTGGGAAACAGTCTCAGAGAGGTTATTTAATTTGCCAAAGGTCACACAGTTGGTAATTATCAGAGTCAGAATATGAAGCTAGGTATTTCTCAATCCAAAGTTGATGCTCCGCACCATGGGGTCACTCAGAAAATAAGTCAATCAATCAATCAGTTGAATAAGACTAACCTCTTCTAGAAGGTATAAATACTCTGACCCAGAAATTCTACTTCTTGAGATCATTCCTAGAGAATTACTTGCAGAAGTGCCTAGAGGACTCATCATGGAGTTTTAACGTGCCCTTATTACTAAGAGCTCCCTGGAGGGAAACAGTCTAATAAACTGTGATGTATGTAAACCATGGAATTCTTTCCAGCCGTCAAAGAGAATGAAGGCAAAAGACACCTACAGATATGGAAGGTGCCTCAAACACATTATTAATTGAAAACCAAACTGCGCCTTACTGTTTGATAGCATGAATTCATAAAAGTGCTAACGAAAGATCAAGATGAAAAAAATTAATTACATGGGACTGAGAGAACTGATGAGGATGATTATAATTTTTGTGACTTTCTGTTTGAATAAAAAAAAATCCCACAAGGACTCAGAGGCAAAAAATATACAAATCAATTTTCACTGCAAAGTAAAGGAGCTGTTAGAGTGGAGGATTACTGGACTGAATGTCAATATTATGACACAGTATGAGTGTGTTTCGTGTTTGGTAATTGCAATCATTGTTGCTTTTGTTGTGGCCATCCATTTACAATGCCAGTGTCATTGGTGTCAGTCTATTTATTTGGTGTCAGTCTATTTATCTCTTGTAAAAATAAAATACAGTGTGTGTGAAAAAAAAAAAAGGAATCTACCTGCCAATGCAGGGGACACAGGTTCAAGCCCTGGTCCGGGAAGATCCCACGTGCCGCGGAGCAACTAAGCCCGTGCGCCACAACTACTGAAGTCCGCGCACCTAGAGCCCGTGCTCTGCAACAAGAGAAGCCACCGCAGTGAGAAGCCCGTGCATCGCAATGAAGAGTAGCCTCCGCTCACTGCAACTAGAGAAAGCCCATGTGCAGCAACGAAGACCCAACACAACCAAAAAAACCCCCCAAAAACTCATAGAACTAGCTTAAAATTTTTCTTCTCCTTCAATTCTCCACAATTACATTAATTTCCTTTCTGATTTTTATAATTTTTTTCTGCTTACTTTGTGGTTATATCCTCTTCTTCTTATTTTTTCCTAAGGTAGATGCTTGCATTATGGTTTACCCATCTATTTTTTTACCAGTGTATTTGGTTGATGGCATAAATTTCACGGTAGGCACTGCTTTTGCTACATCTCACAATATAGCTCAAAATAAATTTAATTTCTCTTGAAAAAAAAACCCACATTATTAATTGAAAACCAAACTGTGCCTTACTGCACAGAGTTTGATAGCATCCCACAGAAGAAAATTTTATAATTATGTGTGAACATATAAATATATGCAAATGCATCTAACAAAGGTCTAGGAGAAACGGCATGTATATCAGACAGATAACAGTGCTTACCTGGTGGGGGTGGGGGTGATTTGGGATTGGGACGTGGTCAAATGGATGCTTATTTATCTGCATTTTTTACAATGAGAATATATTTTTTTAATGAGAAGCAATGCAGCATAGTGATTAAGGGCATAAATGCTACAGCCAGTTCAAAACCCAGCTCTGAAGCTTACGAGCACTTGCCTGGCAAGGGATTTAACCTCTGCATGACTGTGCAGGGGGGCCAAATGTGCCGTCCTAAATTGTGTCTCTTAGGCATGAAGACTAAGTTAGGCTGATTATTTTTAAGAAACGAAGACTCAGGAAGCCTTTCTTTTTACCTCCTCCTTACCTGCCTAAATAACTTAGATGAAGGGTCTGTTCCCGGAATAGAGCTACCACCAGAGATGTCTGCAAAGAATACAGGCTAAGTGTGTTGGGAGAAACCAGGCAGGGCCTGGAGATCAGACTCCTCTCTGTGTCCCACTGTCTCTGCCGGTGCAGCAAACATTTATTTACCAAGCATTTGCTCTTCCATTTCCATGTGAACAGCTTCCTCCCCTTTGAAGTCTCAAACTCCCACCCCCAACATCCTCGTTTGTCTTTAGCTGAAGACGGTATTTAAGGTGAGGCTTGGGCCATTTTGGTAAGTAACCCAGTTCTCCTGGGTCTCTCCCACGTATATATGTTATTCAAGTTTTGTTTGACTTTCTCCTGTTAATCTATCTCCTGTCAATTTAATTCTTCAACCAGCCAGGAAAAAGCTAGAAGAGTAGAGTAAAATTTCTCCCCCACTCCCAACAATAGTTTCTCTGTGTACACAGTGGAGATGCTGGATGTACCAACCCTCATGGGGCGGTTGTGAAGATTAAATGAAGAATTATAGGTAAAGTGCTTACAAGAGCGTCTGGCACAGAGCAAGGACAACCAAGCAACTGAGATTAGGAAGCAGGGATGGACACTAGCTAGCAGAATAATCGCATTGCCCAATGGTGGCGGTCTACACCCAGGAGCCCGTACTGCATTCACGTGCACTGGGCATTGGGGTGCACTACAAGGTCACTCCCCACAGCACACGCTCGGGTGGAGCGCTGGGGGGTGAGGCCTCCCCCACAGACCCCGGAGGAGAGCCTTCTGCGGCAGTGCTCACATCGGACACCTGTCGGACACTGGTGCCTAAGGGAGTGTGTTGGGTTGAATAGTGTCCTCCCAAAATTCACATCCACCAGAACCTGGGAATGTAATCTTATTTGGAAATTGGGTCTTTCCAGATGTAATTAGTGAAGGATCTCAAGACAAAATCATCCTGGATTTAGGTGGGTCCTAAATCTGATGACTTAGAAGAAGAATCCCTTATAAGAAGAGGAGGGACTTCCCTGGTGGTGCAGTGGTTAAGAATCCGCCTAAAAAAAAAAAAATTAAAAAAAAGAAAAAAAAGAAAAAAAAAAAAGAATCCGCCTGCCAAGCTCTATTTACAATAGCCCGGAGATGGAAACAACCTAAGTGCCCATCATCGGATGAATGGATAAAGAAGATGTGGCACATATATACAATGGAATATTACTCAGCCATAAAAAGAAATGAAATTGAGCTATTTGTAATGAGGTGGATAGACCCAGAGTCTGTCATACAGAGTGAAGTAAGTCAGAAAGAAAAAGACAAATACCGTATGCTAACACATATATATGGAACTTAAGAAAAAAAAAATGTCATGAAGAACCTAGGGGTAAGACAGGAATAAAGACACAGACCTACTGGAGAACGGACTTGAGGATATGGGGAGGGGGAAGGGTGAGCTGTTACAGGGCGAGAGAGAGGCATGGACATATATACACTAACAAACGTAAGGTAGATAGCTAGTGGGAAGCAGCCGCGTGGCACAGGGATATCAGCTCGGTGCTTTGTGACGGCCTGGAGGGGTGGGATAGGGAGGGTGGGAGGGAGGGAGACGTAAGAGGGAAGAGATATGGGAACATATGTATATGTATAACTGATTCACTTTGTTATAAAGCAGAAAGTAACACACCATTGTAAAGCAATTATACTCCAATAAAGATGTTAAAAAACAAAAAAAAGGTACACAGACAACCCCTTCTTTACCAGGCTTGAATTTTATATTCCTTCTCTTTTAGTTTGCATATTCATTTTATTTCTTTCAACAGAATTTTATTTTAATGTGTTCTATTTTTGTGGCAAAGTCTTTTATTGATCACTCTGTCATACTTCTCTGCAATAAATATATGTATATAAATTCAAAAAAAGAATCTGCCTGCCAATGCAGGGGACACGGGTTTGAGCCCTGGTCTGGGAAGATCCCACATGCTGCAGAGCCACTAAGCCCGTGCGCCACAACTACTGAGCCCACGTGCCTAGAGCCCATGCTCTGCAACAAGAAAAGCCACCACAATGAGAAGCCTGCACACTGCAACGAAGAGTAGCCCCTGCTCTCTGCAACTAGACAAAGCCCGCGTGCACCAACAAAGACCCAACGCAGCCAAAAATAAATAAATGAATGTATTCGAAAAAAGAGGAGACACGCAAGGAACAAGGTCATATGGAGACAGAGGCAGAGATTTGAACGATGCTGCCACAAGCCAAGAGGCCCCAGAAGCGGGAAGAGACAGGAATTTCTCCCCAGAGCCTTCGGACGGAGCGTGGCCCTGCCAATACCTTGCTTTTAGACTTCTGGACTCCAGAACTGGGGGAAAATACATTTCTCTCGTTTTAAACCCCCAAGTTTGTGGTTATTTGTTATGGCAGCCACAGGGAACTACCACAGTGGGGAAAGCTGAGGCGTGGTATCCGAATTCCTATTGCTCTTCCGCCTGCATTTCTCTCGATGGAATGAGGCTGGACTTGCTAAGGCAGAGGCTGCTGTCTAGGTCCCAAGCACTCACCACGGGGTATGGACAGCATCTCCCAACCTGTGCTAAGGCCTCCCATGGCCTGAGCTAGCCCAGCACCGGGAAAACTCACTCCTCCCCCTGCTGCTAGAGCAAGAGAACACACAGGGCTGATGCTTTAACACCGAGACCATTTTAGCACCTGGGTCAGTGGGAGCTTGTTTACAGTTTTCACAGTGGAGAGAAAGGAAGCACACTACTGAGGTTTTCCAAACCTGAGCCACTGATGGGCAGGAGCGCCAGCTTCCCTGGTTCTACCTCCCCACCCGCCCCCCAGCCTCATACGCCTCATAACAAAGGTTCTACCTCCCCACCCGCCCCCCAGCCTCATACGCCTCCCAGAATCCTTCGCTTGTCAGGACAAGCAGACAGTTAGATGTCATGAGTAGAAAGAGATGCTGGGCGGAGTCTGAACAGCAGCTCTGCCAATCACGTAACCTTTGAACAAGTTGCTTCTGCTCCTTGAGCCTCAGTTTCACCTTCTGCAAAATGGAGAGAACACCTATTTGGCAGAGTTGAATCAGGATGAAATGAGATGACATACTTGGAAGTCTCCATGTGCATCTGACAATCAATAAGCAGAGGTGATTCCTAAGGAGACAAGGAGATGGAATCTGCCAGGGAGCTCCTGCTTGTTCAGTCTCTCCAGGGAGAATTTCCTAACCACGTGTATCTGAATACAAGGAATACATCCTGTTTTTGGTTGGTTTTCCTCTGTGAGTTCATTTTTTTTCTCCATTTCAATGAAAGAAGAAATATTGACCGTTTTAAAAGCAGTATCAAGACTTTCAAAGGAAAAAGAGACATTTTGAATTATGAACAGAATTAGTTCTTGGTTTTGTATAATACTGCGTAATTAGAAATAGGCTAATTGTGCACTGTTACGGGAATGTTCATATTCAGTATTTTAAGTTGTGACTCAAAGCACAGGCTCTGGAGCAAGTGTGACCACAGATGAGCTATTTTAATCTCTCTGTGCCTATTTCTTCGATTGTAAATCACTATCTCGTAGGGTTGTTATGAGGTTTAAATAAGATACTGCAGGCAAAGCATTCAAAACAGTACCTGGCACATAGGTAAGCTCCCATTAAATGGTATCTATCAGTTTGAAATACCTCTCTTAGTTCCCAAAATAATTCAGGCAGGTCATTCAAACTGCAGAAGAAGGTTTAAACATATCGATAAAGCAATTTGAGTGAACTGAATTCTGAGATGGAATAGCAGGTAAGGGCTTAGGGAAAGTCTGAAAGCAGATATTCAGGCCATAAGCTCTCCGCAGTTGCTAACAGAAAATCATAAATTAAGCTCTGAATTATGTAGAAACCCAAGCAAAAAGAACACTACGAGTAGTTACAGGACTTGCGTTGTCCACAAGATAAAAGAACCTTACAGTGAAGCAGGACAATGCTGTTTACTGTACAGAAGTCTGAGAAATGAGGTAGGATGACATTGTGAACAAATTGGTACAATAATGGTATCAGCAAGGTTTCTGAAATAACTATTTCTTGGAGGGCCCTCCAATGCCAGACAAGGTATGATGAAAATGCATAGCAGTAAAAGTTAAATTAATTAATCTTCCTCTAGCTCAGTGAAATATCTCCTAGTCATAAAATGTGATAATTGTCCAACAAAACCATACAGATTTAACTGAGAAAAGTCAAACAGATTTGCATGGACACCGATTCAGTGTGTGTAAACTATGAACATGGGTACAAATCCCCGAAGAAAATGCAGGAAGAACTGAAGAATTATGTTCAGAAGAAACTTTTTTTCTTCTTATTATAAGTAATACTTTTGTTGCAGAAAATGTGTTAAGTACAAAAGGGGTAGAAAGAAGCCCACAACCCTCATCATCTAGCAATGTCTCTGATAACCTTCGATGTATTTCATTTCAGTTTCCTTTCTTCTTTTCTCTTTCCTTCTCCTTCCATCTTTACAGAATTGGGATCCCACTTTATTCAACTTTTCCCCCATTTTTTTCTATTTTTAATACTTTATGGGTGGCCTGGAACATCCATTAATATAGTTTTAATGGAGTTTCACAAGAGGTAATTTCAAGTACAAAAAAGATGTCTCTGCTTCCTTGAGGTTTTTATTAAGGGTAAAATTCCTACCTCTCTGATGTGGTAGCAATTATTTCTGAGCTTAACTTGCAGTGTGGGGGTGGATCTCAGAAACCAGGTCACTGTAGATCTGATGTCCTCTGGAGACGACGCTATTCCAGTTAAGAGAACAGCTCACTGAACCTTGAGGTCTACAAGGTTCTACAAGGTTCGGTGTTATGTTATCGAACTCAGCATCGGGAAATGAACCCTCTGAGTGGGATTCTGCTTGACTGACAAAATATAGCTCATAAATCGTGCTCAGATGGCACCCTTGAAAGAACTTGCTCTGCATGGCCCCTCAACATCAATGAGCATCCTTATGTCTTCCTGGTCTACCTTGGCAAGTTCAACATCCCTGGACCAGTTTCCTTTGAGGATGGAAAGGATGCTATGATCTTATCAACTCCCAGATTGTCAATTGATAATTATGTATTATATAATACATATATATTATATACAATATTAAATATATATATACATATATATAAAATTTGCCTCCACAAAGAATCTCTATGGCATGCAGATTACTTCAAGCTGAAAGCAATCAGGGCCCAAAAGACTCAAGAAGAAACTCTGACCTTCCTCCTAACTGCCTGAAAGAACTAGATTGAGGGCCTGTTCCCAGATTAGAGCTATCAGCAGAGAATACGGTGGGCTAAGTGTGGTGAGGAAAACTCTAGGCAGGGCCTAGAGATCAGAGTGTACGACACTGTCTCTGCCTGGTCCAACAGGTGTTTATTTACCAAACATTTGCTCCCCATCTCCATATGAATTGCCTTCCTCCCCTCTGAAGTCCCAAACCACTACCCTCAACATCCTCTTTTGTCTTTAGCTGAAGATGGTATTTAAGGTGAGGGTTTGGCCATTTTGGAGAGTTACTCAGGTCTCTCTCATGTATACACGTTATTAGACTTCTGTTTGATTTTCTCTTGTTAATATGCCTCACGTCGGTTTAATTCTCAGACCGGCCATAAGAATCTAGAAGGGTAGAGGAACATTTCTTCCTCCCCAATAATATAATATGTGACTTCGGTCTCCATTTCTCCCTTGAGCTCTGACCTCATATATCCAGCTGCCTCCCTGGCATTGCCAAGTTGGGAAGCAAGCCCAACTCCTACAGTCAATAATTCTACAATGTAAGTTCTTAGTTAAATAGCGTGTTGGGTAATTAGTTAACCTTGTAGAGCCTTAGGTTCTTCATCGCTTAAAGTACCCAGCGCCTAGGAGTAATAGTACACAGCTCAAAGGAATAATAATACTCAGGTCATAGGAGTGATAGTACTCAGCTCTGAGGAGTGTTCTGAGGATTAAATGAGATTATGCATGTGAAGCGCCTGGAGCTGCATCTCACAGATTGTTAGGTTTCAGTCAATGCAGAGATGAAATATGATGATGTTGTCCCGAAGGCACTGCCGACTTAACTCATCCAAACCTAAATCTGTGTTCCTCCACGCCTCTGCCCATTCTGAGCCCTTCCTCTTCTTGGTCCTGTCCATTCCTCACAGAACACCATCTCTCAATAGTCAATGAATTAATCTCTCAAAACAGGGATTCCTCACCCCTACAGGCTTGGAGAAGCTGTGTCTTAGAACAGGGGTTCAGTGCTCACCTCTTCTATAAAGACAGTTCTGACACTTGCCAATAGATGTGACCACCCTCATCCTTTGATTTTTACAGACACATTACACAGTTTGGGCCTTGTAGAAAAATGCCTACTGGCAAAAGGCAACCCTCCTTTCCAATTCCTCTCCCAAACTACTCAATGTAAATGAAGGCAAAAGACGCCCGTCTGTTTCCCAACATTGTTGGGCTGAAAATGAAATCAGACAGGGGACTGGGGGGCCTGATGCCGAAAATTAAAGCTTCTAAAGGAAACTGGGACTTTTTCATAAATTTATATACACATAATTGGACATGAAAACCAGTTAAAATAAAAAACATAAACCATCCCACTATGTCTTCAAATATTAGCCTCTTCAGAGTCGTAGGAATGTTGATTGTTTAATTGAAATCCGGCATAAGTGCTATGCTTGCAGTTTTGCCTACTTGCCAAAACTGCTTGGAGAACATCAGCTTCTGATGACTGAGCGTTTATAAATCTAAATCTGTCCCCACTCGTTTCAGCTTCAGTTCCCTCTTCTAAAGCAGATGGTCCCGAAATTCGATTAGTGTGCATCAGAATCACCTGAAGAGCTTGTTACCGCATGCAGATTCCCAGGCCCCTGCCCCAGAGATGCTGGTTCTGTTGGCTCAGTGGGGCTCAAGAGTCCACAACTTTATCAGCACCCCTACTGATTCAGACTCAGGCTACGCTTTGCGAAACGCTGGTGTAGAAGCCTGGGGTCATGAAATGCCCGTCCGCCTTTGGTTCGGGAGAACCCCACATGTCAGAACAGACTTGTTCCTGGAAAACCTTACCTATCAGTGTTTGTACAACAAACATTCGGTGCAAATCCTATTTTCTCACTGATTTACTTGATATTTTCTGGGATACTTTATCTCCATTTATTACACATTTCAACAAACAATGATACTTAACAACTTAGTTTCAAACGACACTTAACAACTCAGTTTCAAGTTTCTCTGTCCCTATGCTCTTAGATGATTCTGCATCCCGAAGATAAGCTACATGTTTATATTGGCTGGCTTACTCTTTATACACATAATTTATTGAACTCTTTTAGAATAGTAGTTCTCAAATTTTAGCTTGTATCAAAATCACCTGGAGCGGCAGCATGCTTGTTAAGATGCAAATTCACAGGCTCCATCATTAAAGAGAAGGTCTTGTGTTGGGTCCAGAAATTTGCGTTTTTACCAGTAACCATTTGATTCTGGTAGAGTTGGTCCATTGGCCAGGCTTGGAGACACCCAGCTTTGGAGAATTATTCTAAATCCTTTCTGCAAAAACGACAGCTGTTTATAATTGTGGTTTGTCTGGATTTTGTATTTTGGAAAGTTCTAAATAAGTGTTCGAGTGTTGACACAAGTAAAAGAATCTCAGAATTATTTCAGAGATTGGAGAATCCAGCCCTTTCACTTTTTAGATAGGGAAACTGAGGTTCAGAGAGGTGACATGACTTATCTAAGGCCACAGCTAGCTAATGATAGA
Source organism: Phocoena phocoena (assembly GCF_963924675.1). Taxonomy (NCBI): domain Eukaryota; kingdom Metazoa; phylum Chordata; class Mammalia; order Artiodactyla; family Phocoenidae; genus Phocoena; species Phocoena phocoena. The sequence goes on along the minus strand of NC_089233.1, from coordinate 30,173,485 downwards.
GCCCAGACTCAAACCAAGCTGGGACTCTCATTCAACCATAATGCAAAATCCCCCGTGTCCCAGACTCTTCCAGGAAGTTACAACCCATAAAAAAGCTTCCCCATTTCACTGACCCTGGTGTATACGAACATATATTCACTAAGCCACAGATATCACTGAGACTTGTGGGTGGAGGGGTAGGACCCAGTAGCTGAGCTACATGCTCTGGGATTTTTAAGCCAAGCCTCACTGGATTTAAGGGTATTGGGGGTAGGAATATCCTGAAATTCAACAATTCAGAAACACATAGGGTACCTCCTCCCTCTACCTTCCAGAGGGATAGAAACTTCTAGAGATGCTGTACATGGTGAAGGAAGGGAATAACTATTTTTTAAAGCTGGAGTTTATTATTATTATTACATGAGAAATTTGTTTTATTATTCCTTACACCCTCATGATATTTACTCTTGTAAAATTATTTCATAACACATTTCATATTTTAAAGTAATGTATTTCATAATGAAAAATTTTAAAAGCAAATGAGATGGGAGAGGGAAAAGGCAACTATGAGTGTGGTGTAGTAGACACCTGAAAGACAGAAGTCTCAGGATGATGAGCAGATACGATCAACACAAAGAGTTTGTCAGATCTTGGTGCAGTTCGTTGGTGGCAGTTCTTAAATTTTGGTTCTCATAATCATTTGAGAAGTTGTATTCATCTCTCATACTCTACACCAAGAAAAATTTCGAATATTAAAAATGCCACCAAAATAGAAAACGGGAGAAAATTATTTTGTAACCTGAGTGAAAAGGATTTTTGAATTACAACTCAAACTCCAGAAGCCATAAAAACGATTGATAGGTGTGACTACAAAAAACATAGATCTCTGTGGAAAAAAATATCTACAAGCTCAAAAGACAAGCTAACAGCAGCAAAAAAAACTGGGACAGGGCTTCCCTGGTGGCGCAGTGGTTGAGAGTCCGCCTGCCGATCCAGGGGACACGGGTTCGTGCCCCGGTCCGGGAAGATCCCACATGCCGTGGAGCGGCTGGGCCCGTGAGCCATGGCCGCTGAGCCTGCGTGTCCGGAGCCTGTGCTCCGCAACGGGAGAGGCCACAACAGTGAGAGGCCCGCGTACCGCAAAAAAAAAAAAAAAAAAAAAAAACTGGGACAAACATTTGTAATCACATCACAAATAAAGGGCTCATTTCTCTAATAGATAAATTAATAAGAAAAACCATCAAATCAACAGAAAAAAATAAGGCACACTTTCAAAAGAGGAACTGCAGAAGGCTTTTCATTACATTTGGTAAAAATCTACTGATAACAAGATGGTGCATATTAAAAAATATTTTGTCACGTTTTACCTATTAGCAAAATTTTAGAAGACTGATGATACACTGTGTTGGCAAAGGTTTTGGGGAGATACGTACCCTCATTCATTGATGGTAAAGGTGAATTTCCTTGGAAGGGAAATTTCTCAATGTCTGTCAAAATTACTACCACGTGTAGTCTTTGACCCAGCAGTCCGAGAAATTTATTTGACATTGGATGTGACACATAGGTAAGGATGTCCACTGCAGTATTGTTTGTAACAACAAAAAATGACATCCTAAGTATCCATTAGTCGGAGACTGACTAAATACCGTATGATACACTCACACGATGAGACTATAAATCTTTAAAAATTAACTCTGTAGCTATTTATGCTTTGATAGAGAAAGATCTGGAAGGACACACAGGAAAGTAGTAAATGTGGCTACTATGGAGGGTACTAGGCGAATAAGGAACAGTGTGGAAGGAAGGCTCTTCACTGTTTATCTTTTTATATACTACTTTTTGATTTTTGAATCATGTAAATGTACTATCTATTCAAAATTTAATTTAAATAACTTAAATAATTCACTGAGGAACCTGTTAAACATGTAAGTGTTTTCCCCTGATATTAACTCCACTGAGACAGAATCTCCAGGAATGTCCTCACCCCTAAGGGTGCATGTAGTTATTTCTTAAAAAGAAAAGACTCACACCCCTTTAGCTCTAGTTTCGGAGTTTAAAGTAATGTGTCATGCATCCCCCTCATGGGAGATTGAATATAGGGTAAGCCCACCATCTGCCCAAGTTTGCTAAGATGGATGTTATAACTATTATATGGCTTCCCGAGAACAATTTGTATAATTTATGGCCAGGGATGGTTTCTATTTCTCTACTCCTTTTTGTTTGCATTATTTTAAAAAAGTGAAAAAGAAAGAAAACAACCCATTTTGTGCTCTGGGTGGCAGATGGATGAGGAGGGAAACAGCCAGCCTTCAAGCATTTTTTCTAACTATTGTCATCACATTTATGCTCATGGTTTGTCCAAAGCAACAGTATATATCATGAAAAGACCACAGTGAAAACAAACAGAAACCCATATCCATGGCTAAGCTGCAAAGTCATCAAAATTTTGTCTTTTCTGGTATCTACTAAAATTGAACATACCACATTCTATAGCTCAGCAATTTCCACTCTTAGGTATATAACAAGAAAAATGTACTCACTTGTACAACAAAAGACATGTAGGAGAAAGCCCTTAGGAGCTTTACTCATAATAGCCCCACATGGGACACTACCCTAACATTCATCAAGATTAGAAAAGATGTGTGCATTTTGGTATATCCCCACAGTGAAATTCTACACAGCAATGAGAATGAAAGAACTGGAACGACACACAACGATCTCACCAACAGAATGATGAGTCAAATAAAGACAAACAAGAAAGAAAACATACGGTATGATTTTATTATACGTTAGAATAACAGGGCAAAAGAAGCTACTGCTTTAGAAGCGAGGATGATCCACGAAGAGAGTAACTGGAAGAGGGGTGTGTGTATGTGTGTGTGTGTGTGTGTGTGTGTGTGAGTGTGAGTGTGTGTGTGTGTGTGTGTGTGTGTGTGTGTGTGTGTGGTGGGGGGTTGTAAGGATTGGTGACATCTTGTTAATTGAACTGGATGGTCAGATCAGTTTGGACAAAGTCATCCAGCAGTATACTTAATACTTGTACTTTTCTGCATTTTTTGTTATGCTTTTTAGTAAAAAGTTTTAAAAAGTCATTCCAAGCCAGAATGAGCAGTGTGTGAATGAGTTTTAGATAAGAAATGGGTTCAGCTTCTAAATAAATGCTGTCCCAGCCCTTGTTGAGATACCAAAGAGATTCCAAAGAGACTGAAATGACAAAATGTCATTGGCCAAAGCTCCTGGAAATTATGCAGAGATCCGGGCTTAATGGTTTAGAGGGGCCCCCTCTGCCCCACCAGACACAAAGAAGCAGCAAGGCCTTCGCAATGGGCCTGCAGAACAGCCCACAGGAAGAAGCTGTGCATTAATTGGCAAGGAGAATGCACTACCTCCCGTTTTACTTGCCAGGGATCCCTGACAGTTGAGATGGTCCACGTAAGTAAATTTTCTGGATAAGCAAAACTTTCCTTAATAAACAATCCTTTCATTTAAAACAGAATCTTTTTTTTTTTTTTTTTTTTTTTTTTTGCGGTACACGGGCCTCTCACTGCTGTGGCCTCTCCCGTTGCGGAGCACAGGCTCCGGACGCGCAGGCTCAACGGCCATGGCTCACGGGCCTAGCTGCTCCGCGGCATGTGGGATCTTCCCGGACCGGGGCACGAACCCGTGTCCCCTGGATCGGCAGGCGGACTCTCAACCACTGCGCCACCACGGAAGCCCCAGAATATTTTTTAATGGAACCCTTTCAAAAACACATTTCACACTTCCTTGACTTTTCAAAAAGTTGAAGAGTCCATGGAATAGAATTTAACCTTTACAGCAAATAACAACACTAGCAATTATGTCCTATCTCTGTGCCAGGCACTGTCCGAAATGTTTTACATTACATTACAAATTTTCTCTCTTAGTCCTCATAAAACTCCTATGAATTAGGTCCTATCATTATTCCCATTTTATGTATGAGGATGAGAGTGACTGAAGAACTGTCCAAGGTCATAAAACAGGTCTTCTGTTTACAGCTTCAGTTATTTCGTGTCTGCTATCCTCCACAATGCCAACAGGTAGACGGAAATGTTAGCTGTACCTTTAGAGAGACTGAGTTCTCAGCTTTTCTCTCCGTATTTCCTTTCTCCTTCCTCAATGTGACACTCTTAGATTTCACAGAAAGCTACATGCCATAAACTCCTATCTAAAATCAGATGAAAACTTACAGTACTTTGTTTTCACCACTTTAAATAAACTCCATCTCCTTAGATCTCCCTATTAGCTAAAATATCCCATTGAGTTGGACCAACTTCTTTATCAGTTTAAGAAACCCCACTGGTTCTCTGCATTTCAAAGTGTCCTGGATTTGCTTTTTCTTAACACAGTTCAGAAGGAAGCCTGTGATACTCATCAGATTAGCAAAAGCAGCCATAAACTGGGGGCCTTCTTGACTTCCAGCTCGGCTCTCGAGAACATACAACAGTGGGGGCAGACAGGCACAAAGGCAAGGCTTGCAGAGTCATTTTCTGTAAGGTGTGTGGACGGGCAGGCCTGCAGAGCAAAAGAAACCGTCATCCTTACCCTGTTTTCAAGCTGACCAAGGCGTCCTCTACTCCCTTCTGATTAAATCTGGTCATGTACTGATGCATGTAGGGGTAGTTGTTCCGAATGTTTCTCTCCGTACTGCCGTTGGGCACCGTGCCAAATCGAAAGGGAGGGGAATAGTCGTGAGGTCTCTGAAACTGAAGAGAGACAGAGAAAGAAGGAGGAGGAGGAAGAATCAGCCATCATTCTGTCTTGCCTCAGGTGTTACACATATGCACGCGCTAGCACAGGACAGTAAACACCCACTCATTTTTGTGCTTCCTTTCTACTTAATCACACCTTCCACTGGTCTGGGAGCTCCAGGAAGTCAGAAACAGTGTCTGTCTTCTTCCTTACTGTTCCTCAGTGCCCAGCATAGGGGCTGGCTGGGTGTGCAATAGGTATCTGTTGGATGGAATTTTTCATCTCCATTATAGAGACCAGCCTAGTCCTAGGCTCACAGGCAATGCTCAGGAAATGCTGATTAAGCTGGAATTAATGTATGACTTCAGTTCATTCATCTGCCTTATCGTGAAATTTTCTGAGATCCTCACCAATCACTCCCTTCTCTGGACCCCATTTACAATTTCTTTCACCTCACCCAGAAAATGAAAAAGGGGAGCAGAATTTGCCACTCCTGAAATACGCCTCTTTGGCATACGGATTATCTGGGGGCTGGTTATTTTTTAAGAAGCAGCAGACACAGGAGAAACTCTGAAAACTGAGTAGAAGTTAACTCTTTTGGAAGAGGCAAAGTCTTATATTCGTGAGGGTGTCTTCCTCTCTGTATCTGGAAGAGGATGACTAAATCTCTAAAACTCTTATCCATGGAAAAGGCAGCAACTTAAATCTGCATCACTACCATGCCCTTACTTACTGTGCTCTTCCTGGTCTCCTCCCAGAACTGGCCTTTCCTTCTCCCCCCACCCCCCATCACGCCTCCCATTACCCTACATCTTTCTTTTGTCTTCAGCTGAAGACAGTACTTAAGCTGGTGGTTTGGGCTATTTCGGGGAGTTACTCAGTTTTCTTGGGTATCTCCCATATATACAGATGGTATACATGTTTTTCTCCTGTTAAATCTGTCATTTATTATGGAGGGTGGGGGTCTCCACCAAGAACCCGGAAGGGTAGAGGGACAATCATTTTTCTTCCCGTACAAAGACTCTATGTCATTCACTCACCCTCCAGCCATCATTCATTCATTTGCTCATGCATGCATGCAATACTTATTGGGGTCCTAACACATCCCAGGCATAATGGCAGGTTCCATGAACGTTTCTTGAGCTGAAGTCCATACTAACCATTAGCTTCCCGGTGATGCCCATGTCTGGTATGGCCTCTTGAGCCTCCATAAAGGCTCACTGTCCATGCTCTACTGGGTTTCCCTGATTGGCTGATGTTTTCTGTGAAGGGGGTCAGAACAGGCCTCCCCAGGATGTGCCACTTGGATCATGTGGTTGCTTTTTCATTCTATGAACGTTGTGTACTGCATTGACTTATTTTCATACGTTTCATCACCCATGCATTCTTGGGATAAATCTCACTTGGTCACGGCATATTTTTCTTTTTATATGCTGCTGCTTGATTTGGTTTGCTGGTATTTTGGTGAGGATTTTTGCATCAATATTTTAAAAAGATACTGGTCTATCATTTTTTTTCTTGTGATTCCTTTGTCTAGTTTGGTATCAAGGAAATTCTGGCCTCAGAGAATGAGTTAGGTAGTGTTCCTCCTCTATTTTTCTAAAGAGTTTGAGACGGATTGGTGTTAATTCTCCTTTAAAACTGTTTGGTAAACTTCACCATTGAAGGGGCTTCCCTGGTGGCGCAGTGGTTGAGAGTCCGCTTGCCGATGCAGGGGACACGGGTTTGTGCCCTGGTCTGGGAAGATCCCACATGCCGCGGAGCAGCTGGGCCCGTTCTTTTATTTTTGTGTGTGTCTGGTACGTGGGCCTCTCACCGCTGTGGGCACCCTCATGGACCCCCCCCACCCCCGCCGCGGAGCACAGGCTCCGGACGCAGGCTCAGCGGCCACGGCTCACGGGCCCAGCCGCTCCGCGGCACGCGGGATCTTCCCGGACCGGGGCCCGAACCCGTGTCCCCTGCGTCGGCAGGAGGACTCCCAACCACTGCGCCACCAGGGAAGCCCAAATTTTTCTATTCTTTTTAAAAAAATTTTTTATTGGAGTATAGTTGATTTATAAGGTTGTGTTAGTTTCTAGTATACAGCAAAGTGATTCATATATATATATATATATATATGGATATATATATATAAGAATATATATATATTTATATTCTTTTCCATTATAGTTTATTAGAAGATATTGAATATAATCCCCTGTGCTATACAATAGGACTTGTTGTTTATCTATTTTATATATAGTAGTTTGTATCTGCTAATCCCAAACTCCTAATTTATCCCTCCCCCAAGATGTGCCACTTTGGCACATGATTTATTTCTAGCTGAAGGCAACTGAGACCCTGTGGGCTCAAGAGGAACTTTCCCTGCTCTGTTAGAGAATTTAAATTGGGGGCCTTGCCCATAATAAGAGTTATTACCAGAAATAACATTTTATGACCTATGACAGGCAAACATTTAATTACTGAACTTCTGCTCTTCTCATCATCCTGTAAATTACCCTCCTCCCCTCTGGAGCCCCAGGCCCCTAGCCTATTCCTTAGCTCAGGATGGCACATCTACCTCATTTTACCTTTCTGTCTCTGAACCTCTCATAGATGTGGGGTTCCCGTATGTATGAAATTAAGTTAGATTTTCTCCTGTTAACCTGCCTCATGTCAATTTAATTCTTAGACCAGGCAGAACTATCTAGAAGGGTAGAGAAAAGTTCCTTTGCTCCCCATCTGTTCACACCTTCAGTGTTTGGGGCAACCTAACCAGATTGGGAGTCCAGAGCACTAGGTCTAAGTCCCAGAAATACAGTTAAAATCTAGAGGCAGCACAAGGCAATGGTTACAAGTGTGAGCTCAGCCTCACAGGTTCCAAAGTCAGGTTCTATCCCTTACAGACCGTGGGGCCTTAGAGAAGCCACCTGACTTCCCACTGCCTCCACTTATTTTCCATCTGCAGAGTGGGAAACACATGAGTACTTCCCTTGTGGGGTCAATGGGAAGATCTAAAACTACAACTTTTGTCAAGTAATTAGAATAGTACCTGCAACAGAGTAAGCACTCAAAAATAAAACTACTCTTACTCATCATTTCTGCCATCATCGTGGGCAAAAAAAGTAACCTGGGCCTCATTTTTCTATGAAATATGGAATTCTGGAACTAGAAAGTGATGATTATAATGACTAACATGTTTTGAGGATTTGCTGGGCGCCAGCAATGTGCTGAAAACTTTACAAACACTGGCTCATTTAATACTCACAACAACCCTGCCCGGTAGCTAATCTTTGAGGCTCCATTTTACAGATGAAGAAACTGAGGCTCAGAGAGGTTCTATGACCTACTTAAGATTACGCTCCTTGTAAACAGCAGCCCAGATTTCAAACCTAAGGTCTGAACTCTATCATTCCTCCGAGACCATTACTAGCGACCTCTCCTCTTTTAGAGGTGAGGACCTTGAGACCCAGAGAGGGAAGGACAACCAGCAAATCTCTGGCAGAACCAGGGCTGGGATCCAGAGGTCTCTCAGATTTCCACATCAGCATGTCTTCCACGGAACTGAGAAGTGCCGGAGGAAGCGTCCAAGTTTACCCAAGAGTCAGGCTAATCAAAAACACTATTCTTCTTTCTAGACACACACTTCTTTTCACTGTTAATTAAACTTTCCAGTTGAAGATTGCTCCCCTTAAATTAGGCATGCTGCTGCCTAATAAGCAGCCATAACTGGATTTGGGGGAAGTGGCCATGCATTGTCCCAGTGAGATCCTCCTGCTGGGCACCTTGTGTCGGGAGCGTGTGTGTATGTACAAGTGTGTGTTTGTGAACAGAAAATGCTCTTTGCACTCACTCAGGCAAGCAGTGCCTCAACTCACCACCTAAAAGGGGGAGGCACCAGCCCAGTCCTGTTTGCACAGCAGCTGTCTGCTCAGGGGCACAGAGGCAGCAGCACTGCTCATAAATCTAGTCATTGTTGCAGCCGCTCCCCATCTCCCGAGACATCTGATGGCCTATCTGCCTAACTGCCTTCCCCTTCACTCACCATCTGTAGCAGAGGAGACACGCAGCTCTTTTAGATTCCCTTCCTTCCCTGCGTTTGCTTTGCACAGCGATAGAGACAGCGATTCAGCCTCGGTGATGAATTTCCACACCTTTCTGGCCTTGACTGTACCCTCACCCACACTAAATTCAGGCTGGCACCCAGACCTAGGAACCTTTCCCGCTCAACTAAAGGCTGTCAAACTTTTTAAAGCATGACTCACAATACATCTTCCATCTCCACCCTGTAAAGACACACTTTCTACTTAGGATATATTCTGATGTAATCCATGGTGATCTACTATTTTAATGGGCACAACTCTTAAATTAATTTCATGACTCCCTAAAGAGTCATGACCTACAGTGTGAAAAACAGTTAGGGGCAAGGATGACTCATCGCTGGAATCCCAGGGCCTAGCGTGGGGGGCACACTCTGTGTTTCTTAGGGGAATGATTTCTGATGCAACTTTCTCCCAGGGAGTTCCATGTGCAAGCAGGAAGAAACGAATGTGGGCTCCAGTGCAGGAAGGGGTGGTGCAGAGGTCTGCCCCATCAACAAGACCACAGGGCAACGTAATCATGAAGCCCAGTGTCAGCAGAACTCCTCACAGCTTCTCTCCCAAGGTCGCCCTCATGGTTCATATTAGCTGGCTGCACCTGGCCTTGGGCGTTTCATCTGCTACTTTGGAACTGAGACATTCGGGGCATTTGCTTAAACCCTCTGAGCCTCTGTTTCTCCATCTGTAAACTGAAGACTGCTTTTGCAATTATGGCATCCCCTAATGCTTGATAAACATCACCTCATCACCTGTTGTTACCCAGCATGACTTTAGTCAAATAAAGGATCCAGTTTCCCTCCAATGTAGAGAACAGAAGATCAGAGGATTGTATTCTACACTTTTTTTCCATTTGGTATGTGGACAGGTCTGAGAGTCATTCCAGCAAATAAGTCATAGGAAGTGCATTATGATGGACGGAGTAGAGATACAGGTCTGGGAAGTAAAACTTCTAGGAAAAATGTGGCAATTAATCAGGACATTTATTTATTTCTCTTATGAACCAAAAAATACACAATTATTAAAAATATCTACCTTCTGTGGACATAAGTAAGGAATGTCTGGTACTAGAGCCCCTGTTTCTAGTAAGGTCTTCTCCCGCTTGTGAGCTCCACGTGCTTCTGGATGTAGCGTCAAACTGCTGTGGTCCTCAAGAGGAAGGAGAGGCTCAGAGGCCTCCATTCAACTAATAAGAATGGTGGACAAGGCTCACCCAGCACAACTCCCCGAGAACACATGTATGGGCTCATCCACAAGGTACATTCCCTGAACTTCCTCTATTGCTGTCACAAAAGGCCAACTCAGTGAAGTCATATTTCAGACCCCAGAAGTGAGGAATGGTTCGAATTAGGCAATAGTGATGGTCATGAGGAGGGAGTGGAGGGAGATGGAGAGGGGAGGGGAGAGGTAGTGGAGGGGGTGGGAGGAGGCTTGAGGGAAGAAATACCATCTATAATAGGATTATCTACCATGTGCCAGGCACGGTGTGAGGATTATTCCTAATCCTCATATCAACCTTGCCAGAATGGTATTAAACCCCCTCTATCAGGAAATTAAGCTGTGGGGATACTGACACACTGAAGGCCATACAACTACTATACGGCAAGGTCAGGATTTGAATCCAGATCCATTTGATCCCTATGGTGTTGCTTTTTCCACTACATTAGTCTGCCTCCCAGGGATGGATTTCACCAACCACAGTAACACCCAACATTCTGGAAAGGGTCGCCACCAACATTCCAACTTCTTTAATAATTCCTAGGGGAGCATCTACCCACGAATTCACCTACGCGTAATTTAACCCCAAGCTCATCTGAGCACACCGTGGGCTCCAAAGGTGCTTCTTTCACAGCAAGTATGCAAATGGCTTAAAAATATTATAAACCTGAGCTGTTACATGGGTATTCATGATAAAAAGAAAGAAAGAAAAAAAGAACACTTGTATACAGTATTAAAATAAATTGATTCAATATAGATTTTTATTTTGCAGACTTTCTTGTTATATTTGCCATTAATCTTCTGGGGGCATTTAGCTTATGTACTCTAGGAATTTTGCTGTTTATCTAATTGTATCAAACATTTAATTAAAAGAGCTATCTGCTTGCTGCTAACACTCTGAGCATGGAAACTGAGCTGTATCTCATGAGGATATGGTATCTGTTACTAGATGTTTCCAAATCAGAGAAGGTCAGTCTAATTATTAGTGTTTCTAATTAGTTTTCCCGCAAGCAGTCATGTTATTAGACCCAGAACTAGGTAGCAAGGGATTTTCCCCCCCTTGCTATTGAAAATAGCAACAAAAAGCAAAATACGCTGCCAGCTCCTTTCTTGAAGAATCTTCTCATCCAAAACTTGGGTTCCCACTGCTTCCAACGTATCTCTGGTCACTTATTCTAGGAACTGTACATTTGCTCCCATGACGTGATGGAATCGCATAACAGTTACAGGCAACCGGGCACATTCACATGTGCAGCCTCCTTCCATCCTTACCACAACGATGATTCCCGAATGTTCAAAGAGGAACTAGGAGGCCCAGCAAGGTTACACAACAATAAAGGCATCACACAGCTAGTATGCGGCAGAGAGGAAAAGGAACCCAACTTTCCTGACTCTGAGTGTAGGGCTTTCTCTGCTGCCTCCCAGATGCCATGTGCTTTAGGTGAGCCAAGGAATTGGGTGAGCATGATTTATTAGGGAAGGGCTCCAGGAGAAACCAGGAAGGACATGGGGGAAGAAGGTTAGGGAAGGTGAGGAAGCCAACCAAGGGTGTGATTATGAGCAAAGTCTCAGCCTCAGCCTGATCCTGGCAGGGAGCTCTGGACCTCTGAGTTTGCCTAGAAGCAACAGAACAGCTGGGCTTTTGTACTCTCACACTGGTTAGCCATTGGTTACAGGCAACTGCAAGATTTGGGGGACATAAAAATATCCAGGCATTTACCATTTCAGTGCCCCAAGGTAATCATCCTCTGAAGGTCCCTGGTATGAACCTTTGTCAGCAAAAGTGAGGCTGGGCACACAGAACTGAGAAAGGGATCCGAGGCCCCAGGCAGGGTGCCCGCAGCATCCAACACACCGTGCATTTCCCGTTCGATCAACAAGTGTGCACTGAGCATCTACTAAGTGTCGGATAACCCTGACATCCCCTTCCCCCAAGTCAATTTTAATCTCATCAGTTTTACAGCACTTATTCCTGCCTGGAATTTTCTTCTCCATTGCGTTTACTTGTGTGTCGTTTATTTCTTCCTACTGGAATTTAAGTTTCATGGGAGCACAAGCTCAGGCTGCCAAGTTCACCATGGTGACCAGGAAGACTCTCCCAAGGGGTGACCGTTTCCCTAAAACCTGAAAGTCAAGGAGAAGCCGGCCATGAGAATAGAGGGGGAAGAACATTCCAGGCAGAGGACACGGCAAGTGCAAGGGCACTGTGGTGGAAATACACTTGGAGTGTCTAAGGAACGGAGAGAAGGCCTCAGCAAGCAAGAGGGAGGGGACATGGGGGGATGGGCCAGATAATACAGGGCTTTGTCGCCATGAAGCAGAGAGTGGCATTTACTCGAGTGGCATTTCCAAGGAGGAGCCATCAGAGAGGCCAACTGCTCATAAGGTTGGTGGCGCTCTTGTGATAGTGACTCACTCCAATCCCTCACCTTCTCTCTGATGACAGGCCTCTCTGTACCTCTTTCAACCACCGTGTAAGTCACAGATAAGCTGTTAAGTCTTTTCATGGGCTGATTTTCTATTCAGCAGTCTGTTGATGAATGCTGAAAGGATATATGTAGACTCATGCCAATAAGACATGATACCGAGATTTTATAAAGAGACAAATTATCCCCACATACACGACAGAAAATCTTTGCAGTGCTGCAGTCCCCACGCTGCTGAGCTTAGCAAGTCAGGGTTTGTTTCCCGAAACTAAAATTTCAACAGGAAGATATACCCACTTTACCTCTTCCTCCCTGTAGGTTTCTGAATAGCTACTCACACCCTGGGAACTTCGTTACGTGACAGTGGAGAATGGAGAGCGCAGGTGTTAACACTCCCATCTCCCTGATGTGGGAAGCACAGCCCCAGGAGGGAGGATTGAAGGTGAGTCTGAGTAAAAGGAACCGGTGGGAAATGAAAAACCTCCCTGCTCCTTTTGCGTCCCTTGAAGAAATTTCAGGTGAGTCAGGAGTGCTGGTGATGGGGCTGATTGGCTACATGGTAAAAAGGAGCTGTCAGTTTTGTCTCTGGGTAGGGCTTACAGAGGACTTCTGTTTTCAAGTCAGAGAATCCAAGGCATGGAGCACGTAAGAGACTCATACAAAGTCACAAAACTAGGAGGTACCTACAGCCGAGAGCATCTCACTTCACCCAAAGTTTCTCCTGATCCAAGGCTAATGGATCTCCCTCAACATCATACTCTCCTTGGCAAGATGAGCTCTAGTCTAAGCTGTAACATGAGTCACGGACCTCAGGAGGCATCAACACAGTCATGTAAGTGTGAGAAACGACCACTGGGGGAAACTACGTTTCCAAATTAGATCTAGGCACTTTAAGACTTAGGAGCTAAGCTTAAGCTTCCATTCCTGAAACTTTTAGAAATATGCCCATTTGAGTTAAGAGGGAAAAAAAATCCTCTGGCTTTGTGCTTTAGAGTTGATGGGTCTGGATGAGAGTCTGATTTACTTCCTCTGAGGGGAGAACGTTTAAGATCAACCCCTCAGGCAGAGATGAAAGCAAAGTGACCTTACCTTTTTGTCACTGAGGCCAGTCACTTGGTCCACAAACTCCTCCTGGATCATGAAAGCAGCCAGATTAGCCGTGTAGCTGGCCAGGAATATGACGGCAAAGAAGGCCCACACGGACACCATGATCTTGCTGGTGGTCCCTTTAGGATTCTGGACGGGCACGGAGTTGTTAAACACCAGGCCCCAAAGAAGCCATATAGCTTTTCCAATCGTAAAAGAAGGCCCATGGGGTGCTGCAAATGACAGGAAGGACATTCTCAGTGCCTCCTCAAAATGCACATTGGTGAGTGTTTGATACTATGCAGTGGCTCCAGCAACACTGAAGGCTGCCAGAAGACGGACTTATATCATAGTGTGTCCCATCACTGCCCCAGAACCACAACCACAATGAGTCCTTTTTTCTTTAAAAATTAGCATTCTTCCCACATTTCTATATATTTGGCTTTTTGCCACATTTCTAAAAAGACAAAGAAAGAAAGAAAGGAAGAGAGAGAGAGGGAGGGAAGGAGGGAGGAAGAAAGAAAGAACAAGAAAGAAAGAAAGAGAAAGAAAGAAAGAAAGAAAGAGAGAAGAAAGAAAGAAGGAAGGAGAGAGAGAAAAAGAAAGAAAGATAGAAAGAAAGAAAGGAAGGAAGAAAGAAAGAAAGAAAAAGGGAAAAAAGAAAGAAGGAAGGAAGGGAGGGAGGGAGGGAGGGAGGAAGGAAGAAAATGGTTATGCAAAACATGGGTTTGAATTAGAAGTAGTGTTATGACCTGTTTTAAATGTGGATTTGATTTCCATTTGGGGAAGCAGAGCCTTACAAAAACATGTGCATGGGGGCTGCTTCAGTATTCGTCAGATGTGCTTTCGTATAAGAACCATGCAGTTCAGAGGGACTGGTGCTTGATATTCTATTCTGATTGTTCCTAGCCATGGCTCCTGTTCAAACTCAGATGTAAGATATGCACAATGTAGGAATTAAACCAAACTAAAACACTCTCCAAATGGAGACATTAAGGAACAGAACAATAGAGCTTAATTCTTCTAACACTTCACAGATGGAAGACATTTGGTTGCAGGGTCATGGAAAATGAACTCTGATATCACAGCACTTTTTCTCCCTCAGCGTATTCTTAAAATGCTTTTTTTTTTTTTTTTTTTTTTTTTTTTTTTTTAAGATTCTTAAGTGTTCCTTGCAACAGACTTAACTAAAGAGGCAGAACAACATGCCAAAATTTATTGGGCTGGGGAATATGCAGGCTGTAAAACACACATGTTAGAGCTTTCAAGTCTGTTTTTGTGCAAGGGGAAAAAAATCAATTTATGCCCTCATTTCATGGGAAAAAGGGTCTTCCTTTAACAGAAGGTTTTTATGTCATTTAAGTAAATGAAGATATGAAAAAATGATCTACTTAGACTTCAGTTGGCGATGCACACAGAGTGGGCAATAAATAAAGTGGCAGCAGTGAATCCAGATTGATGGAAGTTACGAAGTTCTGGGCAGAGAGCCTAGTTGGGAAGCAAGCTTTCCGCACATGGGAGGCCAAATTCAGGCTATCGCAATACTTACAATATCCATATACAACACGTTAGAGAGAAGGCAACTAATTCTATTATTCTCAGTTTCAAGCTCTCCTCTTTTTCTTTGCCTAATTTTATGATCTTCTGGGCTTGTTCCCAAGAGGCTGAGAATTCTTAGTAAAAAGTAGAGTCAATCCAGTAAACTTCATGAACTACTTAATTTTATTAGGGATGCATGTTGATCAGAAGTGATAGCTATTTGGGAATCAGAAATGGGCAGTTGCAGGGAGCTGTCCAAGACATTTGGGAATTCCTGATTCATGAAGACTATTACTGGGTCATATAATTTTCCCCATAAAGGACAATGAGATGTAACAGAAAGCTATTTTGTGCAAGGAAATAAGTAGCTGTCATTTCCTGAGGGTTTCTACATGCGGATGAGTAGAAAACAAAAAGCCTCCAGGTGATGGAAGGAGTTTGCATGCTAGGTTCCTTCCTGCACAATCGTGTGTGCTTCAGCCAAAGGAGAAATTATTGCACGTGGTGGCCTTTGGATAGCTTTTTATCTTCCAAGATACATTTCAAATGTATCCACTTCTTTCCATCTCCATTCTCTCCATCCAAGTCCAAAGCACTGCAGTTCTTTTTCTTGGAAAACTGTACCACCTTCCTAACTGGTCTCCCTCCTTCCACTGCTGCCACCCCTCCCATCGTCTTGATAGATAGATAGAAAGTGACCTTTCCACACCATACAGGTTTGTATTCTGCCTCTTCCCTGCCATTGTATTTTGAAGAAAATCTGAAATGCTTACCACAGTCAACAGCCTATCCCTCTGACTTCATCTTATACCACTGTCTACCTCACTTACTCATAACTTTTGTTTCTTGAGCATATCAAGATTGATCCCATGGCAAGGCCTTTGTATCTGCTGTTCCCTCTGCATGGAATGCTTTTCCCTCAGTTTTTCATAGGACTGAATCCTTCTCATCTTTCAGGTCTCAACTCAAGCGTCATCTCTTCCTAAAGCCCTTCCCTGCTTGACCATCATACTTAAGAAGCGCCCATATCCCATCACTTCACTTTGGTTTTTCTCCCTTCTTCTTGAGATTTATTACAATCTGTGATTATTCACTTATATGTTTACGTGTTGTCTCCACAACTAAATTCGCTGTTGCCCAAGGATGAGGAAATCTCCATCCCATTTACCACGTTAAACCCCTGCTCCGGTACCAGGTACTCCGGAAATATTCATCAAATAAACGCACGAATTCACAAACAACACAAGCTCTGATTTTGCAAACGTAAATATCTACTCTCCTGCAGTATGATCACCCATAGAACATTGCCTCAGGACCCACTCTGTTGGAAAGCTTCTTACTAGCTAATTACATTACCCATTTAGCGAAATGCTGGCAACTCTCCCACTTAAACACAACATGATCACTTGTGGCATTTTAACTACGTTTTGTTGACGGCAGGTGGTTTATGTGGTAACCACCGCTCTTCAGTGGTTAAGAAGAAGCGGGAGGATTTCAGTAAAACTAAGTTCCCAATAGATTCCTGTGACCTGCTGGCTCTTTCCAATACTGAATCTTCCAAGCAAAAAGAACATATGGCAAATTAAAGTGCCTTGTTTTTGAATAACTGTACCTTGAAGATCTGCCGTCTTCCATCATCTAAAGTCATTTTTCAGGAAAGAGGTTTCGTCCTGGCACCCTTCTGATACCATCTACTTAGAATGTGTTGTGCATTGAGAAAAATTCACTCAAAATTGTGTAATGTGTTTATGTATATGGTTTGTGTGGGAGCCTCTTAAAAAGTTATGGCCGGGCTTCCCTGGTGGCGCAGTGGTTGAGAGTCCGCCTGCTGATGCAGGGGACACGGGTTCGTGCCCCGGTCCGGGAGGATCCCACATGCCGCGGAGCGGCTGGGCCTGTAAGCCATGGCCGCTGAGCCTGCGCGTCCGGAGCCTGTGCTCCGCAATGGGAGAGGCCACAGCAGTGAGAGGCCCGCATACCACAAAAAAAAAAAAAAAAAAAGTTATGGCCAATGAATGCATCCCAATTGAATTTTCTACTTACTGATTGCCACTTTATCAAGTACAATGCACTAAGGTCAGGCACTGTCAAGAGGAAAATGTAAGTGTTTGGGGAAAGTCACCATTTTATCATATATTTATATATTTATCATCAAACGAATGTGAGCATGATTTGGTAGTTTGGAGAATGTTCTTAGCCTAGATTCTATAAAACCATTTTCTTTGCATAGACTGAAGTTGAGACTCACTAGTAGTTTTATCATTTGTTTTGATGCACATTTTAACAACTGCCAGAAAACTTTTTCAAATATGCTTTCTCAGCAAATATCAGTAGCTTTTCGCTTAACTACTGACTCCACATTATAGCAAGATTAAAATGTCTCATTATTAAGTTTTATCCTTCTTTTCAGTAGAAGGGAATAACCCATACTTGTATGGCACTGCAAGTAATATCAATGACCCAGCATGATTTATACGATGGTACAGCAAGGCAATATAGGATAATGTGTTCTAAATCTGAACTCTTCATTGAAAGTAAATTACATAGCATTGACTTTGAATCATGCTTATGAAGCTAGTCTCACCTTTCCCTTTGGCTAAGTTTCTGTTGTATCCAACAGGACTGAAGTATTCAAATACGAAAACAGCTATGGCGGATACAATGAGCAGCATCACAAACATCATCACCCAGACGGAGGCGCTGAATGGTTCTGCAGGTAAACAGGCCGGAGGATGGAAACATGGTCAGTGAGCGCCTCCTCACAACCAGGGCTAGCCGGAAGCCTAGAGGGCCATTTGCAGACTCACTGAGAAACCCACTCTGATGTGAATCTGATCATTCAAAAGAAGCTAGTCATTGTTTATTCATACATTTAAATCATTCTCTACTCTACAAAATATTTGAGGTGTTTTATAAGAATGCACATCATAGGATAAAAACAGAAAAGCATACGACATTTTACAAATCAGGTCAAGGATAATAAAAACAAAATATAATGATAAGACCAAGGGAGAAAGTTAAAATGCAAACCAAGAGGCTACAGGGTCCCCTGTAATTATAGAATCATCCAGGGGACCAAAGCTAAAGAGAAACAAGACTAGATTCAAATAGTCAAACATAAGGCACCTGCGAATCAGCATGAGTTTTATTTTCATTTTCATCTTGACATGCTGGAGGGAGAACGTGCAGGAATTCTAGAAGTAAAGGGAGAATTATAACCTGGTAGAAAAGGATCGTAAAATCGTGGGATTGACAGGAATATTGGAATGTCATAGTCTGCCCCCAATACTACCACTCTCTCCATTTCACCTACTGCTTTGGACAGATGGGATCTCTACAATTTAAAAATCTTGTCGAGGTTGGTAATGGTTAAACGCAATTGACAAGTCATCTGAGGATATTACATTCACACGAGAATTCAATGAAAATGTATCGTTTAAAGATAGAGGCAAGGAAGTAGTAGACGGATAGATGGTTATTTCCCCTAAAAATAGTTTTCATCAGTTCATTTTCATGTGGGTGTCTCAGAAGGGCAGGCCAAGACACAAGGTTCTAAATCTTAGATCACTTTAGAAAGGTAAGAGATACTATGTAAAACAAATTAACATTTTTATTCAAACTGATTGAGGACATGAAAGTGAGCTGAAAGGAGCTATTTTATCCACGTATGACATAGATTTGCTAGAAAATCAACAGAGACTAAAATTTTTTAAATGAACATAGCTCCACCTGATTGCATCACTGGGAAGAGACTGCCCTTGGACACCAGTGAACTTATAATCCTTTTCGTCATGAGCAAACATTTTCTAAGAATAAAATATAAGAAGCCCAATAATACCTCTCGAATAGTACACATTTTATTATTTTTAAATTGTTTTTTTTTCTGATGAAGCTATTAATAATAATAAAGAACTAGGCTGATAGCAGGCCACCTTTTTATTAAAGTCTGTGACTACCTAACACAGCTAGAGTTCATCACAAATTCCAATGTAATGAGCTTAATATAGAATAAGAAACTAATATGTCCGAAGCTTTAATGATATTGGATAATTTTAAAACCTGAAGGAATACTTTGTAATGCAGTTTTGATAGTGCAAATACTTTAAGAAGCAACAAGTACCAAGACAACTTACTTGACTTAAATAAGCCAAGATGAGCTCAAAGAAACCAATGAGACTAAAACTGAAATTTATCTTAGTTAAATTTAACTTGAGTGCAAACAATATCGTGTCCCTGAAATCAGCAGTTTGGTAGTAAGGTGTATCCAGGAGAAAGAAATGAATAATTAGGAGATTAAAAATTACTTAATATTCAAAAATAGAGATGCTAAAGTAATTCTCCAGGTTGGATGTGCTGATGGCGTAGTATGTCTCAGCAGAGGAGGATCCCTGTAACGAGTAAAGGAGCATTATATACATGTAAAGTATTTGGTGTGTGCTTTGCACACTGCATACACATAATAAATGAAATGGAATAGCTGCCGGGTTCCCTGGTTAAAGCCAGAATTGGTGGTGGTGGTGTGCTGTCCAGGGTCCTGAAAAAGGCGTTCTAGTTTAAAACACGCACACTTATTAATCTGATAACTCCTTTTCTCTGCAGGTTATGATGACATTATTAAAAATATTAGGGGAAATCCTTACTGAATTCTTGTACTCACATGTCAGAATCTGTAAGCCTTCAGTGGGCTTCACTGGGCACTTGATGTGTCCTAGTCACTAACTGGTCAGAAAATCAGATGGAAACTGATCAAGAAACTGATCCCAGATGTTTTCTCACTTCGAAGTGACAACATCTGTCCTTTGACTTGTGAGGATGGCAGAGCGATTCTGCTGTAGTATTCTGGTTTTAGTAAGTTAGGTACCTATGAGTGCCATGAAGGATGGCTATTCCCAGACACCACACACACACACACACACACACACACACACACACACACACACATACACACACCCCACAACAAAGAAAGTCATTAGAACAATGATGAGCTACTGTCTGTAGTGTCTAAGATGTGACCCAGAAGTATTTTTAGATAGCTCTGGATTACATCCTCTACTGGACAGATTCAACAGATTCAACATCTGTCTGTGAAGGAACTTTAATCTAGAAGAGACCCCAGCTCAGCACTTCTTTGGATCAAAGACTCCAACCTACTTGGAAAGTCTTAAGAATTAACTGAATATTGCCAGAGACATCATCTCTGTCCTTGAAGGGTCGCTGGTTACATTTTGATACAAAAGCTCAGAGGCATTACCTGCAAGTGTTTCCGATGTGAGTTAATGGATTTTGCAGAGGAGAGAGAATAGGAAATAATGAAGAGCAATGCAATCAGATTTTGAATGTTTGGCTCTTCCAGATGACTGAGCCAGTGAATGGAAAAATGTAGCTTAGCATGGTTCATTATGACTTTCAAAACCTGCAGATAATGACCGTAAATAAGGGGGTGCACAGTCAATCGAATAGGGATGTAATTTAGTGACTAGGAGAAGTATTAAGCCTTCTGTGTAAAAACAGCTTTAAAAATAGCTTCCTCTGGCTACAATTTATTTTATTCTTAAAGATACAGTAGGAAGAGTAGGGGGAAAAGAGGTTTAGCTAAATTTAGCAAAAAGACTTGACTTTTATGGAAATGTTCTACTAACACAGATAAGATAAAAATCTAGGGAAACTGGGTTGAGGCCAGATTCAGTATCAGTGACTCATATTTATGAGACAAGTCAATGGAAATATTTTTCCCCTTTGATTGAACTGGACGAAAAGTTCTCTCCAGCTCACTAAGAAGATAAGTGGACAACTTTCTCTTTCCATTTCTTCCACGAACTCCCTTCCTCCAACCTCTAGGACCAAAGATCTCTGTTAAAGGTTCCAATAGGGAACGGGGAAAAAGATGATTAGGAGTGACTATGAGTGAGAGTATATCCAATAATTATTAACATTCTGCTTGTGTTGTCAATATCAGTAAGCAGTACTTTTCATGATCCAGTGAGGCTCCCTTATTAAGATATGGGCATCATTATCCACATCAGACACAGGCACAGAAGGAACATAGTGAGGTGTGTATTTGTCAAGGTCCACATTACTCCAACAAAGGTTACAAAAATTGAAGCGAGTGCAAAATCAAATCCAGTGAGTGGTAAGGATTTCAACAGCTTAAATGGATTATTGAAAATGAAAACAGTAAATCCATATGTCTCTGTGAGTAAGGCAGTATCCAAAATCCTGTTAGCCAACATTTCACTCATGAGAATGAAGCATAGAACACTTCACTGGATGCTAACACCACATATAAATGAAGACAGTGGAAGAGTAAGGCTATGGGCTTGGAGCTGGCATCCCCAAATGGGCCCTAGTCTGCAGTTTTAGTTCTCTAATAAACAAAGTTTTTTTGTCTTTGGAAAAATGTAAGAAATTCAGTTGACCCTAATCTAACTGTTTTCACTCTCTCCTGCAGTTTCCTTCTAGGGGTCAATGTTTGTCTTAACCTTCCCAATGTGGGACAAACCCACTGACGTGGGAATGCCAAGGGGAAGTTAATCTGAATCCCATGATCTTCAAGACAGTCACTATCAAAAACTATTTATGACGACAAAACACTCAACACAATGATTTCCTTTAAAGAAAAAATTAAAAATGCTTGGCTATATTCCATGCAGTTTCAGCTACACCAGCCAAGCTACCTAATGCATAGCTGCTAAAGAAAACCAGACGATAGAAAAAAAACAGAACTACCTTGCTTTAAAAAATAAAAACCTTTTGTGTAAAAACATAAATCTAGGAAACAGTTAAAAGGAGAGTAAGAAGAATTTCTTCTCTTATAAACCATTCAGCTTAAAGGATAGTCACATTTAAAATATGATTCCATTAATTTTAAAACAGTGTATCCTCTTCAGACTGCTTCTGTTTTGTTTATTGGAGTACTGGTATAAATCATTGCACAGTCAGCATCATTTTCACTCTTACATGCAGTAAATAAATGACTGTCATTCTAGTGAGGGATGGAGGATGGGTATATGGCTGCTAAATAAAAGTTTATGAGCTGATTTAAATTCACTGTGGACAGACAGGTTTATTTTTTAAATGCTTTCAAGGCTCTAGGCAATGTATCTACTAATCTATATTCTGCACTATCAAGGACGGTATCTGAATATGTGACTGTATTTTTAGCAGCTATTTCCAAGTTAAAGATAAATGAAAGATGTTAACGGGGGGAAATTTTGGGTAATTCAATGCAACATGCTTTCAATATGCTGACGTGGTTACCTAGAACTGAACTAGGTCCTATCTGGTCCTGTCTTTTGAGCAAACAAGACAAAATACCTATAATTCCTCATAGGGAAGCAATAGTGACTGTGAAGTTCACATACCTAGGAAAGCAGAAGGTGACACAGTGCCGTTGCTTCTTGAAACCATGACACTGATCCCTGTCTCCACAAAGGGCACAGAGAAGTCCACCACTTCAGAACGTTCCTCATTGATGGTGAGTGAGCCAACTGCCATGACTGCCCGTTGATAAACCACCTGGACACAAGGCAAAAAGAAGAACCGTCCCTTTACTTATCCTTCCCGCCATCTCTGAGGACCTTGGGCCCTAAGTCTGAATGAGGGCCCTTGGGATGAAAAGATAACTTACCTCACCAATCATTCCATTCCACACATTGTTAACTTTCTTGCCATGCTTCCCATTAGTCACCAGGTAAAGGTCATAGGTAAACTTCACTGTTCTCGAAAGCTTCTTTAGGATATCGATGCAGAACCCCTTGCAGCATTTTTTAACATTCATGCCCTCATTGGTTGAATTGCTGTAGAGAAAATCCCAAGATGGTAGAGTATTAGTACTGGAAAATGTGTTCAGTCATTATCTACACTCTTCTACTATTTTTCACATGGGAAATAGAGGCCCAAAATGAGGAAGCGGCTTTTACAAGGAGGTTCAGTGAGTTTATGACAGCAAAAGTAGAAAGTGTTCTTAATTATGACAATAACCATGACAACAGGTAACATTTCTTGAGTAATTACTATTTGCTATGCACTGTGATAAATGCTTTCTACTAATTGTTGGATTAATCTTCACAACATTTTTCTTAATTAGGTAGTATTCAGATCCCCATTATACAGATGAGAGTTACTACGTCTTATTTTTTTAAAGCTTATAACACATACAACCTCTTTAGATCAGAGTTTAGTCATCTAATCTAAACTGAATTATAAAAACTTACTGGAAAATGGAGGAGAGGAAGATGTGAAATTCTCAGAGCAAGGAGAGTTTTGCTTTATCCTTTCACTGAAAATAGAGGTTGGCAACCAAAGGGAAGAAGAAAGGATGCCTTACTTACTTAGGAAAGACACTCTCCTTGCTGAGGAAAACTAAGAATTATCAGCTAAGAATCAGGAGACCTGGGGTCTACTCTGTGCCTGAGTCTGTGGACTTAATGTCTCTTGATCGAGTCATCTCGCAAATGAAGGCTCATTCGTAACATTTTCCCTCCCTACCTACGTGGAGGAAGTGTGAGAGGTGACACTATTAAATAGCAATGTCCTTGATCAGGAAAAAGCCCTATTAACATACAGAGGGCATTGCTGTCGTAAAACCTATCATAATCTACCAAGGTTACATTTGTTGCTTTGTGTCAGCCACTCTGCTTTATTTACTTGACAAAGTCACACTCAAAGGACACTCAGAAAAACCAGAAATGCTTTTAAAAGGGAAGGAAACAAGGGTCTTCCCAAGTGATAACAAAAACTATTTAAACCACTGCTACAGGAAGATCAAGACCTCTCTGAGCATTGTACTTGGTTCCACCTTGCCCTGGGGCATCCATTAGTACCATGGTCAGATGCTGAGTCACGTATTTCATAGGATATGTGCTGCCTCAACATTCCATTGTTGACACATCTACATACTGAATTGTTATCTAAGCACTAAAATGATGTTTATCTAACATCATTTGGTCTGTGTTTCCACATCTGGAAACACAGACCATATTGGGAACTTTTGTTGGTTGTTAACACAAACGTGTGCGTGTGTGTGTGTGGAGGAGGGGGTATGACAACTACCCAGACATCTGAGAAATGGTGCCCATGTAATCTCTCTGCTCTCCACCATCACCCAAAAGAAAGGGAGACTCATAAAAACAAATATGGGGAAAGGGATCCAATAAGTCATCAATTCTCTGGCTGTATAATTTCCCAGTGTGGCCAGTGGATGTGCCTTGCGAGTCAGACAGAGCTGCTTTAAAATCCTGGGTCTGCCCTTGACAAGCATGGAAACTCGGACGGGTCTCTTCATTCACAGACCTCAGTTTACTTATTCGTGCATTGAGAAGGCTGATACTTACCTTGCAGGATAGTTGGAAATATTAAATAAGGTATCTAAAGCACCTCTCACACAGGTGCTTAAAAATATATTTCCTCTCTTTTCACCAATGATTTGACAGTTTAGGGGATTAACTGGCAGTATAGCTATTTATCCTTACAGATCAAAACAGGTAAGTTTTCCTCAATTTTCTCTTCACATCTTAACACTCAACTAACAGGTAAGAAGAAAAGTCTGATTTCTCAGCCCATTTCCTACTACCTGATTTTTTAGAAGAATGATGTGTGCCCTCAAGACCCCACCATTTGCCAGAAGTGAGAGACAAAGGGTTTTCCCTGAAAGAATATCACCAAGAAAACAAACACAATCATGTTGTCCAACAGGAATCCTTTTTGGAACCAATCAGCCTGCCTCAAAGATGTTACCTTTAGGAAATGCAGTTGATCTAAACTGTGTTAATGCTGGGATGACTGGATCCTAGTAATTTTCTATTGCTTTCAGGTAAATCAAAGACTTTAATTTCACCTAGAAGCACAGTACAATTCTCATGTCACCAAGTGGGAAAAGGAAAATTGCAAGCCACCCCCTCCCACAGGAACCCAAATTGTGAATCTGAACTTGTTAATCTGTTTCTATTCTTCAGTTGAAAAGTCAATTCTTTTAAAGACAGTAATTTATTTGGAGGTTCATTTCCTCCAGACCAGTGTGACTCAGGACTTGGTGATCTATTGTTTTCAGCTCCAAGTCTTCTGATTTTAAAGACTTTAATCTCCAACGACTGAGTGTGAAGCGTAAGATGCCCTACTTGATTGGCCCTGTTGAATCAGAGAAGATATTGTTATCATAAAGGAGGTGCCCCAGTGGGGTTATACTCTTTGCTTTGTGCCAGCCACTCTGCTTTCTTAATCTGACCAAGTTCTGCTCAAAGAACACCCACCCAAGTCAAAACCTTCTTTGACAACTTTTCCATATTACCCCTTCTGTCATTCCCCCAGTTCATCACTTCCAAGTACTGTACTAGGCTTCCTTCTGTTTCCCAAACTCGCCAATCTCTTTCCTCCCTCAGGGCCTTTGCACCTGCTCCTCTAGCTGGGTGGCTCTTCCCCAGTTCTTCACATGTTTGGCTCCTTCTCCTCCTTTACATGTCACTTTACATCTTACCTGTGTGAGCTGCAGGAGCCCCACATACCTCAAGTGACTCCCTTATCACACCACCTTATTCAGATCCTTCACAGGGTTTATCCTAAGTGGAGCTGCCCTGTTCCCTTATTGGTTGAGTAGTTTTTTAACCGTGTGCACCCCTTGACTGCAAGATCCTTCCCGGTTCATTGACGCATCCCCCATGCCCAGCACTGTGACTAACACAGAAACTATGTTTCATGCGTATTTATTTATTGACTAATCTATTCAGAATTTCAACCCCAAAGAGGCTGATGACTCCAAAAAAAGCTGATGATTATTTACTGAATAATCCATAAGAATTTCAACTCCAAAAATGCTGCTTATTGATAAAAAAATTTCTCCAAACCAAAATGCACCTTCATAATACACTTAGCAATCATATTCTTAAAAAATTATCTTTGGGCTTCCCTGGTGGCGCAGTGGTTGAGAGTCCGCCTGCCGATGCAGGGGACACGGGTTTGTGCCCCGGTCCGGGTAGATCCCACATGCCGCGGAGCGTCTGGGCCCCGTGAGCCATGGCCGCTGAGCCTGCGCGTCCGGAGCCTGTGCTCCGCAACGGGAGAGGCCACAACAGTGAGAGGCCTGTGTACCGGAAAAAAAAAAATTATCTTTATCCAAAGCACTGAGCCATGGGGATTTGCATCTTGTATAATAAGAACTTAGGTTGGAATTTGGAATGTGGGAGGAAAAGTATCCATTCACCCTCCGTTCAAGTTTCATCAACATTGGGGTGTCATATTCTATGCTTGTCACTGAAGACACAAATATTAATAAGCCACATTCCCTATATTTAGGCAGATAATACTCTGGGGGAAATACAGACAAACTGTAAGCCATAAAAACAAGTGAGACAGTTTAGAGAGTGCTAGAGAGTGCTATGACTAGAGTGCTATGACTAGAGTGCTAGAGAGTGCTAGCTAGAGAGTGCTATGGACTGAATGTTTATGTTCCCCTCAAATTCATATGTTGAAACCCTAATCCCCAATGTGATGGTATTTGGAGAGGTAATTAGGTCACGAGGGTG
This sequence comes from Phocoena phocoena, assembly GCF_963924675.1. Classification (NCBI taxonomy): domain Eukaryota; kingdom Metazoa; phylum Chordata; class Mammalia; order Artiodactyla; family Phocoenidae; genus Phocoena; species Phocoena phocoena. The sequence goes on along the minus strand of NC_089233.1, from coordinate 30,146,935 downwards.
GAACCCTCCTAAATGGAAGTAGTGCCCTTATAAGAAGGAGCAGGACAGCTTGCTTCCTCTCCCTCTGCTCTCTACCAGGTGAGGAGAAGACAGCCGTCTGCAAACCAGAGGGTCTCCACCAGACACCAGATCTGCCAGCACCTTGATCGTGGACTTCCCAGCCTCCAGAACTGTGAGGAATAAATGTCTGTTGTTTAAGCCACCCACTCGTGGTAATCTGTTATAGCAGCCTGAACTGATTAAGACATAGAGACATAGCCAGGGTACTGTGGAAGTAGGGAGAACTAACCTAGCTTGTGGAGGGAGTGCTTAAGAATTAAAGGGCAAGCAAAAATTGTCCAGGTGAAAGGAGGCAATCAGAAAATACTAAGGAAAAAAAAAAAAAAGATTTCCATCTAGCGGTAGGCTTTTTCCTTTTGTGAATCCTCCACAAGGGTGGTATTTGTGTTTATGTTTGCATTACAAAGACAAAATTCAGGGCCTTGGACTTGGCCATGAAGCTTTATGTATCTCCAAAGGGTTTATAGATTAGGGAGAAGCCTTCATCAGGGGATCTGATAAAAAATGTCAGTTCCTCTTCAATCATAATAAAAGAGGAAATGACTTAGATGCAATGCTGGTTTGTTGCTGGTGACCTAGGAGATCCCCAGGAGATCAGCTCCACCTTAAGCACATCAGAAAGTCACTTGTAAGGTGGATGCTGACCCCAAAATGGAGAGAAGCTTTGAAAATTCTGAAAAGTTTGGATCTGGGAAATAGAAGAGAGGTGGAAGGAAGTGGTAGATATGGTTTGGGGGAAGGAGCAACCAGAAAAATACAAAAGAAATAATTATTCTAGGAAATATTGAAGGGGAGGGTTGACTTACCATACTGGTTAAGAATATGGTGGTGGAGTCAGATGGACAAGTGTTTGAGTCCTGCCTCTTCCATCTACTAGCTAAGTGGCTTTGAACGTGCTTCTTAATCTTCTCATCACTCAGTTTTTATCATGTTTTAAATGGGCAAAACCACGCGCCTCGTATTGCCGTTGTTGGAATCAAATGAATGCAAACCACCTGGTGTAGTTCCAGGTCTTTTAAAAAGTCTATTTTTATACCCACCTGTTATAATAGAGTATATTTTATATTACATTCTATTATTCTTGTAGAGACACCACTGTTCTCAGTGATACAGGCTATTGTAAAGGATTGGGCACATTCAACTGACAGCATCCCTGGACTCACTTGATTCTGATGAACTTCCGACATGGCACAGTGTTCCGCACACACGTCTCAGTCAGCGGGTCTATGTCTTCCACGATGACAAAGGGGGCCTCCTCCAGTGTGACGATGCTCAGATGGTTGTCGTCTGGCTCACAGTCCGAAAAGGACTTGTACCTGGGCCACACGGCATGCCTCAGGCTCAGGGTCTGGTTCTCCCACTTGCCCACCTGGTATAAAGAGAAAGACACACCTGTGCTTTCCGGCACCACTGGCTTCCAGAAAGGTGAGTCCTCCCCCGTAAGAGGTATGGGAGAAGAACCCCATCATCTTCAGGGCTTTTCTGCTACCTACCTCAACGTACACTTCTGTTTATATGCTAAGAAAGATGAGGACAAAGGGAAAGCAGAATACTGGGCCGCTCCCATGCCCTGGACTCTCCCCAGACTAATAAATACGGGGGTGGTGACAAAGCACTGATGCCGTTGGAGATCCCCAAGTGATTGTGATGTTCTGCCAGAGCTCAGGCCCACTAATGTCATGAAAAGAGCAAGGACTTTTAGAATCAGAGGTCTAGGCTTGAACCCCCAGATCTGCCACTTACTAGCTGTACAACCACAGGCAGGCTTTTAATCACTATGAACATCTGTTTTCTCATCTGTAAATAGACACAATTCCACCTACTTTATAAGGATGTCGTGGGAATTAAATAAGGCAATTCGAGAAAAGCATATAGGGCAGTGCTCAGCACGTAGTAAGGACTCCAAACTCTCCCTTTTAAGTATAGAAGAGAGTCAGTGAGAGGGAGAGAGATTTTTAAAGTGCTAAGAAAAAGAAAAAGAGGAAAGGGGAGAGGAAGATGAAGTCCAAGGGCAAAAAAGACGGAGGACTGGCAGGAGAAACAAGGGGGTAGAGCAGGTGAGCAGACGAGAAGCCTCCCTTCAAGCTCAGATACGGTTCTATTTGAGTTGAAATTAAGGTGAATTTTTCTTAATCCAGCACAGAGTGGAGACTTTTACTGCTTACTGTACATCAAGACCTGTCAAAGCAGAATCGATCGTGTTCCCTCTGAGCAGCTGTCGTCATCTTAGTGAAATCAAATTGAAGGCTGTACGTTTTGAACCTTAATTTTATTTGACAGCTTCTTGGCACTCTCACACACACACTGGGAGAAAGCTGCCCCCAGCACTGCACTTTGTGCTTCCTCCTCCCGTTCCCAAGTGCAACTGCTCGACACCACAGAGCAGCGCTTTATTTGTAACACAAAACTCAAGGAAAATACCTCGTCTGAAGAGCTAAGTGCCAAGTCCAGCCTTGTCTGTGTTCATATGACCCACTCACCTCTCCTCCTGTAATGTGTCACCAGAAATGAATCTCAGGCCCTTGAAGAGAATTCAGACCCGCTGGACACCAGGAGAGGTGATAGGTGGCGGGAGAGAAGGCAATCAGTGCTCTGGAAGATGACATCATCATTTGGACTGGAAAATGTTTGCTGCTTGTAGAGAAACATGCCGTGTGGCCAATTACAAAACTGTCCAGCTTCACTGATACCTTCCTTTTTAAGTTAGGAAGGGCAGTAATTTGGTCAAGCAAACATGTTCATCTCCTCAGGCTGTGATGTAACATAGGCTGGAGAGAATGTGGAGCCCATCAAATTCTTAATTCATTAAACATAGATTTACTGAACACCAGCTATGTGCGTGCTGACACCAGCCCGGGAACAATGAGGGGTAAAACAGAACGATTCCTGCCTTGTTGGAACCATCAGTCAGCTGCCGGACAAAGACCAAGCCAATAATAATAAACATGCAAATAGATAAAGAGATATCCAAGCTCTTCCTTTTGGAACATGTTATACCCATCTCTTTCTTTTCCATCTCCCTGAGAAAACTCAAACATAGCCTTCAAAAGAGCCTGGGCAGTTCAGTGGGTAAGACAATGGCTTTTGGAGTCACACAGAACTAAGTGCTAATCCTGGCTTCATCCATTAGCTGAGCAGCCTTGGGAAAGTTGCTTAACCTCTCTGAGCTTTGCTTTCTCTATCTGTAAAATGTGGATTGCTACAGGATATGCTTTCAGAACTGTAGTGAGATTTGAATGAGCCAAAAATGTCCTTGAAGCATTGAGCACAGAACTTAACATGTAACATACGTGGCAGCTGCTATTATTTTATTATTGTAGGTAGCATTTAAGATACAGCTCAAATATCACCTAATCTGTAAAAGCATTCCTGTCTTCCCTGGTAATAGAGAACTTTGCTCCCATCTCCACCACAGCATTTGATGTTATACTTAAAATAATGTCACTTTTGGGCATGTCTGTGTAGTCGGGAAATGTGCCAATATTACCACTTAGTTTAATCCTACAAATTCCACGTGGTAAGGATTATTATTCCAGCGTCACAGTTCAGCAAACTGAAGCACAGAGAGATTATGTAAACTGCCCAAACTTGCACAGCTAGTAAGTGGTGGATCCAGAGCTATACCATGGAACTATGCGGATCCAAAAGTGCTTTCCCACTAGTGTTTCTATTAATTGATCTGCAGTAATCATGTTATTGCTCCAAGACCCTTTCTTCCTTGCGGAGACAGCTCCTAAAGTCCCAAGGTAACATAAATAGAGGCAAAGCCCGTTTAGCCAGCAGAATCTTTGGTGATGTCACCGACCATGTCACATACCCTACACCATGGGAGGCAGGCAAAGGTTCCAGCCCAAGGCTGACTCATGGAGAGAGAGGCTGCAAAGGTTTATGAGTTCCCAGAGTGCAATAACTTCCTAAATCTCCTCTAAGTTCCTCTCTCCCTTCCCAGCACATCTAAGTAAGCACCCATGGGTCAGCCAAGGAGGGTGGAAGCAAGTGGTGGGTGGGAAAACTTGATTAGGAGCTGAAGCTGCTGTGTAAACATTGCCCTAGATCCCGAGAGCTCTTACCTCCTTCTCTGAGTCTGACAGGCTCCTGTTCCAAACGCCAAAAATCTCAACTCCAGGATTTTATATACCAGATAGGGGAGAAACAGACATCCTTCGCTTTCCCCTCCTATGTTCCTATTTACAAAGGACTATATAACTGGGTCTGGAGTCTGTAGACAGGCTTAATAGAGACTTGTTTACTCCATAAATATTTACTGAGTGGCTACTAGGTGCCAAGCACTGCGCTAGGCACTAAGGGTACTGTAGTGCAAGCAGCACAATTTTTACTTGCAAGGAATTTTTATGTTAATTGGAAAGACAAACATGAGTCAAATAACCACATAAAAATATACATCGTACAAACTATACATCGTACAAACTGGGAGAAAGAAATAAAATACGGGTCTAAGGCTGGAAAAAGGGGGAACGAAATCACATAAGTCTTCCCCAAGAGGTGGCACTTAAGCTGAGACTGGAAATCCAAGATGAGTGGATGAGGGGGTAGAGGGAGCAGAGGCAGGAAGAGCCCTCCAGGCTGGCAGGGGCCAGATGATGCAAAGCCTTGCAGGTCCAGTTAAGGAGTTGAGATTTGCCGTAAGAGTTAATCTAGTCTGTTATCCAGAATGGAAAAAGAAATGAAGAAATCATCATGAACATGGGTCCATATATAACTTTCCCAAAAGTGGAAGCTTCTTGCCCCCTCCATTCTTTTTTTTCTTTTTTTTATTATGGAAAAATTTTAACTCATACAAAAGTAAAATACTAGAATGTATCTCCATCTTCCCATTATCTAGCTTCATTAATGACTAACTCATGGTCAATCTTGCTTCATTTATACTCCCAACCACTCCTCCCATATTATATTGAAGGAAATCTCGGACATCATAACATTTCATTCACAAATCCTTGATTTGATTTAAATACCTAATTTTCATTTGCTTAACAATATTATACCTCAACAACCTATGTGTTTGTGTATATGTTTCACTCATTAGATCGTGATTCTTCAGTCTAGCAGGGATATATATATATATTATATTATATATATTAATATATATGTATATTAGTTGGTTTCTATGTCCACAGCTTCTAACTCAGGGCCTGGCACAGCTGGATAGCTGTTGCTGGAATGAATGAACACACCACACTTAGCAGAGTCTGTAGCATTCGATGACAGTGGTTTGTGTCTGCTAATCCCAAACTCCTAATTAATCCCTCCCTCTCTTTCCCTTTGGGTAACCATAAATTTCTTTTCTATGTCTGTGAGTCTATTTCTGTCTTGTAACTAAGTCATTTGTATCATTTTTTTTTAGATTCCACATATAAGTGACATCATATGACATCTGTCTTTCTCTGTCTGACTTGACTTCATTTAGTACGATAACCTCTAGGTCCAGAGATTATTAGGCACTATTCTTAGCGCTATTTTCATTCTTATAAACACCCTATACACAAGAAGAAGCTGTGGGCAGATGATTTTTATCTCTATCATGAATTTTGGACTTGAAAACAGTCCCAAATTCCCCCAACTAGGCTGTGTGGGAGAAGAAAAAAAAATCTTTATCTTCAAAATAAACTGGATTTTGGTGATAAACCTTTAAATGTTTTCAGCAAATAAACTGAAGTTTTGAGGACAAAGAAAAATAATTGACCTCTAATGGAGAAAAGTGATTTTGTTAAAAGAAGTGGAGAAAGGGGAAATTAACTTTGTCATGATTTTTTAATCTGTTCTTACTAATAAAATTTAAATGCTGTGCTTTTAGAAAGCTAATTCCCTCTTCAGCTCCTAGGAAGTGTTTTGTGACAGAGCAGTGATTACTTATCAAAACGTTCAGCCAATATTTTCTCAGAGGAAAAGATAATTTCATCTCCAGAAACTGTCATAAGTTAATATTCATCCCTTAAGGTCTGGTTAAATCCATAGCGATGTCACAGAGGCTGCAAGAGGCTGGAAGAAATGAGGTTAATAGATGTTTGTGACTCTCCTTTCAAAGAGGTATGAGTGCTTGACTGTATTTGATCTATTCATGAAATGCTTACAAGAGACAGTTAAAATCACCTCACAACTGCTCTCTCCCAAGCCACTCCCTAAAAACGTATATCTAAACACCAAAATCATAGATCTACCTCTACTCAAATCCTTCCATGACTCATACTGCCCACAAAACCAGTCAGATTCCTCTTACATTAATGGACTCTAGAGTATAGGTCCCATCAACCTCGATACACTGTCCTCTCTCTCTTTCTATCACTTTGTTGATTTCTCTTTTGCACACCCTATACACACCCTCACACTGAAACATATACATCTACACCTTCAAACACACATACGCTTACACCTACACATACTCACACATGTATGTACATATATATGTATGTGCATATGTGTATACAGTTAACCCTTGAGCAACGTGGGGTTTAGGAGCACTGACCCTTCGTGCAGTCAAAAATTTGTGTATAAGATATAGCTGGTCCTCCATAACCACGGTTCCTCCATATCTGCGGATTCAACCCACTGGGGATCATGTAGTACTGCAGTACTTACTACTGAAAAAAATCCATATATAAGTGGATTCAAACCCGTACACATGCACACACATATATATATCATATATTTATATATCTATACATAAACACACAGCTACACTCATACCTACCTGAATTCACAATACACACATATATACACTCACCTCCACACACGTACCACTACACATACACACATGCCTAACACACACCTACACTCACACCTCTACACACACGTACAACACTAAGCCACGATGATGCGTACACTTTTCACTCTCACCACACACCCCCTGAATGACACCCATTTCCCCGCCTTTGCCTGCACTACTTCTACGTGAAATTCCTCTCCTTATCATCTCCACTGACTGGAATCCTACCCACTCTTTCCAGGTACAGCTCAAATACCGTCTCTCCCCTTCGGCTTAATACTCCAGCTGGAATGCATTTTGTTTTGTTTTGTTTTTTGTTTTTTGCGGCACGCGGGCCTCTCACTGTTGCAGCCTCTCCCGTCGCGGAGCACAGGCTCCAGACGCGTAGGCTCAGCGGCCATGACTCACGGGCCTAGCCGCTCCGCGGCATGTGGGATCTTCCTGGACCAGGGCACAAACCCGTGTCCCCTGCATCAGCAGGCGGATTCTCAACCACTGCGCCACCAGGGAAGCCCTGGAACGTGGTTTTGAGCATTCTCTTTTTCCCTTGAATTCTCTCGCACGTTCATTCATGAGCTCAATACACATGCGTCCAGGGCTTTACATTGTGCCAGCCACTGCAGGAGGCTCTGGGGCTACAACTGTGAACAGTGCAGGCTGGTCCCAGTGCTCAGACTTTCTAGTCTGGTTAGAGAAGAGGAGTTAAAGCACACTGGCCATGAGATAACGTGAGCTAATAAATGCGGTAACTGCCGTGCTGGGGTGGGCACAGGATACTACTGGAGCAGAGAGCTTCCTGCTCTGCAAGGAAACCAAAGATGCTTCTAAAGGAACTGACTTCCAACCATGAGCCATACCAGCATGGCAGATGGAGATAGGGATTACTGAAGAGTTTTAATCAGGGGAGGGATACAATCAGTCTGACGTATTAGGACACTTCTTCCCAGTGCAGTGCAGAGAAAGGGTTTGTGTCTAAAAGATTCTGAAGGCAGAGTGATGGGTCAGGAGGCAGCTGCATTAATCTGGATGAGTCTGGCATAGGGCCGCATGGGGAGGGGGCATGAACTCACAGGATCCCAAAGTGGTGGAATCAATACAACTTAGAGACCGATTGTGTATCTGTATGGGGGTGGGGATTAAGGGCTCAGTTTGCCCTGTATTATAGAATCTCTGGCCTGGCCAGCCTTTCACATAACATGACGCACATCGGCTGTAGTACAGTGTTCACCACATTCCAGTTCAATAAATGTTTGCTGAACTGAACTCAATTCAGAAGGCAGCACTGGCATCAATTTTTACTTAGAATTCAAAGTTAAAAGAGGAGAGTTGCCTGTTTACTCAGATCCCCTCCTTGGAGACAAGACAATAGGGATTGTAAAATTAAAAATCAGAGATGAAATTTATCAAAACCGACAATGAAAGCAGAGTTCACGCTGCCTGTGCTCCAGCTTGACTGGCCCTGGTTAGCTCATTGAGTGATTTCATAACCAAGGGGGAAACAGGTCCTAAAACAAACACTTCGCATGTGCAAAACACCGGAAAACATTCCAGATAATAAGCAGGGATTTACTCCCAAGGTGGAGAAAATGCAAGTAATTAACTCTTCAGGAAGATGAATTTCAGGAGAAAAACAAAGCAAACAGGAGGCCAATTTCTCTCCACCTGGAATATAAAGTCTTCTAAAGGACATAAGATAAATGTCCATGAAGGAAATTTAAATTGACTTAAAGTCCGTATTTAGCATAAATAGGATCACCGGTTAGCATCACTTCCATGCCTCTGCATGCAAATGCAGAGCTGATAGCAGGCTTACACATGAGTAATTTTGTGTCTTTGGTTGCTGCTCGAAGCCAAAAGTAGATCTGAATTTGATTGACCTGGAAACTACAACAGAGATGTCTGAGCCACAACCCTGACTTGATATTAAGTTGAAATGTGCTCTATCTGGAGTAGTTTGCAGTTGAGTCGTGATTCTTTTGTGAACCAAAACCCGATCTAAAGTTCGTTCAAGACAGCTAGGGTCTGCTGAAACCAGATGTCACATTGCACCCCAGATTTCCCCTGCATGGTATATTCAAACAAGCTTCTACAATAAAACTGCTGAAAAGCGAATGTGGACCAAACCTACTTTATCTTCAGTGCCATGGGGTCTCAGATGGCCACTGGCAGAGTGAAACTAAGAATTGCTTTTCAGGTGTTAAAGTAAAGCACCTGCTTCCTTTGCACTGTCTTAAATGCGGTTACTGAAGGTAGTGGGATTATGAGACTTTAGCAGGAATAAGAACCTCTCCTTGGGGAGAGGAATGCAGACTCCAAGGGGAAAGAGGGGGAAGGGATAAATTAGGAGTATGGGATTAACAGATACACACCATTATACATAAAATAAACAACAGTGATTTACTGTACAGCACAGGGAACTATATAGGTCAATATCTTGTAATAACCTATAATGGGAAAGAATTTGAAAATACACATACATAAGTAACTGAATCACTTTGCTGTACACCTGGAACTAACACAATACTGTAAATCAACTATACTTCAATTAAAATAAATGAATGAGTGGATGAATGCAGACTCCTAGATCGCTGGAGTGTATGCATCAGTAAATGTGGGATGAGGCTTGGGAACCTAACTTTTTAACCAGGATCCCAGCTCATTCTGTTCTGGGTGATCGAAGAGAAGCACCTAAAGGATCCTACGTATGGCTACCAGCAGGGTTAAACGCAGCGTAAGGAAAAGGTGGGAGTCTTTCTTCTTGGGTTTCTTGTGTAACCAGTAGCAGTCGCCAGCACATCTAACTGAGTTGAATCAGCTGTTGGAGCCTTAATTAAATTCCTCTCAGTTGAAATTTCAGAATTGCCTGATTGTTATACAGCTCACATTGGAGCAGTTGATTTCTTTCTCCTATAATAACTGTTCTCAGGATAATCTAATATCTTTATGGATAATGGCGTCGGCTGTCTGAGGACTCAGCACTGATCTGGTAATCCATGGAGACGTGTTTTGATCACCGTTATTTCCTCGAACAACCTGCCTATTGCTTCCATTCTCCTCGAGGTTCATTCAACACGAGAAGAGCTCGATGCTCGTTCAAGCTCAGATTTAAAAGTGGAAGTCTCTGGAACGATGAGTCTCCCTTTTCTTCAGAAGTTCACTTATTATCTTCAGTTCTACAAAGTTCCTCTGTTCCCAGGTCCCTGGGGATGGAGAGAAGCTCTACTTCTTTGGTTTACTTTTAATTATTTATGTGATCTTAAAAAGTGATGTGTCCTGGTCATTAGCTAAACAGTTAATAGTGTTTTCTTTCTCTCCTTTGGCTCCATGTTGGAATCATTTAACATTAGAGACTTGAAAAATCAGCAAAAAATAAAAAGGAGCCCTCTCACAATTACTAATTAATTTTTGAACCCTCTCCTGGGAGTCCTTCATTATGTAACTTCTTTATCAGTCAGCCCTCCAATGGGCTGTAATAATTATTAAATAATGAATAAGTATAATAACTGGCATGTCTTGAGACACTGTGATCACCCCAACATGCACTTCCTCCTTTTACCCTCACATCCCTGTAAGGAAAAGGTCATCATTACCCTCACTTTACAGATTGGGAAACTGGGAGCTGACGTGAATTGCCCAAGATCAAAAAAGCAAGAGAGAGCATCTGGAGGCTGAGCTCAGGCCATCTGACTTGAGAGACTGGGGTCATCACCACTGTCTGATATTCCCAAGGTGGCCATCAGATTTGGTCTGGGAAATACTAAGGCAAACAAGGGAAATGAGGGAACATTCTACGGATCAACTGGAAAGACCCTGCTGCGAGTAGCGATGCCCCGAGGAGCTGGGATACCTGAGCTCAGCCTCCCCAGATGCACGGCCTGTCCCCTTTGGAGAGGGGCAAGGTGCTCTTTCCCTGTGAAATACAGGAGGAGGAGAGAGAACAGCCAGATGCGGCTATCTTGTGGTTTTCTTTCATGTTTTCCAGTTATTTCCTCAGTGTACCTGTGACTTGATTCTTCTAAGGACCTTGAATTCCACCCTGGGTCATGTCTCTGACAGCAGCGCTGCAGTGAGCCCTTGCAGGCTTGAGGCTGCTAACATCGACATCCAAAAGGCGATTAGAATAATAGACCAGGGAAAAAATCAGCCGCTCAAATGTGAACTGCATGACAATTAGGTAATTTGGGGATTTCAACCAAGAGGAATGTAATTTAGGGCTCTAACAGCTGATTAGACTTTTTCTTCGCCTCTGTGGTAATCTCCATCCACTACGTAAGGGGCCTTAGAAGGGAGGATTCCATTTGCCTCTGTCACACGTTGTACCTGAGATGCTGATGGCCAAGACGATGTGACTCTGTTTACATTGCTGCATCTGTTATCATCAAAATTTGGACTTAAACTTGGTTGAACTCCTGAAAAGGCTGTTGCCTTGGCGAAGAAAACCAGGAAGGCTATAGGTCTGCAAAAACACTTCAGGAGGAGATGTGAAGGAAAATGGGATAAACACAGGACCTGGAGTGGGGGGGGATAAGCACCTAATATTGGACGAGATCTTGACCTAAGGACAGTCCTCTATTATAATAGTAGTGATAACCAGGGTTATTTTTTTAACACCTTTGCAAAGACAATTTAGAAATACGGAAAAGGTTTTTCTTTTGACCTTCTAATGTACTTTTCTGAGTAAATTTCAAAGATCAGTGTAGTTTCTACTTGTAAGATAAATGAAATACCATTTGCAATCCGGCAGAGTAAATAGCTCTTTTTTGAATATTTACTTGAAGGATATTTAGCAGCTCTTTGCTCCCTTGGCAGAGTTGGTAAGAGTTAGGAGGTAGTCAGGAGCCCTCCAGAGCTGGGCTGATAGCTGAGAGGGCCCTTCATTCATTGGGATTATCAAGTCATTCTTACCAGCCCGAAAATCATGACAAGGCTGGATATGAATACAGGTGTGACTCCTCCTCTTACTATTGGGCAGCTTTTTTTTTCCCATGAAAACCTTGCAAAGTGGTAAAAAAAAAAAAAAAAAAACTGGGGGCTGAGTGTGTAACAGTTTATAAAAGGAGATAAGTTCCAGGTAATTAAATTGGAGACTAAGGGAACAGGAGACTTCAATGCATCAAACCTGACAAGGGATAGAACGGGCCAAAGGCTCGTTGATTTCCTCACTCAGCGTTATGTAAAAAAGCCAGTTCCATTTGGATCTCAGCCTGAACATTCAAAGTTAACCTCATTGACAGTGTCTGCAGAGTTTTAAAATAAGGTTATAAGACCTGGGGGTATTGATCAGTTGCAAAGTATTTAATTCTCTCACCCGTGAAAAGTTATTGGGTTGTGAAAGTTGAAGGGTTTGGAACACTTGGTGTCAGGTCTCTGATGGGCATTTGTTCTTTCACATCTGGGGCAAAATAATACATTTAAGTCTTTGAGATGGACGTTTTCCTCCTTCTAAATGAAAGGGCGAGCCAGGGGTTGGTGCCTGAGGCCTTGTTGGTTATTAAAAAGATGCTAAGGAAAGCGCTTGTGCATGGGTGAAATCCATCCCTGGGATGAAATGCACCCGGATCAGAATTTCAATTCTCCTTAAATAAGATGGTATTTTGACAGTCATTTTTCTTTGCTCAGCTCGGGCCCCAAACTACTTTGCTCCAGGCTTGTCTGAGCCCTAAAGTATTCCAGTGAGAGGATCCTTTGAAACACTAAAGCCAACAGAAGATTTAATGGTGAGGGAACAGTAATAAGCTTAACCACAGCTTTGCCCACTGTTAAAAACATGATTATTAGAAGGCGGTGTAGGAGACAAGGATCCTCTTGGGATGGGCCAGATAAGACTTGCTATTTCAGAAAACTGAGCCTAAGTAGCCCTCCACTGTCAAACCAATTTTATTCAAACTGATTATCCTCATCTTGGACACTATTTAACAATGCCAGAGCCCCACAGAGTTACTCGGATGAAATGAAAATCTTGGTGACCATCCAGGGAGCTACTTGGCATTTCTTATTGAGTCATACTGGCAAGCTCATAGTTCAAAAGAACCCTAGACTTGGAGTCACAAGACTCAAATTCAAGTTCAGTGATGATGCCTGTGAGCTATGTCACCTTAGTTAAATCAAAACTTTTCAGATTCACGCAAAGTATAGCCAAAGGTAGAAGCCCAAGATCCCTGTTGATTCTGAGTGTTAACAACCAATAAGCAAAGCTGTTCTCTAGGTTTTTGGTCAGTTAAGGTTGGATTACATTGACTCTTTGGTTAATCTACTCAACAAATGTTTACTGAGTGCTTACTATGTGCCATACACTGTCCTAGCACTGGTGATACAGCAGTAAAAGGACTCTAAGCTGGGGACTGGGAAACCTTGTCCCAAGGGCCAGTGGTTTTTATACAGCCCATGAGCAAAGGGTGGCTCTTATATTTTTAAATGGTTGAAAACAATGGAAAGAATAATATTTTGTGACATGTGAAAATGATACGATATCTGAATTTCCATGTCCAAAAATAAAGTTTGATTGGAACACAGCCATGCTCATTTCCTTATATGCTGTTTATGGTTGCTTTCACACTAAAACAGCAGAGTTTGAGTACTTGCCATAAAGACAGTATGGCCCGCCAAACCTGAAATATTTACTAGCTGTCTTTTGTATAAAATGTTTACCAAGCCCTGATCTAAGTCTCTGTGTGTAAGCAACCCACCTACTAATAGGGAAAATAAAATACAATGCTCTCAGAATGTTATAGAATAAAACAGAAGATGACAAGTGCCAAAAAAGGAAAGGTGAAGTAGATGCAAGGGAGCATCAGAAGTAGAAGAGGAGATCTGGTGAGAGAGGGGAGACCTTATGAGAGGAACGGCAACTGAGGGAAGTTGTAGAACAGGCAGAGGAGCTGAAAAATCAGTGTGGAGAGAAGAGACTTCTAAGTTGAACGAATAGTGTGGACAAAAGCATAGCAGTTGAGCTTAAGGGACATGTTTGTGGACTAGGAATTTGCCCAAATTGGATGAAATACACAATGTACAAAGGGGATGAGAGAGAAAGAGGAATAAAGGGATACAGTGGGACAAGATTATAGAAGCCCCTGGATAGTAAGCTAAAATTGCTATGTGCACATTGCAATTTGGTTGCATTTGAGTTCAAATTGGCAATTGGCCTTGGGATTCCTTGATGACTTAGCACTTGGGGATAATATTGGTGATTTCATACACGTATGGTTGGTATTTATCAGCTCCCACATCTTTGGGAATTGTCCTATTTTTAAATGATTGTATCATATCCTTCATAAATACATTCATATTTGCCAGACTATCTGGATAAAGTTAGAGGTCAGTTTATTGACCTCCTCTCCATAGGCCACCTCCAGTCCACGTTAGCCACTCATTCCCATGAGGGGAAATTCACTTAGAATTGCTTGATTCAATGATTCTCAATTTAGAAAAACCCACAGTGCTCTCACACTGCTATTCTCATGTCTCTTCTCCAACATCATTTTGGCCATGGTCCCAGGGGCCCTCTCTTTCCTCCCAGTTGATCTACTCATTCATGACTTCACCTCCTCCCCATTCCAACCCAGACCTCTTCATCTACCACATCAATACATGTTCTGCCATATCCATAACTATCCTGCCCCCACTTTGTCTTCCTGTCACACCTCCCTGGTACCACCTTCTGCCAACTCAGTCAATCCAACCACTTCCTCACCTGAAAACCACCGAGTATAGGTGGAGAGAACCGCATAGATGAATACTCTTTTGAATGTAAGGACCCCGTCTCTGACCAAAAATTCTTTTCCCTTTTCCTGATTGGCCATCTTACATTCCCTAGGAAGTATTTCAAACCTTCACACCTGTCCATGAGAAACTGCAACTCTGACAGCTCCATCCTCACTTCCAGCTGCTGAATCTGCCTCTGATTTCACAGTCTATCACAGACAACCTGCATACCCTACAAACTTACCTGCCTTGGCACACGTCTTCCTTCTCCCCTCCTCCACTGATGACAGAGGCCTCTCTCCTACTAATCCCATCATCTGTGAGCAGGACACAGTCCTCTTTTGCACCAACCTCTCCTCTAAAACTGGCTTCAACAAGATCGCCAGTGGCCCTCTCATTACTAAAGCTAACAGGTGCATCTATTTGACAATGAGACCCACTCCCATCTTCCTTGAGTCTCCCTGCCCTAGACAGTCACGATCCTACCCTTTCCAGGCTAGTTCCTACCTCTTTGACTTCGCCAGCTCCGCCAAAATGCAAGCTTCTCTTTTTGTTGCACACGTTTTACATGTCCTGACCCTCCCTCCTGTCCTCAGGCCTCCATGCTCAGGCATCTACTACTCACGCTTCTGTTATCATCTCTATATTGACCATTCTCAGACATGGCTGTCTTTCACCAGCTCCTCTCTACTGCCTCCAGGAAACCTCAAACTCAACAGGCTCAGAGCAGAACTCATCATCTTACCTTCAATTTTTAAAAAAAATGCACAATTTTTCTCACGTGTGCCTATATGAGTTCTTGAAATCTCAACCTTGGAAATATTCCTTAATTCACCCCTCTCCCTCCACCCCCATTTATATTCCATCAATTGCCAAGCCTTGATAGTTCTAATATTTGAATTTTCCTTGTCCACTTCTTTCTTAAGTCAGACCACCACTCAGTCCTGGTCTCCTGTCACTGGTTTCTGCCAACGCCTCCAGACGTTTCCCCCTGCCCCAGATAGCATTCATCCCAGCCTATCCTCCAAGCTGCAGCCCAAGCCGTCACTCTAAATAATAGCTCTGCATATGTGATCATTCCACTCTCCCCCTTAAAGCCTTTGGATGGTTTCTCACTACACTTGGAATCAAGTGAACATGCCTGGCCGTAGCCTAAATGATCTATCTCATTCCCAGGCATCTCTAGCTCTCTGCATTCACGCCAACCTCATTTCTGACAGCCAAATCCCTGTTCTACCCCTGCCCCCCCCCACACAGGGATTCATGAATCCCACAGCACTAATCATAGCCTTCTCAGTACATTGAGCTCCCCTCTCGGTGGCAGGTATCCATACACACTCCTCACCCTGCACAGAAAACCCTTTCCCACTCTCTGCCTGGCACCCTCCTACTTGCACTTCAGAACTCAACCTAGAGAACAGCTCTTCGGGGAAGCAGTCCCTGATGACCCCACAAAACTGGCCGGGTGACCTCCTCTTTGCTTATCTCATCAAGTATTATAAGTACCCATACACCCTCCTGTCTGCCCCAACAGACTCACTGAGGGTGGGGACTGTGTTCTTAGTATCCCTTACACCCAACCCAGTGCCCCTTACAGAGTAAATACATAAACGTTTAGTAAGTAAACAACTGAATAAATCAATATACCAACATGACTACCATAACTATGATCTTCTTGTAATCACAACTTTATTTGTCTTCTTCTGGTAATATGTACTGAAAAAAATGTAGATTTCGGAGTTGGCCGAACTCGAGCCTGAATATCAGCTCTTATGCTTACTAGCTGTGCAACTTGGCTACGTTTACTCGTTTCCTTCATGGGCCTTAGTTTCCTCTTTCACCCAGTAAAGTGGGTATGATAAGAGCAATCATATTGTATGATTGTTGTGAGAATTAACTAAAATTAACATGCCTACAAAGCAGTTATTACTCTGTTTGCCACATGGTCACCATTGCTCAACCAACATTGGGTGTTTTATTATATACAGGGCTCTTGTAAGAATTACATTAATTCCTTTATGTGAAACTCCCAGCCTGGCCCATAGTAGGTATTCAGTCAAGGTTAATTCCATCCCATCTACAATGTGCAGGTCCTCTTGAGATTGAAGTTAAACTCTAAATGTAGGGCACAGACTATCTCCAGAACAGGAGAGAGCAAGGCATCAATTTTATCAAAACTCCAAGCCCAGGTCTTATATACCAAGATGTCATTTAGGAAATGCACTTGCTTTTTTCCCCCAAAGGGAGACAGATAAGTTCTTCACTTACTCTCTGTATATTAGATAGAATTGATATTGCCTATTAATATAATTCTGCACACAGAGAAGGTCTTGCCAAAAGCAGCCTGGTGTTACTTTAGCTCTATCAATAAATCCAAAGGCCTGACAATTATTTTTAATTCCATTTGCTGGCCTGAGGTCATGCACAATTAATACATACTATTAATTTCATAACTATAAATGTAACCCAAGCTTTCTTGGATCCTTATGCCCCAAAATGAAACCTTATGAATGTACTTTTGAGTTCTCAACTGGTTAAGAAGCTGTATTGTGGGAAAAAAGAAAAGAAGTAGAAAAAGGAAATTTCAGATAAATTTCCAAGACACATTTGGAAGAATCGTCCTGGCCAGAGTGCTAAATGCCATTGTGAGGTTAATAATATAAAATCCCCAGAATTTGTATAGCCCTTTGTGGGTTACAAGTTGCTACTTATTATCTCATTTCATTTGGCCTTCATTGCAGAGTCACACAAAGGTGGAGACGTTATTACAACTTTTCAGAGCAGTAAACTAATGTTCATTCAAGTAACGTGGACCAGATAAGGACAGCAAATAGGTGAAAGAACTAGAGACAGTTTTCTGACTGCTGGCCCAGGACTTGCTTAATTGCCTATATTTCAGTATTCAACTCCTTACACGGGACTCAAAGAGAAAACAAATACAATGATTCTTTAATATGTTCATCTTTAAACTTGAAGCCCAACTCCTCTGAGAAAAGAGAATGCCAGCAGTAGGCTTCCAGAAACCCACTCAAAATGCAAAAACAAACAAACAACAAAAACAACAAAAAACCCTTGATAATTGTCATTAAAAAATCCATACTGTACTTTGCATAATGGTTCCCATTTGTTAAACTTTTTCTATTACGTACTAGGCCCTTTGCTGGATATTTTACATATGTTATTTATAATCTTCCAAGTTATGAAGTGGCTGGGTGACCATGTTGCAATTAATTCACTTCTCCAGCCTCAGTTTTCTCATCTGTAAAATAAAACTAATTATGAAATCTACCATTTAGGGTTCTGGTGAACATAAAACATGATAATGTATGTAATATGTTTGGCTCAGGGCCTGTGGCACAGTCAATGCTCAGAAATTGTTAGGCTCAACATCATCCTCAATGGTGAAAAACTGAAAGCATTTCCACTAAGATCAGGAACAAGACAAGGTTGCCCACTCTCACCACTCTTATTCAACATAGTTTTGGAAGTTTTAGCCACAGCAATCAGAGAAGAAAAGGAAACAAAAGGAATCCAAAGTGGAAAAGAAGAAGTGAAGCTGTCACTGTTTGCAGATGACATGATACTATACATAGAGAATCCTAAAGATGCTACCAGAAAACTACTAGAGCTAATCAATGAATTTGGTAAAGTAGCAGGATACAAAATTAATGCACAGAAATCTCTGGCATTCCTATACACTAATGATGAAAAAGCTGAAAGTGAAATCAAAAAAACACTCCCATTTACCATTGCAACAAAAAGAATAAAATATCTAGGAATAAACCTACCTAAGGAGACAAAAGACCTGTATGCAGAAAATTATAAGACACTGATGAAAGAAATTAAAGAAGATACAAATAGATGGAGAGATATACCATGTTCTTGGATTGGAAGAATCAACATTGTGAAAATGACTCTACTACCCAAAGCAATCTATAGATTCAATGCAATCCCTATCAAACTACCACTGGCATTTTTCACAGAACTAGAACAAAAAATTTCACAATTTGTATGGAAACACCAAAGACCCCGAATAGCCAAAGCAATCTTGAGAACGAAAAACGGAGCTGGAACAATCAGGCTCCCTGACTTCAGACTATACTACAAAGCTACAGTAATCAAGACAGTACGGTACTGGCACAAAAACAGAAAGATAGATCAATGGAACAGGATAGAAAGCCCAGAGACAAACCCACGCACATATGGACACCTTATCTTTGATAAAGGTGGCAGGAATGTACAGTGGAGAAAGGACAGCCTCTTCAATAAGTGGTGGTGGGAAAACTGGACAGGTACATGTAAAAGTTTGAGATTAGATCACTCCCTATCACCATACACAAAAGTAAGCTCAAAATGTAGTAAAGACCTAAAGGTAAGGCCAGAAACCATCAAACTCTTAGAGGAAAACATAGGCAGAACACTCTATGACATAAATCACAGCAAGATCCTTTCTGACCCACCTCCTAGAATAATGGAAATAAAAATGAAGATAAACAAATGGGACCTAATGAAACTTCAAAGCTTTTGCACAGCAAAGGAAACCATTAACAAGACCAAAAGACAACCCTCAGAATGGGAGAAAATATTTGCAAATGAAGCAACTGACAAAGGATTAACCTCCAAAATTTACAAGCAGCTCAATAACAAAAAAAACGACCCAATCCAAAAGTGGGCAGAAGACCTAAATAGACATTTCTCCAAAGAAGATATACAGACTGCCAACAAACACATGAAAGAATGCTCAACATCATTAATCATTAGAGAAATGCAAATCAAAACTACAATGAGATATCATCTCACACCAGTCAGAATGGCCATCATCAAAAAATCTAGAAACAATAAATGCTGGAGAGGGTGTGGAGAAAAGGGAACACTCTTGCACTGCTGGTGGGAATGTGAATTGGTTCAGCCACTATGGAGAACAGTATGGAGGTTCCTTAAAAAACTACAAATAGAACTACCATATGACCCAGCAATCCCACTACTGGGCATATACCCTGAGAAAACCATAATTCAAAAAGAGTCATGTACCAAAATATTCATTGCAGCTCTATTTACAATAGCCCGGAGATGGAAACAACCTAAGTGCCCATCATCAGATGAATGGATAAAGAAGATGTGGCACATATATACAAGGGAATATTACTCAGCCATAAAAAGAAATGAAATTGAGCTATTTGTAATGAGGTGGATAGACCCAGAGTCTGTCATACAGAGTGAAGTAAGTCAGAAAGAAAAGGACAAATACCGTATGCTAACACATATATATGGAATTTAAGGGAAAAAAATGTCATGAAGAACCTAGGGGTAAGACAGGAATAAAGACACAGACCTACTGGAGAACGGACTTGAGGATATGGGGAGGGGGAAGGGTGAGCTGTGACAGGGCGAGAGAGAGGCATGGACATATATACACTAACAAACGTAAGGTAGATAGCTAGTGGGAAGCAGCCGCTTGGCACAGGGATATCGGCTAGGGGCTTTGAGACCGCCTGGAGGGGTGGGATAGGGAGGGTGGGAGGGAGGGAGACGCAAGAGGGAAGAGATATGGGAACATATGTATATGTATAACTGATTCACTTTGTTATAAAGCAGAAAGTAACACACCATTGTAAAGCAATTATACCCCAATAAAGATGTTAAAAAAATGCAATTGTTAGGCTCTTTGTTCTCACTATTTGGAATTATTATATATCAGAAAAACAAACTGCGTGCTTTTCCCACTTGCGTCCTCTACCTCCCACAGCACTGGGTGATGTCCCCTGCATTTTAGAATTTGATTGAGGAATATAACAGAACTTAGTGGTCAAAGCATGGGTTTCAGAATCAGAAAAATGGGGGTTCAAAACTCGGTTCAGATTCTTGGAAATTAACCAGTTCTTTGTATTCTTTAGTTTTCTCATTTATAGAATGGGGATATTAATAGTACCAATCTCATAAGATTTTGTATGAATTAAGAGAAATCATGTATCTAAAGCTCTTTCTGACATACAGGAAGCATTTAATAAATGTCAGGATAAATATCCTTACAGAAACCCCATGGGGTAGGTATTACCATTGGCTCCGTTTTACTGATGGAGACACTGATTATCTGAGAAATACAAAGAATGGCAACTTTTCAGGGTTGACTTGGGTCTCAGAACTATCAACTCCTATGAAATTGATCAAATACCCGTCTCCTAACTGTCTCAGCTACTAACCAGTGCCAGGCTCAATGAAGCGGGAACGAGGGCATCAGCCCATTTCTGCTGACAATGGTGCTGACCTGGCTTTGCCTGCATGTACCACTCCCTTATCTTTGGACACTGATTTGGGAGTTGGGCTCTGGATTAGACACATCTTTGTCTCCAACTTCTGTCCTGATTGATTTATAGTATAACTGGATGGGTGTCCCACATTTTTGAATCCTCATCCATTTTCAACGAGGTGACAATTTCTGAATGCAAAGGTCAGGGTGTCATTTTGGTAATGAAACTCAAATCCTTCTGTGTTGATTCAAGGCACCAACTCGAAAGCATCTGTGGAGAGAGATGTGTACAGTCCCTGCCAAGGAACCCTGGTCAAGTTTCTTACTCTGTCTGAATCTCAGCTCCTCACTTGTTAAAACAAGGTAAATGTTCCTGCTTTTCCTCTAGGAAGGGTGGTTGTCAGGATCTCTTATCCAAATCCAGTTCTTGCTCTCCTTTTCTACCTCGTATCTGCCTGTCCTGTTTTCTTCAAACACACTTTAATCATGGAAAGAAAAAATATGCCGTCAACTATAATCTGCTGTGCATGTGGAGGCCAGTACGGTGGGGAATGATATGAAGATCAGGATTCTCCCAACTCAGATTGTCTGTTTCAACTTTAAAGTTAAAAACAGCATAATCAAGGGGACATTGTTTTCTTCAAGTCATTTTACAACTCCCTTCAAGGGAATGAGAATTGATTCTCTTGTCTTTTCCCAACTTCAGGATTTTTTCCTTATATGCATTTCCAATGGAGTCTTTATTTGCACACTGAGAGAAATCAAGATGATTCCGCCCCTACCTCCTTCCTTCTCAAACAGGTCCATTCCATCTTTCTAATTTGCAGAATTATAATTCAAATGGAAGGAAAACAGACTCCAAGAACTCTATAGATATGATTGCAATGAGTTTTAAAACACATTTTCAAAAGACAACGGCTACAGATAACGAACGTATGAAGGAGTAATGAGGAATGAACACACAGCATATTGTAGGCGTGGAGGGCAACTGACAGCTTTAAGTTGGCAGAGGAATGCTGACTGGTTTTGCACAAAGATGCGAGAGGCTGATTATATGGCAGACTTTCATGCAACTCAGTAGAATGTTTTGGGCTAAGATCAGGAAGAGATGCCTGGTTCAGTGGAGAATCGTGTACCTCTAACAGTCCATCTTGCAAATACTGAGAGCATGTCCACCATGCAGGGATGGGGGCTCCCAAGGTAGGTTTTCATAATTAAAGCAATCACAACCTTCACTATCAATATACAAAGAACCCCCAACTCTACCATATGGTGTCGTCAAAATAAAATTGACTTTATCGTCTGACAGACCTGAGCTGAAATCTAGAAGTTGCCACTTACTTGCTTCTGTAACCTTGAGCCAGTCATCAATCTTCTCAGAGCCTCATTTTCTTTATATATAAACTGGGGAAGGCATGATAGTACTCATGTCAATATCTGTTTAAAAGGGGTCAAAGTAATGAATATAAAGCCCCTAGGCTATAACTAGGATGCAGAAATTATTATGTTTTATTATTAATTATTTTTAAAATGTGGGGAAATATATCAAGGTATCAGATAGCCAATTTTCTCGTCTTCAGCATCTAGAAAGCACGGTAAGTCTTTCACAGTTTAGAGATCAACACTCAGAATATTCAATCTTTTTCTATCTGCCTTTCTCTCTGGCCCAACCCAGGCTCCAAAGCCAAGAAAAACAGCGTAGTGGGAAGTGCAGCTTCTGCTGCCAATAGCACAGATGAGAAAACCAAGCTGCAGCTACAGAAGGCAGCCTGACACAGCCACCTGTAGCCAGAAGCAGACTGCTGGGGTAGAGTACTCTTCACTGCTCTGCCTCTTTTCTTACAGACAAATGTCATTCCTGTCCGCACCATCAGCATGTAAATGAGGGAAATAACAAACATGACAGACACAATGCTAAGAAAGTAGAGAGCAGGTCCAGACAGCAAATCACGGAGGTCTGGTGGTTGTAGGTGGGTGGGAAGCAATCCAGCTACAGCTAGCTAACTGGATAAATTGTGAAATGAGGAACAAATAATAAGGGGCTTCAAATGTTTGTGATTCAGTTAATAAAATGGGCCAAATGATCTTCACCCTTTAGATAACTCTTCTTCATCCTTTAGGACTCAGGACATATGTTAGCTCTTTCGAGTAAGCCTTTTCTCATCTCTTTCCTAATACCCAGGCTGGGTAGGTGTCCTGCAGTGCCCTGGGCTTACCTCTACTATTAACACCCATCTATGTTGCAACTGAAAGTTCATTTCTCTGTCTCTCCCACTAGACTGTGACCTTCCTGAGGGCAGGGACACTGTATTATTCATTTTGGCTTCACCCACACCTACCCCCAGCCTGGCACAGAGTAGGTACACGGCAAACAGATCAGCAGTGGGTAATTGCGGGGGGCGTCGAGAGTGGCTGACCAGGTGGATGGATGAAAGTTGGT
The DNA here is from genome assembly GCF_963924675.1 of Phocoena phocoena. Lineage (NCBI taxonomy): Eukaryota > Metazoa > Chordata > Mammalia > Artiodactyla > Phocoenidae > Phocoena > Phocoena phocoena. The sequence continues at coordinate 30,123,766 of NC_089233.1, read as the reverse complement.
TGGTGAGATGGGTTGATGGATGGATAGACGGACGGATGGTTTATTATGTAGATGACTGATCATTGGATGATTGGCTGGGTGGACAGATAAATAAACATATAGATCAATCACATGGGACATTCGTTGTTAATAATTAATGTATCCTAAAGAGTAAGATTTAAGTCTACACAAAGGGCTAGGTATTGTCATTCATTCCCTCCACTCAACCTCCAAGGAAGATAATATTCACAAGAATCTCTAGGTCCTTTATGAAAATTCCCATCATTCATCCTGGAAACCGTGTCAAGTGGCGGAATGAGCACCAGACTGGGAGACTCACAAGACCTAAATTTGAATATTTTCTCAGCTATTGAAAAAATGTCACTGAATATATCCAGGTCTTCCCTACTCAACAATCAGAGAATACCACCTACATCATAGGGTTATCACTGTAGCTGAAGAGAAATAATAAATATAAAGCCAATGTTGTAAGGTTTGGCTTGTAATAGGTGCTCAACAAATGCTTACCATTTATTTGCCTTATATTCAGAGGATGTCTAAATTCAGTCCCCTTACTCTACTCACTTTCAAAATTATTTTAGAAATTTTGTATCTTTTCCCCGAAAGAAAGCTTGCTTGGAGCACCAATATACCAATCAGATAAAGCTTTACCATCTCTGGCTATAGCTGGATCTTGTCTCATTAACCCCTATCCAGTCAGAGACCCCTGTGGCACTATGAACAGGGAACATAGTTAGAAAAAAAACCTTTCTCCTAGATAAAGGAGGAAGTCTATTCTATGTTCTGCAGCATTGAGACTAAAGCCTGGTGTTCATCCTCTCATTCTCTCCTTTCCTCCCTTCCTCCCTCCCTCTCTTTCCCCTCTATCACAGGAGCTCAGGGCTTTGCATTCACTTACAACACAGAAGAGTTGATGACCCAGTCAGAAAAAAAAAAATGGTTTTCATCTGTCTGTTCAGGAGTTTCTAGAAATACTTCCAACTGAGAGGCTCTTTGAATAATTTACTCATCTGAGATCACTTCAATAATCTATTCACTCATTTTCATAATTGATGGCAAGGCAAGCTGTCAAGGGTACAGCTTTTGTCTTACATTTATACCATCTGTCAGCTTAATTATGCCCCTTCACTCTCAGACAGCTTCCTTATCAAACTGGGTTTGTGAGTTGGGTAGAGATGGATACTCCAGATGACATACTGGTTGATTCTGGTTCTATTGTAATACTGTTTATGTTCAAATTCTGCCTTCACCATTATATGACCTTGGGCAAGTCATTCATTCCATGCAGCTCTCAAGTTCTCTCCCATAATATGGAGCTCTAATGGTAACTGGAGCTGGCATCTACTGATCATCTACTATGTGCCAGTCAGTGTTCTAAGCACTTGACATAATATTTTGTTTAATTTTCCCAACAACCCTATGAGGTAAGTACTACTAAGTACCTCCGTTTTATATGTGAGAAAGTGCAGAGAATATTGTGATATTTAAGTGAGATAACGTATTGAAAACACTCTGCTTGGTGTCTGGCATATAACAGGAGCGTAACAAATGACAGCTGCTGCCATCATGACCCCCCGTCAATCAACAGAACCATCATCATCATTGCCATCAATCATCTTTGTCATCAACATTCCCATCAAGGCATGTTCCCATAGAGATGCCTTTTCTATGAACTGCTTTTTTATAAATTTCAGAAATCTAGAAAACTATTAGCAGACTATTGCCTTGCAGAAAAGCATGGTTCAATTGCTGTTCTTTTTGGAGTTAGGCTTATATTACAACTGCAAGAAAGAAAGGAACGAAGGAAGGAAGGAAGGGAGGGAGGGAGGAAGAAAGGAGGGAGGGAGGGAGGAAGGAAGGAGGGAGGGAGGGAGGGAGGGAGGGAGGGAGGAAGGAAGGGAGGGAGGGAGGAAGGGAGGGAGGGAGGAAGAAAGGAGGGAGGGAGGGAGGGAGGAAGGAAGGAAGGAGGGAGGGAGGGAGGGAGGGAGGAAGAAAGGAGGGAGGGAGGGAGGGAGGGAGGAAGGAAGGAAGGAAAGAAGGAAAGAAAGAAAGAACCATGCAAGACAGAAACAGATACACACACACACACACACACACACACACACACACACACACACACACGCACACACACGGAGGTGGCATTACTCATTTCAGTTTGATGTGTTCATTTGCTATAGACCTATTGTACTTTCCCCACTGTGACCTAACAAATTGTACCGTGTAGGTATTTAAAACCGTCACTATGCATGACTCTAGGGAAGTCAGAGGATAATTTTAAATCTTTTGTAATGGCTTAATTTTCCCTCTCTGTGGCTTACATCATTTGAGAAACTTAATGATCATTATATAAGGAAACAAATTAAATTTCACACAGCTTCTGCTAAGGTGGTGATATTACCAAACCCATTTTACAAAAGGCCACTTGATTTTAGCTGTGGGTTTTGGAGAATAAAGGAAACAGAGAAAGGGAAAGAGGGGGAGAGGAAGGGATGAGAGATGAACCATGTCATTTACAGGCATGACAAATTTCTTCTGAAAGTGCTCAGTCCAGAAATGCCTAAACACAAACCCATGCCTAAAAAAATTTTTTTTTTAAATCTTTCTGACTTCTCTCTTTCACAAATCTCTCAGCAAATCAGTCAGTGCCATGTGCTTTCAGTTCTGTTGCTGAAATTTCTCAGATGCCATTGCCACTGTTCTTGTTCACACCTACATTCCCTTCAACCTGAGCTACTTAAATAGCTAGTCCCTTAGAAAATTTCCCCAAGATCCATGCCAATCACCATTTTATTTTTGAAGAAGTAGTTTAGTTTTCATCTAAGAGAACAGGCTATGGGGTTCTTATCCTGGCTTTGCAACTTATTAGCTCTGTCATCTTGAGCAAGTTATTGAATTTCCCTGGGCCTTATTTATCCCTTTCATATGTAAAAGAGGGTAATACATCACAGTGTTCATGTGAGCATTAGATAAGTTTATATATTTGAACGCTTAGCACCCTGCATGGTGTATCATCAATACTAAACGAGTAGTAGCTATTACTATTATTATTTTTATGTTGTTCTCCCATCTCAAGGTCTTCAACAGTACCCCAAAGGTGACTGGATAAAATCCCACAGTGTATAATTCAAACTCCAGTATGGTCCTTCATTCCCATATTTTCCCTTTAAACAATCTGCTTTTGTCTTCTATTGCCATGTAACAAATGGCCTCAAACATAGCCACTTGAAACAATGCTCCCTTATGACCTCACAGTTCTGTAGGTCAGAAGTCCAGCGGGGCTCAGCTGGGTTCTCTGCTCAGGGTCACATGAGGCCAAAACCAAGCTGTCACTCAGCTGGGCTCATAGCTGCAGGATCTGGGAAGAATCCACTTGCAGACTCATTCAGGTTGTTGGCAGAGTTCAGTTCCTGGAGGTTGTAGGACTGAAGCCCTTGTTTCCTTGCTGGCTGTTGGCCAGAGACTAAACTCATCTCCTAGTGGCCACCTGCTTCCTTGTCATGTGGCCCTCTCAATCCTCAAATCCAGCAGTCAGACAATTCCTGCTTATGCTCAAATCTCTCTGACTTCCTCTTCTGCTATTAGTTTCAGAAAACTCTCTACTTTTAAAAGGCCTACGTGTAGAGAACAAACCTATGGACATCAAGGGGGGAAAGGGGGGGTGGGATGAATTGGGAAATTGGGATTGACATATACACACTAGCTAATATGTATAAAATAGGTAACTAATGAGAACCTGCTATACAGCACAGGGAACTCTACTTCACTTTGTTGTACAGTAGAAATGAACACAATATTGTAAAACAACTATACACCCCCCCCAAAAAAAGGGCCCATGTGATTAGGTTAGGCCCAGCCTGATAACACTCCTTTTGATTAACTCAAAGTCCACTGAAAAACTCCTTTTGCTATCTAACGTAACAATCACAGAAGGCATATCTCGTCATATTCACAGGTCATCCTCCTAGAAGAGAGGATTATAGAAGAGTGAGGGTCATTGGGGATCATTCTTAGAATTCTGCCTACCATACAAGCTATGTCTCAAACACATTGAACTCTTTCTCAAATGAGCCTTGAGCACGCTTGCCTCTGGACTTCGGCTTTCAATGGTCCTTCTGCATGGAATGGCCTCCCCACACATGTTCAGAAGGTCTCATCTGAGACCCTGCTCAAATTAGAAGTCCTCTGTAGAGATGCCCTTGATCAGCCAGCCTACATGTAATATATCTCTTCTCCAAACATCACAGACTTTTATCAGAGCATCTTCTGTGGCACATTTCATACTGTCTTGCAATTACGAGCATCTCCTCATGCCCTATGACACTCTAAGGCAGGTACATGTCTCATTGCAACCCTCAACAATGGCTTGCACATAGTAGGTACTCAGGAAATTTTGCTTGACAGAATAAAAGTGTGAATACATATGGGTTATATACCCCAAATTCAACCATCTCTGCTTAAGGGGGACAGATTTAACTAAAATACCAGTTATTTAATAACTCAGTATTTGTTGAGGACACCCCAGGTGATAGGAACTATACTACATCCATAAACATTTCACTTGGCGCTGTTACTGTCTCATTCAGCAGAGATTACTCTAGGTGCTACAGGACTCCAATTTCCTTATTTCCTTTTCTCCTGTACCACTGCTCTTTAGCATTGCTACTAAGCTGTGTATTCCAAAGGAAGAAAGAGGGACAAAGACAGGAAGCAGGAAATCTTGATAGCCAGGATGACCTAGATGAAACCATTTTTTCAAGATAACAAAGAGTAAATCCATGTCCTAAAGCAGTAGTTCTATATCTTTAATGGGCATTGCTAGGGGAGCTTATGAAAAAGCAGAATCAGAAATGATTATTCTGTAGGTTCGAGGTAGTGCTAGTACCGCAAAAGTCTTAGCACCTTTACATCTTTCCCATGGTTACTCTGATATGGGTAGCCCAGAGGACCACACATGTAAAATGACCACACTAAAAGCTGTTCCTCATTTGGGGAAGTGCGTGAAAAAAAAATCCTTTCGTTCTCGTATCCATTCTCTAAATATTTATTGAGCCACAGCTATTGAGCACCAGAGATACAGTGGTAAAGGAAAAAGTGAAAACCTGAAAACAGACAGTATTCTCTCAGTGCTAGTCACAGCCAGAATTCATGGCTTCATCAATGCACTGCCATCGTTTTTCTAAGCAAAGCGAGCACATAGTAGAAGCCATAATATATTTCTGGCTGCTTGCAGGACGTATAAACAATGCACTTCAGTTTTAGCAATTCGCGCAATTGTTCTATCAATTGTAACTTACTGGTGTCCTCTCAATTATAATTTTCCTCCGTGATTTTCTTTAACGTAATCATTGGAGTATGTGTATGCAGATGCCAAGTATAATGTGTGCATAAATATTTCCATCTTTTAGCAGGATGAACCCTTTGGCAGATACCTGATACCATACACACACACATACACACAAGCAAACACACACACTAGAAATCTTCTGCACATGAGTTCTTGAGACTCACCAAGCCATCTAGGTTAAATGTGGTGGGAAAGTGATGGAGGGGTAGTTAAAATACAATGATTTCGAAGGGAGGGAGTTATGACACTCTCTAATTAGAGACCCCACCATGGGAAAACTGCACCCCATGCATACACCATTGTGGGTGAAAGTCTCGATAGATCTGGTAACACACTGATATGCCACAGCCAGAACTGGGGATCGATCTTAGCTTTTTCTAAGATCTCCTTTATCGTATCTGTACTAGGAATTCTTTAACTGGCATCTGCTTCATTATGCACAAGGCACAGGAACAGGGTACAACCCCTTCTTCAGTGAGCCAGATTGGAAGGTGGAACTTCTGTAGAACAAAAAAGACGGCCTGTGTGACGTGATAAATGCTTATACCCCAAGTTCCAACTGGTTGGGTTTGAGTGAAATCTGCTGCATCCAGTGAGAATAAGGAGGTGGGTGTCACTCTAAGGATAGGAGGAACTCCCTTAATTTCTCCTCTAAAATATTCCTTTCCCACCAGCTGTAATTCAGTACGATGTAGGAATTAGGAATGCAGCCTGTGGGGTCAGGCAGTCCTCCATTCACATCCTGCTTCTACCACATGCAGGATCTGAGGCAGGTCCCTGGCTTCTCTGAACCTGAATTTCCATTTATGAGGCAAGGATAAGAACACCTACTGTAGATGAGTTGTTGAAATGCCTAAATGAGCTCATGGACATAAAATTCTCAGCACAGTTCTTGGTATAGAGTAGCTCTTAGTAAATGGTGATTGAAGTCAGCATTACCAGCAGATTGTATAGAGGTCCTTCCAGGCATTAGAAATAGCACCTTGTGGGCTTCCCTGGTGGCGCAGTGGTTGAGAGTTCGCCTGCCGATGCAGGGGACATGGGTTCGTGCCCCGGTCCGGGCAGATCCCACATGCCGTGGAGCGGCTGGGCCCGTGAGCCATGGCCGCTGGGCCTGTGCTCCGCAACGGGAGAGGCCGCAGCAGTGAGAGGCCCGTGTACCGCCAAAAAAAAAAAAAAAAAGAAATAGCACCTTGTGGTACAGCCAAAGAAACATGTGGAAGGAACAGACCTTTCTCTGATGGGGCTCACAGTCCACGTGAAGACGAACGTGCAAGCAAATAATTATAACGCAAGCTGCTGACACTCTTAGGAGTTGGTATACAGGTTTGTACAAAGTGGAAAGGACACGGCCTGATCTGGATTATCCAGATGTAGAATCAGTGGAAGGGGTGCCCTTGGCAAAAAGAGGAAAGTGTTCAAAGAGACAGGAACTGAGACAGAAGAATGAGCAGACGACAAGTGCCTATGAGGGCTTGGAGGATATTGGGAGGATAAGAATGGAGCTTTCTGTGCTGGGACACAGGAGAATAACCATATTTGAGAGAAGAAGATGGTGACTTTGGCTTTGGACAAGATGAAGTGGAGGCCTATGGGCTGTCCGTGTAAGGGAGTCCTGGTGCCAAGTCTGGAGATCAGGAGATCTGGGCTGGAGAGAGGGATCTGGGAGTCATCACAGTGTGGAAAGCAACTGAGATCAAGGGCACCAAAGAGAATGCAAACGGAGTGGTGAGAATAAAGAGGGAAGCAGACGCATCAGAGAGACGCGAATGGGGCCCTTCATTCAGGAGGACGTAATGACGGGTCTCCCTTTTGTCTTCTGGGGCATCTGTACCATCTTTAATTAGAGCTTCTCTAGAAGAGAAGAGGGTTGTTTTACTTTAATATTTATGATTTTTGTCCCATTCATGCTTGAAGTCAAAACTGCTTTAAAAACCTTTCTTTAAATCTCTCTCCCTCCCCCTCTCTCTTTCTTTCTCTCTAAATATATATGCTTTTTAAAACTACTCTGTATGTATGTTATATGCATGTGTGTATGCACACGTATTTGTTTCATTTTTGACTGGTGTAACCCTAAAATGGTAAATAGAATTATTCCCAAAGCATTTTCCCAAGTAGTTAATAAGACGATTCACCATGGAGAGATCCAATCTTTTACTCAATGTCCCCACCCTCGTGAAGACTTACCCATTTGACCGAGTCAAGTCCACCCCTCTCTCCCCAGACATGGCTCAGTCATGAGCTACTTGAGGAGAGGGGTGGTATCCCATTCATCCTTGCCTCACTCTGGTGCAGCTTGGAATGTTGGCCAAAGAGTTGGCCCACAGAGGGTGTTTATTGTATTGGCCTGGGCTGCCAATTGGCTTGTAACCAGGGTATTATTTTCAAGCATCTCTGGGAAGGCTTGGACCCACTAAGCTCTAATGCAGAGCAAAGCCATCGAAAAACAAAAGGAGAGGCGGAGGGCATGGAAGTCCCAATTTACAAGAGGAAAGTCTGCTCAGACCTGAGTCCTGTGTCTGCTGAACACAAGCGGGCACTGTGCACAGCACTGGACTAATCCACGCCAGCTGCACACAAAGGCCCAGCGGAAAGCAAATGTCCCGCTAAGGGCTTGTCATGTTTTCCAAGACACCCTCATGACATGCTGCTTCTAGTGACTCCACTGAGTGACCTCAGAGATGAAAAGAAATCTCCTGAGTCCCAGAATAACAGCTCCCTCCTTCTGCAGACCTTCCCCTCTGCTGACCGGCTGTACCAGCATGTGCTGCTGGGGGACGGCTTTAAGGATAACATGACTGGTATTTACCGGCTCCATTGGCTTCCTCTTTCTTCGAGACAGAAGCACAAGGAGTTATTTCTGAAGCACTGGATCCCCTGAGCGCTGCGAGAATAGACCAACTACAGGAAGATTTGTACATTCTAAGCTCAGCTCCGCAGCAATTCCCGGAGCTGCCTTTTTGGGAAATTGCTATATTTCAACAGAAATTTGAAGGAGGACACACAAAATATTAAAAGGGTATTTTCTGTATGTGGAAATGAAGCCTATCAAGGGCCGCCTTCTTTTATGCAATGTTATCACCTGCATTACAGTGGCCTCCCTGTAAACAGGCTCCCTGGTAAATGAGGTATGTCCAAAGGCAGCACAGAGAATCCACAGGTGTGAGCCAAGCCTGACCCAGGACTGGTTAAATCCAACCAACGAGAATGATTTTACAGTTCCAAAAGTGATCCTCAGACTGTGTAACTTCAAAAGGTTGAAAAATAACTCCAAAATGTAATAACAAAAGGCAGAAAGGCTCAAGTTCTCTACCTCTTATTATGGACAAGAAAAAAATAACTTGCATTTTGACTTTCCATTTGCAAGAGGAGAGAGAAGCCAGAATTTGAAGGATGAATAAAAGAAAGTAAGGATACAGGGGAGCATTACAGGAAAGAAAAAGAAAAAGCATGTTCAAAGTCCCAGATACATAAAGGAACCAGCTCAGACATGGAGATGTGAGCCACTTAGGACAGTGGGCTACAGGGTTTACCAGAGGGAAGAGCAGAGGTAACACCCGGGGACAGAATCCAGTGCTTTCCTCAAGCATCACAAAAGTGCACAAAATCCCAACCCATCCCTCTCCACACACACACCAGAGTCTAAGTTCCATGAATCAGAAATTGTTGTTTTGTCTCTCCTGTTCACTGATAGATTCCAAGCATCAAGAATAGTGCCTGGCACATCGCAGGCACTGAATAATCATTTGTGGAATGAATGAATAAACCAAGTCGTCACTCAGAGCTTGGGTGTACCGCCTAAAGCAAAAATCAAGTAAGCGTTCAATAAACAATGGCTATTGTTGTCATAACTAGTACTCATGTCAGGGAGTTAAGTATGAAAACTCAGTAAACATTGGTAATTAATTGTGCAGGGTATCTCAATTTAGATACAATGGCATGCAATGAAACAAATCTTGTGTGATAGTCTGATGCATTTTGACAAATGTTCAAGACAAGGAGTATTGCCGTAACTCTAGAAAATCCCCTGTGTCTTGTGTGGTACCTCAGATGAGCTTTTCCTGAACATTGATTTTTTATAGTTATTATATATGTTCTAGAAAATGTGCTTTACAAGAAATACAACCCTCTCCAATCCATGATTTGCAGAAGTGATACATTTAAGTTTTGGAAATGAGTTGATTCAAAGCAAAAGACTAAGTACATGAAAATACAAGGGGTTCATTCATAGGGCAAAATGTGTGAAGATCGCACCCCATTATGAGGTTTAGGCAAACTGGTGTGATCATTGCCAGATAGTGAACACTTGCTACTGCAATGATGTGACCCAAACTTCACTGCTTTTAAATTACCTTAAGTCTTTCAGGGACACTACCTACTCAGATTTGAGAACCCAACACAATGAACAACACACAACTGCCACAGTTCACCCAGGGAAAGCATCTCCATCTTACAGTATCTGTCTGCCTTTTTCCATCAAGGGTCATGGAATGACACGTGGAGCTGCTCAGAGGGAAATACTCTGGGAAAAGGAGTAGTTTGAGTTCCCTTGCTGCCCACACCTTTCCTGCCTCCCCTGTATTCGGCACACAGAAGGATGCTCACCTTTTCCCATTCGCGGTCCTTGTTCAGCACGATGACCACCAGCCTGGGGTGCACCTGATAGCCTTCCTCAGTGAAGGACAAGTCTTTGCCATCCCATGTCACATTGACCATAAATCTAGAGAGAGGAAGAGAAAAACAAATGTTTAGGGAAGAATTAAAGAGGTTTCAAACAAATAAGTGGATGCCACCATCAGCATAAAACTGAGAAGGTGTAAACTCATCACAAGGAGCCTCTATCTGTGGAAGCATCAGTACCCACACAGGCTCTGCTAACTTCCATGCACTCCTTTTCATGAGCCTGTAATCAATCCCAGAATCCCCACTCTTGTATAGGCATTAGTAATTTATTGCAGAAAGCACAGGGGATGGAACATACTTGTCCTGCCAGACTATAGACTTTTGTTCAAATGATCTTCTTACAGGAGGATCTGAAAGCATGTTTTAACAAGCTTCCCTAAAGGAAACTGCTTGTTCATAAACCACATGGTATACAACGTCAAAGAAATGACATCCCATTCATTCATTATTCATTCAACTAATATTTATCAAATATTTGCTACATGTCAGGACTCAGCTAGTTGGTTGGCAATAAAGAAGAAACAGACATGATCTCTGTCCTCTTAAAGCTTATAGTCTAAGGGAGAGGACAGGTATTAATTGGTTAATCACCGTACAATGACAAGTGCTACAATAGAGGGGGCGGCGGGGTGTGCTATGTGAAAGTGAAACAGGGGTCAGGCAAGGCTTCTATAAGGAAGTGCAGCTTGACCTGAAGGATGACTCAGCATTAACTAGATCAGAAAAGATGTAAGCACATTCCAGGCAAAGGGGACAGCATGTACAAAGGTCCTGTGGTAGTGCTTATGAAGGGCTGAGTGCAAACCAGTAAGGCCAAAGCAGAGAGAGACAGGGAAATGGGGTGTGTGGTGTGGGTGAGAAGGTAAATAGGGGCAGACAGTGCAAAGCTTTTCAGGCCATGTTAAACAGTTTTATCTTCATTTTAAAACAATAGAAAGACATTGAAGACTTTAATCAAGGAGGTGATATAATCAGACTTTTCTTGTATCAGTATAATATGACTTAAATGTGTACAGAATAGGTTTGCGGGGGACCACAGTAGGTAGAGGGGGGCTGGTCACAGTGCTGTTATTATTCAGGTGAGAGATGGTGTTGGCTTTGGTCCCATTGTGGCCCCAAAAGAGGAGGAGAAGGAAGAGTAGGAGCAGCAACACAAGTGGAGAAATACTGAGCAGGTATTCAGTGATGGGTTAGACATGAGGGTGGGGGAGAGAGAGGCGTCAAGGATGGCTCCTCGATGTCTGCCCTATACAACAACTGTGCAGTTGTCTTCGTCGCAAGTGATGTCTGTCTGTCTTACAGTACTCTTATCTCTACCTCCCACACCCCCGCCTCAAACCACGTCGCCTGTAGTCACGCTCGGCTCTGATGCAGAGCAAGACAGAGCTCATTTCCCAGGATTTGGGAGGGAGGCTTCTCAGGGGTTCACATCTCCTTGCAGCGTGAGAAAAATATGATGTTAAAGACGTCCAAGAAAACACACCACTTAGCAGACACTCAGTAAATACAGTATGGTGGTTAGAAGCATTCAGAGACCAACCCAGAAAGACAGGGTACCTCAAAGTCACAGCATATTTTTGCATTATATTCCTTTAACAACAAAAGTAGCTAAAGAAGTAAAATATTAAGGAAGAGGACTAGATTACAAAAATAATTCCAAAAAGAGAGATTGGCCTAACTGGTCACATGTCTGCCCCTGGACAGCCACAGTGCAGAAGACCTGACTGTGTCCTATGGGGGAAGAATCAGGTCTCCAAGGACAAGGTTAAGAAATTGGGGAAAAGGCAAAGAACATTTTTGTGTATCCATTCAATGGACTGTTTTGAGTCCTTAAAAAAATCACGTTTTTGAGACAAGTTAATGGCATGAAGATAATGCTTGCTATTTAATGTTAAACAAGCAGAAAAGAGGATAAAAATAGGGTTTGTCTATGCATGGAAGGATCCCAGGTACTTTCCATTTTCTTTTGTGTATCTTTGTATTCTCCAAATTTTCTGCAGATAGTTTTTATTTTTAACAAAATACTGTTTAAAAACAGAAAAACCAAACACTGCTATTCTAGAAGAAGCAAAGGGTAATCACGACTCTATCTGGTGCATCTGAGGCATCGCTGATCATTTCCTAGGAAGATAATTTACCGATTCAACAACAATTTACTGAATGTCTATTGAGTGTCAGACCTTATGGTGAGTCCCATAAATACAGAAATAAAAAACACAGTGCCTGTGGCCCCTCTTACATCCTCACAATTCAGTGACATAGACACATAAACAATGACAGTACAGAGAAGGCCACTTGTGCGCCAATGCACAGTAAGTATAAGTCATGAGAATGTAGAGGAAGGGCCCCTAACGCAATCTCTGCAACGTAGGGAGGACTTCCTGGGAACCTTCAAGAGTAAAGAGGTTGAGGAGAGGCGGAGAAGAGCATTCAGAGCAGAGGAGTCATCTTAAACAAGGAAGAGTCAGCAAAGGAAGTGACACGCTAGGGGAAATAGCTTAGTACAGCTGACAGGCAGTGGGATTTGTCTGGAGAGCATCCCTTAAGCTAGATCATAAGGGACCTAAAGGTCTGGATTTTGTTCAGATGGCCATGAGGATCACAAAAGGTTTTAAGGAGAGGAGTGATTCACCGCATGGAGGAAACTGCAAGGCCAAGGGCAAAGACCCATGAAATGTCACGATGGAACACTGTCCATGGAATTTCAGCATAAAAATTGCAGACGAAGCCCACCAGTGGACTTTACCTGGGCTGGCAGGAAATCTGTAACCAAGTCATTCTGTCTCTGCAGTCCAAAACTCATAGTTAGGCCTGCTGATTCATCGAGGGTTTTAGTTTGTTTGTTTGTTGTTTTTTATTGAATCCAATAAAAGCTCTCAAGCCAAGTTTTGATTACACAATAATTTGAAGTGAATAGAGTTCACGTTGGGTCAATCTAACACCCCAAATGTGGGTGAAACTGAAAAACTTAGTCCATTAGCAAGAGGTTTGAAAATACCCAATTTGATATGTGTTTGGAAACGGCAGACCAGAGGACGAACGCTTTGGGTTTGACTTGGACCCCTGGCCCGGGGAGAGCCATTCACAGGGTTATGTGGTGTGAACCGATGTCACGGTCACCATTTTAATCTAGGAGCTAGCATGCCCTGTTGAGCACCCAGTCTTCTTCTGATATGCCAGCTGAATCTACTTCAATCTCCCTCTTCTTTAATTCCCCATCTCTGTTTCCCCTGCTCATTTCCTTTTCTCCCATTTTGTAGTGAAATCAGATGGAGTTAGCAGGGACATTATTTAGATGCAATCCATCTTCTTCAGATTATATGGAAACAACTATATGGAAATTCTCACACTCCACATTGTTCTGTGTTCCTTTAAAAATCAGTATTCTGGACCAATGAGTCTACATACTCTATGTTAATATTGTCTATTTTCTTCCTTCCTTCCCTCCCTCCTTCCCTTCTTCCTTCCTTCCTTCCTTCTTTCTTTCTTTTCTTTCCTTCTTTTCTTCTTTCCTTCTTTCTTCCTTCCTTCCTTCCTTCCTTCCTTCCTTCCTTCCTTCCTTCCTTCCTCCCTCCCTCCCTCCCTTCCTCCCTCCCTTCCTTCCCATTAAAAGTCTTCAGTCCCCTGGGAAGGAAAAAAAAAAAAAAACCTCTAACAAGAATATTTGCTGAACAGTAATTTCATTATGAAGTTGGCAGGGAGCAAGTACCCATTACCTTCAATTCCCCCATCTAATTTCTAGGAAGGATGATCCGTATTTCCACAGGCTTTCTTCCCACTTAAACTTACTCCAGAGCAGAATTCTTTACCCAGGGAAAAACCATTATACACCCCACTGCTTGGTCCCCATTAACACCTGCTGGGCACTTGTATTAAACAGTAAAATCTTATCACTGTTTTGTTTATCTCTTGAAAATTGATTACAAAACTTTTAGTGACCAGATGAAATATCAGAAATTCTGGCTGCTGCTAAGCTTCGAATTACATCTTCGATGTTTCCACCAGGAGCAATAAACACATGAAGACATGCTGGCAAAACCTGGACATGGCAGAGGCTCTGATGGCTTGCAGAGGGTCCACTTCTGTGTTATTATCGTCCATTGATGGTAAGGTGTCAAGTTGTTGTTGTTTTCTTAATCAGTGAAATACATAACAGAAAATATGTAAATTATGTGATGCACATACCTACAAATTTCCTTTGGTGTCTACAGCCTCAGGTGTATGAAGCTGAAGTACAGGTGAAAGAAACATTTCTCTACGGCTTGCATTTTGTGCCCTGTGAAATGCTGGTGTATGGGGATCAGAAATAACATGGAAAAACAGGTGGACTGTTTTCCCTATATTATGACTGCAAAGAAATTGGGCCAGAATTATCAAGGTCTTTCTAGATCTGCTCTAATATGGTAGCCACCACCAACCGGTGGCTATGGAGTACCTGAAATGTGGTTAGTCTGAATAGAAATGTGCCATAAGGGCACGACATACTGGATTTGGAAGACTTTGTATGAAAAAATAGTGTAAAAGATCTCATAAACAATTTTATATTCATTTAATGTTGAAAAAATTTAGACATTGTGGTCGCAGTAGGATACATTATTAAAATTAATTTCATCTTCTTTTTACTTGTTCACTCTGTGGCCAGATAATCTGAGATGATAAGTGATTACATTGTATTTCTACTGGACAGCTGTCCTGGACCATCTTTGGTGTTTCATCTTGTTTTTTAACCAGCAGATGGACGGTGTGCATCAGGAAGGCAGGGACCTCTTATGCCTTGTTTTGTATTGTATTTTTAGTGCCAAACAGAGTGCCTGGCACATGGCTGGTGCTAAAATAGATAGGCGCAGAGTGAATTAAAGAATGAATTGCTATTGCTAGCAATTGTTGGGATCAAAGCCTGCCTCTGTTATTCCCCAGCTGTGTCACTTGGGGTCATATATTTAAAATTCTCTGAGCTTCCACTTCCTTCTTTGTAAAAACAGATCAGGTTAAACCGTATGAAGTAACCATGATGGTTTCACGTGGTTTAACCTAACAGATCCCTCACTCCCAGGTGTGTGGGTGGAATTAGCAATAGTGCACATAAAATGTCTGGCCCAATGCCTGGTACACAGATGTTGCTTAAACAGTAGTTAACCTTTACATAAAGTTTCCATGTATTTTTTTTTCCACCCTGTCATATTTCCTAACACCCCACCCCAAATGCAACTTCATTCTTTTAAAGCCGGGCTTATTGCGGCCATTCTGGGTACTCATTGCCAGGATCCTTCTTTCTTTTTGTCAAAGGCCAACGATATATGGGCTGCATAAGCTCTTTCAACTATTACTTAAAGTGTCTCATTCCTCCAGATTTCTATTTTCTCTCTTTTGCCTCGTAAGTCTCCTTTAACTTTCCAAATCTGATTATTCACAATGTTCTCTAGACATATTATTATTCACTATTTCCCTTCAGACTATAATTCTCTTACTGTTTCATAAATGCCACCAGAACCCATTCAGTGTGTCTCAATTTTCAGTTAATTTTCCATCTGCTTTGCTATTTCTCATGTTCCCCAGGCCTTTTCCTGAATCGCACTAGCCCTTAAATGCCTCCTCAAACTGCTTTAGTGTCACCATTTTTTTCATTTGTCATTTAATTTACATGCTTTTGGAAAGAGTCACTGTCTTCTTTACCCTTTTTCAGTTCTCAAGACGCTCTCATTTTTACAAAATAGTTTGGCGCTTTCCGTCTTCCTCTTGGTGGTTTGAAATCCCTTCCACTTTGATGTGTTTCTCAGCACCCTCTCATCCTCTATTAACCATTCCCTTTCGGGCACAAATCCTCTCTTTAGAGCAAACTCATGGTTTTTCGACTCCCAACTCCTGCACCACACCTTCCCCGAATACGCTCTCACACCATTTCTTTTCAGCAAGTCTCTTAATGAGTGTACTTTCCTCTTTGCCCCGGTTCTTAACTTCATATACTCATCGGTGGTTTCTCATTTCCCCTGAGTGATTACCAAAGGCATGACCGAAGAGCTGAGACTTAAATGTCAGGACAGAACTGTAATAACTCCAACACATAGATCTGCATAATCCAGGCTAGCGTAATTCAAAACGGACTGAGAAACTGCAGCATAATGAAAAAGAAGAAGAAGAAAAAAACCCAAAACAAAGAAACAAAACTGGGTTAAAAAAAGAGAAGGGAGTATTTACTCTTTCTCAAATTCCATTGTGGCCAATTCAAAAAGGATAATAATCATGTTAGTTGTCTTGGCTGAGCAACACTAATTGACAAAATTAGAACAGGAGTGGTAAGCTCCAAAAAGGCAGGGATCTTTCTTATGATCACTGCGATTCTAAAACACCTAAAAGAGTGTCCTGCAGTACGAGCTTAAAAGTATTTGTTGAATAACCGAACAAATGAATGAGCAGGCATTGGCTGCTGGGAACTTGCTCTTTCGACGTTTCTTTCCTGTGCAACAACTGTAGAGAAGCAATTCTGCAAGACGACTGTTTAGTTTGGGAATTAGAACGCCTGGGTTAGCATGCAGTTCTGTGGCTTCCAGTGCCAGGTAAGTCTCCTAAGTTCTCAGGGCATCCATTTCCTCTTCTGTAAAAGTCAAGTTATGATAGCCACATCTCTGTGTAATTATAGGGATCACATTAGATGACATTTGGTGAGACAGGTAAGTGATGGGACCAGCAGAGTGCTGGCACATAATGGTGCCTGGTAAATGAAGACAGCGGGGGTAGTAGTAGGTGTCACGGTTTCACATATTTATCTTTTTTCCTTCTAAAATTTGAAATTAAAAGGCTTTCTCTTAGATGCTCGAGGATCATTTTGACTGCTAATCCCAGTTTTCCAAGGGAGGCAATGAACCCTGTAGGCCCCTACCCCAAGCTAATCTGATTACTCAGAGCCCCAGGTACCCCTGGACCAGGCTATGATGCAAGAGTGCTGACCCAGGTGCCAGCCTGCCCTTCATGACTCCTGGGCTTCCCATCTCTGCTTGGTGAGCACACCTGAGCCAAAGGTGACTTTCTGAGGACATGCCCACCAACTATCTTTTGTAATACAATTTCTAAGTTTAAAACATGGAGTAAGTTAGGGCAAAGCTTTCTCTGTAAGTGTGACCATTCTATCTACCCCATCACTAGACAACATGCTTGACCCATTTGGCCAAAGGTTTGCAGTGGGAATAGGATCTATAGTAGGATCTAAGATGCATGCCCTAATTCTACTTTATCAGGAATTATTGGAAGCCTGAGTGTCCATTAATAAAGCGGTTCTCAGGATCTCTTGCTCCTTATATGTGTGGTTTTTTCAGGAACATGATGGGGGATGTGGAAATTCTTGAAATTCTGGATAGTATTTTGTAACACTATCAAAATAGTACTGAACATATCACCATGAACCTCTAATGGCTCTGCCTCACCTAACCATTTGGAACTGGCTGGCACAGGCGTCAATGGATTCATCCCCTGCAATGAGCATCTATTCCAAGAGAGCTGGAAAAAAAGTAGGCAACATGACAAGCAGTTTCTATGAACTCCCTGGATCACTTGTGTCTATGCTATCAAATTATTCAGGATCTCAAACAGGCAGATGTACATGGATGTTGACTCCTCACCTTCCCCAAATGTGCAGAATGAGACGGTGTGAATCAATTCAAAGTGCAACTTTATCCAAGAATCACTGGGTATCCCCCCATCCTGGAACCTTAGGCCCCATGAGAAGAGGGGATTTGTCTATCTTGTTCTCGGCTGTTCCCCCTTTCCAGAACCTGGAACAGTGCCTGGCAGAGAGAAGCTGTTCAGTACATATTTACTGAGGGAAGGAGAAGTCTCAGGAGGTCTCTATCGTATTCTCTAGCCCTCTGACAATGAGCCCCACTTTCTCTATCTGTCCAGAGCGCGTTCACCTGTGCTCAGTGGGTCTCTGGGGACCCGCAGAGGTAACTAAGGCAGAGGAGAAAGGCTGGGGCCCAGGAGATGGCAGATCGTGGGGCTTCTCAGCCTCCATAATCATGTGAGCCAATCTCTCGTAGTAAATGTCTTTCTCTATATAAATATCTTACTACTTCTGTTTCTCTGGAGAACCCTGACTAATACAACCTGATACTACCATCTGCCAGAGGAACTGTGAAAATAAAACACAAATCTGCAGTGAATACGATGCAAAGGGGTCCCCCCTGCGCTATTCATAACCTGCACAACTGTATCACCTCTGCCGGCTTACAAAGTACTTGAGGACAGGAGTACATAACTCAGTACTCTGAACTCTAGGAACATTGTCAGGTAGAGAGAAGAGCAGATTAGGGATTTGCAAGCTAGAGTTGAGTTTTAAACCCTCCATTATTGGCGCTGTGCCTTTAAGCAAATCATCCAACTCCTCTGAGTCTCACCTCACTCCTATGTCAATGGGGTAAAACACCACTGTCTTAGTCTGCTCAGGCTGCTGTTACAAAACACCATAGATTGGGTGACTTAAACAAAAGGCACTTATTTGTCACAGTTCTGGAGACTGGAAGTCCTAGGTCACGCCTGGGCAGATGTGAATCCTGGTGAGGATTCTCTTCCTGGTTTACACACTATCTTGCTCTGTTCTCACATGGCCAAAGAGTCAGATCTCTAGTCTCTTCCTCTTTTTTAAGGACACTAATTCCATCATGAGGGCCCCACCCTCACGACCTCATCTAACCATAACAACTTCCTGAAGACCTCACCTCCAAATAACATCACACTGGGAATTAGAGCTTCAGCATGTGAATTTTGGGAGAATGCAAACATTCAGTGCGTAACAACCACACAGCGTTAATGAGAAGTTTTACGGTGCTAGGGCTAAGAGGTAGGATTGACATCTGTAAGTAGTATGAACAACTATCTCAGTTTTCCCAGAACTGAGGGATTTCCCGGGGCATGGAACATTCAGTGCTAAAACCAAGATCATAAGTTATGGACCATAAATTAAGAGTTTGGTCCAGTAAGCAACACCTCAAAGCACATCTATCGAAAGGCCTCAAATTCATTTCTTATCAAACACATCCTCAATTCAAATAAATACTAATTGAGTACCTATACTATACGCCAGCAACATGCAGGAGATAAAATGTTAAGTAAAAAACTTGTGGTCCTTCCCTTGAAGTCACTTACAGTTTAGGGAGAAAGCAGGTTTTCTACAATAATTCCAATAAATGGTAATATATTTGCAACTAAATTCCCTGATGCTAGAGGAACATTAGCAGGGGGACCTAGTCTATCAGAATACTGATTAGTCTTCCATTGCTCCATTTCTACTTGCTTTTTTTCTGGGCAAACACCAAGTTGAGCTCTTGGAAGGAATCAAAGACTCTCATGCTTTCCAGGTATGAGACAGGACAGATAACGTCAAGGGCTGAAACGGACCAGATACAAGATTATAGAGAATGATGAAAAGCCCAGCTAAAGGCATTCAGTAAATTAATTTAAAAATAATACTGTAAATGAAATGTAGCATATCTACTAACCACTCATTTGAACTCTCTGTTCTAAATTCAAACTTAGGAATATTCATATTCCTTCCTCCAGCAAAAACCCTGCTTCCTTCTATGCCCATATAGCTCACAAGATTGCATCCCTTGGACCTAATGGAACTTAAAAGCTTTTGCACAGCAAAGGAAACCATAAACAAGATGAAAGACAACCCTCAGAATGGGAGCAAATATTTGCAAATGAAGCAACTGACAAGGGATTAATCTCCAAAATATACAAACAGCTCATGCAGCTCAATAATAAAAAAACAAACAACCCAATCAAAAGATGCACAGAAGACCTAAATAGACATTTCTCCAGAGAAGACATACAGGTGGCCAACAAAAGCATGAAAAGATGCTCAACATCACTAATCATTAGAGAAATGCAAATCAAAACTACAATGAGGTATCACCTCACACCAGTTAGAATGACCATCATTAAAAAATCTACAAACAATAAATGCTGGAGAGGATGTGGAGAAAAGGGAACCCTCTTACACTGTTGGTGGGAATGTAAATTGATACAGCCACTGTGGAGAACAGTATGGAGGTTCCTTAAGAAACTAAAAATAGAACTACCATATGACCCAAAAATCCCTCTCCTGGGCATATACCCAGACAAAACTATAATTCGAAAAGATACATGCACCCCTATGTTCATAGCAGCACTATTTATAATAGCCAGGACATGGAAGCAACCTAAATGTCCATCAACAGAGGAATGGATAAAGAAGATGTGGTACATATATACAATGGAATATTACTCAGCCATAAAAAGGAACGTAACTGGGTAATTTGTAGAGACATGGATGGACCTAGATAGAGACTGTCATACAGAGTGAAGTAAGTCAGAAAGAGAAAAACAGGTATCGTATATTAACACATATATGTGGAATTTTAAAAATGGTACAGATGAACTTATTTGCAAAGCAGAAATAGAGACATAGAGAACAGACGTATGGATACCAAGGGGGGAAGGAGGGGTGGGATGGATTGGAAGATTGGGATTGACATATATACACTACTATGTATAAAACAGATAACTATTGAGAACAGACTGTATAGCACAGGGAACTCTACTCATTGCTCTTTGGTGACCTAAATGGGAAGGAAATCAAGGAAGAAGGGATATATGTATACGTGTGGCTGATTCACTCTGCTGTACAGCAGAAACTAACATAACATTGTAAAGCAACTACACTCCAATAAAAAAAAAAAAAAGATTGCATCCTTTGTAGGGTGGCTTACTGACACACAATAAGTTCCCTTATTTAGAAAAGCAGCAACTCCCCGCCCCACCCCCCCCACCCCCCCCCCACCCCCCGCCCACTATATACACCAGACCATCTATTCTTCTCCTCTCCTTTGGCCATAAAAAATAGATCCGGTGGGAGAGGGAAGTGCACCCCTCCCAAGCTGCAACCATCAGATTCTCTTTTCTGGAATTTGAAACTTGATGGTTGAGACAGAGACCAGAAATTATTTGATCGGGACCAAGGTGATAGTAAATTTCCTTCATCAGTAAATGTTGCCTCACCTTCTGACCTTTCCAAACCGTGGCTGCTTAATATTTACTTCGATTTTTCAAGATACCCCAGTAAAGTCCCAATGTGTTTTCTATCATTCCTCCTTCATTACCTCCTTTTGTTTAATTAAGCTAGTCAGAGTTAATTTGTTACTTACTACCTAAATACTTTAAATAATACATTTCACTTGGGCTGTTAAAAGATCTTACCTGGTCTCTAGACTCGCTGTATATCATCCCTTACACTCATTTGAAGCCTGCCTGCCAGATAAATGTTCCTAAACCTCAGTTCCGATTATATACACCTCTGCTCAAAAGCCTGAAATGGCTCCCTAATGTCCAAAGCTAAAATCCATGCTCCTTAGCCAACTTTAACTTTCAACCTTACTTTCTAAAACTGCTCTTTACATACCTTGCATTGGAGCAGACCCAAACACTTATGGTGTCCTTGTGAGTTCCCACTTTTTGGCTATTTGTTCCTACATTTTCTTCCACTGGGAAAACAGTAAAAGCTGATGTTTCTTGCTATGACCATTTCTTGATGATAGATTTTCCCCTACCTGGCCAATAGGAGTATCTCTGGCCACAGCGATTGGTTCAGGGATGGGCACATGACTCAAGCTCATCCAATCAGAATCCTTCTCTGGGAATATTCTGTTGCAGCTAGAGAGAATACCGCCTCTCTTAAGGAAATACCGTGACAAAAGTATGTGAACCCAACACCTATTTAAATGTGCTCTTTCCCATCTCAATGGGATGAAACAGTGAGCCATAACAGAGAGAAACATGAGAGAGAAAGGGAAAAAGAGTGAAAGAGAGAGAGAGAGGGGTTTGAAGACATCATTTGCACCTGGATCAAGATATGGCAGATAAGACGTACACCCCATATATGCCTTTCCAGTAGAATAGACCAATACATCCTTTTGTTTTTGTTAACTTAATGAGAATTGGTTTTCTATAATTTAATATCATAAAAGTCTCAATGAATACAAAGATTTTTCTCCCCTGAATATTCACATATTCAGACTCCCCAAAACTGAGCACAGAGTTCACCTCTTTCCAAAATGTTCACTGAGCTTCCAGCCTCAGCTCCCTCCTTGGAACGCTCACCACTTCCTCTGCAGCTCCCTTTCTACCTCGTTGCAGAGTTTTTCACACACTTACAAATCATCTCCTTTGCTGGAGGGTAAACTCCCCCAGGGATCAGGGGCCTTGTCTGAGTTGGTGCCCCACGCCCTGCACCCTGAGCACAGCGTCCAGCGTATGGTAGGTGATCAGTGGCCGTTTGCTGAATGAACAGGATCAGATTTTCATCTGGCCAGAGCTGGAGGCCTCAGCAGCACAGAGAATGTTCCGGGGTGCTGGATGACACCTCAGAACCATCAGGACAGGGTTAAACATGTCCTGGCCTAAACAGCAGTCTAAATGCTCCCCAGTCTCATAATGAAACTTGACAGCCCTGTGTAAATTCAGCAGTAATAATGTTTCACATCCTGCCATGGATTTCTGGTGTGGAAATCTGCCCCCCAGAAGACTCAGCTCCGCAATCCTGCCCTGCCCTGATAGTCCTATCTTCTCCCATAACTGCTAGATTGCTTTCCTGATGGGAAAGAAAATAATGTAATTATTTCCTAAAGAGCAAAGAAGAACTGCTATATCAATGATGGCTGGGTTTTTTAAATAAATAATAGAAATAATAAAGCTCTTTTTTTTTTTATAATTCCTCTTCCTATTGTTTACCACATCCCTTTAAAGGATTAATTTTACAACTATGGGGAAATAATTGTGGGGAGAGTAGGGAGAAGAAAAAGATGAAACAAAAGAGTAGTAAGGAGAAAAAGAAGGAAGAGAAGTTAGAAAGAAGGAAAAGTTGGGGGGAAGGGAGAGAAAGGTAGACAGGGAAAGGAGTGGAGAGAGAAGCCTGGGAAAAGGAGGGATGACATTTTCTCCTACTTGAATAATAAAACAAAATGGAGTTTGAAGCAGAACAGCGCCCTTCAGGAAAGCTGGAAAGCACTCTGTGGGAGGAGATCCTCACAGCAGTAAGATGAGCAAGAGAGAGAGGCAAGATGGAGGGCGTCCAGAGCTGGTCGCGCAGCAAGCAGAAAGGGGACCAGCGGGAAGAGGTCCCATGTTGTGGTCTGGCACCGAGCCCTCCCTGGTGACACTAGAAAAGTAGGTCAGTTTCAGAGCTGGCTGGGGAATGAATGGCCAGCCAGGAACAGTGGTGGGAAGTGCGAATGCTGAGTGAGAGGTTGACCTACGCACAGGACCTGGGAGATGGGGCACCTCCCTAGTGCAACGGGAAGAATGAAAGCCAATTCTAGACAGCACCATCCAACAGACTTTTCCCAAGGATAGAAATTCATACATCTGTGATGTCCATTACGGTAGCAGCTCGTCACCTAGAGCTACTGAGCTCTTGAAATGTGGAGAGTGTGACTGAGGAACTGAATTTTCCATTTTATTTTAATGAATTTAAATTTAAATAGCCACATATGGCTAGTGGCTGCCATGTTGGACAGCTCGAGTCTGAAAGCCGTGTGGATCACATTCAAGAAGGAACTGATTGCCAAGAGGAACCAAAAGGTTGTTTTGTGAAATGTCATAAGTGTACGTTTCAGGTGGCACACAGATTCGTTTCGATGGTGCATGGGTTAACTTTATTTGTAGGATTAAATGTGTTTATTTTAATATATATTTGAAAGTGGAACTAGCATATCAGACACATTATTTCATAGATATCATTGCTTAGGAAGAAACTATAATGAAATTTTATCTCTAAAAATGTAAATCAATGTAAATAAAAAGTACTGTGTGAAAAATATCACAGTGGGTTTAGAGTTATGAAAAAAGTAATAAACATATTCATATAAATGGAATCATACGGTGTGTGGCCTTTTGGGTCTGGCTTCTTTCACTTAGCATCATGTCTTCAAGGTTCATCCATGTTGGAGCATGTATCGGCATTTCATTCCTTTATGGCTGAATATTATTCCATTCTATAGATATACAGATTAAGCTTATCCATTCATCTGTTGAGGGACATTTGTTTACACCTTTTGGTTATCGTGAGTAGTGGTGCTATCGACATTCATGTACGAGTTTCTGTTTGAATATTGTTTTTAATTCTTTGGGGTATATAACTACGAGAGGAATTGTTTGGGGTAATGAAAAAGATAGAGGAACTAGTTATCTGTGGAACCACTATCTGGAACTAGACAGTAGTGATGTTTGAACAACACTGTGAATGTACTTATTCCCACTGAATTGTACAGTTTAAAATGATCAATCTTATGTTATATGTATTTTAACATGATAAAAAACTGGTTTTAAAAAAGTAACAAAGAAAATCAGTAGTTGGCTGAATAAAGACTGAGCTAATTCAAAAGATACAATAAGTAGTCTGAATTGGGATATGAGGTTTATCAGAGATCCCAGAGTTTTTTAGATCTAAGCTTCTATCCAAGAATCATTTCTACAACCACTCTGGCAGAAAGGTCAGCCTAGACACCAAAAGCACAAGAATAAATAAGTGGGAGAAAAATCTTTGAAAACGATATACCAGATAAGGCGTTAATATCAAAAAAAATAAGAAACTCACACAGCTCAATAGCAAAAAGACTAATAATCTGATTTGTAAATGGGCAAAGGACTTGAATAGATGTTTTTCCAAAGAAGACAAACGGTCAACAGGTACATGAAAAGATGCTCAACATCACTAATCATCAGGGAAATGCAAATCAAAACCACAAAGAGATATCACCTCACACCTGTTAGAATGGCTATTATCAAAAAGACAAAAAAGACAAGAGATAACAAGTGTTGGCAATGATGTGGAGAAAGGGAACACTGGTGCACTGTTGATGGGAATGTAAATTGGTACAGCAATCCCACTTCTGGACTGAATCCTAAGGAAAAAGGATCTGGAAGAGGTGTCTGCACTCCCATCTTCTTTGCAGCACTATTCACAACAGCCAAGACATGGAAACCAACTAAGTGTCCATCTACAGAGGAGTGGATTTTTTTTAATGTGAAATTTAAACACACACACACACACACACACAAAACGCACGCACAATGGAATATTATTCAGTCATAAAGAAGAAGGAAATTCTACCATTTGTGACAATATGGATGGCCCTTGGGGTATTATGCTAAGTGAATTAAGCCAGACAGAGAAAGACAAATATCGTTATGATATCACTTACACGTGTAACCTAAAGGAAACCAAGCCCGTAGATACAGAGAACAGACTGGTAGTTGTCAGAGGCATGTGGTGGGGAGTGGCCAAAATGGGTGAAGGGGTCAAAAGGTACAAATTTCCAGTTATAAGATAAATAAGTTATGAGGATATAATGTACAGCACAATGACTATAGTTAACAATACTGTAGTGCATATTTGAAAGTTGCTAAGAGGTAAATCCTAAACATTCTCATCACAAGAAGAAAAATTTCATAACTATGTACGGTGGCAGACATTAATTAGACTTATTATGGTGATCATTTTGCAATATATACAAACATCGGATCCTTTCGTTGTACACCTGAAACTAACACAATGTAATATGTCAATTTTACACCTTAATTAAAATAATACTCATCTCATACGGAGTCTTAAAGAGCAATGCACAGAAAGCACTTCGTACAGATCCTGAAACATAGTAACTGAAGAATAAACATTAGTTATCACCGGTATTAACAGGCACAATGAGAGGGGGGATCTGAGCCAAGGGACAAAGTCTACTGAATTCCATACCTACAGGGCAGCAATGGCTGTGGGTGGAACATTCAGCACAAGTGGGTAGAACATTCTAAGGCAAAGAAATCAATGGACCAAACGGTCTCCACGTAGAAGGGTTTTAAGGTTATTTATCTAAACTGACAGAATGGCCTGCCTTCACACTTGACCCCAGCACACTGCCGAACCCCTCCCTGACAGACAGCTGCCCAACTGCTGGGCGGGCCCCAGTGTCTGAGTGCTACCTCCCCACTTCCTAGGAGGGTCCCTGTCACCGACGGGTCCAAGTAAGTGTTTAGCAAAGACTTCCTTCCACTGAACCAGAATTATTTCCTTGGAACTTCAACCTGCTGGCTCTAATTCTCCACTGTAAGCAAAGGAGACTAAAAAAACTTTAAAACTCTGAAGACAAGTATTATTGTGTCCCCCTTGAAAGTCTCTTCCGGGGATTCTTCAGCCATTGCTCATGTATATTAGACACAAAGACTCCTTTCCATTCAAAAGCACACCTGTAGATTCTTCTCTCTTTTCTCCAGACAGAATGTGGGATTTTCGGAATATGTTCAGAAGGAGACCCTATCCCAGGAAGCTTTGTGTAAAGATTGATAGGCATTCACTACAATGAGGTAGGCAATCCTGTATTTCAAGTCAAAGAAGTAATCGAAACCAGTTTCTTTATGTTTCCCCTCTACCTGGGAATTATTAACGATGGTATGAAATTGGGAGTTCAACATGTGCCAAGCCCAGTGCTGCGTGCTGAACGTAAGTCACTGCATTTCACACCCCAACGAAGCAGCTAATACAGTCAGTCAAGAGAGTGTTCACACGTTTCAGAAACTGGGTCTCATATCCCATAAAGGAGCTCTGTTCTACGCTTCATTTGCACTTCACTCATAAAAACGCTCTTTGGTAAGAACTATTTGATGTACAAGGTTCCTTTGTTTTAGCTTTGCCTTTAACTAAGAGGTTACGTTTGCATTTCCCATCTCAGTCCTCAAAGCCTACTGAACCTGTGGAAGGCAGATCACATCCGTGTGGGCTTGAAGTTTGAGAAAACATTTTCTCCATCTCCTCTCTGGGAGGGCTCCTGTATTTCATCCACTGGGGTCCTTTCTACTTGCAGCTGATTTTCAAAAGAAAAAAAGGAAGGAAAAAAATTACAAAAATCCATTCTGTGGGGGCATTGTAACCAAGTGTGTGGAAACAATTCAGAACAGAGGCTCCTGAGAATCTATGATTTATAAGAAAAGTAGAAAATCGTTCTTAGTCCAAAAGATAATGCACTTCCAATATTAACGTAATAACAGAGACTAATTTCTTCCAGTTGAAGTAGAGCCAGGAATCAAAAATGCCAAATCATCATTTAAAAATGGCAAATTTTAGTATTTCTCTCCTTGACAGAAACACCTAGAAAGAAAATAAAACTTTACAGAACTGCCAGTTTCCAACATGCCGGCAGCCAAGCCCAGCGGATGCACCGACAAGAAAGGCAGACCTAAACCAGCACAGCAGGGTCACCATGTGGCAAACGGACAGCCTGCCACCATACTGGTTTCTATTTCAGACAACAGAATTGTCCAACACTGTCTAGTAGAGCTAACTCACCTAGCTGTGTGGCTGACAGGTCTGCACCTGCGTTCAACATCAGATCTGGCTTCTGAGCAGCACCGTCTAACCCAGTCCCCACCATGGTAAACCACAGTAGAACCTTTTCCCCACCTACAGTCTCAGCAACCAGCTCCAGCGCATACGATCAGCTGTGGCACAGAAGTTAGGTTCACTGAAGATGTATAAATGGGCCCAGAGTGAAAGGAACTGGAGCCTAAGGGGCTTTCAGATCCAAAGCTGAGGGAGGAGCCTGTGAACTGAACTTGCCGTGAATGCCGTATTAGCTCCATCACCTGGATCTGTCAGTAGCAGTCAGGTCAGCCCCCAAAGATGCAAAGCCTCAATTGGAAGCTGAAGCGTCACGCTGCAAAGGCAGCTAAGCAGCAGGACAGCCAACGGCTGCATTTCCCACATGCAGGGAGGTGCATATGTTTCCATTTATTTGCATCCTATTGACTATGCAGAATTCTTAAGAAGGCCAGTGGAAGAAGCTGAAACTGACAGCAAAACACGAGTCAGGAAAATAGGAATCAACTGGTTAAGAAACATATCAAAATTGGGAAGCTGGAACGGAGTCTACTATCCTTAATAACAGCAACACCCTTCCTTAGGAAGAATAGCATGGACCCAGGCAACCATCCAAACATTCTGATTAAAGTAGAAAATACACATGAACAAATTTTTCTATGATGGCAGCTTTGCAGTCTGATTATTTTTCAAGGCAACTGCTCCAATTACTTGCTTGTCTTTGCCTACGTGGTAAGAGACAGCATCCTAAAACTTTTACTTTTTTCTTTTTTTTACCAGGAGTCACAGCAGAAGTGTGCTCAATGCGACAAATTTGTGTGACTCCTATAAAACAGAAGTATGTCATCACTAGAGGCAACTTAAGTGGTGATGACAAGTACTGGATTTGGAGTTAAACTGTTAGGGTTTGTGGACTCTCCCTGCAACTTTCTGGTTAGGTAAACTGGGGTAAGTGGTTACTTCACCTCTTTGAGCCTCAACTTCCTCATCTGCTAAATGGAGATATAACAGCACCTACTTCGTGAAGTTGTTGTGAGGGTTAAATTGGTTGATAAACAGAAAGAACCTAGCACAGTGTTGGAGAACTAGTTATTAATCAACATCTCCACTTCCCCCCTGAGATTGCTGAGAGAGGTAGAAGAGCATCACATCTTCCAATCCTCAGCTACCTTTATCTTCTGGATCTGGGAGGCAAAAGAATTAGGTCAATGGCTTTGTGTGATTTGATTGTATCACATCACCTCTATGAGCTTTATTATCCTTATCTGTTAAGTGAGAATAATCTCATGTGACTCATAGGATTGTTATGAAGATTAAAGAACATTTTGTATTTGAATCTAAAAAGGTCTATACAATACTATTGTAGTAACTATTCATTATGTCCATGTTGAAGGGGAACCAAGCAAAATGATGGTCCTATTAGCCACAGATCCTCCCACAGAGACCAAAGCTTCATGGCAAGTCCTTGGAAAAAGAAAAATGGAATGTTACATTAAAGTGCCACCCAGCTTCTCACGGGGACAAAGAGGTTGAGACTAGGAGCCCTTCATACACCCTAAATTTGCAGGCGTTTATAAATTGAGGTTTCTCTCATTCTTCCCTTATTTTCATCACCTCCTGGTGGAAAGGAAGGTTCTAAGGTGAAGCCATTCAGGACAAAAAGGCACAGCTTTAAGAGCTGCTGCCATAGCAGGACAAGAGCAATGTGCCTTCCGCCATGTGGATTAACAGAGACACCTAGTGTTCCAGGGAGAGCCGGCCCGTGACGCAACTCTGACCAGGGGATGGCTCAAGTCAACAAGCACTGTCCACCCCCAGCTCTTCTTCCATCAGCGTCCCTTTTGCAATATCATGAATGTGGTTCTCCCTCCCCCACATGTCTCGTATGGAAGCTCTTCAAATATCTCCTCCAGCTTTAACAGGACAGGGATGGGGTTGGTGAGATAATGTTCGAAATGATTCTCTTCTGGAGGATTAAGTCATTGATGTGAGGAGGTGATCAGCATCCCTTGGACAGCCACTGCTCCATGGTCTTTCTTGCCCTTCGAATCCTCAACAGCCTGTTCTTCAAGGGCGGTGTGACCTAGTGGTCAGAAAGACCTGAAACTGAGTCCACCAGGATACCATTTTTTTCTCATTTCCATATAAACTTCAAAGTCTTTCCCATCTCAGGCACTTGGCACACTCTGTTCATGTCTTTGCCTGGCATGACTTCCCCTGGCTCTTTGCATGTCTAGTTCTTCATCCTCCACGAGATGCATGCTCTCTGCACGCCTTGATGTTTTCCATCTCAGTGCCTACTATCTTTCCTTCTCAGCAGTCATAATATAGTGTAATCATTTTATTTATAATCATTTATAAATATTTTTGTCTACAATAACAGCATTTTGTCTCATTTTGTCTCAATTTTCTCTACACTCCCTATTAGACTGCATCCTCATGAAGATTGGGACCATACTCTTGTATTTACTGGTGTATCCCCTGCAGGGATTGACACAGAACACTAGATAAATGCTTCAAATGAATGGACAAATGCAACTGTGACTCTTGCCCATTAATGATATGACTTTGAAATGTCACCTAACTTTCCTGAGTCCCATTTTTCTCATACATAATATGAGGATCTCACCTGCCTTATAAGTAGTTAAGAGCACTGGAAGTGGCAGGCACTGTTACTCTTCCGCATCAGTTTTAAGATGCCCAACTTTTGTATTTTATCCTTTTTAAAATAAAGATCATTTTATAATCGTTGGAGTCTTAGATTATATAAAATATGGTAACATCTCACTCTTATGTAGGACTCAAGGTCTCCTTATATTAAAAAAAATATCCTCTAGAAAGACATGGTTATGTGGCTCTCTGTGTCTATTTACTGTATAGGAGCAAGTCAGCATCAATACTAATGCATTCTATTCCACAATTTCACCACTGCCTCCCTCTCATTTCCTCTCTAAGGACTGTTCCTCCCCAGTCTATTAGTTAATGAGAATGCCTTCCTAAATTTTTAAAAATCTGTTTTTCTTTCAAAAGCCCCAAGGAGCTAGAATAATTAAACTCACTTCATTATTATATGCAGAGCAATCCTGCCATCTAGGTGGCATTTTTGTTCCACTTTCTTGGTCATTCTGAGAATTATATTATTATACAAGAACTAAAACGTACCATACCCTGAGCCAAATGCTTTCCATGCTTTATTTAATTTTCACAGACTCCCCACTCTGAGAACCAGCATTATCTCCATTTCACAGATGACGAAATGAGGTCTAGATGGACTTAGTTACTTGTTCAGTGTTCCACAGCTAATAAGTGGCAGAAAAATCTAGAATTTGATTCCAAATTCTGTGGGATTTATCAGACTGGAATCCTCCAAAGACTACAAACATAAACCAAGCACAAATTATGCCCATCAAGGAGTCTTCTGTATGGAAGTAAAGAGTCATAGTTGTCTGGGTAAAACAATCTAAGATTTTTATTTATAATATCCCCTTGTTGGTCAAATTCAGCTTTAGAAAAGCAACCACATTAAAGGGTATAATGCATCAACTATTTAGCATAATATTACGGATTAGCTGCCAAATATGCATATTCATCAAAGTTCTTTTGGTTGTCATTAGCAGAAGCCAACTTGAACCAACTTAAACCACTAAGGAAGTCTGGTGGTTAATATCTGAAAAGATCAGTGATAGGGTGGACTTCAGGTATGGTTTGATCATGGCTCTGGCTTGTTCTCCATACCATACTTCTCTAGTTCAGGCCCATGTATGAGTCACCATTATTCTCAGCCTGATTTCTTCCATGGTAAAAAACCGGCAGCAGAAATTCCTGGCCTCACATCTGAACAATGACCATACAACAAATAGTCCTAAAGTTCTCTCTGTTAGATCAACTTAGATCACATGTCCATTCCTGAACCAACTGCTATAATGAGATGGATGGGATTTTTTTTTAAATTGGCTGTGGCCAAATAGTACTCACCCACCACAGCCTTCATAATGGGAGAAGAGAGGAATGGAAAATCACCTACGCTCCACACTAAGCAAAGCCTGTTAGTAATAGGAAATGAAATGGCACAGGGCAAAGAAAAAGCAAATGAGGCTCCAGATATAACCTGTGCAAGCTCAGGGGTCACTGCAGCTGTCTACCTCACTCCCCTGCTAAAACTCTCCAGTGGCTTCCCATAACACTTGAAACAAAACCTGAAACCTTCACCATGGCCTAAGATCTTACAGAACTTGGTCTACCTCTATCCCCTTACCCTACCCTATTTTTCCTCCCACCTCATGTCAATACCAACATGATATTATGTGTTTATTCACTCATTTTTGGTCTCCCCTCTAGAACAGGAGATTTAGGTGGGGAGCCTTCGTCTGTTTGGTTCACCACTGTGTGACGCTGTATGACACACATACTGTGGGACTGAGACAGATATTAAGTGTTGCATACATGAAAGGGTAAATGAATGAAAACAAATGCATGTATTCATGAATGAATGAATGAACAAGTGAAAGAATGAGATCCAGGCAATCAGTAGATGAACATGGGTAACTGATGCCAGGGGATTGTTTTTATTCTCTTTGTTTTGTTTCGTTTGTTTTCACCTAGTTGGCTGAAGACAAACACTTTCTCCCAGTCCTGTGTTCAGTGCTCAGAGTCTATTTAAGAAATGCTCTGTTTTGAAAGCAGAAGATTTATTAAACTCAAGAATTATAAATGGTTTAGAGGCATGCATGATGGCTTCCTCCCCATCTCCTATACTGAGTGGAAGATGTTTGCCAATGGTTTAGCCTTCCTGCATATATGTGAATAGAACACTTTAAAAAAATCAAGGCAGGGCTTCCCTGGTGGCGAAGTGGTTAAGAATCCGCCTGCCAGCTCATGCAGCTCAATATTAAAAAAACAAACAACACAATCCAAAAATGGGCATAAGACCTAAATAGACATTTCTCCAGAGAACATATACAGATTGCCAACAAACACATGAAAGGGTGTTCAACATCACTAATCACTAGAGAAATGCAAATCAAAACTACAGTGAGGTATCACCTCACACCAGTCAGAATGGCCATCATCAAAAATCTACAAACAATAAATGCTGGAGAGGGTGTGGAGAAAAGGGAACACTCTTGCACTGTTGGTGGGAATGTAAATTGATACAGCCACTGTGGAGAACAGTATGGCAGTTCCTTAAAAAACTAAAAATAGAACTACCATACAACCCAGCAATCCCACTCCTGGGCATATACCTGAGAAAACCAAAATTCAAAAAGAGTCAGGTACCACAATGTCCACTGCAGCTCTATTTACAATAGCCAGGACATGGAAGCAACCTAAGTGTTCATCGACAGATGAATAGATAAAGAAGAGGTGGCACATATATACAATGAAATATTACTCAGCCATAAACAGAAACAAAATTGAGTTATTTGTAGTGAGGTGGATGGACCTAGAGTCTGTCATACAGAGTGAAGTAAGTCAGAAAGAGAAAAACAAATACCGTATGCTAACACATATATATGTAATCTAAAAAAAAAAAAATGGTGCTGAAGAACTTAGGGGCAGGACAGGAATAAAGACACAGACGTAGAGAATGGACTTGAGGACACGGGGAGGGGGAAGGGTAAGCTGGGACAAAGTGAGAGAGTGGCACGGACTTATACATACTACCAAATGTAAAATAGCTAGCTAGTGGGAAGCAGCCGCATAGCACAGGGAGATCAGCTCGGTGCTTTGTAACCACCTAGAGGGGTGGGATAGGGAGGGTGGGAGGGAGGGAGATGCAAGAGGGAGGAGAAATGGGGGTATATGTATATGTATAGCTGATTCACTTTGTTATAAAGCAGAAACTAACACACCGTTGTAAAGCAATTATACTCCAATAAAGACGTTAAGAAAAACCCTTTTGCTTTCCAAAACACACAAAAAAGAATCTGCCTGCCAATGTAGGGGCCACGGGTTCAATCCCTGGTCGTCCAGGAAGATCCCACATGCCGCAGAGCTACTAAGCTGGTGTGCCACAACTACTGAGCCTGCGCTCTAGAACCCACAAACCACAACTACTGAGCCCATGCGCCTAGAGCCCGTGCTCCGCAATGAGAAGCCCACACACAGCAACTAAGAGTAGCGCCCGCTCAACGCAACTAGAGAAAGCCCGTGCCCAGCAACAAAGACCCAACGCAGCCAAAAATAAATAAATTCATTATTTAAAAGTTGGATCCTATTACAAATAAGATTATTTAAAAAAGAAAAATCAAGGCAGGTAACCCCATTATGACCTGGCATGCACCCAGTGTCAAAATTAAATATTGGCTTCCCTCTTCCTTTCTACCTTTTACTTCCTTCCTTCTGCCTAGTCAGAATTACTGAGATTCCCTTGCTGACATTTTTGCTCAATTCTTTGCATCCAATTAATATTTACTGGCATTCCTCAGGGAGGCACAAAATCTGAAGGGACTCATTCTAGAACTAATTTAAAGAGAGTTGATGACTCTACAATTGAGCTTTTGACTATTCTCATAAAAATTCTCCCAAGAAAGATCAGCTTCTCCCCTTTGTTCTCCACTTGCTTTA
The DNA here is from genome assembly GCF_963924675.1 of Phocoena phocoena. Lineage (NCBI taxonomy): Eukaryota > Metazoa > Chordata > Mammalia > Artiodactyla > Phocoenidae > Phocoena > Phocoena phocoena. Next base: position 30,089,777 of record NC_089233.1, on the reverse strand, counting down.
TTCTTGGCAATGCCAAATATCAATCTCTATGATAATGACAATAATAATAACTGATATTGATGGTGAGGATATTATTAACATTTTCAGGAAGGTTTTGTGGTTTATAAAATGAAATCCCATGCATCACATTTTTGTGATAAATTAATTTCTAAGAAAAGCAAAATGACTCCCGCCCACAACGGGAGGACCTTTGTATGCACTTTACGGCAATGTAAGACCTCTAGGGTCTCATGAAAGCACACCTAGGATGTCCTCTTTCCCTGAGAGGCCAGAGTATCAGAGGATCAGATGCTAAAGTCAGAGAGGCAATCTTGATCCTGATTCTACCATTAAGTGACACTGGAAAAGTCAGTCTTCTCTCTGAGATTTTTTTTTCTCTAGCAAAAATGGACTTGTGAGAATACAAGATAATGTGTGTAAAAATTCTTAGATCAGAGCAAGCGCTGTGTTAGCAATTATATGATTCACTCATTCAACACATATTTAAGTGTCTACACTATTCTGGGTACTGGTGTACCAGTAAAATGGACAAAGTCCCTGGAGTTCATTTTCACGATCATCGTCACCACCGTCGTTATCACCACCACCACCACCACCATCGTCATCCTCATCACCACATTATCATCATTAATCACAAAGGACCTAGAAAGAAAGAGGACTGATTCCGTGGAGCAACACATCTGGGTCTGGAGCAAAGAAAACTTAGGCTTAGCGTGTCTTTGCCATTAGCCAGTCTCTCGTTAATGAAAAATGAGCCCTGTGTCTTCCAGGCCTCACTTTCCTCATCTGTAATAAAGCATAGAGAATTTACATTTTAATGTTATAACACCAGTTGAAAATAATTTCTTACAACTAATAATATATTTTATGAATCTGAGCCATAAAAAAGAAAAATCCGATTCGAACCATAGACTTCACGAGGTTTAGATGATACACTGACATTTTCAGCAACAGTCCTTCACAAGTAGCGTGGGTTCCATCAGACTCCCGCATTTGCTGTTTATTTGACAAATTTCAGGATCTTGTAGAAAAGCTGGACACCTACCCCCACCCCCTACCAGAACAAATGTTTTCTTCCAGTTTTAGAGGAACATCTACAGATTAATCCAATCTGATGAGTGGGAACTCTCTTTAGGTAATTCAATAAGTTCTTGCCTTTGGGCAAGCCACTTGGCACAAACAACTCAAATTCTCACCTGTAAAGTTGAACAGAGAAGTAGATTTATGACCTAGGGCCATAAAAAAAGACCACTTAGTCCCAGAGGTGATCCTTGTAAGTGAGATATCGAAACTTCCTGTCATCACTCATTTGAACATCTACCAGTCTTAAGGTTCATCAAGGTCTTGTTTTGGCAATGCTTATAAATAATGATGATTATGATAAAAGTAATAAATACACATCTTATGATAAAACAAACACTGAAAGAGACTATGGAGGTAATATGAATAAGTAGTCCAGGTGGGGACTAAGGTGAACTGGGAAGGCCCTTCTTGATCTAAAGGTCATTTCCCATGTCCAGTTGACCATCTCCAGGTAGGAGGAAGGTTCTGGTACAAGATGGCAGCATAGGAGGCTCCCAAACTCACTTCCTCCTATGGGTACACTGAATCTACAGCTATGAAGCAATTCTTTCTGAAAGAAATCCAGAAACTAGCTGAGCGAACTACACATCAAGTGAACAACAAAATACCCACATCCAAACGTGTAGGAAAGGCTGAGACACATTCTCGCCATATACTCTACCCCCAGCACAGCAATATACAATCAGGTGGGAACTTACAACTTCCAGCTTCTCCCTGAAGAGTGAAGGTTTGGACCCAACATCTAGAGTCCCAACTTTTAAGACTTCCAGATAGGAACGTCGGATTATCATTATCAGCTTTTCATATTTTTCAAGATTAGCTAAACATGTAATTTTTTGTGAAATTTTACAAGTTTTAAATGTTGGAATTTATTCAACTTTTGAAAACAGTAAAAACATTCAAGTCAAAAAAGACATACCACAACTTCAAGTCAACTTGCAAGCTTTTAAAGTAGTGTAGTGGAGTTTAGATCCAAACAAAACTGGATTTGAAGTCTGGCTTTATTTTGTATTAGCTGTATGGCTTTGGTCAAGTTATGTAACTTCTCTAGTCCCCGGTTTCCTCACCTGTAATATGAGTTATGATCTATAATTGACCTGCTGGTAATCTATCCAGCATCCATTTCCCTCTTCCTCATTCTTAATAGAAATCACATTTGTTGAGGCTTCATGTTTCCTATAAGAATCCATGGGACTTGGAGGAATGGAAGCTTACCCCCATCTCAGTTCTAAGAGTAGGTCTGGTTTGGTGTAACTTAATCCTATTTGCCTTCTCAGGGATTGGGTCAGCTGTCCAAAATTAAGCCGGTCAGTACATGGCATTTTCAAAATGGTTATTATTGGCCCAAAGATGGGCACATGACCTAATTTGGCCATGAACAAAGAAGTCGTCTGAGATGTTGCTGACAGCAAACTTAAGGTCATGAAGGAAGCAGTTTGAGAACAAGGACTATACTCCTCAAAGGGCAGAGTCAAGTTCATATCCTAAGGAGAAAAGTATAAAGCCATTTAGAGGTCTCTTTGTGTAGGAAGAGGATTCTTACTAACCTCTAGTATTCTGTAGGCATGAAACACTTTTACAGTTAAAGTATTGTATGTTGTGATAAATTGTGTTTAACTTTCACATAATAAAATACAGAGTGTGAAGTTTTTATTATTATTATTATTATTTTTTTTTTTTTGCAGTACGCGGGCCTCTCACTGCTGTGGCCTCTCCTGTTGCGGGGCACAGGCTCCCGACGCGCAGGCTCAGCGGCCATGGCTCATGGGCCCAGCCGCTTCGTGGCAAGTGAGATCCTCCCGGACCGGGGCACGAACCCGTGTCCTCTGCATCGGCAGGTGGACTCTCAACCACTGCGCCACCAGGGAAGCCCCGGAGTGTGAAGTTTTTAAAAAATATTTCCGTGAGTTGAATTGTCCTAAATCCCAAATTACAAATGTTTGCATTTCATTAAATTGAAACTAAATTTAATATATGTTTATGATAAGATCTTATATTTGAAGCTGTCATTTAATTACCTAAGCATCCAATAAGAGGATGTTAGATTCTAAACAACCAAAGGGAAGAGTTTAACAGGACAAATTCTTTGTTATTATCCAAGAAGAGATAATTATGAAGTTTAGCTGTGTGACTGCATATGGATTTTAAGTAAATTATTATGACATTAATTTATCTTGAAAAAAAAAAGAGCAGAGTCAAGAGATCACAGGGGAAAGAACCAGAACCTTGAGCATACTGCATCTGAAGTCCACCCTGTGTCTAGAATTCCAATCAAATAACTCAATCACATAACTGAATTTAGTTGATTATTACCTGCAGCAAAAACATCCTAACTCATACCTAAGGATAAAAGATAATGTATTTAAAGTGACTGGCACATAGGAGGGACTTAATACATGGTAGGTTGTATCATTAGAGTATTTTAACATTTCCATTACATCCGATTTAAAAATATATATGATTCCAACTTATACCTCCTCCCTTTTCCCATTTGGTAACCATAAGTTTGTTTTCTATGTCTGTGGGTCTATTTCTATTTTGTAAATAGTTTCATTTGTATCACTTTTTTAGATTCCACATGTAAGTGATATCATATGATATTTGTCTTTCTCTGTCTGACTTACTTCACTTACTATAATAATCTCTAGGTCCATCCAATGTTGCTGCAAATTAAACAACAAGGTCCACTGTATAGCACAGGGAACTATATTCAATATCTTGTAATAAGCTATAATGGAAAAGAACCTGAAAAAGAATATATGTATTCTATATATATATTTTATATATAAAACTGAATCACTTTGCTGTACACCAAAAAATAACACATTGTGAATCAGCTATACTTCTATCTATCTATGCTTCCATAATGTAACTTATGAAACTTGAAGTTTCCCTTCCCCCCCAACACATAATGATGTATTAATTAAATTGTTGAAACTTCCTTTTATTAAGAGGGATGGAAATGAAAAGGAAATGAGCACATTTCTCAGGACAGCTGTCCTCCACTGTGTAGGAAACAGTGATATATGTTTATTCCTTGTGTTTGGATAGGATTTAATCAAATGATGCAAACCCTCAGGAACTGGCTATGGGGATTTGGACAAGAGTATACCAGACATCAGCAGATCAGCCAGTTCATTCACACACTTTGAGGCCTGTGTAGAAATGTGGCTGGCCTCCCCTGCCCACGCAGAACCCAGTTAGCATCACCAAGCTGACAGTGATCCTCTGTCCCTGCGATCCATGCCAGGCTTTGAGGCACCAGGAGCCTGCACAGGGGCTCAGTCACACCTGCAGGCAGGCAGCATCTACACGGAGGCAGGAGAAGGGGGGAGCAGGAAAGCAAGAGGACAAAGGCAAAGAACAGGTGGAGAGGCCCGTTCTGGCTGGCTGTCTAGCTCCCACCTGGAAGGAATGACAAGGAGGGCTTCTGTCCTACATACGAGGAGGAGGGGTATAGACAGACACCCTTCCAGGAAAGCAAAGGACAGCTTATAAATGAACTGGCCCTTCACACCCTGCCATATGCTCCTCTCTTGTGGTGGAAAGGATTTTTAACTTGTTTTGTGTGGCATCAGATGTTTTCCAGATCATGTCAAGAATGAAACAAAAGCAGAGGTTTTTTTCCCCCTTCCTGAGTATGACCTCCTCATCTCTTCAGACCCAAAGCTTGGCTTGCCACCTATGTCATGGATCCAGCCCAGTATGGTATTGGTTTCCTTTAACTCAAAGCATTCACTGCTCTGATGATTTGCTTGGCAGTTCATCATGTGATAAAATTTTACTTCTTCCACATATTGGTTAAAACTTCTGGTCAGATTATTTAACTCTCCTAGGTTGCACTAAGCCCAGATAGATTAACAATGCTTGTAGATTATAGATCTTTGGAAGGCCCATAGCCTCTATCATGATGTCTAGCATATAACAGACATTGTACAGACACCCACTAGGCTCCACAACAGAATCAAGGCTGAGAATAGAGTCTCCAAGGCAAAAAAGGCAGCCGAAATTCACAGCCCAACTAGTTTCCTCCAGTATTCTCCTTCCCCTCAGGGATTATTTACCAATTAATGTTGAAGTTCCTTAAGGTTGGAACCTGATCACTCTTCTGAGTCTTCATTCTCCCCTAGATGATCTCACACAATCCTGAGGTTTTAACTGGCATCAGTAAGCTCAAAACCTGTGTGTTAGATTTTCAGCCTGAACTCAGACTCTTTTCTCCAATTGCCTACTTGAGATTTCCACTTGGATGTCTACAAAGTATGTTCAACTGAACATGTCTGAAATTAGATGCTGTTCCTGTCTCACTCTCCCCCAATTTGTTTCTTCTCCAATTTTGTGCAAGGTACCGCCATCTATTCAGCTGTACAAGTGAAGAAGTATTATTGAATCTCTTCTATCATTTCATATCCATCCATCACGTTTTGTTAATTTTACTTCCAAAACATGCATAAGCCCACCCACTTCCCTCTGAATCTATAGCATTACACAGATTTAGGTCTTAATCTCCTAACTGGTCCCTGTGCTTACACATTAAAACCCCTTGCTCCCAATATACTCTCTGTTAGCAGGCACCAGAGTAGTGAAAATGGTGCTTTTCTTTGCATAATCCTTTCACAGAAGAAAGCTGCAGCAAATCATTAGTATATGTCACCAAATTAACAAGTTTCAAAATGAAAGCTTCCCTAGTATTCAACCCTGGAGGAAAAAGATCAATACGTATTTTTGTTGGCATGCTGGTTCCAAAATCCAAAGATTTGAATCTGGCCTAAGGCAAATTTGAACAATATTTATGCTTTATGTGTGACCCCAAAACAACCCAAACCACCTTTCCTTCAAGGTAAAGGCACAGACAATTTCTGACCCTTTCAAGTTGCCAGCACTGGGTTTCCACCATTTGTCGAGCTATTCATTGGATGCCAATTGGAAATGATTGACTTGCATCGCTGGGTTGGCATACGGTGCTCTTGACTTCCAGCCAAAAAAAGAGAGGGCGGTGTTCCAGGAGAGATGCCACTAACAGAGATGATGCTGAAGAGAGGCTGTTGACTTCACTCTCAGGCTGAACACCCAGGGAGCACAGCCCACCTCTCGTGGGTCCATCAGGACACAAGAGGTATCAGATCAAGCTGTGCATCTGGCCAAGGGAAGGGGGAGAATGAACATCTGCAGGGTGCCAACTACAACCTAGATGCTTGGCTAGGTATATTACGTGCATTTGAGTGTCACCATAATCCTGTATGGTTGGAATTATCTCTGTATATAATCAAGGAAATGGAGGCTCAAAGAAGTTAAGTAACTTGCTCAGGATAACCCAGATAATGAGAGGGTTTGAACAAAGCACTATCCAAAACCACATTCCACGAAGTCGCACAGCCTCGTGGAATACGCTTTGGGTTCTTAATGTGGTACAGGCTGCTGGATTCTCTCACTGCATATCTCTTTGAGACTCAGTCTTTTCCCCCTTTCCTGAGTCCAGACTCCCAATCAGATTTATAGCACAGGCCCAGAGGATGGCTTGGTCTCCTGGGTACCTGGTGTCATCGCCAGAAATGTTTGTTGAGCATATGCTGATCCCACAGATAAATATTTGCAGAGTTATTACATTCACCCAGGGAATTTATAACTCAGAGAATTATAACTGAGCAGGCCTCTTTATTGGCATTAAAAAAGAAACCAGGGCTTCCCTGGTGGCACAGTGGTTGAGAGTCCGCCTGCCGATGCAGGGGACACGGGTTCGTGCCCCGGTCCGGGAAGATCCCACATGCCGCGGAGCGGCTGGGCCCGTGAGCCATGGCCGCTGAGCCTGCACGCCCTGAGCCTGTGCTCCGCAACGGGAGAGGTCACAACAGTGAGAGGCCTGCGTACCGCAAAAAAACCCCACAAAAAACCAAAAACCAACAGTGATAATTCTGATTTTCAAATACAAATATGCCAACCAGGTTCAGATCAGTCTCTTAACGGGTCATTAAACCAGGAAGTTTTCCTATGGATATTTCAGAAAGGAAGATTGAAAAAAGTATCAATGTAAATTGGACATGAATTAAATTTACTCGCACTTATTTATCTTCCTTCCATTTCCCTTCCTGTCAGGGTGATAATTTACAATGCTGTTGCTTCTTAAAGCAGAAGCCGGACTTTATAAATCAAGAAGTTAATGTAAAACACATAAATGGTCAAGCCAGGTACCATCAATTAAAACCAAATAACTTCCCTTTAATAGTAATTCATAGCTCTCCCGAAGAAGATGTTCTTTTTCCCCTGGTTGGGGCTGTAGATCCACCTGAGCGCTTCTATTTGACTTCCAGCACAGCGACTGCCACATCCTCCTCCACAACTGAAAGGGGAGCCGAGCCATAGGACACAGAGTCACAACTCAGTCGGTAACAAACAAGATTGAAATCTACCTCCATCTCTCACTTCCCTGTCTCTGTACAGCTTGCAGTATAACAGGTATAAATTAAAGTAATCATCATCATCGTAAGAATAAGGACTTCACAGTTGTTTGTGTAATGCCTACTACACGCCAGGCACAATGATAACTGTTTTACATATATGCTTTCATTTAATTCTCCTACAGTATGAAGAAATGACTCTCTCTCTCTCTCTCTTTCTCTCTCTCTCTCTCGCTCACACACACGCTCACACACACACACACACAGACACATGGGCATTTTAGAAAAAAAGCCTGAGTTCGGAGTGGTCAGTAACTTATACTTGGTAAGTATGTGGCTAATTCAAAACCAAGCTGGCACTCAGCCTGTGAACTCTTTTCCACTCTTTTCTCTACCCTTCTTCCCACTGGCCACGCTCCTCCCAAGCTAATCCTTTGGCAAGAGCGTTTACGTCTTAAAAACATCCACCTTCTCCCTTCTGTGACCTCCTCCTTAATAAATGTAAGAGTGGAAGAGGAACATTTTATCAACAATGGTAACCATCTACAGATTGCTTTCCATATGCCAGGCTCTAGCCTACAGGACAACAGTTTTCTTATCCCCATGTTACATCCGAGGGAGCAGACTTGGAGGAATCAAGTGACTTGCCCGAAGTCTTGAAACTAGGAGAGTTCAGATCAGGGATTCAAACAAGGCAGCCTGTCTCCAGCGCCCACACTTTTTTTTCATCAAATTTTTTTGGCTGCGCCCCACGGCTTGTGGCATCTTAGTTCCCTGACCAGGGATCAAACCCGGGCCCTCAGCAGTGACAGCACAGAGTGCTAACCACTGGACGGCCAGGGAACTCCCAAGTACCCACACTCTTGACCATGATGTCGTGCTGCCTCCGGAGGGGCCCCATCCGCTAGTGAACCGGAGACGTTCTTGGGACGGAACTGGACAGAGCAGCCTAGGTTCCATGCCAACAAAACAGGTAATGGTTTACCTTCACAGATCCAGGAGTTGCCAGCGATGTGCTCTGTGCTTGGTGAAGGAACAGATGTTTAATAACTCTGCAGTAGCAAGGAGGCGGTTACATAACATGGCTGAGCTATTTTTGAACTTTGGAAAACGCTGACTGCTCTTTTCAAAGTGCCTTCTGTAAAACCAGAATATTAAACATAAAGAACATCTCCCCTTTTCCCCACTTTTTTTTTTCTGAAACAAGAACAGACACAGGTCCATGGTAGGATCATTAACCCGGCAAACAGACCCTTTGTACCTGGTCTATCACTGTGAGCAGTAAACCACTGTGACAATATTTTAACTATACAAACTCTGTGTGTAAGATTACAAGTAACGTCCATGAGGGCCACTGAGGGACACACCTAGTTAGCCCCAAGATGTAGAACTCAACCAGTCAAAGCAGGACCCCCGATCCCTCAGCAACTCACCATGAAACCATCAGGCGTGACTTCACCTGAACCTCTTCTGAAGCTATTTGCATCCTTCCTACTGCAGAGTGGGAGTGATGAGAGCTATTTGTTTTCAGATGCTTTGCAAAATGAGACTTTTTAAACCAGCTGAAAATGTAACTTTTTAAAGCTTTAAGTGAGAACTCCTAACTCAGGCTGATGGGTCCGAATCAGGCTGCATACACATGTGTTCTCTGCCTTCAGCTACCCAGACTGAAGATTCCTTACTGTCAACAACCTAAATGTCCATCAAAGGGGACTGATTAAATAAAAGATAGAACACATACAACAGAATACAAAAAAGCAACTAAGATGAATACACTAGTTTTATATGTGTCCTCATAGATCATGCTTGAGCCATAGGTTGAGGTAAAGGAAATTCCAGCACATTAGATACCACTTACGATATTAAAAAGAACTACCCATTGGGTCTAAGGTTGCACTGATTCTGTATCAAAAGTACAAAACATGCACATGGATTTAGATACACACCAAATTCACTGTGGTGTTTTTCTCTCTCATGGAGAGAAAGGGAGAAGAGTGGGGCTGGGGAGAGGTATAATCAGGACTTCTACATTATCAGTAATGTTTTATTTCTTTTAAAAATTTGAAACAAATATGACATGTTCACTTTGTTCTTTGGAGTGAGTATGGGGGTGGGTGTTTCATCAGACTCTGTACTTTTTTTTTAACATCTTTACTGGATTATAATTGCTTTACAATGGTGTGCTGGTTTCTGCTTTATAACAAAGTGAATCAGCTATACATATACATATATCCCCATATCTCCTCCCTCTTGCTAGACTCTACTTTTTTTACTATTCTTTTCTTTTCTATGTTAAAAAAAGTCCTTGTTGCACTTCCCTGGTGGCGCAGTGGTTGAGGGTCCACCTGCTGATGCAGGGGACATGGGTTCATGCCCCGGTCCGGGAATATCCCACATGTCGTGGAGCGGCTGGGCCCATGAGCTGTGGCCGCTGAGCCTGCGCATCCATAGCCTATGCTCTGCAACGGGAGAGGCCACAACAGTGAGAGGCCCGCGTACCGCAAAAAAAAAAAAAAGCCCTTGTTACCTGAGTTTGTCTTTAGACGAATTTCCCCCGTCTTCATCAGACTGTACATTCTTTGAGAAGTTATATGTTAATTCATGTATGATTCCAGAGGCTAGCACAGGGTTCGCTGGATAGGAGTGATGGATGGAGGATAGAGATATAGTGCCCTTAATCCTTTTCTTAAAAACTGCCTCTTGGGGCTTTCTCCAGCTCCTGGTCCTTGTCTTGCTTCGCAAGGTCCCACTCTTTCCTGGGTGGGCTTAAGGAACACTGTGCTAGTGGGGAAGTGTGGCGAAGAACCCACATACTGGTTGAGCCCTACACACTGTGGCTGAGCGCCACCAGTGCTCCAAGGGTGGAGAGATGTTTCATTAAAACCAGGCGGTGGGGGCTTCTGGTGGCGCAGTGGTTGAGAGTCCGCCTGCCGATGCAGAGGACATGGGTTCGTGCCCTGGTCCGGGAATATCCCACATGCCGCGGAGCGGCTGGGCCCGTGAGCCATGGCCGCTGAGCCTGCGCATCCAGAGCCTGTGCTCTGCAACAGGAGAGGCCACAACAGTGAGAGGCCAGCATGCCGCAAAAAAAAAAAAAAACAACAACAAAAAAACCAGGCGGTGGATGACGGCTTACCACACTTAATGCATTACTTCTCTGGGGCTGAAATACCACCTACAACATTGCTGCATTCAAAGTATAACTCCTGGAAAGAGCACACCAGGATTTCACAGGAGTAAAATTTTTTTTTTTTAAGGAGTGGAATTCAGGGTGGTCACTGGAAAGAGATCTGAATGTCTTGCCAATTATCCTTCTCAAATTCCTCTTCCTGTATATATTATATTTCAATTGCCCTACAATTGAGTTATGTTTCCATCAGAATTATACGAATATTCCAGCTGCAAGGCACTTATTATGGGAAGTGAGAATTCATTAGTGCAGCCCTTGTCTTTGGGCTGGCAGCAATCCTGCCTCTGTAAGACACTCCCGTGACTCATACCAATTTATCCTAGTTCCTTCCTGATACCTGGACAATTACTAAAAATGCTGAAAGTAGCAACGTAGAAACAAGATCATTAAAGAGGGAAAGAGGAGAGAGGAAGGGAAAATTTCAAAGGACCATGATTTCTTAACCTAAGAGTTCATTTTTCGGATAAATGTCAGTTTCAGGTAAAATCTTTAAGCCTCCTCCGTCACACACACACACACACACACACACACACACACACACAGACACACACACACACACAGACCCCACTAGCTGCAGACCAGAGATTATCCCTGAACTGTAGCAGATTCAGAGTCCTAAAACCTTCCAGAGACATTTTAGAGTGACATGTTACTCTACTGATAATATACTCACCTGGTCTGCTGACTATAATTTCTGATGACCAAAGCAACTTCACTGCTCACTCTGACAGTCATTAAATAATTGCCAGGTGCGAGGCACCTATGCTAAGGGGCACTCTTCATGCATCACCTCATTTCATACTCAGGACAACCCCTCAAACATTGGTTCTCAATGCATGTTCCCCAGACCAGCAACATCGTCATCACCCAGGAACTTGCTAGAATTGCAAATTCTTAGAGCCCACTCCAGAGCTACTGAATTAGAAACTCTGAGCATGGGGCCCAGCAGTCTTGTTTTCTCAAGCCCTCCCAGTGACCCTCATGCATGTTGAAGTGAGAGAACCACCACCTAGGCAATCCCTGGTCCAGGAAGATCCCACATGCCGCAGAGCAACTAAGCCCATAAGCCACAACTACTGAGCCCATGTGCCACAACTACTGAGCCCACGTGCCTAGAGCCCGTGCTCCACAACGGGAGAAGCCACCGCAATGAGAAGCCCACGCACCGCAACAAAGAGTAGTCCCCGCTGGCCGCAACTAGAGAAAGCCTGCGCGCAGCAACGAAGACCCGAAGCAGCCAAAAATAAATAAAAATTACCAAAAAAAGAAGAAACAAAAACAAAAAACACCCCATCATGTTGCAATGAACAACTGAGGCCCAGAAAGGTAAAATGATTGTCCAAGTCACATGGAAAGTGGACAAGACGAGATTTGAACCCTAACAAGTCCAACTCCACAGTCCAGTCCCTTAATCATGGTGTTACACTGCTTATCTGAAGAACGAGCATGGATTAAATCAACGAACATCAGGCAAACACACGCAAAATGGGTGCAGGAGTGATCATTCTAAATCTCAACAGCTGAGCCATAATCATGGCCCACAAAGAACAATGACACTTCTCGGAAACATCAAATTTAACTTAAATGTCCACCAAGATGGGAGTAGTTAACTAAATTATGATACAGCCATATGATGGAATACAATGCAGATTTAAAAGTGATGTCTGCCAAGATTTCCAACAGCCTACAAAAACACTTAGGCCATGGGCTTCCCTGGTGGCGCAGTGGTTGAGAGTCCGCCTGCCGATGCAGGGGACACGGGTTCGTGCCCCGGTCCGGGAAGATCCCACATGCCGTGGAGCGGCTGGGCCCGTGAGCCATGGCCGCTGAGCCTGCGCATCCAGAGCCTGTGCTCCGCAACGGGAGAGGCCCACGTACCGCAAAAACAAAACAAAACAAAACACTTAGGCCATATGAAGGGAGGAAATTCAGATACAAACTCTGAGACTAGGAGCACCAGTGTGGGCACTTTCCCCAACATGTAACGTGTTGGTGAGGATGTGGGAAGTCGAGTGATTTCACAAAATGCTAGTGTGAACATAAAATATATAGTTACTTTGTGGGACAATCTAGCAATAGACACTTAAATTTTAAAATGCACTTGTTCCATGACCACAAAACTCTACTTCTTAGAATCAACCCTAGAAAAACATTTGCACGTGTGCACAAAGAGACAGGTAAGGATGATTATCACTGCAGTTTAGTTTCTAATGGAAAAAAATCTGAAACAACATAATCTCTATTATTATGAAGATTGGATAAATAAGTCATGGTATATCCCTATTGAGGAGTGCAATGTGCAGATTACAAAGAACGCAGATATTCATACATACATATCGATATATACACATACACATGTATATCTACATATATGTGCATATTCACATGTATGTATACATACATTCATACATGTGTATATAGATAGGCATGTATATACATACATATATACACGCATACTTAAGATATAGCTATAGATAGAGGACGGATAGATAGATAGATAGACAGACAAATAGATCTCAGGTGTAGGTTTCCAGCGTATACTGCTGAGTAAGAAAAGTAAGTTGCAGAAAACCAAGGACGATGTTACTTAAAAACAAAAGGAGATGAAAGGAGAGGAGGGGAGAGAACAAGCCAACAAACCCACAGGCACACACACAACATTCTCTATTTTCAGTGCACATTTTCAGCAATGAGTACATATCGTTCTTAGTATTTAAACAGACAACAACAAAACTCTGATTCCACTTTGGCGGACAAGCAAAGAGCCCCTCTTACTGGTGCAGCGTGTGCAGTGGGACCTCTGGCTTCTCCATCTGCCCGTAGCAGCTGGCCTTGGCCTCGGGGATGTAGGAGAACTTGTCCAACATGGAAGATGCAGCAGTGGTCAGGATGCCCAGGCCATCCCTCACCCTTGCCTCCAGGCTGTAGTCCCAGTCATCGTAGGAGACAGAAATAAGTCCCGATGGAAACTCTTTGGGGATGAGCTCCGTATTCCCCGAGACCAAGCTGGGGACGATCCAGAAGAAATCGTACCCAGTGAGGCCGAGGGAGCGGGCCTCACTCAGGATGAGGACGGCCTCGTCTTTGGAACAGTAGAGCAAGATGACGGAGGAGTGGATCTTCTTCAACTGGACTTGTGTCTTTGCATCCTCGAAGGACGTGTCCAGTGTGATCACGTTCTGCATGTCCCAGCCCACAAAGCTGTTGTCCACCGTGGTCTTGATGAAGCTGATGAAGTCCCTGTAGCCAGGGAAGATGGTGGTCACCAGGGAGAAAACATGCCAGTCATAATCCTGCATGATCTTCAGCATGACGGTGACTTGCTGCTGGATGGACGCTCCAAACTGGAAGAAGGTAGACGTTGGATCCTGCCAACAGGTAAAAAGAAAGCAAAACAGAGGATGAGGCCGAAGGCAGTTTATGCACAACCATCTGCCTTTGTTGGCTTAAAGAAGCTCCTTCCTAGAAGTGGGGGAAAATAAATCCCACATCTGTTCATTCACAGACATTCCGGAGCACCTACCGTATGCCGGACTCTGGAACAGATACTGGAAACACAGGGATGAGAGAGGTCCCTGAACTTGGAGCCCACAGCCCGGAACAGTGAAGGACATCTGTTATTTTGCCAGCTTCACTTTTCCTCTAGTTCATCTCACCACCACCCCTCTGGGTTCAGATGGGTCCAACAGAATGAACTCTATCTGGCCCCCAAGCTCATGACTGGAAAATGAAGCCGACAGAAATAAAACAACAACAGGAAATAGAAGGAGGTTCCTGATGACATACTTGGGGCATCTGGAGTCAGTCGTGCCTGGAGCCATTTACTCTGGACCTGTTGGTTATGTAAGCCACAAGTTCCATGTTCACTTAAGCCAATTTTAGGAGTGTTTCTAAAGTCTTGAACTCTAGATTCACTTGAACTCTAGATTCCTGTGTAATATAGAGTATGATAAATGCTAGGTGGACATCTCTTTGTTCAATCAATAAATATTTGTTGAATGCCTAATTACATGGCAACAACATGTTAGAGCTTGCAGAAATGATGATTTATAATACAGACAGACATGGCCTCTGCCTTCATAGATCTGGAAGGAAAGTGAAGAAGGGCAACGTCTATGGACTGGGGGCTGAGAGAGGCATAAGGGGGTGTTGAAGGAATATCCAAGTACAGAAGAGGGGAAACCAGTGGACAGTATAGTCAGAGAAGCCCTGAAGATACATCTTGAGTATTCCAGGAACTGGAGATAAATGCATGATGGCCTGTGATGTAGGGGGGGTGAGATGATGTTGAAGAGCTTGGCAAAAACCCCATCACGTACAGCCTCAGAGGCTATGTTAGACCTTATTCTGAGCATAAGGGCAAGATGCCGAATGTTCTTACACTGGGAAGTGACACAGTTACTTGTGTTGGGTTAAAGGGTCTCTAACAGTCCTAACATCTCACCAAGTCATGATCTGATCATGAGAACAAACTTCCATTTAGAAAAAAAAGTGGGTGGTGCCCACAGTGGCACCATTTCCAAACTACCTTCACACTCCTTAACTCGTCAAATCCTGTGAGGATCCTATGAAGCTGGTATTGTTCGTTGGGGAAAATGAGGCTCAGAATGCTCCATGGCTAAGTCAGCATCCAAACTCAGGTTCTGGTTCCACTTCCAGCCCCTCTCCCAACATACCAACACAGCCTTCCTGGGATCACTGAAGATCTGCATAGAGTAGGCGCTTAAACCATGTTGTGGACCCACTGACATGGTGCAAAAATGCCAACTAAACAGAAAGTATGGCTCTGTATTATAGCAAAACAGGATTTGACAAATGCATATTTTTTTCTGGGAACTGAAAGAATTCTCAAAGGGTCCTTATCATATTGCAGCCATGCTTGCATTTTGCATTCTGTATGTACCATGTGCATTTAATACACCCTCAATTGTACAAATATGGGGATTCCATTTCGTTTGTGTGTGCGTGTGTACGTGAAGAGTGGATGATTCCATTCGTGTCTTTCAGAGCAACAGTCAGTAGCTGTGCATGTCAAGTCTTTCAACAAGTCTGCATAATCTTCCCTGTGGATGCTCACTGACTAGAAAGTTTTATCTGAAAGGGCTAAAAGCTATCGTTCTTAGAAACAACCCCCTTTTCTAAAGTGCATGGAGTGTGGGGGGTAATCTGAGTGCAGCACGGCCTGAAGGCAGAGACAAGAAACAGGAATAAGTGCCTTCTGGGCCACTTCCAATGTTACAGTTCTATGAATTTTACCTATAATTAAATCAATTAAATGGGGTAACATTTAAAGACTTGGGATAACTATCTTTTCCCCCACAGTAGCTTTTGGAGAAATCCAATATTCTTGGATTGATTAATCACTTTAAATCACGCCTCAACAAGGTGGTGAACTGCTTAAGGGCAGAGATTTTGCTGGCCTCATCTCTCTGTCCCCAAAATCTGGCAGAAGTCTTGGCACACGACCCATCTGGAGATGGAGGGTGAGGGAGTGCACGAGTGAATGAATGTGTGAGTGAAGCTCAAGAGAAATGTCCTTGGTGTAAACACAAAGTGAAAGGGGAGATTCAGTATCCAAGGCTGTATTTTTTTTATATGGCTCTCGAATGTCATGTCCCAAAAATTAAAACTTTCAACATTATCATCCCCCTATCCTGAGGAACCACGTCACCATCCAAGGCCCAGATATATTTAGTGTGTACTTTATTGATAAGGAGGAGAATATTTAAGTCCTGTGAGCCTCAACAGCTGCCCATAGAGCCTCATTAAATACCCCGAAAGGCAACAATATAAAGAATCCACGAGCAGAAGGTGGCACAGAAGTGAAGTCTCGAGACAATTATAGTCATCAACCTCAAGCACTGTCAGGTGTCTCTTGGGATGGGACTGAAAAGTTTCAAGCTTACTTACAAAAGAAATGTAATCATTCCCATGGAGCAAAGATGCCTCTGAGGAAGCCGGTCACTCGACTTACATTATGACTGCAAAAGGCAACGGAATCAGCATCTTGCCCTGAGCACATGAGGAACGGAGAAAGTTCTCAAGTGGACATATGCTAAGGGCACAGTTGGAACCCAATTAATAGGATCTCTGAGACAACCTACTACCAGTTATCCCATTTCTTTGGGATAACTGGTATTGGTGAAGAGGTGGAGGTCAAACATGCTAGATGTGGGAGTTGGTGGTGTTTGGGATGCTCCAACATCTCTGCTCTATGTACTATGAGTTAGACATTATTATATCCATGTATGTGTACCCATGAGCACAGAGCAGAACCGTAAGCAAATGCAGCCTTATCTGGCTCTCTACGTAGAGAACGGAGGGCATGGCTACACATTAAACTTCAGAAAGGAGAAAGGTAATTATAGGGATAGCCATTCAATAGCCAAGAGCTGCCTTGGCACAAGCCCCCTGTGAAAGACTATGTACAAACCCCTTGCCCTGTGCCATCCCTACTGTCCTGCCCAAGCTGAATCTCTCCTGTTACCCTCTTCTGATCCCCATTAATCTCTTTCCCCCAGAATGGATAGCAGTGTAACTTCTGGGATCAGACTGCCCAGGTGCCAATCCAAATTGCGTAGCCTTGGGAAGAATCACTTCATCTTTCCAAGCCTCAGTTTCCACATCTGTACAATGGGTATAGCAATGGTAATAATTGTACCAGCTAACATGCCAGGAGTACTTTGTAAGAGTCATGTGGCTCAACACTTTCTACGTTGTATCTCATTTAATCCCACCCCCAACAATCTTGCTAAACTGGTACTAGTATTATCCCCATTTTACAAATGAATAAGTAGACTGTGAGGTAGAATGATTTTTTCAGAATCACACAGGTAGCGAATCAGGTTTGCCTGCCTGAAAGATTCCAAGCTTTTCACCCCTCACTACCCTATTGCCAATGATAGCACTTCCTCATTAAGTTGTAAGAATTAAATGATCTCTCTGTATAAAATCACCCAGTGCAGTACCCATCAAATATCATGTGCTCTACAAACGTACGTCACTATTATTTTCACCCACTATTATTCAATATTTTCCCCTGGGTCAGGAGTTCTGGTGTCTCACATCAGGGGTTTATGATACCTGTCCCTCTAAAAGACGTAGTTCACTCCTGACTTGAGCATCTCAACAACTCGCCTTGTTCATGGCTGCCTGATTGAAATCCCTAAAGCACAGCTTTAATCACACCACTCCTCTCCTCTATAGTCACCAGTGGCTCCCCTAGACCTATCACATTCAGTTCAGACTCTCTAGTTTACCCCTCCATGCACACCAGTCAAACTTCATGGTTGGAATAACATGGGCTCTGGGGTCTATAAGACCTGAGCTCACGTCCTGGTTCTGCATTAACTAGCCATGTGACCATGGGTAATTACCTAAACTTTCTGGACCTGAGTTTCTTTGCTTATGGAATGGGAATCGTGAGCACCATCCCATAGAGTTGCTGTGACGACAGGATGAACTAAAGGAGTAAAAGGCTCATTTATCCATGTCTGAATCCAACAGTTTAGGGACCCCTCTCCTCATTCTCTGTCCTCTAGACCACATGGACACTGCCACAAACCTAAGGGGATCGGATCCTTATCCTTTTTAAAAAATGGTATCTCCAGATCTACTGACATGCTAATTTCACATTCCCTCCTCCCTCCTCAAACCAGCCCATTCATCCTGAGCCCAAGGGAGATGCATGGGAAGGAAGTGATGAAGTCACGCTTTGGAGAGAAAACATCGCCAATGTCCTTTATGGACCTCATGCAGTTACCCTACACCACTTTCATTTCCATTGGCATCTGAAACTTAAGCTTCCCAAACCACTGTGGTGTACACTGTATACCCCTTGGAGGGATGAAAGCAAGTAGTTATTTGCAAAACATAATTGCACAGCGAGGCACTGAAGAGGCTCACGTTTAGCTCTCGGATTTTCTAAGGTGGCTTTAGGGACTGGCAGGAGGTGATGGGGGGAGTTTGGCCACACTCCCAGGACCTGGCATCTGACATGCCAAATGGCCCTTTGTTTCAAGGTCCTGCACGTTCTTCCCGGTTCCTAGCTGGATAGCAGAGGCTGACCCTCCTGCACTTACCTCCTCCTGCCATGACAGCCTGCCCTTTCGTGGTCAGATCAGTCTGACCACCTCTCGCACCGGCTTCCTTGGCAGTGTGCAGCCGGAGGAGAGGAACAGATTTCAGACACCCACTTTGGTTCTGAAGCAAAAGCAGTGCCCTCCCCAAGCTCACTGCTCTGCAGAAGCAGAACAAACTGTTTTAAACACAGAGTCAGGGAGGAAGGCAGGTGTGGGATTCTGGGTGTCTGCTTTCAACTCTGTGTTCCAGTCCCGGGATAAGTGAGGTTCTAGAATTTGCCAGACCTTGCTGAGTCCCCAGGGTGAGACCTGACTCCACGGGTATCAAGGTCTGATGTTTAATAGAGTCTAAAACCAACTTTAATTTCACTTACCCATTTATAAGGCTATAAAGGACACCCACACTCATTATCCCTTTAATTCCAACTACCTAAGAGATGAGGTGTTGCCGGTGGTTATAACCCTCATGGACGGCATTTCTCATAAAGACACAGGAAGAGAGGCTAAATGATTTCCTTAAAATCCACATGGCCCCATGCGACAACAGCTCAGTTACTGCAAGATGTCATCCAATGTTCCTTTGCACACACCAGTGGCTTGCACTCCTGGCTGCACAACAGAATCACTTGGAGAGTTCTAAAAACAACACCAATGCTCGTGCTCCATGCCAGTCCAACTGAAACTGAATTTCTGTGACCTGAGTACATGAACTCCAAAGCTGATTTATTTGTTTTTCTCTGTCTCATCTCAACACCAGGATGAGCGTTATTCAAGTTAGCATCTTCAAAGCCTAGCACCATGTCTGACACACAGTAGGGGCCCAGGAAATATTTGGTGAGAAAATAAATGAGCAGGAAACTCATCCCCAGGAAGCAAGACACAACTGGCCGCTGCTGTCAACCCTGCACCCTTATTTTAGTTTATTTTCCTCTGCCTGTCAGGGTGAGCACCAGAAAGAGGATAACATCACAAGGGACCCAACAAAGGTCTTGCAGGACTCCTTGGGAATTTGCTTTTTGCCTTGCTAAGCCCTGATGTACCTTCTGTTACTCTTATTGTGTACTAACTGAGCTTTTAAACATATTTGATTTCATTTTTCCATGGATGAGAGGAAAAGTAAAAGTGTCAAACCTGATGAGTCTGAGGATTCAGATGAATAGCATTCTCACATACATATAAGCGGGATCCGTTTCACTCGAGGATCTTTATCCCCTCATCAGCCATCCTCCACCTCCTCCATTATCATCATCATCATCACCCATGATCATCACAGCCATCAAATCCACCCATCCTCCTCCTCCTCATCATCATGGTCATTATCAAAATTAATATTAATTTGGTCTATTCTGTAGTACAATGTGGCATACAGTAGGAAGTATTATTATGACCCCTTTATTACAGATTAAAAACACAGGCTCAGAGAATGTAACTTGCCCAACCCACATAGTACATGGCAGAGGGAGGATCCCAGACTAGGTGATCCAAATCCAAAATCTGGTTGCTTAGCTACTGGGAAATACTGATTCCAGGTATGCAGAACAGGAAGAAGTGTGTGTGTGTGTGTGTGTGTGTGTGTGTGTGTGTGTGTGTGTGAGATGAATATCACCACTTAATCTTTCTTGAGGCACCCAACTAGAAAAGAAAATCCCTCAGAAATGGGCAACCAGTAGCAATGATCTCACATCAACTGTCAATCAGAAGACTGGAACAGAGTGGGGAAGTCATACCCAGGTGCCATTCCCCAAAAGCACATCAGTTCCATCACCCACAAACACAAAATTCCACTCCAAGCAACCTCCACTCATTGGACCATTTTATGATTTGTGTTCTACTTCCCATTTTGCTTCTCTCAGGAGCAAATCCACTGGCATTCGTCTGAAATAACCTAACAACATCTTTCTCCGCTCTATCCTCCTCTCTCTTCAAATGAGAAGTTTAATCTTAGGTTTCCAGTGACTATTGGGTTCCCAGGTAGGGGAGCTGTCCAAGGTAGCTGAAGTACTTTGATTCAGAGACCAGGAGAACGCCTGAGTTAAACACAGGCTTAACTCAGAGTCCGTGCAATAGTCTCTTAGACTAGAGTGGGAAGGATGGGTATTAGGCAAGACAATTACAAAGAAGAGCACTATGATTTGGGGTGGAGCAAGGAATGAGCCACACAGAGCTACCAAGCCTTCAACCTCATTCTATCCTGGGTTTCCAATATAGCACCTACTGGTCACATATGACTATTTACACTGAAATTTAAAATATAAAATACAATTAAATATTTGGCTTCTCAGTGACACTAACCACATTTTTTTTTTTTTTTTTTTTTTTTGCAGTATGCGGGCCTCTCACTGTTGTGGCCTCTCCCGTTGCGGAGCACAGGCTCCGGACGCGCAGGCCCAGCGGCCATGGCTCACGGGCCCAGCTGCTCCGCGGCATGTGGGATCTTCCCGGACCGGGGCACGAACCCATGTCCCCTGCATCGGCAGGTGGACTCTCAACCACTGCGCCACCAGGGAAGCCCACTAACCACATTTTAAGAGCCCCAAAGTCTTTAAACTTTAAAGCTGATGCTCTCCCACCCCTACCAGGCCTACCCCTAAAGATGCCAATCCAGTTGGTCTGAGATGGAATCCAGGATATTTCTAATTCCCTGGGTTAAGTCTAATGTGCCAGGATTGAAAACACTAATCCAAGCCTTCAGTATCCAACCCTGTAGCTATGTATCAATTCACCTGGGGAATTTTTTGTACCTTTAGATTTCCAGGCTCCAAGCCATCTGCACTGAATCAGAATCTCCGTTAAGGAGCCTGAGGTTATGTATTTGCCCCTGAAAGTGCTGATGAACAGCAAGACTTGGTACTGCCAAGTCCAACTGCTCTATTTTCAAGGTGAGGAAACTGAGGCTCCAGAATCTTGGATGACTTGTTCCAAATTTCACATAAATCAGTGGGACAGCAGTAACAGACATGGTGGGTCTCTCACCTCCTAATTTGGTGCTCTCTTTGCTGTGTCATGATGCCATCGTGTGTGAAGTGTTTTCTGCAAAGTGAACCCACAAGGGATGGGGCATGTGCAGGAGGAACATGGCTTTGCTGACAGCTTGCCTGGGATCTGCTTCTTACTGGAAGTGGGTATTTTAACCTAAGCCTCTATTTCCCCATCTGAAAAATGGGAATGATAATAACAGTCACCACCTTAAAGGGTTGCTGTGCATATTTTGAGAGGTAATGTACATAAAGCACTTGGCACATAGGAGGGGCTCAGTCAAGTTGAGTTGGTGTTAGTGGTGGAGATGGTAGCCTTGAATGTCAAGCCCCAAGTCTCACATCCACTACGGGTTCCTTACTACCCCACTTCCTACATATTCCTAACCTTCTGAGTTTCCAGCACCTTGATCTTTACAGCCCAGTCCTCAGCCCTGACTGTGTGTGGTTGCCTAGTTGCTGAGAAGCATGCATTTCGCCTGCCCTTCAGACTAGAATTCTTGAGGGCAGGACCCCACGCCCTTCTGAGTCCTCCTCAACACCTTGCATGGCACTAAGCCACAGCTCTGGGAATGAAACTGGGAGTAGCATTCGGAGTCTTCAAGGCTGCCAGTGGGCAGAAAATGAGACTAGTAGTTTAAGTATTCAAGTATTTGACTTGCCAGGACTTCTGCTCTAGGAAGAGACATTCATCTATTAATTGCCTTTCATTCATTTGGTCACTATAACAAACTCCTACTATGTGCCAGGCATTGTTCTAGGGAAGGGAATCTAGGGAAGGAGGCGACGAAAGTGAAGATCCCCACTTTTACAAAGTTTACGTTCTTACGGGAGGAGACAGACAAGGAAGAAGGAAATCAGTAGGATGATTTCAAGGAAATCAGATGATGCAGCAGTCCAGGGGTGGAGTGGAGAGGAGCACCCCTTCCGATCGTCTGCTCTGATACGTCAGAGCTGATCAGCAGAATGTGAAGGAGGAGCTGTCAGCCAGACAAAGCTGAGGGGTGAGGCGGGGGTAAGGAGAGCCATCCAAGCAGAAGCAACCTCATGTACAAAGGGAGGAAAGGGAACAGGAGGAAGATCAGAACAGCTGCAGTTCAATCAGCAAAGGAGAGGGTGGTGAGATGAGTTAGGACAGGAAGCAGAGGCCATAGCACACAGTGAGAGCTCTGAAGATCACGGCAAGGGGTCTGGATTTAATTCCTAGATCAATTGTTTTTTAACATCTTTTTGGAGTATAACTGCTTTACAATGGTGTGTTAGTTTCTGCTTTATAACAAAGTGAATCAGCTATACATATACATATGTTCCCATATCTCTTCCCTCTTGCATCTCCCTCCCTCCCACCCTCCCTATCCCACCCCTCTAGGTGGACACAAAGAACCGAGCTGATCTCCCTGTGCTATGCGGCTGCTTCCCACTAGCTATCTGTTTTACGTTTGGTGGTGTATATATGTCCATGCTTCTCTCTCGCTTTGTCACAGCTCACCCTTCCCCCTCCCCATATCCTCAAGTCCATGCTCTAGTAGGTCTGTGTCTTTATTCCTGTCTTACTCCTAGGCTCTTCATGACCATTTTTTTTTTTTTAGATTCCATATATATGTGTTAGCATATGGTATTTGTTTTTCTCTTTCTGACTTCACTCTGTATAACAGACTCTAGGTCCATCCACCTCACTACAGATAACTCAATTTCATTTTTTTGTGGCTGAGTCATATTATTCCAAACAATTCCTCTGCTAAATGCACCATTAGTATCTCCCAGCAGGGCAGCTGGGAGAGGATCTGGGACTTTGGGGACGTTGGAATTTCATGTGAGCTAGCCCTGTTCTTCCCTTTGGAATTCTGATCTGTGCCAAGTGGGGAGCCTCCCTTGAAGATGCAGTAAGGCACATAAATGCTTGCTATATTGTTTAGTCAACTGGTACCCTCACCTTGAATACTGTGGCTAGGACTCCCACGTCTGCCTGGGCCTTCCAGAGCTTGTCCCAGTTCATCATCCAGAGTCAAGCCCTCCCTCTAACATATATCGTAATGCTGGAGGAGAGAATACACACATGCACGGAGAGATAGTCCTTGATTCCAGCTGCAACTAGCTTAGGACAGCCCAACATCCTCTACACTCATCAGAACCACATGGTGATTGCTGCTCTTGGACCCAGTCCTGCTTCCTAGATCATTAGCAGGGCAGGCCAAGAAGAGACACCTGCTGAGATTCAGGCCCTTATTTCTATGCAAGCACACAGCAAAGGCCCAAGCTGGCTTCACCTGGGGTTCTGTCAAACTGCGGGTGAGCATCTGACTCAGGGCTTCTAAACAGGGTCATTAGCGATTATGGATTGTCTGAGGCTAGGTCCAGCCATCCTCACAGAGAAAGCCAGAGAGAAATTCTACCTGATCAGATCATTGAGTCAGGTCTCCAAGGAGCTGATAAACCCAAGTACATGAGAGCATCGTTTTTTGGAGGTCCCAACTGTAACTGGGCTACTGAACTTTCTCTGTGTACCTGAAGCTATTTTTTTTCAGATTCCTTTTCTTAAAGAAGCACAAGCAGCCTCCCTGAGCCACATCATGGGTAATGTGTCATTCTGGCCACTGAGCATCTGTTCTTCCTTTACTGGTCATAGTGAATTTCCATGGGGAGGCATCCTTTCCCCTTTCTCAGTCAAACCAATTGGCCCATCCAATTCTCGTAGTGCCATCAATTAGTTCAGGGGTAGGAACATGTCCTAACTGGTACAATCAGAGTGATTCTTAGGATTTGTGCAAAAAGTGACTAGGAAAAGACAGTTTCTCTTATTGTTAGATTTGAACCTAGAAGGATGTTCAGCCAGAGTTTCTGGCAGCCATCCTGCCACCATACACCATCCTCAGAAGGAAGTCATCAGAGCCAAAGGCAAAGGTGAAAGATGGAGAGTTACGAAGTCCTGACATCGTTGTTGAGCACCTCGTTCAAGCCATACCTGAAGCCAATACCCTTGTTGTCACTGTATGTCCCAATTAATTGCCAATTAACTACCTGATTTTACTTAAGCCAATTTGAATTAGCTTTTCTATCACTGGCAACCAAAGATTTCTGACGTCACTTTAGCTAGGGAAAAAAATGGAGAATAACGTGATTCATTCTTTACTCATCTTCTGAACTTAAATCAGAAGAATCCAAGCTACAGAGTGGAGCGTTTCCCTTCACCATCCTTCTCTTTTCTGATCCTGTTTTTTCCCCAGGGCAGCCGCCTCTCTCCACATATCTCTCCCTTCCTTGCATGAGCTATTCATCATTCCTTTATTTTGGGGGTGTTTTGTTTCATTTTTCTTTCATATGCTGCTGAGATTGGTTTCCTCTCAGAGAGTCTGACAGCCACGCTGCCATGACCCAGACGAAAGACATGACAAGTTGCCACCAATAATAATCGCTTGTCATTAAGCCGTTCCAGTGAGGAGAAAAAGCAAACAGGTCCCTTTCATTAAGTTCCCGTCTCTGGCTGTCACACACAGAGGGGACTGAAGGAGGCAGATTTATTTTTGGAAAAAGGAGAATCTCAGGTTTTCCCACAACACTTGGTAGGGGCAGGCCCTGGAGGTAAACATTATAGTAGAAATGTCCTCTTCAAAATGCCCCACTGTTCCCTAAGAAATGCCTACAAACAACTCTGAAAGCTGAGCTTCGAGAGGAAATTGCGTCTTCCTTTGGGGATCTGGATGTGCATGTTATTAAATGCACAGACATTGACGCCAAATAGACCAAGGGTTCAAGTCTTGGCTCTTCTTGCTAATGTCAGGGTCTTGGGCAAAACATGTCCTATCTTCGAGCCTCCATTTTCTCATTCTCAAAATGGAGGGAATTTTAGTCCCTACTTTAAAGAGGCTGTTGTGATTGAGATAATGCATGCATAGCTCTCAGCACATACCAAGAGCTTGATTAATGAAAGCTGGGATTACTGTGGCTGTTGTCATGAGGAAAAAATCAACCACAATGACGACAATGAAACCCAAGCCCCAAAACACTACAACCCACGAGCATAGCATTAATGAGAATACAAACAGTTCCCCTGTGGCTCTTTCCCCCGTTTCCTAAACGTCCTAATAATGACACCACCCCTTCAAAGGAGCTCTTACTGTGCGCCAGGCATGAGCTGAGAGCAGGTGACAACTCATCCCAGTGTTAAAACTGAAAGTCCCACATCCCTGGAGGCCCTTAGGTCCTGGGCACATCAGGATGACTCCTCGGCCAAGCAGAGAGCTTTTAGTGCATTTAATCCTCACACTAACCTTTCAGGAAAGGTATTAATATTTCTATTCCCATTCTACAGTTGAGGAAGTTGAGGATATAGAGAGATGCTTCTTTACTTTAACGAGCGTAGGAACCACTGCGGGCTCTTGTTCCGCTGCAGACTCGGACTCAGTGGTTACAGACTGGAGCGTTGCTAACAAGCTCCAAGTGACACTGATGCTGCTGGTCCACGGACTAAGCTTTGAGTAGCAATGCTGCAGCGGTCGGTCATATGTCCAAGGTCCCCCAGGGTCTGGCAGAGCAGAGGTTCAGACCTACAGGTCTGACCTCAGAGCAGGCTGCAGCCATGATGCCAGGCGGCCTCTGTCTTCCAGGGAACAGTGAGGAGGGATGCAAGACGGTGTCTGTTGTCTGACATCCTCACCCCTGTGTGTTTCCATCGGCCTTGCTGGCTGAGACAGCCACATGTCACAGCCTGTCCGTCCCATCATCTTATCCGACAAAGCACTTTCAGGGAGAGGCTGTGAGCCACAGCTTACTGTGCAGGAAGGAGGAAGACAGGAGGCGCCGGGAGAGCCGCCCCGCTCCCAGGTGAGTCCCAGGCGAGCACAGAGAGGTCGCTGTCATTCAGGCGCTGCCCACGCCCACCTACTGGTGGGAACTAACTCCCCTGGGATGCAGCCGCCCCCTCCTGCATGCTGGCCCTGCTGCTCTCACACTAGAGTGAGTGGCTGAGTCCCTCTGAGCCTCCGTGTTTCCACCTATAAAATGGACCTAGTGGGACTCTGGTTTCCTGGAGGGGTGCCCGGCCATCTGTGACGTGGTGACTCAAAAGAGCTCTGTTGCAGGGTGGGGACAGGTGTGCCACCCGTGGGTGGAGAGCGAGCCCTTGCTGCCTCCGCCCTCCCCTCCTCCCCCTTCACCCCCAGGGCGCTCCCAGAGCACACTGTCCAGGCCTCAATTGTTGATCTCGTCACCAGGCATTCAGAGTGTCGACTTAAATATCTGTCTCCACGCAACTAGATTAATGACAATTCCTCTCTTTAGGAACAGCACCAGGCCAGCTCCTGTACACAGTGGGGCTCAGAACACAACACGTGGGCTTCCCTGGTGGCGCAATGGTTGGGAGTCCGCCTGCTGATGCTGGGGACACGGGTTCGTGCCCCGGTCCGGGAGGATCCCACGTGCCGCGGAGCGGCTGGGCCCGTGAGCCGTGGCCGTTGAGCCTGCACGTCTGGAGCCTGTGCTCCGCGGCTGGGGGGGCCATAGCAGTGAAAGGCCCATGTATCGCAAAAAAAAAAAAAAAAAGAACACAACACGTTAGCTGCAGGTGTAAGTCAGCAGCGGGGTGGGAAGGAGGGAAGGAAGGACGGAAGGAAGGGGGTTGTGGGTAAGAGAGAGGGAAGGAAGGACGGAATGAATATTCAGTGAGAAAGAGTGGCTGACTCATGGGCGTGGCCATGGAGTTGGGAGGCAGGGTGTAAGTGGGTCCTGCTGGAATGCGGGGTGAGATGAGGGAGCTGGGAGGCAAATCTGAGTGTCTGAAGTACAGGGATCCTTTGCTACCCGAACTCTCATGATCTGAAGCAGAAAACAAATTGGCAGTGGGGAACTGGCCTGCTATTCATGTTGTCTGAACTCCTGCTACTTGCTCTCCAGAACTCAGGAACCAAACAGATTCAGACAAAATGATAACCCTCTCTATCCAAACCCAGGAACGCACTGTTTCCCTTCCCAATCCCTACCTCACTCCCAAGCCCCCTTTTCTGCCCTCTCTGCCATCACAGACCTTCAGCAAAAGAAGCCAGACACCAAAGACAACCTACTGTCTGACTCCATTTACATGGCATGTCCACAGCAGGCAAATCCATAGAGACAGAAAGCAGGTGAAGGGTTGCCAGGAGCTGGGGACAGAGAGGAATGGGGAGGGACCGCTAATGTGCATGGGGTTTCCGTCTGGGGTGATGAACAGCTCTGGAAATAGACAGTGGTTGTATGACGCTGTGCAGGCAGCTGTGCCACGGAATTGCACACTTTAACAGAATTACAATGGTAAATCTTGTTATATGTATTTTTACCACCGTTTTTAAAAATACCAAGACAAATAAATAAAGCAAGCAAGCAGGGCCTGCAGCTGAGGCTGGATGCTTCTCCTAGGTCCCTTCAATCTTGCAGCTGGTGTGAGGGGGTCCCTTAGTGAGCCGTCGGACCTCACGGTCGCTTGAGGCACTGACCCAGCTGGAAGCAAGGGCCTCCTGGGAGTCTAGTAGGGTGCAGGTGGCCCTCCACGTGTTCCTGCCCTTCTCGGGTATCCGAAATCCCCCAGCAGCCCTGTGGTCATCAGTCACCCCCGACTTCATGGAACATACACTTCAGTGGCTGTGACAACAGGCTTCTCTAGACAGGGCTAGCAAGCAGGCTTGGTTCTTCTGGTTCTTTAACACACTCAAGCAGGATGGTATAATTGTTTTGCAAGAGTACAGACCCAGTAGAATTGCAGGAGGTGACCTGCTGCAGTGGACGGCACACAGGTTTGCGGCATGAGACACACCCGCGTTCAAACCTCTATTCTGCAGCAGACCAGCTCTGTGGCCTTGAGAAACAGACTCTGCATCATTAAGCCTCCATCTCCTCTACTGTGAGATGGGAAAAGCAATTGCCACCGCCCTGGTGGATTAGATTAGGTCCTGTACGCAGACCTGTCAGCACAGCACCTGACCCACAGTGGCCGCTATCTACTGCTTAATTTATTCCATGCTATTCCCTTTCCCCACATCAACTGATTTAATCATTAGCACAAGCCCATGGAGTTGGCGGTATTAATGTCGAGGTGAGTTAATGTGAATTCTGTTGGATTCCAAAGCCCTTGCTCTCCACCGCCGGCAATGTGCAGCCTCCTCTTCATCAATGTTTGCCTTCTTTCCTGTGGCATACATTCCGATATTGCCTAAAGACCACCCCTTCTCAGCACAGTGCTGGTCACTGCAGTCTTCTTCCTCTACAAGTAATGTTTCCACAGCAGATGTACGAGCCCTGAACTAATGCCAAGTTATCTAGCAACCCTATCTACCCCATTTTACTTGGGTATAATATTCTGCTTACTAGTCACTTCCCTGTGAAGCTAACAGAATACAGAGTTTCCTGGACCGTATGTAGACCTAGGCATCTTAAGAGCATCGGGCTTATTCATCTCTCATACCCTTGGAGACCAGTGGACCAAACACAGAATACCAGAGGCCTCTTTAACAGGGCAATGCAAAATTCTCCTGTGCACCGTTATGTACAGGCACACGACAAAAAGGTAACATTTGTTTGTTCCCTCCTGACAAGGGCTAAGTGAAGACCTATTTGAAGCTCAAAAAAAGAGTATGAATTAATGTGACCAGAGTTCATCATCACAGTTGAACTCCAAGCGCAAAAGGAATTAGGAACGGAAAGAAGGGTTGAGAAGGGAGATATTTTAACAGAAAAATTGATGGGTTGAGTGTTCTCTGGAGAAGTGACATAAAAGGGAAAATTGAATGTCAGCTTCCGAAAAGGGTTCCAAATTACTATTTGAAAGGAGAAAAACACAAGTGATGATGGTCCGTTTGTGTTCCTGCTCAGCCCTGGCGCCTCCCAGCTACAACCAGTGCAGGTTCCACAGGACCCCAAGTCAGCTCTTCAAGCTCAGGGAGGTCTGTCCTCTCCAACATCACTGAACACAAAAAAGACTCCTGTTTCAGGGTCCCAAAGGCAAGGGGAGCCCTGACACACTTCGCCCACTGACCGTCCAGCCCTTCACCCCCATGTATTTC
This sequence comes from Phocoena phocoena, assembly GCF_963924675.1. Classification (NCBI taxonomy): domain Eukaryota; kingdom Metazoa; phylum Chordata; class Mammalia; order Artiodactyla; family Phocoenidae; genus Phocoena; species Phocoena phocoena. Next base: position 30,060,026 of record NC_089233.1, on the reverse strand, counting down.
ATACTTTTTGCAACCTTCATGGAAACGAGAAATCAGAAGGCAGTTCTTTCTTCCCATTTTATATATGAGAAAGTTGAGGCTTGGGGTGGGGGAGGCTCACTGACCTCCTAGACTCACCCAGAGAGAGAGAGAGCAGAGCCATGCCCGTGATAGACCTCCAATGCTGAAGAATGGGGATCCTCAGTTCTTCACTCTGGACATCCCTTTTTCTTTACAGAGAACACATAAAATTTAATTGTGGCCTGCTCCTAAGAACATAAAGGAAGTAATGGTCAGCAGATTGAGGGAGGGAGGGAGGGAGGAAGGGAGGATGGAGCGACACAGAAATGGAGTGAAAAAAAGAGATGAGGAGCTAAGGTTTTTTGTGGTTGATGAGAAGAATCCATTGAAGAATCTTAAGCAGAAATGTGACATGATCAGATTTTTGTCTTCTGAAAGGACCACCCCGGCTACAGCACAAAGAACGCCTTGGAGGGAGGAGAGAATAGAGGCAGGAAGAGCAGGTCAAGAAGCCACAGAAGCAATCCCAGAAAAGGAGGGAAAGATGTGAACTTGGATAGCGGCAGTGGAGATTAAAAGGAGGAGGAAGATTCAGGAGATGCTTAGGAGACAGATCCTATTGGCTTTGGCAACAAACAGATGGGACTGGTGGGGTCAGGGGTGTGGAGAAGAGGGAGGACTTGAGGAGGATGGCCAGGTGGGGAACTGGTGCGGGACCTTGCTTTCTTCCTCTCAGTTGTACCCCTGCCACCTAGCACCATGCCTGACATAGAGTAGTGGCTCAGTAAATGTTTGTTGAATGAACAAGTGAGCAAGGTGGACAAGCAGGTACTGGGAGGAGAAGGGGGAAATATACATGGAATGCAGCTAGGGACTGGATGAGTGTGAGACTTCCATGTCGGAAAGCCTGGCAGGCAGCGGGATACGCAGGCAGTGCAGGAAAGAGGTTAGGGCTGGGGTGTGAGATTCAGGAATCGTCCACCTGCAGGGGGTTGACAGCTGTGTTGACATCTCCTAACATATGCAGAAAGAGAAGAGCCTTGAAGGCTTAAGGAAAACATCAGAAAGCCTGAGCTAGCAGAAAGAGAGATACATGGAAAGGAGACCGAGTGGGCATGCAGGTGAGGTACAAGGAGAAAGCAGGGGAGTTTGAAGTTTTAGAAGCTAAGAGAGTAGAGAGCTTGATGATGGTGGGAGGGATGGGAGGCCTCCAAAGTGTCCAGGAGGACACAGACTGAACAGGATGGCTGCACAGGGCCCGGAGAGGGTCACTGGGGGCTCCAGAGTGAATGGAGGGGGTAGAAGCCAGACCTCAGAGCATCCACAGGAGTGAAGGAGACAGTGGAAGAAGCACAACACTTTCTAAGCAAACGATGCTTCTTTTCAGCACAAAGGTATTTTGAGGCCAAGAGGAGAATCCCTTTGATGCTGGAATTCAACATGGGGTCAGGGGGCCCTTCCCCCTGCCTTCTTCTCTTTTCCCATCCACCAGGTCCTCCACACCTTTCCTCCCGCGTGGGACAAAGAAACACAGGACAACACAGGAAGTCCCAAAATAACTCCCTGCATGCTAAAGAATGATGAACTGAATGTCTTCCTTTGTGTATAATTCCGAAATGCATGCTTGTGATAGACCTCCAATATTGAAGAATGGGGTCCCTCCCTCAGTTCTTCACTCTGGGTGTCCCTTCTTTGCAGAGAACACATAAAGCTATGTCCTCCCCCCAAGAACATAAAGGAAGTGAAGGTTGAGCACAGTCAGCAGATTGAGACAGACAGCCACGCGGACACTCTCTGGAATCGAGAAGGCTGCTCTTTGCAACTCACACACTCCACATGCCTTTCTGCTGCCTTCTTCTGGGGGGTTATTCCAACACCCTCTCCTTTGAACGGGACAGAGAGAACAGAGTACCGAGGGCCTACTGAATACTCAGCTCATTAACAACCCACAAAGGTGCTTCTTTTTCTAAAGTTCATATGACAACAGTGATCGGCCAGTCCTGGCATAAAAATGCCAACTCTCTTCATTTTTAAAAATCCCTTGCCAAGCAAGACTTTCAGGGTACAAATTAGAAAAACAGAGGCACTGGAGGTACAAAAAAGTTGGGATTTTAATGAGCCTTCTGCCTCTAAATGAATCTATCTGCCCAACACGCAAATTCTCTCCACACTCAGGTGAGATGCATCCATGAAGCAAGACAGACTGTGAGACGAGCCCCAGGATTCGCTAATAGTCCAAGCCCTCCTTCTTCCAGGCCAGTGTCCTGTTTGCTCATCTTGGCAATGAGTGGTAACTTTGTAGCAAGTGGTGGTAGATTTGCTCCATGGTTATTATGCAAATAGTGACTGTGACAATGTGGTTTCCCTCACCCGGGATCACAATGCACTCATTCTGCAGTCTGTCTGGTTGGGATTGGGGATGAGTTTGGTGTCATCCCTGTGAGCACTCAATAAATCCTTACAGCCAATTGCCTGAGTCAGAAGATGGTTTCACCCTCTCAATACCCGGAGTTTATCTCTACTCTGGCACTGACCACTCAGTGTCAAATGGCTCCTAGGACAAACGACACAGACCACAGCGTGGCCTGTAGATTCCAGAAGAGTCTGGGCCCTGTTGCCTCTGCAGGCTCGAATCAGGCCACACGTGGGCTTGCTTCCTCCCCTCCCTCTTCAGTGACTTCTCAGCCCCGTTATGCTCACCACAGGGCCTTTGCTTGTGCTGGTCCATCTCCCTTGGGATGCTCCCTCCTTCTCAATCTCTCCCTCATCCTTCATTTCACTGCCAGATCATCATTTTTTCAAGGGATGCTTTCCCTGATCACCTTGGTTAGGTAAATTTCCTTTCTTCTGTGCTCTTTCTTGCATTTTCATAGCACTAATATGGTTGTAATATGTATTCATAGGCTTTTTTGAGTGTGTGTGTCCCCCACTGCAACATTCGCTCCATAAAGGCAAGAACTATGTGTGATATTTTATTTTGTTTTTTTTTTCTGCTTTGTTTTACTAATCACTGTATCCCTAGCACACAGAGAAGACTGATTCAGTTTTTGATTTTGTTTTGGTTTAGTGGCTTCTTTTTTTTTTGCAGTACGCAGGTCTCTCACTGTTGTGGCCTCTCCCGTTGCGGAGCACAGGCTCCAGACGCGCAGGCTCAGCGGCCATGGCTCATGGGCCCAGCCGCTCCATGGCATGTGGGATCTTCCCAGACTGGGGCACGAACCCATGTCCTCTGCGTCGGCAGGCGGACTCCAACCACTGCGCCACCAGGGAAGCCCTACTGGCTTCTTTTGAATGAGGTCAGGAGTCTTGCCCAGGTGTGTCCACGTGAATTAGGTCCTTGAGTCACACAGCACCGAGGAAGACATTGCTGATTCAGATTCTATCTCCCCCTCCAACTTCAACAAGCCAGGAAGCTTAGTAGCCTGCACAACCTTTGCGCAGAAATGCTGGGCAGCTTGTGTATCACACTGACAACTCTCATACAGGCACTGAGTTTGTTCCTACCATCACTTCCACATATTTCCTTAACGTTGTCTGTGTCATCCTGGGAAAGTTTTTCTGAAGGTTTTCTTGCTCCAAGTGGTGATCAGGATGCAGAACTAGGGCTTTTCCAATATCATCTGATGCTGGAATGAGGAGTTGGAACAGAATCCATTGTCCTATGGGCTTTGTTATGTCTTTCATTTTTGTTTTTGTTGTTGATTTTTGCTCATTTTAATTTCTAAATTTTTTAAACTACTTTTACCAATATGCAACATAATGCCCACATTTAAAGCAAAGATGAATAAAATTTTGGATTCTCAAGGGCTCTTTATAAATCCTGGTTTCTGGGGGGTGTGTCTTGGGAAAGTCACTTCAGTTCACTGGTCCTCAGAGCCTCAGTTTCTTCATGGGAATAACAAATAGTGCCAGCTTTACCAACTTCCTAGAACTTTACAAAGGACCAGATGCCAAGTATCACTTAACTGTGTCTTTCTTTAATTCATTTGTTCATTCATCCTACTATTTATTCATCTCTGTACCAGGCACTGTGCTGAAGGCTGGGGATCCAATGGTAAATAAAAACAGCCATGGGACCTGCACCTACAGAGCTTATGGTCCAGACAGGAGACAAGCATAAATCAAACTGTTACATGAATGTAAAATTGCTACTACTGACATTCAGGTTTTGAAGGAAAAGTTTACAGTGCTTTAAGAACCCAAAATGAAGGAAACTGAATAATCTAGATGGTCAGAGATTTCCCTGAGGAAGGGATGCTGGAGTAGGCGTGACCTAAGCAAAGAGGAGAAGGAAGAGTGCCTCTCGTGAAGAGGGAGCTTCATGTGCAAAGGCCTTGTGGTAGGAAGCAACTGTGATGGTCTCAATGGAAGACATCAGGGTGAGGGTGGGAAAGACCCCTTCCCTGCTTATAAAACATATTTTTATCCCTTTATACATATAATAGGCTACTACCTTTCTCTTACCTCTCAGTTGCCCAGGAATCTTTTCACAGTTTCTATTTAATCTCTTTCAATAATTCCTTGGCTGCTAATCAGAGGAAAGGTGCTAATTACCTTATTAGCACTCCTCTGCTTCTCTGTGATCACAAAGTGCTCTTAACTTCCTCTAACCTGGGAATACCATTTGCCTGTCACTCTGGCCCTGTGTGCTCCTTGCCTTGGCCTGTTCTCAGCACAGGGGACCAGGACTACCTGGCACCAGACTCTCGTTTTATTCATGGGGAAGATGAGTTAAAAAGACTGCCCAGGGTCAACTCATAAATGGTGTATCCAGGATTGAACTGCAAACCCAGGGCTGCTTTTGCTGTACCATGCAGCCACTGCTTGCCCCATGGGTCACCCAAAGAGAAACAAGGTCTTTCACTTCTAAAAGCACTCCTCAGCGTTTGGGTTCAGACACTGTGGTTTCCTTCAAGGAACTTTCTTTTTCATGCCCCGCATCGTGAAGCTCCACTTCACCTTGTAAGACATTATCAGGAACAAAACTGCGATCCACAACTGTACTCTGCTTACACTGGGCAGCCGGAGTAGCAGAAATGAAGAGGATAAACACCCTGAGAGCAGTTCCGAGACCGAAGGAGACTACTAGAATGATACAATCACATCATACCTAGAGATGCGGCCAGAATTCTCAAGCACAGGAAAGGGGGCAAAGGGATGGGGCAATCTCAACTCCTTAACTGAATGATTTAACAACCCAAAGATGACCAGTGACAACTCTGAAGGGCTAGGTGGCTCAGAGAGGTAGTCCCTGGACCCCTTTGAACCTCATCTGAGAACTGTCTGTAGACCTGGGCAGGAGAACATCACCTGAACCTCTTACTGGAGGTTCCAGCAACCACACTCTTAGGTTCCAGAGTGTGACATGACTCACCCTCATGAGCAACATCTGCCAAGGAGATGAAGATCCTCCCCGAAGGCCAGGTCAGCTCAATTTTCGTATTGATGGTGCGTGCTTCCTGTCTAGTGTTTCCTCTCTAGTCTTTCCTCTCAGTTACACCGGGAAGGAAGAGCAGTGATAAACTACATTAGGATTCCAGCTCTGCTATCTCCAAGCTGGGCCACTTTGGGCAAGTTGCTTAGCCTCTCTGTGTCTTGGATTCCTCCTCCGTCAGTGAAGATGACAACTGTACCTTCTGTGTAAAAGGCTACAAGTATTACAGGTGGTGATGATGTGAAAGCAGCTGGCAAGCAATGAGCTCCCCATACATTTAGTTGTTACTGAAATTGCCATTATATATCATCCAGCCCACCTTGAACTTACTACCAAACACACCCTCCTTGAAAGTTGGCTTGCCACAGGACTATGGCTCCCCCTTGCCAAACTGGGCAATGTTGAGCTTCTAAATCCATATTTACTGGCAAACCAGACTGTAAGTTGCCAAACTTATTATCGATGACCCCTCACACCTATCAACGACCACACACACACTCACATGCAAACACACGCACACATGCACATGTGCACACACACATATAAGTTCAATTCCACGCCTCCTCCCCGCCCAGCTCCATGCTTTTACTCATGGTCATCTAGGTCCCTATTCCCAGAGATTTTATCTGGTGCACTGCCTGAGGTGTGGTACAGGAATCTGTATTTTTTCAAGCAGATTCTGAGTCACCTGGTCCTCAAATTGGCCCTAGCACAGACCCAAGGAATGGAAGTATTTTGCCAAAATGAACTATCAAGAATTACAGTGAGTTGGGGGAAGAATATTTGTTATGTAATAGGTATCTGTTGCATATCTTAACTTTCATTTCAGATTACAAGCTACGTGAGGGCAGAACTTAGAACTTGAATAGCTCATAGTACCACCTCTTCCCAAGTCGCATAGAGTAGGTTCTCAGTAAATATCTAAAGCATAAACTCCCCCAACAGACTATAAAGTCCATATAGGCATGGCTTTGCCCACTGTTGTATCACCTGCATAGACGTACAGGAGGCGATCGAAATATTTTGCTGAATGAATGAATAAACATAGAGGAGTTGGTACTGAAAAGGCACAAAAAGAAAAGAATCAGTGCTAATTTATGTTCATACAGACAAATGTTCAACCTATGCCCCACAGCATGCATTTTTATAATTATCTTTCCATCAAGCCGCTGAAACACTGCTAGGAGCAGTGTGGTCTGGCTCTATACTGCCCCATAAGCACTGTTTCCATTCAAATGTTTGATTTTGAGCATCACAAGGATGAGTAAACATCTGGACCAGAGAAACAGGGTGGATTTGCATTCATCTGTTGCAGCGCTCTGAAATCTGCCTCAAATAATTCACAGCCTTCTAGAAAACATCCCAAGAGATATACAATCTCTTGTCCAACCTCCCAAGAGATATACAATCTGGCTTCATTTGCCCATCCCTGACCCACCCCCCAGCTCTCATCTCTGAACCTGGGGTGAAATTACCTGACATTGCATCTCCTCTTTCTATTTCAATTCCTCACGCTCTGCACCTCCCCCAATAAGAGCTCTTAACAGGCTTGCAGGTTCCACCTGATTCTGAAAATCAAGTTATGGCACTCTGGTTTTCGAATCCCTTCAATCTATTTGCAGAGCAAGCCTCCTTAGTATTTTAATATGCAACCAGAGCTCTCGGTATGTGATATCCAAACTTCTCTCCTGTGATGTGTATTCCAGTGGTCCCTGCTCCAATCTGTTACCCAGGATTCCTGCTGTACTACAGCAAGGAGCCCAGGGAATCTACAGGGAATTGTGGATGGTGTTCTTGTGATTTTCTTATTTTATTAATTAGAAAAGTAGCACAAAGCAGCAAACCTAGGAATTTATTAAAGGCACATAACCCAGCAGTGTTAAGGGGGCAACAGTGTGGCTTCCTGGTTGGGACCCAACTAACCTGGCTCAGGTAGGAGACAGTAGACCCTAAGGGTAAGGAACACAGCGAGGCTCAACAATGTCATACAGCAAGTAATTCATAAATATCAGTTGAATGAATACTGAATGAAAACATCACAACCACTGAGTTTATAACAAGCCGGAAAAAGAAGTTACATGAAAAAGTAAGATATAATTTTGCAGGTGTACCGCGATCATAACTATATTAAACAAATAATACACTATACATAGAAAATAATACAAGAAGATAATATACCTAAAAATATTAATAGTGATTGTCCTGGGGTGGTGGCACGTGGATGCCTTTATGTTTTCTTCTTTCAGCTTTTCTGTATTTCTCAAATTTTCTATAATTAACTTCTGTGTTTATTTTTTAAAGGAAAAATCAATTAACTTTAAATATAGCCCAGACAAGTGAGGGGAATGTATTTGTTGGAATCAACTAACCTATCACTTTTTGATCATATGACATGTGACTTGGACCCAATATGTAAGTCTCTGGGTCTCAATTTCCTGATTTATATACTAGAGATAATAATATCTACCATTCAAGTGAGTTGCTGCTGTTGTTGTTTTCATTTACATAAGATAATGAATGCAAAATGCTCAGCTCTGTAGTGCCTGCTACATAGTAAACCCCCAACATACGTAGGTGGAGTAGCACTTGTCATGAACTCATTTACTTAATAATCCTTCATTAATTCTCTACTATGTACAAAGAACCACTTTCTCACTGAAGCTGTAGATCATGAGGAAGGCATTCCAAGCCTGAATCACCAGATACCATTGAGATGTCAATAAGGAACCATCATCCATTGGAGGCCCACCCGCCAGGCTGGGAACTCATCTAATGATATGGGAGTCACAGGTGAAATGCAGCGGTAAAGAGCATTCTACACTCAACATTATGGATGAACTTCAGAAACATTATGCTAAGTGAAAAAAGCCAGCCACAAAAGAAGGCATACTATACAATCCCTCTTACAACAACGTAACAGAACAGAAATTTTATATAAAGTTCAAGAGCAGTCAAAGCTAATCTACACTGATGGAATTCAAAAAGGTAGTCATTTGGGGGTTGATGGGAAGGGAGCAAAAGAGGACTTTCTGGGGCACTGGAAATGTTCTACATCTTGATCTGTGTGGTGATTTCACAGTTGGAAACACATGTAAAAATTCATTGAGTCATACATGTAAGATGTGTGCATTATATGTAAATTATACAGCCATATATACCTCCATAAAGTACTGGTGGAAAAAATAAAAGACTCAAACAATTACTGCAGGTTTATTAACTCTCAGTCTCTATATGTTTATTGGGCACCTGCTATTCATCAATTCATCCATTTAACAGATATTTATTGTGTAACTACTATGTGCCAGGCACTGTGTTAGGCACTGGAACACAGCCATCATGGACAAATCTCCCTGCTTTCATGGGGCTTGCATTTCAGTAGGCTACGGGCCAGACACAGTGTTACATCCTGGTGAAAGTGTTAGAGAACCGTTGACCAAAACCACCCACCTTGGCCAGGCATGGCGATAACCGCTTGCCTGAGTTGTCTCACAACAGAAGGACCCGATAAGAAATGTGGTGCTGCCACCGAAAACTAGCTGGGAGAGTTCGGGAGGGGCCAAAAGAGGGAAGAGATGACCAACCTCCCAGAGCCCTTCTTGCTGGAATCCATCTTGGTTGAGAGATGCATGTGCCACCAGGAAGGACCCTGAGTCACCAACTATGGGCCAAGCAAGATGACTGGCCAGAGACAACCTGGAAACTAACCCCATCACGATAAAACCCGAGACTGCAAGCCACGTGGCAGAGCAGTTCTCCTGGGTTCCCTTACCCTGCTGCTCTCTGCTCGGGTGCCCCTTCCCAATAAAGTCTCTTGCTTTGTCAGCACGTGTGTCTCCTCAGACAATTCATTTCCAAGTGTTAGACAAAAGCCCACTCTCGGGTCTTAGAAGGGATTCCCCTTCCTGCAACAAAAGAGAGGTAGTGTGATGCAGGAACTGAGAAAACTCAGTCTGGTGCGAAGACGGATGCAGTCGGTACCATGCTGTGTGCTAAGTGCTGAGATGGGGTGTGTGGACTTCTCTGGTGCCGTTGATGCACAGGAGGAGGGGGCCCTGGGGCATGACTGTGAATTTAGAGACATACACAGCCTGAGAGTTGAAGGACATGGCAGAGCTCCCAGGTGGATCTTGGGAGGAGGCAAGAGCATCCTCAAAGGCATGGGTGCAAAAGTAGAGCTGCATGAAATGTCAGGGGATGCTCCGAGATCCACGTAGGGTTTGATACTGTGGAGCTGACGTGAAGTCTGTGGCTCTAGAGCCAACGGTCCAATCCTGGGTCAACCACTCCATAAATATGTGACTTTGTGCAATTACTCAGCCTTGGAGTCCTCTTCCTCCCCAAAATGTGACTAATCCTTAGTAGTTAACTAAATAGTTTTGAGGATTTAATGAGATCATGGTGTATTAACTTCCTTTTGCTGCTGTAACGAATTACCACAAACTTGGTGGCTCATTAAATAATACAAGTTTATTATGTTAGAGTTTTGGAGGTCAGAGTCCAAAAAAAAGTGTCTCTCTGAGCTAAAATCAAAGTGCCAGCAGGGTTGCATTCCTTTCTGGAGGCTCTAGGAGGAAATCTGCGCCCTTTTCCAGCTTCTAAGCTTCCAGAGGCCACTGAGTTCCTTGGCTCGTGGCTCCTCCTTCCTCCACCTTCAAAGCCAGTAGGGTAGCATCTCTCTGACCATCCTTCTGTCTTCACATCTGGCCACAGCCTGGAAAGCTTCCCCACTTTTAAAGATTCATGTGATTAAATTGAGACCGTCTGGATAATCCAGAATAATCTCTCCACCTCAAGGTCCTTAACCTCACTCACAATGGCCAAGTCCCTTTTGCCATTAAAGTAACATATTCACAGATGTTAGGATGTGGACATCTTTGGGGAGCTGGTTTTCTGTCCACACACACATCATTACTTGGCACAATGCCTGGCTTACAGTACGTGCCTCGGAATGGTTACTTACTATGATATTACTATTGTTATTATTACGGCAGATTCAAAGGAATATGAGAAGAAAATGCCAGAGCCTCTGGGGTCAGGAGGCAAGTCTGAACCAAATCAGTTGTAAATCCTGAGAATGCTCAGGTCTTAAGAACTGCTCCAAAAGATACACAAATCTAGAGTTCCCATTTGGGCAAAAGTTTCTAATAAAAACTTTCTCACTAAACACTATCTGTTGCATGCTCGTATGCTGGCAGAACAAACACTGCGTGATGTTTCAGCATTTCCATACCAACAGCTAGAACAGATTCCCCTCCTAATTCTGTGTCATATCAACCAGGGGTCTAGTCTGGCTCATAAACGGCTATCACCTGGTGGTGGGTGATCAGTGTTCTGTAAATCATTTGCAAAGAACTCCTGGAAACTGGTGGGGTGGAACCAAAAATGATCCCAAAGGTTGCCTCAACTTTATTAAAAGTTGGGCAGCTAGAAAGCCAGAAAACTAAACATAAAGTATATTGGACTGGGGCTATGGAATAGAAGTTCTTTGGATGGCTAGTAAACTTTCTCCCCCATTTTAACCAGACATGGCATAGATTTTGACACTGTTTAACATCCCCCCACAGTAGGTGAGACTGCCTGCTCCATGAGAGCAAGGAAATCAGCTGTCACTCTCCCGTGCCTAGTTAAGTGTCTGGCACATAGTCGGGATCCAATAAGAAGTGTTAAAGAATGAAGGAATGAATGAATGAGTGATTGAATGGAAAGAGAATGACTGATGGGAAGATGAGCAAACCAGTATCACAACCAAGGGTGATATTTAGATTCTAAAGCAGGGGTTGACAATCTATGGCTCACTGGCCAAATCCACCAAGCTGACCATTTTATATGGCCCCAGAAACACAGCCACACTCATTCCTTAAAGTATTTATTGTTTGCGGCTGTTTTTCCACTACAAGAGCAGAGCATGTAGCCTGCTTGTCTGCCAAACCTAAAATATTTACTAACTGGCCTTTTACAGAAAATGTTTACTGACCCCTGCTTTACAATATATATGGTAGCTCATCAGAATAATCCTGGGATCTTTTATATGCAGCTTCCTAGGCCTAGGATCTGAATTTTAACTAGTTTCCCAAAGTTTGAGAATCCTTGCACTAAAAGGGTAGTGACTTGATTTCACTAGGGCAGTGTTCTAAATGTTTAGATTGGGCCAGAATCACCCAAAAAGTTGGTTAAAGACACAGATTGTCAGGCCCTGCCCCCAGAGTTTCTGATTCAGTAGGGCTTGTAGGGGACTGAGCATGTCCACTTTCTAGGCATCTCCCCAAGTGATGCTGTGCTGCTGGTCCGAGGAACACACTTTTGAGAACCACTGCACAAGGGTTACCCAATGCCCATCACTGTTTAGAAGTCACTCGTGAAAAAAAAACAGTCGTCTCTCATGTTCCACATGTTAGCAGTAGATTCTGGGTTGAGTATGTCCGACATTTGGAATTTGGAATGAATTCTTCCTGCAATGCTGTGGCAATAAAGAATATGAACTGTGAATGCATTAGGAGGCCAAGGAAGCAAGCTGTCAGAGAGAAAGGCACTGTGACTGTGGCATTGGTGACTGTGGCTGGAATACTTTCTACAGTGTTTTATCACCTACAAAGTTGATTCCTCATCTACTATCTCATTTAGACCCCAGAACACCCCTGTGGGGAGGCATTATTATGACATAATCCTTGCCCCCATTTTTTAGAAGAATGAGGCTCAGGGGGTTAAAAACAGAGATAAGTTCCTCCTCCCTCCACTGCACTCACCTGTTCAAGGACAATCTCTCTAAGCCCCGTCCTGCTTTGTTCTTTCTTTTCTCTCCTCATCTACCACCTCTTTTCCTCTATTGACTCTCTTACACTTGGCCTCAAACCTGTCCAAGTCTCTCCCTTCCTAAAAATACACCCTTTGAGGCACTGTGTCTTCTCCTAGATAACAATGCCATCACTCATCTTCCCTTTTTCTGCCCAAGGGCAAGCCATCCACACTCTCCAGTGGGACCACTTGTCCTCCCTTTTGCCCAAAGAGCAGTCCGGTCTCCCACTGTGCCTCCTCAGCTTCCACTCACTCCTCAACTACCAGCTGTTCCTAGTCCTTCCTCCTCCACGGAAACTCTGCTCGGTGTAGCACTGTCCGATAAAATACAATGCAAGCCACATAGGTAATTTCACATTTTATTGTACAAACAGGTGGAATCAATTCTAATAATGTATCTTATTTAACCCAACAGATCCAAAATATTATCATTTCAAGGTGCCATCACTATAAAAACGATTAATGAGGTATCTTACATTCTTCCTTTTTCATAGTAAAGCTGAAATCCAGTGTGAATTTTACATTCACAGCACACCTCAGCTCGGTCTAGCTGCACTTACTCTGCTCAGTAGCCACCTGTGGTCAGTGACAGCATAGGGCTCTGTGTTCAAGATGACCTTCTGGTAGACAGCCCAGGAGTCTGTGTCTGGTAGACATAGCCCACCAGTCTTTCAGACCTGGTGTTAGTGAATCTTTCTTCTGCCGACTGTTACCTCTTTTTTCCTCCTTGCCCACTCTCCTCCATTGTTTTCCAAGACACTTTCTTCTCCTTGTACTTCTCCTACATTCCTGATCATTCCTTCTCATGGGCACCTCTTCCTTCACTTAACTCTTCAAGAGTTGGTGTTCCCGAAGGTTCTGTTTTCTATCCTCTCTCAGTGCATCAGTTACTTGGAAATGTTATACATTCCTTATGATTTTAACTATATGCTGATGGATCTCAAATCTATAATTCTAAGCCTGATCATTCCATTTGGCTTCTGTATACAAATAACTGGGCATTCAAGGTACCGTATAAGCCACTTGAATTCAACAGACTCTAAAACTAGGCTTATAATCCACCACCTGAACCTGCTCAGTGAATGATACATTAATCTATGGGCCATCCAGACCAAAAACCCTAGAGCAATGGTTCTAAACAGGGGGTGATTTCCCCCCCCAGGGGGACATTTGGCAATGTCTGAAGACATATTTAGTTGTCACAGCTTCAGAGGAGAGAATGTTACTGACATCTAATGGGTAAAGACCAGAGATACTATTAAACATCCTATAGTGCACAAGAAAACTCCCACAACAAAGAATTATCCAGTGAAATTGGATCTTTATCTTATACCATTCACAAAAATCAACTTAAAATGGAACAAAAGGCTTAAATGTAAGACCCAAAACTGTAAAACTCCTAGAAGAAGACACAGAGGGAGAGCTTCATGACACTGGTCTTGGCAGTGATTTCTTGGATATGACACCAAAGCACAGGCAGTGAAAACAAACATAGATAGGACTACATCAGCCTAAAAAGCCTGTGCATAGCAAAGGAAAAAATCAACAGAGTGAAAAGGCAACCTCCAGAATGGGAGAAAATATTTGCCAACCCTATATCTGATAAATGGTTAATTTCCAAAGTATGTAAGAAAATCCTACAATCCTAAATAACCTGATTTAAAAATGGGCAAAGGACTTCAACAGACATTTCTCCAAAGAAGACATCTCTCCAAAGGCCAACAGGCACATGAAAAGATGCTCAACGTCACTAGTCATCAGGGAAATGCAAATCAAAACCACAATGAGGGCTTCCCTGGTGGCGCAGTGGTTGAGAGTCCGCCTGCCAATGCAGGGGACGGGGGTTCATGCCCTGGTCCAGGAGGATCCCACATGCCGCGGAGCGGCTGGGCCTGTGAGCCATGGCCGCTGAGCCTGTGTGTCCGGAGCCTGTGCTCCGCAATGGGAGAGGCCACAACAGTGAGAGGCCCGTGTACCACAAAAAAAAACCACACAAAAAAACCCACAATGAGGTATCACCTCATACCTGTTAGGATGTCTGTCATCAAAAAAACAAAGGATAGCAAGTGTTGACAAGGATGTAGAGAAAAGGAAACTCTGGTGCACTGTTGATGGGAATGTAAATTGAGGCAGCCACTACAGAAAACAGTATGCAGGTTTTGCAAAAAAATAAAAAACAGAATTACCATATGATCTAGCAATCCCACTTCTTGGAAACTGAACAAAGTTACTGAAATCAGGATCTCAAAGAGATATCTGCACTCCCATGTTCACTGAAGAATTTATTCACAATATCCATGATATGTTGACAACCCAAATGTCCATTACCAGATAAATGGGTAGAGAAAATATGGCATATACATATAGCAGAATACTATTCAGCCTTGAAAAAGGAAATTCTGCCATTTGTGACAACATGGATGAACCTGGAGGCTGTTACACTAAGTGAAATAAGCTACATAACAGGACAAATACTACATGATATACCACTTAAATGAGAACTCTAAAATAGTCAAACTCACAGAAGCAGAGGGTAGAACAGTGGTTGCCAGGAGTTGGGAGAGGGGAAATGGGGAGTCGCTGTTCAATGGGTATATTCAGTTATGCCAGATCAATAAGTTCTAAAGATCTGCCTACAAGATAACGCCTATAGTTAATAATACTGTATTGCAGACTTAAAATTTTGTTAAGAGGCTAGATCTCTTGTTAAGTGTTCTTACCATAATAACAACAAAAAAAGAATTACCCAGTCCAAAATGTCGAGTTCCACTGTTGAGAAACACTGCTTTAAAGCCTTTCCACTCAAAGAGTAGCCATGGACCAGCTGCATCAGCATCGTATGGGAGCCTAATAAACATGCATCTTCTTGGACCCAGACCTACTGAACTAGAATCTCTAAAGTGGGGCCCAGAATCAGTGTTTTAACAAGCTCTCCAGGTGATTGTTACGTACATTAAAGTTTGAGAATCATTGCTCTAGGTAGAGACAACTTTAATGCCAAAGACATCCATTGAGTTCTTGTTCTGTGTAAGCAACAGAATAGTTGATACAGAAAAAGAAGTTCAAATTCAAAGTTTGAGTGAGCACATGACTTCAGCCTTCAGGATCCAACCTCCTGGGCCCCCAGGTGAATCATTGAACTCTTTTCTCCTTTATTACACTATTCCAGAAGAAATTAACCTATAAAGTTCATGGTCCAAAGCAACAAGTATACGATACACAGTATGCTTCTTATTCCTGGAGTTCAGAGTGGATTTCTTCAAGTCTGAAACTAAGAAACAGAGCAGTGCTTGCTGCATTGCCCATTAGAGAGACTGGAGCAGAGACTAATGCAGGAAAATCCTCAACCCTTTTCACCCTGTTAAACTCAGTTTATATTTTAAAACATGAAAGAAAGTGATCTCGAGATATGTGGATAAAGATATAAGCTGGATATGCTAAGGAAAAGAGGCTTTGACGATTGCTGAATTTCACTCAGCTGCTGGCGAGCCCTAGAAAGAATTAACCTAGAGGGAAAACAAATCTGGAATCCAGTTCTGGTTCTGCCTTAACTGGGTGAAATTTAAAAAAAAAAAAATCATTCTAGCTCAGGAATATATATTAAGCATCCTTGATGAGCCAGGCACGAGGCTAGGCTCTGGGGATATAGTAAACAAAGCAGTCAATGTCTCCAACCTTAGGGAGGTCACAGCCAGTGAACTCTCAATGGGAGAAACATTGGATGTATCAAATATGGTTCCTTCCCCTGAGAAACTCAGACTAGGTGATGAGGAAGACAAACAGATCTTACAATTGCAGGACGATGTGGTAAATACTAAAGTATGGAGATGGAAAGGTCATTCCCTCTGGGAGACAGAGGAAGGCTTTCTCAAGAAGGCAAGGAGTTGTGCAGATAGACCTTTGAGAGAAGCAAGACTGGAGGGACACTGGAGGAAGGAGGGGACAAGTTAGAAGCCATTTCAGAGGTCCTGTAAGGAGATGATGAGGGCAGGAACAAACGACATGGTGGCAAGGATAGAGAGGGGCAGGCAGGGTCAAATGGGGTGAATTAAAGGTGGCTACAAATTTCTTGCTAGCCTCGCCTCCCCTCCGCCAATGGCAGATGGGTCCTTTCTCCTCCTCTTGAATCTAGTTGGTCTCATGACTGTGTGGCCAATAGAAAGTATCTGAAATAAAGAATTTATTGGGTGGACTTAATATGAAAATGGAGATGACATTAGAAAGAATCAGAGAACTTCAAGATAGATCAGTAGAAATGACTCAATATGAACGAGAGACACTTTAAAAAATTAGCAGAGCAAGGTCTCTGAAGGAGAGAAAATGGGATAGAAAAAAATATTGGACAATGACAGCTAAAAGCTTCCCAAATTTGGTGAAAAACCTAAATTCAAAAAGCTCTGTGAACCCCAAACAGAATATATGTGAAGAAAACCATGCACATCATAGTCAAACTAATGAAAATCAGAAGAAAAACAAAATCTTGAAATTAGGAAGAAAAAAATGACATATTATATACAGAAAACGATGATTCAAAAGTTTCACAGGTTTAACAGAAACTATAGAGTCCAGGACACAGTGGAATAACATCTTTAAAGCACTGAAAGAAAACTCCTGAATTCTGTATTGGGTGAAAACACCTCTCAAGAATGAAATAAGTAAAAAGAGTGGATATATGTATATGTATAACTAATAAACTTTGCTGTACAGCAGAAACTAAATCAACTATACTCTAATAAAAATTTAAAATAAATAAAATAAAATGAGTCTTAGGTTTTGAAAAATAAAAAAGAATGAAAACAAGTTAAAGACTTTTTAAATAAAAGAAAACTAAGAGAATTCATTGCCAATAGACCAATACTTCAAGAAATGCTGAAGGAAGTTCTTCATGCTGAGGGGAAATAATACCAGAGGGAAACCCAGATTCTTTCAGGAACAAATGAAGAGCATTAGAAACAGTAAATATCTGGGTAAGTGTAGAAGATTATTTTTCTTCTTAATTTAAAAAATACATATGCATATGGCTGTTTAAAGCAAAAATTCTTACATTGTCTCCTGCAAGTTTTAATGTATATAGATTCCGTGGACATCACACCACAGCCTAAAGGATAAAAGCAGTAAAAGATTTCTGCATTTTACCTGAAGTGGTACAATATAAACTGACGTAGCCTGTGAAAAGCTAAGAATGTTTCATGTAATCCCCAAGGCAATCGCTTTAAAAAGGCAAGAAACATAGCTAAAACCAATAAGTAAATTAAGATGGAATTCTAAAATATCTTTAAAAAAATGTTTAAGGTAGGTGTGGCCGGCAGAATAGTCCCCAAAGATGCCCATGCTCTAATCTTTAGATCCTATGAATATATCATTACATGAAAAAAAAGATTGCAGAAGTAGTTAAGGACATTAAAAAAAGGAGATTAGCCCACTGAGCCCAATGTATCACATATCCTTAAAAGCAGAGAACTTTCTCCAGCTGAAATCAGAGAGATGTGGCAGAGGAGTCAGACTCACTGAGTCAAAGGGTGAGAGGGACAAGACCAGCCATTGCTGGAGGGGGACACATAGGAAGCCTGAGAAGGAAAGTGGGTGCCTCTGGGAGCAAAGACCAGCCCCCAACCCACAGACAGCAAGGAAATGCAAACCTCAGTCCTGCAACCCTTACGTCTGTGGTCATTTGTTACAGCAACAATAGAAAGCCAATACAGAAGAGAGAAGAGAAGAATAAAAAATGGAAGAAATACAGAAGACAAAGTAATAAAATGGTATATCTAATCCATACACATCCACAGTCACATTTAGTGGTACTGGACTAAAGGGCAGAGATTATCAGAATGGGTTAGAAAAAGCAAGACCAACTCTTTGCTATCTTTAAGAGATGTACTTTAAATATAAATATATAAAGACAGGCAAATTGAAAGTAAATTAATGGAGAAAGATACCACACAGCCAGTGAGCGTTACAAGGCTGGAGCGTCCGTAGTAGCATCAGATAAAACAGACTTCAAGACAGAGTGTTTACCACAGGGACATTTCATAATGATAAAAGGGTCAATTCATCAGGAAGATAGAATATTCATAAATGCTTATACACTTAATAATAGAAGTCCCAAACATATGAAGTACGAAAAGGAGAAAACAGACAACTCCATAATCGCAGTTTCCCTTCAATCACAGATATTTGGGATTACTTATTATTTGTCTATAAATCAACTCAACTTTTAAAGTATAATTAAGCTATTTTAAGGGAAATTTTATAGCTAGCATAAATAAGAAACTCTGTCACTAACGTAAGTTATCACCTTAAAAATAAAACAAACCATATTCTTATATCCCAGCATTAGTGCATGCCCACTCTGTGAGTCCACGTTCTTTCATGCTGGGGCTATACTACCTAAAAGCATCTTATTCACCTGACGCATTCCACATTCTGGGAAACACTGATGCAACCCAACTCTCTCATATGTGCCAGGGAGATTAACTGGTCTCGTGTCACAAAACAAGGGACTATCAGACGCCCCGTCTTCTGATCCTTTGCTAGAACCCAACAGAAAACCCAAATCCAAAATCCTGAACCAACTCAGAGAGTTACATGTGTATATTATACATATTTTTAATTCTCTACATATTATGATGTTTTGACATCCTTAAAAGCTTTTCTGACTTTTTAATGGGAGAAATTGCACCTTCTGGGGCTATCCAATTCTTAGATATGGCAAGGACTCAGGAGCACACCCTTGATGCAAACAAAACCAATCTGGAGCCACACAGCCTCTATCTGGCCCATAAATTCCAGGAGGCAATATTGCCTTAATCATCCCAGGACCAGGTGCTGAGCAACTACACACCACCCCCATAGTGTAGAGCCCGCCAAAATTATTCAAAGTAGCTAGTCCCAAGCTGTTTTACACTGTCTTGCCTTTCCCTTGGAAACCCCAATAAAAGGTCTGTCCTAAAATTTTCATTCCTCCCAGCTTCCGCTTCCCAACCAAAACCAGGTGCTCTCCTCCCTTGGACGTGCTGTGTCTCTCGTTTCAGGAGAACCATGAATAACATGAAAGTTTTCTTTCAATGGCACTGGCATTCCCATGTCATCCATCAGTCATCTTTATAAATTAAGACCCAGACCCAGACCAGTGTGCTGAGAGCAGTCAGCATCCAGGAATACTCAGAGCCACATTTGTTTGTCCAACACGACTGATGTCATCAGCAGATTTACAGAAAACTGGGAGGGAGTACTCTAATTCCAATAATGGAATCTCAGGCAGGTGCTCCTACACCCCCACCTCATAGGAGCCTCACAAAGGATGCAGGTCCTCTGAAGCTGTTCAGCTGGTACGATTTGCTAATTCATCCCTTGGAGGGAAGCCACTATCCATCAGGTGGCCGGCCTGGCAGCACACTGGGTGAGGAATAAGATCTCGAAAGCCATGTGTTATCAGGGAAAGGCTGCCACATTAATGGAATACAAAATAGTTTATCTTGCCTAGGCTCCGCTCATTGCTGTAAATGAACTTCGTCCAATTTTGCCTCTGCTTGCAACAACAAAGAAGGAGTTAACTCTCTGCATTCCCTAATTGAGCACGGTGATTAATCCCTAATCAACCAGTGTGTTACATGGCACCCATTCAACATGAAGCTGGCCTGCAAGACCCCAGTTTCAAACCTTAAACAGATCTGGATTTGAGTCCTTGGGTATTTGCTAATTGATTGATTTTAGGAAGTTAGTTAAATCTCTAAATAATTTTTTAATCTGTAAAACTGAGGAAATATTATTTACCTCATTCTAAGTGAGCAAATTATAATAAAAATTAATAGCATTCACGGCATGTCATCTGCCAGGTATTGTGTAAAGCCCTTTATGTGTCCTGGAGCAGGTATGTAGGCTGTAAAGAAGAGCTGTGTGCACGTCTAGCTGCTCAGTGTATAGAGCACCACCCACTCCAGGGTTGAGAGTTGAAGGCAGAGCTCAAGCACATGTTTGGGCAACTCTGCCACTGAATTTTAACTACTGTAGCAGAGCAAAATTTGCCACCCCCAAACGTGCCTCTTTGGCATGCGAACTGCTTCAAGCTAAAGCAATCAAGGCCCAAAGATTTGGGAGGAACCTTTGACCTTCCTCCTAACTGCCTAAAAGGATTTAGATAGAGGACCTATTCCAGAAAGAACTGTCACAACAGATAATTATGAACTCGGTGTATGGTAGTATATGAACTCGGTGTACTAGACAGGAAGGAACCTAGCAAGGCTGGTTTGATCAAAGTCCTCGCTCTGTCTGTAGGTGGCCCAGCAAACATTTGTTTACCAAACATTTGCTCGTTTGCATCTTCCTGTAAATTGCCTTCCTCCCAAACCCCTATTCTCTTCTCCTCTCAGATAACATGTAAGCGTCAACTGCCTGACTAGTCCTTGGGTCCTTTATTCTTATGGAGCCCCCGTACATATGCAATTAAATCTGGTTTTCTCTTGTTAATGGGTCTCATGTCAATTTAATTCTTAGACCAGCCAGAAGAACCCAGAAAGAGCAGAGGAGAATTTTTCCTTCCCCAACACTAGCACATATGTAAATGTTCTCAGTCGTCTCTCTATCCCTCATCACATGCATGTGCGCGTGCACGTGCGTGCGCGCACACACACACACACACACACACACACACACACACTTCAGTTCAGTCTGTTGACTTTCCCCAGGGAAGTAGACTTTGGTGAATATATACCTCTTATAATCTCAGTCCCAACTATGAGCAAACTGAAAATCCTTTCTAATTCACAAAAGAAGGAGCTTCTCAATTATGTTGATCCTGGACCTTGACCACAGAGGTATCGAAGAAAAAAGAGCTTTGGCAAAAACAAGGCAGCAATGGTTTGAGAAGGCAGTGGACTTGGAGTTAGAATTTGGATCCTGGCTCTGCTGCTTATGAGCTGCGTGAGCTTGGACACATTCTTCACCTTCCTGAGCCTCTTCTGTGCAACGTGAAACAATTGGATGCTACATTTTTTGGATGCTACATTTCTAGAACACTGCAAAGCACCAACCACTCACATTTCAAAGCATCCATGGAGAAGCTGTGTGATTCAGGGAATGGGGCTGCACGGGCCTGGTTCAGCTTCTTGTCTGTGTGAACTTGAGCAGGTCTTCTAACCTCACTTAGCCTCAGTGTGCTTATTTGTAGAAAGGTGATTATAATTCCTAGCCTGGCAATTCCTAGAGAGTATGCAGAGCGCTCCACAGGTCTTCTCCCCCTCCCCCTCCTCCTCAAGAAAAGATCTATCCTCAATGACAACATCAAATTTCTCCCACTCTGTGACCTGGGTCAAGTTCACCATGAAAACAACTGTGCCAGTAGGAACATTCCTCCAGAAGGCTTTTCATTACTTTTCTCTTTGGAGAAGAGAAAACAGGGAATCAAGAGTAGGCGTCTCTCAGAAGATGAAAGCAACTCGCTTCATATTCTGAGCTGCCGAGCCGATGCTCCACCGGAACCAGTGATGTCTTAATCTCTGTTCTGATGACATGATGTGGCTCTGGTTCTCCATCTCAAATGGCAGGTTACTCAGTGAGACAGAGGGAGAGCAGCAGATGGATGTGACAGTAAATTCTGCTATGTACCCACAGACACTTGTAAGACATTTAAAAAGTTGTACCCACATTTCCTACTCCTACAGCAAAACCTGTGAAGTAATGCTGACATCGGTTTGAGAAGCAGATGGAATCTCACTTCTTTTTTCAACACAAGTGCCTCCTGTTGGTCATGCCATGCACAGCGTAAACTGACCTCTCTGGTTGTAAGAAGAGTGAGGCAAGAGGAGACTAAGACTATTGACAGGTTTAAATACAAAGGTTTATAAGAGACTACTACAAACAACTCTATGCCAATAAAATGGACAACCACGAAGAAATGGACAAATTCTTGGCAAGGTACAATTTTCCAAGACTCAACCAGGAAGAATTAGAAAATATAAACAGACCTATCACAAGTAATGAAATTGAAAACTGTAATTAAAAATCTTCCAACAAACAAAAGTCCAGGACCAGATGGCCTCACAGGCGAATTCTATCAAACATTTAGACAAGAGCTAACACGCATCCTTCTCAAACTCTTCCGAAAAATTGCAGAGGAAGGAACACTCCCAAATTCATTCTACAAGACCACCATCATCCTGATTGATACCAAAACCAGACAAAGATATCACGAAAAAAGAAAATTACAGACCAATATCACTGATGAACATAGATGCAAAAATCCTGAACAAAATACTAGCAAACAGAATCCAACAACATATTAAAAGGATCATACACCATGATCAAGTGGGATTTATCCCAGGCATGCAAGGACTGTTCAATATACGCAAATCAATCAATGTGATACACCATATTAACAAACTGAAGAATAAAAACCATATGATCATCTCAATAGATGCAGAAAAAGCTTTTGACAAAATTCAACACCCATTTATAAAAACTCTCCAGAAAATGGGCACAGAGGGAACCTACCTCAACATAATAAAGGCCACATATGACAAACCCACAGCAAACATCATACTCAATGGTGAAAAACTGAAAGCATTTCCACTAAGATCAGGAACAAGACAAGGATGTCCACTCTCACCACTCTCATTCGACTGTAACAGGTTTTAGTTTATCTGCTTGGAGGAACACCAGTTCTGCAGT
Organism: Phocoena phocoena; assembly: GCF_963924675.1. Classification (NCBI taxonomy): domain Eukaryota; kingdom Metazoa; phylum Chordata; class Mammalia; order Artiodactyla; family Phocoenidae; genus Phocoena; species Phocoena phocoena. Next base: position 30,037,135 of record NC_089233.1, on the reverse strand, counting down.
CCGATGAAAGGAATCCGAGCTTCTGTTCCGTAACTTACTAGCAATGACACAAGAGGGCTGCCTTGGTTCTCCCGTCTATGAAATGAGAGGAGCAATAAGGACAGACGACACGGTTATTCTGAAAGCCAAATTAGATCGAATTCGTTGGGCCACTCTCCCCCTCACTCACTGTTCCCTAACCACAACAGACCTCGACAGTTTCCAGACTGTGATCAGCTTTCTCTGGCCTCAGCGTCTTTGTACTTGCTGTTCCGTCAGCCTGGAATGCTTTTCCCCTGACTCTTCCCATCTTTAGTGGCTCCTTTTCATCTTAAGTGTCATCTGCACTGAGACATCTTCCTTTTCTAGAGAAGGGTCTTTGCCCATTAGTCTTTACCATGGCTCTCTGGTTTTTTTCTTCCTCCATAGCACTTTTTAAAATCTATGATTAGTTTTTTCTCCTGTATATCGGTGTCTGAAGCTGGGGTCTTTTCATACTGTATCCTCATCATCTGGTGCCGTACCAGGCATCTAAGCAGTCAATAAATAGTCACTGAATGAATGAATGTATTCAAACACACTTGGGAACTATAAAGTTCTGTATACATAGAGGAGACATCTGATATATGTATGTATGTATACGAATACACACACACACACACACACACACACACACACCCCACATAGAAAGTGAAATCTGATGATATTGCTGTTAGTATCCTTATTAATGCCCAAATTGTTCCATCTCTGGCCACTGGGGACTTCGGGTTGGCTTCTGGGTTCTTTTGACCTTCAGTCTAACTGCTTTGCTCTCTGCTCTGAAATGATGCTCCAGGAAGGATCAGCCCCCACACCTTGAAAGAGCTACTTTCTCAGTGGTTTCTCTCAATGCAAAATAGCATTTGAAACCAAAATCTGATTCTAGAGGCGCTTATTGTTACGAGGTTGACTAGTATTCCAGAGTATATGTATTTTAAGTTAAAATACATCATAAGTTCATCCTGATACCTTTTATTCAAGTTCAGGATTCAATCTCACAGATCTCTTTTTTCTCTTATGACAAAAGGCTCATTCTCCATGTCATCAACATAATTACTAATTTTCTTTATCCCACACTATACGCATACAAGTCTCAGAAAAACAATATTATTATTACTATCCCTGAAAATACTGAAAACAAGATTTTTTGCTATTCCTTTTGTCCTTAGGATGCATTATTCCACCTCGTATATACAAAGTTCTGTTTTCAGGTCATTTGGAATAGTTCTTTTCTGTGTGGTTATTGCAAAAATTAGATTTACTTGTTTTACTTTACTTTTAGTACTTAGGAATTGCTTTTTATTTCATTTCTCATAATTAGATAAATATTTAAATATTTCTAAAATCAAATCTATAAAAATAGTATACGTTCAAAGAAGTCTAGCTTCTACTCCACTGTATCCTATTTCCTCCTTCTTTCATAGGCAGCCACTATATTATACATACATATACAATGTGTGTGTGTATGTGTAGATAGATAGATAGATAGATAAATAGGCAGGCAAAGACTCTTTCACTATGTAATTCTCTTATTTTTTCAGTACCATTATTCAGTGTATATTTTCATACGTAGGATGATTTATCTTTATATTTTGAGGGTTACTGTTAAATAATATGCCTCTTATAGGTTGAACTGTATCCCACACCACACCCCCAGAATCCATGTTTAGTCCTAACCCCTCTTACCTCAGAATGTGGCCGTATTTGGAGACAGAGTCTTTACAGAGGAAATCAAGTTTAAAGTGAGGTCGTTAGGGTGGCCCTAATCCAATATGGCTGCTGTCCTTATGAAAAGAGGGAGTTTGGAAACAGACACACACAGGGAGAACACCGTGTGAAGATGAAGGAAGAGACAGCTCAGGGTGATGCTTCCACAAGCCAAGAAGCACCAGGATTTCCCTGATAGGCTTATTCTTGATGAGACGTTCTTTCAGCTACAAATGCACACACACCAGTATGTGTGCCTTCCCTCACATGTACACTCATGTGTTCACACACACACACACACACACACACACACACACACACTCTAAAGAGTAACCTGACTCTCCATGAGGTTCTGCCAGAAACTAAATTACTGGCAAAAGTTGCCTGATTTGCCCAACTCTGAGTATGTTCCTCCGGCAAGTGGGATAGCTAGATTCCCTTGCCATCAATAAGAATAAACCAAATGGTGTTATTACAACATCCAGCTATGGGGCCAAATAATTTACATGTTCATTTCTATATGGTATGGAAAGGGAAGAAACTTCAATTTATCCTTCTGGTTCTTATCTGTCTTCATCATCAGAAATGATTATGAGTCAGTGTTTTAAAAGGAAAATACATTGAAATGAGGTCATTATCTGGCTAAAACCATAGGTAATCACCATCATCTAGATTCTGGCAAATGGAGGGTTCTTAATCATTTGGCCGGAGTAACAACTTTGAAGGAAAAATAGCAGCATTCATCTTTCTCTGGAAACAGAAATCATCAACACCACTATTCTACCTGGGTACCAAGATACACTGATAAGAAAGAATATTCTACAACCAAGAAAAGAGTGCTTATGGAGAGGTTGTAATAACATGGGAAATGTTTAAGTTTAGACATTGGGTGAATAAAAGCAGGACACAAATGCGCAAAAGACGACTGTTAAAAGATACTCATGAGGAAAAAAAAAAGTTGAAAAACTATACATTGAAAAACAAAATATTATGGTAGTGATGGGATTACAAGTGATCTTTTTCTATTACATTCCATAGTATTTTCTATTTTAAACAACCAAAAGATTTTTTTGAAGAAATAAAATGTGCTAGTTTTTTTAATTGAAGTATAGTTGATTTACAATGTTGTGTTAATTTCTTCTGTACAGCAAAGTGACTCGGTTATACATATATATACATTCTTTTTCATATTCTTTTCCATTCTGGTTTATCACAGGATATTGAGTATAGTTCCCTGTGTTATACAGCAGGACCTTGCTGTTTTTCCATTCTATATATACCAGTTTGCAACTGCTAATCCTAAACTCCCAGTCCATCCCTCAATATGCTAGTTTTGTCAGTTTGTCCTGCAAGATCTAGATATCACTCTTCCTCTTCCAGAATCCCTACAATCTCACATAGGGATTTTCCGTGCTCCAAACTTTTAGAGTGCGGGAGGCAGTAATTTGATAATTTGGTGAGCATCAGAATCACCTAAATGAGCTTTTTAAAGGCATATACCTGAGTTCCACTCCAGCCCCACTCAGATTCTCTGGATATGGTGCCCGGGAATCTGTATTTTGAACCAGCATGTCTGGTGTTATTGGTGCAGTTGTTCCATGGACTCCACTCGGAGACATTGTATTAGGGACTTGACTTTTCACTGGGCACATAATTTGGTGCCTGCCACCAGGTTACTAATTATGGAAAAAACAGCCATGGCTTGTCCCAGAGCTCTCAAAACTTTACTGGTGAAAGAACAATAAAGATGACCCAAACACATGCTACCTCTTCCTTTTTAAAAAATATTTGTTATGTGGTTGCGTATCATAGTCTACTCACTTCCATCTGTAATTCAGAAGAAAAAAAGCAACTAGAATAATGTCATTTTCTTTGTATACCATTAGGCACTCCTGTGGAATTCCGCCTATTCACTAAGAATAGTATCTACCTGATAATGGCTACTTTATACCTTGGCCAAATGCAGCAAAAATAAATGAAGGCCTATGAAAGTAAACAAATATGCCCACACATATTTAAAAAGCAGTATACTAAAAATATCTAGTCACCTCCACCTTGAGCTAAGCTGAGAAAATAAAACCAATGACCCCAAATAGAAGCAAATGACTAGACATTCAAGTTGCATACATTTGGCTTAAATAAAGGCAAAGAAAGAGAATTTCTCACTTACATGATATCTGTTTACTCTACTTACCCAGTTCAGAGATAATGGTCTTAAATAGTTCTAGGAGGATCCTGGTGAACTCAGATCTAGGTTGGGTAGATACACCCATTCTAGAAGGGGTAATTCCCAAGCATGGAACCTATTTCCTAACTATCAAAAGGTTGCTCTGCAAAAGTCAATGTCGTTTCAGACTGGGGGCAAGGAGTTGTGTCTGCCCAAGAGATGAACCCAAAAAGTGCAAGGCTAATACTAAGAACGGTTTACCTGAATCATCTCTAATTCTCACAGCAACCATTTTGCAGACAAGAAATCTGAGGCTTATAAAAAAAAATACACCCAAGATGCAGACACTGGTTTCTCTGCTTCTGAAGTCTGCATGTCTCCCACTGCACCACCTGACGGAGGCAATGGAAGAATACCAGGTGCAAAGAGAAACATGGGCCTGTCGGCAGCAAGAATCAACATGGAAGGAAGGAGATGCCAAGATGTTTTGGGTCTGTGTCTCCACTAGACATGGAAAAACAGAGGCCCTTGTTGTAAATATGTATTTGTGTGTATGCATGTCTCACAGATACATTTTTAGTAAAATTTTAATACATAAGAACAGTGGACAAATCATTATGGATTACTACTCAATTAATCTTTTACAATTTGAACATACCCATGTAACCACTTACCAAATCAAGGTACAGGACATCACCAGAAACCTCCCTCCAAGTCTATTCCCCCTAATGGTTATCTTCTATCTCCTCTCTCCCTCTCTCTCTCTCTCTCTCTCTCTCTCTCTCTCACATACATTTTTAACAAGGAAAAAGAATAAAGAACACTTTACACAATACCACAGAGCCCCACAGTACTCCCACTTTTTATATAATGTAGCCCAAGATCAATAAGAATCCAATGTTGTCAACCAGAAAGATGAGAAGGAAGAAAGGTATAATCAACAGACCTATCTAGCTAACAGTTTTCATCCTATAACTAACCAATATTTTCCCTTCAAGTCAATGTTGAAAACTTAATATGTTGGTCCATTTCTCTGCTTAATAAGGAGATGATATCTTGATGCGTGTTGAATCTTGATGTGTGATGCTGACCTTGGCAGGGTTTTGGCACCATCACCCTGAACGTCAATAATCCTTGCCCAAAGATCCATATTATAGGGTTGAGGTAAAGATGAATGCTGATCGTAGATTCTGCCTAGCGGTAGAATTTTGAAAATGTTCTTTCTATTGGTATTTCTTTTACCTGTCTCTTTCTCATAAAGGTCAAGTGTAAGGGAAATTTTGGCTAACAGAGCTTGTAAGGTAGTTTGGATAATACAGTTTTCTTGTTTTAACAAATGACCTGATACTTACAAGATGCCAATGTCCTCATTAAAAAGAAAACGGAAAATAAGCAGATGTCTGGCATTTCTTAATGAGGCACTGCACTCAGCACATTACAAGAGTTATCAGATTTAATGCTCCCAATCATGTAATATCAGGTACTATTAACTCAGTTTGCAGATTAGGAAAATACTTCCCAAAGAGGAAATGATGTCCCCAAGGTGGAGAAACAATTTAATCTTGGTCATCTAACCCCAAAGTCTAGCTCTGAATTACTAAATGATCCAATTGGTAAAATAAATGATGTGATTTCAAGTTGTAATCATGGTTCTTAATGTGAAGGCCTCTCAGATGATAAGACAGCTTATAAAGAAAGCTGGAAGAATGAAGAGAGGGATAAATCTATCTAGAAGCTCTGGGAGTTTATGTCCCCATGTGAAGATGGAATAGGGATGAGATATTCTATTTGCTCAGCAGAAAAAGGGCCAGCTGCACTCTGCCAGTTCACTGCAAACTGTTTATGTCCCATTTCTTTGAGCCATCAAAGGTAAGAAACAGGGCTTTCCTGGTGGCGCAGTGGTTGAGAGCCCGCCTGCCGATGCAGGGGACATGGGTTCGTGCCCCGGTCCAGGAAGATCCCATATGCCACGGAGCGGCTGGGCCCGTGAGCCATGGCCGCTGAGCCTGCGCATCCGGAGCCTGTGCTCCGCAATGGGAGAGGCCACAACAGTGAGAGGCGTGTGTACCGCAAAAAAAAAACAAAAAAGGTAAGAAACAGGTCAATATATTTCTCAGTGCCTGAAGTTAGGGAGAAGATATCTATGGCTAAAATAACCTGCCCTGCTTTAGCCTCTTCAACCAGAGGCAAAGAAAAGGACCAACTAACTCATTTATTGTGAATGATGTTCTGGATATTTGCTGATGCAGAAGGTTATAAGTTGTTCTTGATTTCATACAGAGGTTAGCTTTGCATCAACCAAGGCTAATAAATCAGGCCAAAGACGAATCAAAGCAACCACGTGAAATGCAGTTCACAGGGAAATGTTGATACTGAACAAATCTGAGACAGAGAGGCAATGCTCGACTGAGTGACAGTACATAATAGGAAATACAACAGGAGCTATTCTCGAGCCCTAATACAACTCTTTTCAATCTTGCTTCCAACACTATATTTTCCTTCAGTAAGTAATGATGATAAACTCTCATAGTTTTAAAAAAATTGTTTTGTTTTCCCTAAGAATTGAGACTCTTCCATTTCAAACCTCTCCTGTGCGTGGGATGTGTCTTCATCCTGTATTGAAGGTGGGGAACCAAAGACACAAGAGTAATTGGGTGACCTCCTCAAAGGCACCCAATCACTCTGTCAAAACGGAGAACTAAGGCCAAAACCTAAATCTGCCCCATCTCCACTCCCACCTCCTGGTAAAGACCCCAGGTACCAGGTCAACCGGGGCAAGAAACCTCAAGGTACATAATGCGTCCGTGTAGATGCTTGTGGAAGCAAAGGGCTCAGCAGCTGTTCTCACTACTGTCCCAGATTTCAGAAGCATCACTGCAGCCTCTTGGTTCTGCCGCATGCTCATGTCGACTCACTTGCAAAGAGCCATTTGCTGCCTTACAGGAAGTGCAGATGGATACTTATTCTTGAACATTCTGGAGCAAGGGAAGAAGAAATTCACTACACGGAATATGATCCTGTGTGCTATCATCTCACATCTTTGGCACAAATACTCAGCAATACCCCACTTAAAAAAACAAAACGAAGGGACTTCCCTGGTGGTGCAGTGGTTAAGAATCCGCCTGCAAATGCCGGGGACACGGGTTCGAGCCCTGGTCCCTGGCCCGGGAAGATCACACATGCCACGGAGCAACTAAGCCCGTGCACCACAACTACTGAGCCTGAGCTCTAGAGCCGCGAGCCACAACTACTGAAGCCCATGTGCCTAGAGCCCGTGCTCCGCAACAAGAGAAGCCACTGTAATGAGAAGCCCGTGCACCACAATGAGGAGTAGCACCTGCTCACTGCAACTAGAGAAAGCCTGCATGCAGCAATGAGGACCTAATGCAGCCAAAAATAAATAAATTAATTTAAAAAAAAAAAAGAAAACTCTCGCTCTTCAATGACGAGATTCATTTTTTTCCAATTCCCAAGGCAAACTGCTGAAGAGAGCCTTGTCCCTGTCAGAATACAAAACCCATTTATCAGCTCCTGGAGAGTTTCTTTCTGTTATTTGAGGAGGTAACTTGAGTTACCTGTCTCATCTCGCCTGTGCCCGTGCTTTCTATCTCCTTCTCTCCGAGGCAATAAAGCAAAATGTCATTGTTCGGGGGATGGTGGAGCCCTCCACAATCCCAGGTGAGAGGTGGAATGAGAGGGTCTCAGCAACGGGATCCAATCAATTAGGAAGAAAACATTGTCTTAACTAAGTTCTGTCCCAAGGATTGACGTCCCCAAAAGGCTAGCCTTTGTGTGTCAAAGGAGTGGGGAGACTAGAGAGTTGATTCGCTTTTCTAAATGCAGGGGCAAGAAGAGGGGACTACTGACTTCTATCAAAATAGACAGAGAGCAAATAGAAGAGAAGACCACAGACAGGGGAGGATTTGAATACAAATGGAAACCACCATGTATAACATCGAGAGTTTCTGGATAAAGTTTCGGGCCGGGGCACCTACAGCACCGCACACACGAAAAAATTAAGCAACATTCTAGGCTCAGCATCTGCATGTCATTGGATTGTCTTTATCCTGAAAATGTTTCCTATTGCCTCCAGCTGCTGTGGTAATGGAGGTGTTCTTGGCCAAGATCTTGATGACAATAGATAAGCAAACAAACAACCTCATTTCAGCTAGTTTTATAAGAAGCAGATAAATGTAAGCTGACATGACAGTGTGTGACAAAGAAGGGACACCACCGGGGACTGAGCTGGCAGTACAGATTCCCAAAAGGTCCAGAGAGATGGGCTTCAAGGAGCTGAAAAATCTCCTGAGATTAGAGAAAATGAAAACTATTATATGTATGTGCATGTTCCTGTGAAGAGAGTCCTTGGTTTTCAACAAATTCTCCAAGGTATCTTTTCCACCTTACAAAAGGTTAGAAATAACTTCAAGGGAGAACCATGACAAGGCCACTCTGAGGACCCAAATGATAAGAAGAAACGGGCATGTGAAGACTTGGGGAGGGTTGGGGAAGGGACAAGGGAAAGTAAGGCTAAGCTGATGTAGGTGATAAAGAAACAGTCCAGAGATTTTGAGGAACAAACAAAAGATGAGAGGTTTTTTTTGTTTGTTTGTTTGTTTGTTTTTTGCAGTACGTGGGCCTCTCACTGTTGTGGCTTCTCCCGTTGCGGAGCACAGGCTCCAGACGCGCAGGCTCAGCAGCCATGGCTCACGGGCCCAGCGGCTCCGCGGCATGTGGGATCTTCCCGGACTGGGGCACGAACCTGTGTCCCCTGCATCAGCAGGCGGACTCTCAACCACTGCGCCACCAGGGGAGCCCAAGACGAGAGATTTTTAAGCAGGTTCATGGAAGGGAAAATGAGGAACTAGGATTATTTAAAGACTTTCTACGTGTTCACCCCTCAGGAGGTTCAATAAAGACTAGAATTTTGTTGTCGTTGTTTTGCTGAGATATCGTGAGGAAGTCTCACTCTTTCCAAACACACTGGCACCGATTTGGGGGGGCGGGGAAGCTTGAAATTATGTGAGCAAATGAAGAAGGGCTTCAAACCAGTCCGACCCAGAATGAAATCTCCCAAGCAGATAAACACACCCAAGGTCCTGGTCATCTGATATCAACACTTCCCACTTCCTTGTCTTCTCCCCACCTCCAACACACATACATACACACACACACACACACACACACACACACACACACACACACACACACACACACCATACACGGTGCCTATAAAGTTAATGATTCTTGCATTCTACATCTCCCAGTCAATTTCCTTTGAGTGGTTCCCCCAATCCTGTATCCTCAGAATGCCTTTTCAGTGCAAGGGGTAAGTGGTCCCTATGACCCTAACTGCCATTTACAGAGGGATAAGGGAGTGATGTGTGTAGAATTCTCGTGGCACCTTCAATGGATCTAAGATATAATGGGGGAGGGGCTTGTAGGGAGGTAGAGAAATAAAAGAAACAAGGACAGTTGGAAGTACAGTGAAGAGTAAGCAAAGAGGTAAAATAATCGACTAAGGAGGTAAAATAACAGACTAACAGGAGGGACCAAGAGAGAGCAAGGAGTAAGAGGGTTGAGACAAGGAAGGAAGAGAACAGAAGGCAACAGAATGAGAAAGAAGGGCTTAGAAAGGAAAGAAAGGAGACACAAGTGTGGGAATAAAGTAATAAAAGGATGGAAGAAAAGGATGCCAGAAAGGGAAGAAGCAAGACGACCAAGAAAATGGCAGAGTGATGCAAGGTGGAAGGTCCTCTCCAACAATTACATTCAACTGCATCATCATTTGCGTCTTTCTGCCTTGACGACTCAGCTGCAGAAGGAGCTAGCCTCAGTCTCTTCCACGATGTTGCACTGTGTGAACGCACTTCTGCTCCCACTGCTATGATGCACACTCCCTGTGCTCTCCCAAACAGAGATTCTTTCAGACTGAGGCACACAAGGAAATTGAGTTCAACTAAATGCAAACTGAACTTCAGAAGACCTGCTACTACCCATTACCATAATCAATAAGAGAAAAAATTAATTGCCTGAGGCCATGGTGTGGAAATCCAACTAGACATCTTCTCCCAAGTGATCAGTCCTTGAGTGGATTTTGGTGGGCACACCTGTAAGTAATTTTCTAAATTCATTTGTCTACACAGAATTTCCTTTGTCAGGATTTGTCATCACGTATACATAATTGTTTTAGTTGTTGTTGAACATCTGTCTCCCCCAGTGCACTATAAACTCCATCCATGGAAACAGGCCATGCCTATTTTTTAATTCCCTAGCATTTGGTGCATAATAACCACTCATTAAATAATTCTGATGGACGGACCTAGAGAATATCATAGTAAGTAAAGTAAGTCAAGCAAAGAAAGACAAATATTATATGATATCACTTACATGTGGAGTCTAAAGATTAATAGAAATGAATCTATATACAAAACAGAAACAGACTCACAGACATAGAAAAAAAACTTATTGTTACCAAAGGGGAAAGGGATGGGGAGCAGGGATAAATTAGAAGTATGGAATTAACAGATACAAACTACTATACATAAAATAGATAAGCAACAAGGATTTATTGTAACACAGGGAATTATATTCAATATCTTATAATAACCTATAGTGGAAAATAATCTGAAATATATATATATATATATATATATATATATATATATATATATATATATATAACTGAATCACTTTGCTGTACAGGAGAAATTAACACAACATTGTAAATCAAGTATACTTCAATAAAAAATAATCATAATCCTGAAGAATGGGTAAATGAATGGGGGGTGAGGATCCCAAACCAGAATTCACAGTTCTTAACAAGGGAAAAAATACTGCTCATTTTTCTGGTCTAATTCCTCCACCAGGTTTTTTTTCTTAATCATAAAATTATTTCTCACGCATTGAATAGTTAACTGTTATGAAGTTTCAAGCAAAAGACACCAATCTTTACACAATTCCTTAAGCAATGCTCTTCCATTCTTTTAAGCAAATCACAATTTTTTTTAATCACCACCGTCTTCAAAATTTATCATACTGACAACAAAGAAAGAACAACTTGATTAAGCTTGAAAAACTTTCTCTAAAATCGAAACACTGATGGCCGAGTAAGACTCAACACAGTAGCTTCATCCTGAACTGGCCTCTAAGACGTCCTAACACTGGAACAAACCAATAATCACCAGCGTTTGAGATGTTATGGTTAAATTCGGTTTATCACAATGGGGAGAAGATGGAGTCTGAAAGCCCTCGCTCTTCAACACTCCGCACACATGCTGTTCAGAACGCTCCAAAGAGTAGAGTTAATGTTGTGATGAACAATTTCACCCAAATTCCACCCCAGGGCCTCTCTGCCTCACCGTGGCCTTCTCCCTGTGACTTTTTCTCAGCATTGTTGGTCTCTTTCTCTCTTTTTCTTGTTTTCTTTCAATTCCATCCATTTATACGTACACATTCAATATATGAACATATTCTCCTGTGGCAAATCCAAACAATGATCTCTTGACCTTGATTCCTTGATCCCTTGACCATCACCCCTAATCCCAGGGCAACTGCTGCAGTGTTATAAATTTGTTGTGTTCCCATCCAAACCTCTGCCTGTGCATTTATGAGCCTATATTTATATACAGAATTATAACATCCTGTTTCATAACTTTTTACATAAATAACCAGATATGCTTTTTGTTCTATAACTAGCTGTTTTCACCCAAAGCAACGTCTTAGAGACCGCTCCATATCAGTATAAGACCCTATTTCGTCCTATCAAGTTCTTTTTTCTCATGGTACAGGTGAGTTACAGACCTACATGTCTGGTTATTTTTGTTGCCATTGCTACACGCCACACCACGGATGAACCTCAAAAACATGCTAAATGAAAGAATCCTTACACAACATTGAATGATTCCATGCAGACCTGCTGAATCGCAGAGTAGATGCTCTTTTGATTTTAATAAAGAACAGCAAATTGCCCTGCAAAACCTTACTTCTTTTCTCTGTGTTTGTATTACTTGTAGTATTTGTCTTTCTATGTCTCATCCTCAATTTATTTCAGTATCCGTCTCTCCCTCTTCCTCCCTCTCTCGGCCCTTCTCCCTCCTTTATCTCTCTCCTCCTCCTCTCTCCCTTGCTCCCACCCTGACCTCTCGAGGCTCTATTTCCTTTTCAGGATTGTGGGGAACCCCTTCCGACCTTAGTCTCCAACTCCACGGATGGTTCTGATGATAGTCACCAATACTCCCGCAATTGCCGCCCCCCCCACCCCCCAATTCAGGTGTTGTATCTGTTCCAATGACATGAATGGCTTTCCCCTTCCTGCTGCCCAGGGATGAATTCCTAGATGGCTACCTGAGGAACACAAACATACTGGAGGTGTGGGGGCGGGGGGCAGGCGGTCTGAGCATAAGGATGCCTGGAATCCTTATCCCTGCAGTCAGGTCAGAGCCAATGGAAGCACTACATCCACAGAACAACCAAAGTTAAGTTAGCGATTCCAATGTATCACAATTCCTATGATACGAGTTGAGTACTTCCCTCAGAACAGCACAGAACTTTACACTTAAGGCAGCCTCCCAGGCAACCTGATGGTCCAGGAAGGACGTTTTTATGTCTACTACTTCCCAGCCGCGTTAGGGAGGTAGCAGAGAGCAGTGGTTAAGGGCCCAGGTTCAGGTATCCGACTGCCTAGGTTCAGATCCTGACTCAACTGCTTAACTAATGAAGTGACCCTACGTGTATTAACTTACCTCTCTGAGCAGTATTTTGTCGTCTTTACAATGAAGGATTGATCAAAATTAAGCAACAATATATACAATACAATGAGCACAGGTCCTGTCACAAGACGTATTACTTTCCATTTGCTGCTGTAACAAATTACCATAACTTTAGTGGCTTGAGACAACACACATTTATTATCCTGCAATTCTGGAGGTCATAGGTTCTAAATGGGCTTCACTGGGCTAAAATCAAAGTGTCCACAGGGCTGTGTTCCTCTGGATGCGCTAGCGGAGAATCCATTTCCTTGCTTTTCTCCAGCTTCTAGGATTTACCACATCCTTTGGGACACGTCTCCTCCCAGCAATCTCATTACTCCGACTCTGCTCCTTCTGCCTCTGTCATCATATCTCCTCCTGTCTCTGACCCTGATGCCTCCTTCTTTCACTTCTGAGGACCCTTGTGATGACACTGGGCTCCCCTGAGGAATCCAGGATAATCTCTCCATCTCAAGATCCTTAATTGAATCACACCTTCCAAGTCCCTTTTGCCATGTGCAATAACACATGCACAGATTCTGAGGATTAGGACATGTACATCTTTGGGAAGCCGTTATTCTGCCGACCACGTGTGGTAAGATTCATGTATTAGCTGCTGCTGCTTCTTTTCTACTCCTACTAGCACAGAAGAAGAAAATTTCTTGTCCTCCTAAAAGGAAAATGAGAAGCATTCATGGCTCAGCTATCAAGAGAGAAGGTAAAAATCCAATATCCTTTCATTAGAATTCCTCTAAAATTACTTGATACAACATCTCTTTCCTTTTTCACCAATGGGCCACTTGTTTGAAGTATCAAGCACTGAGTTATGTTCCTAAAGCTCTATTAAGTGACCCTAAAGTCCTTGAAGGTACTTTGGCATGGAATATTGAGAGAAACAGGGAAGAGAGAAGCAGCATTCTGGATACGTTGGACAATCTTATCTACACAGATTTCATTTTGTTGAGGAGAAAGGCAAAGATTATTCTCCTTTATCACGCTTCCTTTGTTTTGGACAGCATCTCATGAGCACTTTTTTCCTCTTTCTCTCTCCTTTTTCTACTCTTTCCCTTCCCTGCTGCCCTGCTCACTCCCTTCTCTCTCTTTCTCCAGAAATGGATACAATACTGGGTATCTTCAGCTTTTCATCCCAATGGCTTTGATCCTAGTCTTAGTTGCAACACAAAAGGCAGACTTCACAAGTGACCTCCAAACTCCTGTTGGCCCCAGAAGTTTGTCCCGTCACTTGCTGTATCCATGATCTGCAGGCAAGGGATCTGAATCCCTGAGAAAAATCCATTTAACAGAAAAAGGAATAAAGTTGCTGTGATGTGAAGAGCAGTGCACTGGGGTCAGCCCACCTTAGACTTGAACCTCACTTTACTTGGACAAGTTACTTTTCCTTTTTTGGCTTCAATTTCCTTGTCTGTAAGATCAGAGGCTGAGTGTTATGATCTCATGGGTCTCTTCCAGCTCTGAGATTGTGATTCTATCAAAAGAAGGTCTATCTAAATCAAGCGTAGAAGAGCAGAAATGGCATAGACTCTGGAACCAGACAGTCCTGGGTTTGAATCATGGCCTCATCACTTACTAGCTGAGTGTATCTACCAGTTAGGATTCACCTGGTTGCAAATGACAGAAAATTCAAACTATCTTAAACAATAGAGAAGATACTATCTGGGATTAGCAGATGCAAACTATTATATATAGAATGGGTAAACAACAAGGTCCTACTGTATAGCACAGGGAACTGTATTCAATATCCTGTGATAAACCATAGTGGAAAGGGACATAAAAAAGAAGGCAAATCTATGTATAAATGAATCACTTTGCTGTACAGCAGAAATTAACAAAACATTGTAAACCAACTATACTTCAATAAAATAGATTGAAAAAGTAAAAATTAATTTTTTTTAATTTTCAGAAGAGATATTATCAGCTAATGTGACTAGAATGACTGGTGACAAAGATGGCTTCAGGATTATTTTGAGTCGTTGGACCAATGATGCCATCAAGATTTTGTCCTTTCCAACACTCTGTTCTGCATTCCCTGTTAAAACCACGCTATGGACACAAGACAGGAACATGTCAATCATTCCAAGAGCAACATGCGTGCTCTTCTGTGTCCTCAGTAATAAGAAGAGGGTCTATTCAGAAGGTTCTCAGAAGCTCCCCCAAGCAAATATTCTCCATTCTCATTGTTCTTAACTGTGACTCATACTAATCAATAAACCATTTGCTGTGGCCAGTGAATGGGAATTGTTCTGATTGGTTTAAGCCTGAGTTACACGGCCTGCCTTTTCCAAAGGGCACGAACTGCATGGGGTAGGGGTGGAAACCCAAAGGAAAATTATGGCAATTACCAAAAGACAGAGGAAGAATCTGGGGGAGACAAACACTGTGGCCTCTGAGAATATATTTAACCTCTCTGAGCCTCAGTTTACTCATCTATAAACTAGGATAACACCTACCTTTAATTAAGATTAGATACAATGATGCTTATTAATCATTTTTCCCGGCATATGGTTTACCCTGGCAGCCGTTTTCCAATAAAAGGTAGCTGCTGTTATCAACATTGTTATCAATACTATTATCACTATAAAATTAACATATCTTCCCTTGGGTCTTCCCAAGTGAGCCTTGAGAAATCTCTCAGATGGCCTCACATATCAGATGAGCTTACAAATGGCATCAAATAACCAGATAAAGAATGTTATAGGACGAGGAGGGATCAGGGTTCTTGGTGCTTTACAAGGAGCACTGTACAAGTGTTGAACTGATGGCCCTTAGTAGGTCCAAGCCCTTGGGAATTCAGTGGAAATCAAGTTTGGGAGGAGTAGAATTATCCAAATAGATGCCCCACAAGTATAACTCCAACCAAGGGGTGGGATGACGTAAGAAATGAAAACATTACTTCAATCTGTGGAAGAATTTTCTTCCAGGGAGAATTGATTACAGAAGGAATAGTTATGTGGGAGGGCAATGAACACTTCATCTCTGGAGACCAAATAACCAGTATCAAGACATAGAAAAGAGACATTTACAGATCAGGTGGGTAAGGGAGGTATCAGCGTAGCCGTCTATACAGCACCTTCTTCCTGTGAGCCTGGAACTCCATGAGAGAAGTTATAAACTCAGTTGCCCACCAAAGTCAAGCAGGTAACAAAATTGAGCAAAATAGGGTTGATTTAAATACCAGACCGAGATGAACCAGAGATTGCCGCCCCATCCCCAGGGGCAGCCACTACTCAACGCCAGCTGTCTGTGGCCATAAGAAACAAAAAAACAACCTTAATGTTGCCAGATCTTTCCATATTTCAAAATAATCTAGAAGTCAGGGTTCTGTGTGAAGTATTCCTATTTTAAAAGTTGGAAACTCACACTTAAGATCTTGTGTAGGTCAAAGAGAACCCATTTGTGAACCAGAATTGCCCAATGGGCCCACCATTTTGTGGCCTCTCTGAGAAAGGTTATTTCTCTACGGAACACCATGAGGCCTTTCATTCATGTCAAAATTCACCAACGTTTTGTAAAATGTAATAAACTTTTAAACAATAACTACTAGAAATATCTGGCATATTGCCAGTGAGTGAGTGTGTAGCTGTGGTGACTAACAGTTATGGACATTAGAACCCAAAATAGCTCTTGGTGCCTGTTTGAGGGGAAAGAGAACATAAAGTAGTCAAGTAAAATGAGGACCACATTTCTTGGAGGCCCCCATCTGTATTTCTGTATGGGGAGTATAGAGTCCCTGATCCTCCATCCGTTTATGAGTGGTCCAGTCAAGATGTAGTGTAAAACCAGAAATACTGGCTTCTAATTCCAATGCTGGAGGCATGGAGTGATCAGGAACAGAGTGGAATAAAGAGAAAAGCCCATGAGGAAGGTATAGACAGTAACAATTATCATAGAGGGATTTCAGATAAGAAATTTGTTACAAGAAAAGGAAAAGACATCAGAATTAGCTAGGAGAAATTAAAGAACTAAGTTTGTGAACTCGGGAAAGACTGCATAGACTTTCCAAGCCATTAACAAAAAGAGAAAAAACGAACAGGAATGGCCATGGAATGGTTTGCATTATTTTGGCTACAGAAGACAGAACCAAGAAGACAGTGGGAATATACCAAGCAGATCTATCTGAGTTCTTGGACAAGGCTGAAATTGTACATGCTCCCACTTCTGGTTGCCTTAGCAATGAGACTCCTACTTTATACTAAGGACATCAGAGTGAGTAAGACCCCATGCAAATGAAGCACACGGTAATTAAAGGAAGAGCCACATGTAGTCTAGATAAGGCCATGTCAGAGGAAAGTCTAGGGAATAGTTTGAGTGGGCTTGTGCAGCAAAGAATGGGATCATCAAAGCAAAGAAATAGTTATGAATTAAGAATACGAGCTATTAATAAAAGGGATAAATTCTTGAGAAAGACTGTGAGTTCTACTGACTTGTTGGTTCTCCCACTGATTTTGGTCAAGTCCTCATGGATAACAGATCGTGTGGTCACAATCTCCACTGCCTCATCTGATCCATTTTTCTGTGTCCCTCCTGGGAAGAAATCATGGAAAGGGAAAAGAAGGTGGTTTCCTTTCCTAGTTCCCTGTGTGTGCTGCCTCACTGTTGCCCATAAAAGGGAATCAAAGTGAAGCTGGAAAAGTTTCACGGAGAGAGCTGTGCCTATACAAGGGAAGAGGCCAGTTCTGGGATGTATTAGCTTCTTCTGGCTGCCATAACAAATCACCACAAACTTGATGGCTTACGGTAACACATATTCATTCCCTTACAGTTCTGGATGTCAGAAGTCCTAAGTCAGTTGCTCTGGGCTGAAATCAAGGTGTCAGCAGGGGTGTACTCTCTCTGGAGGTTCTGGGGGGAAATCCATTCCCTAAATCCATCTCTAGCTCCTAGAGCTGTAGTCAATGCATCCCTTGGCTCATGGCTTCTTCCTCTATCTTCAAATCAAGAAGCATAGCATTTTCCTTCAGCCATCAAATGCCTTCATCTTCTCCTTCTCCCTCTGTTATCCCCATAAGGATATTTGTGATTATATCATTGGGACCCTCTGAATAATCCAGGATAATCTTCCTATCTAAAGATCCTTAGTTTAGTCAATCTGCAAAGTCCTTTTTTCCATATAAGGTAATATATTCACATATTTACAGAGTCCAGAGATCATGACATGGATATCTTAGTGAGTTATTATCCAGCTTACAACATGGGGCAAGAGAGCAGAAGTGGAGAGGAAAGTCAATTTTAAGAATTGTTACTTAAAGTGCATTATAAACTAGATCCCCATTAATGTTGTTGGAAAGATACAAATAAGAGGAAAATTTCTTTTTAATAACTGTTAACTGTGTGTCTCTGAATTTGACATGGTTCTGAGGCTGGACCACAAGGGACATTGGCCAGTATGTAGGTTATAAGCACTAATCAATGAAAATAATCATTTGAAAAAAATCACAGCCAGCAACATGCATCACTTAAAGTAATCATCAAGTAATTACTTCTGTGCAAGCACTTATTTTAAGTAAGTCTTGATGCATAAAGTAGCAGGAAATCTTTAGATATCAAAAGCTACTACTATCCTGAGCCAATGTAATCTCAAATGTTGATTCCTCACCTTCTCTCTCTCTCTCAGAGAGAGATTTGTACTGGTAAACTTGGGCGATTACATGAATTAACAAACATGGATATATCCTTTTTTATTAATCACATTACCTGCTATTTCCCATCCTGTGACATAAGTGACTGAAGTGGTTCAGATGGGAAAAGTGGCAACCTGAAGGGTACAGACCCTTCCTAGATAAAGAAGCCACTACTCACATCTGTCTCATTACTGCTGTTTCAAAATGCAGTATCACCAGAACTTTTAAATTTTTAAGAGAAGCCAAAAATCTAGAATTTCATGTAGTATTTCCAGATTTTAGAATGTTGGGGGCTAAATCAGGACACTTTGCAGGCCAAATAAAGCTCATGAAACCTGTGACTTGACACCTTGCAAACTCCATTATAAGTTGTTAAGTACTTTTGACTTTATAACCTGAGAACAAAAGGGGGAAGGTTTCACTCAGTGGCAGCATGATATGGTTGTATCTGTATTGAATGTTTATCTCGTGTGCGCACCTACATATACACACCTACACAAACCTATGATTGTGTGAATGAATTAGTTTTGAAACCATAAGTTCTTAAAGGATAGCTTTTAACCTCATCTTACAGCTTTGGCCAACATCAAATTCTTTTCCCTTCAGTGAAGATCTATGTAGGGCTGCAGGTTGTTGCAATAATTACCTCCTTCCTGTGAGAGAAGACAAGCCCTCCAAATGCAGTGTAACCAGTCTCAGTGGACAATCTAAGCAAAAAGGTCCCAGGACACCATCCCAATTGCCACCAGAGAGGTCACTGGTCACATCCTCCCAGGCTAAGGTCAAGGCTTGCATGGAACTACAAATAAACAGTTTACCCAGATTTTAAAACACAGTTTTTGAAAAAGCAACCCCAAAGTCCACATCTACAAATAAAACATGTGAGCAACAAAAACAATGTTTTCAGATTGTGGGAAGAGCTGTGTGCAGGAAAAAACAGGGCAATGAGAGCGAGTGTGATGTAAGGGACAGGCAAGAAAGATGTGGCACCCCTGAGGAGGTGACATCTGTGCTGTGGCCAGAAGAAACCAACTGCCTGCCACTTAGGGGCTAAATGTTCTTGGCTGAGGGAAGTAGAAATACAAAGGCCCAGGGTTAGCAATGAGCCTGTATATTTAAGAGGCAGCAAGAAGGCTATGGTTCCTATACTGAGATGAGAGGAAGAGACAGGGATTAGGATTAAACTGGAGCTATGGGCAGAGGCCAGGTGAGAACATCGGAAGGCTTTACATTGGCAGGTCTTAAGCTGGAAGTGACTTAGTCTTATTTACATTTTTAAAAAGCTTACTCTGAAAGTCATTCCACCTCTTTGAGCCTCTGTTGCACTCTCTCTGAGATGCAGCTAATGTTCTTGGACTCTTCAGAAAGTTCAACTTGATCCTGGGGAGAAGCATCTGACATACAGTAAGCACTCTGTGAAAGGGAGCTGAACCTGAACAGGTTGGGGAGCGAGATTGTAAGAACTCTACGAGAGAAGGCAGGGGCTGCAGGTAATGGAGGAAAACGGATCTCTTGAGCCCTGATGGCTCCCGCTCCTAAGAGAGACTGATTTCATGGCCGTGTCTACCCCCTCCCACGCTTTGGTGTCTCCTGCCTATGCTGCAGCTGTGCCCCAACTAGCATCCTATGCTGGCTTCCAACGGGAGAACTAATTTGCATGTATCGTGCTGAGAAATCCATCTTCTAACGCAAACGTAGCAGGTTAGCACACAAGGAACGGACTGCCAGTGACCCCCGGGGTTACCAAGATAGACTTCTAGAAGACTGAAGCGTGCGCAATAACACCCCCCTCCCTGTGTTCTGTAGAGCCAAGAAAGTGGGTGGGCTGTTTCCAGCAGTAACAACCGAAATATCAAATACCCACCCCATGAGAATGGGGATTCCTCTCTGGGCACCCATTGAAACAATTAGGCAATATCTACTCAAAATAGCAAAAGAGATCACTTGCTGCAAGTAATAAATCTTTCCTCCTCCAGCTCTTTGGCTTGATTATGTCTATTGGCTCAACAACCACCAAGAGGTGAACCCAGTTTTCAGGGTTTTGGTGCTCTGGCCAGGTGTCAGGCCTGAGCCTCTGAGGTGGGAGAGCCAAGTTCAGGACATTGGTCCACCAGAGACCTCCCAGCCCCACGTAATACCAAATGGTGAAGGCTCTCCCAGAGATCTCCATCGCAACTCTAAGACCCAGCTCCACTCAATGACCAGCAATCTACAGTGCTGGAAACCCTATGTCAAACAACTATCAGGACAGGAACACAACCCCACCCATTAGCAGAGAGGCAGTCTAAAATCATAATAAGTTCACAGACACCCCAAAACACACCACTGGATGTGGTCCTGCCCACCAGAAAGACAAGATCCAGCTTCATCCACCAGAACACAGGCACCAGTCCCCTCCACCAGGAAGCCTACACAACCCACTGAACCAACCTTACCCACTTGGAGAAGACACCAAAAACAACGGGAACTACGAACCTGCAGCCTGCGAAAAGGAGACCCCAAACACAGTTAAGTTGAGCAAAATGAGAAGACAGAGAAATACACAGCAGATGAAGGAGCAAGGTAAAAACCCACCAGAGCAAACAAATGAAGAGGAAATAGACAGTCTACCTGAAAAAGAATTCAGAGTAATGATAGTAAAGATGATCCAAAATCTTGGAAATAGAATAGAGAAAATACAACAAACATTTATCAAGAAACTAGAAGAACTAAAGAGGAAACAAACAATGATAAACAACACAATAAATGAAATTTAAAATTCTCTAGAAGGAATCAATAGCAGAATAACTGAGGCAACAGAACGGATAAGTGACCTGGAAGATAAAATAGTGGAAATAACTACCACAGAGCAGAATAAAGAAAAAAGAATGAAAAGAATTGATGACAGTCTCAGAGACCTCTGGGACAACATTAAATGCACCAACATTCGAATTATAGGGGTCCCAGAAGAAGAAGAGAAAAAAAAGGGACTGAGAAAATATTTGAAGAGGTTATAGTTGAAAACTTCCCAAATATGGGAAAGGAAGTAGTTGATCAAGTCCAGGAAGCATGGAGAGTACCATACAGGACACATACAAGGAGAAACACGCCAAGACACACATTACTCAAACTATCAAAAATTAAATACAAAGAAAAAATATTAAAAGCAGCAAGGGAAAAGCAACAAATAACATACAAGGGAATCCCCATAAGGTTAACAGCTGATCTTTCAGCAGAAACTCTGCAAGCCAGAAGGGACTGGCAGGACATATTTAAAGTGATGAAAGGGAAAAACTTACAACCAAGATTACTCTATCCAGCAAGGATCTCATTCAGATTCGATGGAGAAATTAAAACCTTTACAGACAAGCAAAAGCTAAGAAAATTCAGCACCACTGAACCAGCTTTACGACAAATGCTAAAGGAATTTCCTTAGGCAGGAAACACAAGAGAAGGAAAAGATCTACAATAACGAACCCAAAACAATTAAGAAAAGAGTAAAAGGAACACACATATTGATAACTACCTTAAATGTAAATGGATTAAATGCTCCAACTGAAAGACACAGACTAGCTGACTGGATACAAAAACAAGACCCATATATATGCTGTCTACAAGAGACCCACTTTAGACCTAGGGACACATACAGACTGAAAGTGAGGGGACGGAAAAAGATATTCCATGCAAATGGAAATCAAAAGAAAGTTGGAGTAGCAATTTTCATATCAGACAAAATAGACTTTAAAATAAAGACTATTACAACAGACAAAGAAGGACACTACATAATGATCAAGGGATCAATCCAAGAAGATATAACAATTGTAAATATTTATGCACCCAACATATAAGCACCACAGTCCATAAGGCAAATGCTAACAGCCATAAAAGGGGAAATTGATAGTAACACAATAATAGTATGGGGACTTTTAACACCCCACTTTCACCAATGGACAGATCATCCAAAATTAAAATAAATAAGGAAACACAAGCTTTAAATGATACATTAAACAAGACGGATTTAATTGATATTTATAGGAGATTCCATCCAAAAACAGCAGAATACTTTCTCCTCAAGTGCTCATGGAACATTCTCCAGGATAGATCATATCTTGGGTCACAAATCAAGCCTTGGTAAATTTAAGAAAATTGAAATCGTATAAAGTATCTTTCCTGACCACAACGCTATGAGACTAGATATCAATTACAGGAAAAAAATCTGTAAAAACTACAAACACATGGAGGTTAAACAATACACTACTAAATAACCAAGAGATCACTGAAGAACTCAAACAGGAAATCAAAAAAACTAGAAACAGGGCTTCCCTGGTGGCACAGTGGTTGAGAGTCGGCCTGCCGATGCAGGGGACACAGGTTTGTGCCCCGGTCTGGGAAGATCCCACATGCCGCGGAGCGGCTGGGCCCGTAAGCCATGGCCACTGAGCCTGCGCATCGGAGCCTGTGCTCCGCAACAGGAGAGGCCACAACAGTGAGAGGCCTGCGTACCACAAAATAAAAACAAGAAAAAACAAAAACAAAAAAAACAGAAACAAATGACAATGAAAACACAATGACCCAAAACCTATGGGATGCAGCAATAGCAGTTCTAAGAGGGAAGTTTATAGCAATACAATCCTACCTCAAGAAACAAGAAACATCTCAAAATAAACAACCTAAACTTACACCTAAAGCAATTAGAGAAAGAAGAACAAATAAATCCCAAAGTTAGCAGAAGGAAAGAAATCATAAAGATCAGATCAGATATAAATGAAAATGAAGGAAAAGATAGCAAAGATCAATAAAACTACAAGCTGGTTCTTTGAGAAGATAAACAAAATTGATAAACCATTATCCAGACTCATCAAGAAGAAAAGGGAGAAGACTCATATCAATAGAATTAGAAATAAAAAAGGAGAAGTAACAAATGACACTGCAGAAATACAAAGGTTCATGAGAGATTACTACAAGCAACTGTATGCCAATAAAATCGACAACCTGGAAGAAATGGGCAAATACTTAGAAAAGCACAACCTTCTGAGACTGAACTGGGAAGAAACAGAAAATATAAACTGACCAATCACAAGCACTGTAATTGAAACTGTGATTAAAAATCTTCCAACAAAGAAAAGCTCAGGACCAGATGGATTCACAGGCAAATTCTATCAAACATTTAGAGAAGAGCTAACACCTATTCTTCTCAAACTCTTCCCAAATATAGCAGAGAGAGGAACACTCCCAAACTCATTCTACAAGGCTACCATCACCCTGATACCAAAACCAGACAAAGATGTCACAAAAAAAGAAAACGACAGGCCAATATCACTGACGAACATAGATGCAAAAATCCTCAACAAAGTACTAGCAAACAGAATCCAACAGCACATTAAAAGAATCGAACTCCATGATCAAGTGGGGTTTATTCCAGGGATGCAAGGATTCTTCAATGTACACAAATCAATCAATGTGATACACCATATTAACAAACTGAAGGAGAAAAACCATATGATTATCTCAATAGATGTAGAAAAAGCTTTTGACAAAATTCAACACTAATTTATGATAAAATCCCTCCGGGAAAGTAGGCATAGAGGGAACTTACCTCAACATAATAAAGGCCATATATGACAAACACACAGCCAACATCGTCCTCAATGGTGAAAAACTGAAACCATTTCCACTAAGATCAGGAACAAGACAAGGTTGCCCACTCTCACCATTATTATTCAACATAGTTTTGGAAGTTTTAGCCATAGCAATCAGAGAAGAAAAAGAAATAAAAGGAATCCAAACGAGAAAAGAAGAAGTAAAACTGTCACTGTTTGCAGATGACATGGTACTATACATAGAGAATCCTAACGATGTTACCAGAAAACTACCAGAGCTAATCAATTAATTGGGTAAAGTTGCAGGATAGAAAATTAATGCACAGAAATCTCTTGCATTCCTACACACTAACGATGAAATATCTGAAAGAGAAATTAAGGAAACACTCCCATTTACCACTGCAACAAAAAGAATAAAATACCTAGGAATAAACCTACCTAAGGAGACAAAATACCTGTATTCAGAAAACTATATGGTAGAAAACTATCATATAACTGATGAAAGAAATTAAAGATGATACAAACAGATGGAGAGATATACCATGTGCTTGGGTTGGAAGAATCAACATCGTGAAAATGACTATACTACCCAAAGCAAACTACAGATTCAATGCAATCCCTATCAAACTACCAACGGCATTTTTCACAGAACTAGATGAAAAAGTTGCACAATTTGTATGGAAACACAAAAAACCCTGAATAGCCAAAGCAATCTTGAGAAAGAAAAACAGAGCTGGAGGAATCACGCTCCCAGACTTCAGACAATACTACAAAGCTACAGTAATCAAGAGAGTATGGTACTGGCACAAAAACAGAAATATAGATCAATAGAACAGGATAGAAAGCCCAGAGATAAACCCACACACATATGATCACCTTATCTTTGATAAAGGAGGCAACAATATACAATGGAGAAAAGACAGCCTCTTCAATAAGTGGTGCTGGGAAAACTGGACAGTTACATGTAAAAGAATGAAATTAGAACACTCCCTAACCCTGTACACAAAAATAAACTCAAAATGGACTAAAGACATAAACATAAAGCCAGACACTATAAAACTCTTAGAGGAAAACGTAGGCAGAACACTCTATGACATACATCACAGCAAGATCCTTTTTGACCCACCTCCCAGAGAAATGGAAATAAAAATAAATAAATGGGACCTAATGAAACTTAAAAGCTTTTGCACAGCAAAGGAAACCATAAACAAGACGAAAAGACAACCCTCAGAATGGTAGAAAATATTTGCAAATGAAGCAACTGACAAAGGATTAACCTCCAAAATTTACAAGCAGCTCATGCAGCTCAATATCAATAAAACAAACGACTCAATCCAAAAATGGGCAGAAGACCTAAATAGACATTTCTCCAAAGAAGATATACAGATTGCCAACAAACACATGAAAGGATGCTCAACATTACTAATCATTAGAGAAATGCAAATCAAAACTACAATGTGGTATCATCTCACACTGGTCAGAATGGCCATCATCAAAACATCTACAAACACTAAATGCTGGAGAAGGTGTGGAGAAAAGGGAACCCTCTTGCACCGTTGGTGGGAATGTAAATTGATACAGCCACTATGGAGAACAGTATAGAGGTTCCTTAGAAAACTAAAAATAGAACTACCATACGACCCAGCAATCCCACTACCGGGCCCATACGCTGAGAAAACCATAATTCAAAAAAGTCAGGTACCACAATGTCCACTGCAGCTCTATTTACAATAGCCAAGACATGGAAGCAACCTAAGTGTTCACTGATAGATGAATGGATAAAGAAGATATGGCACATATATACAATGGAATATTACTCAGCCATAAAAAGAAACGAAATTGAGTTATTTGTAGTGAGGTGGATGGACCCAGAGTCTGTCATACAGAGTGAAGTAAGTCAGAAAGAGAAAAACAAATACCATATGCTAACACATATATATATGGAATATATTTTTAAAAAATGGTTCTGAAGAACCTAGAGGCAGGACAAGAATAAAGATGCAGGGCTTCCCTGGTGGTGCAGTGGTTGAGAATCTGCCTGCTAATGCAGGGGACACAGGTTCGAGCCCTGGTCTGGGAGGATCCCACATGCCGCGGAGCGACTGGGCCCGTGAGCCACAGCTAGTGAGCCTGCGCGTCTGGAGCCTGGGCTCCTCAACAAGAGAGGCCGCAATAGTGAGAGGCCCGCGCACCGCGATTAAGAGTGGCCCCCGCTTGCCACAACTAGAGAAAGCCCTCGCACAGAATCGAAGACCCAACACAGTCCAAAATAAATAAATAAATAAATAAATGATATTTTTAAAAAAAGAATAAAGATGCAGATGTAGAGAATGGACTTGAGGACACAGGGAGGGGGAAGGGTAAGCTGGGACGAAGTGAGAGAGTGGCATGGACTTATATACACTACCAAATGTAAAATAGATAGCTAGTGGGAAGCAGCCGCATAGCACAGGGAGATCAGCTCGGTGCTTTGTGTCCACCTAGAGGGGTGGGATAGGGAGGGTGGAAGGGAGACACCAGAGGGAGGGGATATGGTGATATATGTATATGTGTAGCTGATTCACTTTGTCAT
This sequence comes from Phocoena phocoena, assembly GCF_963924675.1. NCBI lineage: Eukaryota > Metazoa > Chordata > Mammalia > Artiodactyla > Phocoenidae > Phocoena > Phocoena phocoena. The sequence continues at coordinate 30,010,703 of NC_089233.1, read as the reverse complement.
ACAGCAGAAACTAACACACCATTGTAAAGCAATTATACTGTAATAAAGATGCAAAAAGAAAAGAAAAATTCTTTGGGAAAAAAAAAAAAGCAACAGCCTCAATTAGAGATCATGATATGTGGAATCAAAAGAAGTAGGGTTGGGCTTCCCTGGTGGCGCAGTGGTTGAGAGTCCGCCTGCCGAGGCAGGGGACACGGGTTCGTGCCCTGGTCTGGGAGGATCCCACATGCCGCGGAGCGGCTGCGCCCGTGAGCCATGGCCGCTGAGCCTGCGCGTCCGGAGCCTGTGCTCCGCAACGGAAGAGGCCACAACAGTGAGAGGTCTGTGTACCGCAAAAAAACCCAAAATAAACAAACAAAAAAAAACAAGAACTAGGGTTTGGGTCCTGATTCTATCCAGTCTGTTTTAGCTTCCTGCCCTTGGGTGCGTCATTTATCAATGCCTTTTTTTTTTGAGGCAGAGAGAGCAGTACTCAGTTTTTTGACTGCGTGGGGGTCAGCGCCCCTAACCCTGGCATTGTCCCAAGGTCAACTGTACTGACAACGAACAATTTGAAATACAAATTGTCAAATGAGGAAGGCAAGTTGCAGAACAGTGTATAGAGATGACCACCACGTGTGAGTGAGTGGTATATTCATTTACTGATTGAGAACACTTAAGGTGCCAGGCACAAGGGACACAGCAGTGAACAAAACAAGTCCTGGTTCCATGGTGTTTACAATCTGATGGAGAAACACAGATAATACACATGACAAAAGGTTACATATCAGGTTGCAATAAGATACAGGTCCCATTGTAATGCTTGAATTTGGCTGAACCACGTGAAATCGCCAATATGCGACCACTTTGACCTATAACAAGGTAATTTCATAAGGTCTAACTTAATACATACACAGACAAAATGATGTAAAAGAAACGGACAGTGGTTCCTCCAGGAAGGCAGATTAAGGAAGGGAAATGCTTGCTCTATCCATGGTGGGCTGACTAATTTTTTTTATCACATGCATGTACTGCTTATTCAAAACAAATAAATATTTTTAAATATATAACTGTAAGAGCACAATAAAGTCGGCACACAGAGAGAGGCAAAAGGTAGATAAGGATGGAGTGAGGATTAAGAGCTAAGAGGAGGCAGATTTTTTTTTTAATGCAAAAGTAACCAGGTGACAGTAGGCAGGTGACATACCATAGAAGGGTTTGCTCAGTTCGAAGCCATCAAGTGGCCATTTATTTTGATTCAACTCAGTCCCTAAGGATAGCACAATTCCTAGACACAGATCAGGAGAAGCTAGTGGAAACCGGGGAGAGACCTGGATGGGACGAGATGCAGTGGAATCCATACCTCGACTCACCAGCATACCTGCCCCAGGTGATCCTCGTGGGTCTTTCTTATCTGCACTCAATTCACCGATACAAGCACGGATTACAAAAGGCCACTTCCCATCACCACCCTCCATGTTCTCAGAGTCTCCCTTAAATGAGCAAAACCTGCCAACCTGATCTTTCCTGAAGGAAATGAATGCCAGTGTATCATTCCAGCACAGAACAGAGAAGCTAGGTCACATGGCCAGAGGCAAACCCAGCAGGAAGAGATCATATGGCACAGAGATAACCAAGAGGCAGCCAAACACATAAAGACTGGAACTGAGTTTCCTAAAGATGTCGGCCTGGCATGGAGTGACCACTTATTTTGGGCCAGACACAGGCCCCTCTGCTCTCTCTGAGTGTCCCCTCTGAGCAGACACGTATAACTTTGAACTCAGCTCGAATTCCTGCTCTCTATGTCCTAGCTCTACGTCCTAGCTTTGTGCCCTGGGGCACACTGATCAATATCTCTGAGCCTCCATCCTCCAGGGAGATAAAATAAGGGCTACCTGGCTAGTGTCCTTATTTTATTATTAATTATCTAGCTGTTCATTTTGGTATATATGTCTAGCTTTTTATATTACCCTGTAGGCTTATGCAAGAATAAACCCACCTACGGGAATTCCCACCTGCTTATTTTTCTGAGTCCTTTTCTGAGAACTTTCAAGATCAGAGTTTGTTCCAGAGACAAGAGTGTTTAGTCTTTAGAAGACTGAGTGCCTACCTCTGAAAATTATTGTAAAATTAAATGAGCTCATGTGTTTAAGACAGTTCCTAGCACATAGTAGGTTCTCAACAAATGCTTCCCATCATCATCATCCATCCATGAGGACCATGGATATACAGCATTAATAAGTGATGACTAAATGAAAGGGCAGACCTTGAACCCCAGGTGGTAAAGGGTCTTACCTTGTCTGTCTAGGGCTCTTACCTTGGTCCCCAGGGATGACATGTATTAACACTGAGCTAATCTCTCAGCCAGGACTGCCACTTTGCATAACTACAGGGGGTAGCATTCATACTGTATTCCATAAGCATAGTCTCCCACTGGCATCTGGAGTTGAGCAACATGGCAGCTCCCGTGTGCTAAAGTTTCAGGTTTGCTGGGTAATCACTGTAGCATTGTTTTCATGGTATCCCACCCCACCTCTTCATGGCCAGTATGCCCAGCCATTAATGCCACACTCTTCCTTGGCAACTGCCACCCCCGCAAGAAACTAGGGAGATGCCCACCTACCACTCCCCACTTTTTCTGGTTCATGAATCAATTTGAAATTATAGGGAAATATTTGTGCCTTTACTTTGAAGATGGTTCTTATCATTAATTGTAGGTAAATGTTAAACTAACTTTTTCAGTGCTAAAGTTATCTGCCCAGGGCCTTATGCTAGATAGAATTCTAGGTCTGGAGGTGAGAAGGAACTTAGAGATGCTCTAGGCTTCCGTCATTTGTTTTAAGAGAATTTGAGTCTCAGAAAGGAAAATGGACTCAACCAAGTTTGTTCAGCTCATGAGCAGCTCTTTGCTATCAATATCTCCAGTCCACCCTTAAGTACTTAGCAAGATGCCAGGGGACCTACGATTGCCTGGGCCTCGATTCTAACAATCATTTCAAGTAAAAAGGTACTGCTGACATCAGTATCCAATCCTTCTCCTGCTGGTAGCAACATTCTACTTCCTTTCGGGAATCACTAACTCTCCCCAGTCACATTGGTGAGGGCATTAATCAAGGCAGTTGCCCTCCCCAGGTCAAGGTGGGACCGAGATAAACCAATCAGACTCATTCCCTTCATTGCAATCAGCCCATGGTCAGAGCTGATTCACCCTGGCTGTGTGCTGAAATAACTGCCCATCAGATCCTGCTTCCTAGGTCCCCAGAGAGACCGTCCTTCCTGTTCTTGCAGAGACATGCTTTTCCAGAGCATCCCTGAAACCTACCATTGAAGTATTTTTCAATCCAAGTTACCCAGAGTTGGTTTTTTCTCCCTGCTCTCCTATTGCAGAACCAGAAAGCAGGTATCTGCTTTGTGATGGGGTGGTATTCACCAAACATCCTTCAGGGCTGGCTCACCATCATGCCCTCCAAAGCCACTTAGCACCTATTGTCTGGACCACACATGTAAGTACTTAACCACCCACAATGCTATATTGCTCTGACTTTCACTGTAACACTTATCTCTGAAGACAGACAACAATCTTCCTGAAGGCCAGAGACCACATCATACTGAGAGATCTTCCATCCCAATGGATAGTGGTCAGCTATGAGGTGTGACACCACTAATTTGTTAGAATTCCAGTTCAAACAGTGGCATTTGTGATTTTGGCTTTTTTGTAAATTATAGCACATTCAAAGTCATTTCTACAATCACATCATTCTTGTGCACCTGTGTTCTGAGATGTTTTCTTGAGTGGGAAAGAAATGGAAAAGACTTCTGTTTTATGCTTTGTCTTCCATATTTTCTAATCCTGTAAAGAACAGAGCATGTGCTCAGTAATGTGTTGACTTGAATTGATTACATGACATCTTGCAAGCAATAAAATCGTATTTCTAAAAAACTTTTAAAATTCTCCCTCACCTCCTTTTCTCCTGGTTCCAGTCCCCCAAGAAAGAAAGCTTTTATTAATACAGATAACCCTCATTTATATGCTAAACTCATTTCTATTTACAGAATAATTGTAGGAAGACTAGTCATCTAGCCAAGGCTTTTAACTCAGGGATCACAAATGCAAATGTCTACAGTGGAGAGACAGTTAAAGAAACCACATAAAGCCCATTCAGTAGAGTCTAAGAGGGTGGCCATGTGGGTAGGCAGAATATTGGTCCCCAGATAATGAGGTCCACATCCTAGTCCTTGGAACCTGTGAATATGTTACCTTACATGGCAAAGGGGACTTTGCAGATGTGATTAAAGTAAGGATCCTGAAATGGGAAGATGGTCCTGGATTTTCTGGGTGGATCCAATGTAATCACAAGGGTCCTTAAAAGAATCAGAAAGGAGTAAAATGAAGAATGGAGTCAGAGAAAGAGATTTGAAGATGCTATGTTGCTGGCTTTGAATATGGAGAAAGGGGGCCACGAGCCAAGGAATGCAGGCAGCCTCTAAAAGCTGGGAAAGGCAATAGAACAGATTCACCCCTAGAGCCTCCAGAAGGAACACGGCCCTGCTGACACCTTAATTATAGCCCAGTAAGACTCATTTCAGACTTCTGACCTATAGAACTGTAAGATAACAAACTTGTGTTGTTTCAAGCCACTAAGTGGATGGTAATTTGTTAGAGAAATAGGAAACTAATACACCCAAGTATCAGCTTCAAACAACTGTTGCAGTTCTGGAATGCTGATCCAATTTGCCAGTTCTTCTAGTTTTTAAAAAGCAACTCAAATCTAGATAGTTTAATGAAAACTAATTTGACTTTTTAACACTCTGAGCCCCAGAGAATATCTGTGGGCTAGATTCAGCTCACAGGCTGCCTCTCAACCTCTTCTCTACTCCCGTGAAAGCATTCTCCTTGTGTTATCATGGAGAATGGTCATCCTGCTTCTGCCTAAACATGTCACATGATGGGAGCTGACCACTTTCGTAAGCATCATCCCAACGCCCAAGAGCTTTGATCTTTCGAAGGATCTGCTGTCTCTCTCCCACAGAATAGTCCTTTAGATGTCTGAAGACTGCTTTCACGTGGCCTCTGCCATTCTTCTTGAGACCCTTCCTGGAATCACAGTTCTCTCTGCTCACATTCCGAGTTTTCTCATGCCCTTCTAAAATGTAGTGACCAGTACCAACCAGCATCCCCCTGCATCAGGACCAAGGACTCAAAACCATGGCAGCCTCTCTTCTGTATCTTCTCAAATGCAGATAATATAAACTATGCTTCAAATTTTTCAATCTTTTCCTAGGTAAAGACATCTTGTCCAGCAAAGAGAAAATCACTCAAAGTGACCGCTATGTGGTTTGGCATACCACCCCCTCCAGCCTCGTTTCTCCTCCTGGAAATTATCAAGCTCTTGAGTCAACTTCTACTCATCCCTCGAATCTTGCTCAAGCACCACTTCCTCAAAGAAGCCCTCCCTGACCAGCTACAAATCTGGGTCAAACTCTTCTGCTGAATGCCCTCTTCCTTTAGAACACTCTCTCCGTAAGTATGCACAGTTACTATGGCTAGCCGTTTAATGTCTGTGACCCCCACTAGATTATAAACTCTGGGGGGGTAGGGTCTAAACCTATGTTTGCTCATCATCCTCCCTGGTGCCTAGTCCAGCTAATAAATGGGTGGGTGGGTGAATGTGTGGGAGAATCTAACTTGTCAATATTCTGCCTTATTATTAACAGAAATGGAAGTTTCGGCCTACTAATGTCATTTGGTCATTTTTTTCATGGATGAATACCACCAGCTTTTCAACCTAGCCCTTGTGGAATAAATTTTGTAAATGATATGCGAGACTTCAGTCCTTACATCACTTGAATGATAACTTTATTCCACATTCTAGGTCGGTGCCTATATTTGAAGCTTGGTTTCACTGGCCTTTATGTTCTTTCCTCCTGGCTTTGGCATTTACTAATCTGTTAAGAAAACCTTGGGTCTTCAAGCAGTCAACAAACACAGCCTGAGTGGCTACTATGAGCCAAGCCCACAGGGCAGCTGAAGATAAGCAAGTGAATAAAGCATGACCCCTGCCCTTAAAACACTCACAATCTAGTAAGAGAGACAGAGACATAAATAGATGACTGTGTAACCATGTTAACTGCTATTATTAAAGAAAGCTGGGTTTTGTGGGAATAGCAGGGGTTAACTGGTGAGAATGGGACAGGAGCCCCAGACAAACGGAAAAGCATTACAAAGGCCTGGAGGTGTCTCGAGAAGTGACAAGTATTTTAAGTGGTTGAAATATAGGTGAAAGTGAAGAGAGACAAGCATAGAAGGCTATGAATGGAGGGAGTTGGGCAGCAGATTAAGTGACACAGATTTTATCCACAAGTAATGGATTATTAATAGGAGCATGACATTTGCATTTCAGAAAAAAATTCTAGTGTCTATGGGAAGATGCACGGATAGAAAGGTAAGAGGGCATTTCAAAGGGTGTTATAACAGCCCAAATGAGAAATAATTGGAGTCTTATAAAGGATAGGAGGGAAGATAGAGACAGAGAGCCATAGACTTGAAAGATCCACAATGTTTATAAAACAGACCCAAGTATAGAGACCTGTGGCATGCCACCAGAGACCTGCTTCCAGGTGACTTACTTCAAATTAGTAGTGACAAATTAGTAATGACTAGCTTACTTAAGGAAAAAAAAAAAGGACTCCCTGCTGATTCTGAAAGCACTTCAAATTTCGAGTATACTTACATTTGGGAAGTTGCTTTGCCCTGTGTACGCAGTTTGCACTAGATTAATTTGTATGCATTTAACATTGCAGCATACGCTTACTCTCAAGTGTTTTCACCTGCTCAATCATCCATTCACTATATTCCTTCAACAAACATTTACTGAGCACATACTATTTACCAGGCCCTGGTAACTGCAGGGGACGGGGAGGTAAAACAACTCTGTCACTGCTCTGAGGAAGCTCGTGGTTGATGTAGGAAATGAGCACCCATGCAGACCCTCACTCAGTAACATGGTGGGCATGCCTTGGGAAAAGGAAGCCCAGGGGGTCACAGGGGTACCTAACCCAGCCTATGATAGGGTAGGGGACAGTCAGGAAAGACCCTTTGGATATTTGAGAGCTGTTCAGCTTCTCAACTGGACGGCGGGCTTCTCACGCTGAGTGTTCCCTCCAATCACCCCATGCGATGCTCAACACACAGCTTGACAGGACAGGTTCAGACCTCTACTTCCTGCACACTGTATTTCCACACATGCATGGGAAAGCAAAGGACTCTTGCTCCAAGGATGCGCTGCATCTAGTATTTGTAAGGGGCTACAGCTATGCGCCAATCACAAACCCATTTCAGTGCACAATGCAGATGGCAGACAACAAATCATGCACCTTATGAAGGCAGGGAGCCCTCTCCTCCTTGGTCCCTGCTGGGGCCAGAGCGTCTGGCATAGCGACTATGAGATGAATAACCAAGAGGCTGGGAGTTAAGCTGAGCTGCAGTCTTGCAATAATTTCTCTCCCCCTTTGAGTGATTATGTTGCTCTCCGCCACATTAGGGCAACGTAGGCTTATGCATCTCTGACTCAACCAGAACCACGCCTGACCCCACCAGCGTCCCTTACACAAGGCAGCAGGATGGAGCTGGTCTGCCAGACGAGCCTTCCACACCTCCCCTGCTGAGTCTTCAAATATCATCAGTCATACTGGAAAATGGCCCCAGCCCACTGTTGGTTAATGGACCATGATGGGTGAACACAAATGCAGGAAGATGCCTCTTTCTGTCCTCGCAGAGGTGTTTCTGTGGGGGCAAATGAGGTTGTGTCCAGAGCCAATCATGAGCACGTACGCAAGCCCGAAGCATGCCATGAACTTCTCCTCTTTTGGCCACAAAGTAACCAGGGGAAGATGAAGAAATGGCCATCTTTAAGAGGCTCCATGAGGAAGACAGACAAGTAAATAGACAATGATCACATGCTGTTGAAAGTGCTGGGATGGCACCATCACAAGGCATCTGATGAGTCTGGGGGTCACAGAAGCTACCTGGGGGAGACAATGCCTGACGGCAGGACTAGAAATTACTTCTGCACAGGGTATGATCACCCAAGTGAATGGTCTAGAGCCAAACAGCCTAGGTTAGCATCTTGGTTCTGCCTCTTTCAAACTGCGTTAGTAGCAAGTTACTACGATTACTCTGAGAAACGTGAACGGTATCAACTCCTAGTTCATGGGGTTGTTGTGTGGACTGTGCACATAAAAGGCATGAGAACAAGCTTGGGATCCCGTGGGTGCTCGGTAAACACTGGCCATTAATTATTACCAGGGCTGGGACCAGGGCAAAGTGAATGAGATTCTTGCTTTGGGTACAAAATTTAAGGTGTCAAACGACTCAGCACTAAAGATAAGAGTTTAATGCCACATTTTTACAAATCAAAATAAATGCAGGAAAATCCATGGTGAAAGAAATATCAGAATTTGAAATAATGACAGAATCTGGCCCTGCACTTGCCTGACCCGCCTGGCTGGCACTGAGTTCTGGTCCTGTTGGATCCTCTTTTTATTTAAAAATTCAATATATAGCTCATCATAGAATTCTTTACATTAATTTCTGTCCTTTTAAGTACTGCATTAAAATAGCATTTATTTTGATAAGTTTTTGGCGCCCCCTTGAATTCTGTACCCGAGGCGAGTGCCTCACCGGCTCACCCAGTCCTGACCCTGATGCATTTCTTTCAAATTTTTCTGTTATACTACGAATATACGTCACATTTATAATTAGAAGAAAAGGTAAGATGACAATTTTAAAGAGATGAATTGTTAAAAGGAGACTTGAGCAGGAGGCACTTCAATCAGCTTGGGAGGCAAAGCAAAACATGTGGGCCATTTCAATCACAAAACCATAAAACAGCACACGATAAAGTACCTGCTAAGTGAAACATCAGTGGATGTTGTAAGAATTCTGATCAAGGGGAGAGAAAGGAAGGCTGGTGTTTTCTAGAAAGAGTCAGAAGAGAAGGAGGTGGGGTTCGGGAGGTAGCACCAGAAGGCACACATCAATCCCATCATAGCTGACATGCCTTCCAGCCCCTGGAGAACAGCTCACCTAAACGTGGAAGGGACAGCCAGCGCTTGTACACTGTGGTGGTCCAGGTCTCAGCTCCACCCTGCAGCCAGGTGAGAGGATCCTGGAGGCTGTTCAGGCTGTTCACCTGGGGGATACTTTCACAGAGGGAGTGGGGAGCCTCTGGGCCCGCTAGCGCTGAGGCTGCACGAGGGGAACTCAGTCAGGGAGGTGGCCGTCCTGGCGCTGCGGCGCCCCGCTCGGCCCGCCTGTCATGCATTCGCCCGTAAGCAGCGTGCCCAGCTCTGTGCTGCATCGTGAAGAGGAGCAGGAAAGAAACTCGCCTCTCATCTCCGGGCTGCTCTGACTGTCCAGGTCCCAGACTCGTAAGCACAGACGCTTTGGAAACCCTGATTGTCACAAACGAGAATACATCCAGAGCTACAGCTCCAAACGCTTGGTCTGGGCACTGGCTGGGGCCTGCATTCAGTGATTGTGGACTATACCAAGGCTCGGACCCCACTTTTTCTCCCAAGTCCCTCCAAGCCCCGACAAAAAAATTCCATTTTTAAGAAAACATGTTTTTAACAAGATCCAATGAGATGGGACGGTCCATTCTCTGATAAGGCCAAGGAAGTATGGATCTCTGAGAAAGACCTGGACCCCAATTTAAGCTTGTGATCTTCAACAAATTGCCAGATCATGTGTCTCAGTTGCCCCAACGATGAAAAGAGGGGAATCACCCCACTGCTGATACCTTATTGGTAAAACAGGGAGACTAACAGTCCTTTCCTGTGTAGCAGGTATGAGAATAAAATGAGATAGTGTAGGTAAAGCAAGCATTCAGCACAATGCCTGGCGTATGACAAGTACTCAATATATGAGAGCTATTGTTTGTTATCATTTTATAATCATTGCTGTCATTATTATTGTTATTATTTGGTTGTAAGGATTAGAATTAGATCACGCACGTAAAGCATCCATCACAGTCTGGCACGCGGCAGGAGCACGGTAAATGGTAGGTATTGTCATAAAGATGGCCTAGAGGAAATGGTAAAATCTGCGAGGCATTTCAAAGAGGAAAGCTAAAACAGTATTTCTAAGCAGAAATCCGTGGGCACACTTTAATGTAAAGATAAAACACATTTCTAATCAGCATTATTTGCATATAAACAATTTATCTACCCAAGGCAAGAAAAGAATTTGCTCTCAAGTGGATGAAACCACCCCTACCCCATGCCCCAATTCCCTTTTTGCTACACATTTGCTTGGCAAATGTTTTCTTCTGAGATTGCAGCCAGGTCAACTTCAGCCCAGGCCAGAAAGGATTCAGAACTACAGGCATCGGGAGTAGTGGCTCCTGGATCTACCTCATACTGACTTCCAGGCCGAGCTGGAAATTACCTTGCAGAAATTAAAAGCCTCTCTAGCTCTGGGCTCACAATCTGAAACCACAAATTGTACTTTTTCCCCATGGGTGGCTGGTTCAGAACATTTAGTCTCCGATCTTAAAGGAAACTTTTTAATAGACTCTCCTTTGGGCCAGAAAAGGGTAAATGCTCAGTCTAGGAGACAGGCCGGTCAGTGTTGTAAAACAGTTCTCTGTATTTTTCTACATGTTTGCGGTAGTGTGTAAGTAACGAGGAGAAGAGAGAGAAGCAGGCTCATGCCAGCCAGGCTGCTGAGCTCAGTGATGCTGTAATCACAAAACCCTCCACAGGCTGGTTGGTCCAAGCCCTGCTTCCCTGCCAGTCACTTACGATGTATACAAACTTCCCTACAATTTCAGATGCAGCTTCAGCCTCAAGGAGCTGCTCAGACATTTTCTTCCTGCCCGGGCACCGACTTCCTCATTCTTTTCCCTTCCCACCATCCAGCCAGGGGTCTTGGGAGTGCATGAGGACTCCCATTGAATCAGGCCTTAAGCAGATGGGCTTCCAGGGTCTTGTAGGAAGAAGGGGGCTTTCTCTGGGGTACCAGAAGAACAACAAGAGCCCTGAGCTGGGACTCGAGACACTAGTACTAGATCTGGCTCGTGAACCCAATCTCTCTGGCCCTCAGCTCTCGGTCAGTAAGAAATGGAAAAAATAGGGAATCATCCCCACGTGCGTCCTTTAAAAGAAGGTTTCAAGTGAAATAATGGACATAGACACTCAAAGGCCACCTCAACCCTGGCTACATGTTAGTACCACGTACAGTACTTTTAAAAAATTCAGATGCATAGGCCCCACCCCAGAACAATTAATTCAGAGAACTTTCTGGGGATGCGATGTGTGTGTAGGGGTGGCAACCGCAGGGCAAGAGAAAGAGGATGTAGTGGAGAAGCAGTGTGTGTGTCTCAAGAAGTGTTAGCTACTCAGAGTGTGGTCCATGGACCTGTTATTATGGGTCCATGACAAGGGGAACAGGAATTGAGAGTTAACTGTCTAGACATGTTTATAGCAATCTGGCATTGCTGCAATGTCCAAGTATTATAAGATCATTTTTTTCTAATAAATATTTTTATTGTATTTTACAAAAGTACCTGACAATAAAGGATTAATAGGTTTTTTAGAAGTGTATCCCACCACTGCTGCTGTTTTAGAAGCACTGGTGTAGTGAAGCAGGACCAACCTTGAAGCCAGGTGGCCCTCCACTGAAACCCAGGCTCTATCCTTCATTCACTGCATGCACTTCCATGCTCACTGAAGCTCTCTGGGCTCAGTTTCCTCATCCAGAAAATGGGAATCCTCATACCTGCCCTGCATTATTTTTCCAGGTTATGTAGAAAACACCTTTCACGGTGTACGTGACCAATAAACATAAAATTGAAGGTCTGCATATTATGATTTCAGTACAAAGTAGGAGTTTAATGTGTAGGCACAGAGTAGATGCTCAATAATATAAGATTAGAGTTTTCCGTATTGAGTTTCTGAATAGCCACGGAGAACATGGACTCTGGAGCCAAGAGATCAAATGTGCTTACTAGCTATTTGATATAAGGCCAATTAATTAAGTATTCCAATACTCAGTTGCAAAATGAGGGTAAATAATTACAGTGTAACCCACGATGTTGTAAGAATGAAATAAAATTAAGTACATATAAAGCACCATGCATAGTGCTTGACCTCTATTAAATGTTCAGTAAATAGCATTATTTTCCTCTCATAATCATCATCATTATTATCCTTGCTACTCTCATGCCAGGTATAGCAGGGATCACACCTGTGTCAGCCCCAGCAGAGAGGACCACAGCTGCAGAGTCCAGACACGTCACTGAGCTACAGTGGGTCTCGGTCAGGCCCCTGCACTTCTGTAGCCTGTGCATGATGCCACTACATCCCATAAACTTCTCCCTCTTACCTCTGAGTATGTGCTGAACAGCCTACCAAGGCTTCAGACTCATTAACATCTAATCAGTCCTAATTGGCTGTGATTCAACAGCCTAGGCTCTGGAAGAAGTCCACCAAGGGGCAGGTGGCTGCCAGAATCCTCACAGAAGCATACCCACAGCCTATGGGGACCAGCCACTAAGTGGGTGGGGGAAGGGAGACTAGAGTCGGGTCCTCTAAGAAACCTGTGCCTTCCCAGCTCTAAGGTATGCAGGCATTGAAAGACGGATTACATGAACAGACTGACCAAGCATGGATCCATTCAACACAAATTTATTGAGCACCTACTACATTTCAAGCACTGTCCTAGGTGCTGGAGATAGCCCTCATTGAGCTTAATCTTGTGGGAGAGGTACAACAAAAGGCAAGTGAGGGCTTCCCTGGTGGCACAGTGGTTGAGAGTCCGCCTGCCGATGCAGGGGATACGGGTTCGTGCCCCAGTCCGGGAAGATCCCACATGCGGCGGAGCGGCTGGGCCCGTGAGCCATGGCCGCTGAGCCTGCGCGTCCGGAGCCTGTGCTCCGCAACGGGAGAGGCCGCAACAGTGAGAGGCCCGCATACCGCAAAAAAAAAAAAAAAAAAAAGGCAAGTGAGTGCACTCATTAAAACAATGGTCAACATTTATTGAGCACCTATTGTATGTCAGGCTCTGCCCTCCTAGAAGCCCTTCTGGATGATCCTATAAGGTAAGATCTATCATTATCGCCATTTTAGAGAAGAGGAAAATGAGGTCCAAAAAGTTGGCCCAAAATCCCAGCAGTTGGTAAGAGGAGAAGCCAGGATTCTCACCTCAGCAATCTGCTGCAGAAAGAACAACCACTAGACACTGAGATGGTAGATTCCAACTGAGTTCTCCCAAGCTAACCTTATACCACACTGTAAACAAACAAAATGATGATTGCCAGATGCTCCTGGTATTCCAGTTGCATTCCAAAGCTACAGAATGAGGTATTTCCAAATCAGGAGTAATTCAGCCAACTAAGGCATTGGCTCCATAAACACCACGAGAAGCCAAGCAGAATATATTGGACAGATGTCACACTGTCTACTGGCAATTTTCTATGGTACTTGTGTCTGTGCTTATCTGGGTCCGTGTAAGTATGGTTTCCATAATGACTCTTCAAAGTCAGTATTATGATTACAACTTTATAGATGAGAAACTAAGGCTGGGATTTACTTAGAAATCTGGCACAGATCTTAAACCAGTAAGGGGGCTTACCAGGATCGGAACACCAACATGAGCCCATTTTCTACTATTACCACTGATGGCGAGAACTGAAAAGTCCTCAATTACTGTTGATAAAGGAAATAGGTATGGTGGAATTAAAGGTCCCAAAAGAGCCTTCTGGTACTTCCTCTTGCCCTGGTTCAATGATCTCTCATGAGATGAACGTTTTCAGTGTATGTTGATATAAATGGGCATTCTTGTCTTGCTAGTTAAACCTGCAGACAGAAATAATACAAGTGGCAACAGATCCACTCATTTCCATAGGCCTTCCAAAGAGGTCATCAACATATGGCATCTCAGTTAATCCCCCAATGGCCCTGGGAGTGAGCACTGGTGTAATTTTACATACAAAGCAAATGAGATCCCAAAACAGTGATGACATATTTATTAAGCACAGGCCTTATGCCAGGCACTTTGCACGTTACGCCATTTAATCCACTCGTGTGAAGCTGTCACGGTGCTCACTGTTCAGAAGAGCAGGTTGGGGCTCAGGGAGGTTAAATGACTTACCCAAGGTCATATGGCAGGTCATCAGAGCCATAATCGAACCCAAGGGCCTGCTCTCAACCACCATGGCATCCAGCTTCTCCCCAGGACAGACAAGGGCTCACACTAAGCCCATCAGATTCCCATCAGATACCTGTCCATTCATTTGGACTTGTCACTCATTATAGACTCTTGTGAAGACTCTGCTGATGCCATACACAGTTCAAAGCAAAGATGTGCTTCAGACTCAGATAGCCTATGTCCTCACTGCCTCTTTGCCTATTTCCTGTTGGAAATCACATAATATGCTATGGTTTTCAGACTCTTATTTTGCAATCCCATTCAAGTCACGGAGTTAGAGTGATATCAAGATGAGGACACTAAATAACAGTGGAAAGACCCTCGTTGAAGCATAACCCCCCACTCCTCACTCACTGAAGGCAGGCACAATAGCTCTCCCCCTGCTTAGCAATGATTTTATGTCAAGTAGGTGTCACTGAGTGGCATGAGAGACCACCTGTAGACACAGAAGAGCTATTTGGTTGGTTGGTTGCTCATTTTTTGAAGAAATGAAATGAGCTTTTAATTCAAACACAGTCTCCCACAAAATAATCCAAGAGTGAATGAGCCATGAGTTTCAGGAGTTGACAGTTGAAGTGGAGAGAGGCTGAGGAAGCCAAGAGATATGGCTGGGGGGAGAAAGTGAGAGGAGGAAGAGGAGAGGGAATGAGGAGGGGAGAGGGGTAGAAAGAGAAATGGGAGCTTATGGAGAGAAGGGAGGAGACCAGGGAGAGAGAGTGGAGGAGGAAATTGAGAGATATGCAGAGAATTAGAGGGGCTAAGAAGGAAAGGTAATTATTAGTGGTACAGCTGAATCATAAAACTTTCATGTCTATAGGAAACTCATGGCTCTAGGGTTTAACAAAAGGTGTTATGTCTCAAACCTGCCAGACTGGGGAAGCAGCAGGACTCCTGGAATGTGTTAAAGCAGGGAGGCCAGTGTGCCTTCTTACTTGACTCCAGGAAAACAATTTGCGCCAGGGGTGAAAATAAACACGCAAGCCTCTTGGGAAAGGTTCACCCAAGAGTACTGACAAGAGCCATCCCCCCAGCGTGTCACCCTGCAGTGAGAGGCAGGCTAGGGAATGCACAGGCTCACAGGCGGAGATACAGCCTTGCTTCAGAGAAATCTTGCTGCAAACCCTGGAGGCTTCCAGACTAGGGCTTTGGACAGAGTTGCAATGATGTTGTGTATCCAAGGCAGTGGAAGTTTCCTCCAAAGGAAAAAGGGAGGCAAGTGGCTTAAGCAAGTCTGGCAAAGCAAGCTTGGCTGCCAGAGTCCTGGAGTCAACCCTCAGCAGCCTCTCCGCCTCACACAACCCTGTCTGCTTCCACATCATCACTGTTCTCAGTCCAACCTTCTTCCTGGTTATAGAAGCTCTGTACACCCACCACAGAAAAAATACGCAAAGGCAGAAGGATGCAAAGAAGACTTCCAGAATCCCCCACCCAATGGCAGCCACTAGGACAAAGGACTGCTTGGTGATTGAGAGCAGGGTTCAAATCCAGACGTAGGTTCTCACTACCTGAATGATTTAGGGCAAGTCACTTCACCTTCCTGAACCTCATCAGCATGACAGAAGTAACAAAATGTGAAAAAATAAAACAAAATCCTTGATGCACTGTCTACCATGTACAGGAAGCTATTGCTATTATATATTATTGTTATTTGAGTGGATTCTATCTTTTTTCTCTGCATTTGAATGTGATCTGTGCAATGTACCCAACACAGCCAGAAGGATTTTTCTAGACGGTTTGGGGGGAGGGGGAACCTTCCTAAATTCAATCTTCAGATCACTTTGTCCCCTGATCCAAGAAGAGCATAGGACCAGTCTCTGACTCTCCCTTTCTATCAACCGAAGAAACTGGTGATGCTCCACTCGGCACATGGTCAAGCCAGGAGGGACTACAGAGAACACAGAAAGCAGAGCACCCCCAGCAGACATGGGCCATGACAGCTCTTAACAATGATCCCAGGAAAAACCACCAACTCCACTCAATTAGAGACATGTTGAAAAATAACCACATCTGTTCTTCTCTCTCTTCCCTCCTCCCACCAAAAAAACTGCAGAACTGTGAAAGCAGGTCATTTCAGGTTCTTCATATCAGCTGGAGGAATCTCCAGACCTTTGCACATGCTGTCCCCTCACTTATGATGCTCTTCCTCAGGCTCCTGGTGGGGATCAAATCCTCTCCTATGTGACTGGTCTGTTCTCAAATGGCTCCTTCTTAGTGAAACCCTCTTATGACTCTATTTAAAATTGAAGCCTCATTGCACCACTACCCTAACCCTCTATTTTGCCCTTCCCTGCTCTGTTTTTTCCTAGGGCTTATCACCAGCTGACATATTACGTATCAATACTTTGTCTCCCCGCTTCACACCCTAGATTGTAGCCACAAAGAAGACAGAAGGTTTTGCCTGTTTTGTTGACTGCTGTATTCACAGCATTCACAGCCTATAGAAGTCTCTCAAATAGTATTTGTTACATGAAAGAATGAGTTGCTCATATCTGTCCCCAACCCCTGGCATATGCATGAAGGTGTAAGGGATATTAAAAAGAAGTCATCCATATTACAGATGAGAAAACTGAGACCCAGAGAGAAGGGACTTGTCCAAGATTTCTCAGCAAAGTTTAGCAGTTCAGCCGGCAAGAATATCAATGTGTGTTAGAATATCAATGTTAGAATATAATGAATTTCCTCTCCAAGGAATGTTCTATCTTGCCTTGTCTCGGAAACAACCTCCATAATCACAAGAGCAGGGTAGGAGCATGGCTTCCAGTCCTGGGTCTGCATTGATTAGCTGTGTGAGGTTGGCCTGTCTCTCAGTGATTCCACCTTGCCACCTCTAAAATGGAACAATAAATCCTGCCCTTACCACCAACCAGAGCTGCTCTGAGCATCAGTAGAATATTTTGGCTTCCATGGTGAAAGGCGTACCTCGTGAGACAGGAGGGGCCCTTGTGGTGTGTTACTGGAAGTGCTAAAGTTCCAGTGGGGGCTGGCCCAGTGCCTCTGTGCCTTCCCATTCAGACACTCACCACCACGAGTCACAAGCAAGGGATGCCATCTCTTAGTAAAGAACAGAACCAGAGATGCTGCTGCACCCATGAACAAAGCACTCTGTCTGCTTGTTCTCTCCTCCCTCCCCCTAGGCATTGTGCCTTGAACAGAGGACCTTTTCCACCCTCTGTCTGTCCCCACGGCCTTGGCCTGGACAAATCTCTCCAGGAGGCATCCCCTTTCACATCCACTCAGCTTCCCCCAGAGAAGCGCAGGTGGTTGGGAACTATTACTAAAGGATCTTGCTGATTTTCTGGTTGTCTGTGGAGTCACTGGAAAGCCATCATCATAGCTGGCGACTGGCATTTGTCCTCTGTATGTCCCACGCCACACGTGTGCTATGGACTACAGCACGTAGTACCACTCACTCCTCGCAACAACTTTATGAGGCAGGCACTAGTGTCATACCCACCTCAGAGATGAGGAAATTGAGGCAGGATGTTTAATTAAATTCTCCAAAGTTTCACAGTAAGCAAGTGTCAGAGTGATGATTCAAAGCTAGGCATCCAGAAGGATAAGAGATGACAGCTATCTGTCCAAAATAAACGTGTGCTCTCCCCTTTACATAAATAGTGTGGTGCTATCACTGGGAGGCAGCTGCCCAGCCAGGGACTACATTTCCCAGCACCCCTTGCTGTGTGTGGCCACGTGACTAGTTCTAACCAATAGGATGTGAGCCAGCATTTTTAAGAGGTGAAAAATCTTCTCTCCTTCCTGCCTCTGCCTCCACTGGCTGGCGGTAGAACAGTCTAGAGGATGGCAGAGCCCCAGATGGTAGGGACTGGGTCTTTCATTGCCCCACAGTGAGAAACTGCTTGCTGATCTGCATTGGACCATTGGATGAGTGAGAAATAAGCTTTACTGCCAAGTCAGAGGTCAGCCAACTTTTTGTGTAAAGGGCTAGACAGCAAATATGTTCAGCTTTACGGTTCGATTCATATAGTCTCTGTCACAATGACCCAGCTCTGCCCTTGTAGCATGAAAGCTTCCTTAGGCAATCTGTAAACAAACAAATATAGCTGTGTTCCAACAAAACTTTATTTACAAATAAAACAGACAGACAACCAGACTTGGCCCTGGGCTGTAGTCTGGTAAACCCACTGAAATTGGGGGTGGCTGAGTATCTGTCATTGTAGCTAATGTTAATCAAGTAACATGGGGTAGAAGAGTGGAATGATGATAAATAGTCCTCATTGGTCCCCCGATCATCCATGACCATACACACAGGAAGGGATCTCCCAGTCCCAACCCCATCTTCCCTTCCCAAAGCCTGAGCGGGCCATGAATCCAGGCCACAGTCTTCACTGCCTGTGTAAAATCAGAAGAGGACATTTCCTAGCCTAATCACGCATCTTCCCAAAGGCTGCAGTCATGTAGATTCAAATGAAAAACAGCATTTTAAAAAGAAGACAGATATGCTGAATAAAACATTAAATAGAAAAACCCAATGCAGCACTTAAAAGTTAATGCCCCAACATTTATTTTGGGGATGAAGCATATGTCTCACCTCATCTGTGATTAAAAGGTTCCCTGCCTTATTCATGCAATGGCTTTTTTCATTGTTTGCATAATGCAGCCAGTCAAAGTAGAAATTCCACAGAGGCTGCTGGGTTCTAGAAGTTTACTGTTGGTCACGGAAACGGATCGTGGGCAAGGTGCTATGCCGGACAAGAGGAAACCATTTCAGACACTTTCCAAGTCATCTTCACGTTCTTGGGTGAATTCTTTTAACCATTAAATATTATACAATGGCATTTCTCTTGTCACTCAATATTACTGTCAGTTCTGGCAGAAAATATAATAGACACATTCTGGGTTTCCTTCCCCCTTCTCTGCACCAGACAGTGATGTGACTGCATTAGCAGCATCTTTACAACTGACATGCTGCCCTTTTGGGAGGCACTGAAGTGGTGTGGCCACAGCTTTCTCCAGCGATGTGCTCAGGCCTCGCCATTGCCACGCGGATGCGGTGGGGGTGGGGGGGTGAAACCCAGAGGGTATTAGTTGTGGTCTCCTGCCTGCACTTTCTCCTACTGTGGGTAATTGAGCTGGCACCTGGAAATCCACACATCCTGGGAAGGTCCAGCACAGGACCTGGCATTTTCAGACGGAAAGGTTTTTGTCATGGATACTTACTACTTGCATTCTGTCTTAAGCATCAGGCGTTTTTCCTTTTGGCCTTTTATACTGGTGAATTACAGAAGGGCCTCTCCCATCTTTCTCTTCTTTCTAGCCTTCCCCCTCCTCTTTCTTCACTGATTCTCTGCTCTCAGGCCAAGAGACATTATTTAGAAACTTAAGTGCAGGGTGATCATCTATTAACTCAGCAAGCAGTTATTGACATCTACAATCTCAGATACTGTTTAAGCCTCAAGGGAGTTAGCAGTGAGCAAAATACAGTCGATGCCATCAAGGTACCTACATTCTAGTAGGAAAGACAATAAACAGGTTTATAATTTGTCTCCAAAGATTTTTTTTAAGTAAAGCCTATTTGGTTTTATGTCTCATCCACTGTTCTGCGGGGGCTCTACAACAGTGGCTGCTGACATAAAAATATGCTAACATTCATGAGGCCAGGGAGACATCTGAACTTGGGAAGGTGGTTTGGGTCCCTGGAATTAGAGGAAAAGATTTCTTCTGTCACTCAGTTCACGTCATTTCCCAGCTCTCCAGCTTTCAATGGCCTCTCGTCACTCCCTGAATAAAATCCGAATTCTCAACGTGGCCTTCAAGATCCCACATGAGCTGCTTCTGCTACTTCGCTGAATACATCCTCTATTCCTTCTCTCCGGCCCACTGGCTTCTCTGCTGCCCTTCAAAGACACAGAGTCTGTTCTCACCTCAGGGCCTTTGAACTTGCTGTGCCCTCCACCTGATTGCTCTTCCCCTAGACATTCATATGGCTGCCGACCTCACTTCAAGAGGTCTTTCCTATCTAAACGGCAGCCAATACTTTCTATTCTTTGCCCTGATGCTATAGACTGCGTGTCCTGGGGGACAGTCATATGTTAAAGTCCCAACCCCCAATGTGATGATATTAAGAGGTGGGGCTTTGGGGAGGTAATTAGGTCATGAGGGTGGAGCCCTCATTAATGAGATTAGTGCCCTTATAAAAAGGCATTAGAGAGCTTTCTCCTGCTCTCTCTCTCTTGCTCTCTCCCCCATGTGAGGACGCAGCAAGAAAACAGGAATCTGCCAGCCAAGAAGAGGGTCCTCCAGGAACTGAATCTGCTGACACTTTGATCTTGGACTTCCCAGCCTCCAGAGCTGTAAGAAATAAATGTTTGTTGCTTAGGCCACCCAGTCCATTTGTCAGAGCAGCCTGAACAGACTAAGACACCTGCTTTCAGTGTTTCTTCTCAGCCCACACTGCTCCATGACACAGTCTCTATGCATCTGATTGTCTCCGCCGTCTGTCTTCCTCCACTAGGGCACCAGCTATCTCAGGCTGAATGAGGAATGCCACCTAGCAGCTGTAACTTACTGCACCCACTCTGCTCCCCTCCAGTCAGTTTTCCATGTGGCTGTCAGAGGAGGCTTCTGGAAGGTAAATCAGATGCTTACCACCGCCTCCCACCATGGTTTGGAAATCTTCATTGCTTTCTCTCTGATCTTAAGACAATGATGCAACTCCCCAACATGGCCTGCAAATCCCTGCATGCTCTCACACCTGCCCGCCTTCATCCTCACCCTCCAATCTCCAGAATCTCCAGCATTTGCTCAGACCTTCATTTGCTCCAGTCCTTCCTGCCACAGAGCCTTTGCCCAGATTGTTCCCACCTTCTGGAACACTCCTCTCTCTCCCAGCCACCCTCTCTGAGTCTTCATATCAAAGTTTCAGTCCACATCCTCAGGCAATCTCTCTGGCCTCTCTGAGTGGGTCAAACCCCCAGCATGTGCTCTCATAGTCCTTGTGCTTTTACAGTACTGAATACAGGGTACTGGATATTTGTGGGGGTGACACATTTTTCATATCTGCCCCTCCTCCTCTAGACTATACGCTCCAGGTGAGCAGAGAAAGCATAGTTTTTACTCCTATTTTTACTCTCAGAGCCTAGCACACAGTTAGGTTTTCAAGAAATACGTGAACAAATAACTAAATGAACATGACTTTCAAATAAGCTACTTAAAGCTTTCTGAGCCTCGGGCAATGACAGCTACACCATAGGGATGGAAGGCCTCCATGAGATAAATTATGATGATGCTTCGTAAATAGAAATGCGCACAATCTGTACAAACTAAGTGGTTGTTTAAGTACTTGGGCCTGCCCACCTCTAGGTCTCTCATCTGATCCACTGAATTCGAAAACTTCCACAGACATTTTAATCCAGATACCACATCTGCTGAGTTTCTTTAGTAGCCTTTGCACTATTAAAAGTCAGTATCTCGGGAGATTGGGATTGACATATGTACACTAATATGTATAAAATGGATAACTAATAAGAACCTGCTGTATAAAAAAATAAAATAAAATTCAAAAAAAAAGTCAGGATCTTCTCATCAAATCAGCAAGTTGGGCATTTACTATGTATTTTAAGTGCTTTATATAAATTAACACATTCCTCCCTGGCAACCTATCAATCTCCCCATTGTACAGATGGGGAAATTGAGGCATGGAGGAGAAAGAGAACTTCCCAGTAGACACACAACTAGAAAGTGGTGAACTCTGAGTGTGAACCCAGGCATTCTAACTACAGTCCATGCTCTGAACCATCCTGCAGCAGCGGTAAAGTCACACACAAATGACAAATGAGGAAACTGAGGCCTAGAAAGATTTCATCACATGTTCTGCTGACTCCCAGCTGAAACTCTGAACACCAGGCCTCCACTTGCATGAAAGAGACCAAAATCCAGTGTCCTTGCCCAGTGAGGAGTCCCTTGAACCCATCATCACGTCATGTCCTCCAGCACACCAGGCTCCCAGGACACCCGAAGCCCCAGCTGGGCTGTACCTAGGGGTGCAGTTTGCCCTACACTCCTGGGCATATGTTTATACCTGTAATGGATGAGTTCTGGTGACCTTCTCAGGTGCATATACCTGGTGCCCTTAACCTGACATGCCACCTTTGGGCTGTAAGTCAATTCCATCAGCATCTACCAAGATTCTACCACATGGAACTCTGCAGAGAGCAGAGGTTACAGAGTGAAGCTTTAGTCAGACAAGCCTGGGTTCAAATCATTCACTTACTCATTCATTCATTCATTCATTCACTCATTCATTCATTCTGTTAACAAATATTGTGGAGCCCTGGCTCTGTGATGGGGCTGCTCATGCACTCGGGATACAAGGTGAACCCAAGAGACAGGGGCACTCAGAGCCTGGTGGGACAGACAGACACCAAGACACTAAACACGTAAGAAAATTGGCAATTGTGCTACACATTCAATGATGAAAATAAATAGGGAGATATGGTAGGATAAAACTGAGAGTAGAGGGTTGGAGAGGCCTTTAAACCAGGGCCGTGATCTGCCCCTGACAAGTTTCACGCCTTTGGGCAAGTCTCCTAACCCCTCCAAGCTACAGTTTTCAAATCCATGAATGGGGATGGTCATATCTACTCCATATGTAAAATGCTCAGAAATGAAAGCTCTGCTTTTGTTAAGCCAGGCGCTAGGTATTCAAATGTAAACAAGACATCATGTGCAATCCGCCCCATTCCTCCTGACGCAGCCTTCTGTGCGCTGAGTCCATGCTTGTTCACTGCCCACCAAGACAGGCACATCCTGCAGCCCTGTCCAGCCCAGCGGCCAACCGTGAGAAAGGCAGACAGGAGGCATCTTCCTCCTCCCACCTTGCCGGGTCACTGAGCAAAGAGGAGACAGAGGCAGATGGGCCCACTTTCTGCCTCTTTTTTATTTTTTCCTATTGCCCCAGGCACAACAACCAACAAGAAACACTGGCTGGAAGAGCTTGCAGGATGGGCCAGAACCTTGGCATAGATGGATGGCTTCCTGAAGCCAGGCTGCCATGAGAGCCGAGATTAGTGGAGTAAAGGGCAGACAGTTCTACATGCTATCTGACCAAATCATACTGCTCCCAGAGACAATGGCCCATCATTCTCTGCCTTCAGGCTGGGTTGGTAATCAGGGGAGCTTAGCAACTTGGGTCAAAACTGGCTCAGAGATGACGGAACCAGGCTCTGGGGAGAAGAAGCCTGACTTGCTGGCTAATGGGCAAGGTCAAGAGATAAAGGAGTCACTTGTCTTTTAACAGCCCCAGGTGAGAGAAAACTGAAATATCTGTTCAGGAGATTTGTTAGCCCTTGGCATTCTTTTTTTTTTTTTTTTTTTTTTTTTTGCGGGCCTCTCACTGTTGTGGCCTCTCCCGGTGCGGAGCACAGGCTCCGGATGTGCAGGCTCAGCGGCCACGGCTCACGGGCCCAGCCACTCCGCAGCATGTGGGATCCTCTTGGACCGGGGCACGAACCCGTGTCCCCTGCATTGGCAGGCGGACTCTCAACCACTGCGCCACCAGGGAAGCCCCTTGGCATTCTTAAAGAGCCCCAAGTTCAAGGTATCTGCACCATATGCATACAGACATATATTTTATATACATATATAGGCACATATATATGTATATACTTACACACATATAGTTACACATACAGACACGCATATATACGTGTATACATATATAATAGAGACATACATAGACACATATGTAAACATGCAAACAGAGAGATATACAGACACAGAGAGACACATTCACATATATATGTGTAGAGAGACACACATGTATGTACACATAGATGCACGCATGTACTGCTGATATCACATCACATTCACTCTAAAAAAATCTTCAGTGGTTCTGCATGAAGAATAAACTTATCCTAACCCTAAAACCCCTATAATTTGACCTCACCCTCCTTACATACAACCATGCCCTTCTTTACCACTTGCACTTTTCTTTTCATATTCTACACTGGTGTTTTCCCAGCTTCCATCATTCCAAAACCATCTTTGTGATTTTTGCCTTATCTGCGAGCCACCTATGTTATTAGTAACTTAATATTTTACAAATTAAGTTAGTTTTCACTTAATTTATTTTGAAATATAACTTTATTTGTAGCACCATAAACGTAAAACCAGTGTCATTCATCGTGACATAAAGGCAGCTACAAAAATAAATACAATGAATTACAAAATAATGCTGGTGAATTCTAGCGGGAGCAGGAGCCTGAAGAAAACCTTTAGCCAGAGACTTACTTAGAGATTTTGCTAAGAAGGGAGAAAAGCTGGTGCTGGAGAAATGATACCTCCAGCTAAGGCTTTCCCCTTGACACAACCTGGAAAACTGGAAGATAACTAAAAAGGGGGTCTGTGATTCAGTCCATTTAACTTGGTGTTGGTGTGACCCCTCCATTCATCTCAAGAAGCACCAGTATTCAGCCCACACTTTGAGAAATACTGGTCGAGTATTCAGTGATTTGCTGGCTGGGAGCATCCCAACAAGGTTCAGCCAATTTGAGTGTCACGCATACAAATCACACGTGGATGCAGCATCCTAGCAACTGTCCTGAAACTCCTGCCAGGTCTCCCCATTAGGCATAACTCATCCTGGCTTTCATATCCCATACAACATAACATCTTTGGCTTCCTCCTCACTTCCCACTGTGTGTCTGTACTTACTTTTTCTCACACTGCTCTTTGTATATGTACTCTACCCCTGGGCAAACCAGATTGCTCCATTTCTCCTAAATAAGCCTCATGCTTCCACACCTCCCTGCCTCTGCTCCATCTGAAATGTCCTTCCCCGGCTCCTCCCGAAGCCCTACCCATCCTTCAAGGCACATCTCAGGTGTAGCCTCCTCCGTGAAGCACCCCCTGCCTTCTCCAGGGTCTCCCACACCTAAGCCAGTGACTCTCAAATTTGAGTGTCCATCAGCGCCACCTGCCAGATGATGCTGATGCTGCTGGTCTGGGGACCACACTTTGAGGACGACTGCATTAGGCAATCAACAGATTTCTGTGGAATTTAATTTCCTTTCTGCCTCCTGCTTCAGGTGAAAGTGGTGACTGAATGGTTGTTAGGTTCCCCACTAATAACCCCTCCCTTGTGTTACTGAGAGCAAGAGGTCTCTCTGAAATACACGAGGCCCTCCCCCTTTTTAATCACTCTGCTTACTCTGATTGTAAACAGTTCCTAAGACTGATGTGGCAAAGAACCACAAACTGAGTGGTTTAAACAAAAGAATTTTATTCTCTCATAGCTCTGGAGGTGAAAAGTCCAAAATCACCGTGTCGGCAGGGTTGGTTCCTTCTGAGAGCTATGAGGAAAAATCTCTTCCATACCTCTCTCCCAGCTTCTGGTAGCCTCAAGTGTCCCTTGGCTTGCAGATAGCACTCTCCCATTTATGCCATAATAAAAACATTAGTACTTACTATATTTAAAAAATTATATGTGTCTCCACATCATCTTCTCTGTGTATGTGTCTGACTCTGTGTCCAAGTTTCCCCTTTTTATAAGGGCACCATTCATTTTGGATAAGGGTCCATCCTGATGACCCTATTTTAACTTGATCACCTCTGTAAAGACACTATCTACATATGAGGTCACATTCTGACGTCCTGGGGGTTAAGGACTTCTACATATATTTGGGAGGGGGACACAGTGCAACTCCTGACACCCTGTCAGGTAACCTCTGATCCCTGGAGGATCCCCACTGTGGAGAAAAACAACTCACTTGCCTTGATGACACATCATCTCATAGATGTCCCTCGTCACCAATCCAAGCATCAGAATTTGGGCTACTGGAGAATTCTGCTCTGGTGAGCAAAAGTGAATGGCTCATGTCATTATGCAATGTGCTGACCTAGCAGGTAATTTAAATGAAAGGGCACTGGTAGCCATGAGAAACGTTGGATACACATCTCACCAAGGCTTTTCTTCCCGTAGCTTTCTTCATGAAATATAAAAACAACCCTGTTATATAACCACATTCCACCGCATTGAGTTAACTAAATGGATTTGAAGCCCTTCTATGGAAACACAGTGATGGCCTCTCCACGTGCTGCATTAACAGCCTCTACTCTGCCTCCGCACAGGCCCAGCCCTGCCCCGCTCCATCTCACCTGCCTCTCAGTCTGCAGCCTGGTCCTTCTAAAAAGCTTATCTGACCATGGCACTCCCCCGCTTAAAACACTTTAATGCTCCCCCTTGTCCAAACTCCTTAGCAGGGTATTCAAGGGTCTTCATTATTCTGCATATGACGACGTCTCGATTCCCATTTCTTAGTTCACCCGCCACCTAGCCGTCCTCCCAGGCAAGCCCAGCATCCTGCAGCTTTTCTCAGTCCCCATCACACTCCCTGGAATGCCTTTCCCTCCTGCTCTGCCTGGACCAGGGCACCGCTATCATTTGGGGTTGGGATAATCCTGCCTTGTGCAGGGCTGTCTGTGCACTGCAGGGTGATCAGGGTGGTAGGTAGCAGGGTGCAGTGGGTAGATGCCTCCCTGGCCTCTACCCACTAGATGTTAGTAGAAATTCCTCCCCACCTCCAGTTTTGATAACCAAAAATGTCCCTAGACATTGTCAAATGTCCCCTGGCCTAGATAATTCCAACTGATCCTTTAAAACTCAGGACAGAGCTTCCAGGAGGCTCTCTGGCCCCTCCTCCAGGTTGCATGGTGCAATGTCCATGTTTTACCACATCGCTCACAGCGCAAATTCACTGTGCGTTTACTCTGGGTCTCCCCCAAATTAGCCTGGACCACGTCTGCTTCTATTATGTGCCTCTGGTGCTAGCACAGGGCCTGCCTGGGAGGGGGCCTCCCATTCTGTTTGTGGATCAAGTAAATGAAAAAGCAAGTGAGTGGAAAAGAGAGAGGAAGCGGGTGGTCCTGCCCCCTGGTGCCGGGACATAACGAGGTTTCCCTGAATCCAGCATGTTTTCTCAGTTGTTCTCACACTCACCACTCAAAGGTGAATATGAATAAGAATGTACAGACACAGAAGGAGCATATATGACTCACACTCCAGCCTGGCACCAAATCCGCTCTCCATCCCCGGGGTCTCAGATGTTGTTTTGTTAAAACCACACTCTCTAGGTTTCTTTTTTAAACCTTAAAAGATAGACTTTTTTTTTTTTAAGGCAAGAAAGCTTAAGTCTTTTTTTCTTTTTTAACATCTTTATTGGAGTATACTTGCTTTACAATGGTGTGTTAGTTTCTGCTTTATAACAAAGTGAATCAGTTATACATATACATATACCCCCATATCTCTTCCCTCTTGCGTCTCCCTCCCTCCCACCCTCCCTACCCCACCCCTCTAGGTGGTCACAAAGCACGGAGCTGATCTCCCTGTGCTATGCGGCTGGAAGGCTTAAGTCTTAAAGACGTTTGCTAAAGCTAATCGTCCCAGAAGCAAGGATGGGAGCCAGGCTTACCAACGCTGCCACCTACAGAGCAGCGGGGCACCTAAAGCTGAGTGCAGCAGAGGGAAGAGGCTGGAGGGCCAGGGGAGGGGCACCTCCAGAAGGGCCAGGGCTCAGCGCAAGGGCCCAGCTCCTGGCTCCTTGGCCAGTGGGAGGAGAATGTCTCTGCCAAGAGCTCTGAGAACCCGGCGCCAGACAGAAAGCGGTCCCTTCTCTCAGCTGCGAAGGAGCTGGGCTGAAGGAGAAAGAAGTCCTTTCTCCACAGGCCACACACTCACAGCACACATACAAACTCACATACATTCACACCACCCACACACCCACTACACATACACAAACACATACACCATAGGCAAACCACATGCATTTCCCCCGCACACAAACACACACACAAATAGGTGCTTTTACACCCTCACACAAACACACAACCCTACCTACAGCGTACATACAAACTCACAGACTCACAAATACACACACACTCACAAACACACACATTCACACCACACACACTACGCATACATAAACACATATCACAGGCAAAACATGACACATTTTTGCACACACACTCACATAGATACACACACATACAACACACTCATACATCTGTGCCTCTAATTCTCTTTACATCTGCCTCTGTCCCTCAAAAAGCCATTCTGGAGACTAAGATGCAGCTGTGGGGAGGATGCAGCTGTGGGGGAGATGCAGCTGTGGGGAAGATGCAGCTGTGGGGGAGATGCAGCTGTGGGGAGGATGCAGCTGTGGGGAGGATGCAGCTGTGGGGAGGATGCAGCTGTAGGGAGGATACAGCTGTGGATGGGGGATACAGCTGTGGATGGAGGATGCAGCTGTGGGGGGGATGCAGCTGTGGGGAGGATACAGCTGTGGGGAGGATGCAGCTGTGGGGAGGATGCTGCTGTGGGGAGGATGCAGCTGTGGGGAGGATGCAGCTGTGGATGGGGGAGAGACTGGGAGGTCCCACAGTGCCCCTGGTGAAGCATCCTGACTGTTTGGCAGGAGCAATCTCAGGCTGAAACGTTCCCTTGTGTCTCAGGTTTGGGGAGGGGAGTTTTCTCTCTGCTTCCTGTAAGCCCTTCCCAGCCTCTACCTGACAGCAAACCATCTTGACAAAGTAACCATGGCTGACTCACTCCCCTCTCCCTCCAATGTGCACTTCCCGTACACAGTGCTTATCTGAGTGGGAGGAGTTCCAGGTGTTAATTAACAACAATTAATTTTTACTTCAATAAAACTTATCACTTTTATAATAAACAAAAAGCAAATTTAAAGACCTCACTTCTTTCACAAGACTGTTCCAGTTTTACAAGTGAATTTTTACAAGCTAATTGTTCCAACAACCCAGCCTACAAGAGGTATAATGCAGAGTAGGAATTCCAGGGGGAGAGGTATGCAAAGTTAATCTTAATAAATTTTGAATCATATTTTCAAAG
This sequence comes from Phocoena phocoena, assembly GCF_963924675.1. Classification (NCBI taxonomy): domain Eukaryota; kingdom Metazoa; phylum Chordata; class Mammalia; order Artiodactyla; family Phocoenidae; genus Phocoena; species Phocoena phocoena. The sequence continues at coordinate 29,981,652 of NC_089233.1, read as the reverse complement.
CACTGGGTGGGGTGTGGGCCTGATAATTAGGGAGAATATTCACTAAAGTTTCAATAAAATGACAAAATCTTTTGTAAAGAGATTACTCACTCTGCTGTACCTACTCCCTAAAGCTAAATTATCATATAAAAGCCTGACTTTGAACAAGATAGCCAAGTTTCTTAAGGCAAGACATTGTCCCCCAAGTTCTCTGAAACACAATTATCCCTTAGGCAAGCACCTGAGTGGGGCCTCTTACTACCTACAGGTCCTCTGGGGGATCACTTTTAACACCTCTGAGCTTGTTTCTTCATCTGCAAGATGGGGATAATATTGCCTGCCTCCCAGGAGTGTTATAAGGATTAAAAGATACACACACACACATACACAGAATGTGGTACCTATCAGGTGCTCAATAAATGCTAGCTGACAACTTTGGTATGATCATGCTGTTCCCCAATGTCAATCCCCATCTCTCCATGTGTAACTCTGACCTTTTCCGTGGAGCTCAGTTCAGATCCCACTTCCTCCATGAAGTCTCTCCGTGAACGTGCTCATTGGAAGTAAACCATTTCCGCCTGTGATCTACACCCACCTTCTGGCACTTTATCTGTCCCTCTCCTGGGGCCCATTTAGCTTCTGTATTGTAATGTCATCTCCAGCATACCTTATACTCCCCCTGTACCGTAACTACCAGGGTCCATGTCTAACTCATCCCTGTGTGCTCCTCAGCACCCGGAACAATGAGATGAACACAGTGGGCACTCCGGTGGGCTGTTTATGTTAGTAACAGTGATAGCATGGCAGACCTGTGGTTGGTTCCCCAACATGCATTCTACCCCTGACCTGAGAAAATTGTTCTCAGACAATATGGAATTTCTGTTGCACTACTCATTTGGTAGTTTTTAAATATGTCCACAAATTTTTTACACTCCTCCCCCTTCAAAAGGTGGAGCCTGATCCCCTCCTGTGCGCTCAGTGATTCATTTCTAATGAATGGAATGTGGCAGAAGTGAAAGTAGGTGGTTTCTGAGATGAAATCAACAAAAGCACTGTGGCTTCCATCTGTCTCTCTTGGATCACTCACTCTGGAGGGATCCAGCTGCCATGAACATGAGGACACTCAAGTAGACCCATGGAGAGGTTTTCAAAGTGAATAAATGAGGCCTCCTGCCCACTGCCACTGGACTGAGCCATCTTGGCCACAGATCTTCCAGTCTCAGTCCAGTCTTTATATAACTGCAACCTTGTGAAAGACCCCAAACCAGAATCCCCCTAAGTTGCTCCTGCATTCCTGACCCACCAAATCTGTGAGATAAAGGTGCTTGTTTCAAAATGCTAAGTTTCGGGATAATTTGTTATACACCAATAGTTAACTAATACACTCCATTGGTACATAGTTCAGGAATTTCATCCAATCCTGCAAAGCTGTACAGTGAGAGGAAGCTGCTAAGGGAAAGGTGGCTTCTAGGGAAGGCTTACTTACTCACTCCTAAGGGGCCAGAGGAAGACAAAGTCTCTCTTGTGCTACCAGACATTTGTGGCTGGATGTGATGCCCCAAACCTCAGAAATCATTTTGGTACCAGCCTATGAGTGAAGCCAACAGCAAGGACGGTAGGGTAGAGAAAGTAAGCAGCTGTGTTCTTGATGATGACACTGAACCACTGAATCTACCAATTCCAAAGCCTGATCTACTTCAGAGTTTCTGGTCATGTGCGATAATAAACTTATACATACATTCTCTTACTTGTAGGTAAACACATCCCAACTCATTCAAAGAGTTACATTTAATGGGCTACCTGCATTTTACATTAAGCACTATCTATGGCACTTCCTGCAGATGATTTCTAATCTCTCCAGGATCCAACAATTTGGGTATTCTCATCCCTATTTTAAAAATGAGGAAATTGAAGCTCAAAGCAGTTGAATAACTTGTCTCAGGTCACATAGCTAGTGAGAGACTGGATTCAGTACATGCCTGTTGAACTCTAAGTCCACATTCTTTCCAACACACCACGCTGACAACGAAAGTGTCATGCTGAGATAGTGCCCCAAGATTCACTCAGGAAGACAGCCGGGACTACATCAGCAGCAAGTCCAAACCTTAAATGCTAACTCCTTAGCTTTGCATAGAGCCATACATCGCCTTCTGCCATGTAGCCTCCCAAGGCTGGACAGGTCTTGACGTGATTTTCCACTTCTCACTGTATAAGGTATTATTTCTCAATATCCTACAAAGGCACCACCAACCTTCAATTATCTCAGCTGGGAACACTTCTGCAACCATTCTAGCCCATGGTGTAGGCTCCCTGCTCTGAACCCCTACTGCACTGATAACCGGAACCATACAGTTTAATGCTAAAGGGTTTTCAAATTGTTTCAAGCATCCAAACCTGCCCCCATCAGCCCAGCTGTCTGCTTCTTAAGAGCAAATCCCTGTGCCAAATTCTTCTCTTGCTCAGCTCCTGAATCTAGGTATCAAAGTATTAGGCATAATGTGGGTGCCTAATATACAGTTTCATCTTGTCTGATCAACAGGCAGGGGCTGCAATATTATTTTTGAAATCATGTCGATATGGCTTTTTGCTGCATTGGCAAGTTTGACCTGCCTGCCCGCTTTTATACCTCTTCTTTCCTTCGTGCCTTTGCTCAGTCTTTGTGAAGTCTTTCTTAACAACATCTCAAAACCCCCAAATTAAGTCACTCTGCTTTTAGACTATCATTGTGTTCTGTATATATCTTTAATAAAACAAGAAACTTAACTGCTTTATGATTAACTGCTCTTGAAAAGCTCTTGGGGAATCAGCTATGTAAAAAAATCACATACTTTCAAGTCCCCAAGTACCAACAGTTGGTATTAGTAGAAGTTCAATAAATCTATTTTTTTTTTGAGATATAGTTGTTTTACAATGTTGTGTTAGTTTCTACTGTACAGTGAAATGGAGTTCCCTGTGCTATACAGCAGGTTCTTATTACTTATCTATTTTATACATATTAGTGTATATATGTCAATCCCAATCTCCCAATTCATCCCACCTCCACCCTTGCCCCGCTTTCCCCCCTTGGTATCCATACGTTTGTTCTCTACATCTGTGTCTATTTCTGCCTTGCAAACTAGTTCATCTGTACCATTTTCCCAGATTCCATATATATGTGCTAATATATGATATTTGATTTTCTCTTTCTGACTTACTTCACTCTGTATGACAGTCTCTAGGTCCATCCACATCTCTACAAATGACCCAATTTCGTTCCTTTTCGTGGCTGAGTAATATTCCATTGTATACATGTATCACATCTTTGCTTCCATGACCTGGCTATTGTAAATAGCTATGAACTTTGGGGTGCATGTGTCTTTTTGAATTATGGTTTTCTCTCGGTATATGCCAGGTAGTGGGATTGCTGGGTCATATGGTAATTCTATTTTTAGTTTTTTTAAGGAACCTCTATACTGTTCTACAAATAAATCTTGATGAAATGGATGAATACATTTATGGTTCAAATGATACCCAATGTCTGCTGTGTTTCTGTAACAGTTATCACAGGTCTCAGCCCACTATATTGCAATAGTATGTTTGAAATTGTCTTCTCTTTTGGACTGTGAGTTTCCAAGAGCAAGGAATGGATTCTCTTCACCATTGTGTCTCTAACCTCAAGGCAAGCATTTAAATATTTGTACATAAATGTGTGACAACTGTCATGTTCAGTTAAGCATTAAACAGGTTACCCATTCCCCAATCAACGACCAATGGAATTACTGAGTAATGCAAAGAAACTGGTCTTGAATTAAACATTTACTATACATAATCACCTGACAGAAAATGGTACAAAAATTACTCTTCTGAGAAACATTTTTTGGGCACCATTAGTTGATGTCATAGTCTTCTTCAAGTTGGCAACAGCTCCTTGCCAATTGGCCAAAGCTTCCCTTGGTGCCTTGCATTGCAAGGTTGCAGACCTGACTCAGGGATTTCTGATAAGGTTTGGCCTATGAAAATGTATCCCAGGAGTTCAATATGACAAAGGGGCATTTTAAAAAATACAGACACCAGTAATAGTAATAATAATAATAATAATAATATAGATACCCTCTCCTAGGAAATTATTTCTTTCCACCCAAAAGAAGCAAGTTAAAACCACTCTTCCTTCCCTTATGTTCACCAGGGGTCTCTGGCTAGTTCACATCATTTTGCATCACAGGCTTCATCTCAGGCCTCTTGGAAACTGGTCTGCACAGCTCAGGCTGCAGAAGAGAGAGGTTCAAAGCGGGGCACAGCTTCACCATCAATTAATCCTGACTGATCTCCTGCCAGAGGTGACATCCTATCCTCAGGGTTTGGCAGCAAGCCTGATGGAGATAAGAAATGCCAGACTGGGTCAGACCAATGGCATGTTCAGGCCATGGCACTGTGTGGCAGAGGCATCCAGAGATGTTTTGTAGAAAAGAGCTGCACATGTCTCCTATGACATTAGTCACAAAAAATGTACAAAAAGTCCTTCTGCAGCAGATCATCTTACTGGTCCTTCCAACTTCTATGCCCCTCCATCTTCCACGTTGATGGAGCTTCCATTTTGTTCAGATGTCTACCTCTCCTCCATGAAGCTCGGGAATAAATCCTTTTTGCCTTACACTAGGGTTTCTCCACCTCTGCACCACTGATGTTTTGAACCAGATAATTCTGTTCTGTGGGGACTCTCCCGTGCATTGTAGGATATTTTGCAGCATCCCTGGCCCTTGCATGCTAGATACTAGTAGCAACGTCCACACACACACCTAGTTGTGACAACCAAAAATATCTCCAGACATTGTCCTTAGGGTAGAGGGAGACAAAACTGCCCCCATGGAGAACCACTGCTCTAAACCAACATGGTAGCCCCATTGCCTTAGCCAGTGATTGGTTGGTTTAAACCAATGAGACCCAAGGGAAGGGCACCTTGAGGGCTTCTAAGAAATGTTTTTTCACTCTTAAGAAGCTATGAAATAGAAGGCCCCTCTTCTTTTTCTGGTTGCTGACATGTCTAGATCTGACACCTGGTACTGTAGCACACATCTTATAAACACCCTGAGGATGCCAGCCAACAAAAGGGATGAAGAAGATGAAAAAAATTTTTTTTAAGTCATGGCTCCCCAATGTGACTTAACCAACCCAAGGGCCGCCATACCGCAAGACTTTGTTACATGAGGTAACAATGTCCTTATTAACAAAACATATCTGAGTTGGGATTTCATTACTTGCAGCCACAATCATCCTAACTGATACATCTTTCTGTCTTCTCCATAACCACCCACTTTGCCTCTCTCACTCGTAAGTAGATCAAAACATCACCCTTAAATGCACTGAGAAGCTGTGTGGGATAAAGAGCCCTGGATTCTGAGTCAGACAGCGCTAAGTTCAAGCAGCAGCTCCACACACACAGCTCTAGCATCTTCAGAAGTCACTTAATTTCCCTCATCTTTACAACTGTAATCCCATCAATTCTGCACTCCTTTGGGATTTTATGACGATCAAATGAGATAGTGCATATGAAAATGCTTGGTGAACTCTAAAGTCTTCACAAGTACCATTTCATTTTCAGCCCCTTCCACCCTTTGAAGAGCGGCACATCTACAGTCACCACCGAACAATCAGACATTCCACTAAGATGGACAATAAATATTAAGCGTGTGTAGATGAGGTTCCCAACCTCAGCACTCCTGACATTCTGTGCTGGGCAGTTCTGTGTTGCGGGGTCTATCCTGTGCGCTGTAAGATATTTAGCAGCATGTCCGGCCAGTCATGACAACCAGAAATGTCTCCAGACACTGCCAAAGGGGGGACGTTCAACCCTGAAGGACAAAACTGCCCCTCACTGAAAAACACCGGTGTAGACAATGGGGACATACAGATGAAAAGATTTATTCCATGACTTGAAGGAATTTACATAAACAATCATTTTTTTTTAAACTGTAGAACTATCACAACCATTATTAGGTAGCAGATAGATCACAGATTTAGATTCAAATGTAGGTTCCCCTCTCTACTTGCCTGGGGCATTACTGTCTCAGTCTCAGCTTCCTCATCCAGAAAATGGGGATGAGAAAGCCTACCTCTCTGGAGCATCTTCAGACTTAAATAAGATAATGAGTGCAAAAAGCCTAACAAAATGCGTGGCATACCATTAGTACTTAATACATGTTAGCTTTGCTTATAATTGTGTTCCTGGTTCAAAGATTATTATCTGGTTTTAGGAATTAGGACCTTAGTTCCTGTTAGCCTTCCTCACTTTGTTCCATTGTTTTACAGACTTGAGTCCCACACCTGATGTAGATGCTGTTGGTTCTCCACTGAAATGCCCTCAGATCTTCTTACCATTTCAGCAAGGCCAGCTTGACTTCCAAGAATCAACACCTGCATCTTTGTTAGAGAGCAACTGTGCAGATGTTAGGCCCCTCTTTGCCTGGACACTTCTGACCCACCATGCATACTCCACCCTGGAACAGCCTTTAACTGATGCCTAATGGACACGGGAGTATAAATAGCCCAGCTACCTCATTCCTCAGTAGGGATAATTCTCAGGCATGTATTTTGCATTGATTCCTAGAACTTTCCTGCAGGAATAAGTTTCAGTTGCCCACCAACTTCCAAACACAGTCAACAACAGCAAGAAGGAGGCTTCTCCCACTTGCCCCAAGCACAAGCCCAGCCTTCGTTGGTGAAGACATATGTGGGGATGTGTTGCTTGCAAACTGCCTGGATTTCTGAACTTGAATGAATACTCAAAAACTATACCTGGATAGATCCGTACCTGCTGAAAAGTCCCTCCGTCCTGGGAAACAGACTGAGACATCAGTGTCCCAAATGCTGAAATACCCCAGCACTGTGCCCTGCAGACACGAGTGTTCCCCAGGTTATGGAATGGGCAAGCAATAGTCCATACCCCCTTGGGCTGGTGCTCTAAGTGGCCCAAAATATCTCAATCCATAAAGACTTTCTCTCCTCACTTCCTCTCTCCACTTCAACCTTGTAGGGTTTTTGTTTCCCAAAACCTGTCTACATTGCAGAGGGGTGACATAGTTAGATGGGTATCTTATAAAGACTGCACTTGCAGCAATGTGGACCTCATAACAATGCATTTTCATTTCTCAGATCACCATCAAATGTTAAAAACAAAACAAAACAAAACCTCTTTCATTTGTGCTGAGAGATCCCAAGCTACTTGTTTTACTGATGACTTCAGTAGGAAAACTGCAGAATCATAATGGACTGAAAAGATAAGTCCCTAAAGGACAAGAATTGAGGCCAGAAGATATCACGCACACCGAAAACAATGTTGTCAGGAAATTCGTGAGGCTATTAAATCTTACTGTGGAGGAAAATAACACAAATATAATCCTAATGATAGATGTATTCTCGTGATGATCTAAGCTATTCCGCATATGGAATAGGAGAGAAAAGGAAACTAATTTTCAAAGAACCTATTACATTTAGTCTTCCCCTCAAGACCTGCGAGGTGGACAAAGCTAACACCACTTTAAAGTTAAGACTGAGGATCCACTATGGAAAACAGTGTGGAGGCTCCTCAGAAAATTAAAAGCAGAACTACCACATCATCCAGCAATCCCACTTCTGGATATTTATCCAAAGGAAATGAAAACAGTGTATTGAAGAGATAGATGCTCTCCCATGCTTATTGTAGCATCATTCACAATAGCCAAGATGTGGAAACAACCTAAGTGTCCACCAACAGATGAATGGATACACAGAATGTAGTTTATCCATACAGTGGACTCTTATTCAGCCATGGAAAAAAGGGAAATCCTGCCATTTGCTACAACACTGATGAACCTTGAGGGCATTATAAGTGAGGTAAGTCAGACAGTGAAAGACAAACACTGTATGATATCACTTACATGCGGAACCTAAAAAAGCCAAACTCATAAAAACAGAGCGTACTATGGGGTGGGGGACTGGGGAGATGTTGTTTAAGGATACAAACTTGGAACCAGTACATAAATAAGTCCTGGAGATATAACACACAGCATAGGATTATAGACAACAATGCTGTATTATAAACTTCTAAGTTGCTAACAGACTAGGTCTTATTGTTCCCACCACAGAAAAGAAATGATAATTATATGAGGTGACAGAGGTGTCAGCTCACACTACGGTGATAATCAATATTGCAATATATAAAGGTAGCAAATGAACATGTTGTATACATTAAACTTACACAAAGTTATATGTTAATTATTTCTCAATAAAAATAAACTTAAAAATATAGGGCTTCCCTGGTGGCACAGTGGTTGAGAGTCCACCTGCCGATGCAGGGGACACGGGTTCGTGCCCCGGTCCGGGAAGATCCCACATGCCGCGGAGCGGCTGGGCCCGTGAGCCATGGCCGCTGAGCCTGCGCGTCCGGAGCCTGTGCTCCGCGATGGGAGAGGCCATGGCAGTGAGAGGCCTGCGTACCGCAAAAAAAAAAAAAAAAAAATATATATATGTATATATAAAATAGACTGAGGAGGTTGAGCCAGGTGTATCAGATCAGAGCTGGAATTTAAACCTGGATAAGTACGAAGCCTGTGCTCCCTGCCACCCTCTTGCTAAGTTCTACTTATTGTCCAACAGGAAGAGTCAAGTTGGAAACAAGACACCAGCCCAGCTGGCTCACCATCTGCCTGAGGGGACAGGAATGACACTGGCTTGCCCGGGAGAGGAGTGGGCAAAGACACAACCTGTCTCACAGTTGGAGGGGAGGGCAAGGTCACCCAGGGCTGGCTGGTGGGAAGGACCTCCTGGAAGGCGTGGGCCACGTGCTAGATGTAAAGAAGGGTTTGTTAAGGCAGCAAGTCTCCACCTGGGAGCTTCTACTAAATGCAGACACTGGGTCCCATTACCAGTAAAATCAGACAGGGGGTCTGGGTGAAACCTGAGAATCTGCACATTGAACAAGCCCCACAGGTGATTCTGATACAGTTCAGGGCCACGCTTGCAGAAAGAGTAGATGGGGACAGGTGGGGTAGAGGCATTTCACCTGGAACTTTCCAAATTCAAGAAAATCAGATGGACTGGGACAGGTGGTTTCCATAGGTGAGTAGCAGAGGATACCACTGAAGGGCTCATTTGACTTAGAGGACTTTACATGTCAGGCTAAAACGAAGGTAATATATATTTATTGAGCATCTGCTGCATATCAGATTCTCTAGGCATTTTGCATATATCGCTTTAATATTCACAAAAATCCTACAAGGATGTCCCATTTTAATTTAATTTGCCCAGAGACAGACAGCTAATAAGAGAAGAACTGGGATCAGAGTCTGAATGTTTGTACCTCTAAAGCCTGTATTTTTCCTGCTATATCCCATCTCTCCTATGGACTCTAAGCCACAAGCCGAGTAGAGTCACTGATGTCTTTGGAGCAGGCAAAGCAACAAGTTCACAGGGAATTTTAAGAGACCAAAACTTGCGTTAAGTTGGATTGGCCTGGGGAGAGAATGGAGCCAAGACTAGACCCCTTGACCTCATCTAAATTGTACCTCCTGTAGTACTGAGCAGGGCCAGGAAGGAGTGGAGCCAGAGGTCTCCTCAAAGAGTTCTAGGTAAAAACCTCAACCTCATGCCCTTAAAAGACAAAGGGTGTTTTAATCTAAGCTCTGAGCCAGGTCACCTGTTTGCCTGTATGCTATGCTAGTCTTTGCATCACCTAGAATTCTAAAGAGAACATAATTGCTTATGCGGCAACATCTGAGAACAGGGGTAGAGAGGTGAGGGGCCTGATGTACAGAGTCCCTGGGTGCAGCTGTCTGAGAAAAGCTTCGTGTTCCCTTCAGCAGGGGTGGAGGATGAATTTGGGATGAGCAGAGAGAACACAAGGAAATCGGTTAGTCCCTGTGGCAGTAGTCCAGGTAAGAGATGATGGGTAGCCCAGTGTAGGGCAGCCGGCAGTGGGGGTGAAGAGACATGGACTAATTCTGTAGGTAGAACTGAGACCGTCAAGTTGAAAGGGCAAGGATTTTCCTGCACATTTGGTAACTGAGGAGGAAACTGAGTCACAAGTGGTCAAATGACAAAAGGTACTTGGCTAAATGACACAGAAATAACTCAAACCCAGATCTCCTGACTCAGCCATGGTGGACTGAGCTCTTATTCTGGGGTGAGCATGCTGTTAGGGTTAGGGGTACAAAGGAGAAGACTATAAGGCAGTGTTGCACACAAAAAGGGGAGAACAAGGAAACTTTTGAAGGTGATGGATATGTTTATTACCTTGATTGTGTTAGTGGTTTCACAGTTGTATGCATATTTCCAAACTCATCAAATTGTGTACATTAAATATGTACAGTTTTTACATATAAATTACACTTAAATAAAGCTTTTTTAAAGATTTCTTTGATGCGGACTGTTTTAAAAGTCTTTATTGAATTTGTTACAATATTGCTTCTGTTTTATGTTTGGGGTTTTTTTTGTTTTTGTTTTTTTTTGGCCACGAGGCATGTGAGATCTTAGCTCCCAGACCAGGGATGGAGCCTGCACCCTCTGCATTGGAAGGTGAAGTCTTAACCACTGGACCCAGGGAAGTTCCCCATAGAGCTTTTTTTTTTTTTTAAAGCAGTGTTACATAGTAGTTAGGAACCAAGGCTCTGGAGCCAGGCTGCCATAAGCCTACCTACTATTTGGGTAACCTTAGGCTATTCACATAATCAGTCCCAAGTCTCATTTATCCCATCTGTAAAATGGACACATCTCATAGGACAATAGTGAGGATTAAATCAGATGATGCATATAAAGTCCTTATATTTTACTTCTACTTAACACTGAACTGGCAGTCCTTGTCTGTGTAATCAGTCAAGAAAGATTATTTAAGAAATAAGAACATTAGAAAGATAAGAAAATATTAACATTCACAGACAATATGATTGCCTACATGGAAATATCTAGGATAATTTACAGGTAAATAATGAGAACTAATAATAAATTCAGAATATTTTCAAAATAACCTCCATACACAGAAAACAATAATGTGCCTACACACCAGTAACTATCAAATAGAAAATGTTTTATCTACGGCTAGAGCTATCTATCCCACTGAAAATACTTTTAAAAAAATTATAAAGCACTCAGGAATGTCAAAAATATGTGAGACAGCTATGAAGTTTTAAAACTTCACTAAATGACTTAAGATATGTCCCAAACAAGTGAAAAGGCTGTACACCATGTCCATGAATAGGAAGATTTCCTATCAAATGCTGATTTGCTCTATATTAATCTATAAATTCAATACCACATTAATTAATGAAGGTAATCAATAGAATTTTTTATAGACTATGACAAACTGAGTGCAAAATTTACAGCTAAGGATAAAGGCCTATGAAGAGAAAAGGAAATTATGATTAAAACAAACAAGACAGAAGGACTTACCCTCTCAGAAATCATCTTATTATAAAGCTACATTAATGCAAAAAAACCCAACCAGTACGAAAATGGTATGAGGATAAACAAATAATCCAATGGAACAAAGCAGAGAATCCAGAAAGAATTATATCACTGAGGAGTTGTTGAAAACTGGGAGAAAATGGTGAGATATTCCACAAATAGTGCTGAAGTCATTGGCTCTCCACATGAAAAGTAAATAAAATTAAATCCTTATTTCACAACACATACAAAATATATTCCAGGTGGAATAAATATCTAAATGTAAAAGGCAAAACTTTACATTCTGAAGTGTCTATCTTTATGTCACTGGGGTAGGGAATATATTTTTTAACATGCAAAAAGCAAAATCTATTAAGAAAAAGTTCAATAAATTTGTATCTGTTAAAATTTTTAATTTTTTAAATTATGAGACCCAATACATAAAATTGGAAGACAAACTGAAAGCTGAGATTGTAAAAAAATTCTGCAATACTTTTAATAGATTCAAAAATTAGTATCCATGACATATAAAAAAATACATTCAAATCAATAAGAAAAAAATGATCACCCCAATAGAAACGAAGACCTAAATGGCCAACAGACGTGAAAATATGCTCTACTTCCCAAGTAATAAGATAAATGCAAATTGAAAACAATAATAAGATTCCATTTCACACCTATCATATAAGCAAAAATGGACAAGATTAATAATACCAAGATTTGAAAAAAATATGAGAAAGTTGGGTCTTTCCTTCTTGGCTGTGGGAGCATAAACTAGCTCAGTCATTTTGCAGAACATACTGGCAATCTCTAGTGATACTGAAGATGTCCACATCCTATGACTCAGAAACTCTACTTACAGGGATATATTCTTTTTTTTTTTTTTTTTTTTTTTGCGGTACGCGGGTCTCTCACTGTTGTGGCCTCTCCCATTGCGGAGCACAGGCTCCGGACGCGCAGGCTCAGCGGCCATGGCTCACTGGCCCAGCCGCTCCGCGGCATGTGGGGTCTTCCCGGACTGGGGCACGAACGCGTGTCCCCTGCATCGGCAAGCGGACTCTCAACCACTGTGCCACCAGGGAAGCCCACAGGGATATATTCTTAAGAAACCTCTCATATGTGTAAGGATGTTCACTGCTTCACTGTTTCTTGTTAAAAAAAAAAGAAAAGAAAAAAGGTACCCAACATTCAGTTTAAGGGTAAGTAAAAACCGTATACATCTGTACAATGTATGCTATAAACTAGAGCTATATTTTTAAATATAGATGAATCTCAATAAGATACAATTAAATTAAAAAAAATGAAGAATATATACAATGTAGTATGGTTTATAAAGAGCTTGAAAATACGAATACAATATACTCTTTAGGTTTGCATGAGCATATGGAAAAACATGCTTGTCAGCTTCGGGTTAGTGGTTTCCTCTGATGAGAGAGAGAAGGGAATGGAACCAAGGTAGCAGGATTTGACAACACCTTTATTTTACATTTTAAAAATCTGAAATACACGTGATAAAAGTGTTAACATTTGTTAAATCTGAATGGTTGGTACGTGGGTGCTTGTTATTTTATTTTCTTTGCTTCTCTGTACGTCTGAAATATTCTAGCATTTATAGATCTTTTCTTTTAAAGGACAAAGAAAAGTTTTCAACCACAATGATATGACTCCTCTGAGACTTCTGAGTTCATCAGAGATATCTGGACCAACACTAATGAATGCTCTGAGCAGACAAAGCATCTGAGAAGATCTTTGGCATCTGATGAAGTGAATCCATCTGGCACCAACATGCAAACCTCTTATTAAAAGAGCATTGGCAAACTCAATCACTTACATAGACAAAACCAGAATCATTGCCTTGCAATTCAACTAAGCCCTTCCCTAGACAAAATAAAACCTTCAACAGAAATCAATACCCAAACTTTAGAATCACCAACACTATAATATTACCCCGTCCAATCTGAAAAAATGAAAGCAATTGTACATGCCTAAGGCATATTTATCTAACATCATGTTTAAGATTTTAAAATATACTGAGATATGAAATAGTGGTGTTTGTATATTTTTTATTCCCGAACAGCGGGAATTATACCCAACATGTTATTTCTTTCTTAGAGATGTTTCAGGCACCAGAAGCACATTCTAGGCTGGACATAGACCCAGAGTGGACGGTGCGTCAAGTAAATTCACACATATACCCTTCTTCCCTGGAAGTTCACAGCCTAAGAGAGCTGTCAGTAGTCATTCCAATGAACAGAAATTGTGCAGAGAAAACCAGATAACAAATATTTAACAAGCACTTCCTAAATGCAAACTGCCATACTAGGTAATAAAGAGAAGATAAACATATATGCCACGAATTCTACTATGATGTTTATAATCTAGTCAACTCACCTATACATTTATCCAACCAGCCTATCATCCATCCCTCCACTCACCTTTCCTCCCATCCAACTTTCCACCCTCTATCCCTTCAATCCTACATCTTTCCACTCATCCATACAACAACCCTTCACCCATCCACTCTTCCACACTTCCAACGACCTTGATCCTCCCTTCCAACTCTCCATTCACCTACTCAACTACCTTCTATTGCTCCACACATCCATCTCGTCGACTCTGTAACCACCTGCACTGGGTTGAATAGTGTTCCCCCCAAAAGTCATGTCCACCCAGAACCTCAGAATATGACCTATTTATTTGGAAACAGGATCTTTGCAGATGTAATTAGCTAAGTTAAGATGAGGTCATACTGAATGAGAGTGGGCCTTATTTCAATGACTGGTGCCCTTATAAGAGGAGAAAACAGAGACACACATACACAGCAGAATGTCATCTAACGATGTCAGAGATTAGAAATGATGCATCTACAAGTCAAGGAAGGCTAAGAATTGCTGGCAACCACCAGGAGCTAGAAGAGGCAAGGAAGGATCCTTCCCTAGAGGCCTCAGAAAGAACACAGCCCTACCGATACCTTGATTTTGGACTTCCTACCTCCAGAACTCTGGTAAAACAAATTTCTGTTGTTTTAAGCCACCAAATTTGCAGTACTTTGTTTTGGCAGCCCTACGAAACTCTTCCCACCAACCACCCCTCTCCGCCTCTCCAAGCCCCAATGGGTAAACCTTCCAACTAACCAACCCCCGAAGAATCCACCTCATCAACCATTCATTCCATCCATCCATGGTTTATTTAGAGTCTACGTGCCAGGCATGGCTCTGAGTGCTAGGTATACAATGGTAACAATGGCAGTAGCAAAATGTCATGGGTTTTGCCTCCCATGCATGCTAATATCCCCATTAATATCACCAGACTCCAAGTATAAATATAATCTAAATAAACACAATGGGCTTGCTGAGAAAATTGAGCTTCAAGGCAAGTTCCCAAGCCATCCCTGCCACCCACAACCTATTAGTGGCACTTAGGCCCTTTCAATATAGAAGCCCTGAAGCCTCCACTAGGTGATAAGCTGTCTCTTCCCCAATGTATATATGGACATTATACAAATAATCATACAAATAAATATGTATTTACAAGTTGTGCTAAATTCCACGAAGGATAAAACTCAGTTCTATGAAGAAGACTATAACACTGCAGGGGCCAAGGCACTAATTATGGTTGGGAAGGCTCACAGAAGTGAAACATCACCTCCCAAAGGGGCTTAATGCAGGATAAGGGATTTACTGGGTTTGCCAAATAAATGAGTAAACACTAGACACTCTCAGAGCAGTAGGAGCCCAGTGCAGGCTTCAAAGGCTTACTGGATAATTGGGATTTAAGTAATTGGTGCTTGGCGAGGGAAGGGGGGTAGGGGTCTACATTTAGAATGGTTCTCAATAAACAAAAGTACAGAGGTCATTCATTCATTCCAAGAGATCTTGACATTTTTGTGCCAAGGACCGCTCTGGCAGGCTGGTGAAGCCTTCAGATTCCTTCCCAGAACAAAGCTGTTAGATGACTGAAAATCTGCCGAATTACAAAGGAAACCAATTATATCAAAATACTGTCATAACAATATTTTTAAACAAACTTGTGATATGTATATAAGCTCCCATTGAAATGTTAGATAACAAGATCTATACTATGTTTACTAACTACTGTCATTTCTAAGTAATTTGATGAAAGTAAACAATAATTCTAAGATATCTGCAACCATGGTAATGTGATATGAAAATATAAGTGATTTCTCTTCGTAAAAAAAATCAGAGAACTGCTCAAATTAGTGTGGTTCGTTGCTACCATTCAAAATCAAAGGAAATAAAATTTTCAGTTATGCGTGAGTAAAAATAGGTAATTTTCCCACTTTCAAGTTTACAGACCACTGAATTCTTTCCACAGACCCTTAGAGGGCCCATGAACCCCAGGATAAGAACTCCTAATTTATCTGCTTAAGTCTTTATACACTGATTCATTCACTTATTCCCTCATTCGTTCCCCAAATCCTGAGTGCTTATGACACACTTGACAATGTGGTAAGTGCTAGGAACGCACTGGGCAAAAAGACAGATGTGGTCTCTGCCCTCGTGAGTTTATATTCTAGTGGGCAGGAATAGTCAAGAAGCAGGTAAATAAACAAGACAGTTACAGACTGAGATAACTGCCAGGAAGGGAGTCCACAGGGCTATATGGAAGAGATAAACCATGGTGAGGGGACTCCCCTGGTGGCGCAGTGGTTGAGAGTCTGCCTGCCAATGCAGAGGGCCTGGCTTCCATCCCTGGTCTGGCAAGATCCCACATGCCATGGAGCAACTAAGCCTGTGCGCCACAACTACTGAGCCTGCACTCTAGAGCCCGCATGCCACAACTACTGAAGCCTGTGTGCCTAGAGCCTGTGCTCTGCAACAAGAGAAGCCACTGCAGTGAGAAGCCGAGGCACTGCAATGAAGAGTAGCCCCTGCTTGCCGCAACTAGACAAAAGCCCACGTGCAGCAACGAAGACCCAACACAGCCAAAAATAAATAAACAAATAAAGAAATAAATAAACATGGTTGGGAGAGGGGAGGTACCCTTGGCATGACAATCCATGGGAAGCAAGCCACGCAAGAGCCTGGGGAACCACAATGCAGAAAATTCAGAACACAAAGGCCCTATGACCAGAGAGGAGCTTGCAGAGGTAGAAGATGAAAGCAAAGATGGGGCAGCTGCCAGGTTATGCTGGACCTCATAGACCCTGGGTCACTGGGGTCGCACTTTAAGTCCAGGGGGCAGTACTGAGGCAGCTTAAGCAGGGGAATAACAGGATCTGATTACATTGTTTTAAAAGATTTCCTTGGATGCTGAGTGGAGAATGGATTGTAGAGGAACAGATCGTTGGCAGAAGCAACAAGCTTAGAGGCCAGAGCATTCACCCAAGTGAGAGGCAATGGTGACTTGGGTCAGGGCTGGGTCAGGGTGAGGTATCTAGGGTACAAAAATTAAGGAAGCACTCACTTCCCAGCTTGCAGTGGGGGTGGGCAGTTTGAAGATATCTTTTGGAGATAATGGGCAAGACAGAAAAAAATGTATTCTAAGACTGTCTAAAGTTCAGTAGTGAGTAATAATTTTAGGAAGGAGCTTACACAACAGACTGTGGAGGGTATGAATAACAGAGAAAGGACTTTTGACTTTCTCCTATAGCTAATAAAGAATCACAGAATTAAATAAAACTTTATACACTGTCCTGACAAAAGGCTGTGGAGCTCCAGCAGCTCCTTTGGACCATGAAGCAACTTTGATGATGCAAACCGTGCATTTAGGAACAAAAGAGTGTACAGAGGAGTCTAGATGTATGATGAAGCCACTCTGCCAGCCTGAACCACACACCCCCAGACTGCTTTAACCCAGGAGGAAATAAACTTCTATTTTGCTTTAGCAACTCATTTCCAGACCTGTCTACTGGCAAACACAATTCCTAAACAATGCAGAAACTGGTCCACAATGCTTACTAAAATCGAAATGAATATAGATTCCTCTATATACTCATTTCCACTCATTCACTCCCATTTAAATACAGTCGACTGTGTGTCTCACTTTGGTTGACTAGGTGCCATCAAAAGGAGACTTTTCTCCCGTGTTGTTTCTGAAAAAGACTCTCAAATCCAGTGAAATAACTCTGGAGCAGAGAGGTGGTGTGATATTATATGTCATTATAAACTCTAAGTGCCTCTTCTGACTCTGAGAAGGCTAGCAGTGGCAAAGGCACCAAAAAGTCACCGTGATGAACAGAACATGTTGGAAGCTGGCTGAGGAAAGTAGGAACTAATGAATGTCGGCTCCGACAAATGTCAACTGTCAATCAAAAGTGAAGAAAGGGGGGCTTCCCTGGTGGCCCTGGTAGCGCAGTGGTTGAGAGTCCGCCTGCCGATACAGGGGACACGGGTTCGTGCCGCCGTCCGGGAAGATCCCACATGCCGCGGAGCGGCTAGGCCCGTGAGCCATGGCCGCTGCGCCTGAGCGTCCGGAGACTGTGCTCCGCAACGGGAGAGGCCACAACAGTGAGAGGCCCGCGTACCGAAAAAAAAAAAAGTGAAGAAAGTAATGTGTTGGGCTTCCCTGGTGGCGCAGTGGTTGAGAGTCCGCCTGCCGATGCAGGGGACGCGGGTTCGTGCCCCGGTCCGGGAAGATCCCACATGCCGCGGAGCGGCTGGGCCCGTGAGCCATGGCCGCTGAGCCTGCACGTCCAGAGCCTGTGCTGTGCAACCGGAGAGGCCACAGCAGTGACAGGCCCGCGTACCGCCAAAAAAAAAAGAAAGAAAGGAATGTGTTTCCTCCAAAAGTAGTGAAGGGGACACCTTAACAAACAACACAAAGATAACTCCAGCTCGGCAGCAAAATGGAGTGTGTTCAGCTAGTGCCTGCCATTTTGCAAAGCTGTAAAATCAGCTTCTCTGCAGCATCAGAGAAGTGCTGGAAGGAGCTTTTGAAATCATTTTCCCACTGCCCCCAGTATAAAGTGAGGCGCTTGAGTCTCAGACAGGGTAATGGAAGTTGATTCCCAAAGGCACACAGAAGATTAGTGGCCGGGATGGGATGGGAATCTGGGTCCCATACACACTTCCTTAGGGATTGTTTAGAATCAGCTTTTATCTAAGGCAGGGGTTGGTAAACTTTTCCATAAAGGGTCAGATAATAAATACCTTGGGTTTGCAGGCTACAGAGTCTCCTCTGAAACTACTCAGCTGGATTTGACCCGTGGGCCATGGGTTGCTACCCCCTTACCTAAGGCATTGTATCCACGTGATCCCCAGACCAGCAACATCAGCAGCATCTAGAACTTGCTAGAAATGCAAATTCTCAGTCTCTCACCTCCAAACCTAATGAATCAGAAATCTCAGGGGTGATATCTAGAAACCTATTTTCACAAACCCTCCAGGTGATTCTGACACACACTAAAGTTCAAAAACCATCGAGGTAGAAGCAGAGCAAATCACTGTCTCACATACCACTTCTAGTACATGGTCTGGTGTGTGGTTCCTAGTAGTCACCTTTGACAGCAACTACTAGCTTCCCACCCCAAAATCTGTTCTCTTCTGCTTCCTTATTATACAATCCCCAGTCTCAGTTGGACTTAAGGCTACCCAGAACAAAGCCTACATTCTACACTTTTCAGGTGCACTTGCAGTTAAGTTTAGCCATGTAACTAACTTTTGACCAGTGAGATGTAAGATAAGTATATGTGGCAGCTCCTGGGGACCTCCATTAAAAGACAGCTTATATATACCTATTGCCTCTTTCTCCCCTTTTCTCTGTCCAGCTGTCCAAAATGTAGGCATAATGGCTGGAGCCCCAGCAACCATATTGAACCATGAGGTGACCGGGGTGGGGGCATAGAAGCCATCCAGTAAGGAACAGGAGAGAAGAAAATTGTGTCCTTTCATTGTGTAGCCACCTTACAGGCATTGAGCTGTCCTCTGCCAGGCTTCTTTCATATGAGAGTGAAATAAAATTCTGTCTCACTTAAGCCATTTGTGTTAATTTGAGTTTTCTGCCATAAAGTACCAAACCTAAATCAACTGGTCCAGCATCCAGTGAATATTTTTTGAACGAATACATCAGTTGCAAGCAAATAAGACCTGGGTCTCAAGTTACAGGTAGATTTGACTAGTAGAAACAATTCTTCCAAACACAGTGTCCGTAGGGGCCAAAATAATAAAAAGAACCACATTAGGTGGTGAAAACATTAGAAACTTCTATACATATGGTAGCCTTCATTTCTCACATTGCCCAAAGCCTAGCTGGTAATGGAGCAAAAGCCCACTTCTCAGGCTCCCCCAGGAGGCAGCCACCATATCCATGACCCACAGTCACCTCTTCCTCGAAGCCTTTCCTAATCAGAGCAGGCCTAGCGTTCTGGGGGTTTGCCATCTCACAGCGAAATGTATAGGATTGTTCTGTCCTGTTTCATTCGATTCACACTGATGTGTCATCTTGCAATGTTTCTCAAGTTACTTCTCAAGCAGAGTGTTTTTCTTACCCATGGTAGGCTCTCAATCAATACCTGTGGAATTGAACTCACTTCACTGGTGAGTGTCTTTTTCTCCTGCCAGAACAGAAATGTCTTGAGAAGCTGGGGCTGACTTTTCTATTTTTCAAACAACCCCCCACTAGCCCCAACACCGTGCAGGAGCCCTGCACCTGCAGACACTCCATGAATACTGGTTAGTGTGTCCCAGGCACTTCCCCATCTCTGCCCATTTTGATGCATCAGGAAAAGCATCAACCCTGGCCCCTCCTCATTCTCACTTTCTAGGGACTGAGACCTGGCCTGGTTCCCAAAGCCCAGAAACAGAGATCCTCAAACAGCTTCAGTGAGGACCTTATTTATCAACCAGAGAAAGATGAACGGTTTTGCTCCATAATATCCCAAAAGCAACACTAAACCAATGCTTACTTCTGCTCATGCCTTCACATTAGTCCTTCTCAAGCTTTTATAACCCATGCCTCCTTGATAAACATTTTCTCATCAGCTTTACTGAGATATAAGTAACATACAATAAACTGCACATACCGAATGTATACAATTGGTAAGTTTGGAAACATGCATACACTCATGATGCCATCACCACAATATCAAGGGAACATACACGTCTGTCACCTCCAAAAGTTTCCTTGTGTCACTCTGAGGTTTCGTGCGTGTGTTGTTTCGTTTGGTTTATAGTAGGAACGCTTAAAATAAGATCTACCCTCTTAAATGTTTAGCACAATACAGAATTGTTGACTAGAGGCACTACCCTGTACAGCGGACTTCTAAATGAAGTCATCTGACACAACTGAAACCCATACCAATTGAACAAGTCCCATTTCCCCCTCCTCTTGGCCCCTGGCAACCACAGCTCTATTCTCTGCTTCTATGAGTTTGACAATTTTAGGTGCCTTGCATAAAATTTGTCTTGCAAAAAATTCGCCATGCAATATTTGTCCCTCTACGACTGGCTTACTTCACTGAGCCTAATGTCCTCCAGGTTCATCTATGTCATCACAAATGACAAGACTTCATTTTTAGGGCTGAATAATATTCCATTGTATGTACATACTGCCTTTCCATTACCCATTTAGCTTGATACATATTTTTAAATTTGCCTTTTCCTCTAATGGTATTTCAACTTTTGAGATGAATTAATATTGCAGCTAAAACGTATCAAGTCATGTCATTGTTCAGTGGGCCCTGCTATCACCACTCCAGGAATATTATACACATATGTCTCAAAAGAAAATCTTTGCTTCACATGCTAATCTCTGACTCTTGCTGGCTCAGTCTCTGTTTGGACTCCACACACTTCGGTGAAACACAAATTACTATTTGATCCCTTGGACTAAACCAGGGGGCAACCTCCAATACCTCACAGCAGGATTGATATCCAGCCAGTAGCTGATGGCTGGCATCCATTCAGTTGGCCAGTGCATCCATCCAGACTGACCAGCACCTACACCTGACCAATTGTTAAACTTTTTGAATATCACTTACCTACAGAGACCAGAAGGTAACATAAATTGGAAATTCCATAATAATTTAAATGAAAGAGAAGGGTGAAGACCATGCAAAAAATTACATGTAAATTCATCAAAGTCTGGTGATAACATATAAGAAGGCTCTCCACACAGCATCTCATATTTTGCATCTCATACAAAGTAGGAATTTAATAAATCTCCGGTGCTATTGTGAATTCATAGATGCCAATGAGTTCTGTGCTTTACTTTAATGTAACCCACCTGCCTGGCATTACTTTGGAGAATTATTAACCGTCATTATATAAATATGTCCCTTCTGCCACCCACCTAGGAGCCCACTGTGTGGAGGTACCCACATGAGAAACAACTTGTTAGCACAATAATGAGCCTAAAACTCAGAGTGTCTACCCTTATGACTTTCTATTTAGGGCTCCTTGTTCAAACCAGAGTTTTCTTTCCCCATCTATGAGGATTTAATACGAATGTCACAGAGGTCTCTCTACTTCAGGCTAATCACTACCCATCTCTCCAAGGTGCCTCGAGGAGCCACCCACCCCCAAAGGGTATTTAATGTATGTTTAGATTGCTGTCATTTGCTCCCTGTGTGACTTTGCACAAGTTACTCAACCTCAGTTTTCTCATCTGTAAAACGGGGCTAATAATAGCTCCTACCTCACTGGGCTTTTAAAAGGATTCAATGAGATCATGGATATAAAACCCCCTGTATGGAGCTTGGAATGTAGCAGGTCTTCAGTAGCGCTAATGATTGTGGAAGATCCCATTGGCCACCAGGTAGAATGCTAAGCTGGAAGAACGATGGCTACATCATTTACTCAAGCCCCATCCCACACCAAGACTAAACTAATAGCATGCTGTTAAGTTACCTGCCCACACCTTAAAGTTTCTTCCTTGAGAGAGAGCTTTGGGAAATGGATTTAGACATCACGGCTTCAAGAAGCAGAAATCATTCCTCCTTGTCCTCCTGACACCTCACACTCCAGCCACTCACACTGCAGCCCCGTGTTAGGAGCTAAGTGGAAGCGTCCTTCAGGCTTTAGAAAGCAGACGCTGCTCTGTCCTGACACAGGACTTCATCTCTCCCGGCATCAAAGCAGAAGCCTGACAGCCTTTGAAGTTTGGGATGTGTCTCCCTCTCTGCCTCTCGGGGGTCTTTACTTCTGCTGCACTGCACTTCTAGGAAGGGCTAGCTGTGCACTGGCTCACGAAGCAGCCCCCAGGGTCTTTCCCAGACTTGGATCCTGTCTGTCTCATTATGTCCTTCTTCTGGAGAGATCACCTACTTATCTCTCTGTCATGAAAAGGAGAGAGGGAAGGAGCAGCAGAGTCTCAAGGTTAGCCAGTGTTCGTGCAGTACAAACGGCCTGCTGAAGGTAGCTGTGCTGAAGGAGAGCATGCAAATACAGGGGGTAGCACAGCAGAGACAAACTATGGGCCTTCTCATTTTCCTCACTGAATAAGACCTCACTCACAATCACTGACTCTGTTTATAAAATGATGAGCCTCCAAGGGACAGGTGTTCTCACCCAGGATACTATCACTCGGAGACCCTGGGACAACTGACTGAACCGTGTTAAGCCCCCTTCCCAATGTCTGTTACACGTGATCAGAAGGCCAACCTCACACGGGATTGAGACAATTACACGAGAGAATGTGTGTGCAGTGTCCACCGCAGTCCTGGCCACACAGTAGGCACTTAGCAGCTCTTGGCTTTCATACCGATTTACAAGGCCAGCCCATCACAGCAGCACTATCCACAATAGTCAAAAGGTGGAAACAACACAAATGTCCATCAGCAGGTGAAAGGATACACAAAATGTAGACCATCCATACAATGGAGTATTATTCAGCCTTAAAAAGGAAGGAAATCTGGCCACATGCTACAACATGGATGAACCTGGAGGGCATCACACAAAGTAAAGTAAACCAGTCACAAAAGGATAAATACTTATGGTTTCACTTAGTGGAGGTACCTAACAGAGTCAGATTCACAGAGACAGAAAGTAGAATGGAGGCTCCCGGGGGGCTCAGGGAGCGGGGAATGGGGAGTTGCAGCTTAATGGATATGGAGTTTTGTTCTGGGAGATGAAGAAGTTCTGAAGATGGGTGATGCTAAAGGCTGCAGAATGATGTGACTGTACTTAATGCCACTGAGTAGTGCACTTAAAGGATATTTAAATGGTTAAAAAGCGGGGCAAGTCCAAGGAGTCTGAGACAACCCCTAGACGTTGGCAGGGAACTGGGGGACAGGGGAAGCATCAGGGCTCTCTCCTCATCGTCCACTTTGAGCTCTAAAGCAATGGGAACGTGGCCCTCACCAAAGTACTCACTCAGAAAACCAGAAAAGATGCAGATACCTACAGTCATGATTGGGGGATGCAGACCACAGTCAAAGCTGGAGAGGTGGTGTATTCTGAAACTGATGACCACCACTGAATGCTTACTAGGATGGCTCAGGCCCCACCCAAGCAAATCAATTACAACCCAAAACTCTAGCCTAGGGATCCTCAGGCTGATTCATGAAGGGCGTAAGGAGAGGCACTTCCCTCTTCAGAGGAGGAAGAGGAGGATGGAGGCCGAAACCGGCTTTGCCCAAAACCAAGGAACTGTCGCTACGTTAGCAGGAGAGATCCGCGTGGGTAACAATGATATGGAGCAGGTGCTGGGTACCAGAAACTTCAAATACGTTACCCCGAATTGCTATAACAATCTTAAAATGTAGGTGCAGCCATCCCCCACCTCCCTGGGCCTCAGCGTCCTCTGAATAGTGCTGACCTCACAGGGCAGCTGTAAGGGCTGAGTGAGACTACCCACGAGCATGCAGAGCACACAGGTAGCTCTAAGGAAACTAGCAATGGTCGCAGTAAGCACACACAACTCAGCCTCTGCCCTCTTCTAAGTTGCCTGCTGGGAGTGAACAACTCTCCACTCAAATGCATTTGCTGTGGCTAGAAGGAAGGATGAGGATTGCTATGGAATCCCTGGCTCACTCCTTCCAGGAAGTTTTCCCTGATTACCACCCCTCCACAACACTGGGCCAAGGGGTCTTCCTCTGGCTACTCTAGCCCCTGTGTTTCCCTCTGTGCCGGCACGTGACACCCTGTGTTGTAATGTAATGATTGTTGATTTGTGTGTCTTCCACAAAAACACCTAGAGAGTGGGGACAAATCTGTGCCCAGCCCCCAGCACCAGCACACATCCTAGCTCATAATATGCTGGATGGAAAGACAGCTGGATGAGCAGATGGACAGATGGATGGGTGGGTGGATAGGTGGGTGGATGAGAGGATGGGTGGATGGGTAGATGGATGGGTGGATGGATAAATGGGTACATGGACAGATGGATGGATGGATGAGTGGATGGGGTCATGGGTGAGTGGGGAGATGAGTGGATGGATAAGTGGGTGAATGGATGAGTGGATGGGTAGATGGATGAGTGGATGGGAGGATGGATGGAGGGAATGGGTGGGTGGATGAATAAGCCAAAAAGGGAGCCCTACCTCTAAGTGGATCTCCTGGCTAGGAACTCACCCGGATTTTTTTTCTCTAACGTACACATGCCTCTTTTCTATTCCTTTCTCTCTCTTCATCCCTTGTGCTTAAAAAGACACTTGCATTTAGGGCTTTTTCTCTGTCAAAAAAAAAGGTGGGAAGTAAATTTTTACTTTAAATCCACATAAAACACCCAAGAAAAATTCGCACTCTGTCTCTCAATGAAGAAAGGCTAGGAGGCCAGGCTGTTCCAGCGGTGGAGCCACAAGTCTGTTTTGACAAGTTATCTCCTCATAAACATACTAGTTTATCTCATGCTAAACATTCAGATGTGCTATCTCGGCAAAGGGAAAACATATATTGCACGTTTTCTAGACAGCCTGTGAGCATCCATGCCAGTGACACAAGCATCTGAAACACGGGGCTGACACTAAATAAACCAGAAAAGCAAATGTTTGTTGCAACACTCGGAACTTCACCATCCGTTTGCTTCATTGCCAGAGTGATGCACAAGGAGGACTGTGGGAAATGATGGGGTGAGGGAGAGTCCACGAGAAAAACAGCAGCTCTCCGAGAGGATTGAGATGGCGAAGATCAAAGTAGAGGAGCACAGGGAAGGCTGAAGTTATCCACAGGCCAAGCCAGCGGTTCTTAACTGGAGGCTGGCTTGGTCCCCAAGGAACATTTGGCAGTGTCTGGACACATTCTGGTTGCCAGACGTTGGGGAGGGTGCTACTAGCATTGAGAGGGGTAGAGGCCAGGGATACTGCTAAATGCCCTACAGTACACAAGACAGCCCCCCCTCCATTACACAACAAAAGATTATTTGACCCAAACATCATAATGCCAAGGTCAAGAAACCCTAGGCTAAGCTCGAGCAGGGTGCAAGCCAGCTACTCAGTAGCTGTGTAGCTGCAGCAGGTGAATCCAAATCTCTGAGCTGCAAGATGAATCTTGTAGCAATCAGTGGGATAGAGTAAATGAGAGGATAGGTGTGCAATGAACACAGCACGTGTTCAGTGAATGTTAGCCTCTTTTACGCACTCCTCTCTGCCCTCTGCTTTCGTGAAGCTTATTTATTCTTTAATTCACTCGATTCTTGAACTAATATGCATTGAATGTGTACTATGAGCCTGGACCTGGGCACTGGGTATTCAGCAGTACAGAAGAAAGGCAGGATCCCTGCCCTCATGGAAGCAATGAAAAAGGAGGGTTTATTTGGGGGTGTGGGTGGGGGAGGGGTGGTGCCAGGAAGAGGGAACAGAATATACAAAGACTCAGAATACATGGGGTGTGTCAGAACAGGCAGCCTGGTGGCACTCAGCTGGCAGAGGGGAGAGGGATGAGAAAGGCAGGGCCTTGCAGATCCTGAGAAGGTACCTGGGTTCTAGCCGAGATGTCATGAGATGTCTCCTTGACGGCTATTAAGGAGAGAAGTGACCCAGCTACAGTGGGAAGGATGGATTGGAGAGGGATGAAGGTGGAAGCAGGAAGACCAGTTAGAAGGCTGTTCCAGAGGTCAGGCGGGAGATGGTGGTGGCAGTGGAGGTGGGGAAGCATCTGAAGGAGAACGACTATAAATTGCACTAGGCTGGGTATGTGGTTAGAGAGAAGGGAATGGTCTACTGCTCCATTAGGGTCAGGCTGTGCAATCAAGGTTGAAAGACAGATAAGTGACACTCAGGGAAGAGATCAGTGCACGATTTGAGGTCACTGGGAACAGGCAACACACACACTGGGCTCGTGTGGTCCAGCGCTTACTTGCAGAAGAGAAGTGAGAACACACAAGATCCAATACCTCGCAATAGGCTGGTGCCCCATGGTCCGGGGTCCACCCCGAAGTCCATGCAGTGGTGTGGCCGCATGAACCCCACTTTGTGCTGCAGTGGAAAGGTCCCAATCCTTCCCCGCCGGGAACAGATACAGCGATGGGGGCTGGCCAGGTGCCAATACAACACACACGCTTAGGCAAAACAAGGAAGTCCACATCAAGCTCAGAGCTGGGAAAGGTATGCCCAAGCGAGTACATATGTCCAGCACAGGCTACGAGGTCTTGTTATCTCTTTGCAGGAAAACATTCGAGGCCCAAGGCTGCTCTTAAGCAGCCATGCAGGGGTTACGCAAGCTGCATACAACTGCCTTTCCCAACAGGGAAAATCTAAGGACAGCTCCCAGCTCCCAGGCTTAAGCAGTTGGGTGGCTGGTGGGTGCAATTATTAAGGAGAGAAAGACTTGGGAGGAGACAGTTGGGGGCAGGAAGCAGAGGAAAAACAGTCAAGAAACACTCAATACCTGTGGGTTCCCTCCTGCCTGTCCACTCCCCACCCCGCCTCCTCCCTTTCTCAAAGCTCAATGACAACGTTCGTAACTGCAATCTTTCTCTTCTCTACCTGAGACACAGACAGAAAGGCTGTCACCTAGGGGGACCCCCAGCCCTCCCCTTGACACAGGCCCCAGAGATGCCGGCAGTGCTTTCTCGACACCCCAGCAGCTTCCACGCTACCAGGAGGCACCTCCACTCAGGCCCCCCTACATCTGTTTACCAAGCATTCCTCTAGCCCCACCACTCACAGTGTGGTCCATGACCAGCAGCAACTGCATCTCCTGGGAGCTTCTTAGGAATGCAGAGTCTCAGGCTGCCCCTCCACTCTGCTGAACCAGAATCTACATTTGAACCATATCCCAGGTGATTCATGTGCACGTGAAAGTTTGAGAAACAATGGTCTACAGCTCAGAAGGCAGCCAGCCATAACATTCCTGTATGGTAATTTTTTGTAATTACAGTAAAAAAAAAAAATGCTACCGGCATGGCCTGAGATGACTTGTTCCTAAACTTCAAGCACCACCTGGCGCCCGAGATCCTTGTGGCACTGAGATATTTATGAATTTTTCCCCTTTGTGTTCCATGATCACCGATCATCAGATTTTCTGGGTGGCAAATTTTTAGGTAGGCACTTCTTTTCCCTCTACTCCTGTCTGGACCTCGGTGGCTCCTCATTTAGATTTTGTGAACTGGCTGTAAATCATTCGGCAGCGGGGTTAGCCAGCTCTGCAGGCCACCTCATACACAGGTCATCTGGACCCGATGGTTTATAGGAGAGACGTGTTCCAAGTGCCCCCTTCTCCCTTGTCTGCTTTTCTCCGGGGCACTTTCCCCTCCAAGGAGTCAGCTCCCTTTGTCTGTTCTGGTTTCCTTTTTTCTCCTCCTCTCCCCACTTCTCTGTGTTTGGGAGAGCAGCTAGCATCCACATGGCAACTACTTGGGAGCCCTGCCCTGGAGATCACAGGACTCTGCACCCTGCCAGAGTAACCACTGTCATCTATCCAACACTTCCCTGGCCAGCAATGGGTGGTATTGATCAGAAGGGAAAATTTAGGGTATTGAAACTGGGAAGTCAGTCTAAATAATACGTACATAAAACAACCATGCCTCACACATGGTTGAACATTGAATACTGTTGAATGAGAACTTGGGGTGTGTGGCCAGACGTTTTGTAAAGGTATTGGGTTGGCCAAAAACATCGTATGGAAAAACCCGAACGAACTTTTTGGCCAACCCAATATAATCATGCAGACTTGGAAAATTATAAACTTGCAAATGTTGTAAAAATGACATCAGTAGAAATACAATGTAGTGTATTTATTGGCTTGAGGAGAATGCCTCACTGCCAGTCACTTGGATGCAGATCCAGGAGAGGTTGGGGGGAACAGTAAAGAGTCTACACCCTACAATTGCAACAAGAGTCAAGCAGGAGAGTTCACACCACTCCTGGTGTGAACCGGGCGAGGCATGGGTCGTGCTAAGAAGATGGGCGTGTATCTCTTCTGGGTGCCCTGACACCCAGAAAGCCTCCTCCGCACACTGAGATATTATATTGAGTAAAAACTTCAAGTGCATGAGACGACCAGGATGGGGCCCCAAGGTGTGATCATGTCTGTGTCTTTAGAGAGGAAGTGACGGGGAGTTTGGGCAGGTGTTGTGTAGAGAACAAACGATGAGGTCTCTGAGGGCAGGGCTGGGGTGGAACAGGAGTGGGGAGGCTGAGCCTGTGTGCGGGGGAACATTTGGGACAAGGCACCTGGCCGTCGTTTCTGTAGCTGAGCCGGTCCCAAGCACCTGCCCTTCCTGTCAATCTTGCTGCTTGGAAGGCAATCCTATAGGAGAAGGGGAGAGGAGCTGACACCAGCCGTGGAGTTTTAAATATCTTACATGGATCATCTTAATTCTTAAACGATTTTCTTTCTTTCTGAAAGCTCAGTCACATTTATTTATTTATGTTTAATTTTATTTTATTGTGGGAAGAACACCTAACATGAGATTTACTCTCCTAACACATTTTAAGTGCACGATGCAGGACTGTGATTGTAGATACAACGCTGTACAGCAGGTCTCCAGAGCTTATTCATCTTGCTCAACTGAAACTTTATGCCATTGACTAGTGACTCTTCATTTCCTCCTCCTCCCCCCGCCCCCGGCAACCACCCTTCCACTCTCTAGGCTCAGAATTTGACTATTTTAGATTCCTCATGTAAGTGGAATCAAGCATTATTTGTCATTCTCTGTCTGGCTTATTTCACTTAAGATAACATCCTCCAGGTTCATCCACGTTGTCCAATATTGCAGAATTTCCTTCTTTTTTTTTTAAGGCTGTATGTATACACCAGATTTTCTTTATCCATTCATCTGCTTAAGATAATTCTTCAGTACTTTTATGTGTTTTTTTGTTTTTTATCTTTTGGCCACACCACATGGCATGTGGGACCTTAGTTCCCTGACCAGGTATCAAACCCGAGCCCCGTGCAGTGGAAGCGCAGAGTCTTAACCACTGGACCACCAGGGAAGTCCCCTTCAGACTTTTATGTATTCCCATTGCACTGATGAGGAAAGACAAGCTCAGGGAGGGCCAGTAGCTCACCCACCCAAGTGGGAGAGCTAAAATTCAAACCAGGCCACCCGATTCAAAGCCCACACTCTTGACCACTCTGTAGGACAATCTTTTCCAGAAAGGCCCTGGTGCTACAGGTTCAGGATCAGAAGGTGACAGTCCCTCTATTTGGGGGGCCTGTGACATCAATGGCTCCCTTAATAAGTCCAGGTCAATCCAGCAGCATCATGAGAGTGAGCAAAGACGCCTCAGTCTGTGTCCTGTGTGGTCAGCCAACCCCCGCTGTAGCGAACTTGGAGATGTGTGCACATTTCCACTCTTCCAATTCTGTGCCCTCAGTGTGCAGCAAGAGAATATAAAAATAAATTGCAGCACGGGGGAAAGAGAAGGGAGTAAACTACCAAATCCAGCTGACCTGAGTGGGTTAGAGGGCTCAGCAAAGGGAAACAGCACATGCAATGCGATGGCCTCCAGTCCCAGGTGGTTATATAACCTCTGGCTCTAGCCTTAGCTGCACCTTGGAACCACCTGGAGAGCTTTAAATACTACCGACTGATGCCTGGGTCCCAGGCTCAGAGATTCTGATTTGACTGGTCCATGGTATGACCTGGATGTGGAGAGGTTTTAAGCTTCCCCAGGTGATTCTAATATGTAGTCAAGTTTGAGAACTGCTGGGATCTCAGATTTGGGTGGGAAGGCTTCTAGGATAGGGCAGTGCCTCTCAAGATGTGGTCTGTGGACCCCCAACAACTGAATAATCTGGAGATCTGGTTAAAAAATGCACATCCCTGGGTCCTACCCCCAGAAATTCAGATTCAGCGTTACTGGGGAATGGCCCAGGAATCCTCATGTTTAATGGCACGCTTCCTGGGTGGTTGTGAGACACTCTGAAGTTTGGGACCTTCCAGAATTGGGTGTCGTCAGAGCCTGCAGCTGGTTTTTATCAAGGCAGCTGTGGAGAAGCAGGAGGAAAAATGAGCTAAGATAGAGGCAGAGGCAGGCTCAGGGAACTCGGGGACAAGACCCCATAACTCTTGAGCATTCCTGACACCTAGAGAGAGATGGAAGGTTCTTGTAGGCAAGGCCCAGGGGAGACAAAAAAAAATTTATAGACTGTTGCCTCTAAAGATTCAAATGGGCTGTTTCATCACATGCTGAGGTCAGGTAGGGGTGGTCTGGGAAAGGGATCCTGAAGCCAGGGGCAGTGATGGTGACCACCAGAGTGATCACCAGCCTCGACTGACTGCTTGACGGTCCTTGTCCCTCCTCCCCTCTCACCGAGTCACGGGTCTGACAAAGCACAGAGGGCTGGTCTGTTCTTCCCCACCCCCAGAACCAGCATGGCACTAACAAATTCCTAAACCACTGTGATGGCTGAGGATAAAAACGTGGGCTAGAGGGGGAAATGGATCATAAACAACAATGCTAGGCATGCTTCATCAGAATTAAAAACTTTCCACATTAAAAAACACTCTCAGAAAGTGAAAAGATAACGCACAGAATGGAAGAACATATTTGAAAACCATATCTGATAAGGGTCTACTATCCAGAACATATAAAGAGCTCTTACAACTCAACAATGAAAAGACAAATAAGGCAATTAAATAATAGGCAAAGGACTTCAATAGACATTTCTCAAAAGATGATATATAAATAATAGCCATTAAGCACATGAAAAGATGCTCAACATCACGGGTGATTAGGGAAATGCAGATCAAAACCACAATAAGATGCACTTCACACTCACTATAATAGGTAAAATTAGCAGAATGGAAAATAATACATGTTGATGAGGATGTGGAGAAAAAGGAACCCTTGTGCACTGCTGGCAGAAATATAAAACGGTGCAGCTGGTGTGGAAAATAGTCTGGCAGTTCCTCAAAACCTAACCATAGAATTATTATATGACCTAGCAATCCCACTCCTAGGTATACAACCGAAAAAACTGAAAACATGTGTCCATACAAAAACTTGCATGTGAATGGCTTATAGCAGAATTATTCACAATAGCCAAAAGGTGAAAGCAACCCAAATGTCCATCAACTCATGAATGGATTATGAATGGATAAACAAAATGGGTTATGTGCAAACAATGGAGTATTATTAGCCTATAAAAAAGAACGAAGTGCTGATACATGCTATAAGGTAGATGAACCTTGAAAACATGCTGTGTGAAAGAAGTCCATATATTTTATGATTCCGTTTATACGAAATTTCCAGAACAGAAAAATCCAAGAGACAGAAAGTAGATTAGTGAGTTCCAGGGGCTGGGGCAGAGGTGTACGAGGAGGAACAGGGAGTGAGTGCTAATAGGTACAAAGTTTCTTTGGGAGTTTTTGGAAACGTTCTGGAATTAGACAGCAGTAACAGTTGTACAATATGGTGAATATAATAAAAAACCACTGGAGATGAAAAACTTTAAAATTGTATACTTTATGTTATGGGAATTACGTCTTGATTAAAGATTTTTAAGAGAAGTTCTTAAAACATTAAAAAAAATACTAGATATCTGAGCTAAGTTTTATACATATATCAAATATCGTGTTTCACTCTTAAAAGAATCCTCTGAAGTACTACTGCTGAGAGACTGCTCTGGAGCCAGACCGCCTGGGTTAAAGTCTCATAAATTCAGCATCTTGAAGAGATATCTGCAACCCCATGTTCACTTCAGCACTATTCCCCAGAGCCAAGATATGGAAACAACCTAAATGTCTATCGATGGATCAACGGATTTAAAAATGGAATAGTATTCAGCCTAAACAAGAACGAAATCCTGCCATTCGTGACAACACAGATGAACTTGGAAGACACTACGCTGAGTGAAATAAGCCAGACAGAGAGGGACAAATATTTCATTATCTCCCTTACAGGCAGAATCTAAATAATAATAACAAAAGCCAAACTTACAGGAATAGAGAACAGAATGGTGGTTACCAGAGGCAAGGGTGTGAGGGGAAAGGGAAGATTGTTTAAAAAGAAGAAAGAAAAAAATGTTAGTTGCCAGGGGTTAGAGGGAGGGGGTCATGGGAAGTTAGTGTTTAATGGGTACAGAGTTTCCATTTTGCAAGAACAAAAGAGTTGTGTATGGATGGTGTTGACGGTTGCACAGCAAAATGAATGTACTTAATAACACTGAATTATACACTTAAAAAGCAGTTAAGATGGTAAATTTTATGTTATGCGCATTTTACCACAACAAAAAACTGGGCAAAAAAAAAAAATCTCAGCCCTGACCTTGCTGGCTGGGGGGGCTTTACCTTGGTTACTTCATGTCTCTGCACCTCAGTATCCTTTTCCATATATTGGAGAAAATAATCGTACCTTGTGCCTGGCACATAGTAAGTACCTAGGATGTTGACTATTGTTATTTTCACAATCACACACAATCAGATTAGGAAACTGAGACCCAGAGAGACGAGCTGTCTAAGGTCCTGTAGCTGGGCTATGAACCAAAGTCTCTAGGCTCCTAGAAGGACAGTGAGGAAATTCAAGCCATCCCCTTTTTCCCCCTTTGTTCCGACAGAGTTCATTCTGAGACCCATCTGCAAAAGTAAGAAATGTGCCCGTTGAGCTGCCCATGAGAAGGCACAAAAATGGGAACGCTGCCCGTGTTCAGACACAGAACTGACCAGACCTTTCTCCCAGCCTCACACCTGGGATGTGAGTAAACAAAGTAGGTGGAGGATCCCACCCCACAGGCCTTCCTCTGAGTCACCAGCAGGAAGTTCCTCCTTGCTGCCTGGCTTTGCTTCCCCTCTCTGCTGCATTAGGCACTGCTAAGCTTTGCAAATTGACTCACTCTGGGATCCAGGGGGCTGTGGAACTGGGCCTTGACCCAAAAACCATCCACAGGAGAATGTTCTACGCAGCAAGATCTGCTGCCTCCAGCCCACAGAACCCCAAACCACGTACCAAGTTCACACCCAGAGTGACGGAGGTGGGGACCTGGAAGCTGCAACAGGAGTTCGGGCGGCGGTGGGGGGGGGGGGGGGTCTGCCGTCAGCTATTATGAGGCCGGCCAACGCAAGGCAGGGCGGAGAACAGGGGTCAGCGGACATCCTGAGAGCAAGGACCTATGTCATGGTCCTTGCGTGAGAGATGAGTTTGGTTTAAATTTGGTTTCAAACTACATTCATGTCACAGACTATCCAGAACTGTTTGGGGTGTGGCTCTGAGAAACACAAAGAGGAAAAAGGCTCTGGCCTCCCAGGGCTCAGAGGCTGGAGGAGAAAGAGCCGTGGGACTGAACAAACACAAAGTGTGAGTCTGGAAGAGTCCAGAGGACTGTGGGCTCCCCGCTAAATCCAGATGTAAACATCCAACTGCCTCTTAGCGCCTCCAGCTGGATGTATGTGCCGGATGGCAGAGGAAAGCCTCCCAGACAGGCCCTAATCCCTGGAACCTGTGAGTTTGTTACCTTACGTGGCAAAGGGGAAGTTGCAGCTGCAATTAAGTTAAAGCTCTTAAGATGGGAAGATTATCCTGGATGATCCTGATGGGCCCAATGTAATCACAAGCAAAGGGTTCCTACAAGCAGAAGACCTCTCCCAGCTTTGGTGTGAGGGAGACGTGACTGCAGAAGAAAGGCACAGAGAGATGCGATGTTGCTGGCTTTGGAAGTGGAGGAAGGGGCCACGAGCCAAGGGAAGCAGGCAGACTTCAGAAGCTGGAAAAGGCTCTCCCCAGAGCATCCAGAAGGAACACAGCCCTGCTCGCACCTCGACTTTAGCCCAGCGAGACCTGGGTCAGACTTCTGGCCTCCAAAACTGGGAGATAAGAAATGAAATGTTTCAGGCCACTAAGTTTGTGGACATTTGTTAGGGCAGCAGTAGAAAACTAACACAACATCTGATGAGCATCTCAAATCTACCATCTGTCTCGGTCAATAGCAGTTCCAGGTGCTCAGCCTAGGCACTTCGGAGGCACCTCTGACTCCTCTCTCCCGCTCATGCCTGGAATCCCATCCATCCACCCCACTCTCACCGCCGCCACCAGCAGCCTGTCCATGCCACCGTCCCCTCTCCCCTGGATGACTGTCCCCGGTTCCACTTGTGCCTTACACTTCAGTATCAACACAGAGGCCAGCACAGCAACCCTGTTAGTCCGCCTCCCTTATTTTACCCAAAACCCTGCAATGATTTCCCAGGCAAGACCTTACTCTGTCCTGCAAGGCCCTTCACAGTCCAGCCAGCCTCCAGTCACCTTTCTGCCATCAGCTCCTTTCCTTCCCCAGCCGTCTTTGTCTCTTTAGTGTTCCTCAAACACACCCCAAATGCCCCTACCTCAGGGCCTTTGCACATGAATGGTCCATCCCCTTGCCTGTTTTGGGCCTTTATTCAGATATCATCTCTTCAGTGAGGCCTTCCTTGACATCGTATTTAAAGCTGCAGTCTCATCCTTGACTTTCCTTGTCTCCAAGGTGAACATATTATTGTCCAAACTGAGATGGTTCTGAAACAATCAGTAATTACCCTGAAATAGCACATTTAAACTGGGACAGACCCCAAACCCTCCCTCCCTGATTTTTCTCCATAGCACCTGCTACTTTTAAACTACATATTTTACTCATACATCTTATTTATCATCTGCCTCTTCCCCTCCTCCTACTCATAACAGCAGGGATTTCTGTCCACTTTGTTCATCTCCCCAGCACACAGTAGTTGTTCAATAAATACGTGTTGGAGGAAGGAATAAATGGGCCTCAGAAGAGGAAGTCTTAACCCAAAGGGTTGGTCACGTTGCTAGGGAAACCACTGACCGAAACCATCTGCCCTGGCCAGGCCCAATAGTAACCACTTGTGTGAGTTTTCTCACAACAGGAGGTCCCGGTAAGGAACGCAGAACTAACAAGCTACCACCAACTGGAATAATTCGGGAAAGGTCAAAAGGAGAGAGGAGACACCAGTCCATATGTCCTACCAACCTCCCAGAATCCTTCTCACTGGAATCCATCTTGGCTGAGCGATGTGTGTGCCACCAGTAAGGACCCTGAGTCAGAATGATTGGCCAGAGACAACCCGGAAACTAACCCCATCACCATAAAACCCAAGACTGCGAGCCACGAGGCAGAGCAGTTCTCCTGGGTTAAGACTCCACAGCTCACCACCCGGGCGCCCCTTCCCAATAAAGTCTCTTGTTTTGTCAGCACGTGTTATCTCCTCCAACAGTTCATTTCCGAGTGTTAGACAAGAACCCACTCTCAGGCCCTGGAAGGGGTCCCCCTTCCTGCAACAATATCAGAGATGGCTTTTGGAGAAGGTAATACCTTGAAGGGCAAGCAATAAGATAGTCATATGGTAGAGGAGGAGGAGAAAGAGAGGACGAAAGGACAGGTCAGTCTAAGAAAAGGGACCAGCTAGGCAAAGTGTGGTGTTAATAAGAAAAACAACCACCAATAGCAACAGTGACAGCATCACTATCTCCTGGGTGCTTTGCTCTGGCCTTGGCATCTTGCTAGGCGTTCATCATGTGCTGCCTCATTTAATGCATGTAACACACACACATGATGGATGAAATGCAGAGATTAGGTAACTTGTTCAAGATCATGCAGCTGGTAAGCAGCAGGCAGGGAATTAAACCAGGCAGCTTGACTCCATGGATGAAACAGGTCGAGGAGACGGAGAAAAGATACTGTGGAGAAGAGAACAATCTAAGCAAACACATGGAGTCTAAGGAAAGCCTCCAAAAACTAGCAAGGTTTGAAGGAGCCGAAGTACAGTCAGGAGACTTTGGGGAGGGGGGAGCTAACCGTGGACGGGGCCCAGGTCTCATGCTTTTGCAGCTTCCAGGACCCCCGCCCATGTCCAGCATTCTGAGTCTCTGAGGACTGGGACACTGTATCTAATAACATCCATGAGATTTTCCGAAACGTTCCCACGTGGCCCTGAGTTGAGGGGACTGGCTTTGGTCTCTGGGTTGTGGATGCATCCAGCACGTGGATCACCCTCTGGAAGACTGGGTGCTGTCCATCTTGGTGAGCTACCTTCTATCCTCACAGAGCTGCCCATCCCGTCGTCAAGTGAGCTCCGTGATATGGTTTCATACATGGAGGGGGCAGGGCAAGAGTTTCGCTGTGGGTGAGCTGACCAGTTAACACAACTCAGGATGTCTGGCTCCTTAGCTCTGCAAACCTCCAAAGTGTGAGCAGTCAGGCCTCCTCCAATATCCTTGAGCAGGGAAACGTCCACTGCAGTGGAACAGAGGCTAGGAGCTCAGGCCCAGATCAGACAGCTCTGCCTCTGGCTGTCCTTGTGATCCAGGATAAGGTATTTATGTCTCTAAGCCTCTGTCTCCTCATCTGTAAAATGGGGATGTGGTAGGAACTGAATAAAACTGTGGTGATGGCTTCATCAGTTTATGCATATGTCAATACTTAAGTGCGGTTTATTGCAATGTCAATTAGGTCTCAATAAAGCTGTAAAAATGCACATTTTAGTAACAATAATAACGGCAATAATGATTATAAAGTGATTAGTCTAACGCCTGAAACATCTTCATTAAATGTAAGATATTTTTGGTTTATTGTCATTAGTGGGATGGGGCCAGCACAGCAGAGTTTCACCTGTCAAGTGCTGGGAACTGTGCCGGGGAAATGACAGCCCCATCTAATCCTCATGACCACCCCATCAGTCAGTGTAATCCCAATTTTGCACAGGAACAAAGTGAGACTCAGAGTCCACATAGGTAGAATGTTCTAGAACAAGCATGCACTAGTGGCAGGTGAAGCCAGGCAGAGGAGAAGAAAGCAAATCGAAGGGGAGGCAAAAGGAGGCCCTGAGAGGGAGACAGCCGACAGCATGAGGGAATTCTCTGAGCTCCTGGGAGGAGGGGATGTTGGGCCACAGTGATGTGCCCGAGGAGGACGCAGCCTGCATCCTCAACTCTCTGCTCAGTCACTACTGCCCTGCAGAGGCACCACCCCAGGTCCAGATCTGCTCCCTTTCTCTGCCTGCAGCAGCTGCGGGGAACAAAGGCACAGCCCCCTCCAGCCGACAGAGGGGGCTGGGGTGGGCGAGGGGAGCTGTCCAGGAGCTGATGCCTCTGTTATCTGTGCAGAAACCTCCCGAAACAGAGCCCCTGAAAGGGGCCGGCATTGAGCGACTCTCAGGTCGAGGGTGCATTGCAATCACAAGTGTTAAGTTGTGCGTTCTGCATCTCCGGTGTCTTTCCCCTTCACCAGCCACGGTAATGACAGTAATAACAATAACCACACAGCTTTGCACTCATGGCTTCATCCATTCTAACAAGGAGGCATCAGGGATATTCCGCACCTGTGTGCCTCCTCTGACCGCCCAGCGAATATCTACGGAGGACTTGCCGGGTGCCAGGCTCTGTCTTAGGGCTGCAGACACGGAGGCAAATAAGACATACAAGTTTCATGGCTTTGGGAGCTTAAATTCTAGAGGGGATCCGTGGGGAGGGGCACATGGATAAAAGCAGACAGACAGTCATGGTAATGTCACAATATGATAAGGACTGTGAAGGAAATGAAGTGTTGGGCTAGAGAATGAGAGGAGAGAACTCACTGGGTGGACAGCAAAAGCCTCTTAAAAAGCTGGCCGTTAAGCTGAGACCTGAAGGATGAGAGCCAAGGCAATCATGTTTCAGGCAGAGGGAAGTGCAAAACCCACAGGGAGGAAAGAGCTTGGCACGTTCTGGGAGGTGACAGAAGGTCACTGGGTAGCACTGTGATTTTTAAGTGTGTTCATATCAGGTTCAACTCCTGACACAGCTACCTACCGGCTTGTATGAGCTTGAGAAAGCTGCTCTCTGTGCCATAATGCTCACAAACAAGGGTGATAATGGAATCTAACTCATGGAATGATTGGGAAGATTAATCTAGTTGATTCACGTGAAGTGCTTAAGACACAGCATATAGTAAGTGCTCAATAAATGTCAGCTATTATTTTTAATCATTCCCCTGCCTGGCTACCAGGATTCAGCAGCAAAGAGTACATTCAGGGCTGAGCATTTAGATCAGATTCGCCTCTGCAAGATCCCACGTTGCGTTTCTTGCTGGGGTTCTCACTCACAAGGCAGTCAGCAAATATTTGTTGAATGAACAAATAAATGAATGAGTGGGCTTCCTGGTTCCCTTATCTCTGAGCCACTGAAATGCACTGTCAGGCCTCCTTAGGATTAGGTTTCCTTTGTAAGCAATGTGATCTGGCCTGGAATTTTATGTTCCTGGAATTCTGCAGAAAAGAAAGGTGGAAGGGAGATGACTATTAACCACTGTCTCTGCAAACACCAAGCCATCTGCACCCCGTTACCTAAGCACAGACCTCTGTGGGCGCCGAATTTCAGAGCCCTGAAAGTTGGAAGGGATTCCGAGCTTGGATCCCTCAGGCTAGGCTATTCTTGGAAGCTGAGTGCCATGCCTGCCACAGGGAGATGAGTCATGCAGAGGGTGAAGGCTTGATGATTTCTCCATGGTGGCAGCTATTTATCAGGGTACATCTCTAGACCACAGAACACAGAACGTGAAAGGAGGGATGGGCTTCTGACTTGATGCTACTTAAAACATGATCACCCCCACCTGCATCCTTGCATCGTAACCAGACGATAACGCTGGGACCCTCTCACCATGCAAACTCCCACTTCAAGGAGGTCAAACGCTGTCCTTTGACATACTGTCCCCTGTCATATTTGAACAGCCCTTGGAAGAGCTTGTAAAGTGGTTCCCAGCCCCCTCTCCACCCTCCAAGCTTGGGCAGCCCATTCATCAATTCTTATCTTGTGTATCCCGTCCCCAAGAATTTCTTTGTCTCTATTACATCTAAGATCTTGGAAGATCTTGTATTGCAGAATTCACCCTTGCTCATAAAACGTGAGCTGTGCCTGAAGGCAGAATTACAGAGGTCTTATTTCATTTTGTTTTTGCAAAGTCCCAACTGTGAAAGAGAGTGACATGCCATAAACAGTTTAAACGCCAATAATATAAATAGCTGCTGTGGGGCAATTTCCTCAGATTTCACAGGCTCTGAGTTCACCATGAGGCAACGGGACCCACTGCTGAGCCTTTGCACACTTATTACAAGGGACAGCGAGTGGGGATGGAGTGGGAGCTGTCGCCCCGCATTCCTGGCACCTGGTTAATTCCGCTTGCCTGGCTTCCTTTGTTCTTCCCGAACTGCCTAGAGATGTTTCTCAGAAGTCAGCCTCAGCTCACACTTTCTGAAGTTCTGCTCCTTACATATGCTCCCAGAAAGTTGCTCCAAGTGAAGGCAAGTTAATTAAAAACCATATTCAATCAAACTGTCACTTTATTTATGAAAAAGTGTCGAGTGGCTGGAAATGGCAGGCACAAGCACTGAAGATTAATGCTCAAAATTTGTTCTGATTAAAAGTACGATCGAGGCATTAAGAAAGCAAGCACCGTGAACCCAAGGGGCCCTTAAGCCCCACATTCCTCCATTTTCAAATACAACTGAGGACAGTTATAAATACAAATAGAACTTCTCTCTGCCCAGAAGGCAGAAGAAGACACAGCGTCTAGCCGGAACTGGTTATTTTGGAAGGGGAACATACTTCAGACGTGCTTAGGAATCTCTCCCCACACCTGCCTGTTTCTTAAACGGTGCATACTCCAAATGTGATGTTCCCTGGATCTGAGTCATACTGTGGAACTGATATTAAGACAAGTGGGAACCTCAGAGACACTCTCTGACCCTACTCCCTCATTTTTCAGATTGGGAAGCTAAGACCTATGGACAGAAAATAGCTTGCAACAACATGGATGGACCTTGAGGGCATTATGCCCAGTGACATAGGTCAGAGAAAGACAAATACTATATGATCTCACTTATATGTGGAATCTTAAAAAAGAAACAACTTGAAGTCATAGAAAGAGGGGTAAGATTTGTGGTTACCAGGGGTGGGGGGAAATTGGAGGAAGATGGTAAAAGGTACAAACTTCCAGTTATGAGATAAAGAGGTACTGGGGGGTATACACTGCTGGGTGGTATATTTGAAAGTTGCTAAGACAGGAAATCCTAAAAGCTCTCATCACAAGGAAAAGAACGTTTTTTTCTTTCTTTCTTTTTTTTTTTTTGTACCTATGAGATGACAAATGTTAAGTAATTGTGGTAATCACTTTGCAACATATGTAAGTCAAATCACTATGCCGTACACCTTAAACTTATACATTGCTGTATGTCAATTATCTCAGTAAAACTGAAAGGGGAAAAAAAAGAAAGAAAATGAAAGAAGAGGACCTGGAGTCAGAAGGTCTAAGGTTAGCGTCACTTCCAGAACTTGTCAACGTCCAGAAACCTTATTTTTCCACAGAGCTACGAATCTGCTAGTCTATTTTATCCAGCAGAGAAATCAGTTCTGACAAAGCCCACCTAGAAATAGGTGGCTTTTACCTGCCTCTGCAAACAAGGGATGCTTCTCCTGTATCCAGTGGTTCCACTTCACCCAGACTTGAAACATCCAAAATGTCATATGGTCACACCCACCTCCTCTTAAATGAAATTATAAGAGGGCTTTAGAAAACAGCTGTTCTCCAAGCCCATAAGCTGAATCCAAAGATCAGGAAGAACAGTATAGAGTCTCTCACTTGGATTTGGCTCACCAGCCACAGTAGGCAGAATTCTAAGATGACCAACAATGACCCATACCCTTGTATGATCTCCTACCCTTGAGTATGGGTGGAATCTGAATATATGGGACATCACTCCTGTGATATTACACTATGCAATAACAGCAAAGAGGTTTTCAGGTGTCATTGAGGTCCCTAATCAGTTGACGCTGAGTTAATCAAAAGGGAGATTATCCTGGGTGGGTCTGACCTCATCAGGTGAGAGCTTTAAAAGTGGGCTGAGACTTTCCCTGTGCTCAGGGACTGGAAGCAGTGAGAAAGTCAGTCTCTTTCTCGCTCTCTCTCCCCCATCCCTCCCTCCATTGCTGGTTTTGAACAAGGAAGGCTCTGTGAGTTCTACAGCCTCGAGGACATGCATCCTGTCAACAACCACGTGACCTTGGAAGAGTCCCTGAGGCCAGATGAGACCCCAGCCCCAGCTGACACCTGGATGGCAGCCTTGTGAGACCCTGAGTAGAGAATGCAGCTAAGCCACACTCAGAATCCTGACCCACAAAATCTGTGAAATAATAAGTAGGTGTTAGTCACTAATCTGTGGGTAATTCATTACACAGCTAATATACAAGCCAAGAAACAACAATTCCTAAAGAGGTCAAGGTGGGGGTGATGTCAGTGGTAGCTAAATGAGGAACTAGCACTAGACATTCTACCATGTGGGCCTCCTTTAATAATAATAAACCAGAAAAGACTTCAAAACCTAACTGGCCCATTTCCTTTGCCTGTCATTCACTTTTTGAAAGTTAAAGGCCTCCATGGGCACCCTGGGCTGACGTGATCACACCATGATTAGATAAGCTTCCAAGTGCT
Organism: Phocoena phocoena; assembly: GCF_963924675.1. Classification (NCBI taxonomy): domain Eukaryota; kingdom Metazoa; phylum Chordata; class Mammalia; order Artiodactyla; family Phocoenidae; genus Phocoena; species Phocoena phocoena. Next base: position 29,939,551 of record NC_089233.1, on the reverse strand, counting down.
AAGGAAAAGAGGACTCTGCCGGCATAGGAGGAACAAGTTGCTCTGAGGAAAAAAAAAAAAAAAAACCATCTTTTCAAAGGAGACGTTTGAGTCTCAAACCTAAAAAAACAACAACTTCAGCCAAGAAGAAACTCCCACTATTTGGCATTTGCAGGAGCTGGATGCAAAAGGGAATTAGTTCTGGGTGTGCAAATCTCTTGACAGGTGTGCAGGGCACAGCGATCCTTGTGTTAATTCCCACCATCCCAGACCCCAAACAGGTGCTAGTGCACATGAGAATGAGAAGACATGCCTGGCTGCTGGGAGATGGGATTAAACGTTACAAGACAGTATTTAATTAAGTGCTAAACTGTTGGTTGCTGGGTTTAAGTGGTAACCTTTATGTAAAGCCAGTTTGATCATGGGACCCTTCCCTTTCAGAAATTACTTGCATGGTTACCCAATGCCATTAAGATAAAAATCTAAATTACTGGACAAGGTGTACATAGCCCCTTATGCTGTCCAACGTGCCCTCCTCTCCACCCTCATCTTTCACGATTCCCCAACCTGTATTCTGTACTGCTGACTCACCAAACTCTCTCTTTAAGCTGCTTCCCTGCACCCCCTTTCCTACCTGGACAGCTACTGTTTGTCTTTCAAGATATGCTTCAAGGTCACTGCCTCCAGGCAGCCTTCTCTGACTCTTCCTATGGTGTGTTAGATATCCCAGGAGAGCCTGAGCTCAGTCGCTTCATCTGATCAACGGGGATAAAAACAGAACTTTGGTTGTAAAAATTAAATAAGTTAACATACACCAAGTGCTTTAGAACCTGGCAACATGTCATCGGCACATAACAAGAACCCAGTGAATATTTCTGTTGTTTGCTGAGCACCTACTCAGTACTGAAAGCCATGTGGACAGATAAAGAGTGCAAAACAGGCACAGTCCCTGACCTTTTCCCCAGCGCCTTAAGAGTGGGGCTTGGTACAGTTCCTCCTATAGGGCAAGCCCCTTTTCATGTCAGTCTAGCAAGGACATGAGTCCTCTCCTGGAATCTGTCGGTGGGACAAAAGCCTTCCTGGAACCCTGAACCTAACATCCAGATCATTAAGACCAGAAATAAGCCCTGGCTTCTGACCTCACTTGGAATCCCTATTTAAAGGAAGCAAGAAAAAGGGAGATGTGACAAACACGCCTCCTGAGGAGAATATTTCAATGTCCCGGTAAAATCTTGTTTTGGAATTGGATGTTGTGTGCATGCTTCACACGACCACATCTTCATCTCAGCGGATGTCACGTCCTCTGGGGAAGTTTTCATAATCTCTGATCATTAGGAATTAACCTCTCCTCATCTGACTTCTCTAGAATCTGACTCTTGTGCACTTTTCTTCCAAGACTTCATCACCAGCTGATGCCTGATATATTTATTTGTTTGTTTTAGGTCTCCATCCTCTGAAACATAAGCTCCACAAGGGCAAGGATTTGGGTTTGGCTCATTGCTCTGTAACTAGGGCCTAAGTCAGTACTTGGCATATAGTAGACACTCAATAAATATCTGTTGAATGAATGAGAGGTGAAGTAACCACTGCTTTGATAGCACTTCCTATGCACCGAGACCCGTTCTGAGTGCCTTACGTATGGTAACTCATTCAATCCATACACCAACGCTGTGAGTTAGGTACTGTCATTAGACCTATATTAGAAAGGAAGAAGCTGACGTATGGAGCATATCAGTTACTTGTCCTGTCATGCAGCCAGTGAGCTACAGAGCAAGGATTCAAACTCAGGCAGTCAGGCTCCAAAGTTTATGCTTTTAACCACAACACTAGAACGAACAATCAAATGAATGAATGAATGAATGAAAAATGTTAATTTCCTCTCAATGTAAAGTCTAGGGTTATACTGGGGGGTATGCTCGTCTGCTGCCCATGTATGTCCTGGAACATTGTAACCTCTACAGGAAGCAAAATCCTATGCCTTGCACACAGTAGGTGCTCAGGAAGTATCTGTTGAATTGAATCACACCTGAGTTAATGTTTCCGGATACTCTAAGTACCGTTTCATGCAAATCCCCAGCTTTCCTTCCCAAGGAGACTCACTACGGCTCTGTAACAAATTGCAACACTGCTGACACTTACCGGGAGCTTTTGACAGTAAGCAAATCAAAGCCACCATGCCTCACGGTGGCACTGCCACCAGTTTCTGGGCCATGAGTGTTTGGTACATGTGGATAATGAGTTTGGAGGAGCAGTGATGCCGAAAGAAATCATTGCTTCTTGAGCCCTCTGAATTCTCTTATTACGCTGCCCAGGAGAGTAGGCAAAGCTACAAACACATAAGACATCTGTGGCAAGAACCAGCAGCTTCCTGGCCAGACTTAACTGCAAGTGAGCAAATCCCACCATCCTCGGTGGCTCAGAAGCAGCTGCCAAATCATGGTGGGTCCCCAAGAGAAGCTACACCATGCAAAGGGGAGGAGTGGCTCAGAAGAGGAGGGAAGCAGAGAAAAAAATTCTGGCTGCGTATCTACCTGGGACAATCTGTTTTCTCAACAGCAACAGAGGACTGTGTACCAGGACCAGGCAGGCAAAGCGTGGGCATATGCCACTCCTGGGTTAATCCACGGGCCGCGGGGAAGAGCAAGCAGCACTGCAAGGCTGCTGAGCTCTAAAAATACTCAGCACATTCCCAACGTGGCATGAGTGGTAAGCTCTTAGCGGACAGGAATCCTGCCAAACAAATGCCTAACTGGACACTCCAGATTGAGTCCCAAGGCTGGGGCCTAGGGAAACGGGGAACCCAGCTAGGGAAGTGGTTTTCTCTTGAGCATTGTCAGAGAGTGATGAAGCTTTAAGAGATTGGTGTGTTTGGACTGCCAGGGATTGAGGGGTGGGGAGAGAGGAGAGAAGAAACCTGCTGCTGCTATAGCCCTGGAGGTCAGGATCATGTAGGGGTTAAAGCCACAGGCTCTGGAGCCAGATTGAGTCCACTTAAATCCTGGATCCATTACTTAATAATTATGTAGCACTAGGGGGAAATTTAATCTCACTGAGCCTCAGTTTCCTCATCTGTGCAAAGGGAACATTAATAATAATCACCACCATCTACCTCATCGACTTTCATAAAAAATTTAGTAGATTACATTATTGTTCAAATATTCACTGCCCCTCTCTGCAGGATCCCCCCTATTGGGCAACTGGAGTCCCCATTGATGCCAGGCTCAGAGTCAGTGGAATGTGAGGTGTGCCACTTCCAAGAAGAACCTTAAGACCCATCTCATGGTCTACACCCTTCTCTTTTATCTCTGCCATGAGACTAGCAATGACGATGCAGATAGAGGCTGCTGCTTCAGCCTGAGTCCTGGCTCTAAGAGATAAAGCAGAGCCACAACTAACCTAACATGAACTATGAGCAAGAAATAAACCTTTGTTTTGCAAGCCATTGAGATTTGGGGGTTGTTTGTTACTGCAACATAAAAAAGCTTAAACACCAACTGATACCAGGATTAGATGAGATCATCTGTATAATACACTTAACACATATCTAGCATTTCCTAAGCATTCAGTAAAGTTTATTTATTATTACTAATATCAATATCATCATCACTGGCTCTCACCCTGTTTGGAGATATCACGTACCTCGTTGAGAAGCTAATGAACGCTTTTACCCTCTCCCTTGATAAATGCACACACAGACACAACTATGCATCCACCCACAGGTGGTTCACACATCCAACGCTCACAGCCCCTGGCAGAGGTGCCCAGGTTGAGAAACTCATCTTACTATCCTGAAGTAGGTTCCCTAAGCTTCAGCATGGAAACTGCCACCACAGACTCTCTGGGGTCACATCAAATGTCACTGTACTCTACCCACACCCACCCCCAACCCTCAACAGACACTGGGGGGAATGGTCTCCAATAGCTGCAACAAATAAGATTAAAGTAAACAGCAGGGGAAGCATTCAAATAAAAATAAAGGCAGTTTAGTAGGGAACACCATGCTCTCGATGAGATGGAAGGGGCCCTGTAGCACCAGCAACTCACTTTTTCTCTGTAGCAGAACTTTGGGGCTCAGATTGGATTCGTGGTTCTGTAAGAATTTTAGGATTGTTTTTTCTATGTCTGTGAAAAATGCCATTGGAATTTTGAAGAGATGGAAACATCCTCAACCTGATATAAGGCTTCTACTGAAAACCCACAGCTAACATCACACTCAATGGTAAAAGACACTGCTTTCCCCCTAAGACCAAGAACAGAGCAAGGGTGTTCACTTTTACCATTTCTATTCAATACTGTGCTAGAGATTCTAGTCAGTGAGATTTAGTAAATGAACATAAATGACCTGATTAATTAGTTTATTAACTAAAGCCATCCAATCCAGGTGGGAAAGGAAGTAAAATTTTCTTTATTCATAGGTGACATAATCCTATATGTAGAAAATCCTAAAGAATCCATAAAACACTAATTGAACTAATGAACAAATACTATAAACTATATTTAGAAAAGTCCATTCACATTAGCATCAAAAGGAATAAAATACTTAGGAATAAATGTAACAAAAGAAGCAGAAGATTTGTACCCTGACAACTACAAAACATTCTCCAAAATTATTAGAGAAAATCTGAATAAAATGAGAGACATTCTATGTTCATGGATTGGAAGACCATTAGATTCAATACAATCTCCATCAATATTCCAGCAGCAGGGTTTCTTGTAAAATTTGACAACCTGATTCTAAAAGTTGTATGCAAATACAAAGGATATGAAAGAGCCAAAATAATTTTGAAATAGAATAACAATGTTGGAGGACTTACACTACCCAATTTCAAACTTTTTATAAAGCTGCAGTAATCAAGAGAGTGAGATATTAAAGTAAGGACAGACATACAGGCTGATGGAACATAACTAAAGGTTCAGAAATAAACCCTTATATTATGTCAATTGATTTCTGACAAAGATAACAAGACAGTTCAATAGGGAAAGGTTAATCTTTTCAACAAATGATGCTGGGAAAACTTTAAATCCATAGGTAAAGAAGTGAACATAAATTCTTATTTCAAATCACGCATAAATATTAACTCAAAACGTTAAGTGCTGAAACTATAAATCTTTAAAAAAAAAAAAAAGATTAGAGAAAATCTTCGTGACCTTGGGTTAGGCAAAAAGTTTGTAGACACAGCACCATTTTTTTATGAGCATAAAAGGGGAAATGGGTAAATAAGACTTTATTAAAATTAAAAGCTTTTGCATTCCAAAATACACAAGAAGAAAATGAAAAGACAAGCCACAGACTGGAAGAAAATATTTTCAAATCATTTATATGATAAAGGACATATATATTAAGAAATACATAAAGAACTCTTACAATTCTATGATAAGAAAACAAACAACTCAATTAAAATATGGTTAAAAGGCTTAATAGATATTTCACCAAAGATGACCTACAAATGGCTAAGTACATGACAAGGTGCAACATCATTGGTCATTAAAGAAATGAAAATTAAAACAATTAGATATCACTTATATACTTAGTAGAATGGCTTACTAAAAGGACAAGTAGGGCTTCCCTGGTGGCACAGTGGTTAAGAATCCACCTGCCAATGGGGTTCGAGCCCTGGTCCAGGAAGATCCCACATGCCACGGAGCAACTAAGCCCATGCGCCACAACTACCGAGCCTGTGCTCTAGAGCCTGCGAGCCACAACTACTGAGCCCACGTGCCACAACTGCTGAAGCCCATGTGCCTAGAGCCCATGTTCTGCAACAAGAGAAGCCACTGCAATGAGAAGCCTGCGCACTGCAACGAACAGTAGCCCCCGCTCACTGCAACTAGAGAAAGCCCACGTGCAGCAATGAAGACCCAACGCAGCCAAAAACTTAAAAATTAAAAAAAAGCAAGTATTGGCAAGGATATAGAAAAACTGAAACTCTCATACATTGCTGTGATGGAAATGTGAAATGGTAACAGCCACTTTGGAAGACAGATTGGCAGCTCCTACTCTTAGGTATCTACCCAAGAGAAATTAAAACGTTATGTCCACACAAATTCTTGTACATGAATGTTCACAGGAGTATTACTTATGACAGACAAAAAGTGGAAGCAACTCAAATGCCCATCAGCTGGTGAATGGTAAACAAAATGATGTATATCCATACAATGGAATACTATTTAGCAATAGAAAGGTATGAAACGTTGATACATGCTCCAACATGGGTTAACCTCAAAAACATTATGCTACGTGAATGAAGCCAGACTCGAGAAACCATATATGTGAAATGTCCAGAAAAGGCCAATCTACAGAGAAAGCAGATCAGTTGTTGCCTGGGGCTGGGAGTGGAGAGATGACTGACTACAAACAGGCTTGAGGGAATTTTGTAGGAGTGATTAAAAAAACGTTCTAAAACTGTCTTGTGGTGCTGGTTGCAAATCTGCATACTTACTAAAAAATAACTGAATTTACAAGTAAATTTTATGATTTGTAAATTATGGATCAATAAAGCTGTCAAAATAAAGTAATTATGCCCCCACCAGCCCACCTGATAGTCTAGTCACAGACAAACACTGTACCACCAACCTGGTCCTTTCAACAAGAGGTAGAAGAGTTTGGTCAGAGGCGTGGTGTTTGAAGTGGGAGAGGTTCTAACCTCTTTCTCTCTGAATAATCCTGCCCAAGCAATATTTAGGAAGAGTTTAAAAAAAAAAAAAAAAGTGACACAAACAGCACGATAGTGTCAGTACAATATCTACAAGCATATATTTTTAATCGCTTCAATTTTAGAACGGGAGTCTTTACAGTCCAGGAAAATCGGTCTTTATGCTGAATAATAAATTTGCATCTCAGCAGAAAGGAACTGTCCTGTGAGACCTTCCTACGTAGCAGTAGTAGTTAGGCCACCCGGGGACAGCAGCGCCTCCTGCGCCTCCAGGCAAATGAGGCAGCAGTAGATGGAGACTGTCGTGTCTTCACTTCTCTAGAACGTCAGAACAGAAGGAATGCTGCTTTGTCTGATAAAATAATAGCTTCCCAGCACGAAAGGGAAAAGTAGAAATGGGCAATTTTTTTCTCTCAATAATTTGGCCTTCAATAATAACTAACTGTTAGGAACTGCTTACCATGTGCCAGGCACCGTTCTAAGCACTTGTGTCTTAACTAATTTAATCCTCATAACAATCCTATGAGGTCAGTTCTTTTTTATTCCCCTTTTAGAGATGAGGAAACGAGCACAGAGAGGTTAAGTGACTTGCCCAAGATCCCACAGCAAGTTAGTATAATGGAGTTAGGATTCAAATAAAGCAGATAACTTTTCCTTTTTTTTTTTTCAGATAACTTTAGAGTCCCTTCTTTTAAGCCCTCTTCCTCTTGTACTCAAAGGCACCAAATAGCAAGGTTTGGGGAAAAGAGAAGTAAATTTTAATGCCATCTTCCCACCCTTCTGAGACCCTGAGAGGAAGAAAAGCAAGGAGCTAAGAGTTACGGTTTCTTTCCACCGCAGGCAGTATCTGTGTCATAATGGCAGATGGCGGTGGGATACAGTTGTTCTAGCAGCCTGCAGGTCCCAAAGGAAACTGTATCCTTTTTTCTTGCCTGGTCCTGAAAAGAACAGCCTCTCTGTCAGAAGATCTCAAGTATCAGAGGCATGTTGCAGGTGTGTCTCCTGTTTCTCATCAGGCCTCCCCATCTACTGGACCACTGAGTTCAGTCCTGACTTGTGGGAGGGGCCGGGCACACAGCTAAAATTCAATGTCATTCCTCCTTTTGCCATACAGCACTGACACCTGAGCTCAAGTGACTATAATATAATTAAGAGGCATCAACGGGCTTTATATTTAAAGATCTACAGTCTCTGGCTATTTTAGGGGATACCCTAACAACCAAAATAATGGGGGGAGTCTTCTGTGGGAGATTGCAGCCCCGTCCCAATTCTTCACTCCTTACTGTATCCCTTATCATGTGATTCTGGGGTCCCTTCCATGGAAGGAGCAAACAGGTCATATTTCGCCTCTTCTTTCCTTTGGTTTGGTCACATGACTTGGTTTGATAAATAAAGTGAGGCAGGAGTGACAGTGGACGGGTTCAGAGCCTAGGCCTCAAGAGAGGCCCCGTATGTTTCTGCTTGTTCTCTTAAGCCACGATTATTATCACGAGAGCAACCTCCCCTGATAGCTGCTGCCTTTTCAGCCGAAGTCACAGAACAAACACACCAGAGCAGACCTGAGCCCAAAGCTCAAAGAGGAGCTAAGCCAGCCATCCGCATACTTGAAATGTCAAGGAGCTTGCCCAGCCAAGATCTGCCAACTCCTGCCAACCCATAGGTGTGTGAGTGATAACAGATAATTATTGTTTTTAGCCTCTGAATTTTAGGGTGGTTTGTTACACAGCAATAGTTAACTGATACACTTTGTTACAATGTGGCTTTTGCCTAGGGGGCCCAAGACTCCAGAGAGGGGATGGTCCTGGGGCCCTCTGACCACAGAGCTCATGTATTTTGGCTTCTCTCCTTCTATAAATGAGAAATGTGGCCTAAAAAGGAGGACGGATGAGTTGCCCAGCGAGTGAGTGCTAGAGGTGTGGTGGAAACCTAAATCTCCTGTCTTCCTAGCCCAGATTCCCAAGATCTGAGGCCCAGATGTCAGTCAAATAATCTGAAAAGTCAAGATCTTACTGAATAGTGTATTAGTTTGCTTGAGCTGCCATAACAAAGTACCACAGCCTGGGAGGCTTAAACAATAGAAATTTCTTTTCTCACAGTCCTGGGGGCTCAAAGTCCAAAATCAAGGAGTCAGCCAGGTTGGTTTATTCTGAGGCCTCTCTCCTTGCCTTGCAGATGGCTGCCTGCTTGCTGTGTCTTCACATGCTCTTCTCTCTGTACACCTCTGTGTCCTAATCCTCTCTTCTGAAGATACCAGTCAGATTAGATGAGGGCTAACCCCGAGGACTTCATTTGAACTTAATTACCTCTTTAAAGACCCTATCTCCAAATACAATCACATTCTGAAGTCCTGGGGATTAGGATTTCAACACACGAATTTGGATAGGGCACAATTCAGCCCATAACAAGAAGCTACCCTCTGCTCGGCACTGTGACAAGTGTGATGCAGGGGGCACATTATAATCAGGGACCCAGTCATGCTCTTGATTGGCATCTCCCCCACAGCCCTTGCCACATTAACCTGTGATGGGGTGAATGGGTCAGACCCCTGAAACAATGAGACACTTACACGTGAAACAGTTAGGGGAGAGCAGGGTTTAGGTCGTAAAAAGCACAGGACTTGGAGTCAGGAGGTAAGGGCTGTAGGCTCAGTTCCGTCACTCACCTGGTATGTGACTTTCTATAAACTTGACCTACATCAAAATATACAGTTTAAAAAAGTATACGGCAGGGCTTCCCTGGTGGCGCAGTGGTTGAGAATCCGCCTGCTAATGCAGGGGACACGAGTTCGAGCCCTGGTCTGGGAGGATCCCACATGCCACGGAGCAACCAGGCCCGTGAGCCACAACTACTGAGCCTGCGCGTCTGGAGCCTGTGCTCTGCAACAAGAGAGGCCGTGATAGTGAGAGGCCCACACACCGCGATGAAGATTGGCTCCCGCTTGCCACAACTAGAGTAAGCCCTCACACAGAAACGAAGACCCAACACAGCAAAAAATTAATTAATTAATTAATAAACTCCTACCCCCAACATAAAAAAAAAAAGTATATGGCAGGTCCCATCTCAGACTAATAAAATCAGGTTCACTAGGTGTGGAGCCCAGGCACCCATGTATTTGTTTTTATTTTTGTTGTTTAAGCCCCTCAGGTTATTCTAACATGCTTCTTGGGTTGCGAACTCCTGTGGGTCTTAGAAGAAAATTATATTCTGACATTCTCTGAACTGGTGAGCAGCAGGGTGAACAGTCTAGTGCAGTACAGCTCACAACACATCCCCAACCAGCAGCAGCATCACCCGGGAAGTTGTTAGAAATGGAAACCCTTGGGCTTCATCAGACAAAATGAATCAGACACTCTGGTGGAAGGCCAGCAACTGTGTTTTAACAAGCTTTCAAGTGGGCTGTTATGCCCACTAAAGTTTGAGACCCACAATCTACACTGCTTCTCAATTATTTGAAAGTGACTAATAGTGTTCCTCTTTTCATTATTAGTTTATTTTTAATTGTGGTAAAAAAAAAAGTAACAAAATTTATTATCTTAACCATTTTAAAATGTACAATTCAGTAGTGTTAAGTATATTTACATTGTTGTTGCAATGGATCTCCATTTTCACCTTGCAAAATGGAAACTCTATACCCATTAAACAACTGCCCATCTCCCCCTCCCTGCAGCCCCTGGCAACCACCACTGTACTTTCTGTTTCTATGAACCTGATGACCTCATACATGTGTGATCATACAGTATTTGCCTTTTTGTGATTGGATTATTTCACTTAGCATAATGTCCTCAAGGTTTATCCATGTTGTAGCATGTGACAGGATTTCCTTCCTTTTTTAAGGCTGAATAGTATTCCACTGTCTGTATATACCACATTTTGTTTATCCATTCATCCATGAATGGACACCTGGGTTGTTTCCACCTCTTGGCTACTGTGAGTAATGCTGCCAGGATCCTGAGTAAGCAACTTCAGTTTTAATATGTACACAAATCACCAATGAATAGTGTTAAAATACACAGTATGGGTAGGGACCTCCCAGATTCTGCATTTCTAACAGGCTCCAAAGTGATGCTGATGCTGCTGGTCTGCAGACCACACTTTGAATAGCAAAGGTCTAGACCCAATGAGAAGAGAGAAAGGAACTCAGAAAAGTTTTAAATCGGTGTAGACATCAAGCCCCAGATCACCTTCCCTAAATGTCCCCAAAGGACAAAGTCCAGGAACAACAGTGAAATTGTGGATTTTACCTCCACTCTTCCAAGCCACGCCCGATATCCTCTATCCTTGCCAGACACCCCGTCTCTTTTACTTCTCCTGCAGGTTAGCACCGCATGCACAGCCCTGCTGCCACCACCGCTAACTCACTGAACTAACCTCTCTCTCCTACATCACTCTCATGCCAGGTCCCCGGAGCCTGGAAAGAAATAACCAATCTACAGAATTAACTAATTCAAGGGCATCTGCTAGAAAAAGGCTGAAACGCTTTCCCAAGTGTGAGGCTGTAATAGTGGTACTAACTGTGATGATTTTTAGGTGGCTGGTACAAGGATACCGAATTAAATAACATCAAATCACATCGTGAGAAAGCGGCTCCCTTTCAAGTCTGTTCCAACCCTCCTGAAAACGTCAAGGAAAATGTCCCAAACACCATACAACACTTGCTAATCTCCCTTTTTAAGAGATCAGGCCTGGGGCTCAGAGCCTTAGGCAGGCAGCAGTCTCCAGCTAGAAATAAAAAGCACTGTTTGGTCTTCGTTGTATTTATTTTTGCACTTACTTTCTATTTGTGGGAAGTGATACTGGTTTTCCATTTATGGTTCTGATGCCAAGTTGCTTTTTTAAAACAAATGTACTTAAATTTAAAAGGGAGTGACTTAAAACACACATTAAACAAATAATCGTAGAGGAGATGTTTAAAGTTGGAAATCTTAGAGGAGGAGGACTCGGGCCTCTTCCCTGTGAAATTTTCACATCACACATATCATCTTGGCGTCTTGCAGACTGCATCCTCCATGATCAAATCTATGAGGCATCAGGGAAGGAACAGAGCCTCCAGCCAAACTGGAACACTAGGTCCAATAGAGGGGCCAGTAGAACCAGCTTTCGCCCTTCCTTCTGGTCCACGAAATCTTTCTGAAACTCAGGGGCTAGAAAGGGACCCTGACCAAGTCTGCCACTGTGGGAAGATCCTGGATTCTGTGGAGCCAGACATGGGCAGCAGTGGAGACAGGAGATGGCTGATAAACGTGGTTAGACCCTTAAGCTGCTCTTTCCTTCTTAAACTCCCCCATCCACAGGAATCTGGATCAAAACAAAGAGATTTCTAAAATTCCTTGCGCATCTGACCGAAGATTTCCTCCTTGACCTTAAAGACTTATAAAGGGCATCATTAAGGGTAATTATAAAACCATTATGAAAGTCAACTACCTATTTTGAGACGATATTCAGTATAAAAGATACTTAATTATCACAGAAGCAAACAGACACAAATTGTAGCAAGTGTTATTCAATCACAGGAAAAGAATTTACTAGTCAGGAGTGATAGTGAAAGGAACAGCAGGTGCAAAGGGCCTGCATCGGAAAGAAGCAGACGAGCACGTGGGGAACTGCAAGAAGGCCCACAGGACTTGTGCAGTGAGTGGGGGGCAGGTAAGAAAGGCAGGTGGAGAAGTAGCTGAGGTCAGCCAAGCAGAGCCTCGATGATCATAGAGACAATTTTTATTCTAACCACCATAGCAAAGGAAGCCAGCAAAGGGATTTAAGCAGGGGAGAGACACAGATTGTATTTGGAAAGATCCCATGGGCTTGCTTCAGTGGAAAGAACAGGTTTGAGAGAGGAGCTGAGATGCATGCAGGAGGGCAGCCTGAGGACCTGCGGTTGTCCTGGCGAGAGATGCTGAGTGCTGGGCACAGAGGTGACAGTGGAGATGGAGAGAAGGATTTCTACTGGTTGTATGATGTCGGCCAAGTCACTTCCACTCTCTTTCACTTCCTCATCTGTGAAATGGGAATAATAATGCCCACACCTCTCAATGAAATGAGAGGACACATGGAAAGCACTTGGCCCATTGTGAGGATTCGATAAATGACAGCTATTGTTATAACGATGATCTTCTCTGCACCTCTCCTAAGACCCTTGTCCATTTTTGTCTTTTGAAATGGTTGTTTGTCCACACTTCTCACTTCATCTGCAAGGCCTTCTGCTCCTTGAAGGGATGGTCCCTGCTGGGTTCACCACATTGCAAAGTAGATTGCTGAGCAGGGTGACCAGCATCCAGAAAGTGTAAATAAATATTTGTGGACAGAACCGACTTGAACGGCCCAGCTGATGGCACTCAGCTAGGCTCCCTAATCATTTGAGTTTGTATCCATCACAGACGTGCTGGTCTCCAGGAGGTACCATTCCGTGGAATCTTCCTTCAAGAAAGAACGTATTGTTCTTGAACACACGTCACTGACAGCTTCCAACTATAGCCTTCAGGATCGGGTTCAGCTTTGGAGCTGAGGCCACACTCTTCTGAAGTGATGCCCAACCAGTGACTGAGCATGGTGGAGGTACCGGGGCCTGGCCGTTTCTGCCCAATGTGGGGTTTCACTATCTGTGCGTTGTGGTCTGAGACTGTCACTTGCCCGATCCTGCTTCCTCCCTCCCTCATTTTATTTTCCACAGGCATTTACACTCCCTCTCCCTGCTCCCTAAAACCTCTTGCACTCCTGAGTCCCTCTGCTTCCTGGAGGGTCCAACAGGCACACCTTGGAGAGAAGAGGAACTAAAAGCTACTACCTGAAGCAGCATATAAAAGAAACAGAGATAAGCAACTCAGAGCTGTTTGCTATCTCAAAGGATTAAAAACTCCAAGAGCTATGAAAGAGAATGGTCTAATTGCGGTGGCTCAAATTACCAGGAAGCTTTCTGAATAAGAGCAGATGTTGGGGTTCCAAGAAAGATTGCTCCCTGGTTTTGGCCGGAATCCCAGGGGTCATTCGGGCCTGTGATTTAGCCTGTTCTCCTCTCCTTCTGGCCAGCACCTCTCAATCCATTATTTTGGATACCAATTATAAACCCAGGACAAGAGCCTAATCTTCCAGCAAGGACAACCCAGGGATATCAGTCCACTTTACCTCTCCTTGCCTTGAAAATCAGTGTGGGTCTCAAGCTAAAAGAAATCAAATGGAGACAAGAAAATACACACTGCACCAATCAGGATGCAATTTGCAGACATTTTTCAGAGCAGAAAATGTATGAGAAAATGTATACAGAAAATGCATGCAGAAAATGTACCTGAAGGGCAGTGATCAATCATTTCAGCCATCATGAGACCAGAATAGATACAAAGAGAATCACAGCCACAGAGAATTCTCACAGCCAATTCTAACAGGGTGTTAACTAACCTCCAGAATATTTCTTCTTAAAATCCAATGGCCAAGGAACTTCCCTGGTGGCACAGTGGTTAAGAACCCAGGGATGTCAGTGCAGGAGACACGGGTTCGATCACTGGTCCTGGAAGATCCCACATGCCGTGGAGCAACTAAGCCCGTGCACTACTACTGAGCCTGAGCTCTAGAGCCCACAAGCCACAACTACTGAGCCTGAGAGCTGCAACTACTGAAGCCTGAGCGCCTAGAGCCTGTGCTCCGCAAGGAGAGAAGCCACCGCAATGAGAAGCCCACGCACTGCAACAAAGAGTAGCCCTGCTCACCACAACTAGAGAAAAAAGCCCACGCGCGGTAACAAAGACCCAACGCAGCCAAAAATAAATTAATTAATTTTAAAAATTTTCAGTGGCCATGGTTCTAGAATTGGGAGAGGGTATAAGGAGATGCTAGTTTAGGCAGCTGAAGAGATACCTATCTATATCATGGGACTGTTGCCCAAAGTCCTAGTAACCTCACAGAACCTGAAGGACAAGAAAGTTCATACACACCCATCAAGCCTAGTGCAAGCATCCCTGCTGGATTCTCTGTGACATATGCTTAACCTGCCTGATGACCCTCCAATGACAAAGGACTCAAACCTAATGAGTCTACCCATTGCTCTTCCTTATTCTTTTTGGAGACAGATTCTGTCTCCTCTGGACTCTACCTCTTTAGATTCTAGAGCAACACAGAACATATCTGCTCCATGTTCTACATGGAAGCCCTTCAAATAACTGTATACAGCAAGCTACCAAATCCTCTCCCTTCCCCATCTTTCTCTATTCCCAGAAACACACACACTTACCCTTCCATTGATATTCTTAGTGAACCATTTCCAGCAGCCTGCACCTCCCCTAGTCATCTTCCTCTTAACAAGCCCAGTTTATCAACATCCTTCTTAAAATATGGAACCCAGACGTGAGGATAGCCAATGATAAAAATATTTGTGAGATGGCTTTAAAAACCATAATATGTTAGGCAGAAGCAAAGGAATTTTTCCCCCTCTCTGGAACCAAGCAAAATTATAAACTACAGTTCTCTTAACACAAACTAGTTTGAAAAAACTATTAAATTCATCACTGTTCATTCATTTCACAGATCTGTGCTGATTCTAAAACTATGGCCTAAGAGAAGGGCTGGGCATATAATGGTAAATAAACTCAATTCTTACCCTTTAGCAATCAGTCAAGGCTCAGTCCATGGCCCTCTTCTCTTCCCACAATTTTATCTCTCCCAGGTGATCTTATCTATCTTCAAGGCTGAAGCTTCCCGAATACTCACCTGCCACCCAGCTCTAGATTGCTTCCCTGACATTTCTATCAGGAAGACTTGCAGCCTCCTCCAACCCAACGTGTTTTAAAAAAACTCATTACTTTTCCCTCTTCAGACTAACGCTCCCCTTCAGTGCATGGCACCACTACCCTCTGAGATGTCTAAGCTGAAACTCTGGAATTCTTGCCACCTTCCTTTCCCTCACACCCTATGCCTGGTCACTCTACCTCCGATACACTATTTATATCCATCCATCTACTATTCTGTTTTCTCTCCTGGCCTAACTCCCTGTAATCTCTTACCTGGACAAGTTCAATAACGTCTTAGCTTTTCTTCCTGCTTCCATTGTTGCCTCCTGTAATTCATTCCCCATCCAGCAGCCAGAGAGTTCTCTTAAAAAAAACAAAAACCTGTTCATGTCTATTTACTACCTAAATAAAACCCTTCATGGATCTCCCCAAAGTAGCCTATTTTCCCCTGCATGGCCTCTTCTGACACCACCTCTTCTAACAACACCACCATCATTCCATTCCTCTACTCCCATTCCTGGATCTTTAGTGTATAATCATTCTGGCCTTCCTCCAGTGCTTTAAAGAGCCCATAGTCCTTCCAACCACAGGGCCTTTGCACATGCTAGAATGCTCTGCTTCTCTGCTACTCCCTCCTGCAACCCCTGTCTGTCTTCACCTAGCTAACTCCTCATTACCCTTCAGAAACAATTACTATCTTAAAGAAGCCTTCCTTGAGCACTGCCCCCACCCTGAGGGCCCCTCTGATAGCAGCCTATAATTAGCAGTCATTGCAATTTTGGCAATTATAATTATATAATTTGATGCTTCATTCATTATTTGGTGTTTTTGTCCAATGAGACTGTAAGCTTAATAAAGCCTGAGACTACACCTGTCTTGCATTCCTACACATCCCTCATTGCTAGCACCTTGCACTGTACAAAACAGGTGATCAATAAAAGGATAACTTGGGATGCAAAGTCAGAAAATACAGATATGGCTGTATTTTGACAGCCATACATGGCAGATGTTGACAAGGAAAAGAAGTATGACTGAATTCCATCAAAAATGGTTCTTCTGGAAAAGGTACAAACTTCCACTTATAAATAACTACTAGGGATGTAATGCACATGATAAATAATTAACACTGCTGTATGTTATATATAAAAGTTATTAAGAGAGTAAATGCTAAGAGTTCTCATCACAAGAAAAAATTTCCTATTTCTTTAATTTTGTATCTATATGAAATGATGGATGCTCACTCAACTTACTGTGATAATCACTTCAAAATGTATGTAAATCATATCATTATTCTGAACACCTTAAACTTACATAATGCTGTATATCTCAATTATATCTCAATAAAACTGGAAGGAAAAAAATGGTTCTGTGGAGTACAAAAACTGGGTAAGGAAGTTTGAGTTTAAACTTTTCCTTTTAACCAGCTTAGGTATATAGACAGACACAGCCTTGATTAGTGATTCAGACATGGTGTGAACTATTTATACTTTAGACTCTCAAAGGAATTTCACCAAATATAACGTTCATTTTTCAGAGCTCCTAAAGAAATTCTCTTTCCCCATCCTCTTCCAATCCCCAGAAAGAAAGAGAATAAGAGATGGGTAAGAAGGAAAATACAAGGAAGGGCAAAGTGGGAAGAGAACCCACAACACAATGTTTGCTTGGACTTCTGTTTTCTTTTGTTCATTTGCCAAATACCTTGCATGACAGTACCGCTCATGCCTTCATCATTCTGTACTCCCACTGTGGATGAGACTCAATAGTTTTGTCTGTTTTGTCTACTGATGTATCTCCAGCACCTCAAACAGCAATAGATACTCAATAAATATTTGCTAAAAGAATGATTTCAGATGTGAGCACTGCATAAGGATGAGAACAAAGTCTTTTCAACTTTTTATCCCCAAAGTTCGTGGGAATCCAATAAAAAACTACCGGAATAAATGATTTGATGAAGTAATTAAATAATAAATATGGAAGTTACATTAATTCTGCTCTGCCACTGGCTTTCCATTTGGTTAAACGCATTCCTTTGTTTGGGGAGCATACATGAGTGTGATTTTACCAAGCTGTAAGGAGGAATGGTATCATATATTTTTTTTTCCAATTACTGGATTCTTTGGGGCACCCACATGACAATGCCAAGTTTCTACACTGAGTCCTGATTCCCTAGTGGAAAAGTGCAAGGAATATCCATAAATAAATAAATGCCCAGCCTTAAAAATCAATACAATGATCCCTGGGTTCCAATCAGGTCAACATTTTAGACACCACTGTATATTCAGGTACTCCACTAGGTGCCAGGAAGAGAAACGGATCAGATTTCCACATCCTTCATGAGATCAGAGTCTATAAGTAAGACTGGTGAACAAGCTAAAATAAGATAAAATAAAAAGACAATACAATGTGATAAACGATATAACAGAGGCACCTGCTAAGTGTCAACGGGGCACAGAAGAGGCATAAAATAAAAGAAGCCTAAAGTAAACTTTTAATTAGTTGCCAAAAAAGTCTTTGGTCTTCTCTGCCAAGATTAAGGCAGTGCTGCTCTAGGTCTGGTGCCTGTAGTCGTGGTCCCAGAGGAGCCAGAGTTCATCCTGAATCTTTTCCATGGATGGAAGCCCCGAGAAAGAGTTTAGTGGAAGAGAGAAGGTTCAAAAGGCCTAAGGGTCTTTACCCAACAATGCTGACCGGGGCAGTTAAAGCTTGAAGCCAATTCCCCAGAGAAAAAAAGCCTTGCCCTTTAGTGAAGCTGCCAAAAACCTCCAAAGTTAAGTTTGTACTGTGTCTTTCTGCAGACACAGAAAAATGAGAGGGGAAATCTAAAGGTCATATCAGGGCCAGGAGAGCTTTCAATCCTGGGCACTAAGACCAGCTGACCCAACATTAATAGATATTAAAAATATACAAACATAAGGAAACCACATTTGAAAATCACAATGGGAGGGTTTAGATGCATGTGAAACAAGTTATATGATAGAGCATTTGGCAGCCATTATAAACATAAATAATTTTAAGCACATAGGAATTCCTTATGACATTCTAAATAAATAAAGCAAAATAACCAGCCATTATGTTAAAATTTTTGGCACCTATTACATATGGAATCATGTAAGGAAAAAGACTTGTACCCCCAAGCTCTCTAGACAACATAGATAAAATGAGGCATGCATAAATCCCCACCTGAAATATGCAAGATGATGAACATTGTAGGGAAAGAAATTAGTGGAAGAGGTTTTTTTGATTTGGGGGCTTTTTAAAACTTTTTTTAAAATTTTTTAATTAAAAAAATTTTTTCCCGGTTAAAATAATTTTTATTTAAAAATAAGAAAAACCCTCCAAATACCAGCACCTTAACACCACCATGCTGACCCTACCATCACACATGGCATTGCTATAGCCTCCTGCTCTGTGGCTGATGCTAAGTGCCTTGAGGGTAGGGAGCACGACTAGTCTGTCTCTGAATTCCTGGTGCCTGGAAGCAGCCTGAAACCGAAAAGGTACTCAGATGGTGGCACAGTGGTTAAGAATCCCCCTGCCAATGCAGGGGACTTGGGTTTCATCCCTGGTCCGGGAAGATCCCACATGCTGCCGAGCAACTAAGCCCATGTGCCACAACTACTGAGCCCACGTGCCACAACTACTGAAGCCCGCGTGCTGCAACTACTGAAGCCTGCACGCCTAGAGACCAGGCTCTGCAACAAGAGAAGCCATCGCAATGAGAAGCCCACGTACTGCACTGAAGAGTAGCCCCCACTCGCCACAACTAGAGAAAGACCGCGTGCAGCAAGGAAGACCCAACACAGCCAAAAATAATGAATAAAATGTAAAAAAAAAAAAAAAAAAAGGTGCTCAGATGATGTTTGTTAGATGAACAAATGTGAAGGCACAGGAAGAAATGGAATTTTTTAACAAAGTAAAAGGGCATTCCAAGAAATGTTGGGAAGTTAGCTCCTTCACTTCCAGAGAAAGAAGGAGAATAAAGCAGGAATGCAAAATACTCTTGTGAACAGCAATCCAACGGGCAGAGTGGGAGATGGGGGCACTCCTGAAGGGAGAGGAAGAAGGTAGGAAAGATGGGCCGTGTATAGAAAGCTAAACCTACGCATCACTCTTTCCTCCTCGGAACCTCCCAAGGTAGACACTGCCTTCATTTCCATTTTCAGGTAAAGAAATTAAGACAAAGGAACTGGACTAAAAACATAACATTCACAAATGGACATGTGGAGATCTGAAAACAGGTCAGTTGGCTTCGAACTCAGAAAAGTCTACCCCTAAAGGGACTTTGAGAAGGTAGTGAGCATGGTGTGGGGTGGCAGGAGGCGGGGGGACCAGACTTTCTTATTGAAGGGATGTTGAAGTACAAGCCTGTGTACTTCAATCCTAACCACACAGAGGGAAGTTCTCTCTGTACTGGGAAGAGCCAGGCAGGAAATCTCAGCATGAGCCTATGGCCTTGACTATCCCCTGCTTCATCACTACGTAACAGGATAAGTTCATGTCAGAAGATGGAGAAGAAAAGAAAGGTGGATCTGCTCGCACCAAAGGAAACCAAGGGGTATAAACAACGACAGCAGCCCCCAGAAAACATGATACATACAACCTCTTTCCTGGAACTCTGGTATGGAAACTACCATGAGCCAACTTTAAATTCACTGCAGGGTGTTGCACGGGGAGTACTCATGGGGACCTGCTGAGTCTGCCTGTGTCCTGTAGCCTTTGACTAAATGCCCACACTCCTGCCAGCCCAGCTTAGCCAGCAGCCCAGCACCATCTCTGGAATTTGCAAACCAGAGCCAAAGGAAGGGGGACACGTGTCTGTGAACAAGAACTGTTATTTTTTCCGGAGTTCAGAAGATCCCTGAAAGTCCTGTCCCTCCCCGGGGGATCCTGGCAGTCCAGAAGATTCCTGAGACGAAAATTAGCAGCTCATCTGAGATGAGCAGGTGCCAGCTGAGATAACCAAGGCCTAGATTACTGAGGATATTTTTTTGCTCCTGAGCTTCAGGGTACCAAAGTCACAGGCACCGATTTAATAAACAAGAAGAAGAAGAATCAGGGCTTCCCTGGTGCCGCAGTGGTTGAGAGTCCACCTGCTGATGCAGGGGACACGGGTTCGTGCCCCGGTCCGGGAGGATCTCACATGCTGCGGAGCGGCTAGGCCCGTAAGCCATGGCCGCTGAGCCTGTGCGTCCGGAGAGTGAGAGGGCCGCGTACCGCAAAAAAAAAAAAAAAAAAGAGGAACCTATGCTGAGAAAATCATGAGAAATATAAAAATTTATGTACAAAGATGTCTATCACCATGTTATTTACATTAGTAAAACTTTCCATGAAAACAACCAAAATATCCAACATTGGATAAGTGGTTAAATAAGCACATGATGATATGATCTCATTAAGGCATTAAAAATGATGCTTGCAGAGAATTTGATAATAAGTAAAAAAAAAAAAAAAAACGCAGACACGAACTCCATGTTTAAATTTTTCTCAATTATCAATATACATTTATTGATATATATTTATATGTTTCTGTATGTGTGTACATAAATACACACACACGCATACATACATATACACACTGCTATGGACTGAATATCCTGTCCCCCCAGAATTCATATGTTGAAAACCTAACATACAAGGTGATGATATTAGGAGGTGGGGCCTTTGGCAGGTGATTAGGTCATAAGGGTGGAGCCCTCATGAATGGGATTAGTGCCCTTATACAAGGGATCCCAGAGAGATCCTTCCTGGTTCTGCCTTGTGAGGACACAGGGAATACAGCGCCATGAATAAGGAGGCTTGACCTCACAAGACACCAGATCTACCGGTGCTATGATCTTGGACTTCCCAGCCTCCAGAACTATGAGAAATAAATGTTTTTTGTTTATAAGTCAGGCAATTTATGGTATTTCTGTCACAGCAGGTTGAAGAGACTAAAGCACACATATACACACACCAATGTACACATACATAGAAGAAAACTGAAGGAAAAATACTTTTGTGTTTAATACACGTGACAAGATTATTGATAATTTTAATTTTATTCTATATTCCCAAAACAATGGGCATATAACATTGGGATCAGATAAAAATAAATACAACAAAGATTATTTTCAGTTTTTTTTTTAAAAGAAGATTCGTTTTTATTTATTTATTTTTGGCTGTGTTGGGTCTTCTTTGCTGTGCACGCGGGCTTTCTCTAACTGTGGTGAGCAGGGGCTACTCTTCGTTGTGGTGCGCGGGCTTCTCCTTGCTGTGGCTTCTCGTTGCAGAGCACGGGCTCTAGGTGCACAGGCTTCAGTAGTTGTGGCTCATGGGCTCTACAGTGCAGGCTCAGTAGTTGTGGCGCACGGGCTTAGTTGCTCCGTGGCATGTGGGATCTTCCCGGACCATGGCTCGAACCCGTATCCCCTGCATTGGCAGGCGGATTCTTAACCACTGTGCCACCAGGGGAGTCCCTATTAAAAAATTTTTAAAAGCCCATCTCATGACCTTGAAGAGTAGGGTCTTGAAGAATGAAGAACACCTTAAGAAGGAGAATTGGTTCAATCATCAAACTACACCCCAGGACTTCATGGGACTGTGCTCTGCAATGCCGATGCTGAAATACGGTCTCAGGAAAGTCCCACAGGGGAACCGCTTGGCTACTTGATAGAGAGTTGAAGGGGTTGTTTTCAATTTGCCCAATGGGGTATGGATGTGCAAAGCCGAGAAAACTCCAGACGTGGACGTTCCAGCCTGGATGAAATGAACCAAATCAAGACAAGCAGAGAGCGGAGGCTGCCGGCCCATCGCCCACAGAGTAATCATGACCTTTGAAAGCCGATTGTGTAAACGTGGGAGAGGGAGGTGGAAGATGTATCATGTGTCCCCAGCAGTCCCCAGGCACCTGCCACATGGATCCCAGGATGCCCACAGCTAGTTTGTTTTGGGGAGTTAAGAACACTGCCCGCTCAACCAAAATAAGAATGACCTCTGCAAACAGTTACGCATCCACTGATTCCCCCAACAAGTATTTCCAAAGCCTAATCCAGACCCTGTGCTCAAAGCTGTAATGATCTCACCCAGGAATCACAAACTAAAGTGTCCTACAGGAGCCAAGAAGAAGCAACAGTGGCAAAATGGAGAATTCGTGCTTCATTTGATGGGGCAAAGTCAGCCCCCACCCCGCCCAGGCATCAAACCTGCACATTGTTTTTAAAACTTTTTTGTTTAAGTATTTCTTATATAAAAGTAAGGTTTTTTTTTTTTCATTTAAAAAATCCCAATTTCCAGTTTTCCCTGAAAAATTGGACAAGCTGACAACAATGGACCCACATTTCCAGGTAGCGTTAATCAGTTCACTTGCCTTTTTTTCATTTATTTATAATTCTCAGCTGGTTTCTTTAATTTTTTGAGTTTGAAGCCCCTACTACTGATGTTCCCTTCTGCTTCAAATGTAGGGCTTCCAATCCTCTGTTGGAATTGTGTGCAGAGGAAGAGTAACCTAGCCCTGAGTGAGAGTCTAAGAGGATTTTCCTTTGAATAAAGCACACAGACTTTGAGACTGTTGTTTGCATGATCTAAGATTTTTTTTCTCTCAGCTTACTTTGTGATTTCCTTATAGGTTCAAGATGCCGGACAACTGGTCTCCAGAAACACTGCCAAGTCTCTTTATTGAAGCTACTTGTTTTATCACCAATTTAGTATTTGTTTGCATATGTGTTTTAATTTGTAGGTAGTAGGAAAGACACTTGAAAATGTCTCCCAGAGACAGTAGTTCTTCTTTGTGTTCCCCCATCAAAAATGCCAGAAATCTATCTTAAGGAGGATAAACAGAGCATCCTGCCATGTGCACACCCCGGGGCGGCTCCCCCTGTAAATCATCATCTGAACCATCAGGCAAAGCTGCTGGGGTATCCATATTAGTTACCACAGTCTGGCAGTTGTGCCCAGGTCAACAGCACCTTGATTTTATTATGCTGCAGGTGAAATTCACTGCATACCTGGTATTCCTGAGGCCTGACTTCTGCAACTGGATCCTAAGACTGGAAACGTCTTGTGTTAATACTGGGTCACAGGCATTGAGGGGAGACACAGTTTCCCAAAAGTATCATTTCATATTCCAAGCAAATACTGAGGGTGGGAAATATGGGGCATAAATACTTAGTACTCTTTTTTGCTTTTTTTGAGAGTGACTGGAGGAAAGGGGAATGTCTCCGTTTAGGCTTTCTCTAAAGCAGACCCTGAGATGAGAAATCATGGGAATGTGGTTTAGCTGGGAGGTGACCACAGGTGATGTAGTAGGAAAGTAAGACAGGAAGGGGAAGGAAGCCAACACAGGTGCATTAATGGGAGGGTTACTGCTGCAGCAACTGGGACTCAATTCCACAGGGGACCTTCTGACACTCAGTGGAGAACATGCCTCAGTATTGTCTCCTTGAGCCACGAGGAAGCCAAGATATCTATACACCAACTTCTGCTCCCCATGGCTGAGGGTGGCTCTGGGGAGCATTTAGTCCCTTCCACTTCTGGTCTGCCATATGCAGGAGCCAAGCACAATCCTATGGCCAGAGAAAGCCCTAAGGCACAGAGGTACCCATGCTCAGGGTAAGGAGCCATCATTGTTTGGGGAACTGTCCACCTAAGCTTCATATGACCCTCAGGGTGGTCCAAGACGTTATGGGCAGGACACCAACAACATAGCTAAAAGGGATATTCTGGCTCACCCAACTTAAAAAAAACAGTGGTAAAGCTGACTTCGTGCACAGCTGAATTCAGGGCCCAAAATCTGTCATCAGGACTTAGGTACTCTCCTTCTTTCTACTCTGCCATCTTCTGGTTGGCTCCAGTCACTGCCTCCAAGTGGAAGGAAGATGGCGGCAGTAACTTTATTCCCTACATCTTTTTAGGTCCCCTTATTAACTGGAAATACCATCTTTTCCCCCAAGAGCTCTTACCTTTAGAGATACATACTGAAAAATATATAGATGAAATGATACAATGTTGAGAATTTGCTCCAAAATAATCCACTGTGGTTGGTGACATAATGAATCAAGATTGTCCATAAGTTAATAAATGCTGAAGCTGGGTGGTGGATACATGAGTTTCCTCTGTGTATTATTATACTGTTACCTCTATTTTTGTGTATGCTGGAAAGTTTTAATAGTAAAAAGTTAATTTGGGGGGCTTCCCTGGTGGCACAGTGGTTGAGAGTCCGCCTGCCGATGCAGGGGACACGGGTTCGTGCCCCAGTCCGGGAGGATCCCACATGTCGCGGAGCAGCTGGGCCCGTGAGCCGTGGCCACTGAGCCTGCACGTCCGGAGCCTGTGCTCCGTAACGGGAGAGGTCACAGCGGTGAGAGGCCCATGTATCTCAATAAATAAATAAATAAAAGTTAATTTTGAAAAAAGGATCTCTTTCACTCAAGTTTGAGCTAACGTCTGATTTCATCGGCTACTCCTGGGCCACTTAACCATCCCTGAACTATTCACTGTGACCAGGGGAATATAATCACCCCAGTGGCCCAGGCCTGAGCCATATGCTCCACTTCTGAACTGGGGGAAATCTCCACAAGAAGCTCAGGGGCCACAGCAGGGAAGGGACTTAAAAGAGGTTAATCAGATACAATTGCCAGAAGAATGTTCATGACTGTGAGGTGCAAAACATAGGGTTCCACTGTATAAGAGGACTGGAAATAGAGTGGACATCGGGTATCTCTGCCCATCCAGCACCACCTTCCAGGGATTACAAAGCTTTTTGCAACAGCTTTCCAGGTTTTCCCTAAAGAACTGTCCCTCTCTACCTCTCAATCCATGTGCATTGGGAACCCCTCGTTCCAGCAGTGCACATGTGACCTGGTCCAGCCAATGAGAAGGAAGCTATTGGTGACTGGTGCAAGGATGTGCACATGATACCAGACTGGCCAATGAAACTCAACCCTGTGACATTCAAGCCCCTGAGGTGGCTCAGCTGAATGATGAATGTCTGCCCCTGCCGGTGACATCTTTGCCATCACTTGAAGAGAGTCCACCAAAAAATGTCTGACATAGAGGAAAGCAGAACCAAGAAACGGGGAAAAAGAGGTTCCTGATCACATTGTCGAGCATCTGTACTCAGCCCTGCTGGAGACCAAATACCCTGAACTTTTTAGTTATATGATCAAATAAATATCCCTTTTTATCTTAAAGCTCTCTGAGTTGTACTTGTGACACTTAGATCCCTGGCTAATAAAGTATGATCACCCCCAATGCGGTACTTGGAGTCCGTCCTGACCTGACATCGGCGTAGAGCTGGGGGTACAGTTCTACGAGCACATATGTTGTAATTTTCAGGTTAACAAGTAAAACCTTGTTTGAATGTGTGCTTCTAAAGGTGTGAACAATATTGCTCATTCTTTCCTGCCCTCTGCAGACATTTACTGAATGCTTTATATGTGCCCAACCCTGTGCTAGGTATTGGGGAAAGAGAAATTAACTATGTACCATCCATGTCTCCAATCCTGGTAAAGGAGAGAAGAACTGCAAAGAGAGACAGACTGCTGAACGCAGAGACCTGGCTTCTTACCCCAGCTCCCACTCTAACAGCACATAGAGGAGGACTCTATGCAAGACTCCCCCCATGTTGAAGAAAGCACTCTACATCAACAGGCTCCTAGGGAATTTTCGTGACCAGAGAGTATCACAGAGTTTGAGTCAAGATGAGCAATTCAATACTGATTCATTCTGTCTGATCAGAAACCATCAGGAGTCTAATTTTCAATGGGAAGTGAGCATAAATAAAGTGATATCCAGGCCGAGGCTCTTAAGAAGAGGGCATGCCTTCTCCTTATTCTTCCTTCTGCTGATTGGAAACAGAGGACAGTGAGATCTTGGGGACTGTAAGAGCCACAATGTGGCAGAAGGCTGGGTCCCCGAATCACCATGTGGAGGAAAGCCGTTCACCAGTCAGGAAGACTGTTACATGAACAAGAAACAAACTTCTACTGTGTTTAACCACTGAAATTCTGGGTATTTTTTATTACAGCCTCTACCATTATCTTTACGTACTTTGAATTAGAATGTGTTTCACCCATTCCTCACAAATGGATATCTTTGCTGTTCTTCAAAACCAAGAGGAAGGGATGTTCCAGCTTTCTTTGATCAGCTGTTCTCATTAGTATTTTCTAGGAATCTGTTAGTGCCTACAAGTCAGAGTCTGTGCCTTATTCATTTCTATAGCTTCCACACATTTCACAAATAGCAGATTTAACAGGAAAGGAAATAACCTGTTCAAGGAAGGAAGGAAGGCTTTCTTTTTGTCTAACCCAGTGCTAGGGGCCATTTCACCACAGAGGACATCTGGCAATGCCTGGAGACATTTTTGGTGTCACAACCGGGGATTATTACTGGCGTCTAGAGGGTGGAGGCTAGAGATGCTGGAAAACCTCCTACGATACACAGTACAGCCCCCACAATGAAGAATTTCCTGCTCAAAATGGCCATAGTACTGAGGGTGAAAAGCCCTGGTGTAACCTGAGGTCACCTCCCCAACTTGATCAATTAATCACTTCATCGCTTTTTCAGGCCTCCTCCTCTTACTGAACTCTGCTGGGTCCTGATGCCAGTGGACACTTTTCTCAGCTTCCTAATTCATGAAACATTAATTTTCTGGATGTGTCTTAGAATTTTCCTCCTGATAAAAGTTCTCTCTTTTTTAATTCATTAAGTGAGAGAGAGAGAGAGAGAGAGTGTGTATGTAGGTGGGTGGATGGGTGGGAGGTGAGCAGACCAGAAAGACTCCACATTTAAACACATGGGAAAACAGATCTCCTGTCTGAAATACATTCATGATCTCTTTTTTCCCCCTCCCTCTTCCTATGCAGGTGTTTTGGGTTGCCAAAAAAAGAGACCCATCCCAGTTAGTTCAAGGAAAAAAAAAAAAAAACCTGTTTATTTGTAAGGACACATGCAGCCTGCCACTGGAAAACCTCTGTATTCTTATCCTCTCTCTGTCTCTGTCTCCCCCTCTCCATGTTCTCTTATTTCTGCCTCCCTCTGGAGTCTTCACCCCACTGTCCCCACCCACAGACTTCCCTTGATCAGCTTCTGGCCGCATCCCTTCAGCTCCCATATCAACTAGGTTAACTGGAAAATCCTATCCGATTTCTAACACAAAACCCCACAGTCAAGTTCTTTTCAAGCCCAGCCACAAAAGTCATTGTTCATCAGACGGTCTGTGGATTGACTGCACTTCAATTAGTGCAAAACCCTGGTCAAACCAGCCCTGCAAAGGAAGAAGGGACGAAGCCTCAGGAAGCAGGTGCTATGAGCTGGCAACCATGACAACTGGCCTCCCTGGTACACTGTCTCTCTCACATGCTCCTACCCTTCGTCCCAAGTGATGACAACCACGGAGCTAAACTGAGCTACCAGCAGGACAAACCTACCTCCCAGGCCCAAGAGGTCACCTAATCATTTTGCCCCTTGTATGGGCTTGCATCCCTGCTGAGGGACGGTCGCCCACCTTGTCTGGGAATACTTTTTTAGAGGATCCCAACTCTTGGTCCTCAGTCTCAGCAGCTGCGAAGGGGAAGGAGATGGGGCTTTTCAGAATAACATTTAGATTACCCCACAGATAGCTTCCTCCCCTGGAATCGCTCACAACAACAGCATCCACCATACGCTAGGGCCCACACGTCTCGTTCTGGATCCCTGTGACTATGGAAATCAGGCAGCTCTCAAGAAACCCTGGAACACAAAGGCAGAAGCTCATCCATTGCTATAACACCAATGCAAGAGGCTTTCAATGCAAGCGCAGTCACAGCTGGGTCCAGCCGCACTTGGCGGGGTTTCCAGGCCACTCTGACTGAGTTGAAATCATTATGCTGTTTCTTTCATTGCACAGGAATGTGGGGGTCTCTCTAAACTATGGCTCATAGCAAAGCACACAGGCAAACATGACGAGAAACCTGTTCTCCCTGGGAGAGGAGGGAGAGCAAATGCTGAAACTTTCGACACTTTAATATAACACCAGCCTTGGCGAATTTTACTCAATATGAAAGATTTCAAATAATGGGAACACTGTCAGGCAAAAAGAGAGGTGAAAAAAGCAGAATGTGCATAACATCTCACATAACCCTAAAAACAAGAGGGAAACATGGTTTAATTAAAATAAAGTAAAAGGTTGCTTCTAGGCTCCTGGAAACCCTTTTCAGAAAAACTTCATGTTAGACGAGGCTCAGTCCAGTCCAGCTGGAGTTCATTCAATGCCCTTTCTTTTGGACGCTACCAGCTGTGAAATGGGTAAACTATTGACAAATATGTTATTTTTCCAACTGCACCCACACTCAAGAGCTTAAGCAGCAAAATCCTCTAATAATATTTGGCCCCAAGTCAGAATGCATTATACACTTCCTGTAGCCAGGGCCAAAAAGCTCAGAAGAAACCTTGGCACCCTGCAAAGGTCCCTTTTTAGCATCAGCTGTCCCCTTGGCAGTTTGTTAAAGCTGGAGGAGTATTAATCCAAGTGAAATCTCTTTCAGGAGATTCTTAGTAAGGAAGCTCTAAGACGGGGGTGGGAGGGGATGGCTGCAAAGTGCAGGAACACTGCAGCAGGTTAGGCTATTCAGAAAGAGCTATTTTCTCCCAAATCCTGTAATTGCCTGGAGCATGTGATCTTCTTGAAGGTCATTAAAGACATGCTGCTATCAGATTCCTCCCAGAAAGTTTATGCTTTGATTAGTTTCCTGATGCTTATTTCCTAAAAGGCTCTTTTTGTCCCTCAAAAGAAAAAAATGAGGAGCATTAAAATTTTTTTAAAGGAATTAGATGAATAACCTGCTAAATGCAGCTTGGCAAGATGAAAGGAAACAGCAAAGATGAAAATGGTGCTGGCCTTCTTGGGGTCTGCTGCTAGATGGATGATGCATGGTCAGCATATCCCCTCCCCGAAAATGAGGCGCCTCAGAGGTACATGACATCAATCATCTTCTATACCACCACTCATCTTTTGACTGGAACACAACCACATACATCGTTGGTAAACCCCATGTAAGCTTCCTGTGGCCCTTGGGGCGTTTATAGATCCTGAAAGGTTAAAACAAAACCAACAAAAAACCACCTCTCCTTGTCTGTAAGGATTCAGCTGTCTAAGGGAACGCCTACAAGGACTCAGTGAGATAAAGAAGTAGAGCTGAATAACTGCCCAGTGAGTGACAATGATTAAACATATATACAGCTCACAATGCCAGTGTTTCAAGTCAAAGAAGGAAATCAAAGTATTTCCCCCAACACAATAAGATGGAGCCAGTTTCTCTTGGATCAAAGGCCCCCTTTGTCCTCACCATATTTGCAGATGTGTGAGTCACAGGCAGACCAATGCGGTCATTACCTTCCCCATCTGTAGAGACGTTATTTGCCAAAGCTTCACCTGCAATCTGGACACCTTCAGCCATCCTAGCTCAGGGGCTCCCTGGTCACTTAGATGTAATACTATAGCAATAGTATCCTGCAGACAGCAGCTGCCTCTTTTTATTATTTTTTTTAAAGCCCTGGATCAACTCTGTAAGCTCATTTTGCTTTTATTTTTGTTGAAGGTACTAAATTAGTCATCACTCATTCCCCCAGCAAAGGAGGCAACGGCTCGTTAATGCCATAATTTGTAAGATACTGACATTGCAGGCTGTCTCCGAGAATCCACATGCCCTAAATCTCCAGCTTTTGACTTCGGGAATATCACACTTATTTCACAACCACACAGCTTCTGGAGCAGCATGTCTCAAACTTTACCACAGACTCGAATCACTGGGAGACTTTGTTATATGTAGATTCTGACCCAGTCAGTCCGGGGCGGGGGCCTGAGCGTTGGTATTTCTAAAAAGCTCCCAGGGGATGCTGAAGCTGCTGGTTCCTGGACCTCACCTTGAATAGTGAGGGCCTGGGAAAGCTTTACTTATTTAACCAGTTAGTAGATAACGTGGTGGTTGAGCCCTCAAGCTCTGAAGTCATATTACCTGGGTTTATAGCCAGTCTCTGCTATTTACCCTTTCTAACTTTCCTTGTGCCTCAGTTTCCTCATTTGCAGAATGGTACGCAAAATAACAGCAAAAATATAGAGTTGCCATGAGGATTAAATGCAGCAGTAGGTGTAAGGCTCTGAGCACGGCACATGGCACATAATAAACAGCCAAGATGTGAGCTGTTGCTGCTCTGGTTTCCTCTCACAGGTCCCCTGGGTCCACCTCCCTCCCAGCCAGAGGAAACCCAGGAGAGTCCCCAGAGACAGAGGATGTGAAATTGAAAGTTTCTAACCCTTACAATGCAAACTACCAGCTTAGTCTTTTTAATAAGAAAGGTCTTGTCAGCTCATTCTACCATCATAGTTTGAGAAGGGCTGTGTATGCATGTTTTCCAAAAGCCAGGCCGTGTTGTATGGTGGAAAAAGAATATGGGTTTTGGAATCAGGCAACCCAGTGTGCAAATTCGTCTCTGACAGCCTCTATTTACTCACCCGTAAATGGGGATAATAAAACCTACCATACAGGGATGCTGTGCGGATCAGGGATAATGTATGCAAAGTGCCTGCCCCACGTGCAGTAGGCACTCAATAAATGGAAGCTGTTATTATTATGTTACCATCAAAATTCCATATGCACAATGACAAGCAGGAGAGGAAACCAACAAAACTGGCAACTTAGCCTGGATAATGCTTTGTTCATCCAGGAGAACAAAAGCTATTTGCTAACTTGAAATGGATGATAAATGAGGACAAGACTGCTCAGTGCTTGGGTGCAGAGCTTTTCCGTGGCCTTAGATACAGGGGATTGAAGTTACTGGATGCAAGAGGTTTTTCCATGTGGCCCACAATATTGTGAAGTTGGCCACGTGTCAGCTGCTCTACTAGACATTCAGTGGTGACCCAGACAGAGGTCCCACCCTCAAGGAGTGCCCACTTCATGGAGGAGATACAATCACATAAATGAACAGATAAAAGTTAGAGCTGTGTAAGGTTCCTGAAGGGCAGGCTCCTAAGAGAGCAGTTAACAGGATTCTCACAGAAGGCCTCTCCGAAAAAAGATATTTAATCTGAGTTTTGAAGGATAAGAAAAGGGCAATCAGGTGCAGAGCAGTGGAAGAGCATTCTAGGCAGAGGGAACCGTGAGTGAAAAGGTTCTGGGGTTAGAAACAAGAAGGAGGAGAATGGTAGAAAATGAAGGCAAAAAAAGCAGGTAGCAGCCCAATCACGCAGGGCCTGGCGGTGAGGACACTGGATGTCATTCCAAAGACCATACGATGCCAATAAACAGGGGATGCCACACATCTGTCATACAAACCCTAGATTGAACACTGAGCAAATCAAGCCCCACGGTGGCTTGAGACCATGGGGTCAGGACTTGACTTCTGAAAGCCTTCTGCTTCCTACTAGAGACTGAAGGTCTTTGACCCTGGGGGGACACCCCCCCCCCAGTGTGGAATTTCTTAAAGCCTTTTGGATTCATTGCCAAAACGGCAGGGGAAGCAAAGAACATGCGGCTTTACCTGGAAGTACCAGGAGGCACTGGATAGAGACACCCCAAACCTTTGTTAGGAGAAGTCAGAACCTCCAGAGACAGTGCTGAGTAAACACACTATTGACCAGCCTGTCCCTCCACCTCGGGCTCTGCACTCCTAAGGAATAAGTAAATCCCAGACATAAATTGCCCCCGGCAGCCTCCCTCAATTACACAAATCCAAGACATGACAGGGAGAGGCAGAAATTCTCCTCCAGTGAAGCCGAAAGCCGAGAGCAAAGCAAGAGAGCTAAAATATAATCCCCATGCCGCGAGCAGCCAGAAGGAAGCAGGGCTTCCCGAGTACCCTGGTCCCCAACTGCTTAGCTAAGTCTGTCTGCACAAGGCTGAGTGGCCAAGAGCAAAGGAGATGCCTTAACAACTAAAGGGATGATTCAGGCACCCAGGGACAGGAGAGGGAGGGTACCTTCTTCCTCTGCCAGGAATCTAGGCATAATGCAGGAGGGGGCAGGAGACGGGGTAGGAGGAGGCTTGAGGCCAGTCTTTCCCTGTCCTCAGCTCACTAGATAACAGCGCGAGTTCTCACATACTCAGAACAGAGGAGGTCTGACACATTCACACCTGCAGGGGAGCCGGGGTGAGGACAAAATACAGACAAGGAAGCAGCCAAATCGCGGAAGGGAGGGGCCCAGACCTCCCTTCCCCTGCCACCCCATGATTCCCACTAAAATGAAGTAGGAGGCCTCTGAGAAAGCCCCTTCCAAGTGCCCTGTTTTGCTTCCTTTCCTGTGATTTTGCTTTCCTTAATTATAAAAGTAATTTGGAGTCCCTCTTAACACTTCTGGGTTCTCTGATTGTCTTGGTTATTTTAAATATTTTGTATTATTAGTGGCTTTCAACATTTTCTCGGGGTTTACTGACCTTTGTGTTTTTCTCCTCTAACCACCTGTTAATTTTCCTAGTCAGTTTTTCTTTTGGTGCATTTGCCTTTTTCTTAATTTGTAAGTAATCTTTTTATATGAACGATATTAACCCTTTGACAAACTGCCAACTTTTTCCCCTCCCACTGGCTGGTTTCTATCAATTTTTATGGCATTTCTTGAATTCTCTGAAAGGACCACAAAGCAGCCATCTAATTCTGCTAAAAATATTCTCTGCCTTTGAAACAGGGTTTCTAGAATCTCCGTGAATCATCTGCTCACATGCCCAAAAATGTCTCAGAAATCCTTTGCTTTTATAAACCACACCATTTATAAACCAAACCTCTGGCACCAATCTACTCTTTTTCTGCCTGTGTAGAGGCTGTGACCAGATTTGGGAAACTTCTGAGTCACACTCTGAAGTGCTGAGGTCACCGTAAACAAAGGACAGTCTCTTGATGGCTTGGAGATGCCCTCAGTCACTATAAACACCAAAGTTCACACTCGTCTGCCCCACTCCACCTCTTTCGTTCACCTCCATTCCTTTTAGTCTAAAAGACTTCCTGACAGCAACAGGTGCCAAGCATCCCTCACAGAAACTTCGTATCAAAACCTGACTGCACGGGTACAAGACGGAGGAATCCTTGATGGTGTTTATTGACTATACGCTCTATGTGAATCACCTGTGAGCTGTGCCATCTGAAAAAACGGAGCTCTTCATGCTCATCATATGCTTTCTCACCCCCATACCTTTTGCAGGTGATCTTCCTCTACCTAAACAACACCTCCCCACTTCCATACGTTACCCAGGCTGGCCAACTTCTAATCATCTTTCCAATCTCAGCTTAACCATCACCCCCTCTTCACCAGCAGCCAGGCTGGAACAGACACCCCTCCACCAAGAACCCTTAGGATCATTTCTAGCACAATTGTATAATTACGTATAATTGCCTGTTTACCTGTCTCCCCGGCCCTTGAAGGCTTGAACTGTGTCTTTCACCACTGTATCCCCAGCAATGAGCGCAGAGCCAGGCTCATGGCTCACAATCAGTACATATTTGTGGAATCAATGGATCATTTCAAGTGTTAGAATAAGAAAAGCAGGGGGCTTCCCTGGTGGCACAGTGGTTGGGAGTCCACCTGCCGATGCAGGGGACACGGGTTCGTGCCCCGGTTCGGGAAGATCCCACGTGCCGCGGAGCGGCTGGGCCCGTGAGCCATGGCCGCTGAGCCTGCGCGTCCGGAGCCTGTGCTCCGCAACGGGAGAGGCCGCAGCAGTGGGAGGCCCGCGTAGCGCAAAAAAAAAAAAAAAAAAAGTGGGGGGGGTTAGCCCCATTGCTATCTGCAGAGGTCCATACCAGGAGTATGTATAAGAGTATTTAGCTCTTATACAGTGAAGAATTAAACCTTTCCCCAAAAGAGGGTTGGGCTTTCCTTTGGCTTCTCAGTAAACCCTCGGAATGTTTTTGTTTGCACAGGGGACTTGAATAACACTGGATATAATCTAACAGTGGGATTTAGGGTGGGGGCTTTGAGTTACATAAATCAGCTCAACTGGGGACTGAAATCACTCATGTAGGCAGTCAACCATAGACCCAATACTTGGAGCATCAAGGCTTGGCAAGCTTCCGTGGTTGCCAGTACTGCATGCTGTTGTCACACATCCCTGCTGGGAAAGTAGCACCGTCCGTGACTCCACGGGAAGAAGACAACTGGAAGTTTCCATGTTTGGAACTTTCCCGGACTCTGCCCTATGTGCCTCCCTTGGTCGCTTTTAGTCTGCATCCTTCACTGTAATAAACCATATTACAGCTTCCAGTGAGTTCTGTAAGTTTCTAGTGAATTATCGACACGGAGGGTGGTCTTGCAGAACCCAACACTTGCGACTGATACCAGATATGAAGGTGGTTTTGTGGACTGTACTCCCTCAACCTCGCAGTTCCTCTCTCTTAAAGACACTCTGAGGGCAGTGGCTGTAATAAGAACTCACCTGGAAAAAGTGAACCATACAGGACAGGCCCGATGTATGGAATGTCAAGACTGGCAAAGCCATCACTGTGGACGCCTCATTCATTGAAAGCAGCCTTGGAATGCAGCACGCTCCTCTCCACTGTCCCACCCCCCTGGACGGAGATGGGCAGCACTCTGCAGGCAGGAGGATGAATCACGAGTGCCTACTTGCTGCTCCCCCTCTCCGACAGATGACTGGGCAAAAATAGAAGAGAATTCCTTCTCTATAAATATCTTTACATGCTAAATGTCTCTAAAAAGCACCATGTGCCGAGCTAGTCTGTTAAGAAACAGATGCAGAACAGATGCAAAGGCCCATGAGGTAGCTGAAAAGTTAAAGAATTTTTATTCAACGAGAGGCAGAAAAAGTTTCTTGGGAGCATAAGTATGATCAAGGCCGCCCAAGGCAACTGGAGAGCTATGGAAAGTCTGGCTCCCGGCTTGTAACGTAGCATTTCTTACCATGTCGTTTTCAAAGCATATTTAAGTGTGTGTGTATGTGTTCCCTCCATGGCCACTCTTCATCCATTCATTTAACAGATATTTACTAAGCACCCATTATGTGAACAACTCTCTTCTTAGGATATAAGATACAGGGGTGACCAAGACTAGTAAGTTCCCTGCTCTGAACGGACACACAATGTGTCCCAATGGAAGGAGTCAGATAAAACATAAACAAAATAATGTTTAGATAGACCTATGCTACAGAAGAAAATAGAGCTGACAATATAGTAATGCTGAGCATGGAGGCCACCTGAACTTGAGTGAAAGGCCTGTGAGAGGCAGCAACATGGAGATAAAACTTGAATCATGAGAAGAAGCCAACCACTGGAAGATCTGGGGGAAGAAAATCCCAGGCAGAGGGGACACAGAGGTGGTGCTCAGGATTGCTCCAGGAAGAGAAAGAAGGGACCAAAGAAAAGGAGAACAGGATTTGGTCTGAGATGTGATCAGGAGATCAGGGCAAGCCTTTTAGGCCATAGCAAAAAACTGATTTTAATTCTTGGTAAAATGGAGAGCTGTAGGAAGGTTTTAGTAAGGATGAGTGTGATTAGATTTATGGGTTTTGTTGTCGTTCTTAATCACTCAGGCAGCTAGGTCATGCACTCATCGTAGGATATCAAGGCTGGAAACAGAGCCCACTTTGGAAGTTGTTGCGCCACTGACAGTGGTTCACATGGGGAGTCACGGGGAGCCGGAGAAATATTTTACGGCTACGTTTTGAAGGTAGAGCTGGCGGCACTTGCTGAGGATTTGGACACAGCAGTTAAGAGAAAGACACATCAAAGATGACTCCTAGGTTTGTAGTTTGAACAGCTAAATGGAAAGTGGGGTCATTTACTAAGATAGGAAAGGTAGAAGGAGGCACAGATTTGGGGACACGCTAAAGGTGAGAAAATGAAATTCAGAAAAGCCACACAGCCAGGAAATGGTGGAGGCAAGGTTTGAATGCTGGTCCCTGGGACTCAAAATGACAAGGCAAGCTGAATTTCCAAGCCTGGTTCAGAGAGGAGTTGAAGGAAAAATCACATCAGTCCCAGGAAAATTCAGGGCATGCCACACAGCTGATCTATTTTCAGCATCCACTCCTGTGAAGGCTACTTGTAGAATCATATCATTAATAGAATTTTTGAGCTAAACAGATCCTTAGGCTCAAAAGGACACCTGCATCTTTGCAAACATGATTCACAGAACATTCCCTGAGTAAGCAAATGGGTCAGGCTGCTGAGTAGCCTTTGCTTTGAATGGAGCTCCGGACACAGACCCATCTTCCAAACCATCCTTTCCGCTTCCTCCCCACTGTCAAAAGAAACAGGACATTATATAAACCTTCTGAAATGCCAAAAGGAGGAATTCTATATTTAACTCCCCTCCCAGCATCCAAACATGACGTGTCGGAATGTTGAGGATCCAATTCAACAATATTGAGTAACAAGGAGATAACCCAGGGGACTCTCCCCTTCTCCCTTCTCCTCCAACTTCCTGTCTCCAGCCACCCACTGTCATATCTTCATTAAGGAAGTTCAGAAGCGGCTGGCGTGGCTCAGGCAGATCCCCGAAAAAGCAAACAGCTGGGGGAATTGAAAGGATTATGCTAATAGAGATGCTGTTAACACTGACATAGCTACCAGGCAGCTGGAACTCAGAGCCAATCGTGGGCTCTTCCTCCCCTTCAGCAATCCCAAGAAGAAGTGTGGGGACTAAGGAATGAGAGGGAAGGAGGCAGCTTTATAAAAACCAATGCCCTCGAGGCTGGAGAAGCACATGAAATGGAACTTCAGCTACTGCATCTCCGAAGCTGAGACCTTAGTTAGAAAGGTGCTGATAAAAAAAAGTCACGTCTGTGAGACTGCAAGAGCTGGGATGATGGCAGGAGCCGATCAAGAAGGCATGCAGTGAGGCTCCTGAATACACTTACTGAGCAGCTTGCATGCTGTAGGCGATCAATAAATATTAAACACAGAGCCTGGTGGAGAACAGGTTTTAATGAGACCAGAAACAGCGTATAGAGTGGGCTGCCATGGTGAAGGGCCATGGAGACGCTAGGCAACCAGCCTCATCTCTGCAGGTCCCGTGTCCTCGACTCTCCCCGGGGTGTTGTGTTCTCAGTTACAAAAAGAAAGCAGGGCTTCCCTGGTGGTGCAGTGGTTAAGAATCCGCCTGCCAATGCAGGGTACACGGGTTCAAGCCCTGGTCGGGGAAGAGCCCACATGCCGTGGAGCAACTAAGCCTGTGAGCCACAACTACTGAGCCTGCGCTCTAGAGCCCCCATGCCACAGCTACTGAATCCCACATGCCTAGAGCCAGTGCTCCACAACAGGAGAGGCCACCACAATGAGAAGCCCACACACCACAGCGAAGAGTAGCGAAGTAGCATGCACTCGGCGCAACTAGAGAAAGCCCGCACACAGCAACAAAGACCCAACACAGCAAAAAATAAAAATAATTAATTAAAAATTAACTTATTTATAAATTAAAATTAATTTATAAAAAATTAATTAATTAATTTTAAAAAAGAAAGAAAACCAACTCAAGGGAAAATTCATGGGGATGTTGGAACCTGAGGGAGCCCTCCCTGGCATGGCTCAGGTCTACTGCTCCAGTCTCATCATGAATGGTGCTTCATTCAATCAAAAAAAAAAAGGAAAGGGAGGGAGGAGAGGAAAGGGAGGGAGGGAGGAGGGGGAAGGGAGGGAGAGAGAGAGGGAGAGGGACAGAGGGAGAGAGAGAGAAAGAGACAGAGAAAGGAAGAGAGAGAGAGAGAAAGAAAAAGAAAGAGAGAAAGAAAGGAAAGGAAAGGAACGAAAGAAAGAAAGAAAGAGAGAGAAAGAGAGAAAGAGAGAGAGAAATCCCCAGGACAGAGCAATAAACAAGAGAAAGACTGAGGGGACCTCTACCCTCAGGGAGTTTCCAGGCCCCTAGGGGGGCAACAAGCATACTGGAATAGGAAAGTACCTCATGTTATAAACCCACAGAGGAAGAGCATTCATTCCAGCCGAGATCAGGGACGACTTCCCAGGAGAAGTGGCTTTTGAACAGGAAATGAGGAATCATAAGAGGGTAGCCAATTTAAGAGGCAGAGAAGAGAGGCCCACATGGGGAACATGGTGTATGCAAAGGCTTGGAGAATCTGCTCTTCCCTTTGCTTGTAACATGCTTGCGCCCCTTATCTGCCGTGGATCCTGTGTTCCTCCCCCCAATACCACTTTGCCTAGCGTTCTATAACAGGAAGAGTAATTCATCATTGTTATTAGTATTCTGATGTTTTGTTGTTACTACTGCTACTACTGTTATCATTATTTTATTTATGAGCACTTAGTATGTGCCAGGCACCATACTAAGCATTTTACCTACATTATCCTCTTTTTAGCCCCACGTCCCTATAAGAAAGATGCCACTATGACCTCCATTTATAGGTGAGGAAACTGAGGTCCAGAGAGGTGAAATAACTTGCCCACAGTCACACAGTCAGTAAAAGTGGCAAAGTTGGATTTGAGCCCAGGTAATATGACCCCAGTGCATCTAAATATCTGGTATACCACTTTCCACTAGGTCATCACACGTACCATATGTAGCAAAGCTTCACACTGAACTATGTCTTCATGGCTTTCCAACCTACCCTTCTGCCTACTTCACATCCTTCAGCATTTATCATTCAAGAGTCCATAAACATTGGAACCAGCTGGACGTGGGTAAATCCCAGACTTACTAGCTCTATCATTTTAGGCAAGCTATCTGAACTTTTAATGCCTCAGTTGTCACAATCACAACATGGGGATAATAATACCTACATCCTGAAGGACTGATTAAAAAATTAAACAACATAATATATTTAAAGAGTGTAGCAGAAGGCTGGCCCACAGATGGTATTAGTTTCCTATTGCTGCTGGAACAAGTTACCACAAACATAGTGGCTTAAAACCCTGTAAATGTATTATTATCTTAGAGTTCTGGAGATCAGAAGTCTAAAATGGGTCAGCAGGGCTTCCTAGAACTTCCTTCCCAGCCCTAGGGGAGAATCTTGCCTTTCCAACTTCTAGAGGTTGCCTGCATTCCTTGGCTCATAGCCACAACACCCTAAGCTCTGTTTCCACTATCACTTCTCCTTTGACTCTCACACTCCTGCTTCCCTCTAAGTACCCTTGTGGTTACACTGGACCCACCCAAATAATCCAGGATAAGCTTTCCATCTCAAGATGGGAAGAGTTTTAACTTAATCACATCTTCAAAGTCCCTTTGCCCCAAAAGATAACATATTCTCAGGTTTCAGAGATCAGAAGGCAGATATCTTTGATAGGCCTTTATTCTGCCTACCATAGTCCACTCTCTGGCCCCCAAAGATTCACATCTGTCCCACGGGCAAAGAACCGTCACCCTATCTCCCACAGTTTCAACCTGTTATAGCAACAACTCAAAATCCAAAAATCTCATCTAAACCTCATCAGCTCAAAAGTCCCAAATCTTATCATCTCAATCATCTAAATCATGTATAATCCATCCTGGAGCAAAATTTCTCTCCATCTGTGGTCCTGTAAAACTAGGAAACAAATTATCTTCTCTCAAAATACAATTGTGGGACAGGCATAGGATACCAGTTATAGCCATTCCTGATCTAAAAGGGAAACAAACAATGGAAAGAAAAAACCTAGTTACCACACCCAAGTAATTTTGAAATCCAGCTAGGCAAACATTCGGTTTCAGGTGTGGAGATAATCCTCTGTGTTTCAAGACTCTGCCTTCAGAGTAATCCATCCTTTTTCACGCGAGGTAGCATGTGTTTGCAGCCTAGTAGTTTAGAAGTATGTTTCTTGCCTGTAGAATTCTGGGAGTGTGGTCTTCTTTCATTTCATCCTCTCTCTGTTTCCTTCAGACCAAATGGGCAATGTTCCCACTAGTATGAAATTTCAAGAACCTTGTGGGTCTCCTGTGTATTTCATAGGGATTCATTCCATTAGACAAGAGGCTCTTCCACAGACCTTTTCTAAATATTCCACTCTATCCCTGGCTTCTGTTTAGATGGCTGAGAGTCACACGCCTAATCTGTTTAAAGATCCCACAGTATGATCAAATACTGTGACATTTTGATCATTTCCAGGCACTAATAAAAGGTTATCCAGTCACATCCTTGGCTTTCTCTCCAGAGCAGCTTTCCTGACTGTGTCTCCTACTTTTAGTATCTTTTACAATTTGGATAGGCTGGGAATTTCCCAAGTCATCCTTTTTGCTTAACAGTCCTTCCCTCAATCTATCTCTTTCCTCTAGCATTTTACTAAAGGTAGAAAGAAGAAACCAAGCTGTACCTTCCACACTTTGCTTGGAAATTTCCTCAGCTAACTATCCAAGCTCACCGCTTACAACTTCAGATTTCCACACGCCTGTAGAACACAATTCAGCTAAACTTTCTGCCACATTATAATAAGGATTCCCTTTCTCCAGTTCCTAATAACATATTCCTCATTTCCATCTTAGCTACCCCCCACTGGTAGCACCTTTAACATTTCTATTTCTACCAGCAGTCTGTTGGTAACGATTCAGGCGTTCTCTACGATGATATATGTTCTCTCCATGATGCTCCTCACTTGCTCCGAGTCCTCAGTGGCAGAGGCGTTAGCATTCATATTTCTACTAACAATATGTTCAAGAAAATCGAGCCTTTTTCTATGATGTGTCTTAAAATTCTTCCAGCCTCTGCCCACTGCCCAATTCCAAGGCCACTTCTACTCTTGCAGGTATTTGTTGCAGCAGCACCCAACTCCTGGCACCAAAATCCGTGTAAGTCAGGGTTCAGTCAGAAACACATCAGTGGCAGATATATATTAAGAAACTTATTACAAGGAATTTGCTTACATAACTGTGGGGAATAGCTAGACATGTCTGATATCTGTAGGCCAGGCTGGAATTCTTGGGCATGAGCCAAAGCTTCTAGCCTCCGGTGGAATTTCTTCTTCAGGGAAGCCTCTTAAGCTGCACTCTTAACGCCTTCAACCGATTGACAAGCCCACTCAGACTACCTAAGATAATCTCCCTTAAAGCCAGCTGATTACAGACTTTAGTCACAGCTACAAAACAACTTCACAACCACACCTGGATTAGTGTTTGACTGTATAACTGGCAAATGTAGCCTAACTAAATTGAGGAAGAAGACTGACCAACACAGGTGCGATACATTATCAGGCTACATTCCTAACACTCAAGACAGCCTCTCGTGCATTTCTATATCCCCTCCCCCAGGTCCCAGGTCCCAGGTCCCAAGTAAGAACACGGAAGTCAATTGAGTAAGTTTACAAGTAAATGGGCTTATCCTTTCATCATTACTTTTCATCTCCCTCCCCTGCCCCTCCTGCTCCACCACCCAACCCCACGGATTCTGAAGGCTCTCTGTTGTCCTTCCCTTCAGTGAGTCCATCATCAACACTTTGGGAAGACAATATTGTAAACACTGGAGTATAATAATCCACAGCACAGACCCTATAATCCTGCCTCTCCAACAGATGAAGGCTAAAACAATAAGAATCCAAGAATAATTCTCTCTCTAGCCCACAACTAGGAAACCAAGCTCACATATCAATAAAAAACTTCAAAGGTGAGTTTCACTTGCAACTAGATTCTAACGAAACCAGTTCTTCTTCCAAGAAAAGCAAAATGGTTAACTCAGAATCACCAAATTAGGATGAAAGAGGCACTTGACTAACCATAGCCAACTGTAGACCTGTTATCCTATCCATGCTGTTAGACAAGGACTGAAGGTTAAAAACACTGATTAATAATTAATAAACTATCTCCCCAAAAAAGAAACTAATTCAATACTTTTGCTGCAGACATTCCAGGTGACCTTTTGTTTCACATTTTTCTTCATAATATTGGATAAACTTAATCTGTCAGTAAATGCCTTGAAGGAATGAGTTCATTCTACCTTCAGAATGATGATGACTGATGATGATGTGATGATGATGATGGTGATGATGGTGGTGATGGTGGTGATGATGATGAGGATGACGATGAGGATGATGATGATAGCAGCTACCCTTTATTGGGACTTACTTCGTGCCAGGTGACTGCGCTAAACACCTTACATACAGTATTTAATTTGAACATGATGATAACCTGTCATACTTTGAGTTGTCCCAGCAGGAGACACTGACACAAAGATTTGAATTTCCAGTCACCTATTTGAGAAATGATCGCAGGAAACACTGGTAGGGAAAAAGAGAAATGAGACCGGGAAGGAAAAGGAAAAAGTAAATGGTGCATTTTTAGGCAAGTTACAACTGTGGGCGACTGAACCTTATTATCCCTGGGGACATTGGGAACCTAGCATAAAATATTTACATTATAGTTGTTGCACCTAAGAGGCAAGGGACTGGAGTAGTTATCCACAACTCCCCATCTATCACTGGCTGCTTCCAGCACCTTCACTCACCCTGAAGGTGGGCTGAACCTACTTCTAGAGTCAGAAAAGACCTCACAGACAGTCATGTGTGTTCATAGTCAACAGCCTTTGATATACAGACATGAGGACTGGGGGGGATATGGGCAAGCAAGCACCAGCAGCGCATGCTACACAACCTAGTAAGTAGGTTGTATTAGTCCCATTTTAGAAAAAAATTGAGGCTCAAAGAGGATAAAGTAACTTGCAGAAATGATGGAGCTGGATTAAAATCAGGTCTCTCTGCAAAGAAGACATACAAATTGCCGACAGATATGTGAAAAATGCTCAATGTCACTAATCATCAGGGAGATGCAAATCTAAGCCACAATGAGATATTACCTCACATTTGCCAAGATGGTGATTATCTAAAACACAAAAGACAACAAGTGTTGGTGAGGATATGAAGACACTGGAACACTTGCACACCGTTCGTGGGAATGCAGGATGGTGCAGCCACTATGGAACAGAATGGAGGGATTTCTTTAAAAATAAAACTACCATATGATCTAGCAATCCCATTTCTGGGTATTTACCCAAAAGAATGGAAATTAGGATCTCAAAGAGATATTAGCACTATGTTCTCTGAAGCACTATTCACAATAGCCAAATGTGAAAACCACCTAAATGTCTATCTATAGATGAATAAATAAACTGTGGTATATACATGCAACAGGATACTATTCAGCCTTTAAAAAGAAGGAAATTCTGCTATAT
Organism: Phocoena phocoena; assembly: GCF_963924675.1. NCBI lineage: Eukaryota > Metazoa > Chordata > Mammalia > Artiodactyla > Phocoenidae > Phocoena > Phocoena phocoena. Next base: position 29,896,168 of record NC_089233.1, on the reverse strand, counting down.
GTGACAACATGAATGAACCTTGGGGATGTTATATTAAGTGAAATAAGCCAGTCACAGAAGGACAAGTACTACATGATTCCGCTTTCATGAGAAATCTAAAATAGTCCAACTCATAGAATCAAAGAGTAGAGGAGTGGTTGTCTGGGGCTGGGAAGAAGGGAAAATGGGGCATTTCTTTTCTTTTTTTGATGTCTATTATTTTCCTCAATTTTTAAAAAAATTTTTACTGGAGTATAGTTGATTTACAATGTTGTGTTAGTTTCAAATGTATAGCAAAGTAAATCAGTTATACATATATCCACTCTCTTTTTTTTTAGATTCTTTCCCCATATAGGCCATTACAGAGCATTGAGTAGAGTTCCCTGTGCTATAAAGCAGGTTCTTATTAGTTACCTGTTTTATATATAGTAGTGTGTATATGTCAATCCCCATCTCCTAATTTATCCCTCCCCCACTTATCCCCTGGTAACCATAAGTTCGTTTTCTACATCCATTGATGTCTATTTTTGGCAAATAAAAGTTATACACATTTAAGGTACACAATGTGATATTTTGGTAAATGTATACACTGTGAAATGATTACCTCAATCAAATCTATCCATCACCTCACATAGTTACTATCTGAGTGTGTGTGTGTGTGTGTGTGTGGTTGAGAACACTTGAGATGTTACTCTCTTACCAAATTTCAAGTGTATAATACACTAACTACAGTCACCCTGCTGTACATTAGATCTCAAGAATTATTCATCTTATAACTGAAAGATCAATCTCTCTCCTTTTTCTCTACCCCACCCCCCAGGCTCTGGTAAGCAGAAGCCAGAGATAGAGAGTATTATCTAGAAAAGACCTACGGAAGAGCCTTTTGTCTATTCTGTGTGAGACACTACATACCCTCTAGTTTCCTCCTCTATGAAATGGGGATAATCACACAGTTGTTGAAAGGATTAAATGAGAGAGTATTGTGCTTATAGCACAAAGCACTTGCTGAATCAATGCGAACTTGTATTATAATCACAGCTCAACCAAAAAAAAGTCATTTGTTTCATCCTCAGAGCCTGGGATCTGCCTGTCAGAGCCACATAATACTTGTCACAAACTCCCAGGTACTAGATAGGACTTCTCCCCCCTCTGAGGGGCCAGCTCCTTGAGACTGTGGCCTGTACAGCCTGAGGTGGTGGGAAGAGCCTTGGATTAAGAGCAACAAGCCAGAGCCCAAATCTGGTCTCTGTCAATGCTTGACCAATCTACTCTAAGACCTCAGGTCTGTCATTACCAAAGTGGACACAGCCCCTTCCTCATGGCAGTAATAAAAATTTTAAACTCTGTAGATAACGTTTCATGAAACAGTGCCTTCCTTTCATCAAGTCTAACTCATGTTAGTTAGACTTATCATGGTTTAACAATGCAGATTCAGAAGTTAGAGAGAGCTGGGTTTGAATCCAGGTCCAATCACTTACCAGCTGTTTGAGTACTTTGTTTCACTTCAGTGAGCCTCAGTTTTCTCATCTGCCAAATGGGGCTAAGAATACCCAAAGCATCACAGAGTTAGCGTGAGGATTAAATGAGATATTTAAAGCACTTGGCACAATGCCTGGCACATAATGAATTTGCAGTACATGCCAACTATTTTTATATTTAATATGCCATCATTATCAGAATGCTTTGAATATAGATGTGCTTAAGGACAGTTTGCTGAATGAATGAATGCTGAGAAAAGAACATCATCAGCTCAGTCCTGGCAGTGCCTGGATTTCAGAATTCTTCATATGGAAGTTCTCCACTAGGGAAACAAAAAGCCTCAAAATTAAGAAAACTGAAAGAAAATAGAATAGGCTTGGCTAAATTGTCTAAGCCCAGTCGTGTGTGAGATACCTCAGAACACTTGATGGAGAAAACAGATCAGCCTGAGTCCAAACTGAGATCATGAGACAGGCCTGGGGGCCTGGAATCTGCGGAGGCCAGTGGACCTGGGGGTCCAGGTTGCCTGCTCTCAAGAGGCAAGATCTCCAGCTGCTTAGACTTCTCCTTAGATTCGCAGAGCATCTTTCCATGTCATCTATCAGTGATGGGAGGTCGGGGTGAGCATCCCCCAGGGATGGGACAGGTCTCTATAATGCTCTCCCAGGTGGGGAGAGGCAGGGGACACTGGCTCTTCTGAAAAGGCCTGGGGAAAGGAGGGTAGGTGAGAAAACTTACTAAAAGGAAAACACAAGAGAGGTCAAATCAAAAGCCAATCTGATGTATTACTCAAGTGCAGATTCTGATTGTCTGTCTGGGGCAGGACTGACATTTTCCACTTAAACAAGATACCCCAGGAAATAGAGACCCTGCTGATCCAATGGCCACACTTTGAATACCAAGGCTTAGACATTAGTCCAGTGTTTCCAGACTGCCTTTATGAGAATTACCTGGGAGTACCTTGTTAAAAAGGCAAATATTCAGCCTTGAACAAACCCACTGAGTCAAAATGAGTGGTGGTTATGGCAGCTCAGAGGGATACCCCAGAAGCTGTATGTTTAAAAAGCAATCCCTGGTTATTTTTAACATGAGGGAGATTTAGAAAACACTGATTGTCAGGTATAGGTATAGCAAATTCAAATGCCCCAGAACCAAGACAGGTGACACGAATGATCTAAACTATCCAGGTAACAACAGGATGTACTGGGGACTGCAGTAAACTTGGAACAGCCCTCCTCAGCGAAAGGAGGCAGCTACTTTTCTGCTCAAATGAGATGTTGCCATGAGGGAAGTCAGGCTGTATGTTTCTAGAGCTTTTGATTTTTTAGCAGAAACTCTAGATTCAGACTTTTCAGTGAACTACCTTCATGTTTTTTAAGGCTCCTGCAAGAGCAAAACAAACACATCTGCAGGCAACCATTTGTAACTTCCTGGGGTCCAGCAGATGAGAAATAGGGATCTGTGGCTGCCGTTGAATATTTCAAAAGGCCTGGCAGAACTGGAACTCTGACCTGTAATCAGACATCCACAGCCAATCAGTATACTCCATCCCTTGGCCACAGTGACTGGCTCAGTTATGGGCACATGATCCAGAGGAGTCCAGCCAGGATTAGCCCTGGGTCTTTTGATGGAGCTACCAGGAAGGAAACGCTGCACTCACTCTAGTTTCTCTGGGTCATTTAACTGGCAGAATGTAGGACAAGAGCTTCTGGTGGCCATCTTGCCCCACTGGGAATTGGGATGAGGGGATATCCCCTGAAAATGAAGTTAATACAGAGAAAACCCAAGCTGACATATGGGAGAGACCCATGACTCCTGGATTTACACAGGCTCGAAGACAACTCCTGGTATTTTCAGTTACATCACTCACCTTGTCTGACTTGGTAGAACTGTCATTGGTTAATAATAGCTGCAAAACCAGATTCTTTTCGTGCTGAGATTTAGACTTTACATATAATGTTCATTTGCACTACAGTGTGTCATCCTCAAAGCACATCTATGAGGTTAAGCAGGCCACGGGCTATCTTCCACACTTTACAGATGAGATACCAGGGCTCAGAGGGGAGCGATGCCTTGCAGAAGGCCACACAGCTCCCCAACGGCAGGACAGGGACAATAAATCTAGTCTTACGACTCTGGTTCAGAGGGCTTTCCACCCGCTCCTCCCCTCCTCCACCTAGATGCGTCCTTCTCTCCTATAACACACAACAGGGATGCGTTCAGGGGGCCTGGCTCCAGCCCCAAGCTCCACTGCAAAATTCTTCCAGGCTACTTATTCTGAGATATGGGAAAGAAGAAGTGTACAACCCCAAATGCCCATTTCCTCACATTCCAGAGAGCAAAAGGGCACAAGCCCCACAAGGAGCTACCGGAAGATTTACTGAGTCTCAAGGAAACGACAGCAAAGTTCTACAAAGAAGGCAGAGCCCAGGGTCAGAGTCAAGCTGGAACAAATGGAGCTCCACTGCGCAAGTTCAGAAAAGGGAGTAAGTTTTTCAAACAAACAAATAACAAGGATCCAGGGTTACATCAAGGCAACAGCCCTGACTTACTTCAGCCACCCAGGCTCATGTTCAATCAGTTCAACAAACCGCAGGCGTCCAAACCTCTCCAGATCCCTCCCTACTTCCCACAACCCCTGCCTCAGAATCAGGCACCCTTGCTATGATCTCACTCAATTGTATTCCCATGTAAAATTCTCAGGTCCCGTCCCTTTTCCAATTAGGTACTTAATACATCTCGATCCTTGTGCCACCACATAATCATTTAAACAGAACACTTAATTAGCTTCTTGGATAAAAATAACATGTAATTTGTTTGGTAATTATATGTTTCCACAACTGCTGAAAGCAACTCATTATAGGAATTTGGTACACTTAGGATACATTACCTTAATTCTATTTTCTGTTTATTCAATTATATCTGTCGGTCTTAATCGTATTATAAATTGTGTTGAGCTGGTGAAGGTGACTATAAAGTGGCTGTTCCTTAGATTTCATGGTTGGTTTGCGAGTTCCCAGTGTTTGCTCCAGGCTCTGACTGGCTCTGCCGAAATGGTAAAACGAGGACATGCCAAGACCCTTCACACGAACAGAAAAGAAAGTCGTCAGAACTTTCTGCCGAGGGCCTCCTTAACACAGTGTGTTCCAAGGCAAGGGTACACGGACACATTTTCCTTCAAAGCTTTTAATAATTCAGTAGTTATTCTAATGTGTATGAGAAAAAATATAAGTAGCATTTCCAAACCATAATTTCAAACAAATTGTTACCCGGAATGAAACTTAAGTAGGTATTTATGTTTAAAAACATTGAGTCAATTTATGGGCAACTGATGATATGAAAGAATTATTACTTTTTTAAATGTAATAGCAAAATTATGTTTATGTTCAATAAATGGAGTCTTTCTCTTTTAAGATTCTTACTGAAATTTTATCATAAAATGATACAATCCCTGCAATGCATTTTAACATAATCAAGGGGGTGGGTATAAAGGAGGAGAGTATTAAGAAAACAAGACTGACTGTGAGTTGAAGCTAAATTAAGGGTCCATGAGGGTTCATTATATTTTCACTCTATTCTTGTATGTTTGATCATTTTATCATAATAATTTTTAAATTGAGTTAATTTAAAATATTTGATTGAATAATAATATAGGTTGGGGTCAGCACACTTTTCTGTAAAGGGCCAAATGCTAAGTATTTTAGGCTTTGGGGTTCTACAGTCTCTGTGACAACTACTCAATTCTGCTGATGTAGCAAGAAAGCAGCCACAGACAGTCTGTACAAGAACGGGTGCAGTTATGTTCCAGTAAAACTTTATTTACAAAATCAGGGGATGGGTTATATAGCTTGTAGACCCCTGAGGTAGATAATACACTGATATGGCAAAGACCATGAGACGGCAATATAGGAAGGTCTGTAAGAGGGAGAGAAGTACTCAACTCTTGGAACTCTGAGATTCCCTCCTTTGGGATAATAAGAGACCCAACAGAGACACTGAAACGAGGGAGTCAAGGATGAGGCGGGAGCAGAGAAGCATATCACTCTTCCATTCATTCAACAACATTTTATAAGATCCTCAGGAGGAGGACATCATGTCAGCCCACATCAGGGGATGGTGATTCCTTGTCATCCGCAGCTCCTGCTGAGACCAGCTCACACACAGACACCCCTTGGTTGTGCTGAGCCAATGGGAGAATGAAGGCTCCCCGACAGAGTGTAAATTGGTAGCGCTATTTCCGAGTGAGTGTTATTCATATTATTGTTCTGACTCTGGAAGTCCACTCACCTTTGGGTTTCTGTCTAGAGGTGAAGGAGAGGAGCTGGGGCGGTGATTCCAGGGGTTTCTAGGCACTAGCCTGAATCACAGAATCCACAGTTCATAGCCACACTTGAGATAAAGAGTTTCCCCATTGCTGGTGTCCACCTGCTTGTGGAGACACTACATGACAGTGACACTGCCAAGCTGCTGATAGAGGCAAGAGGTGAGAGACCTCGACACCAGAAACTGCATGAGAAATGACAGCTGTATATGGTCATCCTCGTGATGACAACCACACGCCGCTCTCAAGTGCAACTGCAAAGCCTAGACCCTCAACAAAGACGAGGCATGCTGAAGTCTTCCCTAGACACCTCCCTTCCCTCCCCGTTGGGTCACCCAGGTATGATGCGGCTCTGTCATTAGATAATCAAACACCCCTCACTCGACAGAATACTTATTAAGCCCTTAATATGCACCAGACACAGTATTAGGAACCAGAGAGACTGAGAAGAGTCCATTTAGTCCCTGCCCTCTAGGAGCTCACATTGTAAATCAGTGGTCATCTAGGAGCAATAATATTACCAGAAGATACATGGCCATGTCTAGAGACCTGTGTGGTTATCACAACCAGGGGAAGGGGTGCTGTTGGCATCTAGTGGGTAGAGGCCAAGAATGCTTCTAAACATTCTACGGTACACAGGATGGCCTCCCACAGCAAAGAATTATCCAGCCCCAAATATAAAAGCACCAAGCTTGAGAAACCCTGTTCTCCTAGAAGAAACAGATTTTAAACAAATGACCGTATGAAATATGTAATTATAGAAGTGTGTGCAGGTACAACTGCAGCAAAAGGAAGAGATCAACTCCGAAATATAAACACAGCTCCTGCCTTAAAAGCAGAAATGAAAATCCTTATTTGACCCCCATAACCCCTCTAGATAATTCTCCATTTCTTTGTTCCCTTTTATAGCAAAAATGATCCACGAGTCATCTACACTGGCCACCTATACTTCATCATTTACCATCCTCTACTTCACCAGCTGCAGGCAGGTGTAGCCACTGCTGCACTGCTGAAGGGCTTTGTGGAGGTCTCTCCACTTAGGCAGATCCGCTGGCCAATTCTCAGCCCTCATCCTACTCAACACTGGATGCCGTACGTCCCTCCTTTCCTTGCCTTCCTAGGCACCATGCTGCCCTGGTTTTCCTGCTACCCTCCTGGAGGCCCCCTCTCAGCCTCCTTGCTGCTTCTTCCTCATCCCCTGACCTCACACTAAAGGTGTCAGGAGTTGGCAACCTGTGGGCCAGATCCAGCCCACTGCCCAGTTTTTGTAAATAAAGTTTCACTAGAACTCAGTCATGCTCATTCATTTACGTATCATCTAGACTGCTTTCTCTCCACAACGGCAGAGTTGAGTTGTTGAAACAGAGACCATATGGCCCACAAAGCCTAAAATATTTTCTGACTGGTCCCTACAGAAAAGTATGCTGACGCCTAACCTAATTATTATTGTATTTAATCATTCTTTTTGTTTAATTGACTATTTTTTTTACTCATTTTTATTGGAGTACAGCTGCTTTACAATGTTGTATTTGTTTCTGGCTGTACAGCAAAGTGAATCAGTCATAGGTATAATGACTTTTCATTGTAGAAATTATCAAATATACAAAAGTAGAAAGTTCTATGACATTAAATGCCATGCACATGCTGGGAAGAGCATCTCCAGCCTAGGCTCTCCCCCGAGTTCCAGATTCACTTATCCAGCCAACTTAATCGACATCTATATTCACTTGGATGTAAAATGACATGATAATGCGGCCAAAGCAGAGCTAGAGGCATCCTCCGCCCCACTACATCTTCCCCATCTCAACAAACAGCAACTTCCATCCACCTTGTTAACCACATTAGAACTCTAGGGTTCTACCTGTTCGGGCAAACTGTGTGACGAATGTACTGAAATTCCCTGTATTATCTCTGCAACTTTTCTATAAATCTAAAATTATCCCCAAATTCAAAAGTTTAGTAAGTAAAAACCCTAGAAGTCACTCTTTCTCTCTCATTCTTGACTTCTCTTTCTCTCACTCCTCATATCCAATCAGTCAGCAAGTAAGAGTGGTCTACCTTCCAAGCATATCCCAAACCTGATCATTCTCACCACCTCCACCAACACCTCCTAGCCCAAGAAGCTCTCCTGGCTTGTCTCCCACCTGGATTATTGCAACAAGGCTTCCCAGGTGCCCTCTTTTCCCCTCTTCACTTCCTTCTTCTATCAACAGAGCAGCTCCAGTGATTTTTTTAAAACATAAATAAGGTCATATCACTTCTTTGTTTAAGCCCCTTCAATGATTTCCCATCACACTTTGGAATAAAATCCAAACTTCTTTTCATAGCCCACAAATCCTATGGGAGCTGCATCTGCCCACCTCTCAGAAACTGTCTCCTCTCACTTTCCATCTGATCTGTCTGCTCAAGCCACCCTAGTCTGTTCCCCAAACATGCTAAGCCTGCCCACCCCTACCCCAGGGTCCACACACTTGCTGTCACCCTCTGCCCATCCTCCACACAACTCGCTCCCTTACTTAACTCAGAGAGGCCTTCCCTGGTCAGTCTGTCAAAAATATGCCAGTTCACCGACCCCCAGCCTCTCACCTTGCTCTGCTCTATTTCCCTGCCTACCACTGATGGCTACCTGAATTTATCTTATATGGTGATTCATTCTTTTATTATCTGTCATCCCCACTAGAAAGTAAATTCCCTGTTGGCAGGGACCTCATCTATCTTGTTTATCACTGCACCTGGTTGCCTTGAACATGCCCGGCACATGGTAGATGCTCAAATACCTGCTGAATGTTATGTGCTGAGTGAACAGAGAAGTCAAAGGAAGCTCCCAAGAGGAGATGACCATTGAGCAGAGGCACATAATGTACATATATTCATTTCTTTGGTGGCATAGCAACCACCACTACCATAAATGCCTTTGGGGAATCCTTACTCTTGCCATCTACCATCTTTTTTTACAATTTTTTATATTGAAATATATTTGATTTACAATGTTGTGTTAGTTTCAGATGTACAGCAAAGTGATTCAGTTATACATATACATATATCTACTTTTCCAGATTCTTTTCCTATATAGGTTATTACAGAGTATTGAGTAGAGTTCCCTATGCTATACAGTAGGCCCTTGTTGCCATCTACCATATTGGTGAATCCATTAAATGGCTTCCCCTGGTCAAGATCTGAGACAGCCTTTTTAACTTCAAACAGCATGTTCCTGCCAAGAACTGTGAGTAGTTTCTGTTCCCCTAACTCCAGGACTTGCCTTGGCCCTGCCCCTTCAGCCTCTCAATCTTATGAGCTCCCCTCTCTTTTCCTGGCCAGAGAATGTGTCTGGTGCCTATAGTGAATAACTGTTCCTGACTTTACCAGTGGGTGGGGAGGGGCCTTCTAGATGCAGGTAACAACTTGTACCAAGGCACTGAAGCATGACACAAAAGGAAATGATGGGGCATGAAAATCAAATGTTCCTTCAAGGTACACATATGTTACCCCAAAATTCTGGGACTCCCTAGGGACTCAATTCAAAAATCACAGAGCTATTTTCCTAGAACATCTCTTACCTACAGGAAAACAGGGCATTTTGTGCAAGAGCAATGTCTGGCCAACATCATCAGCCTCCATATTTGCTTCCTTAAAATGAAATCAAGCCAGCCAACTAAAAGCTTCCTCCTGCCTTTATCATAATTACTATCACAGCCATTACCATCTTGTGTTTGTCCAGTAATTTCAGCTATTCAAGGAACATTAATATACATGTTCCTCCAAAGCCTCTGAGTTCAAGGCATTACAGGTTCTTCAGGTGGAAATACCAACCTGTTAAAAACAAACAAACAAAAACCCTCAAAGTCATCAAGGCAGCCCAGCTTCTACTGACCCCCAACCCTCCTCATCAGAGACTGCAGCTTTTATCGAGGCAGGTGCAGGTGAGACATTCATTCAAGCCAACAGGAAGATAAATGCTGAGCCTGCACACTCAGAGCCTTCTGCTGACTTAGCATCATGCCAACAGAGATGCTGAACCTGTCACTCATCCTGAGAAGGAGTCACGGCGTGCCTGAGCCAGCCGATCTCAGATATCTTCTCCCCGGCAGTGGCCACCAGGAAAGCTGGTACAATGGCGGTCTGAGCAGGGAAGACCACAGGACTGAGCAAGCCATTACCGGAAAATCAAGACACCTGGCAGATCCAAGAACATGGCTGGTCCCATTTCCATTTGCCCCAAATTAGCATCGAAGTCAAGAAGAGTTAGGGTTAAAATGCAAACACCCCACGCCTCAACCACACCATCTACATATGGTTCCCCATACACACCGTGTACTTGGCCGCCTACATCTTTATTCATGCTGTTCTCTCTGGATGGATAAGCCCAGGCAAATTGCTTATTTTTGCCAAAGTTAGCATTTAATATGGACATAACTATTGTTAAACGCCATGGATCCCATGTGGCAATCTTTCTCCCAGCTCCACAACTGAAATCTTTCTCATCCATCAAGCCTCTTCTTCCTCCCCACCAGCACTCACTCTGATCTGATTCATTTCCCTGTGGTCTCAGCAAACTGTTCTCTACCGTATCATCCTTCTTGGCTGGGTGTTCAGTTCACCACTGCCTTTATCAGATAAACTCACTCTTCCTCTAGTTAAATCCATTTCATCTTCTTGGCAGGCAATTGTGCTGAAGTCAGCACTCTCTCCACAGCCAAACTCTAAAAGATGCGCAGCCTTCCCTTTCCTTGGTCAACCAGTCCACAAGTATTGGATGTACTGGCCATCCATCACTTGTCAGGCACTATTCTAGGTGCTGGGGATACTCAGTAAAGTAGATAGACCTGCCCCTGCCTTCTTGGAGTGTACCAGGGAATCAGGACAGTGATAAAGTCATTTCAAGTATGATAAAGCCATGAGGTAGACACAGGGGTAAACACTTGTTTTCCTCTTCATATGAATTTTATAAACATTTTACGGTTAGAGTGACTTACTTGTTTCTATCTTGTTTTGTGGCTGGAACATAAGATCCTTGAGGGAAAAGCCCTCAATCAAAGGACAGGTCAAAATAAATCATGTAGCCAGAGATAAGTTCAGTAAATTGACTCTAAGTCCTCTAATTGAGAGACTCCAATATCAAACAACCCTTATTTGGGCTGGTTAGATATGTTCTGTTCCTACAAAGGTGCACTTGCCTAAGTCTGCCACTTGGGCAACTGGAATAGAAAGACCTCACAAATGCACAATGTCCTGGAGTTCAAGATGTACATTCAACGAGCACTGCCTGGTTACCAACTGGAATAGAAAGACCTCACAAATGCACAATGTCCTGGAGTTCAAGATGTACATTCAACGGACACCGCCTGGTTACCTACTGGAATAGAAAGACCTCACAAATGCACAATGTCCTGGAGTTCAAGATGTACATTCAACGGACACCGCCTGGTTACCAACTGGAAGAGAAAGACCTCACAAATGCACAATGTCCTGGAGTTCAAGATGTACATTCAACGAGCACCGCCTGGTTACCAACTGGAAGAGAAAGACCTCACAAATGCACAGTGTCCTGGAGTTCAAGATGTACATTCAACGGACACCGCCTGGTTACCAACTGGAATAGAAAGACCTCACAAATGCACAATGTCCTGGAGTTCAAGATGTACATTCAACGAGCACCGCCTGGTTACCAACTGGAATAGAAAGACCTCACAAATGCACAATGTCCTGGAGTTCAAGATGTACATTCAACGGACACCGCCTGGTTACCAACTGGAATAGAAAGACCTCACAAATGCACAATGTCCTGGAGTTCAAGATGTACATTCAACGAGCACCGCCTGGTTACCAACTGGAATAGAAAGACCTCACAAATGCACAATGTCCTGGAGTTCAAGATGTACATTCAACGAGCACCGCCTGGTTACCTACTGGTTGTGAAACCCTGTGCTGAGTGCTGAAGGGTCTTGGCACGTGCTGTTTCCTCCACCCCAAGTGCCCCTCCCCCATATCCACATGGCTCCTTTCCTCTCTCATTAAGGTGTCTGCTCACATGTCCTTGTATCAGAGAGAGGTTCTGTGTATTCATTAATGCTGTCCACCAGCCACTCCGGTTCCCCTCTTTCCAGGCACAAGGCAGGAGAGCACCTTCCTCTCCCCTTGAGTTACTTGTAGCCAATCAAATGTGTGCTGAAGCCTCTACAAGCTAGTACCTGACTCATCACACCCCTTCTCTCCCACCCATGACAATCAGCCACACTCCATGTGTCACAGGCCCTGTCCATCTGGGTCTCCAAGTGGAGGGATGTGGAACAGAGCTCCGAGTTGACCCTTGGATGGGTATGTTGCATGAATGAGACATAAGTCCCCATTGTTATAAGCCATTAAGATGCAGCATAACCTAACCCATCCTAGTTGATGCAGCTTTTCTGAAAACCCTATGCTGAAGGGCAGCTCCTGTCACTCTCAGCCTCTTTACCCTGCTTTTATCTTAGCGCTTACCACAATCTAACATTACATATGTGTCACAAGTTCATATTTTGTCCCCATCCTCTTGAATGTAAGCTCTCTGAGGGCAAGGGCTTGTTCTATTCACCCAGGATCCCCTTCAAAAGGATACAGGAGGCGCAGTACGTATTTATGGAATGACTCAACGAACACACGAACGGAAATAGGTAAGAATCGTTCCTATTCTCAACAAAAATATCCTTAGCTTCAGAATGCTGAAGCTGCAAAAGCACAGGAAAGGCACCTAATCCCATGGAGGGCAGTGGTGAAAGTTCTCCCAGAGGGATGACTTCTGAGATGAGTTTTGAAGGGTTCCAGAGAGAGGCAGGGCCGCAGCACGGGCAAGAAGCCAGGTGTATTGAAACAACTGGAGCACTATTATCATTATTTTATCAAGCCAACAAGGACAAGCATTGTATAAAAAACAAAAGGGGAGTTTTGTGATTGAACTGATTTAGAAAACAATTTAAACACATTTTAAAAGAGGTCTATAGGGCAGGACTTCTCGAAGTCTTGAATGGGATAACATGTGTTGTAAATATCCGAGGGTTTCCTGACATTCAACATCTTCTAAACTTGTTTTGGCTCAAACTCTTCTCTGGAGGGAACACCTCCTGGGACTAATATTCCTTGGAACTCTCTCTGAGAAATGCAGGACTAGAGGAAATTGTAATGGGGGGAGCGAGTGGAGGCTGGAGGTTACAGAGGTGGCCAGAGATCAGAAGTCAGGGTAAGAGGGTTTGTATGGCCAGTAGTTTTACATTTCATCTGAAGGCAATGTGGTGTGCAAGTGTGCACTGAGGATCCCCCATCACAGAAAAAGGATGTCCTTGCTGGTCCTTTCAACAGCACCATCTGATGGACCAGGAGACCCATTAACAGGGAGTCAGGAAGGAGGGTGCCCTCAGCAAGTCCTTGAACCTCTCTGAGCCTCATCTTCCACATCTGCTTAATGGCTTGAGTGAAATACATCCCTTCTATGGTCTCTGTCGATCATTTTGTTCAATAATGCAACTTTGATGCCGTCAACGATTATTATGTTGGGTGTCTAAGGTACCATCTTTCCAAAGGCTCAAAAGATTTCAAAAGACAGTGAATAATCACGCAGAAAATCCGTTGTAAGTGGTAGAGGGACCCTGAACAATAAAAGGGATGGTGTAGCCTTGAGGCCGGGAGAACTGTCTGCTTTCTGTTCCTGCACACACACACCTGTCTCCTTTCCCCTCAGGGAAGCTCCTGCGCCTTACAGTGATTTTCAACACTCTTGTCACTCATAGAATTAACTGTTTCATGGCTCCGCCCAAATCTTCTGATGCAAAGAGCAAGAGGGAGGGGATCACGCCACAAGGCTGAGCTGCCTGCCTTATCACGTGTGGTCAGCTGTGTAGCAGAATATAAATTTTCAAAACCCAAACGATTAAACTGTCACTTCTTATTAGACGAAGAATATTCAAAGACGCAACCAGTAAGAGAAGAAAAATAAGGAAAGAAAGTATATTTGTTGGAGCAAGTGCAGCTACAGCTTTCCCACTCCTGGTCTACGCTGGCAACACAGCCTCTCGGGCCGGTGGACACAGATTTGCTTTTTCAAACCACATATACCAGGCACTGGGTGGGGGCTGGGGGGAGACGGAAATGGCTACAGCAAGGATAAAGAGAGGAATAAGCTCAGTCGTATGGGAGGACATTCTGTCTGTGGGGCACAGGAGGCAGAGGAAGGCAATTGCTTCCAAACTGAGAAGTGGAAAACACACCTTGACATTCAAAATTCAAAGGACCTAAGACAAAGCAGGGCTAGCAATGACCCGTTCTGCATTTGTATTTCTTTTTAGAGTTTTCAGGGTTTCCATAGGCTTATCACGTTTGATCTTCGTAAGAACGCTGAGAGGTACATCGACCAAGGTGAAGATCAACACAGGTGAGGGTGGAGGAGGGAGGGAAGAACTCAGTGACCGAGTCAGAACGAGGGGCAATGTGGAAGGAAGAGCAAGATTCTCGAGTTCACCTGATGAGGACAGTACGGGAGACAGAAAGAGCGGGAAGGGGATGAGGAGCAGAATGCGGTGATTCTTAGGTGCCTGGCTAAGGGTTTAAATTTTACCCTGGAAATAATGGCGGTATCACACCAAAGCTTCAGGAGTGGAGATTAATATGCTCAAAGCTCCCCTTTGGTGGTGTGAGCGGTGGTTGATAGTGAGCATATGGGCAGGAAGACTGGAGTCAAGAGTCCAAGTGAAAGGTGATTGGGACCCAGTGACACAGAGAGGAAGGTGGTCACCTAGAGTCAGGTAGTTAAGGAATGGACAGATCCAGAGGACCAGATGTGGTACCAGAGATGGTTTGTCTTACACAAACAAGGCACGAAACAACATTAAAGCACATAGGATAAAACCCTGATTCTCTTTCAGTTGTTCTAATTAGTTGATGAGAAAGTCTCATTTCGGTGCTAATAGATCTTCAACACCTTTCTAACACTTTCTAATGCCCTTTTGAAATGTTAAGCCTTAGTAGGAAATAGCACCTAGTTATATTTAATAGCACTTCTGTGTTTCCTCTTTTTTATTTTTCTTTTAAGATTTGTGTGTGCGTGTGTGTGTAAGAGAGATTTTGTTTGTTTGTTAGTTTACTGTTGCCATCTATTTATGGCAGAGGAAACTGGTTTCTATTTTTTGTATTGATATAGCATTTCCTTTTAAAATTTATTTTAAGATGTAAAGAAAAGCACTGTAGGAAAAAAAGTAAAAAACAAAAAAAAGGTCAATCTTCAATAAGTTAAATGTAGCATTACCATGTGACCCAGCAATCTGTTGGGCATATACAGGTGTTCAACAACAAAACAGGTTGAAAGAATTGAAAACAGGTGTTCAACAACAAAAAATGGTACACAAATGCTCACAGCAGCACTATTCATAATAGTCAAAAGGTGAAAACAACACAAATGTCCATCAATCGATGAATAGCTAAACAAAGTGTATTTATACACAGTGGAATATTATTCAGACATAAAAGGGAATAAAGTACTGATACATGCTACAACATGGATGATCTAGATCTCATGTCATGGCTGTGTGGCGGACAATTTGTATTTTTGATACCACTACTTAGAGGCAGAGGTATGGTCAGGGAACAGAACCTTTCCTACATGCAACTGAACCATAGATTTTGGCTACCCTAATGAATTCTTTCAACCAATTACCCTAACCCAAATCAACCATAAAACTTAATAGATTCGTTTACGAGATAAAAGTTGATCTCAGTGTATTTTGGAGAAATGCTCAAATTACCAGAGAGCTCATTATTAATTCGTTCTTCCTCTTTTCTCTTCCCCAAGTATCCTGAATTTCTTAACTCTTTCTTCCCATCCAGGTCCAAGAGCAATGGGGAATCTCTGCTCGTGAAGAATCTGGCAGAGGCACATTAATTGTTCAGACAACTCCCCGTGAGGCCATGTGTGAGCTACATGAATCATCCCTCTCAAAGAGTATTAAGCGCCTAGGTGCGCAAGCGTCTGTGCCTTTTGCAATCTGCTTAGTGCCCTTACTCAGTCTGCCGCAGCCCTCCTCGGCTGCCAGTGAAGCCAATGGAAAAGGATTAACATCCTCGCACACAAAGTTCTGCTGGGGCTTGACACCAACCCCCAAATAGGAGAACAGATTCCACTGGATGCTGGCTAGATAAAGAGGCAGGAACATCAACTGACACTTGTCTCCTTAGAGCTTCGAAGGTTTTGTGAAACATGGGGCCCGAAGTGTAATGAAGACTTCACTTGTTAAGCACCTACTGTGTAGATGGTATTGCACAGTGAGCAGACCTCAAAACCCAGAACCAGGGTTCTCATCCAGGGAACATTTAGCAGGTCTGGAGACATTTTGGTTTGTCACAACCGGGGCTGCAGGATTCCACTACCAGAATCTAGTGGGAGAGGCCAGGGATGCTGCTAAACAGCCTACAATGCACAGAACAGCCCCCCCCACACACACTCCAGCCACCACATCAGTAGTGCCGAGGCTGAGAAACTCTGCCCGAGAGCCAAACTAGAACTGGGTTCAAATCCTGGCTCTACCACTTACCACCTGTGTGCGTTCAGACACACACCTTAAGTTCTCTGGGCCTCAATTTCTTCATCTGTAAAATGGGGATGATAATGAAACCTACTTCGTCGTGCTGTTGTGAGGATGTGAAATGTTAATATGTAGGATATATTACTGTTAGCATAGCAGGTTCTACTTTATGTGCCAAGCAAGGTGCTATACACTTTTCACAGGTAATTACTGGTCTTTACAACAAACTTGCAAGATTGGTATTGCTATTCATGTATTTTATAGATAAGGAAGTTGAGGCTTAGGATAGTTAAGTGACTTGCCCAAGGACACAGAACTAGTAAGCTGAGGAGCCAGGTTTTGAGCTGTCTGGATTCAAAGCACATACTCTCACAGGATTTTCCAACAGAGGGATGCATGGCCCAGCAGTACACACACCGAGAAAATAAATACAGTAGAACTTCCTAGAGCATCACTTTCTCGTGACTCCTTGGTGAAGGGAAAAACGGACACATCTATCTGACAAGTCACTTTACAATTATTTTGGCTTTAATACCATCATAGTTACATTATGAGATGGGCTGCATAATCCCCATGAATTTCTACGATAAAGCACAGAGAGAAGGCATTTGGGGCACAGCCTGCCCTCCAGGGTATGTTTACCAGACATTCCCCCTGTATTGGTTTCCTAAGGCTGCTGGAAAAAATTACCACAAACTTAGTGGCTTGAAGCAACACAAATTTGTTCTCTTACAGCTCTAGAGGTCCAAAGCCTGAAATGGGTCTCACTGGACTAAAATCAAGGTGTCAGTCAGAATGGCCATCATCAAAAAATCTACAAATAATAAATGCTGGAGAGGGTGTGGAGGAAAGGGAACCCTCTTGCACTGTTGGTGGGAATGTAAATTGATACAGCCACTGTGGAGAACAGTATGGAGGTTCCCTAGAAAACTAAAAATAGAACTACCATATGACCCAGCAATCCCACTACTGGGCATATACCCTGAGAAAACCATAATTCAAAAGGAGTCATGTACCACAATGTTCATTGCAGCTCTATTTACAATAGCCAGGACATGGAAGCAACCTAAGTGTCCATCATCAGATGAATGGATAAAGAAGATGTGGCACATATATACAATGGAATATTACTCAGCCATAAAAAGAAACGAAATTGAGTTATTTGTAGTGAGGTGGATGCACCTAGAGTCTGTCATACAGGGTGAAGTTAAGTCAGAAAGAGAAAAACAAATACCGTATGCTAACACATATATATGGAAT
The DNA here is from genome assembly GCF_963924675.1 of Phocoena phocoena. NCBI lineage: Eukaryota > Metazoa > Chordata > Mammalia > Artiodactyla > Phocoenidae > Phocoena > Phocoena phocoena. The sequence continues at coordinate 29,878,585 of NC_089233.1, read as the reverse complement.
CTAAAAAAAAAAAAAAATGGTTCTGAAGAACCTAGGGGCAGGACAGGAATAGAGACACAGATGTAGAGAATGGACCTGAGGACATGGGGAGGGGGAAGGGTAAGCTGGGATGAAGGGAGGGAGTGGCATGGACATATATACACTACCAAATGTAAAACAGATAGCTAGTGGGAAGCAGCCACATAGCACAGGGAGATCAGCTCGGTGCTTTGTGACTACCTAGAGAGGTGGGATAGGGAGGGTGGGAGAGAGACACAAAAGGGAGGAGATATGGGGATATATGTATAGCTGATTTACTTTGTTATACAGCAGAAACTAACACACCATTGTAAAAAAATTATACTCCAATAAAGATGTTAAAAAAAAAAGGAAAAAAATATAAAAATAAAATCAAGGTGTCAGTAGGACTGTGTTCCTTCTAGAGGCTCTAGAGGAGAATCTGTCCCCTGGCCTTTCCCAGCTGCTTAAGGCTGCCTGCGTTCCTTGGCTCATGGCCCCTGCCTCCACCTTCAAAGGAAATCACTCCAGTCTCTGCTTCTGTCATCCTATCTCATCTGACTCTCACCCAAGTCTCCCTCATATAAGAATCCTTGTAATTACACTGGCCCCACCAGATAATCCAGAAGAATATCCCCACTTGAGGATCCTTAACTTAATCATATTTGCAAAGTGCCTTTTGCCATAAAAGGTAATGTATTCACAGTTTCCAGAGATTAGGACATCTTTGGGGGACTGCTGTTCTGTGTGCCATACTCCCTAAGGCTATTGGAGTACAACTATTTAGGAAGCACTGACGTCCTAGAAGTGTTCTAGGAAGGATCCCAAGACAAGGACTCAGTTCCTCAATGTAGGAGCCCCGCTGCCAGGACAGAAACCTTACAATGAGAAGAACAAAGTCAGTCTTAGAGAAGATGGGGGTCTGGGCTCTGAGCTGGAGCATCTTAACTCCCTCCCAGTACAGGAGTAGAATTAGAGCACTAAGGAGGCTTGGAATTAAGCTTGAAGTACCACCCAACCTCTCTGTATTGGTTTGCTAGGCCTGCCATAACAAAGTGCCATAGACTACGTGGCTTAAACAAGAGAAATTTATCTTCTCACAGTTCTGGAGGCTACATGTCTGAGATCAAAGTGTCAGCAGGGTTGGTTTCTTCTGAGGCCTCTCTCCTTGCCTTGCAGATGGCCATCTTATCCCTGTGTCTTTATACGGTCTTTCCTCTGTGCATGTCTGTGTCCTAATCTCTTCTTCTTATAACAACACGAGTCACATTAGATTAGAACCCATTTTAACCTAAATATGACCTCATTGTACCTTACTTACCTCTTTAAACACCCCATCTCCAAATACAGTCACATTCTGAGGTACCGGGGGTTAGGACTTCAACATATAGTTTTTAGGGGGACAGAACTGAGCCCATAACACTCTCACAAAATAAACTCCAAAATATCCCAAGTTCCTTCTACCCTCAGATGAAGCCAGAGACATGCCTCATTTCCCTGGAAAACATTAGGATTTGAAAACCTCTACGCACCAGGATGGGGAAGGAGAATTTCCCATTCTAGAGGAGGGAGGAACGCCACAGACTCTACACAAATCAAGTACACAATCCCACTAAGGCACATCCATGGCCATCTTTTGAAAGTTGATCTTTAACAAAGCTCATTTATGCTTGGATTATTTCCAGTAGGTTACAAGTTTATTTTTGTGTTTCTGCAAGCAACCACATCACACCCCAAAACCAGAGACTGAAACAGATCCTTTCATTTAATGCCAATGAAAACAGGAGTTGCTTGGGAAGGTCTTGCCCTGGAAGACAAGGAGCAAGGGGGTGGGAGGTGGGCACCGGACGCAAAGCTGGCTTCAGCTCCCATGCCTGCCTCTTATCATGGGAGGGAGGCATGCTTGTGGAGTGCAGGTGGACAATTAACTCACAGGAGAGAAGGGAAGAGCACTGGGCTCAGAGGTAGAAGTAGAAGAAAGCACATTTCTATCCATATTTCAAGAAAGGGAACTTCGAAATGTTTTCAGCCCCACCTCCCCATTTCAGGGCATGGCTTGACATATGGCAAAGGAGACAGCCATCCTCTTTCCTGTCCTGGAAAACCACTGCACACACTTTGGCATAAAAGACATAAAGAGATCTCACTGCTACTCTAGTGTGATATCAAGCTGATACATACGGGTACAACCGAGATGGTTATTAACATACTGAAATGCCTAGGTTCTGATTGCCACAGCCTTCAGGGCCTTCAAGTCCCTCTGCTACTCAGCCCCTCCCTCAGGAACCGCCCCCCCCCACCCAGCCTTCTCATAATCAGTCACTAGAGGACTAATGCCTGGCACAACAAGAGCTCCAGGATATTATGAAGGAGGAGTCTGCTGTGATTTGTCACTGACTGTCCTAATCCATCCAGGCTGCTATAACAAAATACCAGAGACTGGGTGGCTTCTAAACAGATATTTCTTTCTCACAGTTCTGGAGGCTGGAAGTCCAAGATCAAGGCACCAGCAGATTCAGAGTCTAGTGAGGACCTGCTTCTTGATTCCCAGACATAACTCTTCTCATTGTGTCCTCACATGGCAGAAGGGGGTTAGGGAGCTCTCTGGGGTCTCTTTTATAAGGGTGCTAATCCCATTCGTGAGGGCTCCACCCTTATGACCTAATCACCTCCCAAAGGCCGCACTTCCTAATACACTGGGGGCTAGGTTTCAACATAGGAATTTTGGAGGGATGCAAACATTCAGTTCACAAGAATGATCATGCTGTACTAGTGGTTAAGTACTTTGAAGATCCTCCACACCTGTTAATATCAACCCTAAATCCCTCGTACTTTCATTTAAAATTCATTTCACTGCACCCACCCCTGCCATAGAAACAGAGAACATCTATTCCCTGCCACCCATGCAATATCCCTTTCAGATTGCAGGGCACTTACTGTCACATCCTTACTCTGCCTTCACTTTTCTAGAGAAAAGAACAAACCGTGGCTTCACATCCCCACCGTGCACCACAAAGCCTGTGACATGAGCACATCTCCAGCCAACTAGGACATAGTTCTGTACCTCACCTCCTGGCAAATCTTTACAGTCAAGTCCCACAAAATGATTTTCTGCTGGGAAATTTTACATTTTAAAGCAATTCTTGAAACAACATTGATAAAGACACACCGGTTGAGCAATGCCTGGTGACTAAGAATGAATAATCAAAGAACTCCCTGCCAGGCTTCAAAATATTTGTTATTTTTTAGAAATTCAAATTATTTCACTGTACTTTATATTGGAATCCATCATTTTCTGAGGTTTTCCATTTACACAATGAGAAACATCAAAGAGGTTAAGATGTGCAGCACCTAGGGAGTATAAAAATGTGACATGACTAAATTAAATATATTTCACAGAAGGTGTCATAAAAGACATGCAAATTAAAACAATGAGATAACATTTTCACAGAGCCAACTAGAAAAATTTTTGTTTCAAGTGCTGGCCAGAGTTAGGTGACAGAGATACTTTACCATAGCTACTTGGAAATGTCAGTGGTCCAATCTTTCTGGAAACCAATTAGCAGTAAAGGACTGTTTAAAAAAATAACCACAGCTAATATAAAAGTAATCTAATAAATGCACATGTTATAGGATTTGTGAGATTCAGAGAAGTATAAAGAAAATAAAAATCACCTTTGATCATCACATCCACATCCTCATCATCCACAAACAGCTGCTATTAATACTTTGATATATACCCTTCTGGTCTTTTTTTCTATATTTTATATACAAACACACATATAAAATATACATATTGATTATATAACTTCATACATAGCTTTTAATTTACTTAACACTGTATTATGTAATTAGTATGTAATTAGCATAACAAATTATTTGTAAGCATTTTTATCTGCTACATTTTCTATTCTATGGACACATCGTGATTTATTTGATAATTTAGATTTCTTCATATTTTTTGCTATTAAAAACAACACCTCGGGCAAACAGCTTTACAAGAAAAAAAGAAAAACAGTTTGTAACCATGTGTAGGGACGAATGTTAACTGGACTTACTGTGGTGCTCATTTTGCAATATATACAAATATCAAATCATTACATTGTTCACCTGAAACTAACATAATGTCAATTATGCTTCAATTTAAAAAAAGAAGAAGAGTAAGTAAGGAGGAAAAAAAACGAGTACCAACTACCCAAGGCGAAAACCAACAGCAATTAACTAAAGTGCAATTTGACCTTAAAGCTTGGGTCTTCACCAAAGCCTGCCATTTTCAAAATCCTGTTGGTGGAAGCCATGCCCATCGGCTGGCACTAGAGCCACACCAATCATATCATTTTCTACAGCTCACACCGACCTCCCATAGTTCTGGCTCTGTTCACTCATCAACCAACACTACATTTCCTCAGCCCCACAAATAGCTTTACAACAATTCACTTGGAAAATAAGGGGTCTTTTTTCCTTCAGCCCTAAGACTATAGACATACAAAACAATATGGATTTCAAATGCCACTCACCCTTCCTGGCAAGAATTTCCTAATGTGGAAGAGACAAGATAAAGCAGGAGACATTCCGCTGTTTGTGACAACAGGATAGAAATCGGCAAAAAGCTCAATGTTTTGATTGTGAGAACTGCTGTCCAGAAGAGAATTCAGGAGTTGTCAAAGCATCACTGGAGGCTGGCAGCCTTGAAAGACACGTTAAGAGGAGGGAAGCGGCCTCCTCCGCTCCATGGCTCATCCTCTGCCACGCTGGATGATGACCTGCAGGGCAGGCACGTGGGTCACGGCCTCTCCTGGATCAATAGTTGTTGACTTTGACTCTAGATCACAGCCCTCTAGGGCATCTTCCCTGACGAACCCCCTACCCTCAGACCTCTGAACGAGGTACTCTTCTATATATTCTCACAGCTGCCGAACCGTCCCAACCATCAGTGCATCACTCTGGGATTTAACTGCAAGTCTCCTCCAACTAGATTGAGTTATTAATACATCGAAGCAAATAATGTGATCACAGATATTATCTACAGAACATTCGGGCCCAGGTTAACAGGCTCAAAAAATGTTTGAAGCATGAACGTGTTCATAAACCAGTAAGTAAATCAATTCCAAGGAGCTTAGGAATGGGTTTCTGAGGGTCTGTGTGCCCCTGAAATTGCACATAATATTGAATGCATGCTCTTGAATATGCATTCCTCTGAGGAGGGCCCATAACTCTCATTAGCCTATAAAGTGCTCGTGACACCCCCCCCCCCCGACCAAAATCACTCCACATTATCCTAAATTCCTTGGGTGAGTAGGCAGGCCTAGCTTTGAGCATGAGTTTTTATTTTGCTTGAGAAAAATAGGCACAGCTGGGGACCAATTTAAAGTGACTAACCTCTTTCAAGTCAGTGAGATTTAAAAGAGGAAAGGATCCTTGTACCATACCAACTTCAGCAAAAAAGTACAAAGGGAAACAAACTACCATTCCAATTAACATTTTTCCTCTTTGAATTGGTAACATGGTCACCTCCATGGAGAGAACAGGGCAACTGAGGATCTGCCGTGCATTCATTAAGCAAATATTCTTTCTCTGAATGATGCACTGTATTCTTTGGAATTTTTTTTACTCTTCACGTGAGTACCTGTTTCTAATAAATGAATAATTAGAAAGAAAACATATCCATTTCCATCTCATGGAAAGTTGTAAAATTTGAACAGAAAGGCAAAGCGTTTGGAAAGAATTTGGGGTTGTGTTTCTTCCTTGGGAGATGTGAGGGGAAAACAGAAAAGGCGGATAAACAATGGAATAGTACCCAGAGCAATTTCAGCCATAAGCAAATGTTCAAAACACAGGGGAGTACAACAGACAAAAAAAGGATAATTACCCAACTGAAAAATCAGAGAGAGGTCTGGCTATCTCTTTAGGGTACAAAAGTATTACCACAGTAACAGGTGCAAAAACATGAATATACTTCAATAAATAATTATGACTAACTGAATGCAACTGCGAAAACTTCCCTTTTCAAGATCATTGGCAATTATTCTAAACATCGTCTTCTGAGATGTGCTTCTTAGCCAAACACATTTCCACTAGTAAATACGACGCCGGCTGACCTACTTATGTTTATATTTATATATGTGTGTGTGTTGATATATACATAGGTTTTCTGCTTTTCAAATATGGTCTACCCTTCAGAATGATGTAAAGTCCTTTGGGGATTTGAGGTGATGATTCAGGGATCATAAATTCCTCCCCCATGCCGGGCACATCTATACTGAATTACTCACACTTACAGAAAGTGAAGATGTTGGTTTTCAGCCAAATCCAAGGCCCTGAAGTACCAGGATTTGGGGGTTTTAAGAGGTGGCCCGATCCAATCTCGCCAATGTGAGTCTGACTCTCTATCCTGCTCCTGGCAGTCATTCTCGGCTCAGTCAGGTCCAACAGATACATTATTCTATGAAACATCACAGTCTTCTATTAGAGACCTAATTGCCAAAGCTTATTCTTCATAACAACCTTATAATTTCATCCTCTGGAATCAGTTCTTTCCCCAGAACAAAAAAATTCAAGAACATTAAGACTTAACCTTCTTAATTTGTAAAGGGGTTGTAATACCCCTTGTAACAGCCCATGGGGTATTTGAGCACATCTCTCACGTCCTCTCTGAGATTTCTCTTCTCCAGGCTGAACTTTCCTAAATATTTCTTCTGAGACTCTTATCATATGTTATTTAGATACTACAAAACCCTGGAGGCTCTTCCTCTGGGCACACTGAAGTTTTTCAACATTCATCATCAAATATTACCCCCAAGAACAAAGTCAAGTCTACAGATAATGGTGTTAGTGTTGCTAGAGACAGCATCTGGTGTACCAGCTTAGCCACTGCTCCTACACCTCTACTAACAGAAGCAAATTTTGCTCCAGTGGCAATTATCCATTCTTAGAGAAGAAACTTTATTATTAATCTCTATCAGTGATGTTCAAGGGGTAGCACATGACCCAGTTCTGGCCAATGAAATATAAGAGGAAGTCTGCTCTGCTGAAAGGATAGAGGGCCTAGAAGAAAGCTTCTTTTCTCTCTCTTTTCTTCCTTTTATGAATGCTGGTATGTGAAGATGTGATGGCTGGAACAGAAGCAGCCATCTTGTGACCAAGATGAACCAGCAGCTGAGGAAGGCAAAGTAGAAGAATGGAAAGGACCGGAGCCCTTGATGGGTTACTGTGATACTAAACTAGACCTGGGGCTCCTCGTTAAACAATAAAACTAAATGTCTTAATAGTTTAAGCCAGCATTGGTCAAATATTCTGCGACTTGGAACAGAAGGCACTCCTAACAACAGAAAAGGTATAATGGAAATATTACCTCTTTGGATTTGAACATTATATTTCTGGAGATGTGGCCTTTACTTTTTTAAGATCCCTATCACTCCTTGGGACCTCCTGAGCATCTGGTCAATGCAAAACAAATGAGCAACTAAACAAAAACCCTGTAATTGAGGATCACAGTTTCAAATGCTTGCAGAGACAATGCAGTTAACATAAATATGTGAATCTGGCTAGACGTGAGATAACAGGGAGCAAGGAGGGCTGTAGGGAACTTGAAAATGCATACCTCTCCCAAAGACATTAAAATTCAAGCATTTTAAAGTACTATGCTGGTGAAATAAAATACTAATGCATCTATGAGCCACATTCAGCAGGCAGTCCACCAGTTCATGACCCTTACAAAAATCAATCTCAAGTGAGTTGGAAAGTCACATCTCCCCCTTCCTGTAAGAATGTACATCCTTCTTAAACCCTTCAGTGCAGTCTGTAGTATGGGTTCACCATTTCGTTCTGGAAAGACAGTTTTGAATTTTAATTCCATCATCCAACATCTTAATCATTTCAATTAAGGCAATCAGATTATTAACATCAAAATCTATTGCCCTCTTGAATCTAAGCCCCTTCCCTAAACCAACTGGATTTGCAATCATTACCTTGAAAGGATAACAAAATAAGAGCAAAAGAATAAGATCACAAGGATTCTTTAATCAAATATCTTTGGGGCTGCCAGGGTCCTCAGGCTATCTCAGAGCCACTTAATCCTTGGCAGAGAGAAAATGAGAAACTATATATGTCCACACCCTAAAGCCCTAAGCCGCACTGCAAACATGTGTTCCAATTGGTGTAGTTACTTACGGTAAAGGTCACTGAGACAGTCTCCTCTCACAGTCACTTTCACACTGGCCACACTTAGTCTTCCGTTTGCCAGGATAAAGCTCAAGCAAGTCTTAAGAACTCAAAAAAAGCTTCTGGTTGTCCCAGTTAAGAAAATATGAATCATTTCATGTGGACTCTCCACTTCTAAGAGCTCTATGAGAGTCATTCCCAGTTTCTTGCAGGGAACACCCTCACATCACCACATCACCCTTCAGGCTGTTATAATATTATTATAATATATAATATACGATAATATGATAATATTATTATCATTTTATTATAATAACCCTTCTGGTTATTAAAAAGTACATGTACTTTGGAGAAAAACAAAAACCACACAGTTAACAGTAGCATTCCTATAGTAAGTATTTATTATGAGTCAAGCACTAAGCTACATATTCTATATCCAGTATCTCATTTAAACCTCACAACTCTAAGAAGCAGGTACTATTATTGTCCCCATTTTAAAGATGAAGACACTGAGGCTCAGAGACATTAAGGAACTTCCCCGTGAGCACACGGCACCTGAATTTAAACCCAGACATTCTAACTCAAGGTCCAACTTATAATATTAACCGTGCTATAATGCCATTTTTTAAAAGATGAAAACAGCCATGAATCTACCCCTCAAAGATAACTACAGCTCACATTTTGGTGTGTTTCTTCCCAGTCTTTTTTTGAAGGTGAGAAAATTTTCAGAGCTAGAAAGAGGCTTAGAGATAATATCTCCCTAAACTCTCATTTCACAGAAGGAGAAGTTGAGGTAGAGAAAGCTGAAGAGCCTTTCTCAAGGTCACACTGCTTGCTGTTTGGAAATGGAATTTAGGTCGTCAGATTTGTTGTCCAAGGTATTCTGGGGTCTTCTGACTTGAGTTGGTTGATAGTGGCTTCCTAGAGGACCGTGTTGAGAAGGGTTTAAGGCCTGTGGCCGAAAAGGACAAAATGCTACAGTAGGTCAGTGATGGTGGCCGTGAAAGTAGTGGCACGGCCGTGTGCACACCCCAAATTTGCCACCTCCCAAGGAACAGTCCTGGGAGAGAAGAAGAATGATCAGAAAAGGCCCTCTTAACAAAGACCACCTACTTTCTTCACCAACATCAGGGGTCTCAAACCCCAGTGCCTTCAGGACCAAGTCCGTAACATAAATGAGTGAAGTGGGCAAGTTGGAGCCTGAAGAAAGGATGAGCACCAGCCCCATCTAAGGAGGGAGGGATGCTATTCATCTCCAGCAAGCTATCACCGTGGGGAGAAGGAAGCCCAATGTTACCAGGCCTTCTGATTTTTCCAAAGAGGCATGAAATTTGGATTTTTTTAAAAATGTGATATCACCTAACTTTAAAATGCTGGCAACTAATTCAAATTTAAATAATTAAGGGGGAGAGCAGAACAAACCAAACACATTAGTTAACAACATTATAACTGTTCCTTTTCATGATGGCCTTATCAGAAGCCACCAACACCTTATTACAAACCTGAGACCCTCTCTCTCTCATTTTCTCTCTTTCTCCCCCTCGCTCTACCTAGAGAAGCACTTTCCATCTGAGGCTACCAAAGAGAAGATGAACCCTCCAACCCCACCAGACCACATCTATCAAGGGTCCAAGTGATTGCCAGTGACCCCCGAAGGTAATCACGTGGGAAGGTAATCATGCCTCTCGGGGTGATGCCTGTTGCTCTCCAATGCCTTCTGTGAGGAGGAGTGGATGACTGCATCTGACACACCTCCCCACTCTCCCAGGAACTACCCAATGCCTTTAGAGCAGGAGCTGAGTGAGCTCCACCAACATTCTGATGTGCAGGTCTCCCCTTTCCATGATCTTTCTGTGTTTAATGGGAAGGCCCGTCACTCACATAAAAACTCAGAGCTGCCAGGTTACAAGAGCACCAACCTCCTGCAGATGAGCTGTTACTCAGCAATGCTACACAGGCCTTTCGTATGGAAGCCCCCAATTTCTGTTAATCCCCAGGATGGCTAGTGATTATGTGCCCACTAGAGAGGAGAGGAGACTTGGCACACACCTATGAAATCAGTCAGCATTTAGGAACAAACACTGCATGGAAAGCCCTGACCCACAGCATGGTAAAAGTACTTCCAGAAACTGCAGTAAGCTGGCATCGAAACCAATGACTTGATTCATTCAACCACCAAATATTTACCAAGAAACAAATGCAAAAAGCAAGATCAGTGCAAGGTGCCAAAAAGAACATACGTGTGGACCATAAATCAACCTTACTAAAGGTAGAAAAAAACAGAACAGTTCAAATAACTGTTGTATAAACAGAACATTCTGCAGCCATTTAAAATCATGTTTTAGAAGTTTATTTAATGATAAGGGAAAATTCCAAGAATACATAATCAAGTTTGAAAAAAAATAAAAGCAGGTTGTGAAATATGACTGGGTCAAAATCAGAGTGAACACATTCAGTAACCCCCCTCTTCCGCTCCTAAGGCATAGAATTTATAGATAAATCTTTAGATATGTCACAATTTATATAGTGCTGCTTGAAAATAAAGGAATCACAGATCAAAAATGGAGGAGACTCCCTAAAAATAAATGAATCAGAAGATGAGGCTCTACAATTTCAGGAGGAATCAAAGTCTGTGGGGGAATGGGTCTGATATGAGCCATGGGAGCAGAGGTCCCAACATCCACCCAGGGGAGAAGGGGCAGAACTGGACAGAGAACCATGCTGCTAGCTGTGAATAAGGATGGAACGTCTGCAGCATCCACCACAAGTCACAGCCACAAGGATGCCCCTGTATGCACGGGGCCAAAATAAAATCACCTACGTGAGACGAGGACCTAAGCCTGCATCACAGAGTATATAGAGCAGAAAGAGAGCTCTGAGCTGAGCTGTTGACAGGAGCTCTGGTTTACAAGCACACACGCTTACAGATACAGGGCAGAAGAAGCCATAAAACTGCCTTGAAAATAAGTGCACAAACAAAAATTAGAGAACATATGAGGATATCCAATGATCAGACTCTACAAAATGGAAGACTTCACACCGGAAGAAGAGAAGATGCTAGAGCAATCAGAGAAGGACTTCGTAATAAGTATTTTTTAAATCCTCAAAGGCACAGAGAAGGGATTTACAACACAAAGTGAAAAGAGTTTTTCATAAAACAAAACTAATCAAAAGCAGGAAGGTATGAAAAGGGACCATTATGTATCTTAGAAATAAAGCGAACCATTGTTGAAATTTAAAACTCCACAGATAGGCAAAATAATAAACCAGACACAAATGAAAAGAGCTGGCTAACTGGAATATAGAATTGAGGAAACATAGCACAAAGATATCAGAGAGAGAACTTAAAAAAATGTTTAAGATACATGGAGAATTGACTGAGAAACTACACAGAGAAAAGAAAGAATGTTAGAGAGGAAACATCCAACAGATAATGGCTGAGATTCTTCTAGAATTCAAGAAAAATCTGGATCTTCTAAGAAAGCCCAAAGGATTCAATGTACAATAAACAAAACAATATGTACATAAAATACAATCCTGAATTTAAAACTAAATACATAGAGCTTAAAAGGAAACAGACCCAAGTGTCCACAGTGGTTACCCGTGGTGATAAGATTTAAAGGGAGATTTTTATTTTCTTCTTTAAGTTTTAATATACTTTCTAAGTGCTCTATAATGAAAAGAATTATTTTTATAAACTGTCTGTGTTGGAGGAATATCATTATTTCAAATATACATATTCACTTTTTAAAAAATCTGTCCTCAAGGAACTTACACTCCAGTAGAGGAGATGAGGTATGTATAGAAATAATATATAAAGCAAAACCCACACAGTAACTGACATGGATGGATGTAGCTAAAATGTAAGCCTTACCTTCTCCCCCATGAAGCAGTTAGGAATAAGGGGGAAGGGGAGGAGGAGGTGAGGACACTCAGCAGAAATGTATAGGTCTAGCATCTGCGCTTGATTTACCAGGGGCTGGTACTACAACCAGAGTGCATTTCATGTGAACGGGACCAAAATGGCCAAACCAAGATAACATTAGAACTTTATCTACATTAAGCATTATTCTCGCCTCTAAACTAATTATATTTCAAGATCACCCAGTGACAAAAGCAAAAATTAACATCTCCATTATAAATTAACCATAGAAATCTGCCACTTAGCACATTTTCTATTATTACAAAGCTTTGTTCTTTTTTTCAAGGGTCAAGAAGACTGAGGAAAAGGTAAAAATTGTGGGGAGAGGCTCACTTTAACTGATAATCAAATTAACTGTCATTGTAATCCACAGGGACACTATCATGTTACCAATTTAGATGTGCAAACAACACAGGTATGTTCTGGGCTTTACCGAATGAGCATCATCTTAAGAGGGGACAGAGAGGTCTTACCGGTTTGGGGAGATTCAGATTCTGTGGCCATAACACCACTGGCACACCCAACCAAACAAGATGGGAGTTTTAGGCAATGCCCACGATGCTCCTTCAGAGCCAAACAAACTGCACTCAGCATTCAGCTCCGCAAGAAACAGGTGGCAAAGGCACAAGCCAACTCAATGTGTTACTAATGGAAGGAAGGGCTGTTCATATCTCAATCTCTTTCCTTTTTTAACACAACCAGGTTTCTCAAAATACCACTCTTTAACTCAACTCCTCTCACCATCACCTGTACATCCCATACATGGGACCTAACATACACCCAATGTTATCCCACTGACTTCCCTGATTCCCTGCCATCAAGACCAGCTTGGAAAGCCCCAACGATAATGAGGAATATCCAGTTCCTTTCACCATCTTTGAGCCAATGGACCCTTTCATTCCTCTCCTCTCCATCCCTCTTAAATCCCTCTCTAATCTTGACCTCTCTGAAAATGTCCTTTCTCATCTTCCTCTTGCCCTTTCCTGATTCCCTTTTTCTTCTTTACTCTTAAGTGGGGTCACACTCTTGTCCAATCCCCATAAGGCAGTTTCATTCTACAGGAGGGGAAGATGCTTCCACCCATACTCCCTGGACTTCTCAAAACTCCCTTCCTAGTACCCCCTTCAAGGGAGAAGCAACTGCTGGTCTAGTAGGTCAGAGCCTGACATGGACAGGGTCACTGCATATGAAGGGGATGCTCAGCTATAAGTCCACTTCTTTTCCTACTTCTTTGCCTACAGTTGGATGGCTGAGTCAGGTAAGAGCCTGAGCCCCACACCTGCCAGCCCAGCCTTAGCCTCAAGTCACTTCTCCAATTCATTTTTTGCCATATTTCTCCAATGATTGCGCTGGGCCCTAGTCTATTCAGAGATTTCACTTTCAAATTTGGCTACTGTTTTTTGGAGGCTGTTGCTCCTTCCGTCAAAACTTCAGAAGGGAGACGGAATTGGTGGTAATATTTAAATCCCAAAATCACACTCCAAAACACTGCTGGACAATGCTATTCTTCTCCTTCTTCAGGCCTTCATCAGAAACGAGAGGACCAGAAAACCAGAGATCTAGTTCCATCACACACCAGGTGGTCTTAGCTACGCCTTTAATTGCTCTATGCCTCGGTCTCTTCATCCGAAAGTTACAGGATGCTCTAATGGCCTTGCCAGTTCTGAAATGGCCATATATCAGTGGCAGGACATGGCTGTTCCCTATTTTTTTTCATCCCAGAATGGAGCCCCCAAAACTGAGAGATGGCTGGGAAAATACTCAACCAAACACAGGAATTCTGCTAGGCTGAACGTTTAATAAGACACTGCATCAGCTGTGTGCTTCGGCTGAACGTGCTGCAGCCCAGGAGACCTGAAAGAATTAATACGGTTCCCAAAGGAGCTGGTGGGACTTGCTAAAGCAGAAGCAGAATCCGATTTGATGAATGTAAAAGCGCTTTGAGAGTGTCAGAAGAAAAGTGCTATGACAAATGTCTGCTTGCTCCATTAGGACGTCTCCTGCTATCTAAGGAACATGCTACAAGAAGGTCTCAGGTCTGGGGACCACGGCACACAAGTACACTCACCCTTCTCTTCCTGATTCCCTCCATTTCTTTCCCGGGGCTTAGATAGAGGCACAGAGCACCCACAACACCAACCCTTCCCTTTTTTCTCATTCTTCACCTTGCTTCACCTTTCCCACCTGCACTTCTGTACAATTCTCAAACTGGGCCCTCAAAACATCTCAGTCAAATCTTCAAACCTCTCTCCCCTCTTCTCCACAGAAACACTCCCAGCTGGTCCACAGAAAGACCCTCCCTCTCACTCTAAGCCAAGAGATCTGGACATACCTTCCTTCATTCTGACACCCTCCGACTACCTTATCAAAACCCATCCTTGGGAGCCAACCCCTCCATCTGAGGGCCTTGGAGCCCCTGTCAGTCCCTCGCAAGAAACATGTAGGAAAACACCAGACCCTCCATGCTCTGGGTCTGCAGTCAGTTCTCCCACTCACGGCCACTCCCCTGGAGAGACACGGTCCTGGGTGCCTTTAGCCCAGGGCTTCTCAAACTTTCCACCCTATTTCCCCTAATTGTAGAGATCTATGGAAACATGACATTTCTCTGCCTTTTTCTGCTTTACCTAAAAACTTTGCATTTTATTCTACAACATCCCCATGTCTGATCCTTTAAAGATAGTTTTAGCTGCTTACCACCATAGGGGGAAAAAACAGACACTTTCCACAACACAAACAGGTAAAACCGATATTATAGGAATATAAGCCTTATTGTTTCACGTGCTCCCGAGCTCATCTCTGTGCACTATTTGGAAATCTCCAAGCATTCCACCACCCCATCATACTTTTGCATTTCCTGAGTTCTTCCTGGCACACCCACGGTGTCTCTGAGTGCCCAACTTTCAGAAGCAAGGTAAAAAGCACTTCCATTCAATTCCAGGTTGAAGAGGCAGGACCTGGCTCTCACCAGGGTCAGTGGTCACAACCCCCTTTCAGATTAAGACAGAGGTCAGGGGCTCCCAAAGACCTGCGGTGGCCACCATATGACTGGCACATGCTCCAGTCCTGGCAGCCCGTCACCTCCCAGCCTTACCTTGTCAGCCATGATCATAGATGAGCCCCCGTGGATGCCCAGGATGGGGATGAAAGTCTGCGAGGAGATAAAATCCAGCATCTGGGCCACGGCCTCCTGGTCGGTATCGTCTCCAAACACCAGGCCGTGGATGCGCGCCCCTGACATGAGGTCACACACGTGCGTGATGAGGCTCTTCGGGTCCGTGCGGTTCATCAGCAGTGCTACCACGTTCAGGTCCAGGGGCAGCCCTGCTGCCTGCTCGGGGCCCCAGAGGTTTCGCAGTTCACGCTCCGTCACGTCGTGGCTGTGACCCAGCAGCACTGCGATGTTCAGCGCCGGGGGACCCTTCTCCGCCGCCGCGCCCTGCGCCGGACCGCGCCAGACCAGAAGGGCCGGCAGCACCAGCAGGGTCCAATAACCCAGTCTGCCCATAGTCGCCACTTACGGTCCCTGCAAGGTGGAGAGCAAGAGTGAGGTCCGCGGTGTGCGAGGGTTCTAGACGGAAGGATTTACCGACCCAGCCCCTTGCTCTAGGAGCCAGGTATAGAAAGCACCCCAGCGAGAGCTGTTGGAGTCACTGAATCCATTCCCCATCCTCGAACCCATCCACGTCCCTTGACCCATCTCCAACTCTATCCACAACTCCAATCCGAGCTAATTCTCCGTATCTGTCCCTAAATCCATCTTCGCATTCAGCCTCCTCTCCATCTCCGACTCTACCCACATCTCCCACCGCACCCGCCAAGTGGGACCACTTGGATCACTGCCCCTGAAAGTAAGCTCACACCCCGCCCCCTGCTCACTGGGAGCAAACTACAAGCCAGCCCCGGCATGCGGAGGCTACAGAGCGACTCCGCAACCCTGCTCCCGCTCTAAGCTAGTTGGCTGACCCCGCCCCCTGCGAACCCGCGGGGTTCAGCACCCACCTGCTCCACTGGACACCCGCAGCAGACCCCGCACCTCTCCTTCAGGGTACACCCTAAGCACATGGAAGTGAGGACGCTCGCTTGTGTGCCCGAGAATCCCGCGTGCCTGGGGGAAACTGAGGGTCTGCCCCACCTTACGCAGAGGGGCCATGAAGCGATTTTCACTCAAGTGCAAGCAGCCCTAGGACCAGCCCCCTACACGCACGCGTGCACACGCGCGCGCATATGTGTACACACACACTCTCTCACGCGCGCCATGTGCAATGCAGAATTCTGGAGACCAGGCACGTTCCCCCAGCAGGCCGACGCGTGGGAGCTGGCAAAGAACGTGCGTGGGGGGGGGGGGGTGGAGGGGCGGGGGAAGCTTGGCTCCCAAGAAGCTCTCCGACGGACGTGAACTGTACAGCGCTCCCCCACTCACCACCCCAGGCTTTCCACTTCAGGTTCTGTTACCAAGTCTTAGGTGCACGTGGGCAGTGGGCTGCACACCCTTACAGGCACGCGCGTATTTCTGCGCACATCCGCAGGCCGCAATAGGGGAGCCCACGGCCATCCGGAGTCCGCACACGTCCTCAGCCAGTGCACATACATGTACCGCGCCAAGTGCACAGCCGCGCCTGTCTGCAAATACCAGCACAGTCGTGCACGCGTGCACTGGCGCGCGCCCCTCGGGCCGGGCGCTGCTGAAACCAGGGGAAGTTAGGGCGAACTCGCACCGGCCTCGGCGTTCTTCGGCTGAAGCACCGCGAGCGCGGAGCCGCAGCGCCCCCTGGTGCTCCTCCCGCGCCTTGCTACCGGTGCTCCCTCTCCCGCTTTCTCTCTCCCTCTTTCCCCAGATCTTTCTCCCGCTCTTCCTCCGGTCGAGTCTTCCTTCTCCCTGGCCCACCGAGCCTAGGTCTCCCGCTGGGACGTACCTGTAGCCGGAGAAGGTCGAGGATGCAGTGGGGCGCGCTGCGCGCACGAGCATCTCGGCTGCCTCAGCAGCCACCGGGTTTAGCGGGTTACCGCATGCTGCGGCCCCCGCGCGCTCCACTGGCTGTCCCGCGCTGTCCGCATCGCCCCCACGGGGGGCGGCTATCCCAGCCGGAGGCTCTGCATCAGGGCTCTACCAGGGCAGAGAAGAGACGGAGAGGGAGGGTCAGCCCACGGGCCGGGGGAGAAGGATGGGGGGACAGGCTGCAATCTGCAATGCTCACAGCCCCTCTGTGCGCACAGGGGTCTCGACCGGAGATGTGAAGCTGAAGCTCCGTGCCCGAGACGCCCCCAGTGCGGATCCTAAGACCCTGTGGCCGAAATGGAGAGCTCCACTCTGGGGCGCACAGGAGAACCCGAGCCCCAGGTTGGCCACCCTCGAGAAGCTAACACAGCACCTCTACCCTCACCCCCTGCCACCTCCCCGGCGCCGGCTGCTGGGAGTTGTGCGGCCAGGAGCTGCTCAGCAAGGGGTGGTAGGGAAAGAAAGAGGAGGGAATGGGGGTTGAGTGGGGGGGCTGGCTGAGTTTGCGATGTGCCGGCAGGGGGAGAGGGGGAGGGAAGGACTCCGGCTCCCGCGGTACCGGATCCCCGAGGGAGGTGCGATCTTTCCCACGCAACGACCCTCTTGCGGTCCTGCCGCCCCCTCCTATCAAGGCCTCCCACCGTCCTCTTCCCAAAGGGGCCGCCCAGGCCCCGCGTCCCGCGCCGGCACTCACCGCAGCCTCTCTCCACATAGTTCTCAGCAGTGGCCGCCCCTGGTCATCTCCAGGGCTGATGGCTGCGGCCGCGACTCTCAGCGCTCACCCGACCCCATGCTCTGGCTAAGCCCTCAGCGCCTCCCTCCAAAAGCCTGAGCTCGGCTTCCTGCCCCACTCCGGACAGTAGCTGCCCGATCCTCTGAGCGCGCCCGAGAGCCCTCTCCGCAGCCCAGGCTCCGGGCTGGTGCGTGTGTGAGGGCGAGTGTGTGTGTGTGAGTGGATGTGGGAGCGCGCGCGCGCGCGCGTGTGGCCGGGGATCCCCGCGGTCCCCGGCTGAGAGAGGTGCGCGCGGGGGAAGGCAGCTCTCTCTAGCCCTTAGCTGCGAGGCCAGCTCCGCGCCAGGCGTTCGTTCAGCTTCCGACTCCCCGGCGGGAGTCCGGAGAGCTCCTAGTCACCCTGGTTCACAGCACTGGCAAAACCGGGCTCCCGAGGCGTGCTTCTGCTGCGGTCGCCTCAGAGGAAGAGGAGGAGGAAGGCAGGGGCGCCCACGCCAACTTGGGGACTTGTTCTCAGTCGGCGAGACGCAGCAGCCCCCGCGAAAGCCCGACAGGCTTGGAGCTCAGGCGGGCCAAAGAGTCTCCCGTCCGCAGCCGCCCCCCGCGGAGGCCGGTGGAGGCAGACCTCGCAGTCCCCCCGCAGCCGCAGCGGCGCAGAGAGCGGCCACCGGCTTCCGGAGCGCACGGCGGCGTTAAGGCCAGGATAGGCGGCTGGCTGGAGGCGGGGGCGCCTGCGGAGGCGCGCGCCGCTGTCCTTCGTGCTGAAACCACGCTCTCCGCCCGCTCCCGGGTGTCTGGTGCGGCTGAGGAATCAATTATTCAGATCTTCGTTACCGCTTCCTCCTCCCCCAGTGCCTCGCGCTGGGTACAGCAATTCCCCTCCACGCACAGGCGCGCCGACACACACACACCACAGAATCTGCTCCAATGCTTCTCCCTGTGCCTCGCCACCCCCGAACAGGAACCCACTCCTCTGATCTCAGAGAGCCAGAATCCTAAAACTAAAGACAGCTCTATATACTCCACTTGCTTCTTTCTTGTTTTCTAAGTTATACCAAACCAAAGTCGCCCTGAGGCTGTCACTTTTAAGCTACCAGCAGGGGCAAGCCAGAGAGCATGGGGCTGCCTGGGTGCGTGGGGCCTGGCTGGCTTGAATTCTGGTAACTGGGTATGAAAAGCAATGCCAAATAAGGACCTTTACCCCTTTTAAACTCAATTGTATCTCTCCTTCCAACACTCTGCTTTTCTCCCCTCAGGCCCTGGAGGGAAAGAGGTCTTAAATTGTACGGGGTTTTGCAATCACTGTTCTAACCCTGCATCCTCCACTTAATCAGCCTGATTGCTAATCCGGAAAATGGGGAGGACAGTAAAAAAAGATCAACTTCTCAGGGCTATTTTGAAAAGAAAATGAGGTAGCTCTTGGTAAAGGAGCCACCAAGGTCCAGCACATAGTAGGTGCTCAATAAACTACAAGGTGGCCTGAGACGGAAGGGACTCCTTCCAGGAATGCAGATGTGGCTACTGAAATGGAAATAGCAAAGAAGCACAGTTCCTGGAGACCTATGTGTTTATTACTAAGCTGGTGGTTGTATGTTGAGTTCTCCAGAGTTTTATCATCCAAAAGACAGAGAAAGGATGGGAGAAATACTGGAGGGTAAATTAGAATGGGGAGTTGTGTGATATAAGACAAAGAATAGGAAAGTGTTCCATTTCTTGAGGCTGTAACTGGGCTGAGCTGGGTTAGGCCCATCCCTTGGGTGGAGATGATCATTTCTTGGACTTTGGCACAGGTACAGGACCCTAATTTGGGGACTTACAGGGAAGTTAGGCTTTTTCTATTTAAATGAGGTATAAATTATACACAATAAAATGCATATCTCTTAAGGATTCAGTTCAAATTTTGAAGTTGTATGCATCTGTGTAGACCATCACCAAAAACAAGGTATAGAATATTTTCATTACCCCCAGAAAGTGCCCTTGTGTCCCTTTGTTGTTAATGCCACTTCCTCCCAGCAGAAACCACCAATATGATTTCTTACACCATGTACTAGCTTTGCTTCTTTTTAAGCTTCATATAAACAGAATTCTACATTGTCTATTTTTTGATGACTGACTTTTTTCACTTAACCTAATGTCTGGGAGATCCATCCATGTTGCTGCACGTAACAGCAGCATTTTCCTTTTTATTGCTGAGTAGCTCTCCATTGTATGAATACAGCACACTTTGTGTATCCAGTCTCCTATTGATGGACATGTGGGTTGATATATGTGGAGCTTTTTAAAACACTGATGCCTGCACCCACTTCGGAACTTCTCCATTACAATCTCCACAGGTGGAGCCAAGCATGTTTGTTTTAATTCCATAGATGATTCTGATGATGCCCCGGTTATTAACCACCGTGCTTTCCATCCTTGTATATCAGTGCTGACTCTAAAATAGTCTTTGATGAAAACTACTGAGATGGAAAGTTTGAAGTTATTCGTGACCAAACTTGCAGAAAGGTAGATCAAACAGGTGTCATGACCTCTTTTGAATAGAGAAAGAACCCAGCCCTTCATTTGAAGGAACAGTCTAAGGAACAGGCAACTGGAGTCGCCCCAGGCTGGACATCTCCCCAGTGTGGAGAACCACTTAGGATCAGGTACCTAGAACTCCATCACATTGTGGATGGAGACTGTAACAGTGTATGTCATCATGACCACTTTATCCTGTGCTGTGATGAAAAGCTAAACCCACCACACAGCTTAGGATGTTGAGTAGGATTTTCCTACTTGAGACTTTGAGATGGAAAACCTTCATAGCAGCTATGCTGACAAAGGCTATGTCCCCAAAAAAGGCCCCCAGTCAACAATATTCTGCAGTCCATTTTGCCATTTGCTTTTATCACATTATTTACATCATTAAAGTAACTGAATTAACCTAGTCTGGTCTTAAGGAACAAATTGTTTTAGTTGTTCTCAATTCAATTGATTTATCTTCAAACGCTCAACTAAAGAAATGACCCCCAGGGTTGCCATTTGCTTTGAGCCACTTAAACACTGGTTAAAAATCAACCACCATAACACACCATTGTAAAGCAATTATACTCCAATAAAGATGTTAAAAAAAATTTTTTTAATAAAATTTTTTTAAAAAAATCAACCACCATATCATATCTATGGGAGAGAACTAAAACAAGCCAATCATTGATTATGCATCTCAGAGGAACTCGGTAAAGAATTATAGCATTTTGAAGCTAAAGACCTTTAGAGACTATCGTGTATGGTGTATTTTCTGTTTTCAAGTAAGTCTGGGGAAATCTGCCTACCTGAGTAACTTTAAGGTGAATTCTTATTAAAGATCGGAGATGTTTTGCAGTTTAAAAAAATGTTTTTATTAGTCTGGCAACATTCTAAAAGAAATTAATCATGGAAAACTATTACACATAATAGCTGCTACCATCCGCGGGAATGCGGGAATACTGTTTCTTTGAATACTTTTTGAGAATCAGTGAGCGGCCCAACACCTTTATTTTGCATATGGGGAAAGTGAGACTCAAGTGGGACTTTAGTACTAGGAGAGACAAAATGCTAAAGACAAAATTTGGAGCAGGATCCAGAATTTTTGCTTTAATTGTCTGCTGTGTAAAATAAAATGTGTGTGTGTGTGTGTGTTTGCATCCTACAAGGTTATTGGGATCAAGGCAGTATGAGAGAGAAGGATAGAGCAAAAAAATATTTGGGGGGTGGGGGAGTGGAGTAACCTAAACTCCAGACTAGCCACCACCTTTAGGCATTGTTTTGCCACTGGTGATCTACCTTCACCGTCCCTCCAAATTCCAGCCTATGGGCACCAACACTTGAGCTAACCACGGTCCCGGCCTTCTTGACCTTGTCTTTTTAGTAGTGGCAGATGTCCCGTGCCAAGGCAGACAATACTAACCAATTCAAGTGGTTCTCTCAAAGTTTAGATTGACCTTCACAAGCTTGCTCAGTTCAAGGTGTTCTGGGTAGCCCCATCCACTGAATAAAGTTGACTCCAATTTGCCATTTCTAACTTAGCAAGTTCCCAGAGAGTCCTGATTTCAGCACAACCTGACTCTGATTCCCTGTATTTCCTTTACTTTCTCTCAGATCCTAATCTCCATGTTACCTGGTGACCCTAAGGACTTTCTCCTCTTTAGACCTCAGTTCTCCCATTTATAAAAGAAAGGCATAGACTAGCCAGGATGACCTCAAAGCTGCCTTCCACATTTGACATTCTATGATTCTGTGTCTTTTCTTGAAGGTCTTTACCCTGAGATCAACCAAGGCACTAGTTAACCCTTCCATAATATCTTAACCAAAAGGCTGAACTTCCCTCTCTGCTTCCATAACCCATTAAGGGAAATAGTTCTAATCAAAGGGCAAGGCTTTTTCTAAACAAATTTACTGCTAGTCTTGAGAACTAAAATGAAGACAGCAGCAAAAGATTCCATTCCTTGTTGATCTTTACGCAAAGCAACCCAGTGTCCTCCCTTATATCAGAGGTGGCTAGGAGGCACCAAGGTATACCACTGAGAAAAGGATACTGTCCTATAATCTACCATTTTGGGAAAAGTCATTAACCTCTCCAGGCTTCAGTTTCTTCATCAGTAAAATGGGAGTAAAATCACCCTACCTCCCCCAGCACTGCAGTGAAGTTCCTGAAAGGCTATGTCTTAATGCGGATCGCTCCAAGAGCAGTAAAGGTTCTGCACCAATTCCAGTGCCGGGGAAGAGGGGGTAGTTCCCACACTACCAAGAAATTCTCAGACACCAGCTGGGTGTCCTACATTTCAAATCAATTCTGGCACTGTCTACCTGGAGACAGCATCAGATTCCACAGGTTAAGGTCTCTGAACCCCAAGACTGCCCTCTACTGCAGATGCCAATGGCAAGTTCAGGTTGTTATCTGTGCTTCAGACCAACCGAGGTTCTCATGACCCTCTCCTTGGGTTTGGTTAATTTGCTAGAGTGTCTCACAAAACTCAGGAAACCAGTTTACTCACTATATTTACCCGTTAGTTACAAGGAATATTAAAGGATATGAATCAATAGTCAGATGAAGAGATACATAAGACAAGGTATGGAGAAAGGGCGAGGAGTTTCCAGGCCCTCTCCAGGCACACCGCTCTCCCCACAACTCCACGTGTTCACCAACCTAGTAGCTGTGCCTTTGGGTTTTATGGAAGCTTCCTTACATAGGCATGAGAGATTAAATCACTGGCCAGTGGTGACTGAATTCAATCTCCAGACCCTCTGCCCTCCCCTGATAGCCAACCCTCTAATCACGTGGTTGGCTCCACTGGCATGTAACCAGCCCATCCTTAGGCGCTTTCCAAAAGACGCCTCATTAACCCAACAAAAGACACCTTTCCAATCTCTTCACTTAGGAAATTCCAAGGGTTTTAGGAGCTCTGTGCCTAAAACAACAAAGACCAAATATGTATGTCTTGTTATAAATCACAATATCACATGCAGACCCTGAAATAAGAGCTAAGAACCTTGATTTATCTGGGAGGTGATCCAGGAAGCCCAGGAGGAAGTGGGAAAAGAAGAAGCCAATCAAGGGTGTGTTAACAGGAGGGTGGCACCTGGGCTCAACTAAGTCCCAATCTAGCTGAAGACCGGCTAAGAGACCGTGAAGACTATGCCCCCTAATTATCCCACTTGGTGGCAAGGAATCAGGGGACTCATCCACCTCCTCATCCTTCATTGGTTGAAGGATTATCACTAGTAAGGGTCACACACAGCCTCTTATTATGTCTTCTTCTCCCAAGCCCAGCCCTTTCCCTACCCATGAACTCTGTTGGGCGTGAATTCCAGTAGAGGTTGCCAGATATAAAGTCACTACAAATTATTCCTTTGTGGAGGGTGGGGGGACAGTCCTTGGGGACCCCCACTATCTGCATCATAAACTGGTCAGGTCCAAAGGCGTCTGTCTGGGTGCCCTGGGCCCTTTGAGCTGGCAGTTGGGGTCGGGGGTGAAGAGTTAAAAGAAAGATGACCCAGTTGCTGAGTTCTTCCATCGGTGGAATAACTCAGGGCCTCAACGATCCCACTTGGAGCAGTTCGTGGTAGTAAAACAGGATTGTCTAGCAGTGGAGAACTGACTCTGCCCAAGGACACCACTAGGAATAGGCAGAGCTAGGACTTGAACCATTTGTGTCTGGCTCCGGAACCTGCACTTTCAGCAAACACATTATCGGCCCAGGTCACTAGCTTGCTGGTCCTCTTTAGATACAGGTCTTTTACCCTCTCTGCGGTTTATTTTCCTCCTCTCTTGGGGTACAAGAACGTCAGATCAGCAATTGCTAGTATTCTAACTTATCATAGCCCCTTCTGTGAGCCCCTCCCACACACAATCCTGACCGAGGGAGCAGCAGAAAGTGGCGTTTGCTCTCAGGTTAAAAGCGGGAAGATGTTGGGGGTCTGATGCTCATCCTCAGCTTCTCCTCATCCCCTCCCCAACCCCACTCACACCCACACCACAGCTCCTGACAGAACTCTGGGACCTGGCTGATGAACACATTGTGAAAATGTGGTTCAACCCTGCAACACACAGAAGAAGAAACTGAAGACCCACAAAGAGCAGGGGACTGAACAGAATTACTCAACAGTAAGAGACTGAGCAAAGATTAGAATCCAAGACTCAGGAGCCAGCCAGGCTTTAAAAAATGGACTCTGAACCCTGGCTCTGAAACTTACCAGCTGCATGACCCTGGCTAAGTCCCTCAGCCTTTCTGTGCCTTAGCTTCCTCACCTATAAAATGTGGCTAATAATAGTATGTAAATATGGGGGTGCGTAGAGTACATTAAATGAGACAATGCACACAAAGCACTTAACATAGTGCCGGCCACAGGAAAGGTTTGACAAATGTTCGTTTAACGTGTCAGATAGGGCCCTCTGGGACTAAACAAGAAGTTCCCCTGGGATGTTCTGTCTCCTGACATCCTGACACCTTCCCTGGGCTGTGTGCTGGGGAGGTGAGGCCCGCAGGGTAGAGGAGGCAGCCATTGGCCGCCCTGTTCTCCAGCTCAGTGCGTCCCAGATGGTGCCCGGCGGGGAGCTGGCTGGTGATGCGCTGGCAGATCCTCCCTTCCTTGCACACTTCACCAAGCCACGTGGGGCCCAGGAGCCTCGGGCTGTAGCCCGCTCTGCCAAGGAGGCTGGCTGCCCATCCCGGACTGGTGGAAGCCAGGTCCAGGTGAGCCCCGGGAGCGGCCTGTGCCTCCAGCCTCCAGAGAAGGTACAGGTGAGCCATTTGTCCAGCAGCACCCACCCAACCTCCTCTGCAAACCCCCACCCCAGCTTCTCTCTGACAGGGAGAGGGAGGGGCTTCACCAGAGGCCAGCCTCCACTCCACATGACCCGAGTCCATGCCTAGCTTAACCCTTTGTCTGAAAGTGACAGCTCTTAGACGACAACCATGCGGCGGAAGGAGAAAAACCAACCCCTCGCTGAACACGTGAGAAGTCAGTTTCTTCATCTGAAAAAATGGAGATGATGATAATTTCAGCTTCACAGAGTCATTTTGGGGGTTAAAATGATATATTGTATTCAGTGACTGGAATAGTGTATGGCCACATGGAAATGTTCAATAATGTTAGCCACTATCAGTGTCTGTATTGTATTCCTATGTGTATCAATACGATAGCACAATGGTAAAAGCACAGACTCCGGAAGCCTTCTGCCTAGACCCAAATCTCGGATGTAACCCTTCTATTTGGGTGGCCTTGGGCAAGCTGCTCAATGCCTGAAGCCTCAGTTTCCTCACCTACGAAATGGGGATGATATTTGTGGCTCCCTCCCTGTCAGGACTGCTGCGAAGATTAAATCAGGCGACACTGAGCTGCTCAGCACAGCACCTGGTACATAAGAAGAGATCAGTAAGCAGACGGTATCATTACTATTAATGAGCATTAGCACTGTTGCCCAAGGTCACACAGGCAGGACTGGAATAGGTGTTTCCCGACTCCCTGCTCCAACACTCGCTGCTGCCTCTCACCCAATTAAACTTCCTGGCTCTGCCCTCCGAGTCACTGTTCCTAAAAAAGAACTCCATTTTTACTGGGAAGTCACAAAATAAATTGTCGCCAAGTCCAGCGGTCAGATCCAAATTGCATCAAGAACATTTCTCTTCATTAGGCAAAGCCAAGGGTCTGGGCTACAGGGAGAGGAGGAAAGACTGACGTTCACCAACCAGACCCGGGCGCCAAGGGACCTGGCAGGAACCACACTTCTGCACCTGCCTCTAGTTGTGCAAGCATGGGCAAGGCACTCTGCCGGCCTGAGCCTCAGTTTCTTTCCTCTTCTGCAAAACCACAGTTGTGTGAGAATTAAATTAGGTAAAGCATCTGGCACATGTGGGGTCTTTAATAAATGGTGGGTATTATACTTCCCAGCTTTCTTTCTTGAATGAAGTTATTTGTGAGGTTTGGAGGTTTTGTTTTGTTTTGTTTGTCTGTTTGGAGTTTTGTTTTGTTTTGCTCTTAGTGAAAAGGTAAAGGATTTTTGTGATTTCTGCCTATGGATGTGTTTCTGCTGTCACTGGGGTGGGAGAGGGGGACCCACAGCCCCTGGGGGACAGCTGGATCTCTTTCCATTTGAAGAGATGGACCAGGTCAAGCCTAGTGTATCTCTGGGACGAAGGGTACTGGCACCCTGGAGCCTGGGGCCCTGCTTTGGCCAGGAAGGAATCCTCTCCTTTGCTTCCCACTGGAGCTGTTGCTCTGTGTCACCCATACCTGCCCAGACTGAGCACAGAAACACACGTGCTCACACATTAACATAACCACCCACTACTCCCTGCCACCTCAGCCCTTTTATTCATGTTTTAAACAAAAGGTAATATATGTGCATGCCAAAACCCTGCAGTGGGACATAATCCCTCTTCTCTCATCTGTCTCTCTCTACTGTCCCCTTTTCTCCTCCCTCTCTTCTCTCCCCGCAGCCACCTAGCTTCCCACCCTGGAGGCAACCACTATTGCCACTTCCCCATCAAGAGGTTGAGTTTATGAACCCTTGAAACTAGGTGGCCTTTTTTACTCCCTTCACCAATACAGAACAGCAGAGGTGTTGCTAAGTGACTTCTGAGGCTAGATAAAAATGCACTGTAATTCCGTCTTGTTCTCTTGGGACATTCACTCTTGGAACCCAGTCACCATGCCCAAGCATCCAAGGGAGAGCCTGACACAGAGAGAAACCAAGGCCCACAGCCCACGACCCTGGCAGGGTTTCCTGCCAACAAGCACACCAACCTGCCAGCCAGGTGCATGAGTCATCTTAAAAGTGGATCCTGCTCTCCCCGCCACGCTTCAGGCTGCTGAGCTCTTCCAGTGACTTCTCCGTGCGACTCAGGCACAAAAATGCCGACTGTCTCAGCGGTCGCGTGCGACTGAGGTGGCCAGAGCAGTGAGAAACCGTGCAGCCAGGGCATCCGTGACCAGAGAGAGGAATCCCCGGAAGCCAGTCGGGAATTGACTCACAGTTATTAGACTCTCAGGGATGGGAAGGAGCTCCCGGGAAGACCTAGAGGCGGTGAGGTCCTTTGGAGTCAGTCCGAGCTGAGGAGAAAGAAGCAGAAGCGACAGAAAAGAAGACTAAGGATTCCGCCTTCTATCCCTACCGAGGAGGCAGTGGCCAAGAGACTGGGGGCTGTGTGTTTTGCTTCATCCACAATGTGCCTCGCGTTGCATGGAAGTTGTCTTGCTGCGGGCAGGCGCTCTAATAGCCTGGTCCGTTCCAGGACCCCCTTATCCTTTCAGGGGAGTCTTCAAGCAGCAGGCACCCTAATGGCTTTTAAATGCCTTACCCGTGCCCGCATGATACCCTTCAGCCTAGTCCTCAGTTGGAAGGAAGACAGAGGGATCCTCACCTGCTCTGGGCAGCAGTTACTGGGGCAAAGTGAACCGTGGAGCCTTCGGAACACACAGGGTGTGGCCCTGGCCAGAGTTCCTCCGTTGCTTCCACAGCAACTTGCCTGTTCACAGAGGGTCCCAAGGAATGAGGAGAGGAGGTGGGGAAAGAGATGCCCCTGGAGAGCCCCGTACGGGCCAGCAAATGTTGTGGTCTGAACGCGGGTTGGAAAAGAATTTCCAGACACAAGGCAGAATGTAAGGAAGACAGAATTTATTAGAGGGAAGGGTCGCTGCCAGAACAGCGGGCCAACTTCCTAGCAGTCTGGGAGAGTCAAGCCCGAACATACAGTATTGATCAGCTTTTATAGCCAGAAAACAAAAGAATGGTCCGGGGTGAAAATTTTGTTTACTGATTGGCTGAGGCACATACACCTTCCTTCTATAGGGTACGAGTGAGACAGCCCAGATGCCTTTCCTTATTTGAGACAGGTCCCGTTGCCCAGGTGGGTGTTGCCCAGGTGGGCTCAGGAATTTCGTAACCATCTCAACATGGTGGAGAGGACGATTAAGAGTCCAGTAGGGGGTGTAACACTGCAACTTTCTCATTCTCTGTCCTTGAAGCATAATTGTCCTTGGAGCACCACACTCATGTCATGCTGATGCCACTGTTTTCTGTAGTAAAGCTCTAAAATTCAAAAAAACAGTGGATCCTCCAGTCCCCAGCTGAGCTGCCCCAGCAAAGACAAGCCATGACTGCTGAACCCTGCCCTAGTTACAGATTCCTCAGCAAACTAATTGTTGTTGTTTTAAGCCACTAAGATTTGGGGCAGTGTGTTACACAGCAATAGACAACTGATACACTGCATTTCTGACAAGCCTCCCAAGTGGTTCTTTTTTTCTTTGTTAAGTCTTTATTGAATTTGTTACAATATTGCTTCTTTTTCATGTTTGGTTTTTTGGCCACGAGGCATGTGGGATCTTAGCTTTCCGACCAGGGATCAAACCCACACCCCCTGCATTGGAAGGCAAAGTCTCAATCACTATACTACCAGGGAAGTCCCTCCCAGGTGGTTCTTAATGATCAGAAGTTGAAACTTCGGGATAGATTACCCTCTGTCATCTCTGTGAACTTGGGAAGGACCTTAGTGAGCCATCCCTGTCCGCCACAGGGCATACTTCTGTTGATCTGCACCAAAGCCACCTTAGCAGGGAGACATCAAGAATTCCCTCCTCTACCATGGGGTTGATGAGAAAAACCTGGGCCTCTTTTGCACACACACGTTTGCACCAACATTTCCCAAGAATGCCTAGAGCTCTCCCCACTTTTGGGTAAGCAAAGCCAATTTTCCATCCATATTTTCAGATGTATTTGTTACCTAAGCAGTAAGCAGCCTTGAAAATTCTTAGGTAAATAATACAAGTCCAAGAACTCCCATGCCAGTGGCCACAGGATACAGGAAATGACAGATCTCTTGGGGCTGCTCAGGCACAGTCATAGACTCAGCAAGGGAACCGGCTCTAAGGAGTGTGTGGCCACTGCCTCTCTCAGTAGAGCAGGAAACTAAAGACAGGGCAGGGCACCATGATAAAGCACGAGAACTTGAGTTTGAATCCTGGCTCTGTGACTTACTACCTGTGTGTCTTTGGGCAAGTTGCTTAACTTTTCCGAACTTCAGTGTTCCACTATGCAAAGTGAGAAAAATAATAGCTTCTTCACTGGGTTGCTATTAAGATAATGCATGAGAATCACCGAGCACAGGGAAGAATTTAGCATATACTCAGCAAATAGTAAGACTTACTGTGTTTTAACATGTGTCATTATGACGTGCTGCCCAGATAGAAAAGAGGCAGAGTGGAGAGGTGGGGGAGGCCCTCAGATGGAAGTCAGGAAACCTGGATTTTTGTATTGGTTTTGCTGCTCACTTGCTCAGATACCTGAAGCAAGGTGGTTAACCAAGCATTAGCTGTGAAATGAGGTAGAGGGACCAGGAGATGGTCTCCAAGCTTCTGTACATTCTAGCTTTCTCCTCTGAAACAATCTCAAAAACCATTAAGCCAAGAAAAGGAGGAATGGTTGGCTCAGAGAAGTCAAAAATGGTTGAACTGTCAAACCTCAGGGATGCAGTCAGATCCCAAGAACAACTGGAAGCTGCGTCTCACGTGTCTCTCTCCCTCTCACTTGCTCACTGTATTCACCTTCCTCCCCAAACTGTCTTCCTCATAGTGAGAGAACATTCATATCAATGCCTCCTGTTCCTAGTTTGGACCTAAACCCACAGGAAAGAATGACTCACCACCCTCTTTCCCCAAGTCCAAATATCCCAGGGCAACCTAGGTCCACTGGCAAGGCCTTGATCTATCAGTCAACCGTGGCTTCGGGGTCCTGCTGGAACACGACAGCTTTCCTGGGAACTGCATGCTACCTACCTAGACAGTGTGCACATTTGAATTTGCAACTCCTGCAGTACACCCTGGAGAGGAGCTCTTATATCTCTGTCGTTACTCCCACTCTTATCCTCACACAGTCCTTATACCAACCTCACAATGGAAATCGAACTGACAGCTTTAAATCAGATATAATACAGGACACTTGGGCTCAGGGAATCCGGGTGCCATAGACAAAGACACACAGCCTGTCCACGGAAGAGGCAAATCTTCCTAAGAAAGGTGCTTGAATGTCCCCTTCCAGTGTTCTGGAAGGAACCTTCCAGAGGAAGGTGCTTGAATGTCCCCTTCCAGTGTTCTTTCCTAAAACACACTATGTACTGCCTGATTTTCCAGAATACTCATGAATGAAGACCCAGGAATGGAATAGTTGGTGAATCCACAGGTCCTTTACCCTGGTAGCTGTGGAGCCTCCCTTTTGAGGGCTGCTTTCTGGGTCTGATGTCTCCTTGCCTATAAAAAACAGACCCAGGGACTCTCAAGCCCAGAAAAGGAATAGCACAACTTCCTAGGACCCTTCCAATCTGCTAAGAATGGAAGAAAAGGAAGCAGAAGGAAACCCTAGAGATGCCCAGAGCAGCTCCAAGTTCTGACAGAAGAACAGGTTTAATCATTGCAGACACTACTCCATCGCCTCCCTGCAGACCTGTCCCTGAGCATCATGGGGAATCTGCTTCCTGGTCATCATGTAGCATCCCCAGGGGAGGCAGAGTTGGTTTCCCTGCCTTCCTTCTTAGTTTGCAGCAACTCTTCCAGTTCTTTTCTTTTTTATTATTTATTTGGCTGCACCGGATCTTTAGTTGCGGCACGTATGATCTACATTGCGGCATGCGTGTGGGATCTAGTTCCCTGACCAGGGATCGAACCCAGGCCCCCTGCATTGGGAGCGTGGAGTCTTAATCACTGGATCAACAGGGGAGTCTCTCTTTCAGTTCTTTTAATACCGCATGGCGGTTAAGCTTGCTGGCTTGAGAGCTGATCCACTTGACAATTGGGCCTTGGCAAGTAATCTTACTTGTGTGCCTCATTTTCATCATTTATATAATAGGATTGATAAAAAGAGTATTTACGTCACAAGTTTATTATGAGAATTAAATAAGATAGTATAAATAGTATAGTACAAAGTGCTGACTACCATGCCTGGCACCAGGAAAATGTAGTTATTACTATTGCTTACACAGTTGGGAGCATGGCTAGAAACTACAGAGGGGAGTATTTTTTTTTTTTTAAATCACATTGTTTTTCATATTACAAAAGCAATGCAACCACAAAGAAAAGGTAAATACAGAAGGTGGGACCTTCAACAGAATAACTGTATGGGTCAATGTGATGGATACAAAGGCAGGGCTATGTTATGCTCCATTTACAGAGAATTAGAGACGTGACAACCAAATGTAATGTATGGCCCTTAACTGGATCCTGATTCAAACAAATCTATTGTTAAAAAAAAAATTTTCTGAAGGACAATTGGAGAAATTTGCATATGGATTATGTACAGGCAGACCAAGGAGATATTGCTGGTTTGGTTCCATTGAAATAAAGCAAATATTGCAATAAAGTAAGTCACACTAATTTCTTGGTTTCCCGATGCATATAAAAGTTACATTTTTGGGCTGCCCTGGTGGCGCAGTGGTTGAGAGGCCACCTGCCGATGTAGGGGACACGGGTTCGTGCCCCAGTCCGGGAAGATCCCACATGCTGCGGAGCGGCTGGGCCAGTGAGCCATGGCCGCTGAGCCTGCGCGTCCAGAGCCTGTGCTCCGCAACGGGAGAGGCCACAATAGTGAAAGGCCCGCGTACCACGAAAAAAAAAAAAAAAGTTACGTTTACACTATACTGTAGTCTATTAAGTGTGCAATAGCATTATGTCTAAAAAACAATGTCATACATTAACTAAAAAATACTTTATTGCTAAAATATGCTAATCATTATCTGAGCCTTCAGCGAGTCATAGTAGTAACATCAAAGGTCACAGATCATAGATCACCATAATAAATATAATAATAATGAAAAAGTTTGAAATACTGCAAGAATCACCATAATGTGACACAGAGACATGAACTGAGCAAAAGCTGTTGGGGAAATGGTGCCAACAGACTTGCTTGATGTAAGGTGGCCACAAACCTTCAATCTGTAAAATATGCAATATCTGTGAATCACAATAAAGTGAAGTGCAATGAAACAAGGTAAGCCTGTATTAGATAACATGAAAGAATTATTCCTAAGTTTGCCAAATGTGGTCATGGTATTGTGGTTAGGTAGGAAAATTTTAAAAAATTTTTTTAGAGATACTCACTGAAATATTCAGGGATAAAATATCATGATGTCAGTATCTTTAAAAGATTTCATCCAAAAAAAAAAGATTAAGCAAATATGGCAAAATGTTAACTATCACTAAATCTACGTGACGGGTTTATGGGTGTTCATAATACTAGTCTATTTTTGTGTGAGTTGGGAAATTTTCATAATAAACAAAATATGCTTATTGTAAAAATTAAAACCTACATAAAATATACTGAAGAAAATAAAATAACTACCCAGACTCGCTACCTAGAAAAATATCACCAATAATGTTTTGATGTATCTCCATCCTGTTTTTGTCTGTGTTTAAAATCACCACAATCACAAAGCATATGAAATTCTGCAGTCTGCTTTTTTAAACTTAAAGTAAGCAGTAATTTCCTTGTCATTAAAATGTCTTTGCAAATATCTTTTTTTTTTTTTTTTGGCCGTGCCATGAGGCATTCAGGATCTTCGTTCCCCAATCAGGGATCGAACCTGTGCCCCTTGCATTGAGAGCTTGGAGTCTTAACCACTGGACCAACAGGGAAGTCCCTGCAAACATCATTTTTAATGGCTACGGAATGTTTCTCTGAGGGGATGAACCAGAAAACTTTTAAGTTCCTCCAGCACAGAGCTGCAATTATAATTAAAATAATGATGATGATGAAGATGAAGATAATAATGGTGGCTAATATTCATTGAGCACTTATTATGTGCCTGGAGCTTTAACACGCATATTCTGTTTTCATCTTTGCAAACCTGTGAAGTAGCTGCTAGTATTATCAACTCTATTTCACAGCAGAAGAAACTGACACAGAGAAGTGAAGTGACTCATTCAGGGTCACACAGCTAGGAAGGAGCAGAGCCCAAATGCATGCTCAGAGGTACAACTATAAGCTCAAAACTTTAATTTCATTCATTCACCAGACATTGATAGGGCACCTGCCCGGGGTCAGAGCTGGCTTATGGCCCACACTGGGATTACGGTCTACTGCAGGACTGCTAACAACTTAAATTCATCAAACTAGAGGTCACGAGAGCAGTGATTCCTGGGGCCTGAGGCTTCAATGCCTGCATTCCTTCTCTACAGCAGATGAATAAGCCAAATGTCAGACTTCCAGTAATAACTCTTCCTGGGATCCCTGGCAGCCAGAGAGAGGGTGGGGGTGGGGTATAATTTATTATTGATAATTAATGACACCAGAAACCTTTTAATATTTATATTATTCTTAGCCCTGACTGCCTGCACCGACACTAATAGTTTGTTGTTAATGAGACTGGGAGCATTTTAAAATCAAGTTAATTGACATTTTTACAGTGTTCAGCAGGCCCTAAACACAGAATTTCATCTAGGGAGCTGCATGTAAGCTACTGGAAGGGATGGGGCCCCATGTAGCCTGGTGCAAAGGGAGGTCACTGAGAAGCAGCCAGAGGAGGAAGGAGCCTCACATTTCCCCAGCTGAATCTGGGAATTCTGTCTTATGGCTCCTTCCTGGACCTCCACTTGGTTCCCAGCCTGGAGGGAGCCCTGGAGGTTCTCCCCACCCAACTCTGGGTGTTCCACCTAACTCTGCAACCTTGGGCGTGGGACTTTAACTGCTCGGTGCCTCAGTTTCCCCATCCATAAAATGGGAATAACAATAGCCCTTTCCTCACAGGGTTGTTATGAGGGTTCAGTGGGTTAATTTATGTAAAGAACTTGGAAACGCACCCAGTACTTTGCTGCTATTAGTATTGTTATTGTTCATAAAATGAATTTTATAAGATTTACATGGTGGGTCTTAACACTATTTGCCAAAGATTTGAGATTACCTCCCACAAGAAGATTTTTACATCCCCATCCTATCAAACTCAGTAATGACTATGTGACTTTGGCCACCCATGTGCAGATGGAATTGACATGTGTCACTTCCCAGCAGATTTAACAGCCGACACATTATTCACTATGTCTTTTCTTTTCCTCTGCCATAAGACCGGCACTGCTCCACATAGAGTTTCTTCCATCTGCCAGGTCCCAGTGTGAAGATGACATGGAGCAGAGCCACTGCCAACCCGCGATGGACATGCAATGTGAGAAGGAAACGAACTTTTTCAGTTGGAGGCTACTGAGCTTTGGGGGTCGTTTGTTACTGCAGCAAAACCTAGCTTATGGAAAACTGACACAGGACCTTTCCTTAATACACTCTGGGTCCAATGGGGAAGACATGATAAACAGAGAAGAGCTGTGTTGGTAGAGGGCAAAGGGGCCGTGGAAGTCCCAAACAGGGACACCTGATCTAGCCAGGAAGGACTGAAAACTTTCCTTCCAGTCTGGGGCGGGGGCGGGGGTGGGGGTGGGGGGTGGGGAGAGAGTATTGCACAACAGGATGATACCTAACACGTATTGATCACTTACTCTGCTCCAGCTAGTCTTTACGTGTTTTCTCAGCCTTCAAAACAGCCCTATGAAGTAGTTTTTACTGTTATCGTTTATTATGATGACTCCTATTTTTTAAATGGGGATATTAAAACTTTTAAAGTTTAAGTAACTTGCCCCAAGTCCCATATGGAGGACTTGGACCCATATGTAAGGGTTTCCACCCCATTACACTGTCTCCTTATAGGTCTTCCCCTTCCACCTGCCTGAATCATTGGGGGCACAGCGGGAGTAGGCTCATTAAAATGAAGGTTTAATGATTTGCCACAGCAGGCAGAATTCTCAGATGTCCCCTGTGATCTCCACCCCTTGATGTTTCGCCCTGTATAATACCCTCTCTTGAGTGCCACCAGCGTTGGTGACTTGCTACTAACCGATTGAATATTGTGTCTACAACTGGGTATCTTAATGTTATCTAGAAAGCAGGAAAGGAAGGCTACAACAGTAACTGAAGAAGATGCAACGGTCACTCATATTAGCCAGGATGGGGACAGTTTGGTCACTTTTGTGGTTCGGACATAACAGCAGAGTGATCTCAACCCATCACAGCCAAGGGTGACCGTGTCTGGTGCTGGTGATCTGTGAAATCATTTCTGTTCCATAGGAGAATACCAGGCCACCTCCCAGCTATCAGGGGCTCCTTTTCTCCTTCTCAGAAAGGTTCAAGGTGAAGAACAGAGGAAGATAAACCTGGAGAGGGAGGCAAAAGCCAGTTGCCTAAGGGCTTGTGCCTTAGAACCTGGCCTCTAGGAGGCTGTTAAAGAGACAAGGACTAGCTGGTTGGAGGTCTCTCACTCCAACCTTGGGTGGGGCAACAGAAGGGATCTCTCCTTCCTCCCCTTCCCCCCACTGCTAGGACCTAGCATCACTTAGGACTCAATTGGGGAATTACAACCATGTTGTTGTCCGAAGTCAATGACAACCCACCTTAGGAATTTAAACCATGACCACCCAGCTGGGCTTTAGATCTCCCCCTCCCCCATACCTGTGACTAGTCATTGATTGATTCATTCATTCATTACTTTATCTAATATTTATGAAATGCCTACTGAGTGTCAAGCAATACACTTGGGCATTATTGACAGAACAGAAAACAAGACCAACTACTGTGTCGACCGACCGAGCTGTTTTCAAAAAAATCACTTTTCCCCAAATCACATGCTTCCCTCTTCTAGCCTGCACTGCCCTCTCTCCATCCTATCCCTACCTGGAATATCACAGCTATCCCCTGAGGTTCATTTCAGAAGCCTCCTCCTCCATGAGGATGTCTAGATCCTTCCTGACCAATGGCCATCTCTCCCATAAACCCTTTCCTCAAAATCCTTTCATACTGAAAAGTGCTACAATGTAGAAGAAGGGTCTGATAGTCTTGATACTCATTGGGCTTCAAAGACAAATGGCCTGGGCTTCCCTGGTGGCGCAGTGGTTGAGAGTCCGCCTGCTGATGCAGGGGACACGGGTTCGTGCCCCGGTCCGGGAAGATCCCACATGCCGCAGAGCGGCTGGGCCCGTGAGCCATGGCCGCTGAGCCTGCGTGTCCGGGAGCCTGTGCTCCGCAACAGGAGTGGCCACAAAAGTAAGAGGCCTGCGTACCACAAAAAAAAGACAAATGGCCTTTTCCAAGGAGAAGAGAGAAAGGGTACAAACGGGTGATCAAGGGCTGGGGGACTTTACTCCCTCATGACTATGAAGAGACTTGACTATACTGGGAAGCCTCAGAAATTCAACTGGAAGTACCTGCCCACCAGGGAGCAGAGACCAAGTGAACTAGATTGAGGAACTGCCCACCTGAGGACTCCATGAGTTGGAACATAAGACTCAGAGTTGAAGAGAAGGACTTTGTACATTCTTCTGAGCTAATGACCATTTAGTCTTAAAGATTATTATTTTTGGCCACCCCGAGGGTTCAGAGTTGAGTTAATTACATTCAGGAATCATGGTGGTTGCAGGGTCAAGTTTCTGGTATCCACACAGGGGTCTGGGCAAGCCAACCAGACAAGTTCAGGTCACGCCCCTGAAAGCTGAGACATTCACCTGAGGGTTGGGGCTCCCAACACACTTTTAACAATTTCCTTTTCTGCTTATTTAGCCCAGGTTGGCTTCTGTTAAGAACTCCAATGGGTACCTATGGTAACCTATGATGGAATAAAATTTATGTTTTGAGGCAGGACAAGAAAATTTAAGCATAACATACTCCATGCCCATATTGGGCCCTCCCTAACGTGCAGTGTGCATCTGAATTATACATTAACCAGACCTCTTCAAGGCAGGAATGCCTGCTCAGCTGTAAAGATCAACGTTACCCTTCTTCTTATGCCAGCAACGTAACTCCTTAGAAGTTAACATTCCTTTCCCAATCCTGTAAGGGGTCGTGGTGACCAGTTGTTCGCTTCATACATGCTTATCTGGACTACGTATCTTTGGTGAACTTTATGTCAAATATCAGTGTGCCATTCTGATGTATGATCCTTTGTCTTGATAATAACTGTGTAAACGTATATAACGACTTCTAACAAGTGAAACAGTCTTCAGAATTTTCTGAAAGACTCTCTCCCAGGTTATAATCCTCAGGTTGGCTCGAATAAAATTCTCTATTTCTTCTTTAGATCGACTATTAATTTTTTCGTCAACACCCACAATCCACCTACTCAGGGCTAGTCATTATTAACTCTATGGTGTTCAAATTTCCAAATCTTTTCCTGGTCATATATGAATTAATACTTTTTCAAAAAAGTGGAATCATATTTTATATAATGCTGTAAAACCTACCATATTTGAACTCACCAGTTGTTTGACATGTTCAGCTTTTTCCTAGTAATCCTCTATTTTTAAATAAATTGACTGTTCCAACTAATCCTCGTTTCCAGCACTTAGAGTAGAACTATTTGACTGATAATGGATTATAAAGGAAAGAAAGCTCCTCCCTACCCCCCCCAGTTCTTTAAGGCACACAAAATATCAATGGCTAACCACGAGGGTTTTGAGTATCTACTATGTGTCAGGCACTGTTCTAAATCCTTAACATGTATTATCTCATTTAATCCTCACCAAAATCCAAGGAGGGTGGTGAGAGGTGGGTCATTCTCCCCATCTTCCAGATGAGGAAGTTGAGACACAGGATAGATCCAATGCTTGCCCAAGGCCACACAGCCTGTGAGTACCAGCGCCAGGATTCAAACCTGGATATTGTGACAAAAAGTTCTTGGCACACTGCAGCAGGAAGAATCCGCATCTCTTGTGGACGCTCAGAAATATCCGCATAGGAACAGCTCTTAGGCAGCCTTGGCCCCTCCAACATTTGCTTCAAATACCTGGTAAGGTCTGACTGTATACTCCTCTAAATTTCTTACTACCCCTGCCATTCCCTTCCCTTCTCCTCTCCAGGACTAACTCAGTAATAGAGACAGCTGATACCAGGCATATGTGCCCTTATCTAAAACCTGTTGCAGGCACTGGTAATCAATCATTCTCTTTTTTCTGATGGGTCTTAACTGATCCTCATAATCTTTCTTAATACAGTATTCCAAGCACCCTCTATCAATCTATCAAAGTTGACATGTGAGCCTCTTTGCCATCTCTACTCTAGACTTTCCAGAATAGGAACTGTACGTTATTCAACACTTTAATAAAAATTTTAAAAATAATATCAACAACAATAACTAACATTTTGTATGCTTTTAACATGCTTCAGGCACTGTACTCAGTGGTTTATGTGTATTCTCTCCTTTAATCCTTACAAGGGAGATATTTATAATACCCATTTCTCAGATGAGAAAAGTAAGGCAGAGAGCTTAAACAATGCATAAAAAATTATACTGCTACTAAATGGTGGAGGCAGGATTGCAAACTGTGGAGTTTGACGGACAACATACTGGTAACCACCATGCGACATGCCCCTGGCCCCCTTCCAATCTGTATCTCAAGGCTCCATGCAGTGCGGAGCATGTGATAAGTACACAACCAGCATTTTGTAAATGAATGCATGCACACGTAATGAACTGACTCAAGGTCTGGCTCCAAGGTGGAGGGCAAGGTGAGATCAGCCTCTGAGGGGGCTGGGCTGTGGGAGACAGTTTCTGACTCAGACCCAGCTCCCAAACCGGGCAGGAAGAACTGCCTCCCTGCTTCTACGCCTGAGATTCAAACCTTCCAAGATTATAATTATCCCGCTCGCCCCGCCCACGGCCCTGCTTCTCCATGGAGCCACCGCTCACGGCCTGGGGGCTCCGGAGGAGAGGGGGCGGTTGGGGGTTGGCAGAAGGGGGGGGCCTCAGGGCTTCTCTTAGTCAGAGAGAGGGAGGGAGGAGCAGGAAGAGGCTGTAGCCCTGGAGTGGGGCAAGGAAGCCACGGAGTGAAGGACCCACAGGTCACCAGGGATCCCCTCGCACCCTCAGTTGATCCGGGAGGCGGGGCACAGGCAGCGCGGGATTCAGTGGGCGTGGCCCTGAGAAGCAGTGGGGCCTCAGGCGTTCATTTCCTCTATCCCGGCCTCCGTTGCCCCATCCTCATAGTGCCAGAGGAGCTAGATCATCTCAGGTCCTCTGAGCCAAGTGTTCTCTAACTGGCACATTTCTTGTTGTAAAGGAAACAAGTTTGCATCACCCTCCATCCACCCCCACCCTCTCTCTCAGCTTGGATCCAGCTGGCACTTTGGTACAGACTTCCTCTGCCCCTCAACATCATTTTCACCACCCAGTGCTTATGTCAGTTACCTACGGCCATTAGTCAGTTTCAATCCCTCCCCCACCAGGCACTTACAAGGAGGCCATAAGGACCGGCACCAGAAGTTATTTGGGTGTGTGTTTTAATATCAATAAATCATTCATTATGCATTCTCACCTTCGTTTGTGGTCTTTATGGCCACCCTATGGAAGGCACCCTGCAAATGCTAGTGGGGAACCTCATGGGCTTTGCAATCAAACAGGCTGAGTTTGATGCCTGGTTCCCACGCTTACCACCTGTGTGGCTTTGGGTATCCCCAGGGTAAATCCCCACTTCCCAGAGCCTCAGTTTCCTCATACGTCCAATGGGGGTTGGACAGGTGCAGAGGTAACAGGCATATGTTACTCAATGTACAGTAAGTATTAAATGTTACTTCGATTATCACTTTCCCAAGTGCTAAGAGTTGTTTCCTACTCAAGACTAGGCAGGTACGCAAAGGGCCCCCGAGGAACAATATCTTGTGAACCCCAAGGTGCCCCCTTGAGCATCTGAGCACACAGCATGTTACAAAGAGGTGAATAAACACCTGCTCAAAGGGAGGGGAGCAGGTGACGTGGCTATGGCTTGAAGCCCTGTCCCACCTCATGCTTGAAATGTCTACCCCTCTGAGCCTCAACCTCCTCACCCATACCGTGGGGTACTAACAGAACCTAGCACAGAGGCCGTTCAGAGTTGAGATGGGAAGCATCTAGCACAGGGCCTGGTTTATAGTAAATAACTAATGTCAGCTGTAGCTATCATTAAAGGGGAGACGTTAGCATCTGGACCACCCAATGGAGCAAACAATCAGGCCACATTCAGTGCTCACACCCTGTGTAAGTGGATTAAGAAAGAGAACAGCAAAGGAGAGAGGGGTCCTCTGGGAGCACTGGTCTAGCCCGAAGTGAACCTGGAGGGGTGGGCTGCCAAGAATCTGTAGCTTTTCTAGCATTTCCATCTGACCACAGCCAGCTGCTCTGCATCTCCTTTTAGGCTAAAACAAAGGGAAAGAGGAAGAAACCACAGCAAGAGAGATCCATGGTGGACACAAGGGAGAATTTCCTGACAACAGTGGAAGGCATGGAATTGCAGGGTGAGGGCAGTGAAGCACCGCTGTCATCCTCATTTCTGAAGCAAATCCCTCGTCCCTCTAACTCCTCTTGACCCACCAGCTTCAGTGGCAGCTGCGTGTCTGGATCCCATGCACCTGACACCATCCCTCCTAGGCTCCCGTGTCCCTCCATGTTTCTGTCTCAGGTATTTTTGCAGAACTACAGACGTTCACCCTCTTGTGTCTCCATGCACAGAGCAGCCTGGAATTGCAGAGGAGTTACACCCGGAGGCAACCATCAACCATCATGGATAAATGCCCAGGATCCCGTGCTCTGGAGGGACAATTCTGAAGTACATTCTAGTGGCTCCTCAAAGGGTCCCAAAGGCCCCAAGGACCAGGTGTCCACAGTTCAATAACACACCTTTTATTGGCTTCCTCCCTCTCAGGACACACCCCCTACTCTCTCCCTCCTGGGGTCCTCTCCCAAATAAAACACCAGCACCCATGTCCTTGTCTCAGGTTGAGCTTTCAGAGGAGCTTCAACCAGTACATAAATCTATAGTGACATCACCGCTGTACCTGCTCCAAGACACCCTTGCTGACCTCTCCCCCAGGCCACTTGATCCTAGGTCTCCTGCTCTGTCCAACATCTGTGGGGCATCTGCACAGTCAATCCCATCCCATCCCACTGTCACAGTGATTTTGTGAGCTTGCTCTGCATTAAGCTCCAAGATACTTCCAACTGAGACAGTCTCCCCATCATCAGAGGGGTCTAGTGGCTCAAGGCACCCCTTATTTTTTTGCAGCTGTGATCATCGTTGTCAGCAACACATGGGCTCCAGTGGCCTCTGCACTGACATTTTGCTTTTCTAGAAGGTAACAGTGCTGCGTAGAAAAAACAAAGTTGAGAATTAACTTGATTACCTGATTCTTAACTATTACCTGTGGATTCAATAAAGGAATAGTTACGTGAATAATGACATACTCAATAGACTACTCTGTAGCCATTTGTGATTTTAAATATTTCATTATAATAATAATTTTTACTGAGCACTTAGTATATACCACACACTGGGCTAAAAGCTTTTACATGCATTTTCTCATTTAATCCCCACAACAAGCCTATAATATAGGTACAGGTATTATTATCATTATTGTTGTTATTCCCATTTTAAAAATGAAGAAATTGAGTCTTTATAAAGATCGTCAACTAATGCTCATAATGTAATATTGAGGCAAAGGGTAAAATGGCTTATTCAATATATGTCAATTATGTTTAATTATATATATGAAAGGAAAAAAGACTAAAAGGTAACATATTAAAATGTTAGCCATTGTTGTCTCTGGATGATGGGATTATAGGTAACATTCCTTTCCTCTGAGTATAACCTGCTTGGTGATTATGGGCAATTCACACCTTCAGGTTGGGTTTCTGCTGCTCTCTCTTCTCCATGAGATGTAGGTTGGGTCTCCACGGCTCCATCTTCTCATCCATAAGAAACAGATGCCAGTCCCAAAACCCTGAGAGCCCTCCCAGATGAAACATCCCAGGACTCTCCAATTTCAGTGTCAAGAGAGGAAATTACCAGGAACTAAGGCCCAGCATACCAGAGAGGCTGCAGCAACTATGCTGGGTCAGATCACTGAAAGGACTCACAAGACTCCAGCAAAGCAAGAGTCATGAAAGACTTCGTTACAAGCAAAGGATGCAGAAAATAAGAGAAAGGAAACTCAGAGCAACTTTAGGAAGATCCATCATGCCCCTCTTGGTCACACAGAACTGGCCTGGTCTCGGGATCACGAACCACCTAACTGTATGTGGGAGATCTCAGCCTCAGGGATGCCAAAGCATAAGTTCCCATGAGACATTTGTTCGTTTTGCCTCCCTCTGGTCACAAAGACAAAACTGGGCTGAGTAACTGGCACAATAAACTGAAACCAGGTGCACACCATTCATCTACATTTTTCCAACAAACTGTGCAGCAAGTTCGTACACAGCACTTCCAGGCGGTTTTGGACTTCGGACAGCACACTATAAAAATCACTGATTAATACATCCCATCCCTTCTTGGCCAAGTCCATGGTTCCAGTGTCTCTGGAGATAAGCACAGAGTTACACAGACCAGCTGCAAGTTGGCCCTATCCTTACAAAGGCTGACAGTGAAGATCAACCTTCCGGCCCCCTGAAGTCACACCCAGCCATGCTCCAGATGAGAACAGGACCAGTTGTGTAAGAAATCTCCTGTTCATGGAGGAAGCACTTGGATATGTCCTCCTGAAGCCTGAGTCCAGACTGGAGAGTCTCTTTCAGTCACCACTGACCCTGATCCTGGCAAAGTGGGAGTGAGGGAGGTGAGGATGGAGACTGTATTTTCCTGCCTCCTTACCACTCCCCATAAAAGCCCTCTGTCAACATCCCATAGTCTGACAGATAGAGAAAGCTTGGGTTGGAGGGGGAACCGACCAACCTGCATTCCATCTTCATTCAATAAATATTTATTAACTATGCCCCCTGTGTCAAGAGCTGTGCCAGATGCTATAGAGTCCATGGGACTAGGCAGAGCCCATCCATATTTACATGGGATTTACAGTCTAGTAGGGGAGACAGGTAACAATATTCAAACAGATATACAACTTCAAATCCAGGCTGTTGTGACAGAGAATAAAGGGGGTTAGAACCTGCAGGAGATGAGGCCAAGAGGGAGTGACACTCTCTAAGGGACTGATGTTTAAGCTGAAACCTGAAGGACTGACACAGACCAAGAGTGAGGGGAAGGGCATTCCAGTCGGAGGGAACAGCATCTGCAAAGACCCTGAGGCGGGAATGCTTGGTAAGTTAAAGGAAGGTGATGGAAGGCTGGCATGACTGGAAGGCAGTGGGAAGCGAGGAGAGAGATGGGAGATGAGGAAGGAATGATGAAAATGCTGGACCCTGCAGTCACAGTGAGGAGTTTGGATCTTATTCCAGGTGTGATGACATCATGAGTTGGGTTCTCCAAAAGCAGAGCTTGAGACAAGGGTTTAGTGCAGGTGGTTTATATGGGAGATGATTTCAAGAAGTAGGAATGAGGTTGTGGAAAGATTTGGAAGGAAAAGCCATATACATGTTCACCATCAAGATGACTGCTAGGGTTCCTTGATGCTGCCAGGACTTCTGAGAGGCAAGCAGGGAGCCTCCCAGAAATTTCCTCCTAAAGGAGGGAGGGTAGCATATTTATCCACCAGCTCCCTTCCCCATTGGTTGATGGCTGTTCCCTTGGCTCTTTTCTCTGCACTTCTGCACTTTTGCATAGGTTGAGCAGGTTCTGGCAACATCTGAAAAGGCCCCAGGGAAGAAAGCAGAAGATGCTGGACACAGTCTTCAGGTGGACAGCTGTGAGCAAGTGAGTCTCAGCTCAGAGGAGGACCATGGGGATAAGATGCAGGCACGGGGGACCTTTGCCGCCAATAGGGAGTCTCAGAAAGTCTTTAAGCAGGAGAAACCCATCTGATATGCAAGTGAGATGGTGCCTGCCTAGCTGTGCACACAAAGGAACAAGAAGAATCTGACATGTATTAAGCACCTACTGCATGCACCAGTACTGGGAGCTTTATACCCATTATCTTTAACTCTTCACAATAGGAATAATTCCCATCTTATGGATGTAGAAACTGAGGCTCAAG
Source organism: Phocoena phocoena (assembly GCF_963924675.1). Taxonomy (NCBI): domain Eukaryota; kingdom Metazoa; phylum Chordata; class Mammalia; order Artiodactyla; family Phocoenidae; genus Phocoena; species Phocoena phocoena. Next base: position 29,834,356 of record NC_089233.1, on the reverse strand, counting down.
TGAGCAAAATAATTTGCAGGAGGTCTCACAGACAGGGAGCAATGGAGCTGGGAGCCCTTAGCAGCCCCCACTGCTCTTGTCTGAGGCTGCATGGGGGCCCTGCCACTGTGCTCTTGTCTGGGAGGCTTCACTCCCATAGGTTCTCTCCAGCACTATGGAGCCAGCTCTCAAGAGCCCCCAGGCCCTGCATTTTGACTTTCTGCCCCTGCAGGTGCTTGCCTCCCCCACATGCAGAACTGTGCCGCCACAAAGACTAATTATAAATGCCGGGTATTTATAGTGAGTTTCTCCACCCAGTGCTTCCAGCACCTCAAAGGAACTATTTACAGAATCCTCCCAGCACCTCGGAGAGAAAGGCAGAGCCTAGGAGGAGAAACTGAGGTGAAGAGAGTGGGCTGATGTCTCCCAGAGTAAGGACCCTCAGCCAAGGAGGACTTGAAGGGTGTCCTCTGAGGAAGCTCTGGGATTTGACCAGACAGCTGTCAGGGAGAGAGAGAGAATGAGAGAAACAGAGAGAGAGACGGAAAGAGAGAGAAGGGGAGGGAGAGGGAGGGGAAACCCATGACTGCACACTTGCCTGTGGCCACGGACTGGGCCATTTCCAAGCATCAGCCCATTTCCTCTGAGCCTTGATATTCTCATCTGTAAAATGGGGCTATGATTGTACTGTCTCCCGGGCTTGTGAGATTTAAATAAGCTTAAACAGGTAAAGAACAGAACTTGGCAAGGAGTAAACCTCACTAAGTGTTAGCTGTTTATTGTTACCATTATTATCATCCTCATGACTAACCCAGTAAAGCAGGTAAATGATATGCACTGGGTGTGAACTTCAGAAAGTTAATAATAACAATAATTAAGATTTCCAAGTGTTTCCTCTGTAATGTATGGTTGTGCCATGAGGCTATTTGGGAACCAAATTAATAAAGGCAAAGGTAGGTGGTTTCTTGATGCCTCCACTCAGACAAGAGGAAAAAGAAAAGAAAAAAAAGGAGATGGGCAGGGGACACACAGAAACTTGTTTCTGGTCCGATGCTTATGGTCAAAGAACAGTGACCCACAAAGCACGCGACAGATGAGTTGGGAGAATTTCCTGAGACAGGAAATTAGGACAAGATCTTTGGGGGCTGCTGCACACCCAAACCTCCTGCCTTGTAACAGGGGCCAAGCCAAGAGCTAACTGTGGGTCATCCAAGGGGTCAGCTGTCCGCTAGGTTCCAGTGCCTAATCGACAGGACTCTAGAGGTTACACAAAAATGTGCAAAATGGGGCAATTACCTCCCACTCTGCCAAGACACAATGAGGATTAAATGAAAAAATGTGTACACGTTTCCTGGTACATGGTGGGTTTTCCAAAAATGGTCACCACTATTAGAGTCCTGAGTTTTCATTATGATTTGTCTCTTAGCCAGTCTTTAGCATTTTTATATACTCCAACATAATTCAAACTCTAAAGAAGGATATAGGCAGGAAAAAATAAAAGGATCCTCCTTCCTTCCCACTCTCCACCCAAAATGACACTGATATTGTTGCTACTGTTTTTGTTTTCTTAGTAGAGGCAGAAATCCTCAATCCATAAAGTCAAGAGTGTGAGTCCTCTCCTGGGATGGGCAGTGACCCTGGGCAAGTCACTTTCCCTCTCTGGGAAATGGCCTCTTCTGCACACAGAGGAAGCTGGGCTAGTCCAGGTGTTCCCAAATTGGACTAGCAGAATCTCAGTCCCTGGGAAATTTGAAAAATCCCAATGCCCAGGCCACACCCCAGGCCATGAATCAGGTGGATCCCAGGCATCAGTGTGTTTTAAAACTCTCTAGGTTGTTTCAGTGAGCAGCTACGGTTACAGGGGACTAACCCAGGACCTCTAACTTCAGTGTGCGCACACACTGCCCTAGGTCTGGGCAAAAATGTAGATTCTGGTTCAGCAGGTCTGGAGCAGGGCCTGAGGTTCTGAATTTCTAACAAGCTACCAGATGATATCTAGCTGCTGATCCAGGGATCCTGTTTGGAGCAGGGAGGGACCTGACCACTGGTTGAAAAAATCTGTTAGCCTTGGAATACTCTCTTCAAAGAAAATTTTGCATGGTTGCATATTTAACAAAACTGGTCTGGTTGGGACTTCCCTGGTGGTCCAGTGGTAAAGACTCTGTGCTTCCATTGCAGGGGGCATGGGTTCAATCCCTGGTCGGGGGGAACTAAGATCCCACATGCCGTGCGGTGCAGCCAAAAAAAAAATGGTCTGGTTGAAGTAAGGGATCAGAAACAAGGATCTCACACTCAGACTGACCCCCAACCCTCTGTTAGGCAGAATCATGCCCCCCCCAAAGATATCATATCCTAATCCCCAGAACTTGTGAGTGTATTCTGTTACATTGCAGTGGGAAATTGAGGTTTCAGGTGAAATTAAATGTTGTTAACTAACTTTAAAATAGGGAGTGTAGTGTGGATTATCGAGGTGGGTCCAATTAATCAGGAGTCCTTAAAAGTGGAAAAGGGAGGCAGAAGAGGTCAGAGTGATGATGTGTGTGAAGAACTCAACCTGCCGCTGCTGGCACTGACGACAGAGGCAAGAGCCATGAGCCGACGAAGGCAGGCAGCCTCTAGAAGCTGAAAAGGATGAGGAAACAGATTCTCCCCTGGAGGTTTCAAGAATACCACCTTGATTTTAGCCGAGTGAGACCTGCACCAGACTTCTGACCTCCAGGACTGTAAGGTAAATTTGTGATTTTTGTAAGCCACTCAGTTTGAGTTAAGTTGTTACAACAGCCATAGGAAATTAATAAACCCCCTGATGCATCTTCTGTAAAGATCTAGATCACTGAGAAACAGCTGGGCTAGGTGACCTTCATCACCTGGATCCATGGGGCTGAGATGTTCTAAGGCCCCCACACAGCTACCTCCTAGGCAGTGAGTATTCCAGGGCTTGCTGACACATCCTGGTCTGGTGGTATCAACTTTCCTGGAATTCCAGAGCCCCTACTGCCCCCCTTTCCGGCAGGAGGGGAACCCCTGGTAGCCTCCTCAGCAATGAAGAAGTTATTTTCAGCTGAGCAGATGAATATTTCAGCAATGAGCAACTTGGAAGTGTCTCCTGGCTCCCCAGGGGTCGACCTCTGTTCCTCTCCTTGTCATGTACCTGGTCAGATTTAGCCTAACACCTGCCCACTCCCCACTGCCATGGTACCCAGAGCATCTCCAGTCCAAACAACCAGCCCAGGGCAGGACAGGCGCTGGGGAGGAGACCCCAACTCTGCCCCAGTCTGGTCTCCCCTACCCCAGAGGCAGGGTATTGCACTGTTCTGTAGGAGAACAGATGGGTGGAGGTCTTGGGGGTGGGGGAGAAGGGTCCTGGAACCGATGAAGTCTCAACAAAAGGCCAAAACCGTGCTTCTCAGCCCTGCTACACACTAGATTCATCCAGGAAATGTTTAAACTCCTGATGCTCAGACTGCTGCACCCCAAACCAATTAAAACAGAATTTCTGGGTGGCCATTTTTTTTTTTTTTTTTAATCTCAATGTGCATTCAGGAGTGAGACCACTAGATCATGGTTCTCAGAGTGTGGGTCACAGATCGACAGCATCAGCATCACCTGGGAGCTTGTTAGAACTGCAGACTCTCAGGCCCCACCCCAGACCTGTCGAATCAGACCTTGCATTTTAACAAGGTCCCCATGAGAGTCCTTGGCACATTAAATTTGAGAAACACAACAGCGGAGCATTATAGGCAAGACTGCTGGCTCTGGGGCAGACTGCCTGAGTCTGTGCAATATCTCCACGGTCTCACAGTCATGAGGCTTTGGGCAAGTAACAACCTCTGAGTTCCTCCTTTTGACTTTCTCCCACAGCCCACAGGGGAGGTCAAGTCAGGAAACCTCAGGGGCCCAAAATTGTCCAGGGAGACTGGTAGGAAAATCCAGGAGAACCCACAGCCTGTCTTGGAGAAAGAGATTCGGGTGGATCCTAAAGCTGAAACGTTTAAGAGGACCTCCTGAAGAAAGTGAATACGAAATTCTAAATGTAAAATCGGGTGCATTCGGAAATGGATCCCATTTAAAGCGTTCTGCCCTCTAAGTGAGTACCCTCATCCCATCCTACGTCCTGACTTCCAGTTTCAAAAAAGTAGTCTCGGTGTGTATATAAATGGATTTACAACCTTGGCCTCAAGAAAAAAATTAACCCATCCGTAGTAGCTGAAAAATAATAGAGGCTTCAGGATATTCAAGAGAAGGATTACAGAGAGTCAGCACTTAACTGAAGCTCCTCCATTGATGTCATCAGAGAGCTAGAAGAACGTTGGAAAAGCCAGGGCTTCAGAGGGAGAACCAAGGCAGCTCTCCGAAGAATCTTAAAAACAGGAACAAGGATTTCTCAGTTTGCAGGGCTCTCTGGAAGCGGGCCCTTTCAGATGAAGGCAGTCAGGCTATACTTAGAAAGAGACGCATGGCGAAGAGCAGTTCTGTTACTATAAATTCATTTCCAAAAGCCAAACATATGCGTGTGCACACACATAAATACCATATATATGGAGGAGATAAATGGGCATATGACATTTAGCCCTTCCTAAATTGGGAGATATATAAAATTACTTTTTTTTTTTTTTGCTAGTGTGGCAATAAGGAAGGAACACATCTAATTCCAATTAGATCGATCTGTTAGAGAGTAATCTGTATTCCTGAGTGTAGTTCATTCATTCATTCACTCGTTCAGTCTGCAAATAGCTGAGAGCTTCCATGTGCCAGTGATACGATTCCAGTCTTCATAGGCCTGCAGTCCAGTGCCCACATCTCAGAGTGTGGTCCTAGACTAGCAGCACTGGCTTCTGTGGGAGCTTGCTAAAATGCAGATTCTCAGGGCCCATTCTACACCTACTAAATCAGAATCTGTATTTTAGCAAGATCTCTCAGGGACCCATATGCACATTAAGGCTTGAGAAGCACGGATCTAGTAATAACCTAATTTCTAAATTTGCTCAGCCACAGAAGAAAGTTGCCTGCATTACAGATTTCACACATGACCCACAGATAGGGTGTCATTAAATGGAAAGATTAATAAAGCTGGCTCTGTCCAACCCAATCACTACCCCCAGCAGTGCAGATTATGAATCTAAGACATTGCTGATTTACATCATTGCAGAAGACCATGGAAATCAGCAACAGCAATAAGGGAAACTGGGGAGGTATTACACAACCCAGTAATGGGTTTCATGATTCATCAGTGCCCATGAGTCTGGGGACGCTCTCAGGAAGGAGGAGATGGGTTCAAGTTGCAGGGTAAGAGGGTTTGGAGGGAGTTTCTTGGTACAGAAACTGGAAAGTGTCAGATTCCAACTCTGACACTCAAGCCCACTAATGGATGGATTGGCTCCAAGATCGGCAGGGTAACAGATGGAAGTGGAAGGAAAAAATATCATTTTCCCCAAACTTGCTGAGTCCGATGAAGATGTTGGAAGATTTGGATGCAGCCAGCATGATTAATCTTACCAACTTTACCTTGAGTTTCATTTTTGGTGGGGGAATGGCATCAGCTTAAAAGTTAATTACAAGCAAGAAACAAATCATGCAGCTGATGTGCACATTACAAACAAATTAAGTTCTTAAAATAGGCAACACACCACTTGGAACAATGGTTTATGAGTCCAAGGGTGTATGAAAATAACTGTTGAAGGTGAGCAAACTAGTAGCTAAGATATGTGAATTAAATGAGGGCAAACTGCAGATATTAACCAAAAAGGAGAAACATGGTCAACCTCTCATTTTGTAAACAACAAGCCAAGAGGAATGATCCAGGATTCAACCCCCTGTGGAGAGAGGAGGGAGGCTCCTGATAGAAACAGGGCTCCCCAAATATGTAGAAGCAGCCGGAGTGCTGGGAATCAGGGCAAGAGGAGGGGCTGCCAGCAGGGAAAGCTCAGCTCAAAGCTGGCAGGCAGCATCCCACCACAAAAGGGTAAATTCAGAGGTGTGTGGGAGAGGAAGTTTCAGTTGTAGAAAGATAGAAATTAAGTCCAAAGTCTTCATCATGAAATGAGAAAACCAAGCACAGGGAGGGAAGGTAATTGCCCCAAATCACACAGCAGGTGTTACAGCCAAGACTTGAACCCTAGTCCCCTCCAGGTTATACTTCCCTCTCATTCAGCAGGGATAACAAATTCATGTGCCTACAGAGTCAGGCAGGCAGTGAAAATGCAAGATGCTGGCCTGATGTGGGAGATTCTAGGCCAGCACTGTCCAATACAAATCCAATGGGAGCCAGATTTATAAATTAAAATTTTCAGGAGGACGTCTCAATTTGGACTCGTCACATTGCAAGTGCTCAATCGCCACATGTGGCTAGTGGCTACCTCAATGGATAGCACAGCTATAGGGAGAGGCGGGGAATGTTTAAAAACTGGAGATGGGATGATCCATCTACAGGAGACAGCTGCCACAATCCCAACTAAGAGGGTTAAGACCACAGCATTGTGCTACCCAGAACACATCGGAGAATTAGAATGTGGGCCACCAATTTTACAACCTCTGCCTTACACTGAGCTACCCCAGAGAAAGAGCAGCTTCATTAAATAATCGTCTTAAGCATCCTTAGGAACCTAGTTATTGTCAACCACCTCCAGTGACAAGTCCAAGTCCCAGCTCTGTCACTCCTCCATTATTTGAAACTTGGTGAGTTCTCTGAGCCTCAGTTGTCTCATCCAAAATGAAGCATCTCTTTCATGGGCATGTTTTAAGGGCCCAATGAGAAAATTAAATGGAAAAGCAAGTCGTACACGTCAACATAACACACAAACATAACGATCGCTACTGGAACATTCTCAGAGAATAGGGCATGGCATAATGATGGCATTTGAACCTCACCTGCCGCTGTCACTGGAATCCCAGGCCCTGCCCATCCACATCCTGTCCCTGAAGCTTGGAAGAGCCTTCTTCACTAAGAGTTTTCTGCCTTTCTGGTCACCTCGTACCCAGTACAATCCACACCCGCCTGAAACCCTGGACACTAATTCACTTATTCATTCAGCAAACACCATGGAGCATCCATTTTGCTTCAGGTTCTGGGAACTGAGACTAGAGAGTGTAGTAGACACCATTGGTGCTCCACCCACCACTTCTACTAGTTCTCTGTGCTCATTCCCCAGCTTCTACGTGCCCAGTTCACTCCCACTACCTTCTTGGAAGGACTGTCTTTGAGCTGCAGGATCCCCGTCACTCATATCTCAGAGCTGTAGAAGTGCCTGTGAGCTGACATCCCCAATGACTCACGGGGGCAGGAATGTATAAGCCCAGCCCGCCTTGACTTGAGGTGGGTCAGACTCTAAGAAACCATTTACCCTCCAGAGCTCCCTGCAGGATGAGGCTATGGCTAGACTCGGTCTGAAATCTCATCTTCGACTACTTTCCTTTCCCTATCCTGCTTCCCCATCCCCTTGCTGTCAGTTTTCTCCTCGGAGTACTTTCCTAATAAATCACGTGCAATGCATCTGCATCCCAGGGTCCGATTCTGGGAGAACTTGATCAAGGACACAAATATTCTTCTTACACAGTCCCTGCCCTCAAGGAGCTCTCCAGCTAACTGGAGAGGCTGACATCCACAAACCTGAAAACGCTTGATTTGCCAGGATTCCTTTTGGAGAAAGTGCTATATTTGTTTGGAAGGATGTCTTAATAAATTCACTGGGGGCAAAATTGATTACCTACGGGCATGAGTGCTGCTGGTGCCAAGACCTGAAGAGAAGAGGATGAAATTGCCCTGCATGAGACGATGAGAGGGATGTGTTTGTTCCCCAGAGCAGAAAATGAAGGAGCATGCCAGGCATGGAGGGGAGGCCAGGAGCAGTGTGATGTGTTATATGATGCCTCTCAACTTCAGCATGTTAGCAAACCAGCATGCAGGCACAGGGGCTGGGAATGGAAGAGCCCACGAGGAACTAAGCCTTTGAGAAATCATGGGGAGGGCTTTGGACCATCTGAGGCCATGGAATCAGGGACATTTGCAGCAAGTTTGAAAGCTGTCACCACTGCCCACCAGGAAGATGGCAGTAGCCTCCTAAGTGGTCTCCTGCTTCTATGTCTGCCCCCTCCTACACTGTCAATTCCCCACCAGCAGCCAGAATGAACTTTTGAACTGCAATTAGGTCTTGACATCTAAATTTATAAAGTCCCTGAGTCCAGGTCATGTCATGCCTCTGTTAAAACGCTCTGATGGCTTCCCATTGCATTTAGAAAAAAAATCCAGAGTTCTTATACTGGCCTTCATGACCCTGTAAGATCCTTCTTTCTGTTCCTTGAACAGATCCGTCTTGCCACCACCCCAGAGCCCTTGCACTGGCTATTTGCTCTGCCTAGACCACTCTCTCAACCCCCAGATCTTCCTAGGGCTAGGTGCTTCTCATCATTCAGTTCTCAGCTCAACTATCACCTCCCTACTCAAGTCTTTCCTTACCATTCTGTGTATTTTAGCACCTCCCCCTCAATCTATACCACGCAATTCTGTATCAGTTTCTTCAGAACATTTGCCGTCCTCTGAACTTGCACTATTGGTTCACGTGATCACTTGTATATTATCTCTCTGTTCCCAGAATATAAGCCTCATGAAGGCAGGGACTTTATCTTATTTACCAATGTGTCTACAGAATCCAGCACATAGTTGATGCTCAATAAATACTTGTTGAGTGACAAAATGAGCTTCTAAGGGACAAGGGAGCCCTGACTGGCATTTGGATGGCATAAACAAGTGATACTGACATAACAGTGCATAAAGGAAGGATGTCCCAAGTTCTGTGAGAGCAGAGAGGAGTCAGAGAAGGTTCTCCAGAAGAGAGGCTATTTGAGCTGAGCCTTGATATGCTGGCCTTTGCTTTGTTCAGAATGCTCTGATTTTTCCTCAAAAGCACAAAGCTCCTTCTGATTCAAGCCTCTCATAGATGCTGTTCCCTGTTTCTGGGAAGCTCTTCTCCATTCTTTACCTGGCGAATTTCTGTCCATGTTCCAGGTTTCAGCTTATATGCCTCTTGCTCAGCCAAGCATTCAATCCTTGACCCACTCCCATCCAAATCAGTTCTCCCTCCAAGTATCCTATCTTCATCATTCTTAGCACTTACTCTGGATATTCTCTGTTTCATGTCTGGCTCTCCCCATTAGATTATTAGCTCATGAGGGCAGGACTATGTCTTCTTCACTGTTGTATCCTCAGCACCTAGGTTTCTGCGTCGCATAGCACATAGTAGATGTTCAATAAATCTTTGTTAGTGAATAAGTCAGTGGGAGCCCACATGGAAGAGAGAGGAGAAGGACATTCCCAGCGCAGCTAGGAGCATATGCAAAGTCAGTAAGCCTTGGTGCATTTGGGAAGTCATACATCATTCAGTGTGCCAAAAGAATAATGTGTACATGGAGAAAAGGCATAGGACAGGGTAAAAGAAGCAGGGAGATGTGAGGCCTGGATGGGATTTTCCATCACCACTGTTTTCCCTGCCAGTTAGACAGGTCCCTACACTTACTGTCCCATCTGCATCTTTGAGTGATGAAGGAAAAGAGTGGGTTTGTTTTCCAAGGTCTCTTGAGATAAGGGAAAAATCTTGTGAGAAATCTTCCATGTGCCAAGAAGGACAAAGATACAGAATGAGGGAACAGCTAGCTACTCTAATGAATCGCAGGTCTCCATGGGTCTGTGCCAGCAAGATCAGGCAACACACTTGCCTCAGAAGTAGAGATCCAAACAAAACCCAAACAAGTTTAGGTCAACTCGAGTCACTTTGAATCATCTAGTTTTCTCCCGTGATGATAACTTTCTGAAATAGTCTATGTTGGGGAAAGATGATTGGATGGAATATGTTCGAAGTGAGGAGATTCTCGGGCAGGGAGATTTATGTATTTATTATTTATGTATTTATTATAACTCCAGTGGGAGAAGATTTGGGTCCCAAGACGCCTACTGTAGTGATCATCAGCACTGTTCTGCCAGATGTTTTCAGTTTCCGCCTCCCTAGCTCATGGTGGGGTAACACTTCCTGAACCCTTTATGGTTGAGTGGGGCACGGTGACTAGCTCCACACAAGGAGTTGTGAGATGAGTGATATGTGTCACCTCTGAACTGGGGCATTTAAATGACAATGTAAGACCTTCCTCAGCTCTCTTTACCTTGGTCTTTCCCCAGGATACACCATTATTTCTGTTTAACTTCCCTCTTCTCTCTCCTCCCCTCCCCTCAATCTAGGGAGAAGACTCACTCATCTTAAACTCCAGTTATTGCAACCATTTGGAAATTCTTCTGAATCCTGTTAATTATCCTAGAAGCTGAGATGTTTGAACACTAAAGTCAAGCACTTGTAGACTTTCTTCTTTACACTGTCCCATATATATTTTTCTCCCTCCCCCTAGGAAATAGCCCAGCCATCTGTTTAGACTGGGGTAAGGGTCATGGAGAGAGAATGGAATGAAGAGAAAGTACATCAATTAAGATTTCAAAAATACTGTTGATCAATTTTCAAATTCACTGACTCTTTCCTCTGTCATCATTACTCTGTTAACCTCTTGCTGTGAACCCTTTGCTTGGTTGTTTTATTTTGGATATTGTTTGTTCTAGAGCTAGAATCTCCATTTGTTTCTTTCTTATTCTTTCTGTTTTTGGCTGAGATTTCTTAACGTTTCATTTATCATGAGCAGATCTTCCTTTACATCGTGGAGCACAGTTACAACAGTTACTTTAAAAATCCTTGTCTGCTAATTCCAACGCCTGGGTCATCTTGGGCTCAACCTCCAGAAGACTGTCTTTTCTTTTGAGAATGGGTCACATTTTCCTATTTGTTTGCATTTCAAGTAATTTTTGGATTGTATCCTAAATATTTTGAATGTTATGTTGTGGAGACTCTGGATTCTGTTCTATTTCCCCCCTAAAGAGTTGATTTTTAAAAATTTGGTTTTAGGAGGCAATTAACTTGGTTGGAACCAAATTGCAAACGCTACCAGTTGGGAAGCAGCCCAGTTCTCAGTTCCTCTCTTTTAGCCTCATCTGGGCTCCTTAGGGTTTGCTCTGTGCAAAGATGCTTCAAAAGTCAGCCAGATTTGGGAGGAATTTATCTACAGATCTGAGGCTCCCCATTTCTGACTCTTTTCCTGTGAGAGCAATTGTCCATAACTCTTCCTCTGGGTCTTCGGGTACAGGTTTTCTATTGGGGTTTCACAGCCACTACCATCCACCCTGCAGGTAGTTGGGTTTTTAATATTTTATCCAGAGTTTATATTTGTTATCTGTGGCAAGATCAGTTCAACTGGCACTTACTTGGCTATTACCAGAGCAAAATTCTATATTTCACTTAAGAAAGGATTTTAAGCTCTAAAAGATAATAATAAATCAAAAGTACATTATCTCATAATAAAGGACAAGCCTTTATATATATATACACACACACACACACACACACACACACACAGATGTGTGTATATATATACACCTATATATATATACAGATGTGTGTGTGTGTGTGTGTATATATATATATATATATTTATATATATACATTTGCCTATACATTATTTTTCATTTAATCACATTCTGTGAAACTTCAACCGGGATATACAAGAATCAAAGAACCAGTATGGAAATGACTGAATTTGCAACCATTTCCCACCTCACCTCAGGCCTTGCTCCTCTTTAGAAAAAAAGGACAAAATTAATATATGTAGAGTACCTTCTACATTTCAATCTCTTTGCTAGATGATTTGCCAGTTTAAATTGCAGCTTTACCTTCATTTTACTGATGAGGAAACTGGGCTTCAAGAGAGTAAGTAGATTGGCAGAGTCTCAAAGTTACAAAGTGATGGAGCTGGAGTTTTCCCTCAGGTGATAGGGATGGTCCATAGAGGCACATGCTATCAACAAAGAAGACATCTGCTGGGCACACCCCCTGCACTTTAAAAATTCAGATGTATCTGTCTTTTCTAAACAGCACTACCCAAGCTCAGACAGAAATTACACAGCTAGAGGCAATCAGGCAGGTCAAGGGTGTTGGGGTTCCCTCAATGTCACATATAATGGGGTTCCACATGATTCCAAGTTGTTGGTCCTGTGCAAGCCACAAACTCAAAGAGATTCCAGTCCCAATCTGGCTGCTCTCAAATTTCCCCAACATGCCCTTATAAATTACAAACACCGACCCCTCTCCTATTTTGCTGCTAGGGCTATAAATTGCCCTTTCTGGAGGACAACTTGGCCATACCCGACTAAAATTGTTCAGACCCTTTCACCAAGGAATTTCACTTCTAGGAATATAAGCTAAAGGAACGATCATAGAAGCACACTGAGAATTATATACAAAGATGAACACTGCAGCATCATTTGTAATAGTGAAAAATTGCCAAGAATTGAAATGTCCAAAAGTAGGGAATGGTTAAATAAAATATGATACAGCCACATCATAGAATATTAATATGCAACTGCCAGGAATCATGCTCCTGGAATATTTAAGGACATGGGAAAATGCTGATGTGTATAAATGTTGAACTAAATAATACAGAACACAGATCTCTATATATTATCCCATGTATGTGTGTGTGTGTGTGTGTGTGTGTTTATATGCATGTACAGGTATGTATCTCTGTGTATATCTGAAAGGATATACAACAAAACAGTGGTTACCTCTGGAGGTTGACATTATACATAATTTTTAAAATCTCTTTTCTTCTTATACCATTTCCTGAAATGAGTTCGTATTGCTCTTAAAATCCAACAGAAATATTTAACTTATAATGCCACCAAGAGAAACCAGAGTTTCAAAGAGTGGAGAAAATGGTAATATAGACCCTTAAATACTGGAATTTCAAATACTTAGGGAGAATGAGGGTATTTCAAATCAAATAATTAACAGCCATGTATCAGTTAACCTCTGTCATATAACAACTTCAAAATCTTGGTGACATATGACAAAAGTCATTCATTTAACTCACATGTCTGAGTTGGCTGGGGTTGGCTGATCCAGGCTGAGCTCACTTGTGTATCTCTGGGCTGGCTGGGTCTGGATGACCGAGGCTGAGCTGGGATAGGGTAGCTGCAGTGACGCTGTTTTACTTGCTTCTCATCCTTTCCCGTGGGTGAGGGCCCATCCAAGTTCTTCTCATGGCAAAGAGAGAGGTGCAAGATGGCAAATCCCATCATGCAATTACTTTGCAAGCCTACTGGTGGCATCACACATGTCTAAAGTGAATCACATGACGAAACCCCAGATCAGGGAACAATTCTGCTTCTTCAATGGGAGGGGATACAAAGGCACATGTCAAAAAGTGTGAAGAATTGGGGCCATTAATTTCATTTCCAGTGGTCGACCCTAGTTAATAGATGCTTGCAATTGGTCTGAAATGGAGACTATGACTTAGCAGGTCATCCTTTGTGGTTAGCAACAGATTCCCACACCTCCATCAACTCTACCTCCACCTCTACCAATGCCTTCCAGACAATACTTTCTGTTCTGTGGATATCAAGTGTGCCATGTTTCTTGATGACTGGTCATGTGAGTTTGTTTGTTGTTTGATTTTGTTGGTTGGTTTTGGCTTTTTTATATCATTCAAACCATTAATTATCTTTGAAATGCCTATTAATTTGTTCCATTGCATGTTTTACTGTAGAATTCCTAATGAGAGAAAGGAAAATAACAGTGTTCTGAAAGGCAAGCGGTTTGCCCAAGAAACATATAAATCAAAGCCATGACATAGAGCCACATATGCTGGGCATTGTAAGACTCATGTTTTGCTGTCCAAATGGTAGCCACTAATGAAATTTAACTTTAATTAAAATTAAATAAAATGTCATTAAAATTAAAAACAACTCAAAATGCAAGTTTCTCAGCCATATGAGCCACATTTCAAGTGCTCACTGGCCACATGTGAGTGGCTACCATAACAGATGGTACAGACATAGAACAGTTCCATCACTGCAGAAAGCGCTGGTGGACAGTGCTGCTCCAGATGGCACCACTGACACGGACTGTGATGTGGATGGCGCCCCCTGAAGTTGTATGATCCAGCAATCCTGATCCAGTGACCTAGATAACTCATGCCCGCGAACTCAGTATAATTCTGTTCGTGCTAAGTTTTTTGGTCAACATTTTTAAAGGCACTGGCTTTTTTCATCCTTTCAATTTAACCAACATGTACTTGCTGTCCTTTTATCAGTTTCTGCAAACCTGGTTCATCGTGGATATTTTTGAGAGAGTAATGGGTTCCTTTGACGATCTAGTTCCTCCACTTGGTCCCTCTGGCCCTGGACCATCTCATCTGCCAACACTCCCTGCCTCACATTCTTGGATCCAGCACGTTTGTAGTTGATGACACGTATGTTATGTTGTTCTGTGTCTCTGGACTTGGGAACTTTTGGACATTCTGTCCCTGCAGTTAGAATGCCTTTGTCCCACTCATCACCTAGTCTCCTGAGGCTGAGGCTCAGTCTGCCTTTTGTTTTTTTTTTTTGTTTTTTTTTTTTGCGGTACGCGGGCCTCTCACTGTTGTGGCCTCTCCCGTTGCGGAGCACAGGCTCCGGACGCGTATGCTCAGCGGCCATGGCTCACGGGCCTAGCCGCTCCGCGGCATGTGGGATCTTCCCGGACCGGGGCACGAACCCGCGTCCCCTGCATCGGCAGGCGGGCTCTCAACCACTGCGCCACCAGGGAAGCCCTTCAGCCTGCCTTTTGGAGGATGCTTTTCCTAACCACAGTGATTAAGATACTTCCCTCTACCCTCAGGCTTCCATCGTATCCTGAGTTTACCTTTATCCTTGCCCCCTGCTCCATTGTCTGGCTTCCCTTCCAGGCTGGGAGCTCCCTCAGGATGGGACGTTTTGTCCAATTCAAATAATTAAAGTGGCCCTGGAGGCAGACCCACCTGAGTATAAACTGCTGTTCCATTACTTGATGGCTGTGTAATCATAGACAAGATGCTTTAGCTTGTCTGTGTCTCATTTTCCTCATCTGCAAGATGAGGATAATAATAGGGATGTTTTGAGGATGAATTGTAATGACATGCATAGGAAACTTAGTAGTGCTTGGCACACTTTAAGGGCCTACTAAGTACTAGCTATTCCTCTTTATATTGCAAGAGTCTGGCATACAAGAGGTGCTCATTTACTGCAGCCTAATTTAGTAAAATGATAGGAGACCCAAACTACTTTAAAGGAAGTCCCCATGTGTTATCACGGTGCTACAGAAGACCCAGGTACTTTTAAATGGTCCCCCCAAAACGAACTGGGAGCAAAAACTGCTTGTTATCACCAAAGAGAAAGCACAGCTCTTTGTCTGGGATGGTTTTCCCTTCAGACAGTCCCAGCCAGGGAGCAGCTCCAAATTTCCTCAAGAAGCAGCTTCTTGGCTGTAAAAGTGGTTAAGGACCTCTCCAGCAGACCAGATCTGCAGTAGCTTAACGTCCAGTCAGAATAATCATCATCAAATGTCTGTCATGTAATGGGCATGCTCTATGCGCCAGTGATTCTCGAATAAGGGCAATTTCTTCCCCCATAGTGGACATTTGTCAATGTCTGGAGATGGTGTGAGATGCCACAACAGAGAGTGGAGGTGCTACTGGCATTGAGTGGGTAGAGACCAGGGATGCTGCTCGACATCCTACATGCACAGGACAGGTCCGCACAATGAAGAATGATCCAACCCCAGATGTCAATAGTGTCAAGGTTGAGAAACCCAGTTATGTTCCAAGACACCAAGTATTACAAGTATGCTCTCATTTAATCTCATGATGATGATTTATGAGTGAGGCCCTGTTATTACCATCACTGCCCCCATTTTCCAAATGAGAAAACTGAGGGTCAGTTATGCAAACCACCCACAGTGACATAGCTAGACTAGGAGAAACCTGATTTGAACCAGGCGGTAGGAAGCACAGCCCATGCTCTTTAGCGGCTGCCACATATTGGAGGGCACTATACTCTCAAAACCCACATAGTTTAACAGTGAGAACCCCAGGTTGTCATCATTAAACCTGGGTTGGAATCCTCACTTGGCTACTTGGTGTCTGTATGATCTTGGGCACACCGTCTGTTAAGCCATGTAAGCTTCTATTTCCCCATCTGTAAAATGGGGGAAGGATGCCCACCCCACAGGGTTGTTTTAAGGGTTAAATCTGACAATGAATGTAAAGTGCCTAACAAAGAGTCTGACACTCATTAAACAGTAGCTGCTGTTATTACTGTTGTCCTTGTCAACATCACTATTATTATTCCCATCGCCTTGGAGGCCCAGATTCCCTCCCACCCAATCCTAAGAAAACAGAACTCAATTCTGTAGCTGGTCCCAGTGCGCCAGCTGGCTCTCAGAGATCAGTGGGCTGCTGCCTTCCCAGCGCCAGATTTCTCCCCTGCAGAAGGGGGCCTGCACCTCGCCTCAGGAGGCCAAGGCAGCTCCAAGGGAAAGAGACATGTTGCTCACATGTTCACAGCTGTGGGACCCGGAGCAGGAGTCTGGACCACTCAGGATGCTCCCTCTCTCCCAGGGGTTAATTCTTCCTGGTTCTTCCATTGAGAAGCGCCTGGGTCCTTCAGTATAGGAAGCAGTGATGTTTTGGCCCTGCCCCAGATTCATGCTGCCATCAGAGGCTCTGTTCCCCAACACAGGGAGGGAAATGGTGGCCAAAGGGGAGAGTGGAATTCTTTGAAGAGAAAAATAATTTCTCTCTGCTAACTGTCTGGGAATACCTATCTTTTGGAAGGTGCCAAGAGAATGCAACAGCCAAGCTGGCGAGAATATGCTAGAAAAGCTGCCAAAATATAGGCGCTGGGGTTGATGAAGGCAGTGATTTCATGAGACCTCTCAGACCCAAGACAAGTTTCACGTCCTGTCTCTATTAATAACAATAATAATAAGATCCACAATTTATAGCCCACTGTGTGTCAGGCCCTGCTTTAATTGCTTTGTACTCATCATCTGTAATCCTGCAATCAGTGTACCCATGCAGAGGACTATTGTGTCAGCACATAAAAGATGCTTAGAAGGGGGTGAATAGGAAACAATATGTAAGTGTTGGCCACCATCATCATCATCATCACTACTACAATCATTGCTATTATTACTGCCCTGCAAGACAGGTGTTATCTCCTGGAACAGTAGGGCAACCAGAGGTTAGAGAGGCTGGTTAGCAAGGCCACTAAGGACCGGGGAAAGCACAGTGGCTAAACCAACAGCCTTTGGTGTAGGACTGCCAACCTTCAGATCCTGACTCGGCTGGTTAGTAACCACATGCCGACTTGGACAAGTTATTTCCCTCTCTGAGCCTTGGATTTCTCTCCTGCAAAATGAAAAGAGTAGACTAGAATAAAGGTTCAGGTGATGATCTGACCCGTTTGTTTAATTATGAAAACTCAGCTCTGGAGCACCAAAAGTAGAAATTAGAAGATTTGTGTTTTGTGAAGATTGAGCCCTCCCTGCACTTAAGGAAAGAGGAACTAACTTTCTGTGGCTAATACTATGTGGACTCTGCTGTTAACGGTCAGAGAGGATCCTCCTGATCTGCCATAAAGGCTACTGTGCGAGACAGTCTGGCAGGCAGGCTTGGGGTGTGGGGGTGAAAGGGGTGGGGCAGGAAGGAGAGGCAGAGAGGAGAGAGGAGATCCAGGACCAGAGGCCCTGAACCAAGCATGGTTTTGAGTGGGACCAATGCCCAGGAAATGCCAGGTGAGAAGCCAAGAGAGACCCCTTGGGTGCCCAAGACCTCTGCTAGACCAGAGGCTCTCTTGCTGACCACCCCTCCTCAGCTGATCCTCTAGGGCAGGAAAGGCATCTGCCCCATGGACAAAGTCTTCATTCTTGCTCAGTGTAGATGCTGCAAGAGCATGCCTCCCCAGCCCTCAACAACCATGAGACCAAGGCAACCTCTGGACACCTAGCAGGGCAGCAAGGAAAACACTCCCTTCCCCCACCCATATATGATGCATTAAAGTGATCCCACTTGGGTATTGTGAGCTGCGTCAGTAAGAGTGGATACCACACCACCCCATTATCATTATCCGATGTCATCATCATTTTTTTTTTTTGCAGTACACGGGCCTCTCACTGTTGTGGCCTCTCCCGTTGCGGAGCACGGGCTCCGGATGCGCAGGCTCAGCGGCCATGGCTCACGGGCCTAGCCGCTCCGCGGCATGTGGGATCTTCCCAGACCGGGGCACGAACCCGTGTCCCCTGCATCGGCAGACGGACTCTCAACCACTGCACCACCAGGGAAGCCCCAGTATCATTTTCATCATCTCAGGCTGAAGAATCTCCTGAACTCTGCTCTCAAGTCTCTCCAAAGCCTCTGACCCTCCCCAGTGGTGACCTCTTGCCTCTGCTCACCCGGAAAGCCTTGAAGCAAAGCCATCCTTAATGTTGCCCTCCCTCCAACTATGCAGGCTGGTCAGCAAGCCCTCTCCTGGCAGGGAATGGGAATGAAGGAAGTAGCCTGGGCCCCCAATTGCTCTGCCTCTGGGGGGAAGGGGGTGCTGGGGGAGGACAAGGCTTTTATACACAAAGCAGATGCACCATAAACTCATACTCCCTGGGCACAGACACTCCGGGGGAAATGCTGCCGATTTTACCCACTCGTTCCTCTGAAAATAACTGCACACACTACCTGCCAAGTTTCCGGAACAGAACAAGTGCTGAGGCATAGGGAACTGATAAAAAGATGGAGTTTTGGGTAATAGGAAGTAAACCACATTGCCTGGCCCATCAGCAGGTCTCTGAAAGAGGAAAAGTATTTGTAATGGACTTTATCATGTCAAATGTTTTTAATAAAACAGCAATACTAATTGCTATCATTTTTAAAGCAGCTACTCTGTCCTGGCTCTGCCCTTTACATACACATTCCATTTAACTCTGCTGGTACTAGAAGTATCACCATTCTTAGAGATGAGTAAAGTGAGGCTCAGATAGGTTAAGTAACTACCCCTAGGTCACACAGAATAAAACTGCAGAATCATGATTCAAAGCCAGGCTTCTCAATCCATTCACCTGTGCTTCTCAACAATGGATGGATAGAGATAGATTAATAGATAAGAGAGGGGATAGAGATAGGTAGAGTGATAGATGGAAGATAGATAGACAGTAAACTGAAAATACCTGTGATGAATGTAAAACATATCTCTACACCCACCTTTCTAGATGATGCAGCTCAAGTTCCTAGAGGTTGAATAAAACTTGCTCTAAGAAAAAAAAAAAAAAAAAAAAAAACTTGCTCTAAGTCACACAGTCAAGCTGAAATCAGAACTCACTGGTCTCATATTCAGTGACTGTGTGTTGAGGGTTTGCTATGTGTCAGCCACTGAACTAGGTGCTAGAGACAAGGCCTGCCCTCATGGAGCTTAAAGCCCAGCAAAGTAGACAGATTGAAAGGAGCAATTAACAGCAAAGTTGGGTCTGTGTTGTGATAGGGGGAACCTCTCTGGTGGTCCAGGAAGGTGTCCTTGATGAGGAGGGGGTTAGCCTGATAGGTTCTGGCAGAGGAAGTGTTGGGGAAAGACAGAGGGGCTAGAGACAGGGGTCAGCTGGAGCACCTGCTGATCAGGACAGTGGTAGCAGAGAAGACTTAGGTTAGCAGCCAGATCACGTAGGACTCTGGGGGCCATGCTTATGCATTTGAATACTATCCTGACAGCAATGAAGCCCTATTGGAGACTGTCAGTAGAGAGCTAACATGAGCAGTGTGTGCTTAAGAAAGACCCATTGGGGAGTTCCCTGGTGGCGCAGTGGTTAAGAATCCGCCTGCCAGTGCAGGGGACACGGGTTCGAGCCCTGGTCTGGGAAGATCCCACATCCCACATGCCGCAGAGCAACTAGGCCCATGCGCCTCAACTACTAAGCCTGCACTCTAGAGTCCACGAGCCACAACTACTGAAGCCCGCGCACCTAGAGTCCGTGCTCAGCAACAAGAGAAGCCACCGCAATGAGAAGCCTGCGCACAGCAACGAAGAGTAGACCTCACGCGCCGCAACTAGAGAAAGCCCGCGCACAGGAATGACGACCCAACGCAGCCAAAAATAAATAAATAAATGTATTAAAAAAAAGAAAGACCCCTTGGACTGCTGGGTGGCTGCAGAGACCTGTTAGGAGACCACTGAAGTCATTCAGGTGAGGCTCAGTGGTGCCTGGGACAGGTGGGCAGCCATAGGGATGGAAAGAAGTGGGAAAATTGGAATATGTCTAAAGAGAGAACTGACAAGATGTGGCTGAACAATGGTGCCAGATGTCCTAGACATTTGAGGACCTTCCTATTTTGAATGCAATGTTTTATTGTTAGACCTTATGCCCAGACTCTTGGTTCAAAATCTATAATCCCCTTAGCAATTACAGGTTGATATCCCAACTCTTTTTTTTTTTTTTTTTTGATATCCCAACTCTTAGTTTGGTATTTATTCCTATCCTATTCCCATCTTTTGTATGAAAGACCTGCCTCTCCAGAGAGAGATATTTTGAGTACATGTAAAAAATTTTTTCATCATGGGTGTGGTGCCCCCAGTAACAGAATAATGCTCCCCTCCAAGATGTCCACACCCTAATCCCTGGAACCTGTAAATATGTTACCTTACATGGCAAAGGGATTTGGCAAATGTAGTTAAGTAAAGATCTTGAGATGGGGAGATTAGCCTGGATTATCCAGGTGGACACAATGTAATCAAAAGGGTCCTTATAAGAGGAAGGAGAAGGTTAGAAAAAGGAGATGGGATGGAGGAGGCAGAGGCTGGAGTGATGCACTCTGAAGATGGAGGAAGGGGCCATGAGCCAAGGAATGCATGAAGCCTCTAGAAGGTGGAAAAACAAGGAAACAGATTGTTCACTGGAGCCTCTGGAAGGAACACAGCCCTGCTAACACCTTGATTTTAGCCCCCATGAGACTCATTTTGGACTTTTGACCAGAATTGTTAATAAATTTGTGTTGTTTTAAGCCACTAAGTTTGTGTTAATTTGTTACAGCGGCCATAGGAAAATAGTACAATGGGAATCTTAAAGATAAAACTGTACTTCACAAAAGAGCAAATAAAAAGATGTATCAGGTCTGTAATACACTCATGCAAGGGGAGATGTAAAGAGAGAAGACAGATACAGAGAGAGAGCATCACAAACAGAATAAAAACAGAGTACAGTAGCTACCTATGGTTATGGGGATTGAATTGTGTTCTCCCCCCAAAAAAATATGTTGAAATCCTAATCCACAGTACCTCTGAACGTGACCTTCTTTGGAAATAGGGTCATTGTAGACATAGTTAATATGAAGTCCTACTGCAGTAGGGTGGGCACCTAATCCAATATGACCGTTGTCCTTATAAGAGGAGGGCAAGGTGGACACAGAAACACACACAGGGAGAGTGCCATGTGATGACAAAGGCAGAAGTTGGAGTTAGCCACAAACCAAGAAAGTCAAATATTGTCAGCAACCACCAGAGCTAGGAAGAGTCAAGGAAGGATTCCGCGTCAGGTTTCAGGGGAGCATGGTGCTGCAGGCACCTTGATCTCAGACCTCCAACCTCCAGAAACACACGCAAGACAATACATTTCTCTTGTTTTAAGCCACCCGCTTTGTTGTACTTTGTTACGGCAGCCCTAGAAAAATAAAACACCTACTTTCATGAAGCCCTATCTACTGGACTTCGGGGGATATTATTACTAAATAAGTTGTATTTTTGCAACTATAGGCATATTTCTTCAGCACCCCCCCAAATAAATCAAAGTTTAGCATATTTTCATGTTTCTGAAACTTCTTACCTCAAGTATGTACATTTAATATAGACTATCTTCCTTCCTTTATTCCTTCCTTCACTCCTTACTCTCCTCTTACCACCAAAAGGCCACTCTTAAGTTAGTGGTGCATCTTATAAAGAGCATTTTAGAATCAAGAAAATTAAATACGTGGTTATCCAATAGACTTTAAGTATCAGGAATTCAAGGATACCTTTGACTCCCAGCACTGAGAGCAGAGCCTGGCAGGTGGTCATCTAGTTTAGTAAATAATTGTGTTCAAGGAGGGGTTTGGGGGGGTCAGGGGATGAGAGTCTGGATATTATCCAGAGGACTTGGAAGGAATTGAGTTAAAGGTTAAATGAGGCCCCAAGCAGAGATATCCTCCACCATGAAATATGAGTTTCTTCCCTCAGTCCCACTGAGTTCTATGACTGTAATTCTAATAGAACCATTAATTCTCTGTTGAGAACTCCATGCGGTCACATAAACTCCCTTTAAAGTTTCCAGACGCGAAATCCTCCAGAGCCACATCCGTTTCTGAAAAACATTACCAGGAAGGTGGGGGAAATGACAACTCGCTGGAGAAGGAGAGTTGGGAGAGGGGCACGGGCTTGGGGAGAAGAGCAGCTGGGAGAAAGCCTCAGAGGCACATAAATCCCAGGGGCCATCCCCAGGGACACGGTCCAGGACAGGAGGCCGCATATGCAGATGAGTCAGGCCAACCCAGCGGTGGGTTTGGCCCCAGGCACCAGGCTTGGCTCTGTCCCTAACCCAGTGTAAGTTGACACCCATTTGGAGACCCAGGTTCCTCATGTGAACAAGGTTTGTGACTAGGTAAGGAAGTGACAGCTGGGGTAACCACTAGGAAAGAAGGTCAAGTGTGAGACTGGTGGTCTGGGGTGGCAGTCGTGGGGGGCAGGTGTTAATAACCTACAGCAGGGGTCCTCAACCCGGGGTCAATTGTGCCTCCCGGGGGACATTTGGCAATATCTGGAAACATTTTTTGGTTGTCACAGCTGGGGCAGGAGGCAGGGTGTTACTGGCATCTAGTGGGTGGAGGTCAGGAATGTGGCTCAAAATCCTACAATGCACAGAACAGCCTCCCTGGATAACAAAGCATTACCTGGCCCAAGATATCAATAGCGCCAAGTCTGAATAACCCTGGCCTACAGTCTACCAGCATTCAGGTTTGATTTATATTAAAAAAATTTTTAAAGTAGGGGGAGAGGGTAGTTAGAAAGATAAAATAGGTGATCAGTGGGTGGGTGGATGGATGGACAGACAGATGGATAGACAGAGAAAAACAAAGACAACACCAATGCCATCAGTCATCAGTTATAACTGGGACACATTCTACTTGAGGACCAAGCACATCCCAAACAGGGTTACAAGAACTTGCATAGAGAAAATGTGCTCACTTACCAGGTTAACCCACAGCAAACAGCTGCTGGGGAGCAGGTCTGACTGGTGAAACCACCACAGCCGCCTTCACTCTGTGGACTCATCTCCATCTGCCTCCATTGCGAAGGAAGCAGGGTCAGCCAGCCACCCAGAGCAGTCCACAACGGATGGTGAATTGGGAAGGGGACACACTCCCTAAAGACCCCCCAACTTGGGTTGCCCCCCCTTTTTATATATCCCCACTCTTCTGCATAGCACCAGTCACAAGTGTAATTCAGTAACAACTGGTATTATCAACTAAGAATTATCCCCCGCACCGGACTGTAAGCTCCATGAGAGCTGGCACCTTGTGCATCCTGTCCCTGACAGCATCTCCAGCAACAAGCTGGAGTTCTCATTACTTGTTTGTCAAATGAATAAGCAACCACAGGTGACGACTGCACTATCAGAACTAGATCCCAACCAACACGACTCTGACAAATGAGATGCCCCGAGGAGGGCTGAAATCAAGGCTGCCTCCCAAAATCTGGGTCATGTCATCACTATCCGTGGGGGTCACCTTTTCTTCTGTCTGGTTAGCTTCATCATCTGGTGCCTTAAAGCCACATTTGGGTCTCTCCTGCTCCCAGCCATATCCAACCCACAGAGGACTGTGGGAAATGGTGCTTGAGAAAGCAAGTGGGAACACTCTGGGCCACATGAAATCAGGCTTTGAAAGAGCACAGGTGTAACCCAGACAAATGTATGGACATGTTTAGCATCTTTATTTTCCTTCTAAGTACCAATTGCTCATCCTGGGCCCAAATGGTGGCAAGTTTTCTTCCCCAAGGGGACAGACTGCAGACACCAGAGAGGTGGGTAGAAGAAAGGCTGAGGGGGACACAGGATAAGAAGACTGGATGCCACCTTTGCTGCAGACAGGGTGAGGGAGAGCGTCGGGGAGCGGCTACCTTCCAGGGCAGCTGCAGCCTCCTGCAAGGTTATCTGCAGAGGGCACAGGCTCGAAAGCCATGGGGCAATAAAAGTGAGTCATCGTCACCCAGAGAGAACCAACTCAGCTGCCCGGGGCTCCATGAAGCATGTCCCCAGATGCAAAGTTACTCAAATTATGGAATGAGTTTTGCCTGAATAAAGGACATAAAAATGTCTGTGCCCATAAAGACCAGCTTCTGTGTATAGCCAGCGTGGCTGACAGAACCAGGATGATCAGCTGACAAGGGCCACCTGAAATGAGCCTCATGCTGGAGACAGTGTCAAACCCTTTAGAGACATCTGTCCTCAGCCTCCTAACCCAGCCAGCTCCCTGGCTGCCTAGCTGGGTAACCTTGGGAAAGAACATCTCCTCTCTGATCTTCAGGCTCCACACACCTAAATGATCACTAAGTGCCCTTCTTACTCTGAAATTCATGCAACAGCTATGAATAGCTCTGTGCATTATTCCTCCCAGGGTTGATGTTTGCATTTGAACCAGAAGTGTCTGCTCACTCCAGCAGCCTACTGGTGAAGGTTATAGGTGCCAGAATACAATTGTCCAGGTTCAAATCCTGGCCTCATCAACAATTACCTCTGTGACTTCAGGCAGGTTACTTAACCTCTCTGAGCCACTGTGTCTTTGATATAACCAATGGAAAGGCAAGGAATCTTCTCCAAAATCCCCAGCCCATCTTTTGATTGGATTCCCCACAATCCAACAACTTTGTGCTGAGATTTCTGGGCCCTGCTGTTTAGGGCAGAAGCCAGAGCATCATGACAACCACCACCATCTGCTCCACAGAGCACCCCCTCCTGGGAAGGTATTTGTACTTGAACAAGAAAGTTTTGGTGAAGGCAGCAGCACCAAAAAGAGGTTTGGGCATGAGCTTTGAGCCTGCCAATCCCGGCTTCCACATTAGCACCACGATGAACTAACTTGGTCAAGTGAGTGACTTAACCTGGGCCTCAGTTTCCCCACCTACAACGTGAGGATAATACTATTTATATGGTCCTCTTAAGGCTGAGAGTATCAGGAAGATGAAGCACAGTTTGCACAGTGCTTGGCACGTAGCAGCCCCTCAATAAACGTTAGCTTTTATGCATCACTACTTCTACAACCTTGTGGAAAACCCCACGGGGCTGGCCCCTTTGCCCCACTAACCATTTCCTCTCTCCCTTCACTCCCTCTTTCTCACTGCCATCTCTGAAGAGGAGCATCCCTGCCCCCAAGTGAGCCCCTTGCACGCTGTTCCACTCCCACCACACAAGCCGGGTGGATGTCGGCACACCTGGTCCTTTGGCAGTCCACACTGCTTTGCTCTCCATTTCAGGCTGTGCACTCCTGATGCTGCCCCGGGCCTCCGTCCTACGCCGCCACCTCTTCCTCCCACCTGCATGCAGTGGCCCACGTGGGTGCACTCATTCCTGTGGGCCGGCACCTGTGGGAGGGCAGCCCTGACTGATGAGGCTGAATCAGGAGACCAGTACCCCTGCTCCCTCACTCCTTAATCCACTGCAATCTGGCTTCCTCCCTGGGCCACCCAAACCTGCCCAAGCCACTAATGACTCCCACTCGCTAAGTGCAGCATCTTTTCTAGGGTCTTGCATGTCTCCTGGGAGCATAGCATTTTGATGACCACCACCTTCTCAACTCCTATGACCCAGCATGCTCCCACTGTTCTTTCCCTTCCTGTTCAGATTCAGTCACTCCTACACTCTTCCACTCCACAAACATTTATGGAGCTTCTACCCTGAGCTGAACATCGCTGGGACAGGATAAAGAACGAGGCAGACCCTAAGGAGACAGTATGCTCCTACAGTAGGAGACTGCATCAACACCACCTAGAATCAAATCCCAGCTCTGCCAACTTGCTAACTCTGTGTCTCTCGGCAGCTTGCTTACCCTCACTGGGTCTCAGTCACCACCTCCGTAAAATGGGGCTCAATTGTGGGATTTGCAATGAATGCCTACCAGGTGTTTAGCACAGCAGGTTTCCATTGTTGCCCCACCCTAATGCATTTTCTGCTCGGCAGCCAGAAAGATCTTGAAACATAAATTAGGTCTTGGCATTTGCTCACCTAAAACCCCTCTAAAGGCTTCCCGTTGCCCGAAGCATAAAATCCAGACTCTTCACGGTGGCTCGTGTGGCCCTGGCAATCCTCGGACCTCATGTTGGGCCAATCTTGCCTTGGCTCAGAAAATTCCAGCCATACAAGATCATTCCTCCAGCAGGACTAATTTTCTTTTCTCCACCCCCACTCCCCCGACTCCCACCCCACGCCACCAGGCTTTCTCTCAGCAGACCTTCCATACCCTCATGTCTCACCTTAAATGCCACCACCTCGAACACCTTCCCTGACCACTAGGGAATAAGTAGTATTGGTGTCCCCCCGCTCCACATCCCTGTTACCAGTCCACTGGACCATTCCCCTGATGCTGAGGGTATTGGCTATTCCTGGCTCATACCCACTCCCCTCTCCAGAGGAGTATCCTTGGCTGAAGGGAGCTGCCTTACCTGGAAATCCCTGAGAGTTTATATAACCAACGGAAAGGCAAGGAATCTTCTCCAAAATCCCTAGCCCATCTTTTGATTGGATTCCTCACGATCCAACAGGCAAGATTCCTTGCCTTCCCATGGCCAGTGATGATTGATGGGGGACAGGGGGTCCCAGCCCCCTTGTCTCTGGGCAGGACAGTGTCTGTGAGGCAGTTCCCACCCCAGAGCTCCCCTGGGATCAGGTCACAGCTGGACTTCTTTTGAAACCACATGTTCACCCAGCTCCTTCCCTGCCCTTCCTCCTGAGAGCATCCCCACAGCACACCACTTACAAAGGAATCCACAGCTCAGACTCTATTTCTGAGGAATCCAGCTTAAGACAGCTTGGGTCTTAATCTTTATCTTGGTTTCTCTCAGAATTTATCTTAATTCTTAATTCCATGAAATGTTTGGTACATTTCTTCTCTCTCCTCCACTACAGGGAAAGCTCCATGAGGGCAGGAATCACACCTGTTTAGTCCATCACTTCATACCCAACACCTGGCCTAGGGCTTGTGTGCAGGAGATGCCAGAAGACTATTTCTTGAATTATTGAGATGGCACATCATCAGGCCTCAGTAAAAAGGTTAAGGATGTGAGCTTCATCTGAGGTCTACTACGTCCAAATCCAGTGGGGAAGGCTGTATTTTTTTTGTTTGTTTTAACAAACCCTTCAGGACATTTTACAGTTGAGCTGAGAAGCCACAGGTCGAGGGACAGACAGACAAATAAATGAACAGGGAGACATTTAGATCAGTAAGTTATAATGTAACCACGAATCCCAGAGCTGTGTCCAAGAAGCTGAAAGCACAAAAGACTGCAATTCACTCTTTCTGGGAAAATCAGAAAGGTGTCAAGGAGGAGAGGATCTTTGAGCAACACCTTAAAGGGTGAGTAGAGTTTGCAGAGCACACAAGGAAGGAGGAGGGGTCCAGACAGAGAGGGCAGCCTGCATCAGAGGCCCTGGGCTATGGCAAAGACAGGATGGCAAACAGGGAGCACTGACAGTATGAGGACAAGCAAAGGGTGCAGAGGGTGTGAGGGGAGAGAAGCTGAGGCTGGCATTGGGGCAGATGAGGGCCAGATGGGGAAGGAGTTTGCAGCGTCTCTGAGGAGGCTGGAGTTTCTCCTGAGGCCACCAGGAGGCCCCATAGGTCAGGCTGGGGACTGGCTGGAGTAGCTTCCCTTGGCCGCAAAAGGCCCTGAGGGGGTTAGCAGTGAGGTGGCCGTGGCAATAAAGAGTTTATAAAGAAATAAAAAGGCCTGAATGAGGGCCATAAGGGTGATTTATACCCTTTCTGTAGCACATCTCTTGGCTTGCATCAGAATTAGTGTGTGCATTTGTCACATCTCCCCAGTAAACTGTGAGGTGCTGGAATGGAACTAAAGCCTGCTAATGCACTGGCTAAACAGGGTTTCTCAACCTTGGCACCAGCAACATTTGGGGCTGATACCTCTCTGTTGTGGGGCTGTCCTCCGCACTGTAGGATGTTTAGCAGCATCCCTGGACTTCATCCACTAGGTGCCAGTAGCATCTCTGGATGCCCCAAATGTCTCCAGGCATTGTCCCCAAGGCACAAAATTGCCCTCGGTTGACAATTCCTGGGTTAAGGTAATGGGCTGTGGGGTTGTACTGATCTTGGCTCTGCCACTTCCCAGCCGGTGCCTGGAGCAGAGCACTTCAGCTCTCTGCACCTCTGTTTCCTGACCTATCCAGTAGAGATAATGAAGTATTGACCTCAGAGTCTTTGCAACAGTCAAATACAATGATTCATGTGAAGTGCAGAAAGTAAACACTCAGTGAATACCAGCTATCACTGGCATTATATTTTAAGGAAACGAGCACTTAGACTAAGGCTGGACACACATTAAGTTCTTAACATATTTCAGCTAGCGTTGCTTCTATTATTATTTTCTTACTCATATGTGTAGTACACCCTCGGGCACGTGGATGGGTCTTGCACATTCTTGCCAAATGAAGGTCAGTGGATTGGAATAAGAAAGGGGATGCCTATGAAGTTATGACCTAGCCACTGCTGGCACTTTCTCATCATCTCTGGCACACCAAAAGTTTGGGGGTGGCTATGGTGCCCTCAATATAGCAGCTACTCTCCCCACCCAAGAATTTCCTAAAGGTGTGTTCCAAAGAATACTAAACTCAAAAGCTATTTCTCCTAAAAAAGATTTTCAGGTCAGAAAATGCAAGATATCCCATTCCTTTTTGAACACATTTGGCACATTCAGTTAATAAAGGCTCTGAGAAGTCCTGCAGCCACCATTACTAGATTTTAAGCTCTGGAATCAGGGATCAAGTCTAACTCACTATAATATCCCCACTCCTTGAACAATGTTGCACAAAAGAGGCTCTCAGTAAGCATGTGAAAAATGAATGAATAAATGAAATGAAATATATGAATGAACTTGTTAATTTAAAAGGCCAGTTTGGCTGTATTTAACCCAGTGTTTCCCAACTTTTTGAACCACTGCACCATGGATATCCCCTAGGACTAGCCCCACCCCTGCCCCCAACACACTTTGGAAAACATAGCCCCTCCCTGGGATGTCAAAGCAAAGGTGAGTGACTACGAAGGAAGACCTACCCACAGTACACATTCCTGGCTTCTATGGTTCACAGTGACTTCATCTTCAGTTAAAATTAAGTGAAAACATTTCATTTTAGCTTCAAAATGAGCACAGAGCAATTGAAAAGAAAGTGCACCCTTAGAGACTCTTGACAAGAGGACTCCATTTTTAAAAGAAATGTGACAGGGGCTTCCCTGATGGCGCAGCGGTTAAGAATCCGTCTGCCAATGCAGGGGACATGGGTTCGAGCCCTTGTCCGGGAAGATCCCACATGCCGCGGAGCAACTAAGCCCGTGCGCCACAGCTACTGAGCCTGCACTCTAGAGCCCGCGAGCCACAACTACTGAGCCTGCGTGCCGTAACTACTGAAGCCCGCGTGCCTAGAGCCCGTGCTCCGCAACAAAAGAAGCCACTGCAATGAGAAGCCCACGCATCGCAACGGAGTAGCTCCCACTTACCGCAACTAGAGAAAGCCCTCGTGCAGCTATGAAGACCCAAAAGCAGCCAAAAATAAATAAATAAAATAAATTTATTTTTTAAAAAAAGAAGAAATGTGACCATCTCTGTGCCATTTTGTGGGCAGTGAAGTGGTAAAGCAAATGTCACCTGTACAGGTGATATCAACCTCACTCCTCACATCCAAAGAAATGTCTGTCACTGCATAGGCCATAGCTCCTACACCCCAAAAGACTAAATTTTTCCCAGGTCGTGGTTCTGTTCAATGGCAATTCTGTCCAATGGCACTTAGGGCAAAGGTCAAGACAACTGCCTAATGCAAACTCAGTTCCAGGTTCTGATTTTTTCAAATATATATGTTTAGTAAGCAAAATAAGCCACTGTGGAAAAATATGCTCCAGAGGCACAGAAGGCTTTGCAACAGAAATGGTAGGAACCCCAGTTGAAATGAGAGCTAACATCTGTACTGGGCTCACTGTATATCAGATACCGTTCCAGGTACTTCACATGTGCAAGCTCATCTAATCCTCACAGCAACCCTAACAAATGGGTCCTAGTGTGATTCTTATTTTACAGATGAGCATATTGCAGCTCTGAGAGGTAAAGTGACTGGGCCCAGGACCCACAGCCAGCAAAGGCAGGAGTCGTCTTAACGCTGCACTCTGCAACCTCAGTAACTGGCAGTAATCACCAATGCTATTTTTATTTTTAAGAAAGTTTTAATATGCACTTTGATTATCCATTTATACCATTAATGCTGGAGTTAATTATCTGGTAGGAGTATGAAAGGTATGCGTAGTCAGTGTTCACGTCGATGCCTGAGATACATTAGTATCTTCTGGTGCTTAACGCCCACCCCCTTGACTCCTAAGTGGCATGGAAGGCAAGATACAGCTATCATTTGGCAATAAGAGGTACTTACCAAATCTACCCCTATTGCCTTCCTTCATGCTCCTGGTATTTGCCAAAAAGGTTTAAACAAACAGAAAACTTCTGGGATACCAGCCTTACCTGCATAATTTTAATGAATCAACTCCAAAAGACATTCTGAACAGTAACATCCCCACCTCACTCCCTGGCCTCCCCACAACAAAAAAATAATTTGATCCCTTTGTAAACACTGGACTGTGAACTTCACCTATAGTATCTCACTTGATCCCTAGCTTAAGCTGAATAGCAGATACTAGTCCCCATTTTACAGATGAAAAGACTGAGGTTCAGAGTGGTTGAGGGTCTTGACCAAGGTTACAGCAGCTAGTAAAGGACACAGGGAGGGTTCTAAACCAAGTCTCTGTTTCCAAAAACTCCAGGTCCTGCTGCCTTACATAATTTTAGGTTAATTCACACAGCTAGCCCAGAAAAAAAACATTTTTTAGTCAAATGTCCTTATAAGAGCTGGAGATATTATAAATGTTATTGAACTTGAGGTTCTGCTAGTTGAGAACTATGACCAATTAAACAGCTATTTCTCTGTTCTGAGCTACATCAGGCTTGCTGGTAAGACTGGCAGGTCAGAAGAGTGATGGTAATGATTAACTCTGAGGTGTAATGCCATAAGGGAGAACAAAGACCAGATAATTGAACTCAAATATGGGTGGGGCATGGTGTTAAGGCGAGCGATTTTAAAAATTGTATTAATAGTAACACTTCTGCTATCCTTTCTTTCAACGAGAATGTGACATGCAAAAAAATTTTTAGGGACTTCCCTGGTAGTGCAGTGGTTAAGAATCTGCCTGCCAATGCAGGGACATGGGTTCAAGCCCTGGTCCGGGAAGATCCCACATGCCGCGAAGCAACTAAGCCCGTGCGCCACAACTACTGAGCCTGCGCTCTAGAGCCTGCAAGCCACAACTACTGAGCCTGCCTAGAGCTCGTGCTCCACAACAAGAGAAGCTACCACAATGAGAAGCCCGTGCACTGCAACAAAGAGTAGCCCCAGCTCCCCGCAACTAGAGAAAGCCCATGCAGCAACGAAGACCCAATGCAGCCAAAATTAAATA
This sequence comes from Phocoena phocoena, assembly GCF_963924675.1. NCBI lineage: Eukaryota > Metazoa > Chordata > Mammalia > Artiodactyla > Phocoenidae > Phocoena > Phocoena phocoena. Next base: position 29,802,715 of record NC_089233.1, on the reverse strand, counting down.
AATTAAATAAATAAATCTTTTTTTTAAAGTAAAAAAAATTTTTTTAATTATTTTTCCCATGTTAATACAGGTCAAGTGGAGACACTAAATCTCTGTAGATTTCATTTCTTTTTGTTACAAACACATTTTGTCATTCAAACACAACATCTCTCAGACTACTCCTTGCTCTTGAAAGCCTAATACTAATGCATCAGCTGCTACAAGCTATTTCTTGTTCTAGTTGAAAAGTTTCAAAAATCCCTAGGTAGACCATTTCTTCAAGGACTTTTACAAGGTTGCTGCTGTTTTCTAGGGAGCCCATCCCAAACTGTGGGAGTGAGTAGAGTTGGAAATGGGTCAATGCCAGAACAGTCCTACGAATATTTGAATCAGAATAGAAAACTCATGTATTAATTCAACAAACTGTTTTTGACCAATTTTCTTGTGTATCAAGCACTGCTCCTGCCATTGTGGCTAGAAGCAGGGACAAAAGAGGACCAGACCTGCCACCATGGAAGTTTAAAACCTAGTGAGAAGGAGAGGGGGAGGTAAAAAAAACAAACATACCAACACCTGTAATGGGTAGAATTATGTCCTCCCAAAAGATATATGTTCAAGTTCTAACACCTGGTACCTATGAATGTGACCTTACTTGAAAATAAGGTCTTTGCTTATGTAATCAAGCTAAGATGAGGTCATGCTGGATTAGGGTGGGCCCTAAACCCAAAGACTGGTATCCTTAAAAGAGGAGGGAAATTTGGACACAGACACATGGGGGATGAGGCCATGTGAAGGCAGAAGCAGAGGTTGGAGTGATCTGCAAGTCAAGGAAGGCCAAGGATTGCTGGTAACTACCAGAAGCTAGGAGAGAAGCAAGATCATCCCTAGGGCCTTTGGAGGGAGCATGGCCCTGCTGACACCCTAATTTCAGACCTCTGGCCTCCAGGATTGCAAGGGAGTAGATTTCTGTTGTTTCCTAGGGCTGCTATAACAAAGTACCACCCAGTTTGTGGTACTTTGTTATAGCAGCCCTAGGAATGGAACACAACATCTAATATGATATTGGAGAATGACAAATGGTATGAAGAACAAAAAGCAGGATAAGGAGATGAAGAGTGACTGGGGAGGGAGGAGCTATTTATTTTTTCTTTTTCACATCTTTTTTTTTAGATTTTTTTTATTGAGTTATAGTTGTATAGTTTTTAATAAATTTATTTATTTTTGGCTGCATTGGGTCTTCGTTTCTGCGCATGGGTTTTCTCTGGTTTCATCGAGCAGGGGCTACTCTTCGCTGCAGTGCACGGGCTTCTAATTGCAGTGGCTTTTGCGGTGGCTTTTCTTGTTGCGGAGCATGGGCTCTAGGCACAGAGGCTTCAGTAGTTGCAGCATGCAGGCTCAGTAGTTGTAGCATGCAGGCTCAGTAGTTGTGGCTCTAGAGCACAGGCTCAGTCACAGTGGCGCACAGGCTTAGTTGCTCCAAAGCACGTGGGATCTTCCCAGACCAGGGCTTGAACCCGTGTCCCCTGCATTGGCGGGCAGATTCTTAACCACTGTGCCACCAGGGAAGTCCATATAGTCGTATAATATTATATGTTACAGGTGTACAATATAGTGATTCACAATTTTTAAAGGTTATACTTCATTTATAGCTATTATAAAATATTGGCTATATTCCCTGTGTTGTACAATATATCCTGGCAGCTTATATATTTTATACATAATGGTTTGTACCTCTTAATCCTCCACCCCTATATAGCCCCTCACCACTGGTAACCACTAGTTTGTTCTCTCTGTGAGTCTGCTTCTTTTATTCACTAGTTTGCTATATTTTTTAAATTCCACATATAAGTGATATCATATAGTATTTGTCTTTCTCTGCCTGACTTATTTCACTTAGCATAATACCCTCCAAGTCCATCCATGTTGCAAATGGCAAAATTTCATTCTTTTTTATGGCTGAGTAGTATTCCATTGTGTAAATGTGTGGTGTGTGTGTGTGTGTGTGTGTGTGTATACACACCACATCTTCTTTATCCATTTGTCTGTTGATGAGCACTTAGGTTGCTTCCATATCTTGGCAATTGTAAATAATGCTGCTATGAACATTGGGGTGCATGTATCTTTTCAGATTAGTGGTTTGGGTTTTTTTTTTTTTTTTTTTAATATATACCCAGGAGTGGAATTGCTGTGTCATATGGTAGCCTATTTTTAGTTTTTTGAGAAATCTGCATACTGTTCTCCACAGTGGCTGCACCAATTTACATTCCCACCAACAGTGTATGAGGGTTCCTTTTTCTCCACAGCCTTGTTAACATTTATTTGTGTTCTTTTTGATGATGGCCATTCTGATAGGTGTGAGGTGATATCTCATTGTGGTTTTGATTTGCATTTCCCGGGTAATTAGGGATGTTGAGCATTTTTTCTTGTGCCTGGGAGGGGCAATTTTAGATAGTTCAGTCAAGGTCAGGTGACAGTACATAGGCATAGAATTGTCAAATCAGTCCCACCAGATCCAGAGGTTATCTCATCAGCTTGGGCTACCATGACAAAATACCAGAGACTGGGTGGCTTAAAAACAACAGACACTTACTACTCACATTTCTGGAAGTTGGGAAGTCCAAGATCAAGGTGCTGGCAAGGCAGGTTTCATTCTGAGGCCTCTGGTCTTGACTTGTAGGAGGCCTCCATCTGCTGTGTGCTCACATGACCCCCTGCTTTGTGCTTGTATGTATAAACTTAATTACTTCCTTACAGCCACACTGGAAGCTGGGGCTTCAACGGACTATTCAGTGGGGGCACACACATTCAGTCCATAATAGAGATCTTATCCAAAATCAAACTCTACTAATAATTCAAAAGATAGAGTGACCATGAGACCCAGGTGAAGCAAGAAGTCTGAGATGGCCAGCACAACTCCTCAAGTCCTTCTTTGTGCAATAGGACACACACTAGCTCAGGCTCACATACGTGCCCTCTATGTGATGAAAGCAGGACTATTTCAGTGATACAATAGGTCCATTTCATACTCTAATAATTACATGGTTGACACTGACATTTTCCATAAATCCCATTAATTCCAAGTTTGTTTGTCATACGTAAACTCAACCAAGCAGGTATGCCCTACTAAAAGCATTCCATACCATGAATGAGGACCAGAACCAGCCACATAATACAATATGAAAATGAGGGGCCCTTTGTTCAAATATTTTTCATTTCAAGATGGCGACTGCAGAGCATTTAAAACCAAGTGTAGGGCCCTTCTAAGTACAGGGCCCTGTGTGACTAATTAAGGACCCTCCCTTGTCTTTCTGTGATGAACCCCCTCAGGAGGACCCATAAGCACATTTACTAGGAGATTTGACCTTATCATTTCTTTCTTTTTTTTTTTTGCGGTACGCGGGCCTCTCACTGTTGTGGCCTCTCCTGTTGCGGGCCACAGGCTCCAGACGCGCAGGCTCAGCGGCCACGGTCCACGGGCCCAGCCGCTCCGCGGCATGTGGGATCTTCCCGGTCCGGAGCACGAACCCGTGTCCCCTGCCTCGGTAGGCGGACTCTCAACCACTGCGCCACCAGGGAAGCCCCCATTTCTTTCTTTTATTGTTCTCTCTACCCTGGCTTCCCCAGGCTAAAGCAAGGTGGATGATGGACCAGCTGCAACCATTCTTTTGAAGGAGGGAGGGACAGAAAACAAGATCAGAGGTGTGATGAGACCTCATTGGCTGACTTTGAGTAGGGAAGTCACATGACCTAACTTTACATTCCTGCATGTCACTCCAGCTGTCATGAAGAGTAAACAAATGAAGACATTCCTTGTGACCCTGAAAGTAACAGAATCATGGAAGAAATGGCCAGAACTGCCCCATTCAGGCCTAGCACAGCAGGTAACAGAAAGCTTCTATGTTAATGGTCTGATTTTGAATTACACTTTCATCTCCATGACTATTTTTTAATGCCTGTCCCCTAATAAATGGTTAGCTCTGTGAAGAGAGAAGTGACTTGCCTGTAACTGTCTCTCTGGTGGTTAGAACTGTGCCCGGGACATTTTAACACTGAATAAATATTTGTTGAATGAATTAGTATTTTTGAAGCCGAAAGTTTTTGTTGTTTTCTCTTGTTTTGTTAATTGTAGTAAAATAGACATAACAAAATTTACCATTTTAACCATTTTTTAGTGTGCATGTCAGTGGCATTAAATACATTCATGTTGTTGTGCAACTATCACCACTATTCATCTCTAGAACTTTTCACATTCTAAAGTGAAACTCTGTACTAATGAAACAATAGCCCCCATTATCCCCTCCCCTCCAGCCCTGGAGGCTCAGAGAAATTGTAACCTCCCAAGGTCACACAGTGCGAAGCAGCAGTTTGGGATTGGAGTGCCAGTTCGGAAGGTATAGAGATGTGAACGATTTGCTTTGCATCTTGTAACACACTCTTGGCATTTCATCAAGAAGGAGCTTCCTTCTTTTATAAACTTTGTATCCTTAAATCATATCTTGATGGGATTTGGCCAGGCAAGTAGGACAAAAAAAACACATTTACAGGACAGAGGTGCTAAATACCACATATTTACCCTTTAGAACATGAAAATAATAAAAATCAGTAGGCATTAATTCCCTCCTTCCTATGAGCAAGAATCCTGGAATCCTGAGTTCATTTTTACCTAACAGCAACTTCAGGGGATCCAAAGAGTCATCCAAGGCCACCAAGATTGTAAAACTCCTCTGAAATGCACATTAATTATTCAGACTCACCAAGAGTCCTTGACCAAATTAAGACAGACAATTAAGCAAACTGAGTTATCAATAAGTACAAGAACAATTTGCCTGTATGTAAGTTACCCACAATAAACTTCATAATCGCACCTTATGGAGTTGCCTGCCTCATTTTTCAGTCTCAAAGTTCCTTCCTAGTTCGAAGGATATTATTATTTCCACCTTCTAACAAACCCATAAGAACAATGGCATAGGACATTTGTCATCCAGCAAGTCTCAGAAAAATCTACAATATGTAAAATCCACTCATATCAAAGCGAGTTCTCTTTCAAAAGGCAAGGAAACTAACACACTTGAATCACATAATCCTTCAAACACACTACGGGAGATGTTTTCCTCTATCCCATGCAAAGGAGGCATCTGAGCCAGAGAGGTTCATTTGTTCATTCCTTCCTTCCTTCCTTCATTCATCCAACAAATACTGAGCACTCCCTATGAGTCAGGATTGTTCAGGGTGCTAGGGATGTAGTGGTGAACTCAGGAGTCCAAGTCCCTCATTTCATGAAACTCAGTTTTGTCTGTCAGTCCTCCCAGCCCAACTCCAGCCTCCCTGTTCTGACTTCCTCCCAATCCCACGGCAGCCCACCCAGCTGGCCCCAAATTGCTAACAGCATGGGTGTGTTCTTCCCTCCCTGGCCCCACTGCACTCTTCAGGACCAAACATTAGATTTATGATAAACATGTACTACTTCCAGTGATTTGACAGCCTGTCACCTCCCCACCACCCTGGAGAAATTTCACTAACTTCTTCAAAACCTAATTCAGAGCCCCAGAGTCTGACCTTCATGGTTTGAAGAGCTCAAGGAGACTGTGTCAGTGGAGAAAAAAAATAAGCTTTTAAATTCAAAACACTTTGGGGGGGGATATGGGGATATATGTATACATATAGCTAATTCATTTTGTTGTACAGCAGAAACTAGCACACCATTGTAAAGCAATTATACTCCCATAAAGATATATAAAAAAAAGTACACCTGCAACTAATATAACACTATAAATCAACTACACTTCAAATTTTTAAAATAATAAATAATACAAAACAATATAAAAAACAAAAATTAAAAACTGAGATATTAAAAAAAAACACTTTGGAAGTTGTCTTCTCAATAAGTTCATGGCATAGGAAAAAGGCAGGGGGAAAGTAAGGACTCTGTTACTTGACAAAGATTCAAGAAACACAACAGCCAAATGTCAGGGTGTGGACCATGTCTGGATCCCGATGGGAAAACCCATTATAAAAAGACATGATGGGGACTTTCCTGGTGGCACGGTGGTTAAGAATCCGCCTGCCAATGCAGGGGGCACGGATTCAAGCCCTGGTCTGGGAAGATCCCACATGCCACGGAGCAACTAAGCCTGTGTGCCACAACTACTGAGCCTGCGCTCTAGAGCCCTTGAGCCACAACTACTGACCCCTCGCACCACAACTACTGAAGGCCGCACACCTAGAGCCCATGCTCCGCAACAAGAGAAGCCACTGTAATGAGAAGCCCGCGCACCGGAACAAAGAGTAGCCCCCGCTCACCGCAACTAGAGAAAGCTCGCGCTCAGCAATGAACACCCAATGCAGCCAAAAAAAAAAAATACATGATGAAGACAATCCAAAAACTGAACTATAAACCGGGTGTTACATGAGATTAAGGAATTATTGTTGATTTGTAAAATGTGATGATCACTGTAGTGATATAAGAGAATGTCCTTTACTTTACAGAGATGCCTCGAACTGTTTAAGGGAGAAATATCATGTTGACTGCGATTTGCTTTTTTTTGTTTTGTTTTGTTTTGTTTTGTTTTTGGCCATGCTGCGTGGCACGTGGGATCTCAGTTCCCTAACCAGGGATCAAACCCATACCCCCTGCAGCGGAAGTGTGGAGCCCTAACCACTGGGCAACCAGGGAATTCCCAGGATTTGCTTTAAAATAGTATAGCAAAATATAAAGGTGAATGCAATATGCAAGAAATTAATAATTGTTAAATCTAGAACAGCACTATCCAACAGAACTTTCTGCAGTGAGGGAAATGTTCTGTATCTAAGCTGGACGATATGGTAGTCAGGAGACAAAGATGGCTGCTGAGCCCTTGCAGTGGCTACTGAGACAAGAAACTGATTTTTTTTTTCCAATTAGTTTAAGTTTAGATAGCCACCTGTGGTCTATGATGGCTATATGAGGTTTCATTTATTCTCTCTACTTTCATGCATGCTTGAAGATTTTTATAATAAAAATTTATAAAAATGACTTAGCAAAAGACGACATTTTGTCCCCGGGTAACCTTGGGCATGTGGCTCATTCTCTTAGTTTTCTCATCTGTAAAACAGGTATTCTTAACTGCTGCCCTCCTCACGCTCTATTGTAAAGCCTGAAATTTCACGGGCTGCCTTGGCCTGTTTGAGCCTCACAGGGCCCCAAAGGCCTTACTGTGGGTTCCCCTGCTGTTGCCATATATGCCCCCTTCCAGAAGGAAAGGCTCCCCACCTTGTCACTCAGGGCAGCAACCCAAAGGTCCCTAACCCGCACCTAAACTGTCTCTATAAAACAAGTACACCTGTCTTAGACAAGGAAGCCCCCCAGTTCTAATGAAGACCTCCAGGCAAATTTGCAGAAAACCAAAACGGACTGTATCTTCTAGCTGTGTTTATATGACAGGAACAAGAAGGCTTAACCACAAGAAACCAGTATAAGCTGCCTGAACTTCAAAATGGGACAAAGTTTGCTCTATATATCACTACCATCTCATTGTGATAAAATCTCCACCTGCTAGTGCCATATTGGTTCAGCCTGTTTGGACCCAGATACCAAATGGCCAGACAAGGCAGAAAAGAGGTGTGAACTGCATTCTGGGATATCCCCACTCATTTCCATGAATCGGATGACAAAAGACTTCCGCCCCCAATAACCTCCTTCATCCTTTCCTATAAAAATCTTGCTCCTGCTTGTAATCAAGAAGAAGTTGTCTTTAGAGCATGAGCTCCCCTTCTCCATTCTCTGGCCACTGAATAAAAGTTTGTCTTTCTTGCACCAAACTCAGTTTCCTTATTGGCAGTTTGAACCTGAGCAAGGAAGAACTCCCTGACTGAACCAAGAGGGGCGTCGGTTCAGCTAGGGCCACACAAGGAGGGCCTTGCATCTCATTCGGTAACAACCTGCCTCGTTCCCCTGTTGCTGACACAGCTGCGCCACACTCAGTCTGCTGAGTGAAACCCTAATGGGTTTCACTTCCCTGCTAGCCCAAGAAGTCAATCACATCCTCCTCAGGAACCAGGGGTCACCTTACCCTCCTGTTACTACCCAATCTGCCCACCATGGTCCTTGCTTGTTCACTCAGAGAAAAAAACCCCTGTGGCCCTGCAGGGCATGCAGAGTCCTCCTCCCCCGGGGCTGTAAGTACATGTGTGACTCATAAACAGCTGTCCATCTCATCTGTGCAGTGTTGCCAGTGTTCTGCGTTCAGGCAATTTCATATTATTTAGGGTAGGAGATTCCCTCCCTCACCAGTGTAGTGACTAGAAGACAATCAGAATACCCCTCCCCCATCTAAGAAGGTATTTTTGAGGATTACTTGAAATACATAACACAAAAGTGCTTTTTAAATCTCAACACATGAGTTAAATGCAAGGCATTATAAGTTAGAACGCAAGGGATTGTAAGTATTGCTCTTGGTTTTGTTAATTCTCTGATAATTGAAAAAAGAATTCTCAGACTAGTAATAGTAATACTAACTGGCGGGTGAATACCTTGCCCAAGTTTATTATTTACACTTTATTAACTTTTTGATGGTCAAATAGAGTTGTATCACGCATTATATTCTCGAAGGTGTGGTTTTTTTCATGCCACAATAAATCATAAACATATTTTCACCGCTGTTTAATCCCTTTTAAGAGCCCCACAATGTTCCAATGCATAAAAATATCTTAATTCAACCAACTTCCAAGCCGATCGCATTCATTTCCAGGACTTTAAATATCATCTAAGTGGCGCTGGTTTATGAATGTATGTCTCTATCCCATTCATTCCTAAATTTGAGATTCATACACGCGACTGCCTGATTGCACTCTCCACTCTGATATGTCACAGGCATCACAAACTTATTGCGCCCCAAACAGAACTCCTAATTTCCTCCAGTTTCTTATATCCAGCTTTTTCATTCTGCGTTTTCCCTCATTAATAAGTTAAATGAAATTCTCACACATGTTCACTATGCATTTTATAAAAACTATGCTTTTCAACATTTTGAGAATTACATTTTAACAATCATCATGAAAATATGGTAATCACCACCCTCCTATATGTTATTTTTTGTACTTTTCAGATTATTTCTGGAAAGGAAGGAGTTACAACAGTCCATGACTCCCTCCTTCCCAGCCGGGGAATACCTGGAAATGAATGGCCTCCACCATTCATTTCAACACTTCCTTGAAAGTAGGCTAGAAGAGACCAGGGAGAGCTTATCTCTAAAATAATTTTAGCAGGAGGTACCTGGCTTGTCTAGATTGCTTACTGAGAGTAAACCTGGAATTTTTGGACAATGACTGGCAAGAGAATAGGTAGTAATCACGCAGGCATTTCTAATTAATGGAGGATAAAACTGGGAAACCGCAAAGCCAACATTGCCTCACCTGAGGACAATGAACCATACCCATCACTGGGAACTCACTGATTAATCCAAAACTAACCCAGAACAAGAGGAAGCTGTAGCTGACAGATTTGGGCTCCTTCATAAAAGGAATGCAATGTTTGTGCCTACATCTTGCTTGCAATCTTTAATCACTAGCAAGGATAAGCATTAGATTATATGTATGATTCACTTGAGGTTGATTTGACTCGTCAATTCTTTGTGCTAATATAATCTCCTTAAGAAAAGTTCCCAAAGTGAGAATTACTTAAAATTCTCACTTTGAAAGAGAAAACATTTTAAAATTGAAATTGATTTTTTGGAAATAGCAATTTTGAAAGTGGAAGAAAAGGTACGCACCATTAAAATTCTGATCCATTCTGTGATGTTATCCCCACTTCAGAGAGTCTTGTCCACTTTCAATGATACCAACAGAGCATGAGTGTGCCCCCTTCACACACACTCACACACCAGCTCTAGGCTCAGTATCACCTTTGCCACCATGATCAGTGGAAAACAAAGGCGTCTCATTTCTGGAATAAGAGTGATCAGACAGTCTGGGGAAGAGAACTCAGCCAAGTCCCCCCAAATTATGATGCCATTTCCTTGGAGGGGATCAGAAGAACACATCAACAGTCTATCAGCCATTTCCCTATATCTGCCTTCCCAAAGGACCTAACAGTAGGCACCTGACAACTGCTCACCTCAGTTATACGTGGCAACAACTCTCGGAGAAACCAGACATCCAACAAGAGTAGAAGCCTTTGAACCAAGTGTAGGAAACCTATGCCCTGTAGACAACAGAGCCCTGGAATACGGGCTGGGGCCCTGGAGCTCTCTTGGGCGTGCCATTTCACTTCTCTGGGATATACAATTCCGGGGACTGTTGGTCAGAAATGAAATGAACTTCAGACAACTCTGCCAGCTCTCTAATTTTATAGGAGAGGAAATCAAACCTCAAAGCACTTAAGGTTCATCTTTTCTTCATTCAACAAGTATGTGTTGAGTGGCTAATGTATTCAGTGCCGGGCTTTGTGCTAGGAGGTGGGGATAGAGTAGAAAACAAGACAGGATTATCCCTGACCTCACAGAGCTTAGTCTAGTGCTGGGGATGGGGAGGTATTTCTTCACATAATTTCAGGGACCACTTGGAGAATCTAATCAACTCTCTTTTCAAAAAAATTAAGTAATTGTACATGCACATGCCCCCCCACATGCACACAGTTCAGCCTATACATTCTGGTAGATTCACTGACTCCTAGAAGCCAGCCCATCCACGGACCTCCCAATTTAAAAATGGTTCATTAATGCAAAACATACTGTCACTGCACTAAGCCATTATATTTCGAATCCTTACACCAGTCCATCAAATAGAAATTAATAGTCTCATTTTACGGAGGAAGAAACCAACATGCCAGACTTAACAAACATGCTCAGATCACACTGCACGCCTCTGTTACATTAGATCGGTTCTTTGTGCGCAAGTAACAGATGGCAAATTCATGAAGCAAAGGAATGAATGGAGAGGATGTTAGGTAACTTGAAGAACCAAAAAGAAGGCTATGGAATTGGGCTCAAAACAGTGGTAATTCGGACAGCTCCGCAGTTTTACATTTTCCCCCCAATCTCTGAACGACTGTTGTTAAAAAAACAACAGGCCAAAATGGCGTCGCTTATGCTTTCCCACGTCACCAAACCAAGACTGAACTTAATCACAGTTTCCGCTCTCCCAGAAACGGAGTCTTAAACCAGCCACTCAGAAATCGCCTGGTCAGCACTAGTGCTATCACCGGCAGAAACTGTTAACTTCCGGGAAATAAAACTATAATCTGGGTAATAAAACAAAGTCTAACGTTTTGTTTTTCCTTTAGGCTTAGTCTACTTTCACTTACTCACCGGGTGCTGTGTACGGAGGCCTCACACCCGGCAACTCAGACCAGCGTTCCTCACGAGAAATGGCGGCGCCGGCAAGACGGGCCGTGTGCAGAAGCGCGCACCCGGCACCTCGATTCAAGATGGCGGCCGCGGGCTGTGCGCAGAGAGGCTTCACCCTGCTCTGGGACCTGGAGCCGTGAGCTGCGCGTCTGCGTCAGACCTGGTGGAACCGCGCCCACTCCCGGCTATAAAGCTGCCCTGCCCACAGCCTGCTCGGGAGAGCATCTACTGAGAGCTCACGTCTCTCCGTTCTTTGCTCCAAGAATAAATCTTTCCTTTGCTTCTGAACCAAACTCGGTCTCGGTCTCATTCTCTTGGCTCAATGGACACTGGACAGAAAGAACGCTTGTTAGGGACCGATTCAGGAGGGTAATAGGTCATCTGCCTGATAGACCCCCCCCCCATCATCCCCTAAAGAAAAGTGACCTTGCAATAACCAAGCCACTTTTTGCCTAGTATAACTTCCTTGTTCCTACTCCCTTCTGCCTATAAAATTCTCTCGTTTTGTACAGCTGCTCGGAGCTCCTTCCTATCTGCTAGATTGGATGCTGCCTGATTCTAATTGATTTTTGTTCAAATAAACAATTAGAAGTTTTAATATGCTCTAGATTATCTTTCAACACTGTCCTCAAAATTTAGAGCCCTGAGCCATTGACAAAGACTCTTTTTTTGGTATTTTATTGAAGTATAGTTGATTACAATGTGTTAATTTCTGCTGTACAGCAAAGTGATTCCGTTACATGTATATATACATTCTTTTTCATATTCTTTTCCATTATGGTTTATCACAGGACATTGAATATAGTTCCCTGTGATATACAGCAGGACCTTGTTGTTTATCAAAGACTCTCTTCTTGACCAAACTTGTCAGGCTCCTCTGACCGCTCTTTTCGATGAGGCCTCAACCTTCAGGCTTTCATGTTCATTGCATTGCCTGGTTTTAGCAAAACTCCTGTCAAGTCAATTTAGCCAGACTCTCCACCCTCAAAATCTGATCAAATTCCTCATCTGCCACCGTTCCCCAGGTACTATCTGATCACCTTGGGCTATCTTCAGCAAGATTCCTTTTAGGTCAGTTTAGTAAGAATTACCCTACCCTCTTTAGTAATTTTCCATCCACTGACCACTCCCCTCCTTAGCTCCTTGGCTATAAATCCCCACTTCTCATGTTGTATTTGGAGTTGAGCCCAATCTCTCTCCCCTACTGCAAACTCCATTGCAGTAGCCCCTTGAAGAAAGTCTTTGTTATTCTTCTTTAGTAAGTGTCAGAAAAATGTTTTTTCTTTGACACCATAGAGTAGATTCCCCCGGGTTGGCTCATGTGACCACATGTGGCCAAGGGACAGTCCTTGCAAGGCTGTGTACTGTGGGAGAGCAGTACACAGCCTTGTGGGAGAGCATCTCTGAAAGAAGTGGGATGCGTTAGCTTTTTTTTTTTTTTTTTTTTTTTTTTTTTGCGGTACGCGGGCCTCTCACTGTTGTGGCCTCTCCCACTGTGGAGCACAGGCTCCGGACGCGCAGGCTCAGCGGCCATGGCTCACGGGCTCAGCCACTCTGCGGCATGTGGGATCTTCCCGGACCGGGGCACGAACCCGTGTCCCCTGCATCGTCAGGCGGACTCTCAACCACAGCACCACCAGGGAAGCCCGGGATGCATTAACTTTTAAACCAAAGTAGGGAGACCAAAAATGCCAACAAGTTTATAGTAAAAATGGCAGGTGTAGAATCATGGTTTGTAAGCAAATCTGACCAGGGTATCTTCACCCTCTTTTCCATTTTCTGATTTGAGCAGAAGTCAGGCTCATTGGTGATCAGTCAACATAACTAATCAATGCTTCTCTCTGCCCTGAATTTGTGATTCAATTATCCTAATGATGTGCCAGAAATGTTTAGTCATCTCTGACCCGCGAGCTCTCAGAAAGTAAATATAAAGCCAAATTGATTGTTAGGCTGTGTCCCTGGCCTTGGATGAGTCTAATGAGTAAGGAGGTGTCATGGAAGAATGTAGTTTTGCCTTCCCAGCATCAATCCCTCCTTCTTCTGATAACAGTATCCTGACTCCCCTGCTCTGTCCTGACTCCCAAGAGGGAGTATAGGGAGATTGGCTTGGCCAATCAGAAATACTCAGCATTAGTCCCAGGACTGAAAACATTTGGGAAATTATTGGGAAATACATATTTTTTGCTAGCCTGGAAAGGAAAGACTTGGGCTAATATTTGTTTATTTCACCAGTTAAGCACCTAGATCCAGCCAGGCCTGAAGATCTCTAAACTTTTCAGTTAGGTCATTCAATGGTATTTGTGTGTGTGTGTGTGTTTTAATATTAAGTTTATCACTTGGAAACAAACAAAAATGTCTAGTATAAAGGTGTCCTACTGTTAGACCCAAACGGTCTACGAGGGATTCCAACTCGCCCAAGAACCGCCAAGAGTCGAGAGCCGCTGCAACACGCAAGAGGTTTATTAGGAGCCGATGCACCGGGGTTCCCTGAACCTCACGCAGGAGGCCGATGGGGAACCCCTAAAAGCGGAATCCCATACTTTTTATAGGTTTATTTACTCATAGGGCGGGTATATTCTCACAATGATTGGGTAAATGTGGTGACTTTTGAATTCATTGGCTTAGGAACTTTTGCCCCACCTTCTGGCCGTTACAGTTGTTTGTTCATTGTGGCGGTTAGGGCGTATACCTGTTACGGGCAACTGGAAAATTACCCGCTGGCTGGAAAGTCCCCGTCAACTGAAAAACTCCAAGAATTGGTTTCGATAGGGAGAAGGAGTGGCGCAAGAATTGGTTTCGATAGGGAGAAGAATTGGTTTCGATAGGGGGAAGGAGTGGCGCAAGAGGTTGGTTTACGGGAACAAGTGAGGGGGTGGAAAGTCCCTAAAGGCCCCACACTACCATGTCTAATCATGTAGTGATACCAATGACTTTTTGTTTGATAGTAAAGGTGTTTTGTTTGCTTTTTGATTAACCACATAATATAACATAGACACAGAGTAAGAAGAAAAACACAAGACAGCAAAATGACAAAGACAGCCACATTTGTTCCATCCGTCTCTGTTTCCAGGCTCCGTTTTTGTAGTCACCCGATATTATCAGGATGCTGGGTTACGTACCATTCACAACTTTGAAGCATAGGAATATACCACCTATTTTAAATAAATTAACAAAATTAAATAACTAAGGACCCAGGACCTGAATGTATTTTTGTCAAATACAAATGATTTGCATATTAAGAAGCACCTTGAAAGAAGGTGATGCAAAACCCAATGGAATAAACTAATAATGGTGGAACTTCAGGTGTTCGTCCAATACAATGAACTGAATGTTTATGTCTCCCCCAAATTCATATGTTGAGATCCTAACTCCTGGTGTGATAGTATCAGGAGATGAGGCCTTTGGGAAATGATTAGGTCATGAGGGGGGAGCCCTCATTAATGGGATTGGTGGTGGTGCTGTCATAAAAAAAGACCCCCACAAAGCTCCCTTTCCATTATCCATCATGTGAAGATACAGCAAGAAGACACCATCTATGAACCAGGAAGCAAGTCCTCACCAGACACCGAATCTGCTGGCACCTTAATTTTGGACTCCCCAGCCTCCAGAACTGTAAGAAAGAAACGTTTGTTGTTTAAGCCACCCAGGCTATGGTATTTTTGTTATAGCAGCCCAAACAGACTAAGACATCTAATATAGAATTATTGCGCATCTACCATGTGCCAGACAAGATGCTATGACACAAAAATATACAAGTGTTCTCTTCTCTCAAAGAATTTACAACTTCAGGAAGAGATAAGTAATGAAACTGTTACACAGCAGAAACGTAAGTAATAAAATGAAAACATTTCTTGGACACCTAACCTCTGGGGAGGGAGACAGCCACCAGGAGAGGCTTCCTCTGGGCCCAGCACGTTATTTCTAGCCCTAGCACAGTGTCTATCACAAAGTGATTGCTCTGTAAATATTTCCTATGCAATGAACAAGCTGGGATGACACCTGGGCCTTTAGGGACCTTGGATCTGCGTCCTTGGATGCTGCCCCTGCAGCTGTCTCCAAAGGGCACTCGATCAGCCTGAGAGGGGCTGCCAACACGCTAGCTTAGCTTACTCGGCTGCGGTCTCTCCTTGGATCATTAACATCCTATTTTCAGGGCAGTAGGCTCCTGACTCCTAGCAATTAGTCAGAGGGTTTTGCACAAGATAAACAAACACAGGATTGCCTTAGGGCAAAACTCAGGTTCTATATGCTATAGTCTAGGATTTTTGAAGGCTTGAAGAGGGAAGACTGGGAGCTGGGGTGTGCTCTGGGCCTGGCTGCAGCTATCCTAGAACAATTCCAAAGGAAGCTGAGAAGGTAGAGGCATCGACCAGTGGCCCCCTAATTGTGTTGATCAAAGTGAATGAACGGTGAAAAGCCAACTCCATGGGCTGGAGGACCCAGTGCTGATCTACCTGGCAGCACACATATGTCCAAGACCTCAGCCCACACATTATAAAGGGTGTGCTTGAGCACTGTCCGCCGAGCAGAGAAGGGAAGACATGGAGTAAGGAAGAGGGGACAACAGCTTAGAGAGGTGAGAAAGCAGAAAACTCTCACGGAACTGGATAGTAGCTTCAGGTATATAAGTACTGCGTGTGTGTGTCTGTCTGTCTGTCTCTGTTTGTCTGTGTCCATGTGTCTTCACTCTTCCTGCCCCCGTCAGGGCAGAATTCCCATTAGGCACAGCAGGCACATAACTAGGGCCCACGACTCTTTAAGTATCTTTTTGTTGTTGTTGTCGTTTGTTTGTTTTTTTTTTTTTTTGCGGTACGCGGGCCTCTCACTGTTGTGGCCTCTCCCGCTGCGGAGCACAGGCTCCGGACGCGCAGGCTCAGCGGCCATGGCTCACGGGCTCAGCCGCTCTGCGGCATGTGGGATCTTCCCGGACCGGGGCACGAACCCGTGTCCCCTGCATCGGCAGGCGGGCTCTCAACCACTGCGCCACCAGGGAAGCCCTAAGTATCTTTTTCTCTTTTTTTGGCTGTGCTGCACGTCTCGCGGGATCTTAGTTCCCCAACCAGGGATCAGGGATTGAATCTGGGCCCTGGCAGTGAAAACATCCAGTCCTAACCACTGGACAGCCAGGGAATTCCTAAGTATCATTTTTTAATTTTATTTTAAAATCAGAAGAAACAAATGAATATGACAACGATTCCAGCCTGGGTTTTATTCACCTCTATACCAACACAGCCATAAAATATTATTTTTGTATTTTTCTACGGAGAAAGAGGACCCTGATGGCAAAAGTGCCTAGAACCCATAAAGTGGTAAGGTGCCCACGGCCCCAGTATCTAGAACCCCACACGAGTTGGCAAAACTCAATAAACTGCTGAATGAAGGAGTGAACTGTAAGTGGTCCTGTTTGACTGGAAAGCAGGACATGTGTTGGATAGACAAGAACTAGTGGATGACCTTGACTGCTGGTTGAAAAGCTTGGACATGATCTTACGGGATACAGGGAGTCCTGAGACGTGAGTGACAGTCCAGCTGGAGCTTGCAAAGCCTCCTTTGGCCGTTCTGGAGGAAGGTAGAGACTGGAGGCAGGGCCAGCACTGAGGTGGAAGCAAGGAAGACACTCAAGGAGCAGGACGCCCTTTTGGTAAAGCATCACTTCTGGCCAGTGTTTCCCAAAGTGCAGCACCCAAACCTCTGCCAGCACTTGGACAATTTGGGGTAGCAAGTTCCCATGGCATCAGACAACCTCCCTCTTCACTCATCTCCCAGGGCTGCTTGTTCCATCAAGGGAGAAGTCTGTTCGGTGAAAGTCTATTTTTAAACCCTCTCTAACCCTGGCTCATATCCCTTTGTAACAGTGGGAACAGGACCAAGGTCTTCGGGGGCAACTGTATCTGGTTATTACTTGATAATGTTGTTTCTGTTTTCATCGTATTTATTTGCCAAGTTGTCTTCCGTTTACACCAAGCAGTCCAGGATTTTCCATTTATCATAGTGAGATCAAGTTTCTTGCTAAAAGAATTATCTGAATAAATAAAAGGGCAAGTCAATTAAAAGTAACATGAAAGCAGTTATGGAGTCTGTAGACAAATACGACTAAAATAAACGTCAAGGTGGTACTCAAACATCTGGAGTTTGGGGTACGTTTTTCTGTGCAAAAGGCAAAACCTGATATATTGTCCTATGTTTTCTCTCGTTCTCCACCCCACCAATTGTTCCAGAAATGCTTTTTCTGCAGACAGACTTGCAGGCCTTGGAGCAGAAAGAAGGCACTCCCAGGGAGGCCCCTGGCACACACTCAAGATTCGGGAAGAGGAAGATTTGCCCTCCTGCTTCCACCTCTTCTCTCCTCTCTAGATGACAGCAGACATCCGAGACCAGGACAGTGTCAAGAACTGCAGAGGGCCAGAGATTTTAGCCCTCTTGCATGCTAACAAGTTAGTCAACCATAGTTTTATGGATATTGGTAAAAGACATGAGACTCCTGCCTCAGAAAAAAAGGACAGTTTATTCCTCACAGAAGTAGCCAGAGTGTGAACATTTTTCGTGCTGGTTCCCCCAACCCAAATTCTGACAGGGCATCGTGAAGAGGGTCAGGTTACAGCTGCACACACGGTGGGTTGCAATATAGGAGAGGACCCCTTAGCTTAGGGAGTCCGAACCTATTATAACAGGCAGTAAGCAAGCCAGCCCTTTGCTCCAGAGAGAAGCATTATCTTAATTACGTTGGACAGTAAGCATGCCTGCCCTTTGACCTGAGGGGACATACCGTCTCTATCTTCATTACACGAACATGCTTGAAAAGTCCAGAGCAAAAGACAGTTAGTGCCTTCTTCATAAGATATGGAAAAGAGGCCCATGGAGAACAGCCTCCCAACAGCCAGCAGCTCGTACTTCATCAGAGCCTTAGCTACCCTCCAAAGCCGGCCCTGTGTAGTAGGCATATTGGAGTTTGTAGCCAGACACGCATTGTTAACATTTATTGAAAACTTCTCAGGCCCTTCAGGTGCATTGTCTCGGGGCAATAGCTCCTTGAGGTGGCTATTATTCCCATTTTATAGATGAAGAAGCTAAGGTAAATAAGGTGTCCAAGATCGCTCAGTTAGAAGTGGGAGAGCGGGATTCTAACACAGCCCGGTCTGACTTCAGATTACTGATATCCCTGCTATACAAACATTTATTTCCCAAATAAAGTTAGATGGCCAGGAATATTTATGCTTGCTTTTTACCCACTACACTCTCCTGCACTGCATTTTTCAAAGGCAAGACTAGTCCAGGGAAAGGCTTTCCTACATTCCAGCTGGGCCCTGGGCCAGCTCCAGTGGTGATCTAGTGGTCTACCTCATCTCCTTATGGATCCTGGCTCCTTGAAAGTCAAGGTTCCAGCAGAGCCACAGCCTCTGTTACCACCCCTGGAGCCAGGGATGGTTTTACTTTGGCTCAAGATCGAGGAAAAGACCTGGGTGGGAGCTGGGCATGAGGGTCACAACTGGGGGCAGGCAGAGACACTGGGGTGCACGGTTGCCTAGCATCTGAGTGAATAACTGAGGCTGATTCAATGAGTCATAAATAAAAATGCCTAAATGAGGGAAGAAGAACTAAGATTCATGATGACAAAGCTTCACTCAATCACTAAATACTAATTATGATCCTTTGTTAACCTAATATTCATTTTCTTTCCTGGCAATATCAGCTCCACTTCACAGATGGTGAAATTGCTTCCCTGAAACAGAGCCTGAGATGATACAGCAAGCTGGTGATAAAACAAGTAGTAGAACCCAGGTCTCCCACCTCCCACTGCAAGCTCTTTCCAACAGGCTGCGCTGCCTGTCAGAGCCCTGAATACAAACCACTGATGGCAAGAAGCACGGCTAAAAATCAATGGCAACAGGTTATATGAGATACACCTCCATCATTTCACCTCTCAAGTGATCCATGCGTCAGCCCTCTTGGGTCCTGCTCAGCCCTGCAGTGGCTTCTCCATCCCATGCTTATTATCCCCAGAACTCGCCATCACCTTATATACCATCTTCAGCTAAAGACAAAAGAAGATGTTGAGGGTGGGGAAAGTCAGTTCTAGGAGGTGAGCAGGAAAAGCACAGGAAACAAGGGTAAGGTTGTGATGATTTTTAAGCCATTGCCTTCTCCTTAGTAAGAGTTTCTAGAGATTTGGTCATCCTCCCCTCCCCAGTACTGGGAGGGAGACACCCTTACAAATAGAGATTTTTCCCTTGCTAATGTAAATATTTGTTACAAAAGGGTAACTCCTACTTGGTTTTCAGAGTTTTTCCCATGGCTGCTGCTTCTTAGAAACTAACCAGCTTAAAATAGCTAAGACGACAAAAAGACATATTTTGGGGTGGCAAATTCTGCTCCCCTACATGATCGTATTTCTGCCTTATTTCCTAGTTTTAGATGGTTCTCCCTAGCAAGTCTTACCCTTCATATTATTATTGTTGTTTTTGTAGATGGTGATGAGGCCCTGTTCCTTGGTCCTCTCAAGGAGTTAAAA
Organism: Phocoena phocoena; assembly: GCF_963924675.1. NCBI lineage: Eukaryota > Metazoa > Chordata > Mammalia > Artiodactyla > Phocoenidae > Phocoena > Phocoena phocoena. Next base: position 29,782,906 of record NC_089233.1, on the reverse strand, counting down.
CCAAGCAGGACCCTGTGGGGCTCCTGGACACAGAAGACATTCTGTCCCCCACTTCTTGTTTATAGGGAACAGCCTCCATGACCTTCATTGAGTTCCAAAGGCAGATTCAAACAGTTGCTAATCAAGGGAGAAGCAGCCAAGAAACCACCTGAGGTAAGATTAAGGAGACCAGAGAAGCTCATCAAGATTAGGAGATGGGGCTTCCCTGGTGGCGCACTGGTTGAGAGTCCACCTGCCGATGCAGGGGACACGGGTTCGTGTCCCGGTCCGGGAAGATCCCACATGCCGCGGAGCGGCTGAGCCCGTGAGCCATGGCCGCTGAGCCTGCGCGTCCGGAGCCTGTGCTCCGCAACGGGAGAGGCCACAACAGTGAGAGGCCCGCGAACCACCGCAAAAAAAAAAAAAAAAAGATTAGGAGATGGACCACCTGAGACAAGATTAAAGGAGTGCAGACCCTGCACACACCCTAGTCTTACCAGCAACCCCACCCTTAAACCGCTGCTATAAAACTCCTCATCAAATCTTCCTGGGTTGGGGGACATAGTTTCTGGGGCAGGAGTCCGCTTTGTCCCCCTTTGCCTGGCAAAGCAATAGTTATTCTCTTCTACTTCACCCAGAACTCTGTCTCCAAGATTTGATTCACCACTGGTGCACAGAGGCCAAACTTTTGGCATCAGAATCCCCAACTATCCCTATCCTGGGCCTTTTCTGTGGTCTCTTTTCCCAGCTGCTACCAAGTCTGTTCAGGATCAAGATGTTGAACTATCACCCCAGTGTCACTGAAAAATTAATTAATAGTCAATTTAAGGGCTTCCCTGGTGGCACAGTGGTTAAGAATCTGCCTGCCAACGCAGGGGACACAGGTTTGAGCCCTGGTCCGGGAAGATCCCACATGCCGCGGAGCAACTAAGCCCATGCGCCACAACTACTGAGTCTGCGCTCTAGAGCCCATGAACCAGAACTACTGAAGCCCGCGCACCTAGAGTCCATGCTCTGCAACAATAGAAGCCACCGCAATTAGAAGCCCGCACACTGCAACGAAAAGTAGGCCCTGCTTGCCGCAACTTGAGAAAGCCCGTGTGCAGCAACAAAGACCCAACGCAGCCAAAAATAAATAAAAATATAATAAATAAATTATTTTAAATAGTCAATTTAAGAAAGAAATAGAAATTTTTATTAGAGCCAATCTGAGGATTATAACCTGGGAGACAGTCTTTCAGAAAGCTCTGAGGACTGTTCTGCCTATTAGAGGTCAAAGCACAGTTATGTACATTTTTGAGATAAAGGGTTATACGTTAAATGACATATTGATGGTTTACACAATCCAGATCTGCATGTGCAAAGCAAGTAATGAGTCATCTTGACCCCTTACAAGATTAGGAAGGAATGTTATTGATAGGGACAGAGTAAAGGGACAAAGTAGGTAAATAGTTAATCCCACTAGGGGATTGTAAGTAAAGAAAAAAACAATGGGAGACACCTGTAAGTTAATGATCACTCAAGAAAGCATGTTTGCTTAACCACAAAACCAAGCAGGCCTGCTTAGCAACAAAACCATGCAACAGAAGCATGAGACGTGCCCCAAAACAATAAAACAATTGTGGCATGAGACCCACATCCTGCCCAGTGAGCTCAGTAAGTTAATGACCCCTAGGACACGCTCTCTGCACACATTAAAAAAAAAATAATAATTTATGGAAAGGTGACATTTCAAAGTGAAAGACCCTCATTGTACTTAGACCTGAAATAATTTTTCCATAGTGCCATGACAGTCCCAGCTTGACCGTGTAGAGACAAGAGAACTCCCCCACCTGACATGGAGGAGGAACTGATGATGGAAGTGTGACATCTACTCAAGAATGAGGAAGAAGGTGTTCTTCTCCCCCTCCCCACTTTTCCTTTGATTATAAAACTGTGGCCCACTAAGTTCTTGGGGCATGGCATCCTCCGGCCCTCCCACTTGTAAGCCTCATAAGCGTCCTATTCTAATAAATCACTTTGCTTCTCGCTGAATTCCTTCTCCACTGAGACATAAAGAACTGGAGTTCCTTGGAGCCCCCCGAAATGCCACTTAGTGTTTTCATTACCTCCTAGGGAGGTCTGGTAAATGCAGGAGACCCAATGGGCAGAGAAAAATTTTATATTTAAATTCTTCTTGCCTTGCCATATGATATGAATTTTATTTCATCCTCAGGCAATAAGTCTGATGCTTGGTCAGGAGCTGGAGACCAGACCGTGAGAGCTTCCTATCAGCTTTCAAGGATGAGACTCCTGGAGCAAACAGACAACAGGATACTTAGGTTCCAGGTAACTTCACTCTCCTCTTTTGCCACTCTTGCATTTAAAATGTCTTCTTCTCACTGTCTTTCTTTATTAACCTCAGTTTCTGTTGGAAAGTCAAATGCCTCCAAGGAAAGTCATGGTGTTCAGAGGCAAATGAGCAGAAAATCTGCTTCTGGCTAATTGGGAAATGTACCATGAGCAAAAAGTCTTCTATTCAAAGGGGCCCCTGTGGTCCTGCCCTTGTTTTCTGGGGAGGAAACTAAAGATATAGTTGGGGAGAAAAATTGCTTACATGTTTCTATTTCTCCCCTTGTTGATGTTCACATTTTTTCCCTTGTAATTAATTTCCCCAGAATAATTTGAACCAACATGGTAAAACATCCATAACGTAATCCTGGTCCTTTGTTTCAGAAAAATGGGCCTTTAGACAGGGAAATAATAACTTTTAAAATATCTTGAAATAATGTCTTATAATAAGGACAGACACTCGCCTGTGTACAGAAGAAACTCCAAATAATGGTGTTGTTAGACCCAAACGGTCTACGAGGGATTCCAACTCGCCCAAGAACCGCCAAGAGTCGAGAGCCGCTGCAACACGCAAGAGGTTTATTAGGAGCCGATGCACCGGGGTTCCCTGAACCTCACGCAGGAGGCCGATGGGGAACCCCTAAAAGCGGAATCCCATACTTTTTATAGGTTTATTTACTCATAGGGCGGGTATATTCTCACAATGATTGGGTAAATGTGGTGACTTTTGAATTCATTGGCTTAGGAACTTTTGCCCCACCTTCTGGCCGTTACAGTTATTTGTTCATTGTGGCGGTTAGGGCGCATACCTGTTACGGGCAACTGGAAAAATACCCGCTGGCTGGAAAGTCCCCGTCAACTGAAAGACTCCAAGAATTGGTTTCGATAGGGAGAAGAATTGGTTTCGATAGGGAGAAGGAGTGGCGCACGATAGGGAGAAGAATTGGTTTCGATAGGGAGAAGGAGTGGCGCAAGAGGTTGGTTTACGGGAACAAGTGAGGGGGTAGAAAGTCCCTAAAGGCCCCACAGTGTCTTATAAGAGCAAAGACAATAATATATTTCTCTCTCTCCCCCCAAAATGCAAGTAGTTTTGGTGGTTCTGCTTTGCAAAGCTGTCAGGAGCCCAGGAGCCTTTCACTTTATGGTGTTTTCATCTGTAAGATGTTGTCCTTGTTCCCATGGTCCAAGGTCCCATGGTCCAAGGTCCACATTCCAACCAGTAGAGAGGGGAAAATGACAAAAGGAAGGACCACACATTACATTATAAAGCATAACTTAGAAGCTGTCCACAACACTTCTTCCTCTCACAGCCCTTTGGACAAAATGCAGTCTTATGGATATACTTTATTACAAAGGAGGCTAGGAAATGTAGTTTTCATACTGGGAAGACTGTACAGAAAAAAAAAACAACAACTTCTGGATCTCTTAATAGAGAAAAGGAGAATGGCTTTTAGAGAATGGAAAGCAGTTTGTACCATCGCTAGATAGCCAAGTATTTGACAATTTACAGACCTGATTGATGATTTTACTGATTTTTTTGTCAGAGGCTCATTGAAGAGACATTTATCCAAGACAAAGTTATTAAATACTTGGAATTCTTTCCATTGAATTATGTAACAAGCGAAAAAGGTGAGTTCCTTTTGTGGATATATATGTGTGTGGGTGGACATATATGTTTATCTATTTAAATATATATATTTATTTGCCCCGGAAATTTCTTCAAGGATACTCAGAAGACTGTTATAAATAATTAACTTTGAAGAGTAGAACAGGTTGTGAAGAGGAGGGAGGCTTTACATTTCATTTTATTCCCTTCTGTATTGTTAAATACACTTACCATGTACAAATATAATAATGAGAGCTAGTTAATAAAAATAAGGGAGATTCTGCCTTTGATTTAAAAGCATACAATTTAAAGTTGGAAAGGAATTTAGAAATCCAAGTCAAGATATACTATCAAATAAAAAAGAAAAAAAAGATAGTTGAAGATTCCTTTGACTACTACCATCTTGTTTGGGTTTTTTAAATTATATATAATGATGTAATAAAAAATTCACATTTTAAGGCAACACAAGAAAAATTTAAACATTAAGCTTTTTCTCTGCCCTTTGGCCTCTTCCCTCCCCTCTAGTGTGCCTGTACATCTGCATTACGCATTAACCAAGCCTCCCCAATGGCAAAAATCCCTGATCAACCATAAAGAGCATTTTTTCTTCTTCTGGCACCAGTTATCCTTAGAAGATAACATTCCTTTCTCAACCCTGTAAGGGGTCATGAGGACCCGCCACTTGCCTTATATGTGCAGACATCTTTGGTGAACTTTATGTACAATGTTAATATACCATTTCCCTTAAAGACAGCGATTGGTGCAGAACAGACTGGTCAGACAACCTGGGGAGATACTGGGCCACACGAAATGGAAGTTCTTAGCTTAAATACTTATGACCTTATTAATGTTACTAGCTGTATTACTTGTATTCTGCCTATTTTACAAGACCATTGTTTCTTGCATTACCAAATGTGTGACTGAGTCTTAGATAAAATTAGTGATGATGAAGCAACTTGAAAGATCAATGACTGTAATAGTGTAACTCTAGATATGGGAAGAAGCAACAAGAGGGAACTATTTCCTGGACCATAACAGACTAGTAAGACAGGTGGTCCAGAGGTTTTGGCTACTGTTAACAGGGTCTAGTCCTGTAACAGCACATTGTGTGACCTATCAACAAAATCCTCCCTGACCTGGGGATGAGCATTCTTAGCATCACAGGACAAACTGGTCCCTAAATGCCTCCCAAACCTTTATAAAAATTAAGACCAAGGGGCTTCCCTGGTGGCGCAGTCGTTGAGAGTCCGCCTGCCGAGGCAGGGGACATGGGTTCTTGCCCCAGTCCGGGAGGATCCCACATGCCGCGGAGCGGCTGGGCCCGTGAGCCATGGCCGCTGAGCCTGTGTGTCCGGAGCCTGTGCTCCGCAACAGGAGAGGCCACAACAGTGAGAGGCCCGCGTACCGCCAAAAAAAAAAAAAAAAAAAAAATTAAGGCCAAAAGGGAATGGTGTGTAAAATAATGTTGCCCACTATCCAGTTCAACACGAGTCAAGTTAGTAGCCACTGCACTCACTGACCTACAATATACCCTGAAAGGAACTCAGGGCAAAAGTCAGGATGAGGCACTTAGTGCTCTAGGAAAACTGGCAGAACTGGCCCTCAGATCGTCACATATTTTCAGGAGAAAATATTTTGAATCCAGTTTCTCACATCTTCTCGTACTTAGAAAAGCACTAAAGCCATTAACTAAGCTATCTGTTCCTTGTGAATAGCAGTAACCTTTTACCAAGATGTGTGCTTGACTGCATGTACCCCTTTGCCAAAATCACATATATACTGGCCTCTTTGTTTACCTCTTCAGAACAGTCCTCAGAGCTTTCTAAAAGACTGTCTCCCGGGTTATAACCCTCAGGTTGGCTTGAATAAAATTTTCCACTTCTTTCTTAGATTGAATATTAATTTTTTCATTGGCAATAGGATATAAATATACACATGTAGGTGTGTATATGGATAGATAGAGCTACATAAAAAAAGAAACAAATTGGAGAAGTACACATCATATTGTGAACTACATTTATCTCTAGAGATTAGGGATGTGAAGGAGTTTCACTTTCTATTTTATTTATTTGTGGAGTGATTTTATTATTATGTTGACTCATTTGACTCCTTTTTTAGCAGAAAAAAAAAAAACATAGATAAAAATGGAAAGATTCTGCTGGGGAGGAAGACATTTTCCTCTACCCTCCAGGTTCTTTTGGCTGTTCTAAGAATTAAACTGACATGAGACAGATTAACAGGAGAAAATCAAACAAAAATTTAATAACACGTATACATGGGAGAGACCCAGGAAAACTGAGTAACTCTTCCAAATAGCCAAAACCCTCACCTTAAACACCACCTCAGCTAAAGACAAGAGGATGTTAAAGGTAGGAGGCACAGTTCTGGGAGGTGACCAAGAAAAGCACAATAAACAAGGGTAAGGTTGTTATGCAAATTCAAGTCCTCGCCTTCTCCACTGGTAAGAGTTTCTAAAGATTTGGTCATCCTCCTCTTCCAGGTACAGAGAGGGAGACGCCCTTACAATTGGAAATTGCCCTTGCAAATGTAAATGTTTCTGACAAAAGGGTAACTCCTACTTGGTTTTCAGAATTTTTCCCATGGCTGCTATTTCTTAGAAAATAATCAACTTAAAATAAGTAATATGCCAAAGAGATATATTTGGGGGTGGCAAATTCTGCTCCCCTAACAATTCCAAGGAGTTTTAAAATTCCTTCTGCCACAGCTCTACCATCCAGGCTCTGATTAATTCTAGTGAAGGAGAATTCATTTATTCATTACAGAAAAATGTATGAAATATGGCCCACTGTGCTGTGCGCTAGGAATACAAAGATGAAATAAATCTAGAAAGGTCTTCATATTGGAGCCCCAAGTAGTGAAATGAGGGTAAGGATGGAAGAGGAGAGAAGCAGATTATAGGAGAGGGTGAAACTGAGCAGGAACATGTGTGGCGCTCCTGGTACAAAAGCCTTTCTCTGTCCCCCGTTTCTAGTTTGTAGGAAAAAGGCTTCAGCCTCCTAGACCTTCCCTGAGTAACAGAGGGCAGATCCAAACAATTTGCTTATCAGGGAAGGGAGGAAATGCAGAAACAAAGGAGGAGCAGTCCAGAAAGAATAGTGCAGCAATGGGGCCTGTTTTCTCCTCAAGGAATATATATAACAATATATCTTTGAGTTCTTTTACAGGAACTAACGCCCCCACCCAGGTGGAGGATGGTAATTTCAGGCTGAGCACACGATTTCTGAAACACCACCCTGTTACCTTAACAGCAAGCCATCAGAAGAAAGCCACACGCTCTGCAGCCCTCACTCTAAATTTTGCCTATAAAACTTTTCTCTGAAACCCATCAGGGAGTTTGGGTCTTTTGAGCCCAAGCCACCTGTTCCCCATGTGTGGCCCTGCAGTAAATCTCTGTCTGCTCCAAACTCTGACATTTCAGTTTGTTTGGCCTCACTGTATACATGAACTTGCATTTGGCAACAAGGGAAGAGGAGAACATTGCTAGGATGGATCATGCCAATCTTGTTCATGGTTGCGAAACCATGCAACTCAGACTGGGACTTGAACCCACAGTCTTTTTTTTTTTCATTTTAACATCTTTATTGGAGTATAATTGTTTTACAATGATATGTTAGTTTCAGCTTTACAACAAAATGATTCAGTTATATATATACATATGTTCCCATATCTCTTCCCGCTTGCATCTCCCTCCCTCGCACCCTCCCTATCACACCCCTCCAGGCGGTCACAAAGCACCAAGCTGATCTCCCTGTGCTATGCGGCTGATTCCCACTAGCTATCTACCTTAAGTTTGGTAGTGTATATATGTCCATGACTCTCTCTCGCTTTGTCACAATTTACCCCTCCCCCTCCCCATAGCCTCAAGTCCATTCTCTAGTAAGTCTGTGTCTTTATTCCTGTTTCAGCCCTAGGTTTTTCATGACATTTTTTTTCTTAAATTCCATATATATGTGTTAGCATATGGTATTTGTCTCTCTCTTTCTGACTTACTTCAATCTGTATGACAGACTCTAGGTCTATGCACCTCATTACAAATAGCTCAATTTCGTTTCTTTTTATGGCTGAGTAATATTCCATTGTATATATGTGCCACATTTTCTTTATCCATTCATCCGATGATGGACACTTAGGTTGTTTCCATCTCCGGGCTATTGTAAATAGAGCTGCAATGAACATTTTGGTACATGACTTTTTGAATTATGGTTTTCTCAGGGTATATGCCCAGTAGTGGGATTGCTGGGTCATATGGTAGTTCTATTTGTAGTTTTTTAAGGAACCTCCATACTGTTCTCCACAGTGGCTGTATCAATTTACATTCCCACCAACAGTGTAAGAGGGTTCCCTTTTTCCACACCCTCTCCAGCATTTATTGTTTCTAGATTTTTTGATGATGGCCATTCTGACAGGTGTGAGATGATATCTCATTGTAGTTCTGATTTGCATTTCTCTAATGATTAGTGATGTTGAGCATTCTTTCATGTGTTTGTTGGCAGTCTGTATATCTTCTTTGGAGAAATGTCTATTTAGGTCTTCTGCCCATTTTTGGATTGGGTTGTTTGTTTTTTTGTTATTAAGCTGCATGAGCTGCTTGTAAATTTTGGAGATTAATCCTTTGTCAATTGCTTCATTTGCAAATATTTTCTCCCATTCTGAGGGTTGTCTTTTGGTCTTGTTTATGGTTTCCTTTGCTGTGCAAAAGCTTTGAAGTTTCATTAGGTCCCATTTGTTTATTTTTGTTTTTAATTCCATTTCTCTAGGAGGTGGGTCAAAAACGACCTTGCTGTGATTTATGTCATAGAGTGTCCTGCCTATGTTTTCCTCTAAGAGTTTGATAGTTTCTGGCCTTACACTTAGGTCTTTAATCCATTTTGAGCTTATTTTTGTGTATGGTGTTAGGGAGTGATCTAATCTCATACTTTTACATGTAGCTGTCCAGTTTTCCCAGCACCACTTATTGAAGAGGCTGTCCTTTCTCCACTGTACGTTCCTGCCTCCTTTATCAAAGATAAGGTGACCATATGTGCGTGGGTTTATCTCTGGGCTTTCTATCCTGTTCCATTGATCTATTTTTCTGTTTTTGTGCCAGTACCATACTGTCTTGATTACTCTAGCTTTGTAGTATAGTCTGAAGTCAGGGAGTCTGATTCCTCCAGCTCCGTTTTTCGTTCTCAAGATTGCTTTGGCTATTCGGGGTCTTTTGTGTTTCCATACAAATTGTGAAAATTTTTTGTTCTAGTTCTGTGAAAAATGCCAGTGGTAGTTTGATAGGGATTGCATTGAATCTATAGATTGCTTTGGGTAGTAGAGTCATTTTCACAGTGTTGATTCTTCCAATCCATGAACATGGTGTATCTCTCCATCTATTTGTATCATCTTTAATTTCTTTCATCAGTGTCTTATAATTTTCTGCATACAGGTCTTTTGTCTCCTTAGGTAGGTTTATTCCTAGATATTTTATTCTTTTTGTTGCAATGGTAAGTGGGAGTGTTTTATTGATTTCACGTTCAGATTTTTCATCCTTAGTGTATAGGAATGCAAGAGATTTCTGTGCATTAATTTTGTATCTTGCTACTTTACCAAATTCATTGATTAGCTCTAGTAGTTTTCTGGTAGCATTTTTAGGATTCTCTATGTATAGTATCATGTCATCTGCAAACAGTGACAGTTTTACTTCTTTTCCAATATGGATTCCTTTTATTTCCTTTTCTTCTCTGATTGCTGTGGCTAAAACTTCCAAAACTATGTTGAATAAGAGTGGTGAGAGTGGGCAACCTTGTCTTGTTCCTGATCTTAGTGGAAATGCTTTCAGTTTTTCACCATTGAGGACGATGTTGGCTGTGGGTTTGTCATATATGGCCTTTATTATGTTGAGGAAAGTTCCCTCTATGCCTACATTCTGCAGGGTTTTTATCATAAATGGGTGTTGAATTTTGTCAAAAGCTTTCTCTGCATCTATTGAGATGATCATATGGTTTTTCTCCTTCAATTTGTTAATATGGTGTATCACGTTGATTGATTTGCGTATATTGAAGAATACTTGCATTCCTGGAATAAACCCCACTTGATCATGGTGTATGATCCGTTTAATGTGCTCTTGGATTCTGTATGTTAGTATTTTGTTGAGGATTTTTGCATCTATGTTCATCAGTGATATTGGCCTGTAGTTTTCTTTCTTTGTGACATCCTTGTCTGGTTTTGGTATCAGGGTGATGGTGGCCTCGTAGAATGAGTTGGGGAGTGTTCCTCCCTCTGCTATATTTTGGAAGAGTTTGAGAAGAATAGGTGTTAGCTCTTCTCTAAATGTTTGATAGAATTCTCCTGTGAAGTCATCTGGTCCTGGGCTTTTGCTTGTTGGAAGATTTTTAATCACAGTTTCAATTTCAGTGCTTGTGATTGGTCTGTTCATATTTTCTATTTCTTCCTGATTCAGTCTTGGCAGGTTGTGCCTTTTAAAGAATTTGTCCATTTCTTCCAGGTTGTCCATTTTATTGGCATAGAGTTGCTTGTAGTAATCTCTCATGATCTTTTTTATTTCTGCAGTGTCAGTTGTTACTTCTCCTTTTTCATTTCTAATTCTATTGATTTGAGTCTTCTCCCTTTATTTCTTGATGACTCTGGCTAATGTTTTATCAATTTTGTTTATCCTTTCAAAGAACCAGCTTTTAGTTGTACTGATCTTTGCTATCGTTTCCTTCATTTCTTTTTCATTTATTTCTGATCTGATTTTTATGATTTCTTTCGTTCCACTAACTTTGGGGTTTTTTTGTTCTTCTTTCTCTAATTGCTTTAGGTGCAAGGTTAGGTTGTTTATTCGAGATGTTTCCTGTTTCTTAAGGCAGGATTGTATTGCTATAAACTTCCCTCTTAGAACTGCTTTTGCTGCATCCCATAGATTTTGAGTCATCGTGTCTCCATTGTCATTTGTTTCTAGGTATTTTTTGATTTCCTCTTTGATTTCTTCAGTGATCACTTCGTTATTAAGTAGTGTATTGTTTAGCCTCCATGTGTTTGTATTTTTTACAGATCTTTTCCTGTAATTGATATCTAGTCTCATAGTGTTGTGGTCGGAAAAGATACTTGAAACACTTTCAATTTTCTTAAATTTACCAAGGCTTGATTTGTGACCCAAGATATGATCTATCCTGGAGAATGTTCCATGAGCACTTGAGAAAAATGTGTATTCTGTTGTTTTTGGATGGAATGTCCTATAAATATCAAGTAAGTCCATCTTGTTTAATGTATCATTTAAAGCTTGTGTTTCCTTATTTATTTTCATTTTGGATGATCTGTCCATTGGTGAAAGCGGGGTGTTAAAGTCCCCTACTATGAATATGTTACTGCCGATTTCCCCTTTTATGGCTGTTAGTATTTGCCTTATGTATTGAGGTGCTCCTATGTTGGGTGCATAAATATTTACAATTGTTATATCTTCTTGGATTGATCCCTTGATCATTATGTAGTATCCTTCTTTGTCTCTTCTAATAGTCTTTATTTTAAAGTCTATTTTGTCTGATATGAGACTTGCTACTCCAGCTTTCTTTTGGTTTCCATTTGCATGAAATACCTTTTTCCATCCCCTTACTTTCAGTCTGTATGTGTCTCTAGGTCTGAAGTGGGTCTCTTGTAGACAGCAAATATATGCGTCTTGTTTTTGTATCCATTCAGCCAATCTGTGTCTTTTGGTGGGAGCATTTAGTCCATTTACATTTAAGGTAATTATCGATATGTATGTTCCCATTCCCATTTTCTTAATTGTTTTGGGTTCGTTATTGTAGGTCTTTTCCTTGTCTCATGTTTCTTGCCTAGAGAAGTTCCTTTAGCAGTTGTTGTAGAGCTGGTTTCGTGGTGCTGAACTCTCTCAGCTTTTGCTTGTCTGTAAAGGTTTTAATTTCTCTATCAAATCTGAATGAGATCCTTGCTGGGTAGAGTAATCTTGGTTGCAGGTTTTTCTCCTTCAACACTTTCAATATGTCCTGCCAGTCCCTTCTGGCTTGCAGAGTTTCTGCTGAAAGATCAGCTGTTAACCTTATGGGGATTCCCTTGTGTGTTATTTGTTGTTTTTCCCTTGCTGCTTTTAATATGCTTTCTTTGTATTTAATTTTTGACAGTTTGATTAATATGTGTCTTGGCGTATTTCTCCTTGGATTTATCCTGTATGGGACTCTCTGTGCTTCCTGGACTTGATTAACTATTTCCTTTCCCATATTAGGGAAGTTTTCAACTATAATCTCTTCAAATATTTTCTCAGTCCCTTTCTTTTTCTCTTCTTCTTCTGGAACCCCTATAACTCGAATGTTGGTGCGTTTAATGTTGTCCCAGACGTCTCTGAGACTGTCCTCAGTTCTTTTCATTCTTTTTTCTTTATTCTGCTCTGCAGTAGTTATTTCCACTATTTTATCTTCCAGGTCACTTATCCGTTCTTCTGCCTCAGTTATTCTGCTATTGATCCCATCTAGAGTATTTTTCAATTCATTTATTGTGTTGTTCATCATTGTTTGTTTCATCTTTAGTTCTTCTAGGTCCTTGTTAACTGTTTCTTGCATTTTGTCCATTCTATTTCCAAGATTTTGGATCATCTTTACTATCATTATTCGGAATTCTTTTTCAGGTAGACTGCCTATTTCCTCTTCATTTGTTAGGTCTGGTGGGTTTTTATCTTGCTCCTTCATCTGCTGTGTTTTTCTGTCTTTTCATTTTGCTTATCTTACTGTGTTTGGGGTCTCCTTTTTGCAGGCTGAAGGTTCGTAGTTCCTGTTGTTTTTGGTGTCTGTCCCCAGTGGCTAAGGTTGGTTCAGTGGGTTGTGTAGGCATCCTGGTGGAGGGGACTAGTGCCTGTGTTCTGGTGGATGAGCCTGGATCTTGTCTTTCTGGTGGGCAGGTCCACGTCTGGTGGTTTGTTTTGGGGTGTCTGTAGACTTATTATGATTTTAGGCAGCCTCCCTGCTAATGGGTGGGGTTGTGTTCCTGTCTTGCTAGTTGTTTGGCATAGGATGTCCAGCACTGTAGCTTGCTGGTCGTTGAGTGAAGCTGGGTGCTGGCGTTGAGATGGAGATCTCTGGGAGATTTTCGCCGTTTGATATTATGTGCAGCTGGGAGGCCTCTTGTGGACCGGTGTCCTGAGGTTGGCTCTCCCACCTCAGAGGCACAGCACTAACTCCTGGCTGCAGCACCAAGAGCCTTTCATCCACACGGCTCCTTAATTTGGGATGATTCGTTGTCCATTCATTTATTCCACAGATGCAGGGTGCATCAAGTTGATTGTGGAGCTTTAATCCGCTGCTTCTGAGGCTGCTGGGAGAGATTTCCCTTTCTCTTTGTTCTCACAACTCCCAGGGGCTCAGCTTTGGATTTGGCCCCGCCTGTGCGTGTAGGTCGCCGGGGGGCGTCTGTTCTTTGCTCAGACAGGACAGGGTTAAAGGAGCAGCTGATTCGGAGGCTCTGGCTCACTCAGGCCGGGCATAGGGAGGGTCACAGAGTGCGGGGGCGGGCCTGCGGCGGCAGAGGCTGGCGTGACGTTGCCAGCCTGAGGCACGCCGTGGGTTCTCCCGGGGGAGTTGTCCCTGGGTCCCGGGAACCTGGCTGTGGCGGGCTGCACAGGCTCCGCGGAAGGGGGGTGTGGATAGTGACCTGTGCTCGCACACAGGCTTCTTGGTGGCGGCAGCAGCGGCCTTAGTGTCTCATGCCCGTCTCTGGGGTCCGCACTTTTAGCCGCGGCTCGCGCCCGTCTCTGGAGCTCCTTTAAGCAGCATTCTTAATCCCCTCTCCCCGCGCACCAGGAAATAAAGAGGGAAGAAAAAGTCTCTTGCCTCTTCGGCAGGTCCAGACTTTTCCCCGGATTCCCTCCCGGCTAGCCGTGTTGAACTAACCCCCTACGGGCTGTGTTCATGCCGCCAACCCCAGTCCTCTCCATGCACTCCGACCAAAGCCCGAGCCTCAGCTCCCAGCCCCGCCCGCCTCGGCGGGTGAGCAGACAAGCCTCTCGGCTGGTGAGTGCCGGTGGGCCCTGATCCTCTGCGCTGGAATCTCTCCGCTTGGCCCTCCGCACCCCCCTGTTGCTGTGCTGTCCTCCGCGGCACCGAAGCGCCCCCACTCCGCCACCCAGAGTCTCCACCCGCGAAGGGGCTTCCTAGTGTGTGGACACTTTTCCTCCTTCACAGCTCCCTTCCGCTGGTGCAGGACCCGTCCCTATCCTTTTGTCTCTGTTTATTTTTTTCTTTTGCCCCAACCAGGTACGTGGGGGGTTTCTTGCCTTTTGGGAAGTCTGAGGTCTTCTGCCAGCGTTCAGTAGGTGTTCTGTAGGAGTTGTTCCACGTGTAGATGTATTTCTGGTGTATCTGTGGGGAGGAAGGTGATCTCCGCGTCTTACTCTTCGGCCATCTTCCCGGAAGTCCGAACCCACAGTCTTTTAACAGAGATCACACACCTGGTCTCAGGACTTAATGAAGCTCAGGTTCTTGATGTCTAGTTGCAGAGAGAATTCAGTGAGACAAAGTGATAGGTAAGCAGTGGATTTATTTAGTGAGAAACACACTCCCCAGACAGAGTGTGGGCCATCTCACACACTGGTGAGAGGCACCAAGGTACAGGGTTGTCAGTTTTTATAGGGGTGAGTAATTTCATAGGCTAATGAGTGGGAGGTGTATTCAGCTATATTGGGGAAGGAGTGGGGATTTCCAGGAATTGGGCAACTGCCCACTTGTTGACCTTTTATGGTCGGCCTTGGAACGGTCATGGCACCTGAGGGTGTGTCATTTAGTGTGCTGATGTGTTACAGTGAGCCTATACTGAGACTCAATGTCTAGTGGAAGTCGATTTGTCCGCCATCTTGGACCTAGTTGGTTCTAACCGGTTTATGCCATTTCCTCAGGCTATGTCATTCTTTTAAAGGTTGTGCCCTGCCCCCTTCCCTGCTGTTTCACTTGTAGCCCCAGCTCCTAGACTAGTAGTGATGCCAAAACTGGCCTCTGTACACTGACACCAAATTAAATCTCAGAGACAGAGTTTTGGGTGAAGCAGAAAAGAAGAGCTTTATTGCTTTGCCAGGCAAAGGGGCCACAGGGGGATAATGCCCTCAAAACTGTGTGTCCTGACCTGGAGGGGGTAGTGAGGAGTTCTATAGTAATGGTTCAAAGAGGAGGGTGTGATCAGCTCATGGACTTTCTTTTGATTGGTTGGTGGTGAGGTAAGCGCGAGTCAGCATCATCAACCTTCTGGTTCCAATAGGTCTGGGGTCTACGTGCTTGTGGGCAGCATATAGTTAACGTCTCCCACCTGGTGGGGGTTTCAGTACCTGCAAAACAACTCAAGGATATTATGTGTGTCCCTTGAGGGGGAACCAGGACCCTGCCCCAAGGCTGCACTATTGTTTCTCGCCTCCCTTCCCTGATTAGCAACTGTTTGAACCTGTTGGTTGGAACGCAGGGAAGGTCATGGAGGCTGGATGAAGCCTATTTCCTGTAATCAAGAATGGGGGGTACACAGAAAGTCTTTTGTGCCCAGGAACCCCACAGGGTCCTTCTCAGTTTCAGGGGATGGCACAGAAAAATGCTCAGTAAATATTTGTGGAGCAGATGAGTAGCAGAGGAGGAAGAAATGGCAAACAATCTGACTTGTCAGATGGAACAGTCCTATCAGCAGTGTAATTAAGATTCAGAGATAGGATAAACTAAGGCAGTTGTGATGGTCCATTGGTAGTGGGGTGCAGGGAGTGCAGAACTGGATCTCTGAAAAAGGGAATTAAAAGAGCGAATCCTTAGGTTACCCTTTCTTCTGTGACGTCTTCCTCCTGTACCTTCCACTCATTGGCATTTTGTTATATAAATGAAGGTGTTGTGCTGGTGTGATGATTAGAAAGTTAATGATAATTATAATCGCTTCCTTTGGTTCTCCTGCCATTAGTCTACACATATTTTGTTTGGTATACATTTTATTCAGTTATACTGAGCTGGCTTTGATGATGGAAAAATACAAAAGAGTTCACTCTTAATTATAACAGAATATTTACATAATTGCCAAGCAGTCCCAAATTTAGTTCATACTTTCATAGTGAACCTCAAAGGGTGATTTTGAGTTTCCTTATAATGTTCTTTACTTCTGCAATTTCTTTACAGTGAAATTGTGTTACCTTTATAATACTTTCTGGGGGAAAAAAATAGACCAAAAATAAGTAAAACAACAATAAATTTTATTTCTTCTAATCATTCTAAAATTTTAGGGGCATTGAAAATTACCTGTAAGGGGCTAGTGTGGGGGTGGGAGAGGGGAGAATTTTCCAGGCTGTTGAAATGAAAAGAGATCATTTCTCCCTTCCCCTTGCCAGAACAGTGCCAGGAGAAACTTAGTGGTTGTAAATCCTCTCCCTAACCTTTTGTTGTGTCTATAATCTCTAGAGGGAACTAAGCCTCTGGCCAGTTTTACAACCCAGAAATATTTTTCAAAGGTCTGGGATTTTTCCCTTTTGAAATGTAAACTTCTGAAAAGATAATATCCCAGCCTCCCTGTCACTGAGGGCACCTTATCCCGGAGCTAGCAGGAAGGGATAGAGAAGTTTAACTTTTCAGTGCACTCAGGGAAACCCAGTGCCTTCACAATCAATCCAAATAAAAGACAACTCTTCGGCCCCTCAGTATACCATCAAACTCCCATATCCTCAGTGCCATCTGGATATGGATGGGATTCTCTACTTTGCGTCTAGAAGTTGGATCTTTCAGGCCAAGCCAGGGAAGCCCTGCAGCTGAGATTTCCTAAATCTGAACTGGGAGCCTTAAAGTGTAGTCTCAGCTCAAGCACTGAGGAGTAGTTGGAAAAGACCCTCAGGGATTAGCTCTCAAAGCTCTTCCATTTCATCCTCCATAAAGAGGAACCGGTTAATCCTTTCCATTTAAATTACCCTGAGATTCATTCAGCCTTTGCTGGGCAGCCTGTCTGTCTCCTGTCTGCTATCTTTTCCTCCCACTTCAAGGAGACAATGTATCAAATCCACAACCAACACGAATATCCTACAAACCTCTGCCAAGAGTTTGATTAATGTCTGCCCCAAAGCACCACAGACAACTGATGCAAAAAGTATGCCTCAGAGTGTTTGAGCAACTCTAACGTATCCCCCTACTCTGTAAAATGGCTTTTTGAATACACTGAGTAAATGAGGGCTTTATGCCAAAATAAGATGGCAGATTCTCTTTCTTGTCCAAAAGCCTAGATGGAAATTATTGGCCAAATGACTCAAAAAGAAAAAGTGAAGTGTAGCATCATTCAGGCCATGACTGCAAAGCTGGTACTTGGTGATATAAATATCTGGTTAATGGTGTTATAAATATACATCGTGTTTCTGGAAAATTCAATCTAGGAGAAAAATACAAAAAAACCCACATAGTTTCTTAATTTTTTTAATCTCTTATCTCAGTTTAGTGGTCTTTGTAAATAAAGAATATAAGGTAGCCAAAGGAATAAACTCCATGTAAAGAGTGAGGTAAGATGCATCTTAACCAAAGAGGAAGACTCAGAGTTGTCCTGGGATGTCATTGGACAGTGATATCTGGAAAAATGTCAAAGAAATACCAGGTATATAAGATTCAGAGTTAACTAGATTTGGCCAGTATGTATGCACTCAACAAATATTTATTAAGCATGTGCTTGGTGCTGGTGCAAAACCAGACATGATACCTTTCCTCAAGGAGCATATTGTCAAATAAAGAAGACAGATATTTATCAGACACACAGAAACAAACGTTTCACCTCATATGTAATGAATGAAAGGTCTCAGGTGGTTTTAACCCAGAGGGAGCAGAGGAGGCTCCCCTGATGAAATGATGCTTAAGAAAGATGAGAGTACAGAGAGGAAGGAAGAGTGATTAGGAAGAGGCAACTGGTATGTGGGAGAGGGCCTGAGGGAGAGGGGCAAGTATCCGGAGGAAGATACTTGGCCAGAGGGAGAGGGGCAAGTATCCGGGACAGAAGGAACACAGGCATGGGCAGAGCAGAAAGAGATGAAGGAGGAAAAGGACATTCGATTTGCATCTTAAAAAGACATCTCAAATGAGCTATAAAGCTATAAAAAGACGTGGATGAAACTTAAAGGCTAAGTGAAAGAAGCCAATCAAAAAAGGCTACATAGGGGACTTCCCTGGTGGCACAGTGGTAAAGAATCTGCCTGCCAATGCAGGGGACACGGGTTCGAGCGCTGGTTTGGAAGATCCCACGTGCCGCAGAGCAACTAAGCCTGTGCGCCACAACTACTGCGCCTGCGCTCTAGAGCCTGCGAGCCACAGCTACTGAAGCCCACCTGCCTAGAGCCCGTGCTCCGCAACAAGAGAAGCCACTGCAATGAGAAGCCCGCGTACCGCAATGAAGAGTAGCCCCTGCTCTGCAACTAGAGAAAGCCCACGCGCAGCAACGAAGACCCAACGCAGCCAAAAATAAATAAATAAAATAAATTAAAACAAAAAAAAATGGGCTTCCCCGGTGGCGCAGTGGTTGAGAGTCCGCCTGCCAATGCAGGGGACACGGGTTCGTGCCCTGGTCCGGGAAGATCCCACATGCCGCGGAGCGGCTGAGCCCGTGAGCCATGGCCTCTGAACCTCCGCGTCGTCCGGAGCCTGTGCTCCGCAACGGGAGATGCCACAACAGTGAGAGGCCCGTGTACCGCAAAAAAAAAAAAAAAAAAAAACGTGGCACATAGAAATGCAGCAGCTATTATGTTGTTAATAATTAGTAAATTATTAAATACCAATAATATTAATTGATATTAATTAAGTATTAATATACTATTATTATTATTAACAGTAATAGTACTGTCTACAAGTGTTGTCTACACTGCTTCATTTTACTGCAGTACCCTTCCTCCACATTCTTGAATGGAATAACTCATTACTTGACCTATAAATTTCAACTCCTCTGAGTTCTCCTGGCTTCCTGGACTGCCCACCTCACAACTCTCTTGCACTTGTGCAAGATTCTTTCTGACACCAACCAACTCTCTGGCACCAATAGGTGTCCAACAATTCAAATCAATTCTGACACTATTTGGAGTCAGTGTCAGATCCCACAAGTTAAAGGGGCTCAATCCCACAAGACTGCTCCCCTTGCAGATGACAGTCACAAATCCTGGGCCACCTGTACTTCTGACCAATTGCCTATAAATCAGAGGTTCCCATGACTCGTCCTCAGGTTTGATAATTTGCTAGAATGACTCACAGAATTTTACTTACGTTTATGGGTTTATTGTAACGGATACAACTTAGGAACAGCCAAATGGAAGAAATGCTTAGGGGAACATGTGCAAGAGGGGAGCACAGAGCTTCCAGGCCCCCTCTGGGCATGTCACCATCCCAGCACCTTGATATGTTCCTCAACCCAGAAGCTTCCACAATCTCCAGTTTGACTCCCCTCCCTGGAGGTCTGTAGTTGAGGCTGAAAGTTTCAACCTTCTAATCACTTGGTCTTTCTGGTGACCAGCCCCATCCTCAGGCTGTTTGGGGCCCCATCCTAAGTCACCTCATTAGCATAAACTCAGGTGTGTTGGTGAGGAGTTCATTATGTATAACAAAAGACACTCCTGTCACTCAGGAAATTCCAAAGGTTTTAGGAGCTGGTGTGTGTGTGGGCGGGGGGGGGGGGGGGGGGGGGGGGGGGGGGGGGGGGGGGGCGGGGGGGGGGGCGGGGGGGGGACGACATAACAACAAAAAACAAATACTTTTCTTATTATACCACAACTTATCTATTTGTTCTCTTTCCCCCTTAGATTTGGAATGCTAAATCTATAGGTCTAGTCACTTCAAATTCCTACTGATTGGCACATGGTAAGAGTCAATACACACTTGCTATTTTTATTAATCTTGCCATTATGTTTGTGGTTTTGTTACAATGTAACATCTACCTCATAGAGTCACCTAGCTCATTCAGTGACATGAGCTGTGTAAAGTCATTGAATGGATGACTTAATGAATATTTTTCAGTATCCCCTCCCCTAAGTCCAGAGAAGGCAACTGTCTTGTCCAAGGCAACTTAACTCTTTAGAATAGAACTCAAGTTTCCTGTTTCTGAAGTGTTCTTTCCATTCCGTCCTCAAAGATACACCAAGAGCCCTTTAGCATAATTGTAACTGAGCAGGAACCTATTTGGCCTTCCTGAGACAGACCCTTCTGAAACAGGAGGGAAGGGGACAGGGCACAACCTTAGAAGAATAACATAGCCATAGGACATGACAAAAACTGGTTAGAACCAACTAGGTCCAAGCTGGTGGAAGATTTGACTTCCAGTAGACCTTGAGCCTCATTATATGCTCGTTGTAATACTTTAGCATATGCTAAATGTCACACCCACCAGCGCCATGACACTTCTGAGACCGACCATCAAAGATCGAAAAGTGGGCGGTGGCCCAATTCCTGGGACCCATCCCCAAAATAGTTGGAATAATCCTCCCACTCATTAGCATATGAAATTACGCAGCCTATAAAAACTAACCACCCCATATTTTGGGGCCTCTCGCCTTCTGAGATGGCCCACACTCTGTGTGTGGAGTGTATTTCTCTCTAAATAAATCCAATTCTTACCTATCACTTTGTCTCTCACTGAATTTTTTCTGTGATGAGACATCAAGAACCTGAGCTTCATTAAGTCCTGAGACCAGGTGTGTGATCTCAGTTAAAAGACGTGGTTCAAGTCCCAATCTGGGTTTAGGCTGGGTTCAAGGTCCGGCACATGGGTTCAAGTCCCAATCTGAGTTGCATGGTTTCATTTCCACCATAACCTCTGCTGTAGCTCCTCTCTGAAGTACCCAGATAATAGTACCTCATGGATTTTTCCTGACTTTTTCAGATGCTAAAAACCACCACCAAATGGGAGAAATTAACTACTTGACCATGAGCACATAGCCCCCAGACCTTCTGGCACCTAAGGATTGATAATGTTAACCTCTGTGACACCACCCTGTTACCTCAACATCAACCAATCAGAGAACTGTGCATAAGCTGATCACACACCCTGGGACGCCCCTCCCTCACCTGCCTTTAAAAATGCTTTGCTGAAAACTTTCAGGGAGTTAGGGGTTTGGGGGGGCTTGAGCCACCTGTTCTCCTTGTGTGGCCCTGCTACAAACCTTTCGCTGCTCCAAACTCTGATGTTTCAGTAATGTTTGGCCTCACTGTGTGTTGGGCACACAAACTTGCATCCAGTAACGTATTGGTGATGGAAACAAAAGAATTTCCAAGTCTAGAGACAGATCTCAACTCTGGCTTCCCGACTCCCTTTTCATATTGTCCTCCCAGGTCATCCTTTCCCCATGGCTGCATAAAATAGATTGAATCAAATGGACCCCATCATCCATGCTGCTTCTCTCGGCTGGGGCCTGGAGCAGCCCGGCTGTGCAGCGCCAGCTGAGCGAAGACAGACAGCAAAGCACTATGCTTCTCCTTTCCCAAAAAACAGCCGCTCAAGGCCACAGAGAGCCTTTACAGTGGGTGACTTTAAAGCTACCAGAGTAACTTTACAGTGAGAAACCTGACAAACCCTGTCTCAAGGTCAGCATCCACAGTGATAAGATGTGATAAAAATGGTACTTTACTGCTGCAGTCCTCCTCTCCCCAAGCCCAAAACCCTAGTCTAATCATGAGAGAAACACGAGACAAATCCCAACAGAGGGACATTCTACAAAATACCTGACCAGTATTTCTCAAAACTGTCATCAAAAACAAAGAAAATGTAAGAAACTGTCACAGTCAAGAGGAGCCTAAGGAGACGTGACAATTAAATGCAATGTGGGATCCTGGAACAAAAAAAGGACACTATGTAAAAACTAAGGGAATCTGAATAACATATGGACTTTAATTAATAATAATGTATCAATATTAGTTCATTAGTTGTAAAAAATATACCATACTAATGTAAGATACTAACAGGGAAAACTGAATGCAGGGTTTATGGGAATTCTCTGCACTATCCTCACAGTTTTTCTTTAAATCTAAAACTATTCTTAAAAAATTAAGTTTTCAATCTCTCAAAAATATAAAGTTAATGTATAATATTTCTTAAAATATTTGCATTCAAGAAGGAGCTTCAGAATAGACCACATGAATAAAATACAGCAAAATTGATTTCTCCATAGAATAAGAAGATAATACCCAGGTATTCAATGATCCGAGGGATCAAAGGAAGAACAAGCTGAGGGAAGGGAAATTATTCCAATCAGTCTCCCGCTGCAGAAACCATAAATATAAAGATGAAACGATGCCATGAATCTCTCTTTGAGAAAGGGGAGGTGATCAATAGCATGCACCTAGTTTCACTGCTCCACTGAGATGACACTCTTCCCAAAGGGGAAAATGAGCTGCCAATGAGAAATCGTTTGGATAACTAAGAAAGACATCTTCTCAGAAACTTCCAAATCGAGTTTGACTGTTAGTCAATGTGCCAGGCAGTGGTTAAATGTCATTTCCTCTCCAGAAGATGGAGCTTTAGTCTAAAACATGAATGCAAAGACAAGTTGGCAAACAGGGTCCAGAATGATAGAGTTCAAAGAAAATGCATAAAATTGGGTCTGTATCACAGAGGGTTTCAAAAGCATTTTATTTTATTTTTTAAACATCTTTAATGGAGTATAATTGCTTTACAATGGTGTGTAAGTTTCTGCTTTATAACAAAATGAATCAGCTATACATATACATATATCCCCATATCTCTTCCCTCTCACGTCTCCCTCCCTCCCACCCTCCTTATCCCACCCCTCCAGGTGGTCACAAAGCACCAAGCTGATCTCCCTGTGCTATGTGGCTGCTTCCCACTAGCTATCGATTTTACATTTGGTAGTGTATATATGTCCATGCCACTCTCTCACTTTGTCCCAGCTTACCCTTCCCCCTCCCTGTGTCCTCAACTCCATTCTCTAGTAGGTCTGCGTCTTTATTACTGTCCTGCCCATTGGCGCTTCATAACCATCTTTTTTTCTTTTTAGATTCCATATATATGTGTTAGCATACGGTATTTGTTTTTCTCTTTCTGACTTATTTCACTCTGTATGACAGACTCTAGGTCCAGCCACCTCACTACAAATAACTCAATTTCGTTTCTTTTTATGGCTGAGTAATATTCCATTGTATATATGTGCCACATCTTCTTTATCTGTTCATCTGTCGATGGACACTTAGGTTGCTTCCATATCCTGGCTCTTGTAAATAGAGCTGCAATGAAAATTGTGGTACGTGACTCTTTTTGAATTATGGTTTTCTCAGGGTATATGCCCAGTAGTGGGATTGCTGGGTCATATGGTAGTTCTATTTTTAGTTTCAAAAGCATTTTAAATCTCCTTGGAGATGAGCTCATGTGACATGATTCTCCCACCTATTATAAACATCCATTGCTTCAGCTGTTTTTAGCCAGGCAAAAAAGAAAATTTCAGTGGGAGTCCTAAAAATGATTATGTATCATTTTGTTTTAATGTGGCATTTGTCTTTCCAGAAGTCCAAAGGCTGACCATGACTTGTCACGCAATTTGTATGTTGAGGGAGATGACATATAAATTCACTGTTCTGGTAAATTTATTACACAGAAATGAATTTTGTCTAAAATATTCAGACGTAAAATTCATCTCTCATGCTTTATTCTAAAACAGATCAATCGGACTTAGCCCCCATCTCAGGCACATTTTTCTCATTTCTAACCTCCATATATAAAACTGTAGGGAAGAATTCTGATGGGGATACTGCTATGGACTGAATGTTTATGTTCCCCCATACGTTGAGATCTTAACCTTAATATAAAGGTATTAAGATGTGGGAACTTTGGGTTGGGATTAGTGCCCTTATAAAAGAGCACCCCTAAGAGTGCCCTTCTGCTGTATGGGGACACAGCTGTTCATGGATGAGGAAGCTGACTCTTACCAGACACTGAATCTGCCTTGAACTTAGATGGACTTCCCAGCCTCCAAAACCACGAGAAATAAATGTTTGAAATACCATAGTAAAAGTCTATGGTATTCTGTTTTGACAGCCCAAACAGAGTAAGACACATATCTTGACTCAGATGCTCATCTTTGACTCATCATAATGACCATAGCAATGTCTCACAAGGAGCCAGGATAGCTCATGTGCCATCCCTATTTGTAGCCAGCAAGGTGGCATAATGTTATTGGCCACTGTCTACCTTTTCCCAGGTCAAGGAATCTGAACAAAATTTACACTCTGTTAGCTGGGAAGAAGAGAGGGAGATATGTTTTTAGGCAATAAACAACGTCTGCCACAGTATATGTATCTGTTGAATGGCAGGGATATTGAACAATATCCTATGAACTGAGAAGGAACTTTGAGAGCAAAAAACCAAGCAGGCAACTCCATGAAGTACAGTTATGAGGTTTATCGTGGGTAACTTACATACAGGCAGGATCAGGCAGGTGACAATCCAGAGGCATTCACAGCTGCTCTCCGAGCCACCAAAAGGGGTACAGGGAGATTAACGGGGCCAAAACTGAAGATATAATCTGACCACTAAGGGAGAAGCACATACACAATGATGGAAATCAGGGACTTTTTTTCCTACCCCAGGGGGTCTCATGACCATTAACCATCTGTGTCAGCAAAGACATTCTTGCAGTTTTCACATCAGATGAAGACAAGGGTAAAAGCTGATAGGGAACTTATCTGGCTTGGGCACATTCCTTATGAGTAGGCTAAAGCTCAGTCATGCAGAAAGGGGAGGGGTAGGACTGAGGGACTAAGATGGAGCTGACAGAATGGAGTCAGTGTGGTTCAGCCACAGTATCAGTTAGCTATTGCTGCATAACAAACTAGTCCAAAACTCAATGACTTAAAACAATAGGTATTTGGAGTCTGTAGGTCAGCTGGGTGGTTCTGTCGGTCTTAGTGGGCTCATACATACATCAGTGTTAGGTGTGGGTTGGGTAGGTGGCTCTGCTGATCTAGACTGGGCTTTCTCACATGATAAGAGGTAGGCTGGCTGTAGGCTGAGGTGGCTTGACTAATTTCCCAACATGGTCTTTCATTCTTCATCACGCTAACTTGGGCTTGTTCATATGACAGAGTTGGGATTCCAGGAGAAGCAGCAAAAGCTGGAAGGTCCTCTTAAGGCCTAGGCTCAAAACTGACACACCTTCAATTCTGCTACATTCCATTGGCCTGAACAAGTCATCAGGCAAGCCCAGACTGAAGGGCTGGGGAAACAATTGTTCTATCTCTTGATGGGAGGAGCTGCAGAGTCACATTGTAAGGGGTGTTGTTACAGGAAGAGATAAAGAGCTATCGTTTTTTTGCAATCAAGCTGCCACACATTTTTAGTATTGAGTAAACTTTGAGCATGATTGTAAGGCTAGATCATGTTTGTAAGTGTAGATGGATCACAACTGAAATGGAAAAATTGATTATACAAAAGGGAATTTCATTATCCTTGCAATCACACAACCTCACATTTTATGCAATCAGATCATTTGGACCACTGCATTTTGGTGGGGATTTTATCACATTTACACACCACAGACACACAGTATATATAAGTTGGTGATTGACTCTCCAAGGACCTCTGATAAAACCTGTTGTCCAAGCAAAGCTGTTGATTGGATGTACTACAGTAGAGGAGAGCATCATCTTAACACAGTCTTGGTAGTATCTTAAAATGGGGAAATTAGTGTCCTCTTAGGCTGTTTATCTCAGCTCTCGTGAATTACACTAGCAAAAGACAAATTTAACAGGAAAAAAGTCACACAGTTTTTACTAATATTGAAGTGCATGGGAGTTCACAGAAAAGAAATGAAAACTTGGAAAAGTTGTTCAGGGGTTTATGTACCCTTCTAACAAAGGAAAGAGGGCTTGGGCTTCAAGAGACAATAAATTATGGGGAAATTACTAGAAAATATATGGGAGAACGGGAGTTATTTTAGTAAGGTCTATGTATGCAAACTCATTTTGGTACAGACTCCCCACATTCAATAAGAGTCACTTTTCTCTTGCTAGTAGTGGGAAGAGGGGGAGGGCACCATCCTCAAAGGATAATTTTTGTCCTGCTTTCAGTCAGTTAAGGGGAGGGCAGAGAACTCTTCCTGCATCTATTGACTCTTAACTGTCTTCAGGGCAAAGTAATCCTTACACCAAAGTGGCATGTTTTGGGGTGGCGTATTCTGATCCCCTTTATTAGCAGAGGGTATTTATAGGACTTTAGGGCCTAGGCTGGGAGATTTTAATGTGGTTTTTGCAAGGTAGGGGACCATCTAGGATTGGGCATAGCTTATGACGTAATAGCTTTGGGTAGGTGGGCCCAGTGATTCTAAAGTCTTAAGAGCAGATCTTGATGACCACCTTATTTTAGCTGGTTCACAGTCTTATCTTCTAAGAGCAAGTATTTCCTGAAATCAACAGCTAACTGTTTTAGGCCTGGTTTCTCTGTTATTTAATATAAGCATGGAAACATATTCCTGGTCCCAGTATGGTTTAATTCAGACACAGGAAATTATGTCAGTTTCCGTTCTCATATATATTCAACTTGTTTTATTTATCCCCTCCTTTTCTCCAACTCCAGCTGTCTCTGGGTGAAATGTTCCATGACCTTACTTCTTAGAAGTATGAAATGATTTTGAACTGCAAACAAAGTGTGTTTAAATCCAGGCAAAACAGTCAACACAACACTGAAAAAGCTAGCTCAATTCTAGGTAGGGAATTAATTGAAAGGCCTGATTTCACTATTTTTGCAAGCAGGACACAGACTCCCACACAACCTCTTTTAAAAATCACTTTATCTTCAGAAAAGCTAGTTTTCTCAACCAACGTTCAGTACATAACACTGTAAAAAGCTCTGACATTGACGGATTCTGAAGAAAATAAGGCAAGATATAAAACTTAGAATACTACTCACTGAACATATGGCTAGACGCTTTATTTAAAGGAAAGGACAAGGAATCCAGAAGGGCTATAATTAGAAAAACTTCATGCACTGCTCACAAGAACAAGTAGCTTTCCTGGGACCCAAGTGTTTAAGATAATGGCCTCTGACATTTTGAAAAACGGCCATATTGTACCAAGTGAATAAACGTGAAAAGGCACGGTCTGTGAGAAGAAAATTGTGTGATGTGACATATTTTGGGTTGTCTATTGACAGGGGTAAGATGATGGACTGTGAGTGTTCTCTTCGTTGCCATGACGATCACTTCCCTTTGTAAGATGGACAACTGCACCATGATTTGGTGACTTCAGCCAATGCCATAACAAACTGAAGTAGGTGGAAATCAGCCTCCTTTTGCTGATATGATCAGGAAGGCCTTCTACTCCCACCCTGCTCCATTCCATTCTTCACACAGCAACAGGCACCATCATACCCCTGTATACAAAACCCATCAATGCCATCTTCCTGTATCAGCCTTAACTCCATACCCGCCCCCTGGCTCTTTCAACAATTTTACCTGGTACCAGTCTCCCCAAAACCAGTTTTTCATCTTTGGAAGGTTTTTGTCTACCTCTGCATAGCTGTCCCTTCCACTTGGAATGCTCTCCCCGCAGATCCTTACATGGCTGACTTCTAATCCTCCCTCAGGTGGCAGAAAATCTTACCTACAGAAAAACCTTCCTTGCCACCCTGAATACCACAAATCTTCCCCCCAGCCCTGTCCCTTTTTTTTTTTTTTTTTTTTTTTTTTGCGTACATGGGCCTCTCACTGTTGTGGGGCACAGGCTCAGCGGCCATGGCTCACGGGCCCAGCCGCTCGGTGGCATGTGGGATCTTCCCGGACCAAGGTCTGAACCCGTGTCCCCTGCATCGACAGGCGGACTCTCAACCACTGCGCCACCAGGGAAGCCCCAGCCCTGTCCCTTTTAACTCTCAGCTCCTCATTTGTTTTCATCATAATTATCCCACATTTTAAGTATATTATGTCTCTGTCCGTTCACTAATTTGCTGTCCTTCTCTCTAATAGAACATGACTCCCACGAGAATAGGGACCCTGTCAGTTTTGTTCATTGAAATATCCCCAGTGCCCACTACATCTAAACTCAATAGATATTTGTTAAATAAAATGAACCATAAAGGTCAAGCCAGCCAAGAAATGAATGGAGAAAGGAGGGAGGAAGAAAGAAAGACATCTGATCACACTATTTGAGCACCTAGATCCAGCTGTGCCTGGTTACACTAAACAGACTTTTCAATTATGTGAGTCAAAAATTCTACATGTATTGCTTACGCCAGTCTGGCTTGTGTTTCTGTCCTTTTCCGTTGAAAAATCACTACAAATATGCTTGGTGGTGGTGGTGGTGGTGGTGGTGATGGTGTATACCCTTCTATTTGAATATCTTTCTATAGAATTTGTTTTTGAAATGGCCACTACTAAATTCCTATGTGCAGGTAAGTGTTTTGTCTGGTAATGCGGTCTTTCCACAGAGACTCTCCAGAACTGGTTATTGACAATGGTCATAACTACAGATTTTTGTTAATTCTGATGTTCTCTTTACAAATACACCTATAGTCAAGGACAGGGATTGCTGGGGGAGCGGGGGGTGGCACTCTGGTGAGGGGAGAGAACTCAGTGACCCTGTCGGCACTGAAAACTCAGAAAGGAATACAGAACTGTTAAAAGTTCTTGGCTTTCCAAGAACCCGGCTTTTGAAAATATATTTGAAGGGGTCCCCAATTTTATATTTTCTCAGTCCCCCCTTCTCTCAAGCCTCTTTCCTTAAAGCTGCATGAGAATTTAGTTATTTTATTTAGGGGCCAGCTGCTCTGTCCAAGGAAAATGGAAAACAAGCATGTCTCTGAGGATAACAAGTGTGGTTGGCCTTGGGTGGAAGAGAGTGGAGCAGATAAAGGTCCTTGAAAGACAGACAAATAAGTAGCCAAAAAATACCACGTGCCTCTGGGAGAGTAAGAGATCATTAAAGAACAAGATAAGTAAACACTCCGAGCCTGTGTTGCGATAGAAAACAGGACCCCTCAACCCTTGGGCAGGGAGAGGAGGAGGTGGTGGGTCTGAATGGCAAAGGGAAGAACAGCTTAGAGAGAGAAGGGAGCGGGGGTCAGGGAGCTGTAGCCCAAGTCTGAAGCTGCTTCTTGGACCTCAGCAGCAGGGATGTGTCTTTATTCCCATCGGTTGGGAAACTGATGGAAAAGGCTGCAAAATTCATAATAAAGCTAGGACTGTGTGCCAGGTACCATTCTAAGTGTTTTTCATACATTAAACCATTTAACCCTGTCAAAGAAAACTCAGAGCTGGACAGTAAAGTGGCAAAAGCAGATTTACTCAGAACTATCACAACAGGGGAAAGAGACTTCTGGGTGGAACCGGGTTCGATTCGGAATACAACAAGGACAAGTGGGGATCCATAGCCCAGGAGAAAGTTGAGGGTTGGGGGATGGAAAATCACTAAGAGGAAACACTGGGGATTCTGGCTAAACCAGCCTAACCGGATTCTCCCCGCAAGTGGGCCGAGCTGATCAGACTTCACCTGAGGGACGGTGGAGGCGGTGAGGAATTTGGTCAGGCATTGATGGTGATCAGAGGTTGAGGGTCGGAGATTCTGGCTAAGCTGACTTGACAGGATTCTCGCTAAAACCGGGCCATGTGAAGAAGGGCGTGGAAGCCCAAAAGCTGAGCCTTAGCTGGGAAGAGAGTTCAGAGAAGCCCGATTAAAGTTTGGTTAAGGAGAGGACCTTTGTCAACCCTAAAACAACTCTATGAGATAGATAGTATTATTCCCTTTTACAAATGAGAACACAGGTATAGAGAGTCCGGCCAGCCGTGGATTCAGCATTCCGTACTTAGGCAGCGTACTTTACGGAGGGCACGGTGTGGTTACATTAACCTGCTGCACACGTGGCTACTTCTTTCCAATCAGCGGTCACAAGATCCTTTCCTTGTACCTCAATTTCAGCTCCTGGAGAATGACTAACTACATCTTCGAGGTAATGCTCCAAGGCCTCCCGAAATGAAATCCACATTTTTCAAGTGAAGGGGATCAGGATAGGCCACCCCAAAATATACCACTTTGGCAAAAGAATCATTTGAGCTGAAGGCATTTGCGTTCCTGAAATCCTTTATCTACCCAAAAGCGGAACCTCCTGAAAGAACACAACTGTCCTAAGTCCCCTCTCCAGGAGCTGCTCTAACCTCCCGAGGTGAGACGTCATTACCCCACCCAGACAAACGTTGTCACAAGACTGTCCTGTCACCCATCTAGTCTTTTAAGGGCTCACTGAGCTTTTTCTAAAACATTGTTTGCTTTTCTATAAATACTCTTTCTCCCACTTCTGTTTCCCCTACTAAGTTAGGAATATAGATCTCAAATTCTAACCACCCCCTATGACCTACTTACCTCTCTCCCATGTATACGTGCAATGCACATGCTAGCAGACTTCTCTTTGATTTTCCCTTGTTAATTGGTCTTTTGTTGGTCTCCTTCATAGGGCCCCAGCTGAAGATTCTTAGGATGGGTAGAGGGAAAAGATTTTTTTCTTCCCCTACACAATTCAGACGGTCTTAAACACACCCTCCCTCCATCCAGTCTTTTTTGCATGGTGAAGCAACAAATAATTTGACATCTGGTTCTGTTTATACAGAAGACCACTCTCGTGGTATGGTCCACATTTCCTGATGTCTCCGCTCTGAGGTTTGGAGCCTAAAGGGTTGGGGAGAATGCATTATACTGGATAGTACGCAGTTTCTTTCTTCAGATTTTTTAACATAAATTTATTTGTTTATTTATTTATTTTTGGCTGTGTGGGCTTTCTCTAGTTGCAACAAGCCGGGGCTACTCTTCGTTGCAGCGCTCGGGCTTCTCATTGTGGTGGCTTCTCTTGTTGCAGAGCACGGGCTCTAGGCACAGGGGCTTCAGTAGTTGTGGCTCGCGGGCTCTAGAGTGCAGGCTCACTAGTTGTGGCACACGGGCTTAGTTACTCTGCAGCATGTGGGATCTTCCTGGACCAGGGATCGAACCTGTGTCTCCTGCATTGGCAGGCAGATTCTTAACCACTGCACCACAAGGGAAGTCCCCATTTCTTCAGATTTTAATAGCATCTGGTATCCAAACTTTACAATGCCTTTGCTTTTATTTTTTGGCCGTGCCAGACAGCATGCAGGATCTTAATTCCCCAACCAGGGATCGAACCCATGTTCCCTGCAGTGGAAGCACAGAGTCCTAACCACTGGACCACCAGGGAAGTCCCCTGCCTTTACATTTTAAACAGACTTCTCAGCAGAACTGATCTGGAGAACTGCCTTAGTTATTTCTTATGTCTAACAAGTCACACCAAAATGTAGTGGCTTAAAACAGCCATTGATGTATGATTTTTCATGATTCTGTGAGACGGGTGGGCAATTCTTTCTGCTGGTCTCAGCTGGGGTCACTCATGTGGCTGCATTCAGCTGGGGGGTCAACCGGGCTGGATGGTCCACGATGGCCTCACTCACATGTCG